>NC_134355.1:280851754-282061227 GCF_048569485.1 Anomaloglossus baeobatrachus | reverse complement strand
ACAAAAATTTGAACATCCCTGTGTGGGACAACTCACCATTTTATAACTCTGTTCAAGATAGAGATGCGGTAATTCCAAAAACAGGTACTAATTACAGAGGGCCTGTCACCTCTAAAAGCATGCTGCAATAAATACACAATAGGTTCCTATCAGTAAAGTCAGCGGTTACCTTATCTTAATCCATTCAGCCAGATCACTGGGAACTCACCACATGGTATGGACGCCTGTGCCTCTCGCCCTATTAATCAGCTGTTGTAGACAATGGAGTTTAAATACTCCCTCCTTCTCACAGCGTGTGACGTCATTTCCCTATTCTCAAGCAAACAGCAGCAGTCAGGTGACCGGATATGACGAGCGCTGTTGTATCGTCGCTATAGCAACATGTCTCCATTCTCAAAGCCCCGGCAGTCAGGTGACCGGATGTGACGAGCACTGTTATGCCGTCACCACGGTAACATGTCTCCACTCTCAACCATACGACAATCAGGTGACCGGACATGCCGAGTATTGTTATACTGTTGCTACGGCAACAACATGCCTTCTCTCCATTCTCCCTATATAGCGATCATGTGGCCGACGTCCATTTCAATCACCTAGGGTGCCGTACCAGAGTAGCCTGCGGTCATCATAGCAAGCAGACGACCGGAAATGGCGCATATTGCTTATGCAGTTGCCATAGCAATCTTGCTTACAAATCGCCCAGCCGGTCACATGGCCCACAGTAACCTATCATTATATGCTTTAGTTCTTATAGCAATTTTCTCTTATTTGAACATGCGATTTCCAAAGGACAAGTGGATCACCACCCCCACAGTAATCGCATGACAATACATCACACTACCAAAAGACATAGAATGACGTCATTATTAGTATGATTTATTGCAGCACTTCATAATAGTTTCTAAACTGATACCACAGCATAATGAAGGTAACAGAATGTACACCTTCTTTTTTGATTATGATCTGGAATATATGCCCGCAAAAAAAACGGTTAATCCAATATCTTTCACAATCAAACAGACAGGGGGGAGGGTGAAGCCAAGCTGTATCACCACAATCTCACCCCATCACCCATTTTATACATGCAGATGGAGGCTTACAGACTCCATTATTCCTTATACTACAGCATGTCATCCAGATAGAAACATGGAGGTTCCACTGCCCATTTTTTCACTCATCAGGGCCACTTTCACAAAAGGTATCCCAAAAAAGACTTCTGTTTAAAACTATTTAATAATCCACACCTAAATAAAAAAGTGTAATAAGATCTTATCATTACGTACCATAATGGAAAAATCATATTGAAGAGACACATTGATCACTAAAAGACCACCCCCCAGTAATAATTATTATTCGGGGTGAAAAACATCAGGTTAAGTTATATAGCTAGAAGGATAGAGGTGAAACCCATACAAGATTAATGCTAAACCTCCACTCGCTTGAATTTCTGGCCCTACTTATCATGTGGGGGTCGGCGCCATAAGACAGAACGGTGGGTGGGCGCCCCCACTCGGCCGTCGTCTTGCCCTCCTAACTACATAGAAACTAACCACCACTAAACAAAGGGTGCAAAAGAGAGTTCCTCATTCAACCCATTGGGATGGAGTGGCTTTAGCCAAAATATCCATCTAGATTCTTGTTGTAATAATCTCCTATCCCAATCACCCCCCCTGGGAGGTGGTCTAATGTGATCAATGCCCTGAAACCCCAGTGACCGAAGGATCCCCACCGTGCATATTGTTAATGTGTCTAGCTAACGGTGTGTCATTATTCAATCTGATGTCCCTGAGGTGTTCCCCAACTCTCCGTCTGAGTTCCCTGCGGGTTTTGCCCACATATTCAAGTTTACAAATGCATGTCGCCTTATATATCACTCCCTGTGTTTTACAATTAATAAATGATCTGATGTCATATTCCTTCCCAGTTACCTGGCTCTGGAATTTTTTACCAACAATGATTGAACCACAGGCGACGCAACCACTGCATTTGTAACATCCTTTAAGTGTAGAATTAGGAAAAAAGGTTTTTTGTGGTGCCAGAAAACTATGGACCAAACGGTCCTTTAACGATCTTGCTTTTTTGTATGTAATGGATGGTCGATCCGGAAGTAGGCCTCCTATATCATTATCCATTTTTAATATGGGCCAATATTTTTCAAGGATCCTCCTAACCCCTGATGCTCCATTATCAAATGTCGTGATGAATCTTATTATCTCATTTTTATCCTCCTTCGTCTTTGTTTTTGGGGGGTACAGCAGATCTATCCTCTGTACTTTCTCAATGTCTGCAGCCGCCTTACTTACTACTCCTCTCGGATACCCTCTCTCAAGAAATCTATTTTCCAAATCTTTTGATTGTTCAAGAAATTGTACCTCCTCTGAACAATTTCTGCGGATCCTAGCAAATTGTCCCTTTGGGATACCCCTCTTCAAACTGAATGGATGATTGCTTTCCCACCTAAGCAGTGAATTTGTAGATGTGGGCTTGCGATAGGTACTCGTCATCAAGTTACCCTGTGAATCCTTCTCTATCATCAAATCCAGGAAGGAAAGCTTATATTTATCAGTTTCGTACGTGAAGAAGAGACCCAAATCATTGTTATTCAGATCCTTCATGAATTCTTTCAATTCCTCCTCATTGCCTTTCCACACCATGAATACATCATCAATAAATCTGTACCAGATGCCAATCTTTTCATTGACAGATTCACGATCCTCTCTGAAGACCACCGTTTCCTCCCACCAACCCAGGAGCAGATTTGCGTACGACGGGGCACATGGACTCCCCATCGCTGTGCCCCTGAGCTGGTGGAAGGTGTGGCCATCAAAGGAAAAAATGTTGTGTGTTAGACAAAATTTGAGAATATCCAAAACGAAGTTAGAGTGTTCCTCACACTGGACACCCCTTCCCTTCAAAAAATATTTGGCAGCTGTTAAACCAAGATCATGACGAATGGATGAATATAAAGATTCAACATCGATCCCAACAAGGAGCGTTCCTCCCTCAAAAGAGAGTCCTTCCAATTTTTTAAGCAAGTCAGTTGTATCTGACAAATAGGAACCCAGACCAAGGACAAAGGGTTTCAGGATGACATCCAGATAGACCCCCAGATTCTGCGTTAGATTATCAACCCCAGATATTATGGGTCTCCCCCTAAGGGGGTCAACTCCTTTATGCAACTTAGGCAGACTATAAAAGGTGGCCATTACCGGATGCCTAGGGTAAAGAAATTCATATTCAGTTTTGTTTATCAAACCCCTATCCAGGGCATCCAGGAGTAGGGAATTCAGTTCCTTCGAATACCGTTGTAAAGGATTGGACCCCAATTTTTTATACCCATTCTGGTCCCCCAGAATGTCATAACACATCTTTACGTATTTTTCCCGGTCCATCACAACGGTATTTCCCCCTTTATCCGATTGTTTGATAACAACATCTGTAGCTTTACCCAAGGCATCCAGACTCTTCATCTCTTCCCTAGTTAGGTTGAATTTAACATGATGATCTGGTTTCAGCCTTTCCAGTTCATGAGAGACAAGATTAGAAAAAACATCAATTGCACTCAGATCACTCTGTGCAGGTGGCATTTTTTTGCTCTTCAATATAAGATCTGTAAAGGGCCCCCGCCCAGTCAGATCTGGTCCCATCTTGTCCAAATTAAACAGGAGTCTTACATCTTCCAGGATGTCATCCGAAATCCCCAAGTCAGAACAAACTCTCTTGTTATCTCTAATATGGAATTTCTTCCATTTTAGCTTCCTCACAAAAAGACTGAGATCCTTAATGCTGTCAAAATCATTATAGTCCGTCGTAGGTACGAATGAAAGACCCTTACCTAATACACTTAAATCTGCAGTGGATAATGCCCTACTTGATAGGTTCACTACTTGGTTAGATCTTGGGGATTCTGAAATCCCCCTCGATTTGTTCTGTTCCTTAGGAAGTAATCTCTTTGTTCTAAAAAATGGCCATTCTGATAGGGTTGATTGAACCTTCCTCTACCATTTCCAAAGTTCTTTTTCTTTCTGCCTCTCCCTCCCATATTCCTACCTTCTGAGTCAGACACATCTGTATCTGTTGTTGAACACTCAGTTTCACTAGGTTTTATATAGCGTGGAGGGGCAAAATTATAGATTTTATTCTCTCTGAAATCCTGAAGATCTCTATTATAAAATTTATGCTTCTTATCCTTAAGATGGTATTGATATTTCTCAATTGTACTTTGGAATATCTTTTCTTTTCCTGAAAAATCTATTTCTTTTGAAAACGTATTAGTTATTTCAATCTGCTCTTTAAGCGCCACCTCAAGATCTGCAAGGTTCTTTCTCTCCTCTTCCAGAAGTAATGCCATCAACCTAAGAGAGCTTTCTGTAGCCTCTTTCTCCCATTTTGCAGCTAATTCCTGACTCCTATAACGAAAACCTGGCTGCAGGGAGATTCTCAAATGTCTAGGAACAATTTTATCACGCAAGTAGACTTCCAAAGATTGCACTTCCCACCATGAGGCTGTTCTATTCTTATAGATCTTAGTTAGTTCTCGAAATGCGCCGTTCAGGGTGGGAGTGTATTTTTTCTGCACATATGTCTTTTCTGAAAATACATCTTTTGCTTCGTTGGTCCAAGAGCCTATGTCCAAACCTGTGCTTAGGAAACCTGCCATGTTGAATAAATTCAATCTAAGTATAGCCACTGGATAATTAATCACATAAATCAGTTTCAGCCAGCAAAATTACGATGCAGCATATCACTGCTGAAAAAATTATTAAAATTTAACTTTTACTTCAATCACTAAAAACGTGGTCAGAATCACAAACAACATAAATTAAGTTAAAATAGTTTGGCCCCTCTTGACAGTGGCCCAAATAACACCGCACATAAATAATTGGATTTATCTCACCAATTTAGCAAGACCTCAATACAGAAGGTCTGAAAAATGTCTCCCGACGCGTTTCAATCAATTCTTCAGGGGAGTGTTCAAATGCCTCTTAGGTCCCATAAAGACATGGACCTTGCATTTATATAGTATGCTGTAATAAACGCATATATGGAAAAGATCAGCATATCAGCAATACAAAAATTTGAACATCCCTGTGTGGGACAACTCACCATTTTATAACTCTGTTCAAGATAGAGATGCGGTAATTCCAAAAACAGGTACTAATTACAGAGGGCCTGTCACCTCTAAAAGCATGCTGCAATAAATACACAATAGGTTCCTATCAGTAAAGTCAGCGGTTACCTTATCTTAATCCATTCAGCCAGATCACTGGGAACTCACCACATGGTATGGACGCCTGTGCCTCTCGCCCTATTAATCAGCTGTTGTAGACAATGGAGTTTAAATACTCCCTCCTTCTCACAGCGTGTGACGTCATTTCCCTATTCTCAAGCAAACAGCAGCAGTCAGGTGACCGGATATGACGAGCGCTGTTGTATCGTCGCTATAGCAACATGTCTCCATTCTCAAAGCCCCGGCAGTCAGGTGACCGGATGTGACGAGCACTGTTATGCCGTCACCACGGTAACATGTCTCCACTCTCAACCATACGACAATCAGGTGACCGGACATGCCGAGTATTGTTATACTGTTGCTACGGCAACAACATGCCTTCTCTCCATTCTCCCTATATAGCGATCATGTGGCCGACGTCCATTTCAATCACCTAGGGTGCCGTACCAGAGTAGCCTGCGGTCATCATAGCAAGCAGACGACCGGAAATGGCGCATATTGCTTATGCAGTTGCCATAGCAATCTTGCTTACAAATCGCCCAGCCGGTCACATGGCCCACAGTAACCTATCATTATATGCTTTAGTTCTTATAGCAATTTTCTCTTATTTGAACATGCGATTTCCAAAGGACAAGTGGATCACCACCCCCACAGTAATCGCATGACAATACATCACACTACCAAAAGACATAGAATGAAGTCATTATTAGTATGATTTATTGCAGCACTTCATAATAGTTTCTAAACTGATACCACAGCATAATGAAGGTAACAGAATGTACACCTTCTTTTTTGATTATGATCTGGAATATATGCCCGCAAAAAAAACGGTTAATCCAATATCTTTCACAATCAAACAGACAGGGGGGAGGGTGAAGCCAAGCTGTATCACCACAATATGTCTTTTATGTCTCTTCAATATGATTTTTCCATTATAGTACGTAATGATAAGATCTTATTACACTTTTTTATTTAGGTGTGGATTATTAAATAGTTTTAAACAGAAGTCTTTTTTGGGATACCTTTTGTGAAAGTGGCCCTGATGAGTGAAAAAATGGGCAGTGGAACCTCCATGTTTCTATCTGGATGACATGCTGTAGTATAAGGAATAATGGAGTCTGTAAGCCTCCATCTGCATGTATAAAATGGGTGATGGGGTGAGATTGTGGTGATACAGCTTGGCTTCACCCTCCCCCCTGTCTGTTTGATTGTGAAAGATATTGGATTAACCGTTTTTTTTTGCGGGCATATATTCCAGATCATAATCAAAAAAGAAGGTGTACATTCTGTTACCTTCATTATGCTGTGGTATCAGTTTAGAAACTATTATGAAGTGCTGCAATAAATCATACTAATAATGACGTCATTCTATGTCTTTTGGTAGTGTGATGTATTGTCATGCGATTACTGTGGGGGTGGTGATCCACTTGTCCTTTGGAAATCGCATGTTCAAATAAGAGAAAATTGCTATAAGAACTAAAGCATATAATGATAGGTTACTGTGGGCCATGTGACCGGCTGGGCGATTTGTAAGCAAGATTGCTATGGCAACTGCATAAGCAATATGCGCCATTTCCGGTCGTCTGCTCGCTATGATGACCGCAGGCTACTCTGGTACGGCACCCTAGGTGATTGAAATGGACGTCGGCCACATGATCGCTATATAGGGAGAATGGAGAGAAGGCATGTTGTTGCCGTAGCAACAGTATAACAATACTCGGCATGTCCGGTCACCTGATTGTCGTATGGTTGAGAGTGGAGACATGTTACCGTGGTGACGGCATAACAGTGCTCGTCACATCCGGTCACCTGACTGCCGGGGCTTTGAGAATGGAGACATGTTGCTATAGCGACGATACAACAGCGCTCGTCATATCCGGTCACCTGACTGCTGCTGTTTGCTTGAGAATAGGGAAATGACGTCACACGCTGTGAGAAGGAGGGAGTATTTAAACTCCATTGTCTACAACAGCTGATTAATAGGGTGAGAGGCACAGGCGTCCATACCATGTGGTGAGTTCCCAGTGATCTGGCTGAATGGATTAAGATAAGGTAACCGCTGACTTTACTGATAGGAACCTATTGTGTATTTATTGCAGCATGCTTTTAGAGGTGACAGGCCCTCTGTAATTAGTACCTGTTTTTGGAATTACCGCATCTCTATCTTGAACAGAGTTATAAAATGGTGAGTTGTCCCACACAGGGATGTTCAAATTTTTGTATTGCTGATATGCTGATCTTTTCCATATATGCGTTTATTACAGCATACTATATAAATGCAAGGTCCATGTCTTTATGGGACCTAAGAGGCATTTGAACACTCCCCTGAAGAATTGATTGAAACGCGTCGGGAGACATTTTTCAGACCTTCTGTATTGAGGTCTTGCTAAATTGGTGAGATAAATCCAATTATTTATGTGCGGTGTTATTTGGGCCACTGTCAAGAGGGGCCAAACTATTTTAACTTAATTTATGTTGTTTGTGATTCTGACCACGTTTTTAGTGATTGAAGTAAAAGTTAAATTTTAATAATTTTTTCAGCAGTGATATGCTGCATCGTAATTTTGCTGGCTGAAACGGGTCTTATAGACGCCTCTCCATTACCCACCTAGGGCTTCATGGCAACTGTGACTTTTGACAAATCATAGCTTCCATCAAACCCGTATATTACCCTGATTACTTCCGCACTGGCTCAATATACATACACAGAAAGAGACACACACACACACACACACAGAAACTGTTTGGATGTTTGAGGTAATATATTGGCAGTTTTGACAGTTAGCCTGGATATTTATCAAGTGGCTTATAGCAACCAATCACAGCTCTGCTTCTATTTTGCTACAGGTCATTAATAGGAGCACTGATTGGTTGCTATAGGCAACGAAGAACATTCTTAGTATAAGGCCCCCTTCACACATCCGTGAAAAACACGTGCGTGTCTTACGTGCCGTTTTTTCGGGTCCGTGTTCCGTTTTTTTTTGTCTGTTTTTCTGGTACGTGTGACATCCGTGTGATTGTGTATGCTAGCCGTGTGTGCGTGTGGAATGTCCGTGTGTGCGTGAGATACGTATGTGTAATGTCTGTGTGTTGTCCGTGTGAAATGTTCCGTGTGTGATGCACAATGACGTTGCTATATGCCCCCTGACAGCAGACAGACAGCGTCGCGCGATGAGAATGAACTCAGGTGAACTTCACCCGACTTCATTGTCATGCTGCGACTCTGTCTGTGTCGCGTACTGATTAGCGGTCACCTGTGAAGGACTCACAGGTGACCGCTAATCCCCTGGGTGACTGAAGTGAGCAGCGCGATGCTGTCACTCAGGTTACCCGCGGCTAGCTTGATCCTCCACCCGAGACCGCAACTCATCTATGACTTCATCACTGTCACTCGTGCGACTTGCTGTCACAGTTGGAGGATCAGCGGTGGCTGCGAGTAACTTGAGTGACATAATTGCTGATCGCGCTACTCACCTCAGTTGCTGCGTGGAGCTGACAGGAGCGGCGGTGTTCTACTGCAGCTCCTGTTGATAAGGCGGTCCATAAATTTACTGTGATGCCTTCATGTAGCAGAGCTGAGAGCGTCGCGGGACCTCCGTGGATTACGCTGGAGCTGGAGGGGTTTTCAAGGCTTAATAAAGTGGTGAACGAGGGTGGGTTTTTTCTGTTTATTATTTCAAATAAAGGATTTTTCGTTGTGTGTGCTTATTTTCTTTAACTTACAGGTTAATCATGGAAGGTATCTCGGGGAGATGCCTGTCATGATTAATCTTGGACTTAGTGGCAGCTATGGGCTGCTGCCATTAACTCCTTATTACCCAACGCACCAGGGCAAATCAGGATGAGTCCTGGGACTGTGCATCTAATGGATGCAGCAATTCCAGGTGGCTGCTGGCTGATATTGTTAGGCTGGGGGGCTCCCCTTAACATGGAGCTCCCTATCCTGAGAATACCAGCCTTCAGCCGTTTGGCTTTAACCTGGCTGGTATCAAAATTGGGGGGGACCGCACGTCGTTTTTTTTTAATTATTTTTTTTTTTTACTGCTCGATATTGACACGCCCACCAGCGGCTGTGATTGGTTGCAGTGAGACAGCTGTCACTCAGCGTGGGTGTGTGTCTCACTGCAACCAATCATAGGCGCCGGTGGGCGGGGAAAGCAGCGAATATGAAATTGAAAAATGAGCGGCCGGCTTTTTCAAAATAGTAAAAGCCGCCGGACTTTTTTTTAACAGCTGTGCAGCGTCGCGGCAGTGATCGGGGAACGGTGAGTATGAGAGAGGGGGAGACTGACCGACGGACTGAGAGAGGGACAGACAAGAGAGAGAGACTGACCGACAGACAGAGAGAGACCGACCGACGGACTGAGGGAGATTGACTAACATACACAGAAAAAAAAGATTGACCGACATCGCTTCAAAAAAGCACAAAACGTACATGGACCATACGGAGATGCATCCGTGTCACGTACGTGTGCTCACGGACCCATAGACTTTCATTGGGTGCGTGTTCCGTGCAGAAAATGGACATGCATCCGTGTTTTACGGACAAACATATCACGCACACGGACACACGCAACTTATGGAAAAACGCACGTGTAACTGCATACATTGAATAACATTGGAGTACGTGTGTCCCTGTCTCCGGTACATACGGAAACGGACCTAACACGTACCAGAGACACGGACGTGTGAAGGGGGCCTAAGACAGCTTATGTGTCAGTTAATGTAATTTCGGTGGTGAGTGGGAAAGTGGGAGAGGGAGAAAAGGAGAGTGGGAGAGAGTGAAAGAGAGTTGGAGATAGAGAGAATGGGAAAGAGGGAGAGAGGAAGATAGAGACAGAGAGGGATTTTGTTACTATCCCAGGCAACGCCAGCTACTACAGCTAGTAACATATAAAGTTGAAGTCACAAGTTTATATGCCCTTAGATTAAAGTCACTAAAACTTATATTTTCCCTCACCCCAAACTCCATGTAAACTACCTACAGTTTTAGAAATTTTACCATGGTAAAATCAAATCAGTAAGTACAGTATATCAGTAATAAAATTGTGGACATTTGTATCTGATTTACAAACATTTTAAAACATTTAAGGTATATTTAAGATATTTTCAATGCAAATATGTGAATTAAAATGGAGAATATGCAATGACCGGTGTACATAGAGGAAAGTCTTGAAGAATGACATCACACATATCTTTGAGTAACCACCCACATCTATGCTAGATATTAATGTTTATGTCTCACTGTCTGGCACTTTAGACTATCCTGTGGTCTTTTGTCTACTGACTAAAATTTAGTAACAATCTAGGTAATAACGTAAACTACAATGAAGGCTGTTTAAGTAGTTTATGCAATTTGGTGCTATTTTCAATAAAGTTTTGTCATCTTGGGAGCAATCTCCCCCTCGGAACATAATTGAAGGCTGACATAAACTCATTCCTTTCACATTTACGAGTACACCTAACCATCTCCGATTACTTAATAACCCGGTATTGTAATAACAGATGAGCTGCTTCCAGAGTATGCACTAAGAAAACAGCGTCTACTTCCAACTCAATGGTAAAACATGTCTGCTATGTGGTCCATAATGTAATGTAAAAATGTAAAGCTATGTGTTCTGGAAAAGTATGGCAGGATTTACTTTTAATAATCATATTGTAGCTCTTTGAAAGTTTATTAGGCAAAGGTGGGGATGAGGGAAAAGCTCACAGTACTGGTTTACCCTAATAACTAAGACCATCACTGAAGCTGTGGTAGCTAGTAAAAGCCAAAACTGCAAGGAATGGATTTCAGGACTGGAGAGAGGTGCCCAGCTATATATCTACCATAGTGCTCAACTGTCCCAGATTCAGCAGGACTGTCCCGATTTGAAGGCTCAGTCCTGCTATTCACTTCTCATGTCCTGGCTCCTCCTCCCAGTGGAGTGAACATATTTACTCTCAGTGCATAAATTAAGTTCTCCACAGTTCTGGTTTCCTGAGGAATAGAACTCAAGAATTCCTTGTTTGAAAGTAGCAGCTCTACAAAAGAGCCACTGCCTATACTGCTTTTGTGATGGAGGATTTGGTAATCTTGATCTGTATCGCAGCCAGGAAAACCAGAATGCGATTATTCAGCTATATAGAGATTTATATATTTACTTATATATATACTCTCTATGTTGGTGAAGAAAAAGTCAGTTTTTTTTTATCCCTATAAAGTAATGATAAAAAAATTGTTCAGCTTTCCCTGGGGCTGAAACCAACAACCCTCAAATGCTTAGGCTGCAGACTTCCTGTTGAGTCACAAGCTCTGGGGATGTTACAGCGAGAATTTTCTATACTTGAAGCTGCAGTGCAGCCTTTGACTCTACAGACAATTTACACTAGACATAGAGATCCATTGTACATGGCAGTGCATCCCTGTCCGGTATGCTAGAGGGAGAATAAAAAATATTTTTTTTTCTTCAAATACAATTGCTAAAAATAATAAAATAAATAGAATAATGTAATTTTTAATGCCCTTATTTAAAATATAAACATCACAAATCGGCAAATAATATAGACATATTTGGTATCCTTGTAATCATAACGACCCCCACAACACAACAATTATATTATTTATGAGGATTGCTAAATGGCATAAAAACATGGTGCAATTGATTAATTTTCTCTATTAAACCATCTTAAATAATAAAAATGTAATGGTGAAGCTGTGTTCCCACGTTGTGTAAATGCTCCATTTTTTCACCACGTGTCCGCACCACAAAATGCAATAACAATCTTTTTTGATTATTACGCGTTTGCTGTGTGTTTTTATGTGATTTTTTTTAATACAGATGTGAATCCTGGTTTTTATTGCATTTTAATAGTACAGAAAAGCTTTGATTCTGCTTTTAAAAAAGCAACAGCATTTTTTTAGCTTTTTTTTTTTTTAGGGTCCACAGACAAATCTATAGAGAAAAAAACACCAAAACCGCACAGTTCAGCAGCGTCTTTAGATGTACCCACCGAAGCAGGAGTTTTAATCAAATCACATCCACTGTACTTGGACATTAAGGCCGTGTTCACATGTAATGTAAATGTTGCATTTTTTCTGCTGCTTTTTTTTTGCACAAAAATAACTGTCCAAGCAAGGTGTTGTGATTAATGAAAACTGCACCCGCTGTGCTGAACTGTGCGGTTTTGGTGCTTTTTTTTCCTCTATGTGGAACTTAAAAAATTCATGTAAAGAACTGCAGTTACTTTCTTAAGTGCAGAAGCTTTTCTGTACTATAAGGCCATGTGCGCACTAGAAATTGACTTTTTCTTAAGGAAAATCCAAACCCTCTTAAAGAATACCGCAATCCCGCGCCTGCAGTAAAAAAACGTACCAAAATCGCAACGAAATCTGCATGCGGTTTTACAGCGGTTTGCCGCGGATTTACCACAGATTTTCCGCAGGTTTGACCCTGCGGATTTTTACCATTATCTATGGCAAAAACCGCAGGTAGCTGCAGAAAAGAAGTGACATGTTCATTAATTCCGCAGTGGAAAATCTGTGGGTAAATCCGCGGGTATAAAAAACCCATAGGTTTTTCTGGGGAATGACTGCAGAAAGGTTAGACACATTTTCTGCAGCAAATCTGCGGCAAATCCACGACAAAATCCGCGGTAAATCTGCAGCGTGAGCACATAGCATAAAACAGTTAAAAATGTGGCATCACATATGCACAAAAACATATTAAAAATATCGAAAAGGCATAAAAAATGCAGCAAAAATGCAATAATCAGAGAAAATTGTTATTGTGTAGCTGGTACGAACAGCGGCAGAGAACAAAAAAACATAGGATTTATGGAAAATGGGAATGTGCCCTTACAGACACAAAAAAGCAACATGTCATATAGTGAAGCTTTTATAAATACAAGAAAGTTCTGGGTGATATCACTATGAATAAATGAATGAACAGTCCGGGGCATCTGCTGAACATCCCTCACTGCCAAATGGGTGTGGCTTGGGGCATGGCTAAAATTTGCTGCCGCGTATTGACACCCCTTCCGAATCTGTCAATCTTTCTATTCATAAAAGTTGGGAGGTATATATCTACCTAAAATTAAATCTTGGAAAAATGACTGTCAAGACATTCGCTGTAGCCCATGCTCACATTTAGTGAAGATAGCTTCTTTTTTTTTAAACTGTATTTTTTTTGCCAGAAAATTTGCAGTGTTTAATTTTCCAACTAAACATGACTTCATAAAGACTCAAAATGTTGAAGCATTATGTGAAAAGTAAATTACACCCCAGAAATCAATACCGTGTAGAATCACCTTCAGCAGAAATATCCTGAAGCAATTGATATTTGTGATCCATAGAGCAGGATGAGCTGAACAGATTAATGCAACAGTTTTATAGATAAAATCTAATATATAAAGCTGAGTGTATGTATGTGTGTAAGTATGTGTGTGTGTGTGTGTGTGTGTGTGTATGTCCGCTAAAGAAATCCACATCGTCGCATTTACAATTACAAAATGTTGCACAGATGCCTCATGTGACTCAGGGAATGTCATAGAGTATGTTTTGACAAGAAAATGTAACCCCGCGCTTTACAGTTACTCTGCAAAAAACCTGCCTCCATTAAAGTGAATGGAGCTGCGAGCTACAGGCTATTAATAGGAGCTGTGATTGGTTGCTATAGGAACAAAGGACATTCATAGTATAAGAAGCTTATGTGTGAGGTAATATGATGTCGGTGGAGAGGGACACAGACAGACACAGACTTAGAGACAGACAAAGAGAGACAGACAGAGACAGACAGACAGGCACAGACAGAGAAAGAGACACACAGGGAAAGAGACAGAGACAAACAGAGACAGACAGAGACAGATAGGAAAAAAAAGCCAGACAGACAGAGACAGACAGAAAGATACACGGGGAAAGAGACAGACAGAGGCAGACAGGGAAAGACAGAGAGAGACAGACAAGGAAAGAGACAGAGAGACAGACAAAGACAGATGGGGAAAGTGACAGACGGGGAAAGAGACAGATGGGGAAAGAGACAGACTTGGAAAGAGACAGACCTGGAAAGAGACAAACCTGGAAAGAGACAAACCTGGAAAAAGACAGACAGGGAAAGAGACAGACAGGGAAATAGACAGACAGGGAAAGAGACAGACGGGGAAAGAGAAGACGGGGAAAGAGACAGACGAGGAAAGAGACAGATGGGGAAAGAGACAGATGGGGAAGAGACAGACCTGGAAAGAGACAGATGGGGAAAGAGACAGACGGGGAAAGAGGCAGACAGAGAGACAGACAAAAAAAGACAACGAGAGAGATGTGGAAAGAGACAGCCAGGGATAGAGACAGAGAGAGACAAACAAGGAAAGAGACAGAGAGATAGACAAAGACAGACACACAGAGACAGACTGGGAGAGAGACCATTACTATCCCGGACAACGCCCGGGTACTGCAGCTAGTATTTAATATACAGTAATGGCATTTTATTCATTTAAAGCTCTGCTTTTTCTGGGATTCTAAGCCAAGTGGGAAGTCCTACTCTGTGATTGACAGCTTACTTTTTGTTGCTGGGCACACAGAGATAGCTGTCAGTCATTGATTAGAAATCACCCAAATAATTTAATATTGGCTATGAGGTTTTTGTATTAGTATGTGAGGTTTAGTTTTTGCTAAAGATGAGAGAATCTTTTAAAATTTGAATTTGCCTCCAACTGAAAATACATGTATAACAAACTGAGGTCTCCCAAGATTTTAATGAACCTCTTTCAACTTCTTAACACAGACAATACAACATTAGTAAAGTGCAATTGACCAAAACATAAACGGTTTTCCGGTTAAATGGATAGTTTCTGATACTAATAAAAAGTCCGTTTAATAAAACTCTGCAATGATAACTGTTTTTTTTTGTTTTTAAAATGTAAACATATTAAAAAGATTCCTTTTTGGGGATAGATGTTTTATTGGCCAGTGTTTATACAGAGGTGGTGTATGTGGAAAAAGGCATGGTTTTTTGATAGTGGTCCAAAAATTATACCTGTGTGGAAAGTAACAATATGTTTGTTCTTTCATAACAGAAACAGAACTTTTAACTAGAGAAGAGCGACTTCAGGCTTGAGGTTTGGGGTTCGTGCTCAGAAAATTATGTGAAAAAAAGAAAGTGAAATGAATGTTGAAAAACACTGTTTACCCAACTCCGGAAATATTTTGCTATAGGCCAAAAGCAAAACACTTCTGGAGGTGGGTAGGCGATGTTTTTATTTATTTTTTTTAATCTCCATGAACATTACATCTCAGAATGCATCACACACTTCCCACAGTGCGCATATTGCTGCACATGACTCAGACACCAGCACAGCGTAATAGTCACCAGGGTGATTTTCACGTCATTTTCCAAGTCCGAACCCCGAGCCTCGAGCCTAAGGTTCGCTCAACTCTACTTTTAACAAACTTTCTAAAATTATCCCCTTTTTGTTAACACCAATACTTATCTATTTGGAAAGAGAATAAGCAATTGCTTTTTAATGAGGCATCCAAAAATTATCTCTTTTTTCGGAGCAGTTATAGAATTATTTTTGATCTAGTAGATGTACAGTTCAAACAGCAGTACCATATAGAAATGCAACACAATGGACGCGCAATAGGAGTATTGGAGTATGACCAGTTGTCTAATGGTAGTGGAAGCTGCAGCAACTGCACAGTACAGAATATAATGGTAAAGACAAGGAGAGGTCTGTCAGTGTAGGGCTAGTTCTGGCAGCTTCAGCAACAACAGTACAATAGAGTTATAGAACACAATAGGTGAGCAGCAGATTTGTGGTTGTTTATCAGCAGTAATTGCAACTGAACAGTATAGTATATGATAGCATAAGCAAGATGTGTGTACAATGCAAACATTAGCAGTATAGTATAGATATAAAATGCAATAGACTGGAGATGACTGTTTATTGGCAGTAA
Organism: Anomaloglossus baeobatrachus; assembly: GCF_048569485.1. Taxonomy (NCBI): domain Eukaryota; kingdom Metazoa; phylum Chordata; class Amphibia; order Anura; family Aromobatidae; genus Anomaloglossus; species Anomaloglossus baeobatrachus. The sequence goes on along the minus strand of NC_134355.1, from coordinate 282,045,070 downwards.
CAGAGTAATACATTCATTCCTTAATTGTTAAACACACACTGTATTCTGCTGACACGTAAAGAAATCACAAACTAAAGAGCACAAGGTATGCTTCAAACACTTTTTTCCTTATATCAAAACCTCCCACTGCATTAATTGAGATATAATAGTGTGAAGGCAAATGAAGCGCAGCAACATTTATTGTTTTTTAAACCCCTTTGTAAGGTATGGGAATGTCATATAGGGAGAACATAACCTTATGTGTCCCTAGCTCACAATATTATGGTATGGCCTTATCTTCCTTGTGCTTAATAGGGAGACAAAGGTAGCTGTATGGAGAAATCTACGGTCTAGGGTGGTACTCCCGTAGAGGCAGTTGCAGTGTGGAAATTTGGAATAAGGCTATGTGCGCACATTGCGTAATTGCATGCAGTTACGCTGCACTTTGTAGCGCAGCATAACTGCATGCGTCCTGCATCCCCAGCATAATCTATGAAGATTATGCAGGAGACGTGCGCACGTGGCGTCTTAGAGTGCAGCGCTTCGGCTGCTGCCCGAAGCGCGCGTTCTAAGAAGTGACATGTCACTTCTTCCGTGCACTTTGTTGGCAGCCCATGCTCTGTCTATGGCAGGGGCTGCATGCAGAGCGCACGTTCTCTGCCGGCACCATGCGCTTCAGAATGGAGCTTTTCAGCTGCGCTCTGAAGCGCACCTTTTAGGTGCAGTGCCTAAGAACCAAATGTGCATGGCATTGAACTAGCTCATATTTACATAAAGCACTAGTTATATTCTGGAGAAATGCATATTATATCACTATTTTCATACACTAAGCAGGCTAGAAGTTCCACGTTGATATATTTTTAAATCTGTGTTTTCTGCTTGAGCCAATCATGGCTAATTACACTTCCTATTCATCGTCCAATATTACATTAAATATAATTGAACAAGTTTCATTTGGCCAGTCCTAAAATATCCATCTATATGTTTGCTCTCCAAATAGGCCAGCATGGTTATTTAATGCTGGCCCCTTCTTCACCCGTTACGTGGTCCGGTGCACGACCATTTCATATCTGTTCTTTATATAAACATCTCTCTAATATCCTACCGTTCAGTAACCAAACATTGGTATATGCTTGTGTGTTACTTTAAGCAGAGCTCCCAAATTGAGGTGACAGCAGCAGCTGGGTAAATACAGAAAAAAAGGAAATATGTTTCCTATTTTTTTTTTCTATACAAACCAAAGGAAAGCAGTGGTGCTACCCTATGAATTAAACCTTTGCACCCTCTTCCCCCTTAGGTAGACCAGCAGCATTAAGATGTGTGAGTTTTGGACGATCACTGCAAGAATTCCATCGGTAATGGCTTCCTGTAAATCGTGTGCAAATTCAAAGTCTGTTTTGGGGTCGGTTAAAAATATGAGTGAAGCGTGCTCTTTAATTTCAGGCCAAATCAAATGTTTTTAGTAATCCAGAAGATATACAGAAAAATGTAACCAAACTGTTTTTTACTAGCGCTAGGAAGTCACATAATTAGTCTGGGTTATCTACAAACATTCACATTTCCTGCTAATGTTACTTACAAATAAGCTGCCCTGTCTCATGTCTTCCCTGTTGGTTTAGTAATGAGCACAAATTACACATTTTATTGCAAGATGAATGTTTGAACTCAGTAGATGGACATTCGCTATATGCCAGCAGTAAAATTACACCATCTTTATTTTGGAAAAAAAAAATCTAAAAATCTAAAAATGAACTAGACCTCCATGTGGTATAACTGTATTTGACGGTATCATGAGCTGTGACAGAATATGCTGGCAGATATAGCCTATGGTAATGTACCTTCATGCGTTCCTTTCAAATTACCCCTCCTTTTAATTTTTTGGGGGAAAAATTAAAAGGAACTTGGATTGTAAATCCCCCCGCTAAAGGTCAATCTGAACTGCTTCTAAAACATGTTCTAGACTTGATATTTTCATGATCAATTATATCAATCCATATATTTACTGTTCTAGATACAGTTTTATATTCCATGAATTCATTTTTGTCTATTAAAGGGAACCTGTCACCACTTTTTTGGCGTATAAGCTGCAGCCACCACCACCGGGCTCTTATCTGCTCAGGGCAGATCAAAGTGCACCTGCTCAGAACCTGAATGCCTGTGAGTGTGTATGACGTCGGACGCGTCATGCACCGCAGCTTCAGAAGATGGAGGACGAAGATGGCCGAAAAAGGCGGCGCCGGCACCGGACAACGGAGACGCCCATATGGCCAACTGCGTGATCGTCAGGTAAGTATTATAAAGTGTTTTTTATGTTCTCACAGCGGCCTGGTCTCTTATATACAGCATGTTAGAATGCTGTATATAAGAGCCCGGTGGTAGTGGCCGCAGCTTATACGTCAAAAAAGGGGTGACAGGTTCCCTTTAAATACATTATTTTGTGCCTGATTCATCCCGGACTTTTATATTTGCTGGCATAGCCTTAAGAAAGGTTACCAATATTTGATGAGTGAGTGTGTGAAACCTGTCAACCAGGCCGATCAGCTGTTCCTGATTTTGGCCAGATGTGCTCAGTTGCGAAGCTGCGCAGCACAGTGTTGTCAACTGCTTAGTGGTCACAGCCTATTTGAATGAATAGGAGGCTGATGTGTAGTTGGCGGAAGAGGCCACTATGCAGTTGAGTGAGCTTTGTACTTCCGCTCAATAGCTGAGCAGAACCAGCCACCACCAGCATTGGGAATAACTGATCTGTGGGGATGCTGGGTCTCGCACCCCACCAATCAAATATTAATGACCTACCCTAAGAATAAGCAATTAATATAAAAGTTCCGGACAACCCCATTAAGGTGTAGAACCAAAAAATGCTGTGGTAAAACACCTCAATAGGTTGCAATATTTTTGTGCAACTTGGAAGTTGAGAAAAATGTTATGACTATTGATGTTTACTGTCTCAGCCAGGAAGGGCCATGACGGGATCTGGCTATGTCCACCCATCAAATTCATGAAATTTGATGCCACTTTAGTTGGTAGGATAACTTATTCTATATATGTACTCCAGTGCTTGACTGGAGTATATTTCTGGTGGTGCATAGCAGTTAAGATATGCAGCTAGTAGAGTTGAGCGCGGTTCGTGGTTCGTGGTTCTCCAGTTCGCGGCTCGAGTGATTTTGGGGCATGTTCTAGATCGAACTAGAACTCGAGCTTTTTGCAAAAGCTCGGTAGTTCTAGAAACGTTCGAGAACGGTTCTAGCAGCCAAAAAACAGCTAAATCATAGCTTGGTTTCTGCTGTAATAGTGTAAGTCACTCTGTGAATCAAACTATTATCACATTTCAGTGTATAGTGTGCGTGAACAGCGCCTTCAGATCACTGCTGTTTCTATAATGGCGATCGCCATTTTTTTTTTTTTTTTTTCTTGTCTTCCTTCCCTAAGTGCGCGCGTCTTGTGGGGCGGGCCAGCATGTCAGCCAATCCCAGACACACACACAGCTAAGTGGACTTTGAGCCAGAGAAGCAACGGCATGTGTGATAGGATCTGCATGTCACATGTCCCTGCATTATAAAACCGGACATTTTCTTCACGGACGCCATTATCTGCCTTCTGCGTCTTTGGTGTCAGACATCACTGTCGCAGCTCCGTCTTCCTGAGTCCTATAGCCGATACAGCTGTATGCGCTGCATACACAGCGTTAGACAGCTTAGGGAGAGCACTTTATAGCAGTCCTTTTAAGGGCTCCAACCGGCAGGGTCAGAGAGCCATAGGTGACAGGTCCTGCAAACAGCAACAGCGTCTGTGTAGCCCAGGTCAGGGATTTCCTACCTGCATTTCACCATTAGGAGGGAATAGAAAGGCAGGCTTCCATTCCTCTACCCAGAGCACCACAATCCTGCCACTGTACCCTCTTGTCCTCTGCACACTCCAACTGATAACTAAGCCATTATACTAGCAAACACTCAGTGTACCTAGTGGCATCCTATACGTGGCTATTGGACTTTGCTATAGTCCCACTAGTGCAAAGACATTTGCAGAGCGCGTCTGCCTGCATTGCACACTACAACTCATTCTAAACAAGCCATTATACTAGCAAACACTCAGTGTACCTAGTGGCATCCTATACGTGGCTATTGGACTTTGCTATAGTCCCACTAGTGCAAAGACATTAGCAGAGCACATCTGCCTGCATTGCACACTACAACTCATTCTAACCAAGCCATTATACTAGCAAACACTCAGTGTACCTAGTGGCATCCTATACGTGGCTATTGGACTTTGCTATAGTCCCACTAGTGCAAAGACATTTGCAGAGCGCGTCTGCCTGCATTGCACACTACAACTCATTCTAAACAAGCCATTATACTAGCAAACACTCAGTGTACCTAGTGGCATCCTATACGTGGCTATTGGACTTTGCTATAGTCCCACTAGTGCAAAGACATTAGCAGAGCACATCTGCCTGCATTGCACACTACAACTCATTCTAACCAAGCCATTATACTAGCAAACACTCAGTGTACCTAGTGGCATCCTATACGTGGCTATTGGACTTTGCTATAGTCCCACTAGTGCAAAGACATTTGCAGAGCGCGTCTGCCTGCATTGCACACTACAACTCATTCTAAACAAGCCATTATACTAGCAAACACTCAGTGTACCTAGTGGCATCCTATACGTGGCTATTGGACTTTGCTATAGTCCCACTAGTGCAAAGACATTAGCAGAGCACATCTGCCTGCATTGCACACTACAACTCATTCTAACCAAGCCATTATACTAGCAAACACTCAGTGTACCTAGTGGCATCCTATACGTGGCTATTGGACTTTGCTATAGTCCCACTAGTGCAAAGACATTTGCAGAGCGCGTCTGCCTGCGTTGCACACTACAACTCATTGTAACCAAGCCATTATACTAGCAAACACTCAGTGTACCTAGTGGCATCCTATACGTGGCTATTGGACTTTGCTATAGTCCCACTAGTGCAAAGACATTTGCAGAGCGCGTCTGCCTGCGTTGCACACTACAACTCATTCTAACCAAGCCATTATACTAGCAAACACTCAGTGTACCTAGTGGCATCCTATACGTGGCTATTGGACTTTGCTATAGTCCCACTAGTGCAAAGACATTTGCAGAGCGCGTCTGCCTGCGTTGCACACTACAACTCATTCTAACCAAGCCATTATACTAGCAAACACTCAGTGTACCTAGTGGCATCCTATACGTGGCTATTGGACTTTGCTATAGTCCCACTAGTGCAAAGACATTTGCAGAGCGCGTCTGCCTGCGTTGCACACTACAACTCATTCTAACCAAGCCATTATACTAGCAAACACTCAGTGTACCTAGTGGCATCCTATACGTGGCTATTGGACTTTGCTATAGTCCCACTAGTGCAAAGACATTTGCAGAGCGCGTCTGCCTGCGTTGCACACTACAACTCATTCTAACCAAGCCATTATACTAGCAAACACTCAGTGTACCTAGTGGCATCCTATACGTGGCTATTGGACTTTGCTATAGTCCCACTAGTGCCAAGACATTTGCAGAGCGCGTCTGCCTGCGTTGCACACTACAACTCATTCTAACCAAGCCATTATACTAGCAAACACTCAGTGTACCTAGTGGCATCCTATACGTGGCTATTGGACTTTGCTATAGTCCCACTAGTGCAAAGACATTTGCAGAGCGCGTCTGCCTGCGTTGCACACTACAACTCATTCTAACCAAGCCATTATACTAGCAAACACTCAGTGTACCTAGTGGCATCCTATACGTGGCTATTGGACTTTGCTATAGTCCCACTAGTGCAAAGACATTTGCAGAGCGCGTCTGCCTGCATTGCACACTACAACTCATTCTAAACAAGCCATTATACTAGCAAACACTCAGTGTACCTAGTGGCATCCTATACGTGGCTATTGGACTTTGCTATAGTCCCACTAGTGCAAAGACATTAGCAGAGCACATCTGCCTGCATTGCACACTACAACTCATTCTAACCAAGCCATTATACTAGCAAACACTCAGTGTACCTAGTGGCATCCTATACGTGGCTATTGGACTTTGCTATAGTCCCACTAGTGCAAAGACATTTGCAGAGCGCGTCTGCCTGCGTTGCACACTACAACTCATTCTAACCAAGCCATTATACTAGCAAACACTCAGTGTACCTAGTGGCATCCTATACGTGGCTATTGGACTTTGCTATAGTCCCACTAGTGCAAAGACATTTGCAGAGCGCGTCTGCCTGCGTTGCACACTACAACTCATTCTAACCAAGCCATTATACTAGCAAACACTCAGTGTACCTAGTGGCATCCTATACGTGGCTATTGGACTTTGCTATAGTCCCACTAGTGCAAAGACATTTGCAGAGCGCGTCTGCCTGCGTTGCACACTACAACTCATTCTAACCAAGCCATTATACTAGCAAACACTCAGTGTACCTAGTGGCATCCTATACGTGGCTATTGGACTTTGCTATAGTCCCACTAGTGCAAAGACATTTGCAGAGCGCGTCTGCCTGCATTGCACACTACAACTCATTCTAAACAAGCCATTATACTAGCAAACACTCAGTGTACCTAGTGGCATCCTATACGTGGCTATTGGACTTTGCTATAGTCCCACTAGTGCAAAGACATTAGCAGAGCACATCTGCCTGCATTGCACACTACAACTCATTCTAACCAAGCCATTATACTAGCAAACACTCAGTGTACCTAGTGGCATCCTATACGTGGCTATTGGACTTTGCTATAGTCCCACTAGTGCAAAGACATTTGCAGAGCGCGTCTGCCTGCGTTGCACACTACAACTCATTCTAACCAAGCCATTATACTAGCAAACACTCAGTGTACCTAGTGGCATCCTATACGTGGCTATTGGACTTTGCTATAGTCCCACTAGTGCAAAGACATTTGCAGAGCGCGTCTGCCTGCGTTGCACACTACAACTCATTCTAACCAAGCCATTATACTAGCAAACACTCAGTGTACCTAGTGGCATCCTATACGTGGCTATTGGACTTTGCTATAGTCCCACTAGTGCAAAGACATTTGCAGAGCGCGTCTGCCTGCGTTGCACACTACAACTCATTCTAACCAAGCCATTATACTAGCAAACACTCAGTGTACCTAGTGGCATCCTATACGTGGCTATTGGACTTTGCTATAGTCCCACTAGTGCAAAGACATTTGCAGAGCGCGTCTGCCTGCGTTGCACACTACAACTCATTCTAACCAAGCCATTATACTAGCAAACACTCAGTGTACCTAGTGGCATCCTATACGTGGCTATTGGACTTTGCTATAGTCCCACTAGTGCAAAGACATTTGCAGAGCGCGTCTGCCTGCGTTGCACACTACAACTCATTCTAACCAAGCCATTATACTAGCAAACACTCAGTGTACCTAGTGGCATCCTATACGTGGCTATTGGACTTTGCTATAGTCCCACTAGTGCAAAGACATTTGCAGAGCGCGTCTGCCTGCATTGCACACTACAACTCATTCTAAACAAGCCATTATACTAGCAAACACTCAGTGTACCTAGTGGCATCCTATACGTGGCTATTGGACTTTGCTATAGTCCCACTAGTGCAAAGACATTTGCAGAGCGCGTCTGCCTGCGTTGCACACTACAACTCATTCTAACCAAGCCATTATACTAGCAAACACTCAGTGTACCTAGTGGCATCCTATACGTGGCTATTGGACTTTGCTATAGTCCCACTAGTGCAAAGACATTTGCAGAGCGCGTCTGCCTGCGTTGCACACTACAACTCATTCTAAACAAGCCATTATACTAGCAAACACTCAGTGTACCTAGTGGCATCCTATACGTGGCTATTGGACTTTGCTATAGTCCCACTAGTGCAAAGACATTTGCAGAGCGCGTCTGCCTGCATTGCACACTACAACTCATTCTAAACAAGCCATTATACTAGCAAACACTCAGTGTACCTAGTGGCATCCTATACGTGGCTATTGGACTTTGCTATAGTCCCACTAGTGCAAAGACATTTGCAGCACGTCTGCCTGCGTTGCACACTCCAACTAATTATAACTAAGTTGCATTGTCAGGGATATTTATTCTTTATTATTCTGCTGTTAATAAAGCTAGACCACCACTGCAATCTTCACCACCTCTCAATTTTTACTACCACATTTTCAGTCCACAATCTTGTCGCAATCAACATGAGTGGCAAAATGACAGATGCTGGTGGAAAGGGGAAGAGGCGTGGTGTAAAAGGCAAAAAAGGTTTTGTCCGTGGGGAAGGTGGCAAAGCTCCATTATCATCTGCTGAAGATAGACCATCTACCAGCAAAAGTAAGATGTCTACTACTTACCGTGGACAATCCGATGTGCTCCCTTTGTTACGGACACGAACAACAGGAACAAAGGTAGATGATGGGCAAAAAAGGAAAATGCTTGAATGGATCTCAAGTGGTCCAACAAGTGCCCTCTCTGCCACTTCAAGTACCGCATCCAAAAAACACCAGTCCTCTGAGTTGTCATCCCAATCAAACTTGCTTTCTCCCAGCTCTGAAGTCTCCATCAGCCCTGCACAGTATGGTGGAACTGAGATGGCTGAGTCTGCAGAGCTGTTCAGTCACACTATAGCCTGGGAATCAGAGGTCTGCTCCCAAGCTACAGTGAGTACAGAACAGGAAATGGTCTGCAGTGATGCCCAGAACCTTTGTGACTCAGATTCAGGCCGTGAGGACCAAGTTTCTGAGCATAATGTTGACCCTTTGTCACAAACTGTAACACCTGTGGTTATAGACAATGAGGAACATACTGATGAAGATGAGACGCAGATACCCGATTGGGATGACAACTTAAATATTCGTTCAGGGCAAGAAGAGGCTCGGTCTGAGGGGGAGGGGAGTGCAAACACAACAATTGATGATGACGTTCTAGATCCCACCTACTGTCAACCCCCAGTCAGGCACTCGAGGAGGTCAACAGAGGCGGTGGAGGAGGATGCAACCGACGACGAAGTTACCTTGCGCCTTCCTGGACAGAGTCGGAGAACTGGTAGCACGTCTACAACTGCATCCTCAGCCACCACTCTGCCTATGAGCATTATTCGTGGTGGATCAACAGGTCGCATGGCCTCTAAGCCTTGCCTAGCCAGGTCCTTTTTTCACATCGAAAAAGATCGCCCAACTCATGTGATATGTAACATTTGTCATGATTCTGTTAGTAGAGGTCAAAACCTCAGCAGTTTGACAACTTCTTCCATGAATCGTCACATGACTAAATATCATAAGTCCCGGTGGGAAGCTCACCGTGCTGCAATGCGGCCTAGTGGAGCGAACCATCCACCGCCCGCCCCTTCCACTGCATCCGCGCGCTCTTCATCTTCTAGGACTGTGGGGACAGCTGCCACACCTGTTTTTCCACGCAAAACTTCCACCACTGTAACCGCAACAGGCAGTTTGCTTGTAAGGTCGTCAGTTGGTTTGGAAGGGGAAACAAGTGAGTGTGTACAGCTCTCTCAGACATCGATAGCACCAACGTTGGATGAAGGCAACATCATGTCTCCGCCTGCACTTTCCTCACAAACCTGCATTTTTCCAGGGACACCCTACTCAACACCGTCTACACACAGCAGCCAGATCTCTGTCCCTCAGATGTGGTCAAATAAAAGGCCACTTCCTCCGACCCATGACAAAGCTAAGAGGTTGACTCTATCCCTCTGTAAGCTGTTGGCTACCGAAATGCTGCCTTTCCGCCTAGTGGACACACAGGATTTTAGAGACCTTATGTCTGTCGCTGTGCCCCAGTACCAGATGCCTAGTCGCCACTACTTCTCTAAGAAAGGTGTGCCCGCGCTACACCAGCATGTCGCACACAACATCACCGCTTCCTTGAGAAACTCTGTGTGTGAACGGGTGCATTTCACCACCGATACTTGGACCAGTAAGCATGGACAGGGACGTTACATGTCGCTGACTGGGCACTGGGTAACTATGGTGATAGATGGTGAAGGGTCTGCTGCACAAGTCTTGCCGTCCCCACGACTTGTGTGTCAATCCTCTGTCTGTCCAAGTTCCGCCACTGCTTCTGCATCCTCCACCTCATCTGGGTCCTCCACCTCCGCCCCAAGCCTGCCTGGTCAGGCCACCAGCGTTCTCACTGCGCAGAAGGAATCACGCACCCCTCATTACTATGCTGGCAGCAGAGCGCAACGGCATCAGGCGGTCTTTAGCTTGACATGTCTTGGTAATAAGAGTCACACAGCTGAGGAGTTGTGGTCAGCTTTGCGGTCCGAGTTTAATAAATGGTTGTCTCCACTCAAACTGCAGCCTGGTAAGGCCGTGTGCGACAATGCTGCAAACCTGGGTGCGGCACTTCGCCTGGGCAAGGTGACACACGTACCTTGTATGGCTCACGTGTTGAACCTTGTCGTGCAGCAATTTTTAACACACTATCCCGGCCTAGATGGCCTTCTGAACAGGGCACGAAAACTGTCAGCTCACTTCCGCCGTTCAAGCGCCGCAGCAGAGCGACTTGCATCGCTCCAGAAGTCTTTCGGCCTGCCGGTTCATCGCCTGAAATGCGATGTGGCGACACGCTGGAATTCAACTCTCCACATGTTACAGCGACTGTGGCAGCACCGCAGAGCCCTGGTGCAATACGTCATGACGTATAGCCTGGGCCAACGAGATGCAGAGGTGGGGCAGATCACCCTGATGGAGTGGTCTCAGATCAAGGACCTATGCACCCTTCTGCACAGTTTCGACATGGCGACGAATATGTTTAGCTCTGACAATGCCATTATCAGCATGACGATTCCAGTCATTTACATGCTGGAGCACACGCTAAACACTATTCGGAGTCAGGGGGTGGGACAACATGAAGGGGAGGAACTACAGGAGGATTCATATGCGCAAGGGACAACAACATCACGAAGGTCCAGACGTTCATCATCACCAACGCAGCAGGCATGGGACCATGGGGGACAGGGATCGACAAGGGCGCATAGTAGCAGGCGAAATGTTGAGCAAGGTGCAGGAGAACATGAAGAAATGGAGGACGAACTGTCCATGGACATGGAAGACTCAGCGGATGAGGGAGACCTTGGTCAAATTTCAGTTGAAAGAGGTTGGGGTCAGATGTCAGAGGAAGAAAGAACGGGTAGCACCTCTATGCCACAAACACAGCATGGACTTGGTCCGCATGGCTGCGCAAGACACATGAGTGCCTTTTTGTTGCACTACCTCCAACATGACAGTCGTATTGTCAAAATTAGAAGTGATGATGACTACTGGATTGCCACACTATTAGATCCCCGGTACAAGTCCAAATTTTGTGACATAATTCCAGCCATAGAAAGGGACGCACGTATGCAGGAGTATCAGCAGAAGCTGTTACTAGATCTTAGCTCGGCTTTTCCACCAAACAACCGTGCAGGTGCAGGGAGTGAATCTCCCAGTTGTAACTTGACAAACATGGGACGGTCTCGTCATCTTCAACAGTCTACCCGTACCAGTAGGACCTTTTCTGGTGCCGGTAAAAGCAATTTTATGGAATCTTTTCATAATTTTTTTAGACCCTCTTTTGCAAGGCCACCAGAGACAACAAGTCTGACACATACTCAACGGCTGGAGAGGATGATACAGGAGTATCTCCAAATGAACATCGATGCCATGACTGTGCAACTGGAGCCTTGCTCCTTTTGGGCTTCAAACATAGAAAAATGGCCAGAGCTCTCCAGTTACGCCTTGGAGATTTTGTCGTGTCCAGCTGCCAGCGTTGTCTCTGAACGTGTATTCAGTGCTGCTGGGTGTGTGCTGACAGATAAGCGCACGCGTCTGTCCAGTGACAATGTGGACAGACTGACGTTCATCAAAATGAACAAGTCATGGATCCAGAAGGAATTTACTACCCCTGTGTCATCCTGGGGAGAGTAAATGCTTGTGGATTTGGAATGTGCTTGATGCAAATCAAAACATCCTGTTTGCAACTAGGGCCCAAGTGCTGCCACTGATGTGGTGGGTGTCTGTGTGGCCCAATTTTTGGAAAAAAGGGAGACTCCGCTTGGAGTAACCCTTGCTTGCTGTGTTTTTAAAAGAAGCCAAGATGAACAGAGCTGGGATCAGGAAAGACTTTGCTACCTACCCCGGTGTCATCCTGGGGACGGATAAGAATGGCGTATTTTTGAATGTGCTTGATGCAAATCTAGCTGTGAAGTGTACAACTGGGGCACAACTGCTGCCACTGAATGGGTGGGTGTCTGTGTGGCCCAATTTTTGGAAAAAAGGGAGACTCCGCTTGGAGTAACCCTTGCTTGCTGTGTTTTTAAAAGAAGCCAAGATGAACAGAGCTGGGATCAGGAAAGACTTTGCTACCTACCCCGGTGTCATCCTGGGGACGGCTAAGAAGAGCGTATTTTTGAATGTGCTTGATGCAAATCAAAACATCCTGTTTGCAACTAGGGCCCAAGTGCTGCCACTGATGGGGTGGGTGTCTGTGTGGCCCAATTTTTGGAAAAAAGGGAGACTCCGCTTGGAGTAACCCTTGCTTGCTGTGTTTTTAAAAGAAGCCAAGATGAACAGAGCTGGGATCAGGAAAGACTTTGCTACCTACCCCGGTGTCATCCTGGGGACGGATAAGAATGGCGTATTTTTGAATGTGCTTGATGCAAATCTAGCTGTGAAGTGTACAACTGGGGCACAACTGCTGCCACTGAATGGGTGGGTGTCTGTGTGGCCCAATTTTTGGAAAAAAGGGAGACTCCGCTTGGAGTAACCCTTGCTTGCTGTGTTTTTAAAAGAAGCCAAGATGAACAGAGCTGGGATCAGGAAAGACTTTGCTACCTACCCCGGTGTCATCCTGGGGACGGCTAAGAAGAGCGTATTTTTGAATGTGCTTGATGCAAATCAAAACATCCTGTTTGCAACTAGGGCCCAAGTGCTGCCACTGATGGGGTGGGTGTCTGTGTGGCCCAATTTTTGGAAAAAAGGGAGACTCCGCTTGGAGTAACCCTTGCTTGCTGTGTTTTTAAAAGAAGCCAAGATGAACAGAGCTGGGATCAGGAAAGACTTTGCTACCTACCCCGGTGTCATCCTGGGGACGGCTAAGAATAGCGTATTTTTGAATGTGCTTGATGCAAATCAAAACATCCTGTTTGCAACTAGGGCCCAAGTGCTGCCACTGAATGGGTGGGTGTGTGTGGGGCCCAATTTTTGGAAAAAAGGGGAGACTCCGCTTGGAGTAACCCTTGCTTACATTGTTTTTAAAAGAAGCCAAGATGAACAAGTCATGGGTCAGCAAAGACTTTGCTACCTACCCCAGTGTCATCCTGGGGACGGCTAAGAATAGCGTATTTTTGAATGTGCTTGATGCAAATCAAAACATCCTGTTTGCAACTAGGGCCCAAGTGCTGCCACTGATGGGGTGGGTGTCTGTGTGGCCCAATTTTTGGAAAAAAGGGAGACTCCGCTTGGAGTAACCCTTGCTTGCTGTGTTTTTAAAAGAAGCCAAGATGAACAGAGCTGGGATCAGGAAAGACTTTGCTACCTACCCCGGTGTCATCCTGGGGACGGCTAAGAATAGCGTATTTTTGAATGTGCTTGATGCAAATCAAAACATCCTGTTTGCAACTAGGGCCCAAGTGCTGCCACTGAATGGGTGGGTGTGTGTGGGGCCCAATTTTTGGAAAAAAGGGGAGACTCCGCTTGGAGTAACCCTTGCTTACATTGTTTTTAAAAGAAGCCAAGATGAACAAGTCATGGGTCAGCAAAGACTTTGCTACCTACCCCAGTGTCATCCTGGGGACGGCTAAGAATAGCGTATTTTTGAATGTGCTTGATGCAAATCAAAACATCCTGTTTGCAACTAGGGCCCAAGTGCTGCCACTGATGGGGTGGGTGTCTGTGTGGCCCAATTTTTGGAAAAAAGGGAGACTCCGCTTGGAGTAACCCTTGCTTGCTGTGTTTTTAAAAGAAGCCAAGATGAACAGAGCTGGGATCAGGAAAGACTTTGCTACCTACCCCGGTGTCATCCTGGGGACGGATAAGAATAGCGTATTTTTGAATGTGCTTGATGCAAATCAAAACATCCTGTTTGCAACTAGGGCCCAAGTGCTGCCACTGAATGGGTGGGTGTGTGTGGGGCCCAATTTTTGGAAAAAAGGGGAGACTCCGCTTGGAGTAACCCTTGCTTACATTGTTTTTAAAAGAAGCCAAGATGAACAAGTCATGGGTCAGCAAAGACTTTGCTACCTACCCCAGTGTCATCCTGGGGACGGCTAAGAATAGCGTATTTTTGAATGTGCTTGATGCAAATCAAAACATCCTGTTTGCAACTAGGGCCCAAGTGCTGCCACTGATGGGGTGGGTGTCTGTGTGGCCCAATTTTTGGAAAAAAGGGAGACTCCGCTTGGAGTAACCCTTGCTTGCTGTGTTTTTAAAAGAAGCCAAGATGAACAGAGCTGGGATCAGGAAAGACTTTGCTACCTACCCCGGTGTCATCCTGGGGACGGATAAGAATAGCGTATTTTTGAATGTGCTTGATGCAAATCAAAACATCCTGTTTGCAACTAGGGCCCAAGTGCTGCCACTGAATGGGTGGGTGTGTGTGGGGCCCAATTTTTGGAAAAAAGGGGAGACTCCGCTTGGAGTAACCCTTGCTTACATTGTTTTTAAAAGAAGCCAAGATGAACAAGTCATGGGTCAGCAAAGACTTTGCTACCTACCCCAGTGTCATCCTGGGGACGGCTAAGAATAGCGTATTTTTGAATGTGCTTGATGCAAATCAAAACATCCTGTTTGCAACTAGGGCCCAAGTGCTGCCACTGATGGGGTGGGTGTCTGTGTGGCCCAATTTTTGGAAAAAAGGGAGACTCCGCTTGGAGTAACCCTTGCTTGCTGTGTTTTTAAAAGAAGCCAAGATGAACAGAGCTGGGATCAGGAAAGACTTTGCTACCTACCCCGGTGTCATCCTGGGGACGGATAAGAATAGCGTATTTTTGAATGTGCTTGATGCAAATCAAAACATCCTGTTTGCAACTAGGGCCCAAGTGCTGCCACTGAATGGGTGGGTGTGTGTGGGGCCCAATTTTTGGAAAAAAGGGGAGACTCCGCTTGGAGTAACCCTTGCTTACATTGTTTTTAAAAGAAGCCAAGATGAACAAGTCATGGGTCAGCAAAGACTTTGCTACCTACCCCAGTGTCATCCTGGGGACGGCTAAGAATAGCGTATTTTTGAATGTGCTTGATGCAAATCAAAACATCCTGTTTGCAACTAGGGCCCAAGTGCTGCCACTGATGGGGTGGGTGTCTGTGTGGCCCAATTTTTGGAAAAAAGGGAGACTCCGCTTGGAGTAACCCTTGCTTGCTGTGTTTTTAAAAGAAGCCAAGATGAACAGAGCTGGGATCAGGAAAGACTTTGCTACCTACCCCGGTGTCATCCTGGGGACGGATAAGAATAGCGTATTTTTGAATGTGCTTGATGCAAATCAAAACATCCTGTTTGCAACTAGGGCCCAAGTGCTGCCACTGAATGGGTGGGTGTGTGTGGGGCCCAATTTTTGGAAAAAAGGGGAGACTCCGCTTGGAGTAACCCTTGCTTACATTGTTTTTAAAAGAAGCCAAGATGAACAAGTCATGGGTCAGCAAAGACTTTGCTACCTACCCCAGTGTCATCCTGGGGACGGCTAAGAATAGCGTATTTTTGAATGTGCTTGATGCAAATCAAAACATCCTGTTTGCAACTAGGGCCCAAGTGCTGCCACTGATGGGGTGGGTGTCTGTGTGGCCCAATTTTTGGAAAAAAGGGAGACTCCGCTTGGAGTAACCCTTGCTTGCTGTGTTTTTAAAAGAAGCCAAGATGAACAGAGCTGGGATCAGGAAAGACTTTGCTACCTACCCCGGTGTCATCCTGGGGACGGATAAGAATAGCGTATTTTTGAATGTGCTTGATGCAAATCAAAACATCCTGTTTGCAACTAGGGCCCAAGTGCTGCCACTGAATGGGTGGGTGTGTGTGGGGCCCAATTTTTGGAAAAAAGGGGAGACTCCGCTTGGAGTAACCCTTGCTTACATTGTTTTTAAAAGAAGCCAAGATGAACAAGTCATGGGTCAGCAAAGACTTTGCTACCTACCCCAGTGTCATCCTGGGGACGGCTAAGAATAGCGTATTTTTGAATGTGCTTGATGCAAATCAAAACATCCTGTTTGCAACTAGGGCCCAAGTGCTGCCACTGATGGGGTGGGTGTCTGTGTGGCCCAATTTTTGGAAAAAAGGGAGACTCCGCTTGGAGTAACCCTTGCTTGCTGTGTTTTTAAAAGAAGCCAAGATGAACAGAGCTGGGATCAGGAAAGACTTTGCTACCTACCCCGGTGTCATCCTGGGGACGGATAAGAATAGCGTATTTTTGAATGTGCTTGATGCAAATCAAAACATCCTGTTTGCAACTAGGGCCCAAGTGCTGCCACTGAATGGGTGGGTGTGTGTGGGGCCCAATTTTTGGAAAAAAGGGGAGACTCCGCTTGGAGTAACCCTTGCTTACATTGTTTTTAAAAGAAGCCAAGATGAACAAGTCATGGGTCAGCAAAGACTTTGCTACCTACCCCAGTGTCATCCTGGGGACGGCTAAGAATAGCGTATTTTTGAATGTGCTTGATGCAAATCAAAACATCCTGTTTGCAACTAGGGCCCAAGTGCTGCCACTGATGGGGTGGGTGTCTGTGTGGCCCAATTTTTGGAAAAAAGGGAGACTCCGCTTGGAGTAACCCTTGCTTGCTGTGTTTTTAAAAGAAGCCAAGATGAACAGAGCTGGGATCAGGAAAGACTTTGCTACCTACCCCGGTGTCATCCTGGGGACGGATAAGAATAGCGTATTTTTGAATGTGCTTGATGCAAATCAAAACATCCTGTTTGCAACTAGGGCCCAAGTGCTGCCACTGAATGGGTGGGTGTGTGTGGGGCCCAATTTTTGGAAAAAAGGGGAGACTCCGCTTGGAGTAACCCTTGCTTACATTGTTTTTAAAAGAAGCCAAGATGAACAAGTCATGGGTCAGCAAAGACTTTGCTACCTACCCCAGTGTCATCCTGGGGACGGCTAAGAATAGCGTATTTTTGAATGTGCTTGATGCAAATCAAAACATCCTGTTTGCAACTAGGGCCCAAGTGCTGCCACTGATGGGGTGGGTGTCTGTGTGGCCCAATTTTTGGAAAAAAGGGAGACTCCGCTTGGAGTAACCCTTGCTTGCTGTGTTTTTAAAAGAAGCCAAGATGAACAGAGCTGGGATCAGGAAAGACTTTGCTACCTACCCCGGTGTCATCCTGGGGACGGATAAGAATAGCGTATTTTTGAATGTGCTTGATGCAAATCAAAACATCCTGTTTGCAACTAGGGCCCAAGTGCTGCCACTGAATGGGTGGGTGTGTGTGGGGCCCAATTTTTGGAAAAAAGGGGAGACTCCGCTTGGAGTAACCCTTGCTTACATTGTTTTTAAAAGAAGCCAAGATGAACAAGTCATGGGTCAGCAAAGACTTTGCTACCTACCCCAGTGTCATCCTGGGGACGGCTAAGAATAGCGTATTTTTGAATGTGCTTGATGCAAATCAAAACATCCTGTTTGCAACTAGGGCCCAAGTGCTGCCACTGATGGGGTGGGTGTCTGTGTGGCCCAATTTTTGGAAAAAAGGGAGACTCCGCTTGGAGTAACCCTTGCTTGCTGTGTTTTTAAAAGAAGCCAAGATGAACAGAGCTGGGATCAGGAAAGACTTTGCTACCTACCCCGGTGTCATCCTGGGGACGGATAAGAATAGCGTATTTTTGAATGTGCTTGATGCAAATCAAAACATCCTGTTTGCAACTAGGGCCCAAGTGCTGCCACTGAATGGGTGGGTGTGTGTGGGGCCCAATTTTTGGAAAAAAGGGGAGACTCCGCTTGGAGTAACCCTTGCTTACATTGTTTTTAAAAGAAGCCAAGATGAACAAGTCATGGGTCAGCAAAGACTTTGCTACCTACCCCAGTGTCATCCTGGGGACGGCTAAGAATAGCGTATTTTTGAATGTGCTTGATGCAAATCAAAACATCCTGTTTGCAACTAGGGCCCAAGTGCTGCCACTGATGGGGTGGGTGTCTGTGTGGCCCAATTTTTGGAAAAAAGGGAGACTCCGCTTGGAGTAACCCTTGCTTGCTGTGTTTTTAAAAGAAGCCAAGATGAACAGAGCTGGGATCAGGAAAGACTTTGCTACCTACCCCGGTGTCATCCTGGGGACGGATAAGAATAGCGTATTTTTGAATGTGCTTGATGCAAATCAAAACATCCTGTTTGCAACTAGGGCCCAAGTGCTGCCACTGAATGGGTGGGTGTGTGTGGGGCCCAATTTTTGGAAAAAAGGGGAGACTCCGCTTGGAGTAACCCTTGCTTACATTGTTTTTAAAAGAAGCCAAGATGAACAAGTCATGGGTCAGCAAAGACTTTGCTACCTACCCCAGTGTCATCCTGGGGACGGCTAAGAATAGCGTATTTTTGAATGTGCTTGATGCAAATCAAAACATCCTGTTTGCAACTAGGGCCCAAGTGCTGCCACTGATGGGGTGGGTGTCTGTGTGGCCCAATTTTTGGAAAAAAGGGAGACTCCGCTTGGAGTAACCCTTGCTTGCTGTGTTTTTAAAAGAAGCCAAGATGAACAGAGCTGGGATCAGGAAAGACTTTGCTACCTACCCCGGTGTCATCCTGGGGACGGATAAGAATAGCGTATTTTTGAATGTGCTTGATGCAAATCAAAACATCCTGTTTGCAACTAGGGCCCAAGTGCTGCCACTGAATGGGTGGGTGTGTGTGGGGCCCAATTTTTGGAAAAAAGGGGAGACTCCGCTTGGAGTAACCCTTGCTTACATTGTTTTTAAAAGAAGCCAAGATGAACAAGTCATGGGTCAGCAAAGACTTTGCTACCTACCCCAGTGTCATCCTGGGGACGGCTAAGAATAGCGTATTTTTGAATGTGCTTGATGCAAATCAAAACATCCTGTTTGCAACTAGGGCCCAAGTGCTGCCACTGATGGGGTGGGTGTCTGTGTGGCCCAATTTTTGGAAAAAAGGGAGACTCCGCTTGGAGTAACCCTTGCTTGCTGTGTTTTTAAAAGAAGCCAAGATGAACAGAGCTGGGATCAGGAAAGACTTTGCTACCTACCCCGGTGTCATCCTGGGGACGGATAAGAATAGCGTATTTTTGAATGTGCTTGATGCAAATCAAAACATCCTGTTTGCAACTAGGGCCCAAGTGCTGCCACTGAATGGGTGGGTGTGTGTGGGGCCCAATTTTTGGAAAAAAGGGGAGACTCCGCTTGGAGTAACCCTTGCTTACATTGTTTTTAAAAGAAGCCAAGATGAACAAGTCATGGGTCAGCAAAGACTTTGCTACCTACCCCAGTGTCATCCTGGGGACGGCTAAGAATAGCGTATTTTTGAATGTGCTTGATGCAAATCAAAACATCCTGTTTGCAACTAGGGCCCAAGTGCTGCCACTGATGGGGTGGGTGTCTGTGTGGCCCAATTTTTGGAAAAAAGGGAGACTCCGCTTGGAGTAACCCTTGCTTGCTGTGTTTTTAAAAGAAGCCAAGATGAACAGAGCTGGGATCAGGAAAGACTTTGCTACCTACCCCGGTGTCATCCTGGGGACGGCTAAGAATAGCGTATTTTTGAATGTGCTTGATGCAAATCAAAACATCCTGTTTGCAACTAGGGCCGAAGTGCTGCCACTGATGGGGTGGGTGTCTGTGTGGCCCAATTTTTGGAAAAAAGGGAGACTCCGCTTGGAGTAACCCTTGCTTGCTGTGTTTTTAAAAGAAGCCAAGATGAACAGAGCTGGGATCAGGAAAGACTTTGCTACCTACCCCGGTGTCATCCTGGGGACGGATAAGAATGGCGTATTTTTGAATGTGCTTGATGCAAATCTAGCTGTGAAGTGTACAACTGGGGCACAACTGCTGCCACTGAATGGGTGGGTGTGTGTGGGGCCCAATTTTTGGAAAAAAGGGGAGACTCCGCTTGGAGTAACCCTTGCTTACATTGTTTTTAAAAGAAGCCAAGATGAACAAGTCATGGGTCAGCAAAGACTTTGCTACCTACCCCAGTGTCATCCTGGGGACGGCTAAGAATAGCGTATTTTTGAATGTGCTTGATGCAAATCAAAACATCCTGTTTGCAACTAGGGCCCAAGTGCTGCCACTGATGGGGTGGGTGTCTGTGTGGCCCAATTTTTGGAAAAAAGGGAGACTCCGCTTGGAGTAACCCTTGCTTGCTGTGTTTTTAAAAGAAGCCAAGATGAACAGAGCTGGGATCAGGAAAGACTTTGCTACCTACCCCGGTGTCATCCTGGGGACGGATAAGAATGGCGTATTTTTGAATGTGCTTGATGCAAATCTAGCTGTGAAGTGTACAACTGGGGCACAACTGCTGCCACTGAAGGGGTGGGTGTGTGGGGCCCAATTTTTGGAAAAAAGGGAGACTCCGCTTGGAGTCACCTTGCGGTGTTTTACATGACTTTAGAAGGGCGTGCCATGCCTATATCTGTGTGTCCTCCTCTTTTTCCTTGTCCAGCTGTTTTGTTTTCGCATGAGTACATGTCCTTGTCACTTTCCCATGTGTTTGTGTTGTGTTGTGAGTTGTTTGTCACCTTTTGGACACCTTTGAGGGTGTTTTCTAGGTGTTTTACTGTGTTTGTGATTGCCTGCCATTGTTTCCTATGGGCTCGAGTTCGGTTCGTCGAACGTTCGACGAGCCGAACTCGAGCCAGACCCCCCGTTCGGCGAACCGCCTCGAGCCGAACCGGGACCGGTTCGCTCATCTCTAGCAGCTAGGCAAAAACGGTTCGAGTGTCATCATTATTTGTCATCCAATCTTCACCAGAATTTAGCCAGTTGTAGGTATTTACCATCAGTATTTCATCAGCGATTTTTATGGATGAAAAGTAAGTAGATTATTGCAAAGCATCTCTGACTGATTGCAATGTTAATCACGGACTGCGTAAGGTCATATGGCACACATAAGGCATCAGATTTTCACAGACCCATAGACATGAATTGGTCTTTTTTTTTTGTTGACATAGATATATGAAAACTCAATAGATTATAGTGGATACATATTCTATCCTTGAAAACCTCGAATAGACCATATACAGTTGAAACCAGAAATTTACATATACTATCTAAAAAGACACATATGCAAGTTTTTCTCACTATCTAAAGGGGAATCTTGACACACCATTCCAGCAAGCCAGTGAGGAGACTTTAAGCCGCAATGCTCCTCTGGGAAATATTTAAATTGTCTCTTCAGGGAAGAAGAAGACAAGCTCTGGTGCCACCTATTGGAAGTAGCAATCCTAAAAGTCAAAAGTGACCCTTTAATGAGCCTTGTCGTATGACTTAGGTTTTCTGCCAGATCACAATCTGAATTTGCAGACACGGTGTTTCGGAATGGCTGTCCCTCATCAGTGCAAAGTATGAGATTTGATTTTGCTGTATGAAAGTCTAAGACGGTGAAGCTTTTTTCCTTGCTTAGACTGACACACCATTCCAGCATGCTAGTGAGGAGACTTTAAGCCTCAATGCTACTCTGGGAAATATTCAAATTGTCTCTTCAGGGAGGAAGACTATTTGAATATTTCTCAGAGGAGCATTGCGGCATAAAGTCTCCTCACTGAAAAATATTTTTCATTGTATGTATTATGCATTGTGAATCATATTCTGAACTCAGAGCATTTTTCTGTGCTTGCTATATACTTGGCTTTTGTTAGTGGGTTGCCTCAATCTTCTATATCTTCCCTCCCTATTTGATCAGTATTTGAGATATATATATATATATATATATATATATATATATATTTGATAATATATACTGTTTTTAATATGTTCTAAATAAAAAAACTTTTTAATTATAATTCTATCAATGGTTTATGGCTACTTCATTGGTGTTTGTTTGGTGATTTAATATTCTAAAGGAGCACTCCACCATCTTTTCTGACATACTGGAGAAACTTATTAGTTTAAATCCCTGTTTCTGGCTTGGTTACATGTTATTGCCATTTGAATATTTTGTTGCTAATGTCAATCACACCGTGTCTGAAGTCTCTTACCTGCGCATTGGAATCATAATTTGTTTAATAGGGCACAGTAAGGCATGCTTGTGCAGGTCTCCGATTCCGCTGCTCTGTGTGGATGATGTCCACTTACATGCAGTTAGAAGAGGTAGCATTTGACGGGACTGGGGTGGCACTGATCATAATCTTAAGACACCCATCGATCCGGACTGCGCAACTTACTTGCAGCTTGGGACAAGTATAAAGCACTTTATCTGAGGTATGCAGGGGCACGTCTAAGGATATAAAGGGGTTGCTGGAACAACATTAACATGATTTTAAATGGGATAGACATTGATTATCAGTGAAAAAATAGTGATAAGTTCCCTTTAAAATATTATTTAAACCATAAAGATAAAAGAGAATACAAAGGGACAATTCATCAAAGCTTTTCCGCGAAGATTCTGGTGTAGAAAGCTTGAAAAAGTTGAAAAATGTTGGCGCATTACAAGGCTGCACTAACAGTTTGTGAAGAATGGAGTTCACATTTCTATTTAGGTAGGCCCAACTCTAAGAAAGTGGGCATAGCTGGAGCGAAGCAACCCTTACTTACTCAAATTCATGATGAGCCACATCATTTCTTATGACAGAAATCTTAATAGCAAAACACACAATACCTGGCTGTAGCGCCTCATCTTAAAAAAAAAATTGACATTAAGTCAATAGAGGGTAGGTTTTCAATCTTTGTTTTTGTCAGCCTTATGTGTTTAGTATCATTAAATGCCAAGTATATATATAAATATATATCTACATATATGTCCTCTTCCTGGTATATATCCCCATCCTGGACCCTTCCTGGTATAAATGTCCTCCTCCTGGTGTGGAGCCCCACAGGTGTGGTGTCAGTGTCGGTGCATTACCTTCAGGGACTCCACGTTGCTGGATCTCCGTCACTGGTAGGAAATCTTCTTGTTTGATCGTGACGCCACTCTCAGTATTGCGGTCAGTGGGGACCGCCACTGCAGGTTGAGGGTCGCCTGGGGCTGATGGTGTGTGCAGTTAGATGTAGTAGCCTCCTGAGAGTGAGGCAAGCCCCAGGGCCCTGTGTAAGTTTGTAGTACCACAAGTCGCAGAATGACCACACAGGCAGGATGTCTTTCAGGGTTTTTACTCCCTTCAGGTGGCAGGGTGAGTAACCCGGGCGTAGCTGAGATGAACCAGGTAGGAACCAGGTATCCTTCAGGCTGACTTTATGAGGGTGACTACTGACTCGCCTTCCTTAGCCCTTGGTGGTTTGGGGTGACCCCGACTTTGAGTCCCTATGGGGGTCACCCAGGGAAGATGCTGCAGCCTCTCTCCCCTTGTTGTTTGCCGTGTGCTTGTTCCCCGGACCAGGCCACTCCAGCCTCTTGCCTCCTATGACCTATGGGCCCTCACTGCGGTTACGTGGCTGCGGCTTTTGTAGTGTTGTGGTGTGGGCTTTAAGAGCCCCACACCGGCAGGTTTAGCAGGGAAAGGTGAATCTATCCTCGCTTCGGGATCTGCCGCCCGGTTGGGCCTGGTGCTCTCTAGCAGTCTCCTTACTTCCCACTCCGTTGCACTCCCTAGCTGAAGCTGGCTTTCAGGCAGCACTCCTAGTTGACCATTCTCCCCCGTCTGTAGCCACTGCGCGGGCGCTGTTAGACAGCAACAGCCCCACAGGTCTGCTCCTCACTGAGCCCTATGGAGTTCTGCTCTAACCGACTCACTGCCCCTCCTCTCCTGTTCTTGCCTACGCCACCTAGCAACCAGATTCTCTTACCACACCCCTTGAGAGGAGATGGAGGCTCTACCCCCTCCACTATTCCAGTGAAGGTGAAGGCTTGCCCCCTCCTGGGATCCCCAGGGGTCCTCTCATGGGTACATGTGTGAGACCTGGTCACTATGCGCCTGTGTTCCACACCCCTGTCAGCCTTCTGGATTACCTGTGTTGTACTGTCCCCAGCATGGGTGCAGTACTCAGTGGTGCCTGACCAGGTCAGGGGCGCCACATTCCCCCTTAGTTATCACCAGCACGTCCTCGGGCTGCAAGACAACATTTTAAAATGCATAAAACATTAAAACATGGTAAAACATTTTAAGATCACCAGTTATCGTACATCACCACCCTCCACCCACAAGTCCGTTAACCCACCCAAAACCCTCTCAGGAGGCAGGTCACCGGTCCTGTTGGTAACCAGGTCTGGGCCATCCGTTTCCCCAGACCTTTCCTCCAATCTTCCTCTCCCGTTGGCCGCGACTTCAGCCACTTCTGGCAGGATGTAGAGGCGGCTTACATGGGCTGGTGGTTTCAGGGTATACCTGGCCCGGTGGATCCGCGCCTTCAGCCTCTTCTGGCAGGATGCAGAGGCGGCCTCCACAGTTGGTGCTGGCCAGGTACCCTCTTTGTGGTGGTGAGCCAAGGCCCCATAAACAGGCGTGCTCTCTGGTCGCAGGTGAGCCAAGGCCCTTTTCTACGGTCGGGCCCCCCTGGTTGCAGACGAGCCAAGCCCCTAAACAGGCTGGCCCTGGTGGTGGTGCCACTGGTGTAACTATTTACACTGCGAGAGTTTGTGGCTATAGCAAGTTCATAGCCTTAGAGTTTATTTCTCACAATAGTTTTTGTGGGCGCATTTCTTAAACGTTGCAAACAAAACTTTTCAAACTTTAACTGGTCAAAACTTCTTACTTTCCTTTACTTTACTCCTCTTTTTCACTAGGGCGTGGGCATGTAGGGCACCGGCACCTGTGACTTTCTTGCTCTCCGTCGTCGTCCGTGGTTGTTTCATCTGTAGGATCTTTGTCTGTGGTTGTTTCATCTGTAGGTTCTTTATCTTTCCTTTCTTGGTCTTCGTCTGTTTCTACATCTGGTTCTTTATCTCTGTCTTTTCTTTCTTGTCTTTCTTGTCTTTCTTGTCTTTCTTGTCTGGGACATGGTGCTACGTCTAAGGCATAGTAGCCCCTTTCTCCTTGATGCAAGGTGAACTGTACTAAGTCCCCAATTTTCAAATTTCTGCCTGAATGTCCTCTGGGCAGGTGGGCTTGAACATCTCTCCGATTTACAAATATGCCCTCTTTTATTCCTTTTACTACAATGAAGCCGTATCCGCTTTTCAAGTTGAAGTCCTCTACTATTCCTCTGTAAAGGGGTCCTCTAGCCTGGGCTTGGGACCTTCTTAGGCACCTTTTCTCCTCCAGGTCTCTGGCTGTGACCTCTCTCTGCTCTGGAGACTGTGGTGTTGGAGGATACTTTGTTCTGCTACGCCTTGTCTTGCGGGCTGGGTTCATGCCTGCAGGCTCCCAGGTGAGGTCTTTGGGTTGATCTTCATCTGCTGACGGTGTCAAGTCTTCCTCCTCCCAGCGGGAATAGGGCAGCATCTCCGGCTCTGGGTAGGGGTCTGCTGCGGTTGGCTCCGGAGTCAGCTCCTCAGCTTCCTGGCCTCCTCTCCCCCTTAGTTCTTCGCTGCACTCTGGTTGTGGCAGTGCTGGGGATGGGCTTTCTTCAGCTGGTCTGGGCGGTGGACTCTCTGGCGCGGCTGCAGGGGTTGCCTGTATTTCCTTGGGGGTATGCGGAGGGAGCAGATACCGATCCACCATCTCTTGCGGGAACTGGGCCTCCAGATCAGCCTTCAGCTTCCAGTATTCGGGGTCCTCTCCTATCAGGGTCTTCCTAGCAGGGACCTCTCTGGACTGGGGAGCGGTGTCTGCTCTGGCCTTGCAGGCCGGGGAAAATGATGAGGTAGTCTTCTCTTCTTGGCGGGCCGCGCCCTGTATGGCGGCGGCCTGGTCTTGGCGGGCCGCGCCTGGCATGGCGGCGGCCTGGTCTTGGCGGGCCGCGCCTGGCATGGCGGCGGCCTGGTCTTGGTGGGCCGCGCCCTGTACGGCGGCGGCCTGAATTGGTGTTTCTGTCGCGGCCGGTTCCTGGCGGGCCGGACTGGACACTGCAGCCACGGTCTCACTTGGCGTCGCAGCCTCGATGGGGTCCGTGCAGGCTGAGTCGGGCGTCGCTGCAGTGATCGGAGCTTGGCGGGCCGCACCCGGCGGGGCTGCGGCCTGGTTCAGCATATCACTTGCGGCGCGGACGAGCGTCGCTGCTGCGTTGGGGTCTTGGCGGACCGGGTTCAGCAGGGTGGCAGCCTGGGTCAGCGTCACACCTGCAGCACGGATGAGCACTGCCGTGGTGGTCGGAGCCCTGCGGGACAGGCGGGGCATCGCTGCAGCGGCCTGGGCTTGGCGGGCCGCACCTAGCGTGGCTGCGGCCTCACTCAGCATCGCCGCACCGGGCGCCTCCTCTGGGACCGCGGTCGTAGCAGCTAGGGTTGGGGCTCTTGTTCTAGCCGGGGCAACACCGGACTCACCCATCGGGGTCTGAATCGTCGTCGCCGCTCGACCCAGCAGGCTCCGCGCGGCTCTCTCCTCATAGGTCCGCACCGCCGCAGCCATTTCCAGGAGCTCCGTGCGTTCTTCTCTGAGCCGTCGCACGATCCCGGCCTCCAGCCGGTCGCAGAAGATGGCAAGCTCCCGGCACCACCAGGCAGCAGTGCCTGGTTCTGGGTATCCGCGTCTGGACTCCATTTCTGCTCTCCGCAGCAGCAGGTTTGTGGCTTCCCTTCTCTCTCGCCGTTTCTCGACGCTTCCGCTCTCACAGCCGGCAAGGTCAGAACTCTGCAGGGGATCTCTGGGTAGCCACACCTCTTCGTGGGCGGTAACTTCTTCCAGCGCGGGCTGCTGTTGTTTTTCGGCGCGCTTTTCATGGTGGCAATATGGCGGCGCTTCCAATTTTTCAAGCGGACCGCCCAGGCACATGGTCACCTGTCTGAACAGGTCTAGTCCTTATCCTGTTCGTGACGCCAGATGTGGAGCCCCACAGGTGTGGTGTCAGTGTCGGTGCATTACCTTCAGGGACTCCACGTTGCTGGATCTCCGTCACTGGTAGGAAATCTTCTTGTTTGATCGTGACGCCACTCTCAGTATTGCGGTCAGTGGGGACCGCCACTGCAGGTTGAGGGTCGCCTGGGGCTGATGGTGTGTGCAGTTAGATGTAGTAGCCTCCTGAGAGTGAGGCAAGCCCCAGGGCCCTGTGTAAGTTTGTAGTACCACAAGTCGCAGAATGACCACACAGGCAGGATGTCTTTCAGGGTTTTTACTCACTTCAGGTGGCAGGGTGAGTAACCCGGGCGTAGCTGAGATGAACCAGGTAGGAACCAGGTATCCTTCAGGCTGACTTTATGAGGGTGACTACTGACTCGCCTTCCTTAGCCCTTGGTGGTTTGGGGTGACCCCGACTTTGAGTCCCTATGGGGGTCACCCAGGGAAGATGCTGCAGCCTCTCTCCCCTTGTTGTTTGCCGTGTGCTTGTTCCCCGGACCAGGCCACTCCAGCCTCTTGCCTCCTATGACCTATGGGCCCTCACTGCGGTTACGTGGCTGCGGCTTTTGTAGTGTTGTGGTGTGGGCTTTAAGAGCCCCACACCGGCAGGTTTAGCAGGGAAAGGTGAATCTATCCTCGCTTCGGGATCTGCCGCCCGGTTGGGCCTGGTGCTCTCTAGCAGTCTCCTTACTTCCCACTCCGTTGCACTCCCTAGCTGAAGCTGGCTTTCAGGCAGCACTCCTAGTTGACCGTTCTCCCCCGTCTGTAGCCACTGCGCGGGCGCTGTTAGACAGCAACAGCCCCACAGGTCTGCTCCTCACTGAGCCCTATGGAGTTCTGCTCTAACCGACTCACTGCCCCTCCTCTCCTGTTCTTGCCTACGCCACCTAGCAACCAGATTCTCTTACCACACCCCTTGAGAGGAGATGGAGGCTCTACCCCCTCCACTATTC
This sequence comes from Anomaloglossus baeobatrachus, assembly GCF_048569485.1. Taxonomy (NCBI): domain Eukaryota; kingdom Metazoa; phylum Chordata; class Amphibia; order Anura; family Aromobatidae; genus Anomaloglossus; species Anomaloglossus baeobatrachus. Next base: position 282,017,203 of record NC_134355.1, on the reverse strand, counting down.
CAGTGAAGGTGAAGGCTTGCCCCCTCCTGGGATCCCCAGGGGTCCTCTCATGGGTACATGTGTGAGACCTGGTCACTATGCGCCTGTGTTCCACACCCCTGTCAGCCTTCTGGATTACCTGTGTTGTACTGTCCCCAGCATGGGTGCAGTACTCAGTGGTGCCTGACCAGGTCAGGGGCGCCACACTGGTATATATGTCCTCTTCTTGGTATATATGTCCCCCTCCTGGGCCCATCCTGGTATATATGTCTCCACCGTGGTTTGTTTCCAGCAGCAGTGTGTTGAGGTCACAGACTGATGACCTCATCACACTACTACATACTGGGCCGTGGGATGATGCGCCGTCGCCCTGCTCTGCTCAACTGACCTTGCCTCAACTACATGGCTAATTTGCATGTGATGCCCCTGAAGCACTTTGCATGCAAAGCCAGTGTAGTGGCTGAAGCAACATGGCCCGGCCCCTCTGCTGCAACTAAGACTGGGGCTCGGTCAAGAGGGGGGCCTGTCTAGGCGCAGGGCTTAATAAAGATAAGTAATTAGCCTGAGCCAATATGTCCACCGGGCCTTATACACCATTCATGGTTGTCATGCCCTTATCATGGCCCTGGGCTCTATAGATCACTCCTGGACAGTGGCAGACTCAGAAATTCTCATACTCATTAGAAATTCTGTACCTACCACTGACTGGAAGCGACCTATGGAGCCTAATTCTGAGAATATTGTGACAACGAGGCTCTATAGGTCACTAAGGGTCAGCAGCAATTTCGGGTTTACTGCTGACCCTGAGTGACCTATGGAGCCTCGTTCTGAGAACGTTCTCTAAAGAAAGCTCCATAGGACTCGATGGGTGTCGTGGGACATTACTCTATTGGATTACATTGGTACTTTGAGGATTTATTTTTAATTAATAAATTGGTAAATGAGAAAGAGTGGAGGAGGCCTTATTCAAATAAACAATTTTTTCCTCTGTGTGTGTTTTTTAACTCTACATTTGCCGGGTTAGTAATGGGGGTGTTGTCTGATAGCTCCCTATCTATTATTAACCCCTGGGCTCCATACCAGCTGTCAACTCACAGATGACATCAACCCCAAAAGTATTACACTAATTGGTACCGCATCAGGGCAACCGAGTAGAGCCGGGCAAAGAGTTAGAATTAGCATATCAAATGAATGCTCCACTTCTGGGGTGGCTGTGGACTATCAAAGTATGTAGGGGCTGTGAGCTGGACCATCATACTGTACAGAGGCTGTGAGATGAACCATCAAAGTATATAAGGGCTGTGAGGTGAATCATCATAGTATATAGGGGCTATGGGGCGACCATCATATTATATTGTGAGGCTGAATTACTTACATAAATATTGTGTGAAGATATGATAAAGCTATAAAAGTTCGGAATTAATCTTTTGAAAAATCAAATGTTAAATGGTTCCTACTTGTGATAATGCTATTTTAATGACATATGAACAGTATATTTTACTTTTAAAAATAATAAAAGTATAACAGTTGACTCAGGGCCTTTCACTGCCAACCCACACACCTTACAATATAATTCCACTAACATTCTGGCACATCAGAAATGTTGAAAGAGCAAAGTAAAGGCTAGTTTACAATATTCTGAGACATAATGAACTTTGTGCCAGATCAGAAATGCTAACCATGTTACAAGTGCAGTCTAAATGAATCATTTCAGAGTCAGACAGAGGCAGAGCTCAGACATTGTCGGTACTGGCATTTCTTCTAAAATATTAACAACCAATGTATTCTTTTAATTTCAAAGACATATACTTTGGATCCCATAGTCCAGGCATATTAACTTTGGCCCAACTTTATATATAACCATTTGCACATAAATGGCTTATTGTAGATCTGCACGAAGAGGACCTCTCACCAGATCAAAAGTGGACAGTTTTTTAAATTATTTTAATCCCGCTGCTTACCTAAGAATGTAGATACACACACACAGACACACACACACAAAAGCACACACACACACACACACACAAAAGCACACACACACACACACACACACACACACATATTTTTTAAAGTTCACCATACGGTTCCAGAGATAAGAACCTTTATGTTAGTGCTAATTTTTATGGTTTTTACTAAGGGGGTATTACTTATTGGATTTTCTGGGGGCATGTCTTTAGACTGCTCTGTATTCTTACCATGTGAGCCCTACCCCCTTGTAAAGACCATAACAATTAGCACTGAGTAAAGAAGACCCACATTTCCACTTCAGAACACTGCATGCATATTTATTAGGTAATTTCAGGCATTGATCCAAAACGCGTAGCTCTATGAAATGTTTCTGATATCATCTGTAGTCCTATAGACTTTTGTACACTTGGATTTTAACTTATTGATTGTCTACATAAATAAATACTTTTTAGCCTATAAAGCTGGATCTCATCAGTTGTATTTCTATAATGTTGGAGTTATATGCTTTCTCGCTCCGTACGACTTACATAAAATATGAAGGTGTGCCAGAATTTCTTCAGTCTTATATTTTCTTGAAAAATATAGACTTTTTTCCTTTTATTACTGCATGAAGAAAGTGTCTTTTAAAAACTATCAGTAGGTTTGGGAGGTGATTTTGAGTCCATTGTCAATGATACAGATCCAACTAGTTCATCTTTAATAATACTTGCCCATAGCAGCACAACACCACTTTGCTGCTTTATGCATTGAAGTGGAGCCCGTTACTGATCTAGCTGCTGGCAAATCCATCTGGTCCATGAAGAGTCATTTTCAACTCATTAGACCATAAAAGCTTCAGAAAGTTCTTGGTCCAGTTTTGACATTTCATCTTATATGCCTTGTTCAATGATCATCAGGCTTCAGCCTTCCTTACTTTGGCCATGTCTGTTAGCACTAAGCACCTTGTAATTCTGGACCCTCTAGGCAGGTTGCAGTTTTGGAATATGACAGCACTGGAGGATAATGGTTTACTGGTCTCTTCATATTTGATTGTTCTCAAAGCTCTGGCAGGTACAATGCATAATTTTTCTCAACACGTTTTTTGTGACCACGTTGACTATTTGCCATAAGGCTTTTGATAATTCTGTGATCACGATCGCAATATCTAAGCAGTTTCAAGATTGCTGCATTCCTTTAAAAGGGAATTTTTGACTTTTCACAGTCAAATGCCCTTTTTTTGTCCCATTTTACCACAGGAAAACAAGCTGACTAATAATTATATACACCTTGATAGCGGTGGTTGATATCCCAAGGCCACAGCTTCACTCATTACGCAAATACACATCACCTGATCTGCTTCATCCAATAAGTATTGATGTTTATAGGGCATGGAGTTGAAAAATATGCATAAAATTGATGATATGGTCCAAATATTCATCAGTAATTGTACACACAGTGTATGGTACATTTAAAATAAACTAAAAGTGGCATTTTTAGGGAAGAAGAATGATTCAATTAAGGCTAGTTTCACACTTGCATTGAACGGCATCTGTTGCATTGCGTTGTGTGACGGATGCAACGGATGTGTTGCATTTAGTGGCACAACGGATTCAACGGATCGTACAAAACAACAGAACCTTTTTTTTTTCTTCTTTACAGTTTTACCGGCGGCAGACTATTGTGAACGATCAGCTGATCGCCCACAGCAGCCGGTCGCCGGGTGATCAGCTGATCGCTCACAGCAGCCGGACGCCGGGTGATCAGCTGATTGCTCACAGCAGCCGGTCGCCGGGTGATTAGCTGATTGCTAACAGCAGCCGGTCACTGGGTGATCAGCTGATCGCTCACAGCAGCCGGTCGCCGGGTAATCAGCTGATCGCTCACAGCAGCCGGTCGCCGGGGGATCAGCTGATCGCTCACAGCAGCCAGCCGACGGGTGATCAGCTGATAGTTCGGCCGCCGATAATGTGTGCGGAGGGCGAGGGGTGGGTTGCGGAGTGCGGGGTGGGTGGAGCCGAGCGGGGCCATAGCGCTGAGGACGTCAGTGCCGCGGGGATGAATGGCTGGGGACAGGTGAGTGTGTGTGTGTTTGTGTGTGTGTGTGTGCGCGCGTGTGTGCACATGCGGACTGCAGGAGAGGGCGGAACCGAGCGGGGAAGTGTCGGGCTCCCTCCACATGCAGCCAGGGTAAATATCGGGTAATTAAGCAAAGCACTTTGCTTGGTTACCCGATATTTACCTTGGTTACCAGCATTCACCGCTTAGCGCTGGCTCCTTGCACACGTAGCCAGGGTAAATATTGGGTAACTAGGCAAAGTGCATTGCTTAGTAACCCAATGTTTACCCTGGTTATGTGCGCAGGGAGCCAGAGAGAGCATGCGCAGCGAAATCCTATGGATTGCGCTGCTCAAAAAAATGTTACATGCTGTGTTCCTTCCGCCCAGCGGAAGCAACGCAGGTCCATCACTCGCAATCCGTCGTCCATACAAGTCTATGGGAAGCAGCAGAATCCGTTAACGGATTCCGCTGTTTTCCAAAACGGCGGATTGCAACTGAAGGAAAACAACGAAAGTGTCAAACTAGCCTAAGAGTAAAAATGCGTCACATTTGGCAAAAAAATAATAGGCATACAGTATCTATTGTGGTACTGGTACATGGAACCATCTTTGCAAATTCATATTATTATTAAGTGACACATATTGTTGCTTCAATCTAAAAGCTATAGATCTGTTTTAACAAGATTTAGTATGTCATGTTCCATTCACACTGAAATAACTGAAGGTGGTGCACAATATAAAAATAGATCACCATCAATACAGTCTATGCTACAAATGCTGATGATGTACCAATGCGAACCAGGTACAAAAAGTGCATGGTGACCAGATATTGTTTTAGAAAAGTTCAGAAACTAGCTACATCACTCTAAATCAACAAACTGCTTCATATAATATGGAACATACTGTGAATGTGTTTAAACTATTACATATGGGTAAATATACATGCTAATGAAAATGCCTGTATATGTTATGATGAATTTGTCATTTAAAGAAAATCTTTGGAAAAGAGTTTTTGAAGCTTACTGCAATTGTTTTCTATGAATGGCTTTAGATGTGACTAGAGTTCCTAAATTTGTGCAAAATAATTTGTACAGCGATGCTAAGTATTCTGTGTTCATACTGAATTGTCTGGAATAAATGTGGAAACGATGCAAAAAGATAAAGGGTAGTGATGAGCGAGCATGCCCACCATTGCTCTTTACTCAATCGAGCATCAGAGTTTAAAGGGAACCGGTCACCAGTTTTTTCCCTATATCACCTTCTGCAGCTCCAGGGCTGCATTCTAGGAAGGTGCACTTTGTTGCTGACCCCCCTTGCAGACCCCTAAAAGAACTTTATAAAATCTTACCGTTTCCTATGCAAATGAGTTTGGTTGGCTAGATGAGCGGGCTCTAATTCGGCTCCTGTCCCCCCTCCTGCTACTGTTTGCCATCCCCCAGTCATGATTTACAGGGATGACACCGCCCCCCTCATCATCCATGCTGCTGGAGACTCGCGCAGGCGCATTTCGCTGTGCCCCTATTGCAGGGCTGAGCATAAAGATTCCCTCGCGCAAATGCCAGTGATGTAGTTGCGTAGGTGCGAGATTATAGGCCATGATCTGTATGACCTCACCAGCATCATCCTCGTACCACCCATAATGTCGCGCCTGTGCAACTACATCACCGGCGCTCGTGCGGGGGAAGCTTTATGCTCAGCTCTGCGATAGAGGTACAGCGAAATGCACCTGTGTGAGACTCCAGCAGCATGGATGATGACGGTGGCGGCGTCATCCATGTAAATCATGAATGAGGGATGGCAAACAGCGGCAGGTGGGGGGACAGTAGCCGAATTAGAGCCCGCCCATCTGGCCAACCAAACTCCTTTGCATAGGAAACGGTAAGATTTTATAAAGTTCTTTTAGGGGTCTGCAAGGGGGGCCAGCAACAAGGTGCACCTTCCTAGAATGCAGCCCAGAAGCTGCAGAAGGTGATACTTTTGGTTTAATAGGGAAAAATCTGGTGACAGGTTCCCTGTAAAAATGTTTGAGTTTCAGATTGACTTCCATTATACTCGGTATTCGATTCACGCCTGAGAACCCTGATGCTGGAACGAGTAACAAGCAGTGGCAAGCACGCTCATTCGTAGGGTAAAGCGGGCTTTACACACAGCGACATCGCTAGCGATGTCACTGGTGAAAGCACCCGTCCCCGTCGGTTGTGTATCTCGGGCAAACCGCTGCCCGTGGCACACAACATCGTTAGTCCCCGTCACACATACTTACCTGCCTAGCGACATCGCTGTGGCCGGCGAATCGCCTCCTTTCTAAGGGGGTAGTTTGTTCGGTGTCACAGCGGCATCACTAAGCGGCTGCCCAATAGAAGCGGAGGGGCAAAGATGAGCGGGCCGAACATCCCGCCCACCACCTACATTCCTCATTGCGGGCGGCCACAGATACGATGATGTTCCTCGTTCCTGCGGTGTCACACGTAGCGATGTGTGCTGCTTAAAGTTTATGTGTAAAGCTTGCTTAAGTTTAAGACAGGGGTAGGGGACTTAGATTTAAAGCAGGTTTCAGGCGCTGAAAAAAAAATGGAGTGGTGCTTTCAAGCAGCATTCCTGCACTTTTTCCTTCCCTGCAGCTCATAACCTATTGTGTATCCTAGTCTGTACCTCTTTTGTATACAATGCATTTAATTCACTCAGCCTCCTACCTGTAACTCATTAAGTTTAATCTTGATTCCTAGATTTCATTTTACTTTTCCTCCTCTATGCTTCTGGGTTCTCAGGCATGAATCAAGTACAGAGTATAATGAAAGTCAATGGGAAACTCAAGCATTTTTAAACTTCAATGTTCGATGCTCGATGGAGTAGCGAGCAGTTTTACTACTCATCAATACAGCTTCACGTGGGCATCGAGAGCCAGTAGTATCTCTGCCTATTGCGAGGACAGCGTGATTAGTATTCTCTCTATATTATATTCTCTATATAGTTACTATATTATAAATATACAGTCAGGGGATTGAACTGTTATCTTCTACATTATACCTGTATAAGAGCTGTCTAGCCAGTCATCATCAATACTTGTGATAGGGGTTTATTTAACCGATGTGGAGAACTTCAATGGTACAACCTATGCAGCTTTATTATACAGGAAGTTTTGGTGACTGAGATAGTGATCCCTTTGAGAGAACATAAAGGCATGGAATTACTGGGGAAAAAGAGGTTTAACACATTACATAGTAAGTGCTCATGTTCCCCAATGGTGCCAAACCTCCTCTTCCTCTCTTCTGCACTGACCTGGTAAAAGGTTGTTGCAACATATCTGTGTTGTCACACGCTGTCACTAAGCCATCACCAGATTCTTCAGTCCCAATTGTACAGTTACAGAACTACACATACAACAGTGCCACAGGGCTTCACAGCTGATCATACAATTGACTTGCATATTCTAATATACAGTGTGTCCACCCATATCCTGTCCACCACCATTAACTTGAGAACAACGGCAGCTATAGGCATAGAAGTGGTGTCTAGGTATAGTAAAGTAGCCATGCGCTATGCAATGAGACCACCTGTAGCGCCACCTGGTGGAAAAAAACGGAGTTAGCATTTTTATCTCGAAAACGGAATGAGATAGAGAAAAAAAATGAATTACAAAGTTGTAGGGCATCATCAATTCAATACGAATTGACACCTTGCATACAAAAATGCTATGATTAGAATGTGTAAAACTCACAAGGCTGCGGGCGTGAAGCAATACCTCATGGAGACCTTTCTACAAGTCATTGGGTATGGTGGATACATGGAGTGGCCTCCACGTTCACCTGACCTGACCCCATTGGACTTCTTTCTGTGAGGTCACATCAAGCAGCAGGTGTATGTGACCCCTCCACCAACATTGCACGACCTACGACGACGTATTACAGATGCTTGCACAAACGTGTCACCTACCATATTGCACAACGTGCAGCAAGATACAGTATGCTGTCCAGAGTCCAGATGTGCATTGCAGCTGACGGTGGCCACTTTGAGCATCAAAGTTAAATGAGCGCCATATGCGTGACCAGCATTCAATGTTTTGGGGGTCATGGGTTTCATATCATAGGATTTCTGTATGCAAATGTCGATTTGTATTGAATTGATGATGCCCTACAACTTTGTAATTCACTTTTTTTCTCTATCTCATTCCATTTTCAAGATAAAAATGCTAATTCCGTTTTTTTTCCACCAGGTGGTAATATTGGTGGTTTCATTGCATAGCGCATGGCTACTTTATTATACATCACTTCTATGCCTATAGCTGCCGCCGTTCTCAAGTTAATGGCGGTGGACAGGATATGGGTGGACACAGTGTATAAAGCTGAGTCGATGTATGTGTGTATGTCTTTTAATGGAATCCGCATTGTCGCATTTACAATCACAACATTTTGCACAGGCACCTTATTTGACTCAGGACACATCATAGACTATGTTTTGAGGGGACATTTTAATCCCTTGTTTTACAGTTATTCACCAAAAAACCCACTAACTTACTGTTTGGATGTGTGAGGTAATATATTGGCTGTTTTGACAGCCTGGATATTTTTCAGGTGGCCTATAGCAACCAATCACAGCTCTCTTTCTATTTTGCTACAGGTCATTAATAGGATCTCTGATTGGTTGATATAGACAACAAAGGACATTCTTTGTAAAACACAGCTTATGTGTTAGTTAATATGATTTTGGTGGTGAAATATAAAGTGGGAGAGTGGTAGAGGGAAAGTTGGAGAGTGGGAGCAAGGGAGAGAGGGAGAGAATGAGAGTAGGAAAGTGGGAGAGTGGGAGAGAGAGGGAGAGTGGGAGAGAGGGAGAGCGAGAGAGAGGGAGAGTGGGAGAGAGGTTGAGGGAGAGAGTGGGAGACAGAGAAAGAGTGGGATAGAGGGAGAGTGGGAAAGGGGGAGAGTGAGAGTGAGGGGGAGAGAGAGACTTAGTTACTATCCCAGGCAAGGCCAGGTACTACAGCTAGTAATATATACAGACATAAAGTATATGAATATGACATAACCAGTAGTGGTAAGGGAGGACTAAAATGCTTGAGTGCTTGGTACTTGAACGCAGTAGGTCAATCTCAAGTCGAATAATGAGCATAATGGAAGTCAATGGGAAACAGGAATTTTTCCAGAACCCTCTAACAGGAGGTGTGGAGACACGGGGCTCAGTGGGTGCTCTCGTCCACTAAAACCTGCCACCTTTAGAAAGACAGCGTGGCTCAGGGCTCATCCCAACTGAACGCCGGCCTCCTTAACCGTGGGCGTAACACTACTCAGACAACACAGGGTGAGGGAACCACAATAATTAGACTTTATTGGATCCCCAAACAATTAACGGCACATAACACATAACCAGCAAAACACAAATGTAACAGGCAACAGAGTCTCACCCTTCCGCTGGCTCACCAGGGATTTAGAATGTCCATGCCTCAGAGGTTCCAGGGCTATTTACTCCAATCCAGCAGCACCCCGCTTTTGGCGGGCACCCACCGAGAAAGGAATAATGCCAGATTCAGGAAGCTGTGTGAAGTCTGCAAAGTCTGTAACAGGTGACTGAACTGTCCCAACCTGAGTGTCCTCCTTAGGTAGTCCTGGTATGATGTTACAATCCTGGCAGCCGGAGTCGAAATCCCTAGGCTGTGGATATGGTCTCCAACCGAAACCGGAGTCCCTAGATTGAAGCCATAAGATATGTTGATCCTCTAGTCAGCTCCAAAGAGCTTAGACTGGATCCATCAGCATCCATCAACAACCACTGGTGGCTTAAAGAAATCCCTTTTATAGCCACAGCCTTCCAGTTGGATACACTGCGTCCTCATCGATTGGTTGGACAAGATCGCCTCTCCCATTGGCTGAATCTCAAGCTGCATGGACAATGTTCATCCAAATGATGTCCACAGAAAGACTGAGGATATCTACATGAAGTCTGCAAGTCACAGACTCGACAATGGCTACTAAGGTAATCACATTAGCAATACACAGCTACGTTACAATGGTTACTGAAAGAGTCTGGAGAAACAATGCGTCTGGCTTTCAGTGGCCAACACAATTACATGAGTCAACAAGAGTCTTGTAGAAACAATGAGGGACTTATCCCCCATCTATAAACAATCTATCATCCTGTCTGGCTGAATTTTAAGAAACTTTAACCCATGAGAGTCCATGTCGTCACAGGAGGGTCAGGGATGAGGGAGACTATCTCTCTCCCCAGCCCCAGCCCCCATCTCCAGTTAAGTACTTATGGAAAAATGAGAGAAAGAATATGCCGGCAGGCAAAGTGAGCATATCAAGCACCTGCACGAGACTTGATCGAGTTCCAAGCATCTCGAGCACCCTGTTACTCAATCAAGTATTAAGCAGTGCCAAGAATATTCGCACATCAATAATAACCAGAAATTTTTAGTAATTCCTTCTTAGCTGTTCATAGGCTGCAAAAAGGTGGGATCCTCTCCCACTCTGTAGGAGTCTGTCACTGTTATTTTATTCATTGTAATTTACATGCATGTACAGCATCATGGAATGGTGCCCTAAAAAAAAAATATAATAATAATAATAAAAAAAACATTAGCCCTATAAGTGATTGGTTCAATTGTGTTTTTGACACCAAAGAGCTTGCTTTAGCTTAATTTGCTTCTATTAGGAAAAGCTTGTCTTGAAACATAATAATGCAGATAAGTAATTAATTCCTCTCATTACTTAGCATAATAGTAAACATTTTTCTAAAAATAAAGGTTGAGAAAGACTGTGCTGAGGGCCAAACTGAAGAGTGAGCACTTATTGGCAAATTAAAAAAAATTCCCATCATAGACAGTTATCAAGAGATTTGATGTTTTCTTGCCATTTGGTCCTGAAGAAGGAAGGGGTGCCTTCCGAAACGCGTAGACCTGTATATTGGAATAAAAGCAACATTAATCTACCATCCTAATATCGGCTGGTCATTGGCGCGGCCTGGAAACCCTCATTCTACTACTCTCTGTTATCTGCCAACCGAGGGACCGCTGCCGTGGCTTGGAGTTATCTACATACATGCTGTTATAGGTGTTGTGACTGTCACAACCCCTATAGGTGAGTAGTACCATATCTCTCTCTCCCCCATTGCCACTGAGGTAAGACCCTATTGCGCTTCTTTTTTCCACAGTTTATCTTCCATTACTGAGATAGGAGCGGGCAGCTGTTACTGAGGAGAGTCAATAATGATGGGGGGAGGGAGGAGCTAGGGACAGAAGGAGGAGCTAGAGGCAGAGCTCCACCCTCCTCCCTCTTCTATCAACATAGAATTAATTGAATCAACTGATCAATTCTAGCAGAGAAAGAAGCAAATTTGTCTGATTAAATATATTACAAAATTGCTTATTTCCATGTGTACTAATGATTTATGAAATAAAACTGAAAACGATGGTTACTAATGATGAGTGAGTGTGCTTCGGCAGTGTTTGGTGCTCGATTAATCGAGCATCGGGGAGTTCGGGTACACTCAGTGCTGAGCCGAGTATCGTGGGTGCTCGTTTGTATACAATCAGACACAAAGGGCTGATTCTCTTCAGTGAATGATGGGAGCCGGCACCCCAGTGTGAACCGCTTGCAGTCTCTGAATGGCTCTTACTGAGGATAAAAACAATATTTTCGGATGCTGTATTTAAAATAAAATAAAACAAAACTGCCCTCCCTCACCTCGGAAATGCTCTATTTATGGCTGTATGTGGGCAGCGAGCGGGACTGCTCAATCATTGACTTCCATTATACTCCTTATTTGAGCTAAGCCTGTCCGAGGGTCCAACCTGAATGACTTGAGTGACGAGCGCTCGAGCACCTTAGTGCTTGGTCATCACTAATGCTTACACTTTAAGCTTGGCCTCCTGGATGGGTCGAATCAGAACTGTCAGATGATGCAGAGAATATCTATATCAGAGGATATCTACATTTCCTAGTGGATCCTTTGTGAGTCAGCTAGACAGTGAACTTTTTGTGGACTGTTTGACAATGATTTGTGATGCCCTATTAAACTTAACACATTTGCCATTTTAGCCTGGTGTGTGTCCTTTCTTGCTCCATCTAAATTTGTCATGTACTTCTAATCTCTGCAGAGTAAAAAAACAGGCATTTCAATTCCACTGTCTCACACAGTTTCATTCCAAGCACAGAGACAACTTTTGTTGCACTCACAGTCTGCGAAAATATCAGATTCCCTTCGACATTGTACGCGTTCCTATTTTTATTCAGTTCAGGAGAATAACAAACAAAGTGAAATATAACTGGTCTCCGAAGACTGAAACATACAACTTTCCAATGATTAACAAATGCCAATGGTTCTTAAAACTGACGCCAGTCTAATGCAGACAACGCCAATCTTGCTGTAGCCCAATTACCTTCTCCACATTCCTGAAACTCCGCATTGCTTTATTTAATTACAGACAAGAGACAATGGTGAGAACTGCTCCTCGTTCCATTGGTCATATTTCCGTTGATAACTATAAAAAAGCAAGTCTCAAACAAACTAGTGTAAAAACAAGAGCCAAATGTCTGGTTAGCAAACTAGTCCACTATTATCAAGCATGCTAACACTGCAACGTCAGTGATATCGGCAACATCCTTTCTTAAGCGGCTGCTCAGTTTCAAAGTTCTGAATCTCACAAAAAACTTTTTTTTTTGTTTTACTTTGCTTGCCAGAAAGCAGTCCAGTTGTAGACAATTCAATCATAGGGCTTTAGATTACTCACCAGCTGTTCTTAAGGCTCAGTGATGAAGAATACCATAGAGCAAACACAATAAGAATCACTAACATTACTTCTGAAGGTCCATTCCAAATAATTATGTTGCCAAAATTGTGGTATTCTGCTGTTCATAAGCTATAGGATGAGAAATAACAGTTTTATTTCAAGACTAATGATGGGCCAGCGTACTCGACACTGCTCAGTACTCGATAGAGTATCATGGTGCTCGGCACAGCTCGGTACTCAATCAATCATTGGGGTGATCAGCACTTTTTGGTGCTCGACCGAGTATCATGGGTAGAGATGAGCCACCCCCCTGGCATTCGAGTTCAGTTCGGTTCGTCGAACGGAGGCCCCGTTCGACGAACGTTTGACGATCCACTCGAAGCCCCTTGAAAACAATGGGAGGCAAACACATAAAAAAAACATAGAAAACACCTTCAAAGGTGTCCAAAAGGTGACAAACAACTCCCAAGACACCATAAACACATGGGAAAGTGACAAGGACATATACTCATGCTTAAACAAAAGAGCTGGATGAGTAAAAAGAGGAGGATACACAGATATAGGCATGTCATGCCTTTCTAAAATCATGTAAAACACCACAAAGGGACTCCAAGCATTGTCTCCCTTTTTTCCAAAAATTGGGCCACACACACCACTTCAGTGGCATCACTTGTGCCCCAGTTGCAAATCTGACATGTTGATTTCCATCAAGCACATTCAAAAATACACCAGCCCTAACTGTCCCAAGGATGGCACCGGGAGAGGTAGCAAAGTCTTTGCTGAATCATGACTTGTTCATCTTGGCTCATTTTTAAAAACACCGCAAGGGGACTCCAAGCAGTCTCACTTTTTTCCAAAAATTGGGCCACACACACCACTTCAGTGGCATCACTTGTGCCCCAGTTGCAAACTGGATGTGTTGATAAGTAGCATCAAACACATTCAAATATACACCAGCCTTAACTGTCCCCAAGATGACACCGGGGGAGGTAGCAAAGTCCTTGCTGAACCATGACTTGTTCATCTTGGCTCATTTTTAAAAACACCGCAAGAGGATTCCAAGAAGAGTCTCCCTTTTTTCCAAAAATTGGGCCACACACACCACTTCAGTGGCATCACTTGGGCCCCAGTTGCAAACTTGACAGGTTGATTTGCATCAAGCACATTCAAAAATACACCAGCCCTAACTGTCCCAAGGATGGCACCGGGAGAGGTAGCAAAGTCCTTGCTGAACCATGACTTGTTCATCTTGGCTCATTTTTAAAAACACCGCAAGGGGATTCCAAGAAGAGTCTCCCTTTTTTCCAAAAATTGGGCCACACACACCACTTCAGTGGCATCACTTGAGCCCCAGTTGCAAACTTGACAGGTTGATTTGCATCAAGCACATTCAAAAATACACCAGCCCTAACTGTCCCCAGGATGACACCGGGAGAGGTAGCAAAGTCCTTGCTGAACCATGACTTGTTCATCTCGGCTCATTTTTAAAAACACCGCAAGGGGACTCCAAGCAGTCTCACTTTTTTCCAAAAATTGGGCCACACACACCACTTCAGTGGCATCGCTTGTGCCCCAGTTGAAAACTTGACAGGTTGATTTGTCTCAAGCACATTCAAAAATACGCCAGCCTTTACTCTCCCCAGCATGATACAGGGGTAGTAAAGTCCTTGCGGATCCATGACTTGTTCATCTTGATGAACGTTAGTCTGTCCACATTGTCATTGGACAGACGCGTGCGCTTATCTGTCAGCACACACCCAGCAGCACTGAAGACACGTTCAGAGACAACGCTGGCTGTGGGACATGACACGATCTCCAAGGCGTAAGTGGCAAGCTGAGGCCATTTTTCAAGATTTGAAGCCCAAAATGAGCAAAGCTACAGTTGCAACGTCATGGCATCGATGTTCATTTCGAGATACTCCTGTATCATCCTCTTCAGCCGTTGACTATGTGTCAGACTTCTTGTCTCTTGTGGCCTTGCATTGGATGGTCTAAAAAAGTTATGAAACGATTCCATAAAATTGCTGTTACCAGCACCAGATACGGTGTTGCTGGTACGGTTTGACTGATGATGACTCGACAGTCTCATGCTTGTCAAGTTACAACTGGGAGATTCACTGCGTGCACCACTGGTGTTTGGTGGAAAAGCCGAGCTAAGATTGAGTAACAGCTTCTGATGATACTCTTGCATACATGCGTCCCTTTCTATGGCAGTAATTATTTCACCAAATTTGGACTTGTACCGGGCATCTAATAGTGTGGCAACCCAGTAGTCATCATTAGAGATGAGCGAACCGGTCCCGGTTCGGCTCGAGGCCGGTTCGCCGAACGGGGGTCCCGTTCGAGTTCGGTTCGTCGAACGTTCGACGAACCGAACTCGAACGTATAGGCTAGAATGGGAGGCAATCACAAACACATAAAAATGCATTATAAATGTACACAAACAGTTAATAAACATTGCCATAACACTTACCGGTCGTCGCGATCCCTTCTGCACTCTGTCTCCTGCCGCTATTCCATCCGATGATCGCTGAATCCTCCTGGTGACCTGCACTGCCAGCAGAGATGCAGGACCTATCGTGACGTCAAAATAGCCATGTGACCAGTCACGTGGCTATTATCTCATTGGCTACAGACTGGTCACATGACTATGACACGTCATGTAGGACCTGCGAGTGCATCTCTCCGGTACACGGTGCACATATGTGTATCGCCGTGTACCGGCGACATGCTCTAGCACACGGTCGACTCCCCGTTCCGTTAGGGACCGGCTGACACAGCCGGTCATTAACGGAGATCACCGTTGCCATAGCAACGCAGTTAGCGGTGACGTCACCGCTAACCGCGGCTCCGAGGGCACCGTTGCTATGGTAACGCGTCTGTCAGCGTTACCGCTAGCAGCCAGCACTGATCACTCACGGAGTGAAGGCTGCACGCTGCTTCCCGATTGTAGTGATGATTGTAGTGAGGATGGAGGTTCCCCAGCCCCAAGTGATGAGCTGGTGAATCTCATCCTTCCTCACTACAATCGTCACTACTACTACACTAGTGATGATTGTAGTGAGGATGGAGGTTCCCCAGCCCCAAGTGATGAGCTGGTGAATCTCATCCTCACTACAATCGTCACTACTACTACACTAGAAAGAAAGAAGACAGAAGAGCAGGATCGTGGAGCGCTGACAGGGGGTAATAAAGATGGAGTCTCTAATGTGTCTGTGTATTTATTTCTATTAAAGTATTTTTTCTCTGTGTGGTGTCTTTTTTTTAACCCTTTATCGGAGATTCTTAATGGCCGGGTCAAACGTGCCTGACATTAAGAATCTCTGGCTCAATACTGGCTGGTAAAACAAAGCCAGTATTAACTCATGATTACCCAACAAGCCACCCGGCTCCAGGGCTGTTGGAAGAGTTGGATACAGCGCCAGATGATGGCGCTTCTATGAGAGCGCCATTTTCTGGGACGGCTGCGGACTGAAATCCGCAGCAGAGGCGCCCACAAACCTCGGGCTAACCTGTGCTGCGGATTCTAATCCCCAGCTGCCTAGTTGTACCCGGCTGGACACAAAAATAGGGCAAAGCCCACGTCATTTGTTTTTTAATTATTTCATGAAATAAGTGAAATAATTAAAAAAAACGGGCTTCCCTATATTTTTGGTTCCCAGCCGGGTACAAATAGGCAACTGGGGGTTGGAGGCAGCCCGTGGCTGCCAGCTGTACCTGGCTAGCATACAAAAATATGGCGAAGCCCACGTCATTTTTTTGGTGGGCAAAAAACTTCTGCATACAGTCCTGGATGGAGTATGCTGAGCCTTGTAGTTCTGCAGCTGCTGTCTGCTCTTCTCCATACAGACAGACAGCAGCTGCAGAACTACAAGGCTCAGCATACTCCATCCAGGACTGTATGCAGACGTTTTTTGCCCCCTGAAAAAATTATGTGGGCTTCGCCATATTTTTGTATGCTAGCCAGGTACAGCAGGCAGGTACGGCTGCCCCCAACCCCCAGTTGCCTATTTGTACCCGGCTGGGAACCAAAAATAAAGGAAAGCCCTTTTTTTATTATTTCATGAATTTCATGAAATAATTAGAAAACAAATGACGTAGGCTTTGCCCCATTTTTGTGTCCAGCCAGGTACAACTAGGCAGCTGGGGATTGGAATCCGCACCACAGGTTGGGCTGAGCTTTCTGGGCCCCACTGCTGCGAATTGCAGTCTGCAGCCGCCTCAGAAAATGGCATTTTCATAGAAGCGCCATCTTCTGGCGCTGTATCCACCTCTTCCAGCACCTGCCTGCTATACCTGGCTAGCATACAAAAATATGGCGAAGCTCACGTCCTTTTTTTGTAGTTTTTTGGCAAAAAAAATAAAAAATGCTTCCCTGGATTTTCCATTGCCAGTGAAGGTAACACCAAGCAGTGGGGGTTAGCAGCCAGTAGCTGCTTGGATTACCCTTAGCTAGCAATACAAAAAATGCAGCGGGAGCCCATATATATTTTTTTTAATTATTTATTTAAATAACTAAAAATAAAATGGGCTTCCCTGTATTTTGATTGCTGGACATCACAGTGCTGTAAAAATAAATCTTTAAAAAAATGACGTAGCGCTCCGCGGTATTTTTTATTCTCAGCGCAGATAAAGCAGACAGCTATGGGTTGCCACCCCCATCTGCCTGCCGTTACCTTGGTTGGCAATCAAAATACAGGGAAGCCCATTAATTTTTTGTATTTAAAAAATAGTTAAAAAAAAAAATTACGTTGGGTCCCCCCATTTTTGATAGCCAGCTAGGGTAAAGCAGACGGCTGTAGCCTGAAAACCACAGCTGGCAGCTTTACCGTGGTTGGGGATCCAATGTGGAGGTCCCCTTAGGCTCTTTTTTATAATTATTTTATAAATATTAATAATTACACAATAAAAGTAGGGTCCCCCCCAAATTGGATCACCAGCCAAGGTAAAGCGGACAGCTGTGGTCTGGTATTCTCAGGGTGGGAAGGTCCATAGTTATTGGGCCTTCACAGCCTAAAAATAGCAGGCCGCAGGCACCCCAGACGTGGCGCATCCACTAGATGCGCCAATCCTGGCGCTTCACCCCAGCTCATCCCGTGCCCTGGTGCAGTGGCAAACGGGGTAATAAATCGGGTTGATACTAGCTGTAAAGTCACCTGAGATCAAGCCCAGCAGTTTGTGATGTCATGGCGTCTATTAGATACCCAACATCATAAACTGTCAGTACTAACAAAAACAAAAAATCGACAAAAGAAATTTATTTGAAAAAACAGTCCCCAAAACATTTCCTCTTTCACCAATTTATTGTAAGAAAAAAAATAAAGGGGTCCCACGACGACTCTGGACCGTCTAGAATATGGGGGGGGAGACACTCAGGGAACGTATCTCCCATTTTCTAGGAGTGCGGACCCTTCATGTGAGGAGTGTGGGTGCAATGAATCTGCACTCACTCTCCCCGGGTCCACAGCAGCAGAGTCCATGTCGTAATGGTTGCTACCAAAGCTGCAATGCCCTGCTCATGAGGTAAGGGCATGCCTAATCAGGAGAACTACTGTAGAGGAAGCTCTGCTCACTGGTATATAGGTGCTCAGAGGTAATAATAGATAAAATTAGTGAGTAACCTCGGCACTCTATATCTCCCAGACTAAGTCAGTAAGTCACAATGGATAGTAATGCAAAATCACTCTTTATTGGTCCGTATTAAGAAAAAAATTTTTTCATAAGCATATATGTTTTTGTCCAAAACAAGTTACAAATGACGTTTCGGCCTGAGCCTTCGTCAGATTGGACTTATCTGCATGTAATCATGAAAAATGACAATAATCAGTATCACATAAGAGTGAGAGAACAATAACATAAACTCGAACAATGTAGAGGTACAATTGGGATGCAGCAAAAAAATTGCAACACAGCAAGAAATGAAACACATGATACAAATGTCATAATACAGTACAAGGACAATATAGTAATGACAAATATGGGGTCAGAGTAGGCTTAGACAGCTCTGGTACGAAAGAGATGTCAATCATAAAGTAACATGTGCAGTAGGTGTAGAGCTACAGTATGCATGGCACAGCTAATGGGTAGATCGACCATAGAAAAAGAACGGAGAAAAAGTGGAGAAAAAATGGAGAAAAAGTGGAGAAAAAGTGGAGAAAAAGTGGAGAATAAATGGAGAAAAAGTGGAGAAAAAGTGGAGAAAAAAATGGAGAAAAAGTGGAGAAAAAGTGGAGAATAAATGGAGAAAAAGTGGAGAAAAAGTGGAGAATAAATGGAGAAAAAGTGGAGAAAAAGTGAAGAAAAAGTGGAGAATAAGTGGAGAAAAAGTGGAGAAAAAAATGGAGAAAGAGTGGAGAAAAAGTGGAGAATAAATGGAGAAAAAGTGGAGAAAAAGTGGAGAAAAAGTGGAGAATAAATGGAGAATAAATGGAGAAAAAGTGGAGAAAAAGTGGAGAAAAAAATGGAGGAAAAAGTGGAGAAAAAGTGGAGAATAAATGGAGAAAAAGTGGAGAAAAAGTGGAGAAAAAAATGGAGAAAAAGCGGAGAAAAAGTGGAGAAAAAAATGGAGAAAAAGTGGAGAAAAAGTGGAGAATAAATGGAGAAAAAGTGGAGAAAAAGTGAAGAAAAAGTGGAGAATAAGTGGAGAAAAAGTGGAGAATAAATGGAGAAAAAGTGGAGAAAAAGTGGAGAATAAATGGAGAAAAAGTGGAGAAAAAGTGAAGAAAAAGTGGAGAATAAGTGGAGAAAAAGTGGAGAAAAAAATGGAGAAAGAGTGGAGAAAAAGTGGAGAATAAATGGAGAAAAAGTGGAGAAAAAGTGGAGAAAAAGTGGAGAATAAATGGAGAATAAATGGAGAAAAAGTGGAGAAAAAGTGGAGAAAAAAATGGAGGAAAAAGTGGAGAAAAAGTGGAGAATAAATGGAGAAAAAGTGGAGAAAAAGTGGAGAAAAAAATGGAGAAAAAGCGGAGAAAAAGTGGAGAAAAAAATGGAGAAAAAGTGGAGAATAAATGGAGAAAAAGTGGAGAAAAAGTGGAGAAAAAGTGGAGAATAAATGGAGAAAAAGTGGAGAAAAAGTGGAGAAAAAAATGGAGAAAAAGTGGAGAAAAAGTGTAGAATAAATGGAGAAAAAGTGGAGAAAAAGTGGAGAAAAAGTGGAGAAAAAAATGGAGAAAAAGTGGAGAAAAAGTGAAGAATAAATGGAGAAAAAGTGGAGAAAAAAATGGAGAAAAAGCGGAGAAAAAGTGGAGAATAAGTGGAGAAAAAGTGGAGAAAAAGTGGAGAAAAAAATGGAGAAAAAGTGGAGAAAAAGTGGAGAATAAATGGAGAAAAAGTGGAGAAAAAAATGGAGAAAAAGTGGAGAAAAAGTGGAGAAAAAGTGGAGAATAAATGGAGAAAAAGTGGAGAAAAAGTGGAGAAAAAGTGGAGAAAAAGTGGAGAAAAAAATGGAGAAAAAGTGGAGAAAAAGTGGAGAAAAAAATGGAGAAAAAGTGGAGAAAAAGTGGAGAAAAAGTGGAGAAAAAGTGGAGAAAAAGTGGAGAATAAATGGAGAAAAAGTGGAGAAAAAGTGGAGAAAAAGTGGAGAATAAATGGAGAAAAAGTGGAGAAAAAGTGGAGAAAAAGTGGAGAAAAAGTGGAGAAAAAAATGGAGAAAAAGTGGAGAAAAAGTGGAGAATAAATGGAGAAAAAGTGGAGAAAAAGTGGAGAAAAAAATGGAGAAAAAGTGGAGAAAAAGTGGAGAAAAAGTGGAGAAAAAAATGGAGAAAAAGTGGAGAAAAAGTGGAGAAAAAGTGGAGAAAAAGTGGAGAAAAAATGGAGAAAAAGTGGAGAAAAAGTGGAGAATAAATGGAGAAAAAGTGGAGAAAAAAGGGAGAAAAAAATGGAGAAAAAGTGGAGAAAAAGTGGAGAATAAATGGAGAAAAAGTGGAGAAAAAAATGGAGAAAAAGTGGAGAAAAAGTGGAGAATAAATGGAGAAAAAGTGGAGAAAAAGTGGAGAAAAAGTGGAGAAAAAGTGGAGAATAAATGGAGAAAAAGTGGAGAAAAAAATGGAGAAAAAGTGGAGAAAAAGTGGAGAATAAATGGAGAAAAAGTGGAGAAAAAGTGGAGAAAAAGTGGAGAATAAATGGAGAAAAAGTGGAGAAAAAGTGGAGAAAAAGTGGAGAAAAAGTGGAGAAAAAGTGGAGAAAAAAATGGAGAAAAAGTGGAGAAAAAGTGGAGAATAAATGTAGAAAAAGTGGAGAAAAAGTGGAGAAAAAAATGGAGAAAAAGTGGAGAAAAAGTGGAGAATAAATGGAGAAAAAGTGGAGAAAAAGTGGAGAAAAAAATGGAGAAAAAGTGGAGAAAAAGTGGAGAATAAATGGAGAAAAAGTGGAGAAAAAAATGGAGAAAAAGCGGAGAAAAAGTGGAGAATAAGTGGAGAAAAAGTGGAGAAAAAGTGGAGAAAAAAATGGAGAAAAAGTGGAGAAAAAGTGGAGAATAAATGGAGAAAAAGTGGAGAAAAAAATGGAGAAAAAGTGGAGAAAAAGTGGAGAAAAAGTGGAGAAAAAGTGGAGAAAAAGTGGAGAAAAAGTGGAGAATAAATGGAGAAAAAGTGGAGAAAAAAATGGAGAAAAAGTGGAGAAAAAGTGGAGAAAAAGTGGAGAAAAAGTGGAGAAAAAAATGGAGAAAAAGTGGAGAAAAAGTGGAGAATAAATGGAGAAAAAGTGGAGAAAAAGTGGAGAAAAAAATGGAGAAAAAGTGGAGAAAAAGTGGAGAATAAATGGAGAAAAAGTGGAGAAAAAGTGGAGAAAAAGTGGAGAAAAAGTGGAGCACCCTTTGGTGCCTTTCATGTGGCACTAAGGGGTGCTTAGCTTTGTATTTTGCCAAAAAAATGAAAAAAAAAAAGACGTAGGGTTCCCCCTAATTTTGTAGCCAGCTAGGGTAAAGCAAATGGCTGCAGCCTGCAGACCACAGCTGGCAACCTCACCTTGGCTGGTAATCCAAAACTGAGGGCACCCCACGCTGTTATTTTAAATTAAATAAATAATTTAAAAAAAAAAAAACACGTAGGGGTCCCCCAAAATTGGATCACCAGCCAAGGTAAAGCAGACAGCTGGGGCCTGATATTCTCAGACTAGGGAGGTCCATGGTTATTGGACTCTCCCAAGCCTAAAAATAGCAGGCCTCAGCCGCCCCAGAAGTGGCGCATCCATTAGATGCGCCAATCCTGGTGCTTCGCCCCAGCTCATCCCGCGCCCTGGTGCGGTGGCAAACGGGGTAATATATTGGGTTAATACTAGATGTGTAATGTCACCTGGCATCAAGCCCTGGGGTTGGTGAGGTCAGGCGTCTATCAGATACCCGACATCACCAACCCAGTCAGTAATAAAAAAAAATAGACGACAAACACATTTTTATTTGAAAAAACACTCCCCAAAACATTCCCTCTTTAACCAATTTATTAGAATGAAAAACAAATCCAGGTCTGCTGTAATCCAAGGGGTTGCCATGACGATCCACACTGTCCCAGTCAATGAAGAGCAGGATGTTCCCCATTGGCTAGGAGAGCGGTGCAGTGACCTGAGCTAACATCAATGGGTCAGCCCAGGTCACTGCAGGGCATGACAAGTGCTGCTGTCAGCGAGGTACATTACCTGCGCTGATCTCCAGCACACTGACAGCCCCTGTCACTGAGTTCAGTGACCGGCGCCTTCACAGCCAAATATCGCGAGAGGTCCGTGACGTCACCGCTAGTCTCGGGTCGGAAGCGAGAGGTGATGTGACAAGCGGCGGCCATGGAGGACAGTGACAGCGCTGAGGTCGGGATGGCGGGACTTCATCACCGCAGGTAAGCCGAGCGGGGGGGGGGATTTGTGTGTGTGTGTGTGTGTGTGTATGTATGTGTACGTGTGTGTGTGTGTATATGTGTACATGCCGCGGGCAGGAGGGGGCGGAGTGAGCTGAGCGGGGAAGTGTGGGCTTCCTGCACGTAACTAAGATAAACATCGGGTTACTAACCAAAGCGCTTTGCTTGGATACCCGATGTTTATCTTGGTTACCAGCTTGTGGCAGGCTGCCAGCGATGGCTCCTGCACACTGTAGCTGTAAAAAGCCCTGCTTTTTGCTGCTAGAACCGTTCTCGAACGTATCTAGAACTATCGAGCTTTTGCAAAAAGCTCGAGTTCTAGTTCGATCTAGAACACCCCCAAAAATCACTCGAGCCCCGAACTGGAGAACCTCGAACCGCGAACCGCGCTCAACTCTAGTCATCATTACTTCTAATTCAGACAATCCGGGGGTCATGTTGTAGGTAGTGCAGCAAGAAGGCGCTCATGTGTGTTGCGCATCCATGCGGACCAAGTACTTGCTGTGTTTGTGGCGGCAAGGTGATAACCGTGCTTCCTTCCTCTGACATCTCCCCCCAACCTCGTTCAACTGAAATTTAACCAAGGTCTCCCTCATCTGCTGAGTCTTCCATGCCCATCGACAGTTCGTCCTCCATTTCTTCCTGGTCTCCTGCACCTTCCTCAACATTTTGGCTGCTACCATGCGCCTTTGTTAATCCCTCTCCCCCACCATCTCAAGGCTTGCCGCCTTGGTGTTGCTGAACATCTGGACCTTGTAGATGTTGGTATCCCTTGCACATATGAATCCTCCTGTACTTCCTCCCCTTCCTCTTGTCCCATCCCCTGAATCCGAATAGTGTTTAGAGTGTGCTCCAGCATGTAAATGACTGGAATTGTCATGCTGATAATGGCATTGTCAGCGCTAAACATATTTGTTGCCATGTCTCGTTGGCCCAGGCTATACGTCATAACGTATTGCACCAGGGCTCAGCGGTGCTGCCACAGTCACTGCAACATGTGGAGAGTCGAATTCCAGCGTGTCGCCACATCGCATTTCAGGCGATGAACCGGCAGGCCAAAAGACTTCTGGAGCGATGCAAGTTGGTCAGCTGCGGCGGAATTGAGCAGAGAGTGACCGTGCCCTGTGCAGAAGCCCATCTAGGCCAGGATAGTGGGTTAAAAATTGCTGGACAACAAGGTTCAACACTTGAGCCATACAAGGCACGTGTGTCCCCTTGCCCCGGCGTAGGGCCGCATCCAGGTTTGCAACATTGTCGCACACGGCCTTCCCTGGCTGCAGGTTGAGTGGAGACAACCATTTACTAAACTCGCTCGCAAGAGCTGACCACAACTCCTCAGCTGTGTGACTCCTATTTCCCAGACATTTCAAGGTAAAGGCCGCCTGATGCCGTTGAGCTCTGCTGCCAGCATAGTAAGGAGGTGTGCGGGATTCCTTGTACGCAGTTGAAATGCGGGTGGCCTGACCAGGCAGGTTTTGGGTGGAGGTGGAGGACCCAGACGAGGTTAAGGAGGCAGAAGCAGTGGAGGAACTTCCACATACAGAGGATTGACGCACAACTTGTGGGTACGGCAAGACTTGTACAGCAGACCCTTCTCCATCTCGCACCATAGTTACCCAGTGCCCAGTCAGCAACATGTAACGCCCCTGTCCATGCTTACTGGTCCAAGTATCGGTGGTGAAATGCACCCTGTCACACATAGAGTTTCTCAAGGACGCGGTAATGTTGTGTGCGACATGCTGGTGTAGCGCAGGCACACCTTTCTTGGAGAAGTAGTGGCGACTGGACATCTGGTACTGGGGCACAGCGATGGACATAAGGTCTCGAAGATCCTCTGTGCCCACCAGGCGGAAAGGCAGCATTTCTGTAGCCAAGAGCTTACAGAGGGATAAAGTCAACCTCTAGCTTTGTAATGGGTCGGAGGAAATGGCCTTTTATTTGTCCACATCCAAGGGACCGAGATCTGGCTGCTGTGCGGAGACGGTGTGGAGTAGGGTGTCCCTGCAAATTTGCTGGTCTGTGAGGAAAGTGCAGGCGGAGACGTGATATTGCCTTCATCCAAAGTTGGTGCTCTCGATGTCTGAGAGAGCTGTACAACAGCACCTGTTTACCCCCCCAAAACAACTGATGAAGACCTGCCACACAAACTGCCTGTTGTGGTTAAAGAGGTGGAAGGTCTGAGTAGAAAAACATGTGTGACAGCTGTGCCCACAGTCATAGAAGATGAAGAGCACGTGGATGCACTAGAAGGGGCAGACGGTGGTTGGCCCGTTCCGCTAGGACGCATTGTAGCACAGTGAGCTTCCCACTGGGACTTATGCTTGTTATTCATGTGACGGTTCATGGACGAAGTAGTCAAACTAGTGAGTTTTTGGCCTCTACTTACAGATTGGCGACAAAGCCTACAGATCACATGATTTGGGAGATCCTTTGCGATGTCAGAAAAGGACCAGGCAATGCAACTATTAGAGCCCATGCAACCTGCAGAGCCACCCTGACTTGTGCTCAGAGGCAGAGTTGTGGATGAGGATGCAGTTGTTGACGTGCTTCCAGTACTCCGTCTTTGTCCAGGAAGGCGCAAGCTAACCTCGTCGGCAGTCTCATCCTCCTCCAGCACCTCTGCTGAGCTCCTTGAGTGCCTGACTGTGGGTTGAAGGTAAGTGGGATCTAGAACTTCATCATCAACCATTATGTTTGCACTCCCCTCGCCCTCAGACCTAACCTCTTCCTGCCCTGACTGAATAGTTAAGTTGTCATTCCAATCAGGTATCTGAGTCTCATCGTCATCAGTATGTTCCTCATTGTCTCCATCAAGATGTGTTACAGTTTGTGAATGAGGGTCTACATTATGCTCAGAAACTTGGTCATCAGGGCCTAAATCTGACTCACAAAGCTTCTGGGCATCACTGTAGACCATTTCCTGGTCTGTACTCACTGTAGCTTGGGAGCAGACCTCTGATTCCCAGCCTATAGTGTGACTGAACAGCTCTGCAGACTCACCCATCTCTGTTACACCATACTGTGCAGGGCGGGTGGATACTTGAGAGCTGGGAGAAAGCAAGTGCGATTGGGGTGACAACTCAGAGGACTGTTGTTTTTTGGATGTTGAAGTTGAGGTGGAGGAGAGGCCACTTGTTGGAGCACTTGCGATCCATTCAAGCATGTTCTTTTTTTGTGCATCATCTACCTTTGTTCCAGTTGTTCTGTTCCGTAAAAAAGGGAGCACATCGGATTGTCCAGGGAAAGTAGTAGACATCTTACTTTTGCTTGAAGATGGCCTTTCTTCAGCAGATGTTACTGTAGCTTTACCACCTCCCCCACGGACACAAACTTTTTTTCCCTTTCCAACACGCCTGTTCCCCTTTCCACCAGCATCTGTCCTTTTGACACTCATTTTGTTTGTGACCAGATTGGACACTTCAAATGTCATAGAAAAATGGAGAGGTGGTGTACAATGCAGAGGTGGTCTAGCTTTATTGACAGCTGAAGAACCAACACTGACTATCCCTGACAATGCAACTATGGCCTTAAAACTGGCAGCACTGTTTGCTATAAAAATGGCATAGCAAAAATGGGCAGGAGGGTAGAATGCAGATGTGGTGTACCTTGCTTGACACCAGTGGGACACTAAGTTAGTATAGCAGACACTTTTTGGATGCCACTAAGTGTCAGCACTGTTTGCTATAAAAATAGCATAGCAAAAATGGGCAGGAGGGTAGAATACAGAGGTGGTGTACCTCTTTTGGCACCAGTGGGACACTAAGTTAGTATAGCAGACACTTTTTGGATGCCACTAAGTGTCAGCACTGTTTGCTATAAAAATAGCGTAGCAAAAATGGGCAGGAGGGTAGAATGCAGAGGTGGTGTACCTTGCTTGACACCAGTGGGACACTAAGTTAGTATAGCAGACACTTTTTGGATGCCACTAAGTGTCAGCACTGTTTGCTATAAAATTAGCGTAGCAAAAATGGGCAGGAGGGTAGAATGGAGAGGTGGTGTACCTTGCTTGGCACCAGTGGGACACTAAGATAGTATAGCACACACTTTTTGAATGCCACTAAGTGTCAGCACTGTTTGCTATAAAAATATCGTAGCAAAAATGGGCAGGAGGGTAGAATGCACAGGTGCTGTAACTAGCTGGACAGCAAAGGAAGCCTCAGTTTCTATCCCTGCCAAGGAAAAAATAGAGCAAGGACTTGCCAGAGCTAATGTAGCCAGACGCTGTTATTTAAATCCCTGAACAGCATTGGCACGGACCTGCCTAACAACAATGCCTATGAACGGCTGTAATGCAGCCCTGAAAAGGGCTGAAATTACAAGTAGTCCCTAATCCCTAAAGCGCTGTGTAGATTGCACTGTATGGCTATAGCGCACACAGCAGCAGCAGCGGGAGCGGGAGCGGTGACTGTCGCCCACCCGCGGCAGAGAGCTAATGGCGGTGACGGGGAAAATAGCTGTATCTTATAGAGCAAAGACATGTGACATACACAGCCTATGACACATGCCCTTGCTTGTCTGGCAAAAATCCACTTTACAGTGTGGGTCTCTGTGATTTGCTGACAGCCTGGCCCGCCCCACTGTATGCGCGGTCAGGGGGAAAAAAATGGTGATTGGCATTCTTTCAGCACTCAGTAGAGCAGCACTGATCTAAACCCTGTACCCCCCGCACACTATGCGCTGAATTTTGATAATAGCGTTATTCACAGTGACTCACACTAAGGCCTCTGCCACACTCACGTGAAAATCACGCACGTGCCGAGAGACACGTATTTCCCCTGCGTGTTGCGTGCAGGTAAGTACGTGTCTCTGGTACGTGTGGGACACGTGTGTTCTACGTGTGCTATCCGCGATAGCACACGTAGAACCGGTAATTAGCATACTCACCTGGTCCTTCCTGCTGTCCGCGCTGCTGTCCGTGGTGCTGATCCTCTGTCTCCAGCCCTCCCGTCTCCCCGCTGCTGCTGCTGCCAGGCAGTGAAGTGAATATTCTATGAGAATAATGAGCGCCGGTCGGCAGCAAGAGGCAGCAGCGGCAGAGACAGGAGGGCTGGAGAAGGTGAGTTAATGTTTTGTTTTTTTTTCACTGACACGTGTGTTTTCTCCGGCGCGTGTCACACGGGACCGCATCCACACTACACTCGTGTGGTACGGGTGCGGGCCGTGTGACACCCGTGCTGGGGGAGAAAACACTGACATGTCAGCGCTTTGAAAAACGCACACACGTACAAACGCACACGGACACACGTTCCGTGTGGTTTTACGTGTGTGTGCCTGCTACAATAGGGTAGGATTGCTGAACGTGTCTCCGTGCCGTCGGTACGTGTAAAAAATGACAAACACGTGCCGGCGGCACGGATGTGTGTTGCAGGCCTAATACAGTGAAAAGCCAGCTAGTAACTAGCTAGGCTTTTTGTTGATCGAACCGTTCTCGAACGTAACTCAAACTACCGAACTTTTACCAAATCGTTCGAGTTCGTCGAACGACTCGAACACCCCCCAAAATCACTCGAACATGAAATTGGCGAACCTTGAACATCGCTCATCTCTAATTATGGGTGCTCACCACTGCTTCTGGGTACTTGGCATTGCTTGGTTGAATATCATGGACACTCGCCATTGCATGGTACTTGATCGAGCATCAGGGTGCTTGGCTATGTATAATGGGCACTCGCCACTGCTCGGTACTTGATCGTGCATCGGGGTGCTCGGCACCGCTCAGTGCTTGGCCAAATATCATTGGTGCTCGCCACTGCTCGGTATTTGATCAAGCATCGGGGTGCTTGGGTACTCAGGGTGCTTGTCCGAGTATCGCAGGTGCTCGGATGTGTCGTTTATGAAATATTGAACCCAAAGCACAGGCTCTCTTCAGTCAATGTTGTGAATGTTCTCTGTTTATGGCTGGCTTTATATGGGCGGAGAGACAAACTGCCCAATTTGTAACTTCCATTATTTTCATTACTCGAATTGAGACTGTCCGAGCTTCTGACCTGCTTGACTTGAGTAACGAGAACTAGAGCATCGTAGTGTTCACTCATCACTACAAGTACCATACACTTAGCATTGTACTGACCAAAAACACACATTTCTTTTGGGTTCGAAAAGTACAACATACTAATTGTATGTATGGTACATACCCTTTTTATGATCTAGACCACTATTATATTATATAAGTATATCACATACAGGTAAAGCAAATTTTTACTTGATCAAAGTAATAAAGTTGACTTTGTCAACAATAAGGGGGCACCTTTACTAATGTATTTGTGCATAGATCTTGGTGAACTATGTACCCTGTACCCTTTTATGCACATAAATGTGCGTCAAGTTTTAGGCCTGTTTATTATGTGTTTTAGACACTTTTTGCATGTTTGAAAACAGGTATGGCTTACGGCTTACAGGAAAATGGGCATGGCTTAGGGAAAAGGGTCAGAACTGAAAATGTATAAACATATATATTTCTAGTAATTAAATGGAAATATTAATTTTCTGCATCTCATATCTGTCCCGCATCTTTTTTAACCCTAGAACATGCAACCATAGAAATGTACACTTTCACATACCTTGGGCCTTTTAGGCCTGTGTGCCAATAACATGGAGTAACTCAAATAGAAATGATTTTCAAAGTTTATTTGAGATGTAAATATTTCAAAACATTATAATTATGTGCATAAAACAAAAAAAAGTAATTACAGCGGCTGAAAACGCCCAATATATGCATTCTGTATAATTTTTATATATATATATATATATATATATATATATATACATACATAAAACAATTTTTTGTCTAAAAGTTTTTTATATAAAAGTTGTAGTAAACATGGTGCAGGAGTATTTATTTTCAAAAACATTCCTTTTCAACATTACTGATTACCCCAACAATTTTCACATACTATTTTTTCGGAAGAATGTTCCTTGCAGACATTTTGTCCACATGTAGTACAGAAACGCTCAGATTTCCTTTCCTTCTTTGCTGGACAAATGTAACAGCGTTTTCTTTTTTTTTTCTCTTGGCTCTAGATGTTCCTGAAAATGTATACCATATCAGATCATAGCCTCCATAATTTGCCTTGGCAAGCAATTTGTGTTGCTTCGCTCCATCATGGTAAGTATCAAAAGTTCAAAGACAAAGTAAGACAAGATAAAGAGAAAGTCTTCCCCAGCAACAGTACAGACAAAAGACTGAGGATCACATGTAAACCAAGTAGAGGCCTAAAAGGCTCCAGTTATGTGAATATGGAGTAGTCCCAAAAAAAGAGTTGTTTTACCGAAATGCCTATAACATAAAAATATATGAACAACTGGAAATTACTAACAACTATATACCTGAGGAATACCTAGAGTTTCAAAATTCTAACTAAAGTAATCTTGCAGAAAATAGAAAACAAGTAACCTAGCAGGCCAGCGAGGCCCCAGGTATGCGTTCTAGGGTTAAGCCATGCACCTGTTATTATTTTTTTCTCATGATATAACAAGAATAACTCCAAAGAAAATGGAAACCCATCAAACAGTTTAATAAAGGGATGGGGTTCTGGTTTGTACACTGTTTACATCCACCCAATGTGAGAGCTGGTAATAGCTGATGGTTAGGGGTGTCGGGGGTCGGACCCCCACAGATCTGGCATTGATGTCCTATCCCAGTGATAGATTATCAATATGGAAACCACTTTAACTTAGTACATTTTTATGTCTTCATTATAAAAACTGAATCACAAAACATGAAATGCTGACTGTTCCAGCAATGATAAAATCTATATTAGTTCAATTAGTGATAGTAACATGTCTAGTTTTATGAAGAGATGTTGTGAAATTATTTAATGCTTGAACAACGAGACATTTCAAAGCCAAGTTCACTGTTCTTCAGTGGCATCTCTGTAATGCATGTCTGCAGGCTGCTGGAAAAGGACGACAAATCTGGCCAGCCCAAGGATATCCCAAAGCATGTACCTTCCTTTATCATGGAGCCTAGCAGGAAATATTTTTCTGCTTGTTAAATGAATGTAAGAATAGTACTTTGGGGAATGCATACAGTGCAAAGCCAGTACCCTGTAGTTATTTTTAAAGCTTAGAAAGAAAATCCTGTGCCATTTCTATTGACTTCTTTGGTAAATATTTGTGCCACAAATAAATGAATGCAACATCTATAAATGTAGCTTTATTTGAGATATAGTTTCATTTTACACTAGTTCCAACAGCTTTATCTAGTTAAATTCTAGGCATGAGCTGCTTTGTTTTGCAGCTTAAGATTTGTAGTGAACCTGTCACCAGAATTTTTTGTGAGTGAATAAATTCCACCTTCATCAGTGCCTGTGCTGCATTACACAAAGTTATATATTACCCCCGACTCCACCTGTATAACCCACAAATTCGTTCTGAATTGTTCCCACTCTGTATGCAAATCTGAACAGTCCAGTTCATTGGGCATCATAGGTGCGGCTCATGTCCTCTCTCTCCTGAGTGCAGTCCTTTACCTGTGATTGAAGGGGATGCACAGATATGTTCTATGTACTGGTGAGAGCCAGCAATATCTCTACGCAGATCACCAGCTATCATGGTGTCCTGGTAGATAGCAAAAGACAACACTTATCTGAGCTGCGGGAACCACAGAAGTCTGGAGCAACAGCAAGGAACAAACTATAAACCGCACACAAATCCCACCAGGGGGAGGTTTATAAAGGAAGTCAGAATCTGGCACTTGAGATGAAAAATTGACAGTTCTCAAGGGTCCTAGCGTCCACTGCTACAGAAACAGGGATTTTCAGATAACAACACATGCTGTCAATCTCTTGGATTTGCTAACACTCACTGCCACTGGATTGTTAGCTGGCCATGACACATCTATGACATATGTGGGGCCTAATCAGTTGTATCAGGGAAGGTGTGGGGAGAACAGATAAGTGATAAGTATAAGAGTTTATTATTTTGAAAACTTTTCCCTGCACATTTGATTAACTCAGTTGGGATCTTGTTCCCTGAATTGAATAAGTCTGAAATTTATGAGATTCGCTCAACTCTAGTACCATTTCATTTACTGTAATAGCTTTAAAACAGGATGGTAATTTTTTATAGAGGTTGCCTCAAAAACTAAGTAACCAACAAACTTTTACCAAGCTACCTTCTATCACCCAAACTACTGTGTTTCCCTGAAAATAAAGCACTGTCGTGTATTATTTTTTGCCTTGAAAATTGCACTAGAGCTTATTTGCGGGGTAGGGCTTATTCCTGAGAAACACAGGTTGGGGGTAAGTTTACCCCCCCAAAAAAGGCAGAACAGTCCCAGGAGAATCATACTTACGAGACCCCGGAGGTCTGTGTCACCAGGCTCTTTTGCACTCCTCAGTGGGTGCTCCCAGCAGGTGTGCTGCACAGCGGTCCTCCCCCACTCTCGGCCGGTGTTTACACACACATCAGATCGCAAGCACACACACACACATCAGATCGCACACAAACAATATTGTGCACACACACATTAGATCGCACACACAACATCGGGTATTGCTTTTGGCAGGCAGGGGGACCTGGGATGCAGTGCAGTGGAGTGCAAGGACCTGTCGTGGAACATATGGAGGACCTGTGGTGGAAGACATTGATGTGACACTGTCATGTAATGTACTGTTAGTCTAAACAGAACATTGATGTTGTCTTCCTAGATCATGTTATGTCAGGGTTCGCGGTGTACTTTTTTTTAAACAGCTTCTTTTTTCTGAAAAAATAGACTTTCCAACTGGTACTTATTGAAAACAGTTTAAAGAAGGAGAGAGACATTAGCCTTAATCAACACAAATTCAGCTGATTACATGCATGAAGTAAAGCCAATGCACTAAGGACAGAGTGCTGTAAGGCAACATAATTATTCAAATAGCTGGGCACTAATAGGTGATCTGATGGATGGCCACCTATTGGTTGGGATTCATCCAATCCACTAGTCAGAAACCTGGGAGGAGAAGGAGCTGGGCAGTGCAGAGGATGGGAGACAGACAACTTGTCAGATAGTAAAAATGTAAGACATCAAGTCAGTCAGAAGTCAATGCTCAGACAGAAAGTGTAAAGTGACTGATTTGGCTAAATGAGTACGGTTTCCAAGGAGAGTACGGTGTGAGTACTCCCTGGACCGAGCACCAGCGGGGTGCAGAGCCCTAGTTCAGGAAGACGCTTCAAGCTCACCTGATAAATTTGCCCGGTGAGGGAATCATCAAGGTTCCTCATCAACGATAGTGTCCGCAGCACAGCAGCAAAGAGGGAACCCAGGAACTGGGACAGAGGTCCGACCCAAGAGAGGTTCAAGCTGCCTAACATACGGGCCAGGACTGTGACAACAGGAGGGGACCCCAAAACGCTTCAGACCACGGGGACCCACCAACTACAGACGGGTGCATGGAAGTAAAGTTCACCAGGTCATTACACCGGCACTGGAACCAAGGTTAATACTGAATCATCTGAGGCCCAGATTGGTAGAGACCAGCACCAGCCGGATTGCAGCTACTCCAAACCAGTGAGTAAAGCACAAGTTAAACCACAGCCCCTGTGTTGTCTGAATTCTTCCTACACGTCTGCATCACCATACTACAACCACCATCATCCTCCCCTGGGGGTCTAGCTCTACTTGCGGAGAGCCATAACATCCAAGCTGCCCAATACCACCAGCCCCAGCAGTGTGAGACTTTGCTGCAGTGGCTTTCCCCACACAGCCGCATACCGCAAGTGACGTCACGAAAAACATTTTGTTTTTATTTCTATTTTTATTTTTCCCTTTTTTTTAAGCGACCCCAAGGGTTACGGAACCGGGCAACAGCCACCAGTGAAAAGTCCCCGTGATTCAAGGCCCGGGACCGAGTACTCCAAAGCCCTGGTGTGTGTCACATACTGTAACTGAAGAATAATAATGGGGTCTCTATGAGGAATAAGTATGGTTGCATGTTGCAAACAGTCAATATAGTTCCAATATACTAGAACATAAGGTATTCAGATGTTTGGGGCTACTTTTAACAATT
Source organism: Anomaloglossus baeobatrachus (assembly GCF_048569485.1). Classification (NCBI taxonomy): domain Eukaryota; kingdom Metazoa; phylum Chordata; class Amphibia; order Anura; family Aromobatidae; genus Anomaloglossus; species Anomaloglossus baeobatrachus. Next base: position 281,983,659 of record NC_134355.1, on the reverse strand, counting down.
TCACTAATTAATAATTTCTAAAGTACCAAAATTAGTGTTATCATAGGATAGGTGTACAGGATTAGCTGCAACATCTGTATTGTTCTTTAAATACTTCTCCCATCCGTCTAAGCTTAATATGGGATACATCTGGTCACTAATTAAAGACTATCATTGTAAGCTGTCTGGGGAACTAATAATTAGGGGGTCTTAAGATATAAAAGGCCTGTTCATCATGTTGCAAAGAACAAGATTGTGCTTAAAACAGTAGCAAATATAACACAAAACGCACAAAGATGCACATAAACCACAAAGTACAAAAATGCTCATAAAACCCATCTTTATGTGTTTTGATTTTTATATGTATTTTTGAGCGCTTAGAGTTTTATATGCAGTTTTGTGCATTTTATACAGAAATGGCTGAAAGTGTTGGCACCCTTGAAATTGTTCCAGAAAATGCAGTATTTTTCCAAAAAAATTATTGGAATTACACAAGTTTTGCTATACACGTTTATTTTGTATACCAATCCATATTATTATTTAGTTCCATATGAAATCATAATTAAAGAGGACCAACCACCAGGCTTTTCTTATATAAACTAAAGCCAGTGCTATACTGGCACTAGGATGCTGAATGTAAGCATACCTTTAGTTGTGAGATCGGATGTATACTTTCTGGAATACAGGCAAGTAAACTTTGTGAAATGCACTGTTATTTGATTGATAGCTGCTGCAGAATATCTAATAGGTGGGTCCAGTTTTGCTAGTTATTCCCGCACGTCTGCTGCCTGGCCTTTCTCCCCCTGTTATTGCAGGGGAAGGCAGGAGGGAGGAGGGAGGAAGGACAGGAGGAAGGACAGGCAGACATACGGGGGGGGGGGGGGGGAAACTAGCAAAACCCAATCCACCTATTAGATATTCTGCAGCACCTATCAATCAATAACAGTGCATTTCACAAACTTTACCTGCCTGTATTTTAGAGAGTATACATCCGATCTCACAATTAAAGGTAAGTTTATTATCAGCATGATAGCGCCAGTACCTGGTGGTTGGTCGTATTTAACTTATACCCATCCAGTTCATATTAAAATCCAGTCCACATATTTCTTCTGAGTATAAAAGGTAAAAATGATGAATCTTTTAGAAAATGTCATTGAGGAAGCATTGTATGTATACCGCCCCATGCTCGGCGGCAGCCGAGCCGTTCAGATCCGGACCTTCTGTGGGTGGCTCGATGGTCTCCTGACCCAGGGGTCCTGCGGTCACTCCAACTGAAAAAGGGGGGATTTGTGGTATGGGGACGTAGGTGTACGGCCGGAGCCGTGTTTTGAGTTCGTGACGCCACCCACTGGATGTGGTGAAGGTGGACACCACCGCTGCAGTTACGGGGCACCCGGGGGAGATGGTATGCAGCAAGTTGTTATCCCCTCTGTGGGCAGGGATGGTGGCCCTGCTACCCGTTGGGGTGTTTTGGCGGTGCAGGGAGATGGGCGGCCGGAGGGCACTGGTGTACTCACTATTAGAATGAAACACTCGAGTCTCTGGTAAACCAAGATGATGGTGGTCGGTGCCCACAGCCGGCTGCAGTCGGGTTCTCCCACCCTGTTGGTGGTCTTTGCCTTTCTCCTGCACCTGCTTGAGATGTTGGACTACCTGCGCTTGCAGCGTCAGGAGTCCACTCCCCGGTCTGTGGATGTCGGAAGAGCCCGTTTGCCCACAGATGCTGGCCCGTGGGATCTCTGAGCCGTGGCGGTGGCTGCTTATCCCCCTCGTTGGGCTGTTGTCTTCTATGAGGGACTTTAGGTGGGAAAGGACCTAAAGTCCAGACCGCAATCAGTTAATTAACTCAGTCCAGTAGTTTGTAGACCTCGTTTCAGGGTCTGAGTACCCCCTCTTGTGCTCCGGTTTCCGAGTTGGTTCCCCGGGTCGATACTGGCGGGCCACTACCCTGTCCAGGTCCACCACGGTTCCACCGAGCCGTCTTTCCGACTCCTGCAGACAGAGGCCTCCGTATGCCTCCCAGCCAGAGGTACCAGGGATCCTACCCTGGCACCTGTCAGACAGTTGCAGACATGACACACAGGCCTGACCTCCTCCACTGAACTCTCAAACTGCACTCCTCACTCATCTGACTACTTTTTCCGCCTCAGGCCCTCTAAACTCCTCGGTGGGCATGTCCAACCGCCTGGCTTCGCCCCCTGGTGTGTCCATCCAGCCCTGAGGGAGGTGACTAGGGTTTAAATGGTTGGCTGGTGTTACCTAGTGAGGAGACTGGTGTAATGCGGGGCCCAATCTGTGACTACCTGGCTTATCCAGGACGTCGCATATGTAAACTCCAAAACGCGTTTGCCAGCATTATACATTATTGAGCCACATATAATTGTATACCACAGCACTTGGTAAAAATCTGGTGTGGAATATTCTGAATGCTGAGGAACCACGGGTATGGCTATTTTGAAAAATAAGGACAGGGTGTAGTGATTTTTAAAGCTTATTCAGATGTCAATGTACATTGGTTTGATCTGAAATTCACAGACTGATAGTGTGTCGCCCCCGTGCCAGCAGCCGCCGCTGCTCGGATCCGGACCTTCTAAGGGGGTGGCTCGAGGTTTCCGGACCCGGGGGTCTCGTGGACACGCCGAATAAAAAGAGGGGGGACGTAGATGTACGGGCTAGGCCGTATTAAGTTTGTGACGCCACCCACGGTGTGTGGTGAGGTGCGACACAACCGCTGCTGTTATGGGGCACCCCGGGGAGATGGAGTGGCAGCTGGATGTTAACCCCTCCGTGGGTAGGGATGGTTGCCCCGGGGCCCGGTGTCTTTGTGCAGGGTATAGTGACAACAGGGGAACGCTTTGCTTACTCACAGTAAATGAACCACACGAGTCTTTGGTAAACCAAAGTGCTGGTGGCCGGCCGCCGCGGTCAGTTGCATTCAGGCCCCCACCCGGGCTGGTGATCTCTGTCCTTTTCCTCTGCACTGACTTTGTGCACGGTGGACTGGCTGGTCTGGAACTCAAGAGTCCGCTCCCAGCTGGATGTGGCCTAAGGAGCCGTGCCCGCAGACGCTGGCCCGTGGGATCTATGGGCCCTGGCGGTGACCTCCTATCCCTATCGGTGGGCTGTTGTCTTCTATGAGGGACTTTGTGTGGGACAGGACCTATAATCCTGGCCTCAATTGGTTAATTAACCAAGCCTCTGGTTTCCGGTCCTGGCTTCAGGGTCTGAGTACCCCCTTTTTGTGCTACGGTTTCCGGATCGGTTCCCGGGGTCGGTACTGGCGGGCTACAACCCTGTCCTGGTCCACCTCGGATCTGCCGAGCCGTCTTCTCATCTCCTGCTGACGGAGACCACCATCTGCCACCTAGCCAAAGGCACCAGGGCTCCAACCCTGGCACCGTTCAACTTAAACCTCCTCTGCTGGAGCTACACCTAGCTCCAGCGCACATTCCTCTCAACTTGAACTGCAAAACTAATCTGCTTGTTTTCCTGCCCCGGGCTGTCTAGACCCCTGGGTGGGCATGTCAAACCACCTGGTTCCGCCCACTGGTGTGTCTGTCTTTCACTAAGGGGGGGTGACTAGGGTTTCAGGTCGGCTGTATGTTTCCTAAGTGAGGGAAGGTGTTATGCGGGGGCCTATCTGTGACTACCTGCTTTTACCAGTGCATCACTATAGCAGGTCTCCCAACCCAAACTCAGGGCATACATGGAACTGCATACAGTAGTACGAGGGGCTGCTGATATTCCAAGTTCTGTAACCTAGCAAAAAGAAGGATTTTGGTTGTGTCTCAAACCAGGCATCCGTAGCAGCCATGGCATCAGAAATGGTGGGAAATTTGGTACCCTTGCTGTGTTTCTTCAGGTTTGGAAACAATTGATAGTCAGAGGGAGCTAGATTTGGTGAATAAGGTGGGTGGTCAACCAGCTGGAAGCCCATCTCTGCCAGTTTTACCGTAGTCACTTGCGCAGTGTGAGCGGAGGCGTTGTCTTGCAGGAACAAGTTTCCTGTGGACAGCTTGCCGCGCCTTTTGGCCTTCAGAGCTGCCTTCAGTTGGTCCAAAAGTTCAATGTAATACCTTGCATTGATGGTGGAACCCTTTTGAAGGTAGTCCACTAGGAGCATGCCCTCCTTATCCTAGAACACAGACACCATCACCTTAGTGGCTGATTTTTTTCACCCTTAAATTCTTGGACGAAGAGAACTACTGTGCTTCCACTCTTTTGACAGCTTCTTGTTTTCAGGGTTACACAAATAAATCCAGGTCTCATCCATAGTGACCAGTCGATCCAGGGAGTTCTTATCAGTCCAGAAACACTGACAAATGGACGAAAAGTTTTCACTCGCATGCTTCACTAATCTGTTGTAAAACATTTGGGGACCAACTTTGCAGATAGCTTTCTCATGTCCAAATGTTCAAGGATAATGACACAAACACCTTCACGGGAAATCCACATGATGTCTGCTATTGCTATAGCTGACATTCTTCAATTCTTCAGTATAAGGTGGTGCACAACATCGATGATCTCCAGAACAACAACCACTCTCAGTCGTCCTGGATGTTCCTCATCATTGGTGCTGAAGTGGCCCATTTTAAATTTGGCAACCCAGTTCTTAACTGTGGAATATGAAGGGCATTGATCCCTCAATGTCTGTGACATATCGCTATGAATATCCTTTGCGGACTTTCCTTGCAGAAATTAGAATTTTTATCAGTCCTCTGTTCTCAGCTGCTGTGAATATTGCATTAAATTCTGCCGTAAGCAACAAACACAACATTTTGAAAACATATATTAGACACGTTAGGCTTTCATGTGATGTAACATTTGTTACCATAGAAACAAAAAAAGATCACAAAGCCAAAGACTTATCAGCAGCCCCATGAACATTCAACTTTACTTCAATATCCACATAGGATCAACACGTTCTTCCTCTGTATCCCCCAGGCGCAAAGCAACATGCACACTCTACACATCTGCTTACAATTTAATTGAAACAACTCCTCTCTTACACAAACCCAAGATCGGTTCCTCAGTTCCATATGCTTTCTAGAAAAGGAGATATTAATAAATAGTTCTGTAGCCCTACCCAGATGCTTTCATGACAATCTACTATTGGCCACCTATCCCCCCATCAAAGTCATCTTACATATTCTGACTTACAGGTAGTCTGTCACTTCCAAAATGGAAAGTTATCTTCCTAATCATTTAAATAGGGCACCTAGCACCTATTTAAATCATTCTAGCCAAGTATAGTGTAACTTAATATTTCATTAAAAATGAACTTTTATTTGATATGCAAAGGAGGACACTTTAGTGCGCCCTTGGCATGGCCAGAACCTTACATTAATTGACTTGTCTATAACGCCCAGAGCAAACGTTGTATCGCCTGTTTGTACCTGAACACTGACTCCGGATGATCGTAGTGTCGTGCTCATAGTCTCAGTAAGGCTAATCAATGGCTGACTCTTTGGATCAGACATCTGAATGTGACTCACCACACCGGGGCCGTGGGGTGACTCGTTACCAGGCGGCGGTTCTGGCTCTGGGGCGCCACGGTGGCGTGGCCTGGTTTCGTGGCCCCGGTGGTGTCAATCAAAAGGGATGGATGGGGATGGTAGTTTGTGACGCCACCTGTGGTATGCGGCAAGTGGGGTGCCACCGCTGCGGGATGGGGGCCTATGGGGCAGATGGTGACACAGCTTAGATGGTATAGCTCTCCAGAAGTAGAGCTGGGCCCCAGGGCAGATGGTGGTGGTAGTAGTAGTCCATGATGACGGGAGCAGGCGAATAATGGAGCGACACAGGGGTGCAGTCTCCAGGTTTTTTCTCACAGCAGTCGGTTACAAACACGCCAGGGACCACGTTTGGAGTGCCAGGATTCCCCGTGATGGGCTCCAGCCAATCAACGGGTAGTTCAGAGGTTATACTCACCTAGCCTAGGGACCAGTCCTCGTGTTGCAGCCAAGTCCTTCCATCAGTAGATTATATGTGGAACAAGGCCATGAGCGGTTAGCTCCCGTGGTCTCTAGGACCCCTTCTGTCTGTGCCCGGGCCGAGCAGTACCTGCTCCAGGCCGCGGCTCCTCCACTGCTCCTCAGACTGAACTAAACACTTTACACTGTGTTCCCACTTTGTACTATGTTCCCACTCCTAAGACTCCACCCCCCCAGCCTGGCTTCAGGTATAATCACACCCTCTGCCATGTCTGATGAGGTGTTTCTGAGCCTGAGTGTCATGCTTTGTGTGAACCAGTGTTGACCTCCTCCTTACCCGAGATGGAATACCACACCTCTGGCTGAGGTGCAGTACTTCTGGGGTGACTGAAGCCTCAGGGGCACCAGAAATGCACCTGCACTTGAGTGCTCTGCCACTATCAACCAATGTCAGTGCGTAGGCGCAGAAAGGTAACATGGTGTTTTCTCTGTTCGTTATAAATCAAACCAATCAAACCAATCAATACAAGGCAACGGCTTTATTATGTAAATAGGAGGGTAGACAGTGCAACAAGACAAAGGCCATGCCAAGGGTGCACTAAAATGCCCTCATTTGCATAGTAAAAAAGTTGATTTTTAATTGGATATTAAGTTAAGCTATACTTGAGCAGCATGATTTCATTAGGGTGGGTAGGTGCCCTACATAAATGTTAAGGTTGCTTAGTTGCCATTTTGGGGTGACAGACACCCTTTCAGTGTACATATTGTAACTCCTATCCTCTTTCTCCGTCTTTCCTTAATTATGAATGCTTGGCTCAATCCTAATTGGTTTCCTTTTTGCTTTCCTTTTATAACACACCTCTACCTTACCGTTGTGCCTGCTCTTCTTTGTTGGCTTTGGCTACTTTTCAGTTTCTGAGAAAGGAGAGACATTTACAGGTCAGTGCAACACCCTTAAGATGGTTATGATATCCTACGCACCTCGTGATGCCAATGCATACCTAGGCAACACTGTGAATACTATAAATGCAAAGATAGTATTTATATGGTTAGAAATCTTTTTTTTTTTCGAGGACTGTTGCTCGCAGCAGTGGGAGGCAGCGGTTGGTGGTCCAGAATATGGTTGGAGCTGGCAGCATGATCACTATTTACTCCAATATTTGAGTCTTCCTGGCAGCAGTAACATGTATATGTTTAACCTCAAAGCAACAGTCTCTGAAAGGATAAAATGGAAAAAGGCTTCAGAAACATTCACTTCTTGGCCCACTCCATATACAGGTGGATGATGGGTATCAAAGCCAAATAATGCAGACTTTGAAGTTTTCAAAATGAGCAGAAAGGGAAGTAAAAGCATGACTGTGGTTTAATTTGGACTGGTGATTAAACCCCTTCCTTACAAGCTCTGAAAGGGTGTGTAACATTTTTGGGAATCACTTTGATGTGAAACATTCTTCAGCTATGAGATTCTGCCCCTAATTTGGCCTCTACATACACTGGCTTTAACATATCTGTCCGCAGTTTATTCTCTAAAGATTTTTTCGTACTTTTGATGCTATAATAGATTACATACATGTGACAAACCTGGAGATCAATGATTCTTTCATATGCAGTGCCTTGAAAAAGTATTCATACCCTTTGAAATGTTCCACAATTTTTTACGTTACACCCAAAAACTTAAAATGTATTTTATTGTGATTTCATGTGGTAAACCAACATAAATTATCAAGTATTTGTGAATTGTAAATTAAATGAGACATAGTTTTCCAAATATTCAAAAATATAAATCTGAAAATTGTAACATGCTGTTCTATTCAGACCCCTGTAGTTTGATACCCCTAGATAAAATCCTGATTTGCCTCAAGAAGTCACCTAATTAGTAAATTGAGTTCAGCTGTAATTTATTTTCAGCATAACCACAGCTGTTCTGTGAAGGCCTTATAGGTTTGTTTCAAAACATTAGGGATCAAACAACATCATGTAACCCAAGGAACACACCAGACATATCAAAGATAAAGTTGTGGAGAAGTGTAAAGCAGCTCAAGCTCTGAACATCTGAACATCTCATGCAGTACTGTTCAATCCATCATCCAAAATGGAAGGAGTATGACACTAATTCTTAGTAAAGGAGCCATGTAGATTGTATTTTAGTCTTTGGCCTTACTCCTCTGGGGACGAAGAGCAGTGAGTAAGGATTGTGATCACGCTGTTACAGGGGGATCCACAATCCTGGACTTTCTCTTCACCAAATGACTGGTTGCCTTTGGTAAGTGGATGGATTTTTTGAAGCCTTGGATCTCATATATGATGATCCTAAGTCTCTTTGCCGAAGTCCAGGCTGCGTCACCTCCAGCAGGACAGTCGGTCAGTGGAAACTTATTGCTCTGAATTTCATAGATGGGTAACTGACACCAAGTGGATTGATCTGGACCTTTGTTTTACCAGGGACTTCTTGAGAAGTTGAAACATGCCTTGGTAATGTATGAAACCCCTGAGACCTTAGAGGCTGCCATGTCAATTGGCTATATGTGTGGATAGATGCCTCAAAGATAGAATGGTTAGACCACTTTTCCCAGTGACCTTACCTAGGGGCACTATTGGATTGTCAGGGGGCAATTTGTGGGAGAACCATCACTCATGGGTTTGGCAGAGCCCATGCAGTTAGGGGGAGACACTACTTTACATGTTTCCACTGAGATCTGCCATAAAAAAGGATTTGTTTTGTTGTGGTAAAGAAGGTAATTTTATTGGTGGCTGCAACTTGATTAATAAGCAGAAAGTAACATATGGGGCTTGGCTAACCCTTGGTGGTGTGAGGGTGGACAATTGGAGTGTGTTTGTCTTCTACATGTAATTCTTGGTTTGTTCTGACAGCAGAGATGGCACTAGAAAGCAGGACTGAGAAAATATCTGTGTTTGTGGACGGTGAAGCAGGAGTCAGCATGCTGGATGCTCTGTTTGTTATTTCTCATGGGCTTACCTGCAGTATGTTTGGCTAACCCCATCTCTATCTATGCCATCAATTCAGCACTGCTTGCTCAGGGATGCCTGACACTGATGGTACATGATATAAGACTGAGGGTAGGACCCCAGCATTGTGAAATATTTTCCTATTATGTCTTGGAGGGTTTTCCTACTCCTGTCGTACTGGTTAGTGAAACCAGGTTAGATAATCCTGTGATGGATTGGCAATCTAGGAAAATTGTGGAGTGGGGAAATTACTGTCGTGATAAATGCTTCTCTCTCAATATGGAGACCTTAATGGCACTTTTGTCTGGTTTTTAGGATGTATTTTTACTTGCATGTGCTCTGGCTGACGTAGCTTTACAGCCAGAGAGAGGAGTTTGGAGCAAGGTGGGCAGGCGGTAGCCAATGGTAGTCATACTGTTTAGGGGCAGCTCTGCACGGCGTTGGCACCCAGCAAAAACTCAGACGGGCACATCCTATGTGGCGCCCCTGAGGCTTTAGTCGCCACAGAGGTACTGCACCTCAGCCAGAGGTGTGGTATTCCATCCTGGGTACGGAAGAGGTCATCCACCGGTATATACATAAAACACACAACACTCTCAGTTAGCAACTCCCACCGGGTCAGGGTTAGGGCTTGGTGCCATTGATGCTATGTATAGCCACCACTGGTGATGACACCTCCCTCCCACTAATCTGACGGACCTGGGGTGGAGTCTTGTGAGTGAGAGAAGTCTGTAGTGAAAAAGAGATAGAGGGTTGAGAAGGAGTAGAGGAGGAGTGAAGACCTGTGGTCTGGAGCTAGTGCAGCTTGACCCAGGCGCAAGACAGAAGGGATCCTAGGGCCCACGGGGAGTGCGCCAAACCCTTTGGACTCGTTCCACATACAGTACATTGGAGTGGAAGGACTTGGCCGCCGAACGGGAACTGGTCCGTAGACTAGAGGAGAAGAACCAATGTGCTCCACTAGTAAAACCAGTGGCTGATGACACATTTAGTACCAAGGCCAAACCTGCACATGAATCTGCTGGAAGGTGACCACATAGGACCAAATGGATCGGGCCACCAGGCTCCCCTTATGAAGGATCCGCTGACACTGGCACAGGGCACTGTGTGCATACGCGCAGGACAGAAGGGGGAGAAGACAGTGCAGGAAGACGACCAGGGAAGGTACAAGGGTGCACCGGTGTTGACCTCCAAACTATCCGGGATCGACTGGAGCCCATCACTGTGACACCCAGCACTCCAAAGGCAGTCACTGACTAGTCGTGTCACCTTGGAACCTACTACAGTGAGAAAAAACCTTGAGACTGCATCCCTGTGTCCCTCCGTTATTCACTTGCAACCCCGCCATTGCCTACTACTACCCCTAACTGATAAAAAAATACAATAAAAATATTGACATAATTGCCACCTAATTTGCCACCTAATTTGTGCAGTAAAATAATTGGACAACATCACAATACTGTACATGCTGGTCATCCAGGTAGGTAAGCAACCTTGGATCTCCTTTCTCGTCGCTTCTTTTGGCCGGGGTTGCATTAGGATGTGGTTGACTATTTGTCCACTTGCCGTATTTGCACACATTCCAAGGTTATACTCGGCTATCTGGTTCTCTCCTGCCATTGGCTATCCATAGTAGACCTTGAACCCATTTATCAATAGATTTTATTACTGACCTACCTTTGGCTGCAGGTAAAATGATAGTCTTAGTTATGGTGTAAAATGGTACATTTCACTGTGGTACTGGCACTTCTGAATGCCAAGACTCTAGCTCAGATGTTCATCAATGAGATTGTGAAGCTTCATGGGGTTTTCTGTGATCTCAGATTGGGGAACCCAGGTTGTTTCCAAGATTTGGAAAGCGTTTTGTGCTGAATTGGGGGTTCAGTTTATCTTCTGCCTTCCACCACTAATTGAATGGTCAGACCGAGCGTGTCAGAGTTCCGGGATTTCCAGTTTTCTTCTGAAGGATCTTGCCCTTTGTTAACATGGAGTTTTCTGTTCTGTTGCCCTACTTCCTGTTCATCTGTTTAAAAGCCCGCCCCTAAGCTTAGTCTAGTTGCTTGAGTATACTGCTTCCTGTCTACTCCTGCCCTGCTGCTCTTGGTTCCTGATTGCTATTTGGATCCTGTTGAAACACCCGACACCGACTCTGGACTTCACCTGGTCTCATCAAGCTGTGCCTTGACTCCGTCTGCCGTCTCTGGTCGGCACTTCTGCCCGGTTCCATCCGCTTCATATCCACCTTAGGACTCACATCACATACGGACATTTTTGGACTATACCTGTTGCCCTTTCGTGTCCCGGCTGCTGCGCATTTAGGCCTTCTGGGGTGATCGCCAGACAGTCCCTGTATAGGGGTACGCTCCTGGTGGTCTCCCTGGGGGAGTCCGGTGCGCGGCCCCGGGAATTCCCCTTCACTCCGAACCTGGCAGGTATTTACTGTGTTTATGTTCTACTGTGTTTATGTTCTGTTCTGTGTACATATTGTTGGTTGCATATTCTAAACGTCTTTGCACCAAGAACCCGTCTCTGGTTGTCATTGCCCTAACGCAATCGAAATCCTCAGTTCATACAATAGTATTACATTATACTCAAGCCACTAAGAGGATTTCGCTGGGGCAATGACGGAGACACGAGTAGATCCACTTTTCTCCATGATTAACTCCTTGAAGCAGGAGATGGAGGCGGTGCAAACTAAACTTAGAGAGGTGGAGGTACAGCTGGACCACAATCACCAGGTACTTGGTCCGGCTATTCAGGATTTGCAAGTCAGAGTGGAGGCTCAGGAAGCCACCCCACTACGTCCGTATCATCAGCTCCCGGTATGCCTAGGTTACCCCCATTTCGTTTCGGTGGCGATCGAAGTCAGTTCCGTGGGTTTGTTAATCAGTGTATACTGTTTTTTGATGTACATGCTGATTATTACCGGTCTGACCGGTCAAAGGTATTATGCATAATCATGTTGTTAACATCACGAGCACTGGCTTGGGCTAATCCTATGATTGAGAATCGTGATATCCGTTTAAATAACCTGGATGATTTTTTAACAGCCATGGCACAAATGTTTGATGATCCTAATCGCCGTGCTACCGCTGAATCGGCCCTGCTTTCCTTGCGTCAGGGAAAGCGGTCTGTCATCGAATACGCCACCGAGTTCAAGAGGTTAGTGGTAGACACCGACTGGGGAAACAATGCGCTATTGTCAGTTTTCAGAAAGGGTCTGTCTGGTACCATCAAGGACGAGTTAGCTCGTGCCGAATCTTCACGGGATTTTGAACAGTTTCTCCATCACTGTGTGCGTATTGATACCCGCTTGACGGAACGTAGACAGGAAAAATGGGCAGCTGTAAACCGGGTAACCGACTTTGCTTTCCCTTCTAGGGAACCCGCTCACAAGATGCCACGGGAGGCCGAGGATGTCCCTATGCAAGTGGACTCTCTGCAAAGGCGAGAGACCAACGAACGTCGTGAACATCGGCTCCGTGAGTGTTTGTGTTTCTATTGTGGTCAATCAGACCATTTTCTGATTGATTGCCCAAAACATCCCAATCGCCCGAATAAGGTACTAGCAGCAGTGGCAGAGTGTGACAACACTGACGCAGAGTCCGACGTCTCTGAAACCAGTATGCACCTGGATGCAGTAGTTCCCTCGACAGTGATGTCAACTTCACCTAAGCACCCGGAAGGGAAATACACCCATTGCTCGCTTCCCATTCAGATTCGGTGGGAAGGACAGTTAATTCCTACATCTGCTATGATAGACTTTGGGGCAGGGGGAAATTTCATGGACTCTTCTTTTGCCAGGAAATACGGTATCCAGACTCAACAAATTAACTGTAGGCGTTTTCTTTGAGTAAGGTCACAGACATTGACTCCAGTTTCCTCCCATTCATTCCTCATTTGTTTTGTTGTGAACTTCCTGTTTTGGAGACATATTGCTTTAAGTTTCCTGTCTTCACGCTTTGATGTTTTCCTTGGTCTACCAGTATGTTTTCCTTTAACAACCTTCCCATGTTGTTTGTATTTGGTCCAGATTTTAGACACAGCTGACTGTGAACAACCAACATCTTTTGCAACATTGCGTGATGATTTACCCTTTTTTAAGAGTTTGATAATCCTCTCCTGTGTTTCAATTGACATCTCTCGTGTTGGAGCCATGATTCATGTCAGTCCACTTGGTGCAACAGCTCTCCAAGGTGTGATCACTCCTTTTTAGATGCAGACTAACAAGCAGATCTTATTTGATGCAGGTGTTAGTTTTGGGAATGAAAATTTACATCGTGATTCCATAATTTTTTCCTCATAATTGAGTGATTCCATAATTTTCCCCGTTTTTCTTGAAAAGTAACCGTTACTGGCTAGCACATTATATTTTCAGGATTTTTTTTAGTGTTTCTTAAAGCCAGAAAGTTGCCATTTGAAATTACTTTAGTTTTCTGCCATCTCTGTGATCAGCTTTTTAAACAAAAGTAAACAACTGAATGGACATCCTCAGAGCCAGGTGATTCCATAATTTTTGCCAGGGGTTGTATATCCAGCAACACAGATTAGAATTGGCATTAGAGTCATGTTGTCCATTTGTACTAGCACTATTTATTCCAAAAACAATTAATCTCATTCAGTATGTTTCTCAGGCCTCAGAGTATTGTGAGTTAGAGGACTTTTGGACAGAGTAGAATAATTTGCTATTAAGGGATAGGAAATTTTGCTCTGCACAACATTAACCATTATAATAACGGAGGAAGTGGGCTACACAGAAAGCTGACTCCAGCTGATTGTGTTGCTGTTGGAGGCTACATTATCCTGCAGTGGTTAAGATGGGACATATGCTCCCTTGCACCATCCACTTCATGTCCACTAATGCCCTCACCAGAGGAAAAAGTGGCCAAATTTTCCTTGCAATTGGTATTACTACTGCTGGGACAGTTACTGCCAGCACTATTAGTGGTGTTAGTGTAGCACCCCTGAAGCCATCAGGGAGCTACAAGGTACTGCCATCCCCACCAGGATGTAGGGCCTACCTCCTAGGGACTCAGAAGACCAGTGCCGGTATAACCTAACACTCCAGATAATTCTTGTTTTTCCCCAATTTCCCCCATAGAATGGTACCAGGCTAGGGTTGGACCAATAGATGGCCGCCTAGAGGTGAAGCCAATCCAGTCCACTAGATGACCAGGTGGGAGGTGCAGACAGTGGACAGGGAGACAGACAGTAGTCAACAGAAGGTCGGTGACAGTGAAAGAGAAAGGAAGGACTGTCAAGAGTGTAACGGTGGAGTACTCCTGGAACTATGCACCAACAGGGTACAGAATTCTAGGTCAAGAAAACAATCCAGGTAGACCTGATAAAATCAACACAGTGAGGGGACCATCAAGGACCTCACTGACCTTGAAGTTCGGGACAAAGTAGCAATGGGAGAACCGGGGACAGGACCAAAGACTCCAACCCCACAGGGTTCACGCTACCGTCATATGGACTGCTGTAAAAGACAACCAGGAGGTGACCCCCCAGCCGCTCCAAGCCACGGGGACCCACCAACCAAAGACAGGTCACTAAACTGGCACTGGGACTAAGGAGACCTTCGGCTGAGACCAGCTGGCCTCGGGTGACCAGTTTCCAGCTTACTGTGAGTAAAGGAACAAGTTACACTGCAACCCTTTGTGTGGCCTACCTTCTTTCAATGCCCATCTACCTCACCTATCCTCTGGGGCCTGGCCCTGCTAGTGGAGGGCCTCACATCCAGGCTGCCATTAACACCAGCCCCAGTAGTGAAAACTGTGCAGTGGCGGCTGCATCCCTATAGCCACAAAACCACAAGTGGTGTCACGTATGAACTTTATTTAAAAATCCCCTGTAAATATTTCCCTTTTGAAAAGCACCCAGGGCACGGGACCGGGCAATGGCCACCAAAGTGACATTCCCCAGTTATACATTGCCCCGACCAAGTACCCCATAACTATAACCCTGGGCGACACATTAGAGCTGCAGCTAACAGCAACTACATTCTTATCCATGATGATAGGTTTTTTTCTACAACTGTGCCCTGCCTATTGCCTGTGTCATGTGTGGGTTTATTATATATTTAGTTCAAAAGTATAGTGTTAAATTTATGTATAAACTTCACTAACGTAACGTAAACAATTGTTGGCTTAAAATTCTGCCAAACTTGACAAAAAAAGCATACCTTTAAATAAAGAAGTCCCTATTAAGAATGAGCAGACCCGGACTGTAAAAGATGCAAAGGTGCCCACATGCTGGGCCCGGGCCTGGGATTCTGGCTGTTTTATCCAGATCCGGCACTCAAGAAATGAAAAAAAGAAAAAAAACCCCAAAAAACTAATGAAAAATAAAGAAAGTAAGAATTAAGTTAGCGCTTCATACTTACCGAGGCTCTGTCGTGGCTGTAAACTGCTCCTGCTGCCTCTCCTTCACTTTGTGTACTACTCATCATTGCTCACCGCATATGCACTGCTCTCCCTGCTTTCCCCGCCCACTGGCCGTCCTGGCATCTGTAATTGGTTGCAGTCAGATGTGCCCCCAGCCTGTGTGACAGTGTCTGCGTGTCATTCATTCTCTGTCTGCACTTACAGCAGACAGTCATGCTCTATGGCCGCTCGCTGTGACTGAGATGTAGCAAAGCTGAATTGCCATGGGACCTCGTGTGGATTATGCTGGACCTGCAGGAGTGTTTAGAGGGTTAATAATGTTTGTTTACTTTCACTTACAGATTAGTGCTGGGGGTCTCATAGATGCCTGCCATCACTATTCTAGGGCTTAGTTGCATCTGTGGTTTGTTATTAACCCCTTATTACCCCAGTTTTTCATTGCACCAGGGCAACGGCAAGAGCCGGGTAAAGCGCCAGACTTGTCACATCCAATGGATGTGACAATCCTGGGTGGCTGTAGGTTGCTATTTTAGGCTGAGGGGTGGCCAATAACATGGCCCTCCCCAGTCTGAGAATACCAGCCTTCAGCTGTCAAGCTTTATCTTGGCTGGGTATCAAAATTGTGGGGGGTCCACTCGCTGTTTTTTTAGCATTTATTTAAATAGTTTTTAAAAAATGCTGTATATAATGCACCTGTGTTAGTTGTCAATAACTTACAATTTCCCATACCATTACACCATCGACACCGTGGGCCACTCAATTAGCAACGTTGACATCATCAAACTGTTCACTCACTTGACACGATACATGCAGCCTTTCATCTGCCCTGCACAGTGGAAACTGGGATTCATCAGTCAATAGAACACCTCTCCAACGTGCCAGGTGCAATAAAGATGGCTTATGGTAGAGAAATGAATATTCAAGTCATTGATAACAGCTCTGGTGGACATTCCTGAAGTCAGCATGCCAAGTGCAGGCTCCCTCACAACATGTTAGATCTTTGGCATTGTGCTGTATGATAAAAGTGAACATTTTAGAGTGTCTTTTTATTATGGCCAACCTAAGGCACACCTGTGCAATAATCATGCTGTCTAATCAGCATCCTGATATGTCACACCTGTGAGGTGGATGGATTATCTCAGAAAGGAAAAGGGCTCAGAAACACAGATTTAGACAAATTTGTGAACAATATTTGAGAGACAAAAAGCCTTTTGTGTACATAGAAAAAGTCTTAGCTCTTTAAGTACAGCTCATGAAAAATGAGAGAAAAAAAAAGTGTTGTGTTCATACTTTAGTGTATATTGAGTGAATAGGAGTTAGTAATTTCAAAATATATTGTGAACTATGAAATAACTATGCTTCCTGTCTTTTGGAAGGTGTCATATAGCACATTTTCTCAATGTAATTTTCATATCCAGGAATCGCAGCCTGTTGTGTGCACCACAATTTTGGTTGTATTCCATCATAAACAAGAAATTATCCGAGAAACATGATTAAGAACTAGACAAAACTACAAATTACAAAATACTTGCAAACAGAAATGCTTGTCATATTACATTAATTGGAATGTGCTGCCAAGTCTTTTCATGGTTTATGTTTGTACAATTTGTTTAGTGTAATGTTTCACATGCTTCCAGGCATGTCCCCACTAGTTTCATGTGGTTGTTCTAACTTAATTTAGATTATGCTTCCTGTAAACCAAACACAATATTTCTGAACAAAACGATTTAGGGGCCAAATTTTAAAAATTAACATTAAAAAATCTCCTTGTAAAAACAGCACATGTACAATTGATTTATATATTCTAGAAAATAGTTAAAAGGAATATATATTTTAAAGTGGTTATTTACTACTAAAACAAAAATGACCTATGCCCAGGGTAGGTCATAAATATCACATAGGTGGGAGTCCAACACATGGCACCTACACCAATCAACATCTAGTGGCTGCTGTCGGACACGGCCAGTCAGTTTCTATTAGTTGAATTTTTGAAATATTGCTAATGGTTCAAGGCTATACCACCAACTTACTCCTTTGTCTTTAGAGAACCTCAGTTGTAAAGTCCATGCAATTTCAAAATATAAAAACTGAGTAACAGACAGGAAGACTCAACCTGCACCGCCTACCATTATGATCAACAATAACTTTTATCTGTTGACCAAATATCACCAATTGGGGGCTACCCAAGAGACATTGGAAGCTTTTAGGGGTTACATTAAAGAATATGTCTCATACGACTTGTTACTTCCACACCACACAAATTATACCACACTAGCAGGGGCGTAACTACTGTGGTCACAGTTTAGCAATGGGGGTTCTAACTCCTCCCATTACTAGTCTATGGCTTAGTGGCAGCTGTAAACTGGTGTTAACTCCTTATTACCCTGATTTCCTCCGTACCAGGGCAATCAGGATGAGCTGAGTAGAATGCCAGTATTTTTTCTTTTTTTTGCAGTAATGCATATTCATATTCCAAAGTTCACCATATACAGCTCTTTATTTTTTTCTTCTTCCCTCTACGTAAGTGTAGCTGCTATTTTTGATAATGTATACTATGTTCAGTTTCCACCAGTTCAGACTATGAGATTAGGAAATGCTGGCAATTCTTCTGTTTTGTATTATGGAGTCATGTCCTTTATCTGCGCACTCCTCCCAGTGACCTCAGGTGTTTTAATTTTCCTTTTGTAGGTTCTTTTCTAGCCCTTATATAGAGGTCAGAAATTACACGAAAAGAGATAGAAATTTAGATTAGGACCCAGTTGCGAGTTATACCTTGGCATGGTAACTGGGCTCAAGTAAATTTGGCCAATTTTATTTGCAAAATAACTATTTTTTTCATGGTTTTTTTGCAGTAATGCTTATTCACATTCCAAAGTTCACTATATACATCTCTTTGTTTTTTGTCCTTCCCTCCACTTGATTGCAACTGCTATTTTTGATAATGTACAGTATACTATGTTCAGATTGCACCAGTTCAGACTATGACACTAGGAAGTGCCGGCAATTCTTCTATTTTTAAGTTGCATAGATTTATTAGCTCATTTTAACACCATTCATCATCATACATTGTCCTCACAGCGCATTCTGGTTGTTTACATTCTGGGAAATGTATGTGAAATTATAGTAAATTAGCGAAAGAAAAATTAACCATACAGTAATATAATGCAGTCCGGAGACTAGCACCGTAGTAGTTTAGCTAAACTATATAATGGTTGTGTGATTAGACAGAATTTTGTACAGTAATAATAGAAATTGCTGAATTTTTGAGGGCAGATCAGGGTTATGCATCACAATATCAAATATTTAATTTGACCTACATATTTATTACAATAATGCAGAGCCCATGGCAAGGATGTGGATACAATTCAAATTAAGTCCTGTCTGCAAAGTATACCTCAAGTTGTGATGTCTATCAGAGGTCACTCACCACCATTTTGTTGCTCGTAGCTGAGGTTCTTTTCATTTCTAAAAGTGGTGTCGAGCCACATGTTTTGCTAAAATTAATTTAAGATGTTAGGTGATCCAATATATTTGTTATGCTAATGTTAAAAGCCAGTGGTATTGTTTTGAATCTGATATTAAAGGGAGTCTGTCACCATGAAAATGCAATTCAATCTACAGGCACAATGTTATGAAGTGGGGGGAGCTGGGTGAATTAATATATGATCTAATGAGAAGTTATTTGTTTTTGCATCAAATGTCAGTGAGGGACTGACACAGAAGACCCCTTTAATCTTACTCAGTGAGATTCTGTTATCATGATGCATTTTGACTCATAGATATATTTGCTCATCTCTATTAATGTTAAAAGTACTATTTAATTTTATTATTTTGCAAATATACCATTAAAAACAAAAGATTAATGTGGTAAAAACCAGTAAAATGTTTTGTTGCAGGCTCAGTTCTAAAGCTACTTCTTTGTATGAAACAATTATAGTATATTAGTTCTGCATTTTTCATAAAGTGTCAAAAAATATACTTAAAATAGTATGTAGCATGACTACTTTATATAGATCTGTAGATAGAAAGAGTAGTTTCCTTTTTTCTTGAGCTATCAGTATTTGGTCAGTATGCTGGAAATGACCAGAGTAATATGGCTAAGTGATAAGTCAGAAATAGTTGCTAATATTCCTCTGCACATCATCATTAATATATAAAGAAAAAACTGCAGGTAAAAAATTTCCCGTGACATGATCATGGGTTGCCAATGGGTTGTCGTGACAGCCGGGCAACAGATGATGACCACTCTCACTGTCATGATATAGTTCCTGTTAATGCCGGTTGAGCGCCCGCATTCACAGTAGATCAGCATTTCCGCTGTTCAGAAGGATTCTGATACACTGCTCTGTACAGAACAAGAGATCAGAGTATTGCAGTTTCAATTTCCTTAAGGGGAATAGTAATAACAATAAAAAATGTAAAAAAAAAATAAAAAAAATATGAACAAATAAAAAACCCCACAAAAGTTCAAATCAACCCCCTTTTGCCCCTTTAAAAATAAAACAATTAAAATAGAAAAAAATACATATTTTTGATATTACCAAGTTAAAAAATGCCTGAACTCTCAAAATATAAAATAAATAATTTGATTGGTAAAGTCCGTATAGAGAAAAAAAATCAAAACTCCAGAATTACAGGTTTTTGGTATCTGCAACATTAGAGTAAAATGCATTAAGAGGAGATCAAAACATTGCATCTACCCAAAAATTGTCTAATTAAACATCAACTCTAGACTAGAGTTGAGCGCGGTTCGCGGTTCGAGGTTCTCCAGTTCTAGGCTCGAGTGATTTTGGGGGCTGTTCGAGATCGAACTAGAACTCGAGCTTTTTGCAAAAGCTCGATAGTTCTAGATACGTTCGAGAACGGTTCTAGCAGCAAAAAGCAGGGCTTTTTACAGCTACAGAGTGCAGGAGCCATCGCTGGCAGCCTGCCAGAAGCTGGTAACCAAGATAAACATCGGGTATCCAAGCAAAGCGCTTTGGTTAGTAACCCGATGTTTATCTTAGTGACGTGCAAGAAGCCCACACTTCCTCGCTCAGCTCGCTCCGCCCCCTCCTGCCCGCGGCATGTACACAGACACACACACACACACACACACACACACACACACACACCCCCCGCTCGGCTTACCTGCGGTGATAAAGTCCCGCCATCCCGACCTCAGTGCTGTCACTCTCCTCCATGGCCGCCGCTTGTCACATCACCTCTCGCTTCCGACCCGAGACTGACTAGCGGTGACGTCACGGGCCTCTCGCGATACTTGGTGTGAAGGCGCCGGTCATTGAACTCAGTGACAGGGGCTGTCAGTGTGCTGGAGATCAGTGCAGGTAATGTACCTCGCTGACAGCAGCACTTGTCATCCCCTGCAGTGACCTGGGCTGACCCATTGATGTTAGCTCAGGTCACTGCACTGCTCTCCCAGCCAATGGGGAACATCCTGCTCTTCATTGACTGGGACAGTGTGGATCGTCATGGCAACCCCTTGGATTACACCAGACCTGGATTTGTTTTTCATTCTAATAAATTGGTTAAAGAGGGAATGTTTTGGGGAGTGTTTTTTCAAATAAAAATGTGTTTGTCGTCTATTTTTTTTTATTACTGACTGGGTTGGTGATGTCGGGTATCTGATAGACGCCTGACCTCACCAACCCCAGGGCTTGATGCCAGGTGACATTACACATCTGGTATTAACCCCATATATTACCCCGTTTGCCACCGCACCAGGGCGCGGGATGAGCTGGGGCGAAGCACCAGGATTGGCGCATCTAATGGATGCGCCACTTCTGGGGCGGCTGCGGCCTGCTATTTTTAGGCTGGGGAGAGTCCAATAACCATGGACCTCCCTAGTCTGAGAATATCAGGCCCCAGCTGTCTGCTTTACCTTGGCTGGTGATCCAATTTTGGGGGACCCCTACGTGTTTTTTTTTTAATTATTTATTTAATTTAAAATAACAGCGTGGGGTGCCCTCAGTTTTGGATTACCAGCCAAGGTGAGGTTGCCAGCTGTGGTCTGCAGGCTGCAGCCGTCTGCTTTACCCTAGCTGGCTACAAAACTAGGGGGAACCCTACGTCATTTTTTTTTTCATTTTTTTGGCTAAATACAAAGCTAAGCACCCCTTAGTGCCACATGAAAGGCACCAAAGGGTACTCCACTTTTTCTCCATTTTTTCTCCACTTTTTCTACATTTTTTCTCCACTTTTTCTACATTTTTTTCTCCATTTTTTCTCCACTTTTTCTCCACTTTTTCTCCACTTTTTATCTCCACTTTTTCTCCATTTTTTTCTCCACTTTTTCTCCACTTTTTCTCCACTTTTTCTCCACTTTTTCTCCATTTTTTTTCCATTTTTTTTCCACTTTTTCTCCACTTTTTCTCCACTTTTTCTCCACTTTTTCTCCACTTTTTCTCCATTTTTTCTCCATTTTTTCTCCACTTTTTCTCCACTTTTTCTCCACTTTTTCTCCACTTTTTCTCCATTTTTTCTCCACTTATTCTCCACTTATTCTCCACTTTTTCTCCATTTTTTTCTCCATTTTTTCTCCACTTTTTCTCCATTCTTTTTCTATGGTCGGTCTACCCATAAGCTCTGCCATGCATACTGTAGCTCTACACCTACTGCACATGTTACTTTATGATTGACATCTCTTTCGTACCAGAGCTGTCTAAGTCTACTCTGACCCCATATTTGTCATTACTATATTGTCCTTGTACTGTATTATGACATTTGTATCATGTGTTTCATTTCTTGCTGTGTTGCAATTTTTTTGCTGCATCCCAATTGTACCTCTACATTGTTCGAGTTTATGTTATTGTTCTCTCACTCTTATGTGATACTGATTATTGTCATTTTTCATAATTACATGCAGATAAGTCCAATCTGACGAAGGCTCAGGCCTAAACGTCATTTGTAACTTGTTTTGGACAAAAACATATATGCTTATGAAAAAAAAAATTTTCTTAATACAGACCAATAAAGAGTGATTTTGCATTACTATCCGTTGTGACTTACTGACTTAGTCTGGGAGATTTAGAGTGCCGAGGTTACTCACTAATTTTATCTATTATTACCTCTGAGCACCTATATACCAGTGAGCAGAGCTTCCTCTACAGTAGTTCTCCTGATTAGGCATGCCCTTACCTCATGAGCAGGGCATTGCAGCTTTGGTAGCAACCATTACGACATGGACTCTGCTGCTGTGGACCCGAGAAGAGTGAGTGCAGATTCATTGCACCCACACTCCTCACATGAAGGGTCCGCACTCCTAGAAAATGGGGGATACGTTCCCTGAGTGTCTCCCCCCCATATTCTAGATGGTCCAGAGTCGTCGTGGGACCCCTTTATTTTTTTTCTTACAATAAATTGGTGAAAGAGGAAATGTTTTGGGGACTGTTTTTTCAAATGAATTTCTTTTGTCGATTTTTTTTTTTTTTTTGTTAGTACTGACAGTTTATGATGTTGAGTATCTAATAGACACCATGACATCACAAACTGCTGGGCTTGATCTCAGGTGACTTTACAGCTAGTATCAACCCGATTTACTACCCCGTTTGCCACTGCACCAGGGCACGGGATGAGCTGGGGTGAAGCGCCAGGATTGGCGCATCTAGTGGATGCGCCACGTCTGGGGTGCCTGCGGCCTGCTATTTTTAGGCTGTGAAGGCCCAATAACTATGGACCTTCCCACCCTGAGAATACCAGACCACAGCTGTCCGCTTTACCTTGGCTGGTGATCCAATTTGGGGGGGACCCTACTTTTATTGTGTAATTATTAATATTTATAAAATAATTATAAAAAAGAGCCTGAGGGGACCTCCACATTGGATCCCCAACCACGGTAAAGCTGCCAGCTGTGGTTTTCAGGCTACAGCCGTCTGCTTTACCCTAGCTGGCTATCAAAAATGACCCAACGTCATTTTTTTTTTAACTATTTTTTAAATAGAAAAAATTAATGGGCTTCCCTGTATTTTGATTGCCAACCAAGGTAACAGCAGGCAGATGGGGGTGGCAACCCATAGCTGTCTGCTTTATCTGCACTGAGAATCAAAAATACCGCGGAGCGCTATGTCATTTTTTTAAAGATTTATTTTTACAGCACTGTGATGTCCAGCAATCAAAATACAGGGAAGCCCATTTTATTTTTAGTTATTTAAATAAATAATTAAAAAAAATATATATGGGCTCCCGCTGCATTTTTTTGTATTGCTAGCTAAGGGTAATCCAAGCAGCTACTGGCTGCTAACCCCCACTGCTTGGTGTTACCTTCACTGGCAATGGAAAATCCAGGGAAGCATTTTTTATTTTTTTTGCCAAAAAACTACAAAAAAAGGACGTGAGCTTCGCCATATTTTTGTATGCTGGCCAGGTATAGCAGGCAGGTGCTGGAAGAGTTGGATACAGCGCCAGAAGATGGCGCTTCTATGAAAATGCCATTTTCTGAGGCGGCTGCAGACTGCAATTCGCAGCAGTGGGGCCCAGAAAGCTCAGGCCAACCTGTGCTGCGGATTCCAATCCCCAGCTGCCTAGTTGTACCTGGCTGGACACAAAAATGGGGCGAAGCCTACGTCATTTGTTTTCTAATTATTTCATGAAATTCATGAAATAATAAAAAAAGGGCTTCCCTTTATTTTTGGTTCCCAGCCGGGTACAAATAGGCAACTGGGGGTTGGGGGCAGCCGTACCTGCCTAGCATACAAAAATATGGCGAAGCCCACATAATTTTTTCAGGGGGCAAAAAACTTCTGCATACAGTCCTGGATGGAGTATGCTGAGCCTTGTAGTTCTGCAGCTGCTGTCTGTCTGTATGGAGAAGAGCAGACAGCAGCTGCAGAACTACAAGGCTCAGCATACTCCATCCAGGACTGTATGCAGAATTTTTTTGCCCACCAAAAAAATGACGTGGGCTTCGCCATATTTTTGTATGCTAGCCAGGTACAGCAGGCAGCCACGGGCTGCCTCCAACCCCCAGTTGCCTATTTGTACCCGGCTGGGAACCAAAAATATAGGGAAGCCCGTTTTTTTTTAATTATTTCACTTATTTCATGAAATAATTAAAAAACAAATGACGTGGGCTTTGCCCCATTTTTGTGTCCAGCTAGGTACAACTAGGCAGCTGGGGATTGGAATCCGCAGCACAGGTTAGCCCGAGGTTTCTGGGCGCCTCTGCTGCGGATTTCAGTCCGCAGCCGTCCCAGAAAATGGCGCTCTCATAGAAGCGCCATCATCTGGCGCTGTATCCAACTCTTCCAACAGCCCTGGAGCCGGGTGGCTTGTTGGGTAATCATGAGTTAATACTGGCTTTGTTTTACTAGCCAGTATTAAGCCAGAGATTCTTAATGTCAGGCACGTTTGACCCGGCCATTAAGAATCTCCAATAAAGGGTTAAAAAAAACACCACACAGAGAAAAAATACTTTAATAGAAATAAATACACAGTGTCAGGTTTCCAGGTTTTCCAGTTCTCTTTGACTGCCCTTGCCCTCGGTTAACATGGAGGTTACCGTTCTGTTGCCCTACTTCCTGTCCAGCTGCTTAAAAGGCCGCCTCTAAGTCCAGTCCAGTGCCTGAGTATACTGCCTGCTGTGTGCTCCTGCTGTGTTGCTGCTTATTCCTGATTACCTCTGGATTCCCCTAAAAAACCACCTACCGATTGACTCTGGACTGTACCCGGCTCTTCAAGGCTGCGCCCGGATTCCGTTTACCATCTTCGGTCAGCACTCCGCCTGGTTCTCTTTGGGTTCGTAACCATTCTGGACAAACATTCCCGTACGGACACTCATTGACTTTACCGCTTGCTCCTTATCCCGGCTGCTGCGCATTTAGGCCTTCCGGGGTAGATTGCCGGACAGTCCCTGTCTAGGGGGTTCGCTCTGGTGGTCTCCCTGGGGGAGTCCGGTGCGTGGCCCCGGGAATCCCCTCCGCGTCTATTCTGGAAAGTATTGTATGTGTATTTGTGTTGTTGTGTTTGTTCTATATCTACCGTGGTTACATACTATAAACATCTTGTACCCGGAACTCGTCTCTGATTGTCATTGCCCTAAGCTATCGAAATCCTCAGAACATAGAATAAGTATTACACACAGACACATTAGAGACTCCATCTTTATTACCCCCTGTCAGCCCTCCACGATCCTGCTCTTCTGTCTTCTTTCTTTCTAGTGTAGTAGTAGTGACGATTGTAGTGAGGATGAGGTTCCCCAGCCCATCATGGGCTGAGGCATCTCATCCTCACTACAATCCTCACTAGTGTAGTAGTAGTAGTGACGATTGTAGTGAGGATGAGGTTCACCAGCTCATCACTTGGGGCTGGGGCACTCATCCTCACTACAATCCTCACTACAATCGGGAAGCAGCGTGCAGCCTTCACTCCGTGAGTGAACAGTGCTGCTAGCGGTAACAGCGGTAACGCTGACAGACGCGTTACCATAGCAACGGTGCTCTTGGAGCCGCGGTTAGCGGTGACGTCACCGCTAACTGCGTTGCTATGGCAACGGTGATCTCCGTTAATGACCGGCTGTGTCAGCCGGTCCCTAACGGAACGGGGAGTCGACCGTGTGCTAGAGCATGTCGCCGGTACACGGCGATACACATATGTGCACCGTGTACCGGAGAGATGCACTCGCAGGTCCTACATGACGCGTCATAGTCATGTGACCAGTCTGTAGCCAATGAGATAATAGCCACGTGACTGGTCACATGGCTATTTTGACATCACGATAGGTCCTCCATCTCTGCTGGCAGTGCCGTCACCGGGAAGATTCAGCGATCATCGGATGGAATAGCGGCAGGAGACAGAGTGCAGAAGGGATCGCGAGGACCGGTAAGTGTTATGGCAATGTTTATTAACTGTTTGTGTACATTTATAATGCATTTTTATGTGTTTGTGATTGCCTCCCATTATAGCCTATTGGTTCGAGTTCAGTTCGTCGAACGTTCGACGAACCGAACTCGAACGGGACCCCCGTTCGGCGAGCCGACCTCGAGCCGAACCGGGACCGGTTCGCTCATCTCTACTCTAGACGCAAAAAGAAGCTGTGACTGAGCCCCAGATCCAGAAAAATAATATACATGTTTGATATCTATGAACTCGTACTGATCTGGGCAATCATGCTTCTAGGTCAGTTTTACCATGTAATGAACATGGTAAATAAAAAGCCTCAAAAAAACAATTGTGGAATTGCACTTTTTTTTAGTAATTTTACCGCACTTTCACCCATTTTCCACTACAATATGTAGAAGAATGAATGGTTACATTCAAATGTACAACAAGTTATGATTTGTGGAAGACAGGGAGGTAAGAAAGAAAAATGGAAAATCGCCAGGGTGTGCTGGAGTTAAAGGAATGACCAATACGTTTAGGCAGCTTATTAGGAAATATATTCTATATAATGTATAGAGAGTTCTTAACCCCAAAAGCAGGAAATACACTCTTTTTCCCATATACACAATTTGTACACTAGAATAGATAACTTCTTTTGAAAATATACAAGGGTTAACGTTAGCAACACATGCCAAAATAGATTATATCTCGTAGTCCGATCACACGCCTGAAATACTTGACCTTAATACCCCTAATACTCCCATCTGCAATTGTCACTGGAAAATGAATGACTCCTTACTTAAAAAAAATACCCATAAAAATAGGTTCCTATATTGAGTCATATTTTACACTTAATGTGGATTCTGTGGGAAGCCCACAAAGCAACTATTCAGAAAATTGTGTATCTATGACATCTTATCACAAAAAAGATGCTACTCATAACCACAACACTTTAGCCTCTCGTCTTAAGATACTGGAAACAAAAATGAGTAATAGACCTTCCAAAAAAATGTTAAAGGAGTGTGATAATGAGAGAAAAAATGAAAGATATATCCTTAAGAAAAGGTGAGCAAATTAACATACAGTAAGCAACGGTAGTATGAAAAGGGTAATGAAGCTCATTCCCTTTTAGCTTTACAATTGAGAGATACAGTACATCAACACAATCTTCTCCTCATGCCCTTAAGGCCCCTTTACACACTGAAACTTTCTAGCGATCCCACCAGCGATCCCAACCTGGCCGGGATCGCTACAAAGTCTCTGGTGAGCTGTCAAACAGGCAAACCTGGCCAACGACGCAACAGCGATCCGGTCCTGCAGAACGACCTAGCTAGTCATTGGGGACGTTGTAAAGCAGCTTTTTGAAAGGGAAGTCGCTAACGAAGTCGCTGTAAAGTCCCCTTTACACACTAAAACTTTGCTGCACAGTGGGAAACAAAGGACCAAAGAATGGTCCTGAATGATTTGTAGCGATCACAACTTCACAGCAGGGGCCAGGTCGCTGATGTGTTTCACACACTGCAATGTTGCTGGGGAGGTCACTATAACGTCACAAAACCGGTGACGTTACAGCGATGTCGTTTGCGATGTTGCAGTGTGTAAAGCCACCTTTAGGAACACACAGAATACCTTAATATTTGATCAAAAAAATATAGCAAATATGCTTCAAGAATATTACTCCCTTCTTTATAATATATCCTCTAAACTACTTTCTGATCCATGCAATGAATCTATTCATCTTAGGCAATATCTAGACAAGTACATATTACTGTTCTTCTTGTCTCATGCATTAGAAGCTCTTAATCTCCTAAGGACGAAGCTAGGTTTGTACCTAAAGACCAGGCCATATTTTGCAATTCTGACCAGTGACACTTTATGAGGTTATAACTCTGGAACGCTTCAGCGGATCTCGGTGATTCTGAGATTGTTTTTTCATGACATATTGTACTTCATGATACTGGTAAATTTAGGACAATAAATTTTGCTTTTCTTTGTGAAAAAATCAGAAATTTGGTGCCAACTTTGAAAATTTTGCAATATTCATATTTCAGTTTTTATGCCCTTAAACTAAAGAGTTATGTCACACAAAATAGTTAATAAATAACATTTCCCACATGTCTACTTTACATTAGCACAATTTTTGAAACAAAATGTGTTGGGGTTAGGAATTTAGAAGGGTTTAAATTTCATTAGCAATTTCTCATTTTTTCAACAAAATTTACAAAACCATTTTTTTAGGAAGCGCATCACATTTGAAGTGACTTTGAGAGCTCTAGGTGACAGAAACTACCAAAAAGTGATGCTATTCTAAAAACTGCACCCCCCCCAAAGTACTTCAAACCACATCCAAGAAGTTTATTAACCCTTCAGGTGCTTCACAGGAACTAAAGCAATGTGGATTGAAAAAAAAATATCATTTTACTTAAAAATGTTGCTCTAAACCCAATTTATTTACTTTTAGAAGAAATAACACAACAAAGTGGACCAGAACATTTGTTCCCCAGCTTCTCCTGAGCACTCTGATACCCCATATGTGGTCAGAAACCTCTGTTTGGACAAATGGGAGGGCCTGGAATAGAAGGAGCAATATTTGAATTTTGGAACACAAATTTGGCTGAAATAGATTGCGGGCACCATGTCGCAAGGAGCAGAAATCTCCAACAAGTGACCGCATTCTAGAAACTAGACCTCTCAAGGATTTTTTCTAGGGGTAGAGTGAACATTTTGAATTTACAGGTACTTCACAGAATTTGATAATATTAGGCCATTATATTAAAAATTTTCCTTTTTTTCACAAAAATGTTGATTTAGCACCAAATTTCTCAATTTTTCTAGAGGCAACACAAAAAATGGACCCACAGTTTGTTACCCACTTTCCTATGAACGCTTGTCTCCACAGCAACAATTGACATGCTGCAGCTCGGGAAACCGAACCGTAGGTCAGTTTATGCTGCAGAGATAAGAAGCACAGTGAGCAGTTGATTTTTAAAAATCCTTCCAATGCCCTTGTCCTGCACAGTGCAGCGATTTGGAGGCAGTGAAAATATTCTCCTTCCTAAATGTTGCAAACCCTGGTCATGGGCACATAGCCTAAAAAGTTAGGATGGATGGATAGATGATAGATAGACAGACAGACAGAGGTAAAACACATATATAATGTCCCACTCTCCTGAATTTTGTAATCTTGCACCATTTAGTGACTTTCATGTGGCTCTAAAGGGTGATTATTCTTGTATTTAGCTAAAAAATAAATAATTTAAAAAAAATGACATGGGGTCCACCCCATTTTTGATAGCCAGCTAAGGTGAAGCAGACGGCTGCAGTCTGCAGACCATAGCTATCATTGGGAGGGCACCCCAGGCTGTTTTTTTTATAAATAAATAATAATAAAAAAAATGTGCGGTCCCCCATAAATTGGATCACCAGCAAAGGTGAAGTGGACAGCTGTGGTATGGTATTCTCGGGGTGGGAAGGGCCATGGTTATTTGGCTCCTCTCAGCCTAAAAATAGTAGGCTGCAACCATCCCAGAAGTGGCGCATTCATTAGATGCGCCAATGCCGGCACTTAACACCAGCTTATCCTGTTGGCCTGGTGCAGTGGCAAACGAGGTAATATATGGGGTTAATACCAGCTGTGTAATGTCACCTGGCATCAAGCCCTGGGGTTAGTGATGTCACAGCGTCTATCAAATGCCCGACATCTCTAACCCAGTCAGTAATAAAAAAAATAGCCAACAAAAAGAAATTTATTTAAAAAAAAAACACTCCCCAACACATTCCCCCTTTCAAAAATGTATTGAAAAAAAAAAAATTGGTCCACCGTAATCCATTTTGGAGGTCCCACTATGACACTTGACCTTCCAAAATATGGGGGCATGCTCAGAGAACGTATCCACCATTTTCTGGAATAGCAGGCACTCCATGTGAGGAGTGTGGCTGCAGTGACCTGACAATACTGCACTTACACTGCCCCGGTCAAACTGAGGGCAGAGTGACCTGCAGTAAACTCATTTCAGAATAAGCGAGGCATGCTCAGAGAACGCTTCCCCTATTTTCTGGAAGAGCAAGCCCTCCGTGTGAGAATACTGCACTTACACTCCCCTGGTCCACTACACTCCGTGTCACTGAGCAGGCTGAGAGCCGCTGTCTGTGCATGTGGCCAGCATTTCTTCTGACAACAAGGAGAAGGAGGGGTGGCAGGGGATCGATGCTGTAAGAGGTACCAATGGGACCGAGGGGACTGGGGATTGACAGTGTGTGACCTGGTTGGATCTGGGGATGACTTTTCTGCCTCACCTGACATGTCCAGGGACCTGGGACATGTCAGATGAGGTATACATCAGAGGAGAAGGATATGTGCAACACGTTCAGCGGCCATTTTGGGCAATCATGAGGAGTAGTCGGGGTTGTCCGGGGGTGTTGGAGCACTCTCCCACACTGGGGGACTGGGGAAGATTTATCTCCCATTTGACATGTTTTATCGTGCCAGGTGGGAGATAAATCATTTTTTACCAGTGCTTCCATTTTCAGCAACGTGATCACGATTCTCCGGTGTCTACCGGTGATCACGTGACCAGGGACCAGAAAAAATGTCCCAAATTGTGATCTCCATGGTCTCAGCTACCCCCAGTACCTGAAACCCCGGAGATTTTCTGATGCTGGGCTGCGCTATTTACTTTTTTCTTCCTGCCATTTTAAAACGCCTGATCAGAATAAGTACCGTATTCTGCCGCCGTTTTAAAACGTAAGGCAGTAGAGAGGTTAATGCCCCATTTGCCTATGAAAAATTGTAAAATACGGGCAAAGTCTTGCCTAATAATAAATCCCCTGGATCAGATGGGTTCACATACTGTATCTGTACTATAAAACATTCTTAGATATTCTATCCCGATTCATGATCAAAAATTTGAATTCAATCCTTAAAAGTTTTCCTATTCCTCCTCTACCATGCTAGAATCGCATATCACAATAATTCCTAAATCTGTGAAGGAGTGTGCCAGCTATCACCCCATGTCATTGTTAAATGCTTACCTGAAGATCTTTACTAAAATGATGGTAAATAGACTTATGCGGGCATCACACGGTACGATATATCGGGCGATATGTCGGCGGGGTCACGTCGTAAGTGACGCACATCCGGCATCATTTGATATATTATAGCGTGTGACAGCTACGAACGACGGTGAACGAGCAAAAATACTCACCTTATCGTTAAAAAGAGAGATTAGATCCCGTGATCCCAACCAGGGCCGGCCTTAGCCTGAACGGTGCCCTGTGCAAAACTGCCCTTTGGTGCCCCCACCCCCAACTGATTGTTTACCCAGTGTCCAGGAAACAAATGAGGACCAGGGGCCATTTTTTTATATCCTAAGAAAATTGATTTCTTCAAATGGACAATAAAGTCCTCCAGATTTGTGCTGGAGAATCTGATTCTCAAATCCACATTAATTCTACCACATCTCGTACATGCTGTATGCCTGGATATTACATTATGGATGGTACATATGGATCCCCCCAATGGGGCGCACATGTATCTGCAGAAAGAGGCGCTGCCGCTCTTCATGGAGAGATGTTATAAATTCCTAAAATTCCTATACACTTAGAGCGGCGCAGGTCGTGGTCCCATTGGTGGGATCCTGAGGATAAATGTACCAGATTATACCAGACAAGGCACGATGGAGCCGGCGGCCGATGCTGTGTGTACGCCGAACCAAAAAGTCCAAAATACAGATGTCAAAGGGGAATGTAAGAAATTAGAAAAAATCTCTGCTTTATACATAATAAAGCGTCCTCAGGTTATATATGTCACTGCCTCTCAGCTAAAATGACCTGAACAGACTGAGGTGCAGCACCACATACACACCATGAGGGAGGGGCACAGTGTATGGAAGAACTATGGCATATATACTGTAATCCCTGTATTAACCAGACTGGGCTCACCCCATTTGGCAATGCTGCAAATAATTTTGTTGGAAAATTGGTAAGATAAATCCATGCCAAATAATGTAATGTTCTGCAGAACTTCATAATGCACCCTCAGCTGCTGCATAACCTTATCATACGCACCTCAGCTGCTGCAGAACCTCAAAATACACACCTCAGATGCTACAGAACCTCATTATACACATCTCAGCTGCTGCAAAATCTCATAATTCACCTCAGCTGCAGAACCCCATAATACACACCTCAGCTACTACAGAACCTCATCATACACACCTCAGCTGCTGCAGAACCCCATAATACACACCTCAGCTGCTGCAGGACCTCATCATACACACCTCAGCTGCTGCAGAACCTCAATACACCTCAGCTGCTGACAATGCATTTCATAGGATATGTATGCCATTGATAGGATGGCCTTCATAATGACACTAAGACGAAGTTCACACAGGACATCTTTTGTTGCATTTTTGAGGTCACAAAGTTGCCCCTGCGTGCATTTCCTCCTCCCAGCAAAGTCTATGGGATTTCTCTTTTGCTGTCCACACTGGGAATCTATTGTTGGCTGCGTTTTGGAAGATGCAGCTGTCAATTCTTTTTGCGTTTTTGTTTTTGAACCCTTCCAGTCAATAGATTAGACTTAAAAACTGCATTAGGCAAAACGTGGTAAAAACTTGTCAAAAACACATTGCGTTTTTTATGCGTTTTTGCCGTGGTGCATTTTTGGTGCACTCTGGGGACAAAAACGCTGCATATTTGTGGTAAAAAAAAAGATGCCCCGTGTGAACATCCCCTAAACCATGCCATGTGATGTGCAGACGGCAGTGACGCCATGTAACATATGAGACTCCGCTGTTATTTTCTACCAGGTAAGGAATCTGATAGCTGATTCCCCTGCATGACCCCCGGGTGGAAGGAATCAGACACCGGCTCCATTATTGCAGTCGTGTATATTTTACTCTGATGCTTCCACATTTCAGATAAAACACATTTTATCTCTGCCGAGGACGATGCAGTCAGGATGAGGATCCCGGGAGGCCGGTGCCCAATGGCTTCTCCCTGCTCTGCTGCCCTGGACTGACCGGTGTCTCCTCTGTGTCTGACATTCTGCACATTGACTGGTCGAACCTCCAAAATGTGTAATATACATTGTTAGGATTTAATTTGCCAATTTGAGTGGTCATGTGATCGCTCACCAGTGATTTGCAGACTGGGGGTCATCTGCTGAATGACGTCTCCTCCTGCGTCTCTCATTGTTATAATTTTCAATTTGAGAGAAACAGGAGGAGACATCATTCTGCAGATGACCACACATTGCAAATCACATGTGAGCGATCAGGTAACAACTACTCGAATCGGCAAGTGAAATCCTAACACAGCACATATTACACACCTATAGGATATGGCAGGTCAATATTAAGAATTACATTACATTACACACTATACGTGACATGTACAGGGCATATGTAGGGTGTATAATCTAATATATAAAGCTGAGTGTGTGTGTGTGTGTGTGTGTGTGTGTGTATGTCCGTTAAAGGAATCCGCACTGTCTCATTTACAATCACAAAATTTTGCACAGACGCCTCATGTGACTCAGGGAACGTCAAATACTGTTTTGAGGGGAAAATTTAACCCCGCGCTTTACAGTTATTTGCCAAAAACCTGCTTACATTAAAATCAATAGAGCTGGGAGCTACAGGTCATTAATAGGAGCGGTAATTGGTTGCTATAGGTAACAAAGGGCATTCTTAGTATAAGACAGGTAATGTGTCAGATAATATAATGTTGATAGAGACAAACACAGAGACACAGACAGAGACACACACAGAGACCCAGAGAGACTGAAATAGAGACAGAGACACACAGGGACACCAAGTCTGATACAGAGACAGACACACAGAGACACAAAGAGAAACACACACACACACAGACTGATGCAGAGACACACACATAGACTGACAAAGAGACACAGAGACAGAGACACACAGAGATAGAGATACAGAGACATAGAGACAGACATAGAATCACAGAGACTGATATAGAGACAGAGAGAGACACACAGACTGATACAGAGACACACACAGAGACATAGACACAAAGACTTATACAGAGACACACAGACACACAGAGACTGATACAGAGACACACAAAGACACACACAGAGACAGAATAATACAGAGACTGATACAGAGGCACACAGAGACAGACACACAAAGACTGATAACTGATACAGAGACACAGAGGCACAGAGAAAGAGACAGAGAGACAGACAGAGACAGAGACACAGAGATACACAGAGACCCACAAAGACGGAGGTACACAGACAGAGACACACAGACACGCAGAGACAGAGACACACATACAGAGACACATTCACACACAGATACACAGACAGAGACACAGAGACAGACAGACACAGAGGCAGGCACATAGACAGAGATACACAGAGACAGACACACAGAGACAGACACACAGAGACTTACAAAGACAGAGACATGCAGAGACAGAGACACAAAGAGACACAGATATAGACACAGAGACACACATAGATAGAGAAACACAAAGACAGAGACACAGAGATACACACAAACACAAGCACAGACACACAGAGACAGAAACACACAGAGACAGAGAGAGGGAGAACAGCAGGAGCCCCCAGACAGCCTCCTGCGCACAGCAGGAGCCCCCACACAGCTTCCTGTGCACAGCAGGAGCCCCCACATACCCTCCTGCGCACAGCAGGAGCCCCCACATACCCTCTTATATACAACAGGTGCTCCCACAGATCCCATATAGACATAAAAAAAAATTATACTCACCTAATCCTGATTCCCAGCACCGCAGCCTTCATCTTTCTTCTATGGTGGCCTGCGGAGGCAGCGCGATGCAATGATGTCACTTCTCTGCCCTTGTGGATATATGGTCTCCTAAGACACAGGCCTGCAGCGGTCTGTGGCTTAGGAGACGGGCAGTGATAGAGCAGGGAACTCTTGCTTTGTCACAGGATTGAACTGTATTGCGGTGACGCCGACATAGTTCAGTGTGGTGGTTGCAGAAGATTCGGGGCTCTGGCCAAGAAGTTCTGGGCCGGAGCTCCGGATCTTTGATGCCAGTGGTGCCCTTGTCGGCGGGTCCCCTCTATGTCCAGTTGGAGAGCCCTCTGGGGCATTGACTGGTGTCTGTGTGCCAGACCGACGCTGGATAGATGATAGGCAAATAGATATCAGATAGATAGATAGATAGAGGGATAGATAGATAAATAGATGATAGATAATAGATAGATAGATAGATAGATAGATAGATAGATAGATAGATAGATAGAGGGATACATACATAGCTAGATAGATAAATAGATAGATAGATAGAGGGATACATAGATAGATAGATAGAGGGATACATAGATAGATAGATAGAGGGATACATAGATAGATAGATAGATAGATAGATAGATAGAGGGATAGATAGATAGATAGATAATAGATAGATAATAGATAGATAGAGGGATAGATAAATAGATAGATAGATAGATAGATAGATAGATAGAGGGATAGAGAAAGATAGATATAGACAGCTATATAATAGATAGGCAAAAAGACAGATAATAGACAGACAGACATTGCACAGTATACAGGACACACACATGTTATACATAACACACACAGACAGCACATAATACATTACAGATGACACACAGCATGTTATACTCACAGTCAATTCCTGGGCTGCAGGAGTTCAGTGTGGCTGTTGGAGCAGTATCTCCGGCATTGCTGCTGCTGCCCCTCCCCCCTCTCTATGGTAACCCGGAAGGAGAGAGGACACAGAACCGAGGTCAGGTGAGGGCACCCCCTGCTGGAGCCTGTGCAGGGAGCCGACAGTAAGCAGAGGGGGGGGAGGGGAGGGGAGGAGAAGGCGGGGCGGTTGTGCAGGGAGCCGACTGTATGCAGAGCGGAGCGGAGGGGGGAGGGGGCGCTCTTTGCTGGAGCCTTTGCATTAGGAGCAGCAAAGTGAAAGTAAACAGCTGCTCCCTGTGGCGCCTCCTCTGCTGTCTGCCAGCCGGCGCCCTGTGCGGCCGCACAACTCGGACATGGGTAAAGCCGGCTATGATCCCAACTTATTGTTGCCCCTCTATAAATCACTTGTAAGGCCACATCTAGAATATGGGATCCAGTTTTGGGCTCCACATTTTAAAAAGGACATTCAGAAGTTTAAGTCAGTTTAAAGGCGGGCAAATAGACTACTACAAGGAATGGAAGGCCCCCATATGATGACAGGTTGAAAAAGTTAGATATGTTTAGCTTAGAAAAAAGACATCTTAAAGGAAATCTCTTTTATATGTATAAATACATGTGTGGTCAATATAAGGGACTGGCACATTACTTATTTCTTCCAAAGACAATACTAAGGACAAGGGGGCACTCACTGCGAGTGGAAGAACAGCGATTCCGACAGCTAAATAGGAAAGGTTCTTTACAGTTAGAGCAGTCAGACTGTGGAATAAAGAGGTAGTAATGACAGACACTATAACAGCTTTTAAAAAAGGGCTGGATGATTTCCTCAGTACACAAAACATTGTTGGTTATAAATGACTTAGTGAACAAATATAGAACTGGTGGAGGAAGGTTGATGGACCTACTGTAGGTCTTTTTTTCAACCTAAGTAACTATGTAACTATGTAACTATGTTGCTCGTTGGCACGTTGCTCATTTTCAAAAAGTCGTTTCATCTTCTGTGTGCCGGTTGTTCATCATTCCCGGGACAGCACACATCGCTCCGTGTGACACCCCGGGAACGATGAACACAGCTTACCTGCGACTGCCGGCAATGCGGAAGGAAGGAGGTGGGCGGGATGTTATGTCCCGCTCATCTCCGCCCCTCC
This sequence comes from Anomaloglossus baeobatrachus, assembly GCF_048569485.1. Classification (NCBI taxonomy): domain Eukaryota; kingdom Metazoa; phylum Chordata; class Amphibia; order Anura; family Aromobatidae; genus Anomaloglossus; species Anomaloglossus baeobatrachus. The sequence goes on along the minus strand of NC_134355.1, from coordinate 281,946,760 downwards.
TCTGCTATTGGTCGGCCGCTGTGTGACGTTGCTATGATGCCGAATGTCCCATCCCCTTCAGGAAGAGGATGTTCGCTGCCCACAGCGAGGTCGTCCGGGAGGTAAGTACGTGTGACGGGGGGGTTAACGACTTTGTGCGCCACGGGCAACAAATTGCCCGTGACGCACAAACGACTGGGGCGTGTACGATCACTCGTGCGATCGCATGATATATCATCCCGTGTGACGCCCACATTAGTATCCACCTCCCAGAGCTCATTCACAAAGATCAGGTTGGATTTGTATAACAGAGGCACTCTAGAGACAACACCCATTGAGCTATTGGCCTGATAGATATTGTGAACAGGAGTGAATTTTAGGTCTTTAATTGAGTCTAGACATAGAAAAGGTGTCTGATTGCTTGGGTTGGCCATTCCTGTTTGCGACTCTTGATTGTTTTGTTTTTTCGAGTTATTTGCTTCAGATTGTACGTTCTCTTTACTCCTCCTAGAGTGATGTAGTTAAATTACCACATGCCTCTTCATCCAAATTCCTAATCCATAATGGTTCAAGATACAAGAAAGGGCTGCCATCCCTTACCCTTCATATTTGTACTTTGCATAGAGCCAATCACCTCACTAATCAGGAGTGATTCAGATTTTTTCAACACCTACACTCATTGAGTTGCTATGTAATGGAGTAAGATCAACCAAAAGATTTAATTTTATATATATGTATATATATATACATATATATATATATATATATATATATATATCCTCACTACTCAAATAGCTGAAACATAGATATACAATATTAGAGTATTTACATGTAGAAGTCATGTTTGGGCCAAGAAATTTCACAATCTCTTCGGCAGCCCATTTTGTTAAAGGCTGCAAAATCCTCGCAATGTCTCTCTTACTTTCTTATAAAAAATATCAGTATGAAATTCCAATGCACTGGTATCATATGCCAGTCTTACTCAATAAGTTGTTTCATACATCCTCAGACCTATGTGGAGGTGTGGCAGGAACAAAAGTACTATTCTTCCTATTTTTGGGGATTGTACTGTCATCATAACTCTATGTTGGAAGATGGCCAAGTCCTTTATTTGAGTTGTTCTGGGGCTTGATCTTCCACTGGAGGTATATACATACTTATTGGATGTCCCAGTTCAAATCATTTGGAAGCTGGTCATCAAACTCCTTTTATACCTCCTATCGGCGGCTAAATATCTTATAGCATTCCTTTGGAAGAGTACGAATCTCCAACTAGGATTAGTGTCTAGGATTAAATAAGTTAAGGCCCCGTCACACTAAGCAACATCGCTAGCAACATCGCTGCTAACGAACAACTTTTGTGACGTTGCTAGCGATGTTGCTGTGTGTGACATCCAGCAACAACCTGGCCCCTGCTATGAGGTCGTTGGTTGTTGCTGAATGTCCTGGGCCATTTTTTAGTTGTTGCTCTCCCGCTGTGAAGCACAGATCGCTGTGTGTGACAGCGAGACAGCAACAACTAAATGTGTAGGCAGCAGGAGCCGGCTTCTGCGGAGGCTGGTAACCAATGTAAACATCGGGTAACCAAGAAGCCCTGTCCTTGGTTACCCGATATTTACCTTTGTTACCAGCCTCCGCCGCTCTCACTGTCAGTGACGGCTCCTGCTCTGTGCACATGTAGCTGCAGGACACATCGGGTTAATTAACCCGATGTGTGCTGTAGCTAGGAGAGCAAGGAGCCAGCGCTAAGCGGTGTGCGCTGCTCCCTGCTCTGTGCACATGTAGCTGCAGCACACATCAGGTAATTAACCCGATGTGTGCTGTAACTAGGAGAGCAGGGAGCCAGCTATCAGTGTGCGCTGCTCCCTGCTCTCTGCACGTGTAGCTCCGTGCGCTGGTAACCAAGGTAAATATCGGGTTGGTTACCCGATATTTACCTTAGTTACCAAGCGCAGCATCTTCCACGTGGCGCTGCTGGCTGGGACACTGGTTGCTGGTGAGCTCACCAGCAACTCGTGTAGCGACGCTCCAGCGATCCCTGCCAGGTCAGGTTGCTGGTGGGATCGCTGGAGCGTCGCAGTGTGACATCTCACCAGCAACCTAATAGCAACTTACCATTGATCCCTATCGTTGTTGGGATCGCTGGTAAGTTGCTTAGTGTGACTGGACCAAGATGTATGGAATGGTTGACTGCTTCAGCCAACAATCACTTGGACAGGTTTAATATGATTTGGCTGCTGTTGGACACATCTGGAAATGAAAAACATTTATCATAAATTATACACATTGGCATTATATTATATTGTCTCTTGGAAGAACAACTCAATCCCATTGTATTTTCCTGTCTGTTCTCTGGTCTTGTTTTGGCCGGTGTATTAGTCTTTTATGTAAGTTTTGTGTTATTGATGTATATAAGAAACATACCTGCTTATAATTCATGGCATGTTCTTCATATGTGAGAAATCCTGAAAACATTTTTTTGCTGCAGCCAGGATTTTTGTTGATTATGTATTTGTAGGGCTTTACATTCTTCAGATCTATATGTTAAAAATATGAATCTAAAGAAATTGCATTTGTTCTTAAGCGCTTCATATAATATTATTGTTTATAATTTGTAAATAGTAAAATAAACAGTTTTGCAAAAAAAGAAACCCACACACACAAAATGAGAAAAACACAAGTAATCTAATTTACATAATAGGTGTAGAAATGGTGCATAAATTCTGCAACATCAGAAACTCACCAAAACTCACCATGGAATTGTAGCCTTAAGGCCCATTTACATGCAACGACATCGCTAACGAGATGTCGTTGGGGTCACGGAATTCGTGACGCACATCCGGCCTCGTTAGCAATGTTGTTGCGTGTAACACCTACGAGCGAGTGTTAACGATTAAAAATACTCACCTAATCGTTGATCGTTGACACGTCGTTCATTTTCAAAATCTCATTGGTCGTTGTGGACCCAGGTTGTTCGTTGTTCCTGAGGCAGCACACATCGCTACGTGTGACACCCCAGGAACGAAGAATAACACCGTACCTGCGTCCTCTGGCAATAATGTGGGCGTGTCTTTCATGCGGCTGTTCTCTGCCCCTCCGCTTCTATTGGATGCCTGCTGTGTGACGTCACTGTGACGCCGCACGAACCGCCCCCTAAGAAAATAGGCTATTCGCCGGCCACAACGATGTCGCTAGGAAGGTAAGTCCGTGTGACGGGGCCTAGCGATATTGTGCGCCACGGGCAGCGATTTGCCCGTGACGCACAAATGACGGGCAGCGGGTGCTTTGACAAGCAACATCGCTAGCGATGTCGCTGCGTGTAAATCAGCCTTTAGAGTACAGATTGGTGCAGGTGTCCTGTAAGTAAGATTTGTACCTACTTATAATTTATGATATACTGTATACTTTCAATATGCCATAAATGTCACAGAAGGTAATACCCCTTTCATTTTTAATGCGGCCCCTGGATTGATTCAGTATGACAAAGTGGCCCTTAGACCAAAAAAGGTTGGTTTATCTGTGATTTTGAGCTTTCTTGCTTTGATTTACATTCTACCAATGTATTCATTCCTCAGTTTTTAATTCCAATGCTTCCTTGTTTTTTTCAGTCTCGGTCAACTTTGATAGGATACATTATGATGGCATTTATATAATTTTTTTATGAGTTTGATAGATCCAATAAAATAGAAGTGGAACTAACAATGTGATATACACTGGAGATCAAAATTAAAGAACACCAAACAATTTCCTAAATATTAAGGTCATTATGTAGACGTATGTAATTACATCTTAACATGAGAAAACTAGCAGTATTTTAAGCTTATTTCATAACTTGAATTTTTTAAAAAACACATAATAAAAATGTAAATGAGATAAATGAAAAAGAACACTGATCAAAATTAGATAAGACGTTTAGATACCTGAAAATTATTGGTGTTAATCTGGCCCCTGGTACTAATTTCCTTAATCTGACAAACCCTATGTAACTGGCAGCCTAACTTTCCAGTTTGCACTGACTTTGAAAAAATAGTGTGTTGTTCCAAAATGACTGGCAGCAATTTGTCCAGATGAAGGTCAAACGGGTGACCCTATCAACAATAGCAAGAGAGGTTGGTCATCCCAATTCTGTGATTTTGAAAATATTGAATCTTTACAACATCAAAAACTCTTCCAAGTCCCCCAAGAAGGCTGGTTGCCCATGAAAAGCAAATGCAAGAGAGGAGAAGATAATGTGTGCGCCCCTGAGGGTCCAGTCGCCACAGAGGTACCGCACCTCAGCCAGAGGTGGGATATCCCATTCCCTGGTAAGGAGGAGCACACAGACTGTTACACACACACACTCTTAGTATAGCTACACTCCGTCAGGCCATGGTTATGGCGAAATTGTGAGAGCACAGTCCCGAAGCCAGTCTGGAGGTGGAGTTAGTTAGGGGGTGGACAGTTAGAACGGAGTGCAGAACGAATTAGAAAGCGGAGGAGAGAGGTCCTGGAGACTGGAGCCGGAGGAGCTCGTCCTAGGGCCAGTTGGACAGAAAGGAAGAAGGGGTCCTAGAGCCAAAGGGAAGTGAGAGATCCTCTCTTGGGCTCGCATCCACAGCCAACTGACCGGTGTGGAGGGACTTGGCCGCAAAGAGGCCCGGCCCCTAGACTAGTGGATAACAACCAGGCTCAGCTAGCAAAACTGGAGGATGAGATAACTTCATGTGCCGAAGCCACAACCACATGCAAATCCAATGAAAAGGTGACCACAGAGGGCCAAGGAGATTAGGCAGAAGAGCCTCCCAAAACAGGGTCCACGGACACCGGCTCAGGGTACTGTGTGTGAGTCGCAGGGCAGGAGGGCAAAGCCAGCGTAGGAAGACGACCAGGAAAGGGACACGGAAAGGGACACCGGTCTTGTGCCTCTGAATTACCTGGGGATTGGCTGGATCCCGGCACAGCAGGCCTCAGCACTCCAGAGGAAGCATTTGACCATCCGGACGTGATAATCTGGAACTGACAACTGTGAGTAAAGAACTTGTAACTCCATCCCACTGTGTCCTAGTCTCATTGCCTGCGCTGCCAGCCCTGCACAATTCCAACATCCCACTGACTAATGACTGCCCTACTGTTGCCCTGGGGTCCCAGCTCCACCTGTGGGGAGCTGTACCATCTCTGCTGCGTCAACATCTGCCCCAGCAGTCCTGTCTAAGCAACATCGGCCATACCTGGCCAAAAACCACAGGTGGCATCATGATTCATCATTATCCCCTATAAATACCCCCGATTTAAATTACACCGCCAGGGTCACATAGTTGGGCCCTGCCGCAATGACGTTCCTAAGAACAGGCCCGGTTCTGACTGTCACCCAAAACGGACCCTGGTGGGGTGTGTCAAATGCCATTGGTATTCGTTTTAACACTGCAGCTGGAATTACTCGCCAGTTCATCTCTGAACAAAGTAAGGATCTATCTCGTCATACAGTATCACGTTTAAAAGTATTTGGACTGAAAACCTACTCTGCAGTGACCTAACCTCCCATTAGCAAAAAATAATCAAAAGAAGCATGTTGTGTGGACCGAGGAGTAGTGGTCCACGGTTCATTTTAGTGATGAAAGCAAGTTTGATTTATTTGGGTCTGATTGGAAACATTATGTTTGTAGACAAACTGAGGAAAGACTGAACCCAAAGTGTGCTAAGAAGTCAGTGAAAGGTGGTGGAGGAAGTATCATGGTTTGGGGAATGTTTTCTGCAGCAGGAGTTGGACCTCTTATACAGCTACTTGGCAGTGATTGCAAGTGTGTATCAGAACTTGAGATGAGCGAGCCTCTGAAGGCTCGAGTTCGGTTCTGTTCATTGAATGGAGGCCCCATTCGAGTTCAGTTCGACGAACCTCTCGAACCCCATTAAAAACAATGGGAGGCAAACACAAACACATAAAAACACATAGAAAACAACTTCAATGGTGTCCAAAAGGTGACAAACAACTCCCAAGACACCAAAAACACATGGGAAAGTGACAAGGACATATACTCATGCGAAAACAAAACAGCTGGATGAGGAAAAAGAGGAGGACGCACAGATATAGGCATGTCATGCCCTTCTAAAATAATGTAAAACACATTAAGGGTACTCCAAGCTGAGTCTCCCTTTTTTCCAAAAATTGGGCCCCACAGACACCACTTCAGTGGCATCACTTGACAGGTAGATTTGCATCAAGCACATTCAAAAATACGCCAGCCTTTACTGTCCCCAGGATGACACCGGGGTAGGTAGCAAAGTCTTTGCTGAACCATGACTTGTTCATCTTGGCTCATTTTTAAAAACACCGCAAGGGGACTCCAATCAGAGTTTCCCTTTTTTCCAAAAATTGGGCCACACAGACACCACTTCAGTGGCATCACTTGTGCCCCAGTTGCAAACTTGACAGGTAGATTTCCATCAAGCACAGTCAAAAATACGACAGCCTTAACTGTCCCCAGGATGACACCAGGGTAGGTAGAAAAGTCTTTGCTGAACCATGACTTGTTCATCTTGGCTCAATTTTAAAAACACCGCAAGGGGACTCCAATTAGAGTCTCCCTTTTTTCCAAAAATTGGGCCCCACAGACACCACTTCAGTGGCATCACTTGTGTTGTGAATGTCAGTTATGCTTTGGCTGCTAGGAGGCTCCCTCTTGTGGCCAGGAATAGTTTGGTCAGAGACCAGGTGTGTTGAGCAATGGGCGTTTCCATTGCTAACTCTCTGCCTATTTAAACCCTGATCTGATAGCAGGCTATGCCGGATGTCAGTTGTTCCTTGTTCACCAGACCTCCTCATGCTCCAGACCACATCTACCTCAGATAAGTGCTTTGCTCTTTATTTGTTGTTTGGTTCCTTTGGCTCTTATCTGAGTTTGTCATTTGCTGTGGTTATTATCAGTTTATTTGCATGCAGGGATCTTCCCTCTCAGTTGCTTAGCTGGGAAGCTCCATACAGCTATGTTTGGAGTATTGCTCCTATAAGTCCATGTGTTTGTTCCTTCTTGAATTTGTAATGATTCCTGCTTTCTATTCGTTGGTATGACAAGAGCGCCTGGTATAGGACGGAGTTCAGATCTAGTGATCTGAGGACCTTTTTGTACTATCAGGTATTTGGATTTTTGCAGGATTTTTCTCTGGCCACCATCAGTCCCTTTCCTGTCCTATTTAGTCAGTAGGGCCTCACCTTTTGCTAATCCTATCATCTATCTGTGTATTGTGTTTTTCTATATCACCGCAGTCTTTGAATATGGGGGGCTTGCTATTCTTTATCTATTTTCTGAGGCAGAGAGTTGTTCATCTTTCCTTCCTTTAGGATAGCTAGCTTCCCCGGCTGGGTTCGCGGTGCACAGAATGTTAGTTCACCCCTCGGCTACTTCTAGTGTTGAAGGTTAGTTAGGGGATGGCAGCCAGATTAGTTGCCAATGCTCTTGTCACCTTTTACCAATGATTTATGGTGGTCTTCCATGGTTCCGGATCACAACAATACATCTGGCCAACAAATTTAAAGGGTACTCTTAAGAAGGAAAAAAAAAAGAAAAAAAATCTGCTGAGAATATTTTTTTTTTGGTGTTTTTCCTCTTCTTCTTTGGGTTTCGTGGAAGATTTGTTTTTTCTAGCATGGATGAATTGGGTGAGCGCGTTGCTCATCTTGATGCTAAGGTTCGTCATATAGAGTCTTATCTTGCACAGACTCCCCTTGCAGAGCCTAAAGGCTGCTTTACACGAGTCCATCCATCGTGCGATTTATTTGGCAAAGTCTTTTTTTTTTTTTTTTGTTTGTATCGCTGATAGGTAGTTGTCCATGTGTCACACGTTGAGTGTTGTCAAACGACAACAAAACGCTCATCGATATATTGATTGGCCATGGCGGACGTCCAAAAGGCTTCACACATGTTTTCCTTTGTTCAATCTGTCTTTTGTATGGGCGTAATTAGGCAAACTATACAGCCCTCCGTGACGTTGTCTGGATTGTTGCACGCCCTGAATTCTTCTGACCTGCTCAATCCAGTTCTGCTAATGTGGTTGATTGCTTACATCCCATATATATAGTTTCGCTTCTGCGCCTGTCTTTGTTGCCTCGTGTGTCCTTAGCATCAATCTTGTTTGTGGTCTGGTTTATGACGCATTCAGAGTATCTATCCTCCAAAGGTTGGTTAAATTTGTTTTTGTATGGTTTATTTATTGTGTCATTTAGCCGTTCACAATTTTTTTTTTATTTTTAATGTTTATTTTTTCTTGTCATTTGTGTATGTTTTATCGTGTATTATGTTTTTTGAAACATAATAATGTTTTTATGGTTTTTTTTTTTTGTTCATTTTTTTCTTTTAAAAAAAAAAAAATTATGATGCATTCAAATAATCACAAAAACGATCCCGATTGATTATGGCATCATGCCGGACACGACCAAAAGATTGAGGTGTCGGCAGGGATGGCAACTGTGGATCACTACAACGCCAAACTCCTGGGACAACATCGGAATCATCACTGCCAATGTTGTCTACATACCCCGGGGGCATGTAGGCTGCTGCATCCTTTTTGCGTAAAAAATTATGTAGAACACAGCTGGCAAGAACTACACTATCAATGGATTTGAGTTTGAGATTTATTGGTGTTGAGAATACACGAAACCGACTTGCCATAATTCCAAACGTATTCTCAACAACCAAACGTGCCCTTGAGAGACGGAAATTGAAATTTTGACGCTCGGGACTCAAAGTAGTCTGGGGATAAGGACGCAGGAGATGGCTTTGAAGAGGAAACGCCTCATCCCCTAAAAAAACAAAATTTAAATTATTTACATTTCCTGAATTTGGAGGCAAAGGTAATTGTGAACTAAATAAACGCTTTCCAAAATCAGTTTGTTCTAAAACGCCACCATCGGAAACACGGCCATTTATTCCTACATCCACTGTTAAATATTCATAATTTGCATTAACAACTGCAAATAAAATTATACTAAAGAAACCTTTATAGTTATAAAAAAAAGAACCACTATTTTGGGGTTTAATTATTCTTATGTGCTTGCCATCAATCGCACCACCACAGCAGGGAAATTGCCACCTCGTCGCAAAATTATGAGCTATATCAGACCATTCTGAAGTTGTCTTGGGGAAAGGCATGAAATCTGCTAACGCATGTATTATTGCCTGACAAGTCTCCGGAATTAAGGAACTTAATAGGGATCTCGAAATACCGGCAGAATATTGTAAATCAGTGAGGCTACGGCCTGTGGCAAGATAGCGCAAAGTCACCAGCAACCTTTCTTCCGCAGGAACAGCCTTACGCATTAAAGTATCTCTGCGCTTTATGTATGGGCTGATACGCATCAGGACTAATGAGAAAGATTCTTCCGACATACGTAGATAGTTGCGATAATCATGCGGATTGCGTTCCTGTAAATCATGCACTAGACGCACGTGGGATATCTCATCCCTTCGAAGCAGCCATTGACGTGACCATAATCTTTTGGGGCGAGGATTCATACGTGTATTTTGGTCCATTTCCTCCTCCTCCTGCAATATCTCGGTCATAAGGAGACCCACAGATAAAATGTCAGTTTCGACATTGCTGAACATCCTGATACCTTAAAATATATAAAACACAAACATTATAATGATGCCAAATGTCGATGTAGATCCAAAAAGGAAAGATTGGCATATAACAACTTACCACAAAAAAGGTATACAAGGAGTGAGGTTGGAAAATCCAGCGAACAAACTAACGTAAGAAAAATTAGGAGTAATGCACTATAAAACACTGTGCATGACGCCAAGGATGAATGTTCACACATGACTACAGCGCCGTCTTTTATAACAGTAATAACCAATCAAAACGCATCTGCTACAACCAATCAGATTAGATTAGGCGTGATTAATTAAAACCACAAATACGCCCTGAACGTTTAATGACGTCCCAAACAACTACGAGGATGGCCGATTACACGGTGTCACACTTTGCGTTGTGTCATTCATTAAGACTAAACTGACCGATTCTATGGAATTAAACGATGAGTACACGATGGCCGAATTTCAAACGATTAGGCATCGGTTGAACTCGCAAGGAGCTGTCACATGAGGAGATGTCGTTACGAATGACGGAAGTGCGTCACAAAATCCGTGACCCCAACGATGCATCGCACAATAGATCGACTCGTGTAAAGCAGCCTTAAGATTCCCGTTCCTGAATTTTCTTTGGGAGATAGGTCGAGGTTTATGAGCTTCAAAAATAATTGTAAATTATTTTTTGACCTGCGCCCTAAGTCCTCAGGGAATCCCGTACAGCAGGTCAAGATTGTCATCTCCTTACTGCGTGGTGACCCTCAGGACTGGGCCTTCTCTTTAGTGTATGATGATCCGATTCTCAGTGATATGGACTCCTTTTTTCAGACCTTGGGATTATTTTTAGTGTTGAGCGAGTATGCTTGTCACTACTCGGTACTCGCACGAGTATCACTGTACTCGGGCTACTCGGCGGGGACCGAGTAATCTCGCGATACTCGTGCTGTACTCGTGGTCTTCATCCCTGCATGGTGGCGCTCTTTTGAGAGCCAGCCCTCATGCAGGGATTGGCTGGCAGACCACTGCAATGCCACAGCCCTGTTAGTTGTGGAATTGCAGTGATTGGCCGGCCCGCACAGCGTGACCGAGCCTTTATACCGGCGGGCACGCTGTGCTCTGCACACAGCCATCCAGACAGTCAATGCAGGGAGAGTGTTGCTGCTTCAGGGAAAGGTTTGCGACCCTTTATAGTTATTTCCGTAGCAGGGTTGCAAACAGTGTGACCAGAAGTCCTTCTCAGGACTATTGCAGTTGTATATAGGCAGGCAGGGTATAGCCAGGTCGGAGTACAGGAGAAGAGTCCTTCTCAGGACTAGTGTTGCTGTATACAGGCAGGGCAGGCAGGGTAAAGCCAGGTCGGAATACAGGCTAGTGACCAGAAGAGTCCTTCTCAGGACTATTGTAGCTGTATACAGGCAGGCAGGCAGGGTATATAGCCATTCCTAGTGGTGACCGTATACCAGCCTTCATCATATCTGGGGCTGGTGTACACAGTCTAAAACAGTCCTGATAGTGTCAGACTTCTCAGTAATTGTCGCTCTTAAAAAGCTGTTAGGTTCTTAGTGCGTCCGTGCATTTAAAAACCGCACGTGTGTGTCTGTCGGTGGCAGCGTACAGGTGCACTTGTGTGCGTTTTTCACAAACTAGTATATAACGCACAAGTCTAGTGAACAATACACGTCAGTCAGCAGTGTCTGATAGTGTCAAACTTCTCGGTAATTGTTGCTCCTAAAAACCTGTTAGGTTCTTAGTGCGTCCGTGCTTGCATTTAAAAACCGCACGTGTGTGCCTGTCGATGGCAGCGTACAGGTGCACGTTTTGCAGAAACTAGTATATAACGCACAAGTCTAGTGAATAATACACGTCAGTCAGCAGTGTCTGATAGTGTCAAACTTCTCAGTAATTGTCGCTCCTAAAAACCTGTTAGGTTCTTAGTGCATCCGTGCTTGCATTTAAAAACCGCACGTGTGTGCCTGTCGGTGGCAGCGTACAGGTGCACTTGTGTGCGTTTTGCACAAACTAGTATATAACTGTGTCACCCGGGGACCAGGGGTACTCAGATCCGGGCCACGGGGTCACTTCTGTGGGTATCACGGTGGCGTGACCCGGTCTGTGATCTCAGGCTCCACAGTAAAAGGGGATTTGGTAAGGGAGATTGTCTGTGACGCCACCCACGGTTGTGGTGATTGTGTGGACACCACCGCTGCTCTGTATGGGAATCCCGGGAGCGGTGACAGGGAGCAGCTTTGTTGTTATTTCTCCACTCCGTGGGTAGGGGGTTGGTTGTCCCGGGGCCCGGGGATGGGGTAGGGATGGATGGCAGGCCGGGTGCGGGGCCTGGTGAGGTGCAGGGTCGCAGGGGCAGCGCTGTGCTGCACGGCACGGGGTACTCACTCAGCCAGTAATCGCGACACAGTCCTTGGTAAAACACTCGGCTGGATGGACGGGTGCCCACAGACGGCTGCGGTTGTTGTTTCTCCCCTGACCCAGTTTGGTGGTGTAAGTCCTTTCTTCCACCTCCGTGCACGCTCCTCCTGCGCTCCGCCTTCCAGCTGGCTCCCCGGTTCGGTACCGGTGGGCCACTGCCCAGCCCTGGCTACCTACGGTTCCACCAACTGTCTCCCCGGCTCCCTGCAGACGGCCACTACCGTCTGCCTGACTCTCTGCTGCACGAGGGCCCTAGGCTCCAATCCTAGGCCCCAGTCTGCGTTTGCCTCTCTGCAGACCTCCTCTCTCCTTCTCTGCCTGAACTTGACTGGGCTTGTTTCCTGCCTCAGGCCAGCTAACTCCTGGGTGGGCGTCTCCATCTCCTGACTCCGCCCACCTGGTGTGTCAGTCTGAGCTCGAGGAAAGGAATCAAGTTTCACTGTAGATGTCTGCTGTGAAACTGCTGGTGGTGGGGGTGTGTGTGTTGTTACCTGTGGCCCCTGGCTTGTCCAGGGCGCCACATTCCCCTTTAGCAAAATGCAGACCGTCCTCGGGCTGCCCGTCCATCACCGGTTTTATTTTTCTTTTTAAACTGCAAAAGATTAACACATTAAACACAAGCATTCTCAATCTTCCCACAACGGGATGCACATTACTTTAACGTTGCACCAGTGATCAAACACTTTTAATAATAACAGTGGAACAGGTCCTTTAGTCACCCACCCAAACAACCTAGCCCTGATGTTGCCCCTAAGAAATGGGCAGCACCCCTTGACCCCAGTCCAGAACCAGGCTGCCCAGATAGTTAACGGGATGGGTGCTTCGCTGCCGTTGGGGCCGGGCGGACAGTGTTTCAAGTTTCACTGTGGATGTCTGCTGTGAAACTGCGGGGGGTGGGGGTGTGTGTGTGTTGTTACCTGTGGCCCCTGGCTTGTCCAGGGCGCCACATTACGCACAAGTCTAGTGAATAATACACGTCAGTCAGTAGTGTCTGATAGTGTCAAACTTCTCAGTAATTGTCGCTCCTAAAAACCTGTTAGGTTGTTAGTGCGTCCGTGCTTGCATTTAAAAACCGCACGTGTGTGCCTGTCGGTGGCAGCGTACAGGTGCACGTTTTGCACAAACTAGTATATAACGCACAAGTCTAGTGAATAATACACGTCAGTCAGCAGTGTCTGATAGTGTCAAACTTCTCAGTAATTGTCGCTCCTAAAAACCTGTTAGGTTCTTAGTGCGTCCGTGCTTGCATTTAAAAACCGCACGTGTGTGCCTGTCAGAGGCAGCGTACAGGTGCACTTGTGTGCGTTTTGCACAAACTAGTATATAATGCACAAGTCTAGTGAATAATACACGTCAGTCAGCAGTGTCTGATAGTGTCAAACTTCTCAGTAATTGTCGCTCCTAAAAACCTGTTGGGTTCTTAGTGCGTCCGTGCTTGCATTTAAAAACCGCACGTGTGTGCCTGTCGGAGGCAGCGTACAGGTGCACTTGTGTGCGTTTTGCACAAACTAGTATATAACGCACAAGTCTAGTGAATAATACACGTCAGTCAGCAGTGTCTGATAGTGTCAAACTTCTCAGTAATTGTCGCTCCTAAAAACCTGTTAGGTTCTTAGTGCGTCCGTGCTTGCATTTAAAAACCGCACGTGTGTGCCTGTCGGTGGCAGCGTACAGGTGCACGTTTTGCACAAACTAGTATATAACGCACAAGTCTAGTGAATAATACACGTCAGTCAGCAGTGTCTGATAGTGTCAAACTTCCAAGTAATTGTCGCTCCTAAAAACCTGTTAGGTTCTTAGTGCGCCCGTGCTTGCATTTAAAAAACGCACGTGTGTGCCTGTCGGTGGCAGCGTACAGGTGCACTTGTGTGCGTTTTGCACAAACTAGTATATAACGCACAAGTCTAGTGAATAATACACGTCAGTCAGCAGTGTCTGATAGTGTCAAACTTCTCAGTAATTGTCGCTCCTAAAAACCTGTTAGGTTCTTAGTGCGTCCGTGCTTGCATTTAAAAACCGCACGTGTGTGCCTGTCGGTGGCAGCGTACAGGTGCACTTGTGTGCGTTTTGCACAAACTAGTATATAACGCACAAGTCTAGTGAATAATACACGTCAGTCAGCAGTGTCTGATAGTGTAAAACTTCTCAGTAATTGTCGCTCCTAAAAACCTGTTGGGTTCTTAGTGCGTCCGTGCTTGCATTTAAAAACCGCACGTGTGTGCCTGTCGGAGGCAGCGTACAGGTGCACTTGTGTGCGTTTTGCACAAACTAGTATATAACGCACAAGTCTAGTGAATAATACACGTCAGTCAGCAGTGTCTGATAGTGTCAAACTTCTCAGTAATTGTCGCTCCTAAAAACCTGTTAGGTTCTTAGTGCGTCCGTGCTTGCATTTATAAACCGCACGTGTGTGCCTGTCAGTGGCAGCGTACAAGTGCACTTGTGTGTGTTTTGCACAAACTTGGATATAACGCACAAGTCTAGTGAATACACGTCAGCACAGCATTGCAAAATGCGCAAGGGCGTTGGCAACGAACAAGGGAGTGGACGTGATGGTGGTGCAGGCAGAGGCCGAGGTCGTGGGCAAGCTCTAATTTCGCCACAACAAAGGGCCACATCTACTCGCTCGCATGTCCTGTCCCAAATTCTTGGGGACCGCAGCAGTACACCGCTCTTGAACCAAGACCAGTGTCAACAGGTTGTTAGTTGGATAGCGGATAATGCTTCCAGTCAGATTGGCACCGCCACAAACACTCTGTCTTCCACACGGTCAAGTGTCAGTAGCCATGATACTGCACCGCACATTTCAGAACCTGATCCTCCTTCCTACCACCAGGCTGAGTACACGTCCACGGACATTACTGATCCCACACTTGGACACTCGGAAGAGCTGTTCACGTTTCTATTCGCACATTCTGGCCTCTCGCCAGGTCCTGTTGAAGTGGGTCATGAGGAGACTGTATGTAGAGATGCCCAAATATTTGAGAAGCCACGTTCTCACGAAGTTGGCAACGTGTCTCAACAAGGGGTTTACGACGATGATGAGACACAATTGTCAGGAAGTCAGGAGGAGGAGCAGGGTGCAAAAGAGGAAGACGACGAGGTGGATAATCCAGTAACTGACCCAACCTGGCAGGAGGATATGCAGAGCGAGGACAGCAGTGCACAGGGGGAGGGAGGCGTAGCATCCCAACAGGCAGTAAGAAGCAGGGTGGTGGCCCCAGGCAGAAGTCAGGCAACCGTTCCACGGAACAACAACACGACACAAGGTGCCTGTACAAATGTTAGGTCTTCCCGAGTCTGGCAGTTTTTTAAGTTGGCTCCAGATGATTCTAAAAAGGCCATTTGCAACACCTGCCATGCCAGCATCAGCAGGGGTACCAAAACTAGCAGCCTGACCACCACCAGCATGATCAGGCACATGTCAGCCAAGCACCCGACTTTGTGGGATGTACAACAGAGTCGAGGAGCAGTGCTTGATGATGTCACTGCTACGTCTTCGCTTGTTGTGCATGCGAGCCAATCCCCTGTCCATGCTGCCTGCGAACAAGCCTCCTCCAGCCCTGCACCTGCAGTTGCCTACGCAGAAATAACACCATCATCAAGCACGTCCTTGGCACAGCGCAGCGTTCAGTTATCCATTCAGCAAACCTTTGAATGCAGGCGCAAATACACTGCCAACGCCCCACATGCCACAGTTCTAAATGCTAACATTTCACGACTGCTTGCGCTGGAAATGTTGCCTTTTAGGCTGGTGGAGACAGAAGCATTCCACGACCTGATGGCGGCAGCTGTCCCACGTTACTCGGTCCCCAGCCGCCACTATTTCTCCCGGTGTACCGTCCCCGCATTGCATAACCACGTGTCACAAAACATCACATGTGCCCTGAACAACGCTGTTTCAGACAAAGTCCACCTAACTACAGAAACGTGGACAAGTGCTTGTGGGCAAGGCCGCTACATCTCGTTGACGGCACACTGGGTTAATATTGTGGAAGCTGGGACCCAGTCTGAGCGAGGGACGGAACACGTCCTTCCCACACCAAGGTTTGCAGGCCCTACCTCAGTCAGGGTTTCACCCACACTCTACAGCTCCGGAATGTCATGCTCCTCAGCCTCCTCCTCCTGCGCATCCTCATCCACTTTACCCTACCCTCCACACCAGTCCCAAGCTGGAAGCACTGCAGCACTGCCTCGGCGAAGCGGCAACAGGCTGTGCTGAAGCTAATCTGTATAGGTGACAAACCCCACAATGCAGAAGAGGTGTGGACAGCTCTGAAACAGCAGGCAGATCACTGGCTCACACCTCTGAACCTAAAGCCAGGAAAGGTCGTGTGTGACAATGGCAGGAACCTGGTGGCGGCTTTGAGGCGAGGCCAGCTGACACATGTTCCATGCGTGGCCCATGTGCTCAACCTCGTGGTTCAGCGGTTTCTAAAGTCATACCCAGAGCTGTCTGATCTGCTGGTAAAAGTTCGCCGCCTGTCTGCACATTTTGGAAAGTCGCCTACTGCTTCAGCCGGCCTTGCCGGCTTTCAGCGCCGTTTGCATCTTCCGGCTCACAGACTGGTGTGTGATGTTCCCACGCGTTGGAATTCAACTCTGCACATGTTGTTCAGGATATGGGAGCAGAAGAGGGCAGTTGTTGACTACCTGTGTAAGGGGTGGACGGACCCCTGGTGGAGTAGAAGATGTTTTCCCCCCCTGAAGATGCCCCACGGTGTGGTGGCAAGTCATGCTGATGTGATATTATTTGTGGTTGTAGTAGTAACCGGTGTCCCCACTAGGTGTCAGGGTGGAGCAGTGGTCCCTCTGGGAACAGTGACAGGAGAAGGAGGGGCAGGACAGCCTAGGGGGAGGGATAGAGGACTCTGTAGCAGAGTGAGAGTAGTAGTTAGTGCAGTGTGTGTTGAGACAGAGAGAAGCAACGGGGCAGAGTGTGGGAGCGATACGTGGCAGATAGCCAAAGAGAGAGAAAGTGCCTTGACCAAGAAACAGAAGTACCCGGGTAAGACCCGTATGAGCCTAGACAGAGAAGCAGAAGTGTATGGGCAAGGCCCGTAGTAGCCGGAGGTCAAGTATAGATGAAGAGACAGAAGTAGACGGGTAACGCCCGCAGAAGAGAAACAGAAGTAGTCCCCTGGCAAGAACTGTAATTTGGAACTGAAGTGTTTGTGTGCCGAAACTGTACAGCAAGATAGAAGCTATGTTCAATAAACTGCCTTTTGGTTTACCAGCTGACTGTCTGCGGCGTTTTACTGAGGCTGAAGAAGTGCCCCTGCCATCCACACTCTGCCCCACAAACGAAACCCCTGCCTTAATAGTGACGGCCGGGCCGGGGGTCAGCCTGATGCACAAAGTGGCCATGACAGCACCCCCCAAGGCACCCCCTGCCCCCGTTACACCTGCATCACCTAAGCCGTCGGGAAATGGGTCAAACTCCACACATAACACCTGAGGAGTGGAGATGGATGTCCGACCTATGTACCATCCTCCAAAACTTTGAGGACTCCACCAAGATGGTGAGTGGTGATGACGCTATTATTAGCGTCACCATACCGCTTCTCTGTCTTCTAAAATGGTCTCTGCTCAAATACAAACATGATGCATTGCAGGCGGAGCGCGATGAGTTAGAACAAGAAACAGTAGTGGGTGTGGGTGATAACACACAGCCCAGCCTCGTCTCATCACAACGTGCAGTGGAGGACTATGATGAGGAGGAGGATGAAGACATGGAGCAACTCTCCGGCCAAATTGAGGATATGACATGCACACCAGTCATATCCTCGGTTCAGCGTGGCTGGCCAGAGGACAGGGTAGATGAGGAGGAGGAGGAGGACAGCATGTTCAGTCATCGTGTTGGTCAGGATACTGAAGTGATGGCTGTTAAGAGTCTGGCGCACATGGATGACTTTATGGTAAGCTGCCTGTCTCGTGACCCTCGCGTTAAGAACATCTTGGCCGACAATCATTACTGGTTGGTAACACTGTTAGACCCATGCTACAAGGAGAACTTTATGTCTCTTATTCCCGAGGCGGAGAGGTCAGCCAAAATGCAGCAGTTCCGGAAGGCCATAGTCACGGAAGTAGGCAAAGCATTCCCCTCACAAAACGCTAGCGGCAAAGGTCAGGAATCAGTGGACAACCAAGGCGTACAGCCGAGAGGGGCACAAGTCCAATCCGCCAGAGGTAGGGGAACAGTCTTTAAGATGTAGGACAGTTTTCTCAGCCCCTCACGTACCACAGCCCCTGAGGTGCGGGGTAGTGCCACAAGAAATCCTAAGTTTGCCCAGATGCTCAAGGAGTACCTTGCTGATCGAACAGCTGTACTCCGACATTCCTCTGTGCCTTACAATTATTGGGTATCCAAGCTGGACACGAGGCATGAATTGGCTCTCTACGCCTTGGAAGTCCTGGCCTGCCCTGCCGCTAGCGTTTTGTCAGAGCGTTTTTTTAGTGCCGCAGGTGGAATCATTACAGATAAACGCACCCACCTGTCAACTGAAAATGCTGACAGGCTGACTCTGATCAAGATGAACAAGGGTTGGATTGGGCCAGACTTCACCACACCACCAGCAAATGAGAGCGGAATTTAAAGTTTGTAAAGGGAATTTGCCATGTACCTCCACTCACCCATTGGTACACACTTCTGGACTTTGGATAATCGCTGGACTGCTCCTCCTTCTCCTCATGCGCCACAATGATGACCGTTACAATAGTTAGGCCGTTGTTTCAGGTATACCCCCAGTGGTAAATTTTTCCGTCCATTCTTTCAGAATGGACATTACAACTACAGGAGACCCACTCCTTTGCAATGGGAACAATGTTTTGAGGCCCTCATGCACGTCTCTATCCAGGGACAATGTGGAGATTCCCAATTTTTGGCTGCCCTGCCAAAGGGCTATACTAAAATAGATCCACTTCCTTACAATGGGCACTTCAGGTTTACAGGCCCTCATGCACGTCTCTATCCAGGGACAATGTGGAGCCTCCCAATTTTTGGCTGCCCTGCCAAAGGGCTATACTACAATAGACCCACTTCCTTACAATGGGCACTTCAGGTTTACAGGCCCTCATGCACGTCTCTATCCAGGGACAATGTGGAGCCTCCCAATTTTTGGCTGCCCTGCCAAAGGGCTATACTACAATAGACCCACTTCCTTACAATGGGCACTTCAGGTTTACAGGCCCTCATGCACGTCTCTATCCAGGGACAATGTGGAGCCTCCCAATTTTTGGCTGCCCTGCCAAAGGGCTATACTACAATAGACCCACTTCCTTACAATGGGCACTTCAGGTTTACAGGCCATCATGCACGTCTCTATCCAGGGACAATGTGGAGCCTTCCAAATTTTTGGCTGCCCTGCCAAAGGGCTATACTACAATAGACTCACTTCCTTACAATGGGAACTTCAGGTTTACAAGCCCTCATTCATGTCTCTATCCAGGGACAATGTGGAGCCTCCCAATTTTTGGCTGCCCTGCCAAAGGGCTATACTACAATAGACCCACTTCCTTACAATGGGCACTTCAGGTTTACAGGCCCTCATGCACGTCTCTATCCAGGGACAATGTGGAGCCTCCCAATTTTTGGCTGCCCTGCCAAAGGGCTATACTACAATAGACCCACTTCCTTACAATGGGTACTTCAGGTTTACAGGCCACCATGCACGTCTCTATCCAGGGACAATGTGGAGCCTCCCAATTTTTGGCTGCCCTGCCAAAGGGCTATACTACAATAGACCCACTTCCTTACAATGGGCACTTCAGGTTTACAGGCCACCATGCACGTCTCTATCCAGGGACAATGTGGAGCCTCCCAATTTTTGGCTGCCCTGCCAAAGGGCTATACTACAATAGACCCACTTCCTTACAATGGGCACTTCAGGTTTACAGGCCATCATGCACGTCTGTATGCAGGGGCATTGGTGAACCTCACAATTTTGGACTTCCCTGGCAAAGGAAAATACTACAAAGACACTTCCTCAAAATAGGCACATTAGACTCAAGAGGCCTTCATGTACGTCTCTTCTCAGGGACATCGGAGTGCCACACAATGTTTTCACGTAAAATCTTTCATGTAATCTCAAAAAGTAACATACACCAGCTCTATCTCACTATTGGGTATGTGCCCTTAACATTTCCGCCATGAAAATTCATTTTGGTGTCATTTTGGAAGGTTTTCTAGCGAGTCCATAAAAATGGCGTAAAACTCAGATAAAATTGTTCACAGATGTGACTTTTGAGTGATAAATGCTTCAAGGGGTCTTCCCCATGCTGTTGCCATGTCATTTGAGCACTCTTCTGAGACTTTTATGACATTTTTAGGGTTTCTACATGCTGCCGGGGGGTCATTTCATAAAAATTCTCGGGTCTCCCATAGGATAACATTGGGCTCGGTGCTCGGGCCGAGTACACGAGTATCTTGGGATGCTCGGCCCGAGCCTCGAGCACCCGAGCTTTTTAGTACTCGCTCATCACTAATTATTATATGACGAACCCAATATTGTGGACTAAGCAGAAAAGGCCTTGTTGTCCTTAACTCAGGGTTTGGATTCTGCAGAAACTTTTTGTCAGAAATTTCGTAAGTGGGCGGTCCTTACCAAATGGAATGATGACGCGCTTGCGGCTCTTTTTCGGAAGGGTATTGTTGATAATGTGAAGGATGTAATGGTAGATAACAGAGAGTAGTAGATAGGGATGTTAAACCGCGCCACTGACTCAGCCGATCCAGGAGATTATGGATTAATGTTGCTTTTATTCATTACACAGATCAAGTCAACGCTTTTCGGGAGGCACAGCTCCCTTCATCAGGACAGACTGGCAAGCAAAACAAAACGAGATTTGTTTTGCTTGCCAGTCTGTCCTAATGAAGGGAGCTGTGCCTCCCGAAACGCGTTGACTTGATCTGTGTAATGAATAAAAGCAACATTAATCCATAATCTCCTGGATCGGCTGAGTCAGTGGCGCGGTTTAACATCCCTATCTACTACTCTCTGTTATCTGCCAATTTTGGGTCCACTGCCGTGGCTTGGATTTCTTAACATGCTGTTATAGGCGTTGTGACTTTCACAACCCCTATAGGTGAGTAAGACCACCCTCCCTGATCCCCCCCCCCATCTACTGGGGTAAGACCCTATTGCGCTTCTCTTCCACAGTTTATCCAAGGATGTAATGGTGGGATTCCCCATCCCTTCTGGTCTTGATGCCTCTATGACCTTAGCCATTCAGATTGATAGGCGGTTACGTGATCGCAGGAAGATAACTGCTAATTTTGTGACTGTGGAGCAGCCTTTGGAGCCTAAGGAGTGTGATAGGGTCCTTTCTAATGCTAGTCGGCAGGGGTTCAGACGGAAGAATAGACTGAGCTTCTATTGTGGAGACGCTTCTCATAATATCTCTGTCTGCCCTAAACGTGAAAGGAGATTGGCTACTTCTGTTATTGTGGGTTCTTTGCAAAGTTTCTTTTGTCTGTCACATTGCTTTGCTCATTGTATTCCTTTTCTGCATTGGCCTTTGTGGACTCAAGGGCAGCGCTCAATTTGATGGATTTTGTGTTTGCTAGGGATTGTGGTTTCCCCATGGTTCATTTGCAAACTCCTATTCTTTTAAGGGGCATTGATGCTACCTCTTTGGCAGAAAATAAACCCCAATTTTGGACCCAGGTGCCTATGAGAGTTGCAGCAGCACATCAGGAGACTTGTAGATTTTCAGTATTGCATGATCTACAGGATACCTTGGTACTGGGATTTCCGTGGTTGCAGACCCACAATCCGGTTATTGACTGGAGATCCTTGTCGGTAGCTAGTTGGGGTTGTCAAGGTTTGCATCAGGACCTTTTCGTGTCGTCCACGTCTGCTCACGCAGTTGATGTTCCGGCCTTCATGTCTGATTTCTGTGATGTATTTAATGACCAGGAATCTGATTCTCTGCCCCCACACCGGGACTGTGACTGTGCCATTGAGCTGGTGCTGGGTTGTAAATTTCCCAAGGGGCGGATTTTCAACTTGTCTGTGCCCAACATGATGCCATGCGGTCATACATCAGGGAATCATTGGAGAAGGGGCACATTCGACCCTCTTCTTCTCCTTTGGGTGCTGGCTTTTTCTTTGTTGCTAAGAAAGATGGGTCGTTGAGACCTTGCATTGATTACCGTCTTCTTAATAAAATTACGACCAAATATCAGTACCCTTTGCCTCTGATGTCTGATCTTTTCTCTAGAGTGAAGAGTGCCAAATGGTTTACGAAACTGGATCTTAAGGGTGCGTATAATCTCATCCATATTAAGGAGGGTGATATATGGAAGACGGCTTTTAATACTCCTGAGGGGCATTTTGAGTACCTAGTGATGCCTTTTGGGCTCACTAATGCCCCCTCCGTCTTCCAGGCCTTCATGAATGATATTTTTCGGGACTTTATTGGTACATTTTTGATTGTCTATTTGGATGACATCTTGATTTTTTCTGATGATTGGGACTTTCATGTTGGGCAGGTACGGGCTGTTTTTCAGATACTTAAGGATAATGCACTGTACGTTAAGGGGTCAAAGTGCCTCTTTGGGGTGAAAAGGATTTCCTTTTTGGGCTTCATCTTGTCTCCCTCTGCTATCGAAATGGACCCGGTTAAGGTTCCGGCTATTTACGACTGGGTGCAACCAACTTCTCTAAAATCCCTGCCGCAGTTTTTGGGGTTTGCTAATTTTTACCGAAAATTTATAGCCAATTTCTCTGCTATTGTCAAACCTCTGACAGACTTGACCAAGAAGGGAGCTGATGCTGAGCATTGGACCCCAGAGGCGATTGTGGCCTTCCAGGAGCTTAAGAGGCAATTCACTTCTGCCCCAGTCCTGCAGCAACCTGATGTGTCTCGCCCATTTCAGGTTGAGATCGATGCCTCAGAGATCGGAGCAGGAGCTGTTCTGTCTCAACGAGATGCTACTTCGGGTAAACTTAAGCCCTGTGCTTTTTTCTCTCGGACGTTTGCTCCTTTTGAACGGAATTATGATGTGGGGAACCGGGAATTATTGGCTATGAAGTGGGCATTGGAAGAGTGGAGACATTGGTTGGAGGGGGCTAGACATCAGGTTGTGGTGCTTATGGACCACAAGAATCTTACCTATCTGGAATCTGCCAAGAGGATGAATCCTCGGCAGGCCAGGTGGGCTTTGTTTTTTACCTGGTTTAATTTTGTGGTCTCTTTTTTGCCAGGCACCAAGAATGTTAAGGCTGATGCCCTTTCCAGGAGTTTCTGTGCTGACTCTTTGGAGGTTGTCGAGCCGTCTACTATCCTGAAGGATGATGTAGTTCTCTCGGCATTTCGCCTGATCTGCGCTTGGCACTGGCGGAATTTCAGGGGGATAAACCTGAGAGATGTCCTGCGGGGAAAATGTTTATCCTGGACCAATGGAAAGACCGAGTTGTCTCTGAGGTTCATTGTTCTGTTTTGGCGGGTCATCCTGGCATTTTTGGTACTCGGGATCTTGTGAGCCGCTCTTTTTGGTGGCCTTCCCTGTTCCGGGATGTCCATAGTTTTGTGCAGTCGTGTGGAGTTTGTTCTAGTTTGTTCGTCTCTATATCTAGTTCCAACCCCTATCCAGTTTTAGAGACCATATAAACACACTTATGCTCATGTCATCCCTGGTCACTCTTTTTGATATTTTTGACCGCTACTCGACATCCAAATCACATCCCCAACTGGTCAATTGAACAGAGGAAAAAACAGGGATAACTTTAAATAATAAGCACATCCTGGAATACCCATAGGTTATTCCTAACAGAACCAACACCCAATATGTAGTGTAAACTCATCTACTGAACTGTTATTTTAGATACCATGCACCCTATAGAATGCCAAAAGGTCATTCTCTACAGAACAGAGACCTAATATCGGCCCAAGGCCATCATCTGAACTGTTAGAAAAAAGATTTTTTCAGCAAAGCAACAAACACATATATGCCAAAGATAATACAGACTAAAAAGTCCAGTGACCATAATTTGTTCCTTAATAGGATTCTTGATAGATGAAGTATTTATCACATATCCACTTGAGATTATCATATAAAATAATATCCTTCTTCATAGAGGTAGTTGATTTCAGACATGTGATATGTCACAGGTTCCTTTGGGTAATGGTTAGACACTCTGTGCTTGATAGCTTCACAATCTTGGGATACAATTTACACCTTACACCTCGACGCGTTTCCCCCCTTGTATGATAGAGCCAAAGGGTTCATCAGGAGGTTTTTATTGATCCATGAGTTTAATATCAATATTCAATATGAATCTAAAAGAGGAAGAGAGAAATATATACAATCTCTCAGTATAGATAAGAAACGCTTCCCAACATACACATAAGAAGACTACACCATCAAGATCTTACTCAAAATGAGGCTATAAATGATCCCATTAGATACTAATTGCCCCATTCCGTATACATATTCCCTACATCAAGACAGGTCTACTCCTTACAATGGAAAGGAGAGCACAAATATGTATGCATATATATAAATCAGTAACCCCAAGAGCAATCATATAGACCAAATCAGTCAGCTGATTTTAAAAAAATACAATAGATATAACCAATGTCACTTACCCCAAAATCACCTCAGATAGAGTATGGTATGCCAAACCGGACCACTACAGCAATCGTTTAGGGGTCCAGGTAAAATGAGACAGTAAAAACTGGCAAGACGCCATGATAACCTCCGTCTCAGAAAAACCCCAAATGAGGACACCAGCACGCCAACCAGCAACCATGCGGCAGCCTTTTAAATGAAAATGAGAGCGGGAGCCATTACATTTCCGGTCCCAACCACCTCCCATCATTCATCACAACCGCGCACACGCGCAGTCACGTCATTCACCCTGCTTCATACACAAACCTGATGTCACTTCCCGTATATCTCATCAAAGCCTCCGCGCTTGCGCAAACCCGCGCCAACCACGTAGCCGCCCATATTCTCAAAGCGGCATAACGAAGGTTCCCATAGCGCAACGCCGCGCATGCGCCCGAGGTGTATACCTCATCAGAGCCACCACGCTTGCGCAAACCTGCGCCAACCACGCAGCCGCCCATATTCTCCAAGCGGCACAACGAAGGTTTCCATAGCGCAGCGCCGCGCATGCGCCCGAGGCATAAGATACATACAGGCTGAATTCACCATGAAACAGAATTCCACATAGCAAAAGGACCACATATAGAGGGGTAATGCCTACTAACTGACCAAAATTAAAGAATATAGGAGAGAAAAATACTTTAAGTTCAAGGGGCCTTACTGCATACATATATTAAAGTAGTAATTATAGTTAATAGAGGGCCAAATCCAAAAACGGGAACATTCCTACCCCAACCAACATTATAAGACCTACACTTTCCACCCCTCTCTTTACCAATTATTGACCTTTAGCTTACCGTTATTATTGATAAAAACCAACCCAATAATGGGGGTTTATATTAAGAAGGTTATCATTCAATCTAACCTCCTCTAGTCTTTCCAATATCACCGGACCATACACTAGAGACAGTAAAGGAAGAAAACACCCTCCCCTCCCCCTACCCTAGTGGAACCATCTCATATCATCCCCAGATATATCACAACCCAATATACATCAATCCAAAAAACACCCATATGTTAGGTTTTCATTAAGACCCATTGGTTGTACCGACCTCAAACGAAAAATCCATTCCGTTTCTTTCCTAAGAATCTTATTGTCCCAATTCCCTCCTCTTTCTCGTTGTATGATTACTTCTAGGACCTCAAATTTAAGTACGCCTGAGTCGCCTCCATGATTTTCCCAAACATGACGGGATATGGGGGTATCCCGTTTGTGCCGGATATCCCCCAAATGATCCCCTATACGCCTTTGAAATTCACGTCGCGTTTTCCCAACATAGTTCTTTGGGCATGTACATGTTGCCACATATACTACCCCTTTTGTCAGGCAATTTGAAAAGTCCCTCAGAAAATACTTATTTCCTGTAGCTACACTGACCGAATACTTAGAAACATTAATCCAACTACAAAAGTGGCATCTACCACATCTAAAAGTACAGCAAACCCGACGGTTCAGCCACGTCCCCTCCGATAGTGGTTTCTTATAGTGGCTATGCACCAATCGGTCTGCTAGTGACCTACCTCTCCTAAACGTTATCCTGGGGTCCTCCGAGATATTTTCTCCTATAGATTCATCCGCCTTCAAAATGCCCCAGTGTCTCCTCAAAATTCCAAAAATTCGTTCCGCCTGCACATTGTAAGTACCAATAACCCTGATTTCATCCGGGTTAGTTCTCTGTGTATTTGGGACTAGCAGGGAACTCCTCTGTTTATGGAGAGCATGTTCAAAGGCTCCATTCAGGGCCATCTCAGGATACCCTCTATCTCTAAATCTTTCCCTCAAATTGGAAGCTTCCAATTTGAAAGAGTTAATCTCAGAACAGTTGCGCCTTGCTCTAAGGTATTGTCCCTTTGGAATACCCTTCCGAAGGGGCAAGGGATGATGACTCTCCCATCGCAATAAGCTGTTAGTTGATGTAGGTTTCCTAAATATGGTTGTGTGAATAGAGCCTTTCTCATCCAATGAGATAAGAAGATCAAGGAACGATATTTTCTGCTGGTCTATCTCGTATGTGAACCTTAGATTAAAACTGTTCACACCTAGTTCCTCCACCATCTGCACAAATTCATCCCTAGTCCCAGTCCAAATGATCAAAACGTCGTCTATATATCTGTACCACGCACTTATCTTATCCTGCCACCATTTATATTCCCCAGAAAATACGACGGTTTCCTCCCACCAACCCAGGAGGAGATTTGCATAGCTGGGCGCACATGAGCAGCCCATCGCAGTCCCCCTGAGTTGATGGAAGTACTTACCGCCGTATAGAAAATAGTTATGGTGCAAGACAAATGACAGTAGATCGAGGACAAAGTCATTGTGCCAGCTGAAGTGGACGGCCCTCCCAGATAGATAGTATCGGACAGCTTGTAAGCCCTTCTCATGCACGATACTACTATAGAGCACCTCCACGTCGACTGACGCCAAGAACGTTCCCCGATCCACTGTCATCCCCTCCAATTTCAATAGAAGGTCCGATGTATCTCTTAAGTATGTGGACAGTGATACAACAAAAGGCCGCAATATTTTATCAACATAGATTCCGACGTTCTGACCAATCGAACCTATTCCGGCCACAATGGGCCTTCCCCTTAATGGTTCCACCCCCTTATGCAATTTTGGAAGTGCATAAAAGGTAGGCACCACCGGATGAGTAGGGACAAGGAACTTGTGCTCCTGGGCCGAGATTAAACCAGTATCCAAAGCTTCATCTATTAACACAACCAAATCCCTAAGAAACCGTTCAGTGGGATCAGTCTTAAGAATTCCATACGTATCATCATCCTTCAGGATTCTCATACACATGAAGTTATATTCTTCATGATCTAAAGCAACAATGTTGCCCCCCTTGTCGGAGGACTTGAGGACAACATGTCTGTTTTTCTCCAAACTCATCAATGCTTCCCATTCCACCTGACTAAGATTAGATGGCACATTACTATTATGAGGTTTCAGTCTTCCAAGATCCTTTTCAACTAGCTGCAGGAAAAAGTCGATTTTATCAAAGTCCCCAGAGGGAGGCATCTTAGTACTTTTCCTTTTTAAATCGGTAAAGGGACCCTTTCCTAATTCTGGCAATTCATCATTAACAAGATCCATCAAATCTCCAAAGACCTCTATATCCTCCTCCTCTACTCCCAGAGCAAGACACTTTTCCTTATTATTAGATTTAAAAAAAAAATTCCATTTCAATTTACAACAAAACAGATTTAGGTCTTTTACCCAGGTAAACAGGTTAAATGGCGTGGTGGGTACAAATGATAAGCCCTTCGATAGTAGTTTAATTTCCTCATTTGAAAGGTGCTGTCGACTCAGGTTAACAACTTGTCCTGAGTTTACTATACTTATTGTACTCGACCCTTGTTGAGTAAATTGTTGGGTACCTGCTGTCCTAAAAAAGGCAATGGTGCAGAGAAGGGTGAGACAAAGGATGAGGCTATTACACCTCCAACCGCTCCTCCCCCCTCTGTCTGTATATTGTTCCTTGTATTGCTCCTGGTCCTCACAGCTGGTCCCCATCTCTCTCTCTGGTCTCTCCAACCCCCTTTTCTATTCCGTCCACCCCTTCCCCTGTTGCCTGCTCTATAATTCCTATTTACTCCCTCCGAGTCTGATATATCAGTCTCAGATGATGACACTTCAAGGATATTTTTCGTTATTGTAGAAAAATTGTAGGCCTTTTCAGTCTGGAACTCGCTATGATCTCTCTGAAATTGTGTATGTGTTCTGGATTTTAGTTGATTTTGATACCTTTCAATATCACCCTGCAAAATACTTTCCTTTTTATTAAACTCAGGGTTCGATTTAAAGCCTAGTGTTTTTTCAATCAAGGTATTCAAGGTCCTCTCTGCCTCCTTGAACAACTTCCTCTCTTCCTCCAAGAGCAATCCCATAAATCTCAAGGAAGAGGTTATCGACTCTGCCTTCCAGGCCTTCAACAGCTCCTTACTGCTTGCTCTTGGGGAGGGATTAATGTTGATACGTAATCCCTTAGGTACAATATTATTCTTGATATAATTCTCCAACCCCTTCATTTCCCACCAGGACTTTAGATATTGTTTATAACAAGTAGTTAATTCCTTAAAGGTACCGCGAATATTGGGAGTGGTGTTGAAGGTAAGATGATCCCCTGCAGAGAGAATACCTCCTACGCCTCACTATCCCATGATGTGATATCAATTGGCCCGGTCAAAAAGCTAGCCATACTATTTATTTTCTTTTCAAATTCAATTTGATATATTAGAGGGGTCAAATTTATCTCAAAAATATATTATAAACCCCAAATTATTAAAAACATTCCTTTATTAAATCAAAGCTAAACAGACTCATAGACATAAATACATACAGTGTCTCAGCTGGATTCAACCAATAAGGGGGTAGATACATAGCAATATATAATTCATCCTTCTTTCACGAATCGATACATATTTCTCCTCATCAAAAA
This sequence comes from Anomaloglossus baeobatrachus, assembly GCF_048569485.1. Taxonomy (NCBI): domain Eukaryota; kingdom Metazoa; phylum Chordata; class Amphibia; order Anura; family Aromobatidae; genus Anomaloglossus; species Anomaloglossus baeobatrachus. The sequence goes on along the minus strand of NC_134355.1, from coordinate 281,917,737 downwards.
AATTCCTCAGAGAGAAAAATTGCAATTTTTAAAAGGTTTATATATACTTCATACCATTATTCACTTAATATACAGTTAGGTCCAGAAATATTTGGACAGTGACACAAGTTTTGTTATTTTAGCTGTTTACAAAAACATGTTCAGAAATACAATTCTATATATAATATGGGCTGAAAGTGCACACTCCCAGCTGCAATATGAGAGTTTTCACATCCAAATCGGAGAAAGGGTTTAGGAATCATAGCTCTGTAATGCATAGCCTCCTCTTTTTCAAGGGACCAAAAGTAATTGGACAAGGGACTCTAAGGGCTGCAATTAACTCTGAAGGCGTCTCCCTCGTTAACCTGTAATCAATGAAGTAGTTAAAAGGTCTGGGGTTGATTACAGGTGTGTGGTTTTGCATTTGGAAGCTGTTGCTGTGACCAGACAACATGCGGTCTAAGGAACTCTCAATTGAGGTGAAGCAGAACATCCTGAGGCTGAAAAAAAAGAAAAAATCCATCAGAGAGATAGCAGACATGCTTGGAGTAGCAAAATCAACAGTCGGGTACATTCTGAGAAAAAAGGAATTGACTGGTGAGCTTGGGAACTCAAAAAGGCCTGGGCGTCCACGGATGACAACAGTGGTGGATGATCGCCGCATACTTTCTTTGGTGAAGAAGAACCCGTTCACAACATCAACTGAAGTCCAGAACACTCTCAGTGAAGTAGGTGTATCTGTCTCTAAGTCAACAGTAAAGAGAAGACTCCATGAAAGTAAATACAAAGGGTTCACATCTAGATGCAAACCATTCATCAATTCCAAAAATAGAAAGGCCAGAGTTAAATTTGCTGAAAAACACCTCATGAAGCCAGCTCAGTTCTGGAAAAGTATTCTATGGACAGATGAGACCAAGATCAACTGGTACCAGAATGATGGGAAGAAAAAAGTTTGGAGAAGAAAGGGAACGGCACATGATCCAAGGCACACCACATCCTCTGTAAAACATGGTGGAGGCAACGTGATGGCATGGGCATGCATGGCTTTCAATGGCACTGGGTCACTTGTGTTTATTGATGACATAACAGCAGACAAGAGTAGACGGATGAATTCTGAAGTGTACCGGGATATACTTTCAGCCCAGATTCAGCCAAATGCCGCAAAGTTGATCGGACGGCGCTTCATAGTACAGATGGACAATGACCCCAAGCATACAGCCAAAGCTAACCAGGAGTTCATGAGTGCTAAAAAGTGGAACATTCTGCAATGGCCAAGTCAATCACCAGATCTTAACCCAATTGAGCATGCATTTCACTTGCTCAAATCCAGACTTAAGACGGAAAGACCCACAAACAAGCAAGACCTGAAGGCTGCGGCTGTAAAGGCCTGGCAAATCACTAAGAAGGAGGAAACCCAGCGTTTGGTGATGTCCATGGGTTCCAGACTTAAGGCAGTGATTGCCTCCAAAGGATTTGCAACAAAATATTGAAAATAAAAAATTTTTTTTTTGGGTTTGGTTTATTTGTCCAATTACTTTTGACCTCCTAAAATGTGGAGTGTTTGTAAAGAAATGTGTACAATTCCTACAATTTCTATCAGATATTTTTGTTCAAACCTTCAAATTAAACGTTACAATCTGCACTTGAATTCTGTTGTAGAGGTTTCATTTCAAATCCAATGTGGTGGCATGCAGAGCCCAACTCGCGAAAATTGTGTCACTGTCCAAATATTTCTGCACCTAACTGTATATATTTTTTAAAAACCTATTAAACTCACCGTCACACAGTGGTTTAGGAGCTGAATACAGAGACAAAAAGATATTTCGTTTCTATATCTAGTTCCAACCCCTATCCAGTTTTAGAGACCATATAAACACACTTATGCTCATGTCATCCCTGGTCACTCTTTTTGATATTTTTGACCGCTACTCGACATCCAAATCACATCCCCAACTGGTCAATTGAACAGAGGAAAAAACAGGGATAACTTTAAATAATAAGCACATCCTGGAATACCCATAGGTTATTCCTAACAGAACCAACACCCAATATGTAGTGTAAACTCATCTACTGAACTGTTATTTTAGATACCATGCACCCTATAGAATGCCAAAAGGTCATTCTCTACAGAACAGAGACCTAATATCGGCCCAAGGCCATCATCTGAACTGTTAGAAAAAAGATTTTTTCAGCAAAGCAACAAACACATATATGCCAAAGATAATACAGACTAAAAAGTCCAGTGACCATAATTTGTTCCTTAATAGAATTCTTGATAGATGAAGTATTTATCACATATCCACTTGAGATTATCATATAAAATAATATCCTTCTTCATAGAGGTAGTTGATTTCAGACATGTGATATGTCACAGGTTCCTTTTGGTAATGGTTAGACACTCTGTGCTTGATAGCTTCACAATCTTTGGATACAATTTACACCTTACACCTCGACGCGTTTCCCCCCTTGTATGATAGAGCCAAAGGGTTCATCAGGAGGTTTTTATTGATCCATGAGTTTAATATCAATATTCAATATGGATCTAAAAGAGGAAGAGAGAAATATATACAATCTCTCAGTATAGATAAGAAACGCTTCCCAACATACACATAAGAAGACTACACCATCAAGATCTTACTCAAAATGAGGCTATAAATGATCCCATTAGATACTAATTGCCCCATTCCGTATACATATTCCCTACATCAAGACAGGTCTACTCCTTACAATGGAAAGGAGAGCACAAATATGTATGCATATATATAAATCAGTAACCCCAAGAGCAATCATATAGACCAAATCAGTCAGCTGATTTTAAAAAAATACAATAGATATAACCAATGTCACTTACCCCAAAATCACCTCAGATAGAGTATGGTATGCCAAACCGGACCACTACAGCAATCGTTTAGGGGTCCAGGTAAAATGAGACAGTAAAAACTGGCAAGACGCCATGATAACCTCCGTCCCAAAAAAACCCCAAATGAGGACACCAGCACGCCAACCAGCAACCATGCGGCAGCCTTTTAAATGAGAGCGGGAGCCATTACATTTCCGGTCCCAACCGCCTCCCATCATTCATCGCGACCGCGCACACGCGCAGTCACGTCATTCACGTCATTCACCCTGCTTCACACAAACCTGATGTCACTTCCCGTATATCTCATCAAAGCCTCCGCGCTTGCGCAAACCCACGCCAATCACGTAGCCGCCCATATTCTCAAAGCGGCATAACGAAGGTTCCCATAGCGCAACGCCGCGCATGCGCCCGAGGCGTATACCTCATCAGAGCCACCGCGCTTGCGCAAACCTGCGCCAACCACGCAGCCGCCCATATTCTCCAAGCGGCACAACGAAGGTTCCCATAGCGCAGCGCCGCGCATGCGCATGAGGCATAAGATACATACAGGCTGATTTCACCATGAAACAGAATTCCACATAGCAAAAGGACCACATATAGAGGGGTAATGCCTACTAACTGACCAAAATTAAAGAATATAGAAGAGAAAAATCTTTGGCATATATGTGTTTGTTGCTTTGCTGAAAAAATCTTTTTCTAACAGTTCAGATGATGGCCTTGGGCCGATATTAGGTCTCTGTTCTGTAGAGAATGACCTTTTGGCATTCTATAGGGTGTATGGTATCTAAAATAACAGTTCAGTAGATGAGTTTACACTACATATTGGGTGTTGGTTCTGTTAGGAATAACCTATGGGTATTCCAGGATGTGCTTATTATTTAAAGTTATCCCTGTTTTTTCCTCTGTTCAATTGACCAGTTGGGGATTTGATTTGGATGTCGAGTAGCGGTCAAAAATATCAACAAGAGTGAGCATAAGTGTGTTTATATGGTCTCTAAAACTGGATAGGGGTTGGAACTAGATATAGAGACGAAATATCTTTTTGTCTCTGTATTCAGCTCCTAAACCACTGTGTGACGGTGAGTTTAATAGGTTTTTATAAAAAATATATATATTATGTGAATAATGGTATGAAGTATGAAGTATATATAAACCTTTGAAAAATTGCAATTTTTCTCTCAGAGGAATTTTTTTGATGAGGAGAAATATGTATCGATTCATGAAAGAAGGATGAATTATATATTGCTATGTATCTACCCCCTTATTGGTTGAATCCAGCTGAGACACTATGTATTTATGTCTATGAGTCTGTTTAGCTTTGATTTAATAAAGGAATGTTTTTAATAATTTGGGGTTTATAATATATTTTTGAGACAAATTTGGACTTGTACCGTGATCTAATAGTGTGGCAACCCAGTAGTCATCATTACTTCTAATTCGGACAATCCGAGGGTCATGTTGTAGGTAGTGCAGCAAGAAGGCGCACATGTGTCTTGCGCATCCACGCGGACTAAGTCCTCGCTGTGTTTGTGGCGGCGAGGTGATAACCGTGCTTTCTTCCTCTGACGTCTCCCCCCAACCTCGTTCAACCGAAATTTGACCAAGGTCTCCCTCATCTGCTGAGTCTTCCATGCCCATGCGCAGAGTTTGTCCTCCATGTCTTCCTAGTCTCCTGCACCTTCCTCAACATTTAGGCTGCTACCATGCGCCCTTGGTTATCCCTCTCCCCCACCGTCCCATGCCTGCCACCTTGGTGATGCTGATCGTCTGGACCTTGTAGATGTTTGTATCCCTTGCACATATGAATCCTCCTGTACTTCCTCCCCTTTCTCTTGTCCCACCCCATAACTCCGAATAGTATTTAGCGTGTGCTCCAGCATGACTGGAATTGTCATGCTGATAATGGCATTGTCAGCGCTAAACATATTCGTCGCCATGTCGAAACTGTGCAGAAGAGTGCATAGGTCCTTGATCTGAGACTACTCCAGCAGTGTGATCTGCCCCACCTCTGCATCTCGTTGGCCCAGGCTATACGTCATAACGTATTGCACCAGGGCTCGGCGGTGCTGTCACAGTAGCTGCAACATGTGGAGAGTCGAATTCCAGCGTGTCGGCACATCGCATTTCAGGCGATGAACCGGCAAGCCGAAAGACTTCTGGAGCGATGCAAGTCGGTCAGTTGCGGCGGTTGAATGGTGGAAGTGAGCAGAGAGTGACCGTGCCCTGTGCAGAAGCCCATCTAGGCTGGGATAGTGGGTTAAAAATTGCTGGACAACAAAGTTCAATACGTGAGCCATACAAGGCACGTGTGTCACCTTGCCCCGGTGTAAGGCCACACCCAGGTTTGCAGCATTGTTGCACATGGCCTTCCCTGGCTGCAGGTGGAGTGGAGACAACCATTTAGTAAACTCGCTCGCAAGAGCTGACCACAACTCCTCAGCTGTGTGACTCTTATTTCCAAAACATTTCAAGGTAAAGACTGCCTGATGCCGTTGAGCTCTGCTGCCAGCATAGTAAGGAGGTATGCAGGATTCCTTGTACACAGTTACAACGCAGGTGGCCTGACCAGGCAGGCTTGGGGCAGAGGTGGAGGACCCAAATGAGGTTGAGGAGGCAGAAGCAGTGGAGGAACTTCGACATACAGAGGATTGACGCACAAGTCGTGGGGACGGCAAAACTTGTTCAGCCGACCCTTTTCGTATCTCACCATAGTTACCCAGTGCCCAGTCAGCATCATGTAACACCGCTGTCCATGCTTACTGGTCCAAGTATCAGTGGTGAAATGCACCCTATCACACACAGAGTTTCTCAAGGAAGCGGTGATGTTGTGTGCAACATGATGGTGTAGCGCAGACACACCTTTCTTGGAGAAGTAGTGGCGACTGGGCATCTGGTACTGGGGCACTGCGACGGACATAAGGTCTCGAAAATCCTCTGTGTCCACCAGGCGGAAAGGATTTCGGTAGCCAAGAGCTTACATAGGGATAAAGTCAACCTCTTAGCTTTGTTAAGGCTCGGAGGAAATGGCCTTTTATTTGTCCACATCCCAGGGACCGAGATCTGGCTGCTGTGTGGAGACGGTGTTGAGTAGGGTGTCCCTGGAAAACTGCAGGTCTGTGAGGAATGTGCAGGCGGAGACATGATGTTGCCTTGATCCAAACTTGGTGCTCTTGATGTCTGAGAGAGCTCTACACCAGCATTTGTTTCCCCTTCCAAAACAACTGATGACCTGCCAAGCAAACTGCCTGTTGCGGTTAAAGAGGTGGAAGGTCTGCGTGGAAAAACATGTGTGACAGCTGTCCCCACAGTCATAGAGGATGAAGAGCGCGCGGATGCACTTGAAGGGGCAGACGGTGGTTGGCCCGCTCCGCTAGGGCACATTGTAGCATGGTGAGCTTCCCACTGGGACTTATGCTTGTTATTCATGTGATGATTCATGTAAGAAGTTGTCATACTAGTGAGGTTTTGGCCTCTACTTATAGATTGGCGACAAATCTTGCAGATCACATGATTTGGGAGATCCTTTGCGATGTCAAAAAAGGACCAGGCTAGGCAAGGCTTAGAGCCCATGTGACCCGCAGAGCCACCCCGACTTGTGCTAAGAGGCAGAGTTGTGGCTGAGGATGCAGTTGTTGACGTGCTTTTAGTACTCCGACTCTGTCCAGGAAGGCGCAAGGTAACTTCGTCGTCAGTCGTATCCTCCTCCACCATCTCTGGTGACCTCCTCGAGTGCCTGACTGTGGGTTAACAGTAAGTGGGATCTAGAACTTCATCATCAAACGTTGTGTTTGCACTCCCCTTGCCCTCAGACCTAACCTCTTCCTGCCCTGACTGAATAGTTGAGTTGTCATTCCAATCATTTATCTGAGTCTCATCGTCATCAGTATGTTCCTTATTGTCTCCACCAAGAGGTGTTACAGTTTGTGAATGAGGGTATACATTATGCTCAGAAACTTGGTCATCAGGGTCTGAATCAGACTCACAAAGCTTCTGGGCATCACTGCAGATAATTTCCTGGTCTGTACTCACTGTAGCTTGGAAGCAGACCTCTGATTCCCAGCCTATAGTGTGAATGAACAGCTCTACCGACTCAGCCATCTCTGTTACACCATAATTTGCAGGGCGGGTGGATACTTGAGAGCTGGGAGAAAGCAAGTGCGATAGGGGTGACAACTCAGAGGACTGTTGTTTTTTGGATGTTGAAGTTGAGGTGGAGGAGAGGACACTTGTTGGAGTACTTGCGATCCATTCAAGCATGTTCTTTTTTTCTGCATCATCTACCTTTGTTACAGTTGTTCGGTTCCGTAAAAAAGGGAGCACGTCCGATTGTCCACGGAAAGTAGTAGACATCTTACTTTTGCTGGAAGATGCCCTTTCTTCAGCAGATGTTATTGTAGCTTTCCCACCTAACCCACGGACACAAACTTTTTTTCCTTTTCCAACACGCCTGTTCCCCTTTCCACCAGCATCTGTCCTTTTGTTAGCAACAAGATAGGACACTTAAAATGTGGTAGCAAAAATGGAAAGGTGGTGTAGATTGCAGAGGTGGTCTAGCTTTATTGACAGCTGAAGAACCAACACTAACTATCCCAGTCAATTTTAGTATGCCCCTAACAGTGGCAGCACAGTTTGCAATTAGAATTGTGAAGCAAAAATGGGCAGGTGGGTAGAATGCACGGGTGCTGTGGGTCAGTGGACAGCAAAGGAACACTAACTTAGTATTCCAGACACTTTTAGGATGCCAGAAAAAGTGTCAGCTCTTTGGGGAAATAAAATAGCGTGACAAAAATGGGTAGGTGGGTAGAATGCATGGGTGCTGTGGGTCAGTGGACAGCAAAGGAACACTAACTTAGTATTCCAAACACTTTTAGGATGTCAGAAAAAGTGTCAGCTCTTTGGGAAATAAAATAGTGTGGCAAAAATGGGCAGGTTGGTAGAATGCACAGGTGCTGTGGGTCAGTGGACAGCAAAGGAACACTAACTTAGTATTCCAGACACTTTTAGAATGCCAGAAAAAGTGTCAGCTCTTTGGGGAAATAAAATAGCATGGCAAAAATGGGCAGGTGGGTAGAATGCACAGGTGCTGTGGGTCAGTGGATAGCAAAGGAACACTAACTTAGTATTCCAGACACTTTTAGGATGCCACAAAAAGTGTCAGCTCTTTGGGGAAATACAATTGCGTGGAAAAAATGGGCAGGTGGGTAGAATGCACGGGTGCTGTGGGTCAGTGGACAGCAAAGGAAGCCTCTCTTTCTATCCCTGCTAATGAAAAAATGCAGCAAGGAATTGCCTAAGCTGAGGTAGCAGCAGCTGGAGTGGTGACTGTCACCCTCACGCAGCAGAGACATAATAACGGCGACGGGGAAAATGGCCATGTCTTATAAGGCAAGGACATGTCACATGCACAGCCTATGACACATGCCCTTACTTGTCTGGCAAAAATCCACTTTGCAGTGTGTGACTCTGTGATTTGCTGACAGCCTGCCAGGCCCTATTGTACACGTGGTTAGGGGGGAAAAAAAATGGCGATCGGCATTCTCTCACCACTCAGCAGCAGCACTGATCTAAACCCCATCCCCCCGCACACTATACGCTGAATTTTGATAATAGCATGATTCACAGTGACTCACACTATTAGAGTGAAAAGCCAGCTAGTAACTAGCTAGGCTTTTTGTTGATTGAACCATTCTCGAACGTAACTCGAACGTTGAGCTTTTAGCAAAAAGCTCGAGTTCGTCGAACGTCTCGAACACCCCCCAAAATCACTCCAACATGAAATTGGCGAACCTCAAACATTGAACATCGCTCATCTCTAATCAGAACCTTCTTCAAGAACACGTGGTTCCTTACTTGCATTCATCATGTAATCAGTCAGCAATTTTCATGCAGGACAATGCCCCCTGTCACATAGCAAAATGGGTAAAGCAGTTCCTTTAAACAGAAAACATTGAAACAATGAAATGGCCAGCTCAGAGTCCTGATCTAAACCCAATAGAAAACTTCTGGAAAATCATTGATGACAAAGTTATGGCCAAGAAACCCACAACAATCAAAGAAATGTCAAAGAAACTGGAAGAAGAGTTGACCAAAATCACACCAGAGCAGTGTGAGAGACTAGTGATATCCTGTGGCCGCAGATGTGCTGAAGTCATTCATAGCTACGCCCGGTATACTTCCTACTGATTGGTGACTGTCCTACAGACATTGATGTGCTCTAATTGTGATCATCACGTTTAGGGCAAAATAAACTGTTTATATTGATAAACTTCGGATCTTTTGTAAAACACTGTTCTAGTGGCATGGTGTACCCCTTACAAAAACCCTTCAAATATTGATCAATGTAGATTACACTATTTCTGAAAAATTCAAGTGATCATACATTATTTTCTAATTTTCATCTCCAGTGTAGATATCATGTGTAGACAAGCCTTTTCTTGCTATATTACTGTTTTCCATTCAACTTAAATTTTGCACAGCTTTAGGATATTGGGGGTGGCAGTATACAGTAAATCAGGTATAAAAATACAAATTTCTGTTGTACAGGATAACATTTTATGCTGATTTTGAAGGGTTGGTATTTTTTGAACAATCCTTTCTTTTAACAATCCTTTGTACAAGGGGCTACAGGAAACATTTTCCCCAGTGACTAGTAGTAAACTGAGGGAATTAAAACATTTATTTACTGCTTTTGGAAGGGCTCAACTCAAGTACCAAGTATAATGGAAGTCAAAGCTCGAGCATTTTTACGGAAGTCTATAACAGGAGGGCTGGGGGGCTTGAAAATTGCTGAAATGGATGGAAACACCGCTCAAATGGAATGGTAACAGCATGGGGAAGATGCATGGACACATCTCTGATTCTCAGGTAGCTTTTGGGAACTAAATAAATCAATTTTAAAATATGATGTGTGGTTGCCCTCTATATTTGATAAGTAGCCAAGGTAAAGCAGACAGCTGGGGGCTGGTATTATCAGGTTGGGAAGATCCATAGTTATTGGGCCATTTCTAGCCTAAAAATACCAGCCTGCAGCGGCCCCAGAATTGGCGCATCCTATTTAATGTGCCAATTCTGGCGCTTTGCCCTGCTCTTCCCAATTGCCCTGGTACGATGGCAATCAAGGTAATATCAGCTGTATAATATCAGTTGGCATCAAGCCAGGCTATTAGTAATGGAGAAGTGTCTAACACAATAATGCCCTGCTCTTCCCAATTGCCCTTGTACGGTGGCAATCAAGGTAATATCAGCTGTATAATATCAGTTGGCATCAAGCCTGGGTATTAGTAATGGAGAAGTGTCTAACACAATAATCCCAAAAAAACACAAAAGTGAAAAAATTAACTAAAGACTCTCTTACACTATCCCCTGTTCATCAATTTATTATCAAAAATGTTCCTATATAGTCCAAGTTTCCCGAATACAGTTCTGGTGACTGTAAATCTATAATTACGGGGAATGTAATATAAATGTAATATAAATGTCATGTGGGAAGTTGATGTGAGGCATATGGAGGATATTTACATACTTTGCCTCCCTCTCAACATGACATGAATATTATATAATTTAATTCTGATTTCAGTCCCCACTTAGTGAGGTTATTACTACTTATGTCCTCTATATTTTGTTACAAGGTTTAGGAGGTATACTTTGGTGTACTCCTTTTTATATGGTGTGATTGTTCAATAAAGTATTTTGGATTAGGAGTTGATCCCGTGATTAGGGAATCTATATATTATGGGGATATTAATAATCTGGCAGCAAAGTTGCACATTATTTGTATATAATGCTCCCCTATTTTTCCATGAAATTTGTATTTATCCTATTTAATGTGCCAATTCTGGTGCTTTGCCCTGCTCTTCCCAATTGCCCTGGTACGGTGGCAATCAATGTAATATCAGCTGTATAATATCAGTTGGCATCAAGCCTGGGTATTAGTAATGGAGAAGTGTCTAACACAATAATCCCAAAAAAAAACACAAAAGTGAAAAAATTTACTAAAGACTCTTTGACACTATCCCCTGTTCATCAATTTATTATCAAAAATGTACCTATATAGTCCAAGTTCCCCGAATACAGTTCTGGTGACTGTGAATAGCAGTAAAGTAGAGCTTAATCACAGCACAGGGTAATAGCAATAACTCTCATCAGAGCCGCTGGCTATTCACTACACGGCACCTGTGAATAGCTGTACCTTACTACTATTCACAGCTGCCGGTGCTGCATTCAGGAAACGTTGATCATGTTGGAGCTTCATGGGAACATTTTTGGTAATAAATTGATGAATAAGGGATAGTGTGAGGAAGTCTTTATTCAAATAAACTAATTTTTTCTTTGTGTGTGGGTTTTTTGGGGGATTATTGGGTTAGTGATGGGAGTATCTGATAGATGCCTCTCCATTACTAACACCAGGGCTTCATGCCAACTGACATTACACAGCTGACAACAGCTCCCCAAAATGTCACCCCAAAAACTGGTGCATCCATTTGATATACCCATTCTGGTGCTTTTCCCCTCTGTTCCAGGTTGCCCTGGTGTGGTGGCAATCAGGGTAATATTTTTAGGAGTTGATGTCAACTGTGTAATGTCAGTTGTCATCAAGCCCTGGTGTTAGTAATGGAGAGGAGTCTAACAAACACCCCCATTATTAACCCAGTAATAAAAAAAGTACACACATAGGAAAAAAAATGAAAAAATAGTTTATTTGAATAAAGACTCCCCCCCACACTATCCTTCTTTCACTAATTTATTATCAAAACATTTTCTCATAAGTTCCATTATAGTTCGCATTCCCTGAATGCAGCTCCATTGATTGTGAATAGCTGCATTCAGAGAATGTGGAATATAATGGAAGAGCTTCATGAGAACATTTTTTCTAATAAATTGGTGAAAGAGGGGTGTTGTGAGAGTGTCTTTATTCAATTAAACATTTTTTTCCTGTGTATATGTTTTATTTCATTACTGGTTTAGTAATGGAGGTGTCTGATAGATGCCTCTCCATTACTAACACCAGGTTTTGATGTTAGCTGACATTACACAACTGACATCAACCCTTAAAAATATTACCCTGATTGCCGCTGCACCAGACAATCAGGAAGAGCAAGACAAAGTGCCATATTGGTGCATCTAATGTGATTCCTGGGTGGCTACGAGCTGCTAATGTTAGGCTGTGAAAGGCCAAATAACCATGGACCTTCACAGTCTGATAATATCAGCCCCCAGCTGTCTCCTGTACTTTGGCTGGTTATCAAAAATAGGGATGACTCCATGTCTTTTTTTTAAATTGTTTATTAGGTTAAAAAATGCTATAATACTCTTTAGTGCCACATGAAGACATTAAAGGGTGCAAGTGTACAATATACAATGTACTTCAATACCAATTTAACCCTTCCTATATTCCTGCTCAAATCTAAGCTCTCTCTCCTAGATAAAGTCACCATGAACTGCTTCCAGAGAAGAGTGTGCCGAGCTGCACATCTGATATAAGACCTGATGACGCAAAGTAGCCTATGAATCACAGTAATGCCAGTAGCCACCATGGCTACAGCATTACCGTGTATGGCAGGCAATCCCCGCATGTTGTTTGGCTGTCTAACAGCTGTGAAACATGCATGGTGGCGACTTGAGCATGGCACTTGAGCACTCATGATACTTGGCCAAGTAACGAGTGCACCGAGTACGTCGATGCTCGATTGAGTATTGAGCAATGCTGAGCACGCTTGCTCATAACTAATCATGCTCATTATCCATTTCCACTGTACCTGAAAAACATTAAATTGGAGAATTGGATATATCTGAACAATCAAGCTGTAGCTACATGACATCACCGCTAAAGAGCAGGATAGGTTTTTTAAAAATAGCCGTTGTTGCCTGTCTCACTGAAAAGGAATGCTAACCATTTGTACAATGACGTACCCAAGCAGTGAATGCTCACATAAATGCTGGGTCATTCTGTGTTTGGACTGTCTACAAATAGAATAGACTGACATCATTCCTAAACTTTTTCTGGCAAAGCCTTGTTAGGGTCTGATATTTATTATATTGAATTGTCACGATATATGTTACACATCTGGCATTGTATATGTGCTTTGTTTTAAGTGTTATTTGATGTTACACTGACAATGTAAAAACATAACACTGGTGAAAGACAGTGTATTCCAGACAGTAGTATTCATGGTTTCATGTTGCTCTGTTTATTTATAATCTAGTAGTAATGAAGTGGTTAATTTGCTAATTTAGAGTCTATTTAACTATTATATTATAGAAGTGGCATTTCGGTTAATTTCCCATTATAATTTTGCTGGAACCAGACCAAAAGATCAACCCTAATTGTTTGCTGCCTATCTCTGTGGAATTAGACAGCCTTAGAACTTGGTCGAGGATCTCACCACAATGCTTAGCCGGCCGGTGGCTTTCCTAACAGCACGTATTCCTATGCAGCTGTCATGCTCGGGTCAGGAGAGCCGCAGGCTATTCAGAACATTGCGATGCGATCCATGGCCGAGTTATACGGCCGTCTGACTGCGCCCTAAGTTCTACTACTGGTTTTGGCATACAGATGTTACTTGAAACTTTTGCCCAAAATGCACCAGGATTCGTCTTCTGCATAGCAAAGAGGTAACTAAACAACTTAGGATGGTGCCCAGACTGAGGAAAGGCCATGGTATGAAATCTATATATGACTGTTATTAAAAAACGCAATGTAGAACTTCTCCCAAGGGAGGAAATATAGAACATTGTATCTAAAATACTGAAAATGCAATAGGAGAGGCTTCTACTATGTGTTATCAAAATCATACAAAAAAAGATATAAAAAACTGAAATTTTACAAAAATTACCTATTGTATAAAACACTAATATATATTGATATGACATTGACTAGTGAAATGTCAATGCAAATTATAATTTCAGCTTCATTAGATACAGAAATAACATGATCCTAGTTTGATATGTAGGAAATGGCAAAATAAACCTTGTTCAGCCTTGGGTCCATATCATAACTTCATCATTTCCCTCTCATGGACGGTTGCTTAGCTCAGCACAGCTCTGTTGGGACCTTTTCTGTAACATATGTCACTTTTTTATATGTGAATATTTTTATTGCAGTGGTTTATCTGGCACCCACAATTTCCTGTAAAATTGGTGCTTGGAGGTGCAATTTACAACCTGTTACAAAATATACACCTCTCTTGATATTACCCCAAATGCGCTTTTATACAAGATGCCAACATACATATGGCTTGTTTCTCTATATTATTTCATAAGTTGTGTTTAATTCTTGGCATGGTAAGTAAAATGCATCTGTGCATTGTATCATTTTTTTTAGTTATATTTCATGACAATATATATTCAGAACATATTATATATCTTATATATATACAGTACATATATATATATATATATATATATATATATATATATATATATATATATATAATTTATAAATATATAGATCAAGTGCTATAAAAGTGGCCAAAAATGTTATCACAATAGAGCACTTACTGCATGGAAGTTATAAGAATAGCTGTGGCTTAACTGGGCTATAATTGTCTACAAACAATATGAAGCATCATGTATCTAATTATCTTTTGCTCACAATAAGTGCACATTTCCTGTTTTTCTTTTATTTTTTATATTTGGCACACAATAGGTTATCATACACATATAATACTGAAGCTCATGTCTGACCACTCATTTGGTAATTTAGCGATCTCTCCCAACTCTCCTATACACACAACACTTCTTGTGTTTTTAAATAAGAAAGCGAAGAAAGCCACTACCAAATCGCTCTGCCAATGGCTCCTCTATTGAATAACAATAGGATCAGGCATTAAAATTATGACTGCTCGTCCATTTTCTAAACTTAAAGTTGTCACTTGGCAATAGATGAAATCTGACCACTGGGACTATCCAGTGATCACAAGTACATGACTCTTAAGGGCCCTATTTAATTGGAGCAAAGGTCATCATCACTCCTTCTCCTGTAGCGTGTAAGCTCTTATTGTCAGCTGGGTCCTATCTCACTCTCATTCTCAAGTAGAGTGTAAGCTCTAATTGTCAGCAAAGTTCTTTCTCTACCTGTAGAGTGTAAACTCTTATTGCTAGCAAGGTTCTCTCTCTCTCCTGTAGCGTGTAACCTCTTATTGTCAGCAGGGTTCTATCTCCCTCTCATTCTCCTGTACAGTGTAAGCTTTGTCAGCAAGTTTCTCTATCTCTCTCCTGTAGAGTGTAAGCTCTTACGGTCAGCAGGGTCCTTTCACTCACTCTCACTCTCCTTTAAAGTGTAAGCTATTCTGTTCAGAATGGTTCTCTTTCTCTCCCTGTAGAGTGTGAACTCTTATTGTCAGCGAGGTTCTCTCTCTCCTGTAGAGTGTAAGCTCTTATGGTCAGCAGGGTTCTTTCACTGACTCTCACTCTCCTTTAAAGTGTAGGCTCTTATGGTCAGAATGGTTCTCTTTCTCCCCATGGGTATTTCCTGAGAATTTACAAGCTTTCCAGTATTGAGATTTACTCATATTTATTTGTTGCAAATCAGTTTTTTGGGAAAATTTAACCAAAGTAGATGAATTTTAATTTCAAAAGATTTTCTCATCTCTACTGTAGAAATAAGTGCATTGCTGAAATATTGATCAATAGGTACCACAGCTATCAATATTAAATAATGAGAGAGGGGAGCCAGCACGATCTGAAAATGGCATGCATCGTATAAAAAGTGCAAATTCACAGATTTATTCCAACTGTACTGTAATATAAATGAGATTTTTAGCAAATAATTGATCAATTCTTTGAGCCACCCCTACAACGTCACGGCAAATCTCAATAGGGGGGTCCTACTCTATATTCTGTATTTCATGTGCCATGCGGCCTCCTAGATAAAGTTAAAGGCAGAACCATAATGGAGCACACATACCTGTAACCTGTATATATAACCGCTTCTATGTTGCAAAAGAGGCAATTGTGGATAGAGGCCAGCCCAGGTCCCAGCATGTGGAGCAAGCTCTACACATACCAGGACTATATCAGAACTGACCCTCCCAGTGCCAGACAGCAACCATTGATAAAGGCGGACCAGATCCAAGTATGGTGCTTAATTAGCAATGCCTGTGGAAAGGGTGAGGCAACTGAATGTGTACAGCTACCAACAGGAGGAATATATTGCAAACCAAGATCAGGCGTGCATAGCATTTTTTCTCTGTTATGACTGTATTTATGCTACAATTTCTGGTGACTGACTATCACCATACCATGCACGCCTGATTTTGGTTTGCAATGTATTCCTCCTGTTGGTAGCTGTTCAGATTCAGTTACCTCACCCCTTTCCACAGGCATTGCTAATTAAGCACCATTCTTGGATCTGGTCCGCCTTTATTAATGGTTGCTGTCTGGCACTGGGAGGGTCAGTTCTGATATAGTCCTGGTATGTGTAGAGCTTGCTCCACATGCTGGGACCTGGGCTGGTCTCTATCCACAATTGCCTTTTTTGCAACATGGAAGCGGCTATATACAGGTTACAGGTATGTGTGCTCCATTATGGTTCTGCTTTTAACTTTATCTAGGAGGCCGCATGGCACATGAAATACAGAATATAGAGTAGGACCCCCCTATTGAGATTTGCCGTGACATTGGCAGGGTTGGCTCAAAAAATTGATCAATTATTTGCTAAAAATCTCATTTTTTTTATTATAGTACAGTTGGAATAAATCTGTGAATTTTCACTTTTTATATGATGCATGCTAATTTCAGATCGTGCTGG
The DNA here is from genome assembly GCF_048569485.1 of Anomaloglossus baeobatrachus. Taxonomy (NCBI): domain Eukaryota; kingdom Metazoa; phylum Chordata; class Amphibia; order Anura; family Aromobatidae; genus Anomaloglossus; species Anomaloglossus baeobatrachus. The sequence continues at coordinate 281,901,151 of NC_134355.1, read as the reverse complement.
CTCCTTTTTCTTCTTCAATATTAAATAATGCTATGTGTCCTATGTCAGAAGTATATATTCAGTATGTACTTATTTTTACAGATTAACGTTGTCACATGGTGTAAGGGGATAACAGGAGACCAGGGATCCTAGACTGGCCCTCAGGCTCAGAAGCCCTAGCTGTCCCTACTCCCAGAAATACATCTAATGGTGACAATGTCTGGGCCCCTTTCTCGCCCTGCTCCTGGCTAGCCCTGATTTAACACTAGAACTACTGAGGTAGTCATTTTGACTACTTTGCACCATGTATTTCTATATAGGTATCACAAGTCCAGTAGTTCTAGTGTTAATACTCCCTCTCTGCCCACCAGAGGGGAGGACTGGGACAGGTGTGATAGAACCCACAGATATGGACAAACTGTTGAAACCAAAACTCTAGCATGGAGGATGCTCACACAACTTGTCTTATTTACTGCTCCATTCTATGTCCTGTTGTGTATAATTATGTGACTCTTCAGATTTTGTGTTATACTGAGCCAGATGAAGAGACCTGAGTAGTCTTAAAAGCTTGCTATATATTACCATCTTTTCAGTTATCCATTAAAAGGTATCAACCACTGAGGACTTCAGTTCTTTTAAACAATTTTTTATCTCTACTGGCTAACACGGTACAAAGATATATTTTACCTGTATCAACACAGATTAAAGTACACTAATTGATCTTTTATGTGTTTTATTTAGTTGATGTCCTTCATAGAGAACTACAAAAAAGCACATTAGTTTCAGGCCCTTTCAGGCAGTAGCTAAAATGTATCCTGCTGTCGTCCAAGGTCAACAATGGAGTACAATGAGTCTTTAATTATACCAGGTGCATTGAATTTCCAAAAATTCAAAATGGATTCGATTCATATCCAAGGGGGCGTACATAGAAGTCATGGGGCCGCATAGCAGATATTCTAATTGGGTACACCCCAAATAAAAAAATTTATTTATATCCAGCTGGGTCAAATAAGAACATATCTTATAGCTTTTCAACCCTTACAAAGTAATTTTCCTCCTATTGAAGCTCCTAGAATCCCCTTTCATTGCACCCATAAAGTATGATGTCAACAAAAGTGCCCTACAAACTATATACGACCCCCAGAGTGAATTTCTTTACAGTACTCGCCACATGCACAGTATTTTGAATCTACTGTACCCCTCTTAACTACCCAGGCAAAGTATAGTGACTTTACACAGTATAATCCCCAACTGTAACCCCAACAAAGCCCTCCATGAAGACTAATGGGCCTACATACAGTTTAATGGCCCCAACACCTCTACACTGCAAAATGGACCCCACTAGTCCTTTAAACCATATAATGGCCCCCACACAGCCCTCTGCACAGTATGATGGACTCCACACAAACCTTAATATTGTATAATTGCTTGCTTACAGTATAATAGCCCTCAAATAGCTATCCCTAAAGTATAAAGGATCCTTCATAGCCATACAAATATTATAATGGCCACCAAATAGTCGTCCATATAGTGTAATAGCCCCCACATAGCCAACCATATAGTATAATTAGCCCCACATATCCCTCCATACAATACTCACCCCATATTCCTCCATATATTATAATGCACACCCTATAGTCTTCCATGTAGTATAATGTACCCCCATAGTTCTTCTATATATTATAATGGCCCCCAAATAGTATAATGCACACTTCATAGTCATCGATATAGTATTATGGCTATTGGCTACCAGAATGTGCCTGCTGCTCCGGTCTCTTCAGCATGTGTCCTGCAGCACTGAACACCTTGGCAGAAGCAGGTGTGCAATAGTGACATCATAGCGCCAACTGCCAACATCAGAGCTCAGACACACTGGCAGAATCATGGAGGAAGGAGTGGAGTGTTCCTTCTTTCATCATTGATGTCAAATGTATCAGCATCCACAATGCTGATACAATTGAAAGTCCAATGCTGAGATGGTGTCGGCACTTGCATTGGCCGCCCAAACTTACAGGCTCCATGACGGCATTCTGGTTTGCGGCCATTGGCAGTGTGCCACTGTAGTTCACTCATCCCTAACTTATATGAATGTTGGCATTCTCTGACTGAATATAAAGAATATATTGTTATAAGCAGAATAAATTATATACAATCAGAATAATGCAAAATTATTTACAAAGTTATTAAGTTATTAAATGTGTTATGTACACGTCATTTTGGACGATTGATAAAAAGTGTAATATTTCTTTAAAATAATATTCATAAATCTATTAATTATTGTTGCAAACTTTAGAAATGTATAAAAGATCAGCTTGCCAATACAGACCTACCACGCCTCTATTATAATGTACAGTATTTAGTTACAGAAACCTCCTTAGAGAAAATGCATGTATGGGTGTGGATCGTAAATGAGCTCTGATGACATATTGTAAAATATGAGAAACAGCAGAAAAATTGCAAACATTTTTGAATTATGTTTCATTGCATTGAAATAATTAGGAAATAATTGCAGAGATGAATTGGTATGGCTAACCAAAAGTTTGTACTGCATGTTCCGCACTCAGGTATGTAATTGAATGCATCAGTTTAGGTGCAAATGTTTTTACTTCCTACAATAGCCATAACATTTACATTTTTCCATTAATGTAACCATACAACTAGGCTTGTTTTACAAGATGAGCTGTACTGTTTAATCTTATTATTAATTTCATTATTTATTACTTTTTTCATTTTATTTCCCTGGTGAATAGTAACATGAATTTCACCATTGTTTTATGCTTTTTATTATAGTATTCACTGTGCAGTATAAATTGTATGTTAACAATCTGACATCTAATTCCTTCTAAATACAGAAATCAGACTTTGCAGTAAATTTATGTTTTACTTTGAACTGGAAGCTGTAAACGATTTCAACCTACTCGGATTGATGATCATGATCACTGAAGATGCAGCAACGACACAGAAAGTCAATGGGAGAATAGCTATGAGCAAATCAACAATAAAGTCACTTGACAAGGTTCTCAAATTGAGGGACATTTCACTGGTGATGAAGACATGGATCGTATATCGTTTAATCTTTTCTGTGGTAACATATTTGGACAATTAAAAAACAAGACGGATGTTATCAATACCATGGATGCATGGCAAGAAGAACAAACAAATCAATTTGTAAGTTATAAATTGTAACAAATTAAGCCAGACATGTCACTCAAAGCAAGGATCATCAAGCTATGATTTTCCTACTTTGAAAACATCATACAAAGAGATCAATACTGGAGAAGGACATCATGGTCGGAAACATAGAAGGAACAAGGCGAAGAGAAAGACCAGCAACCTGGTTGCTTGATACTATTGAGATAATGGTGTAGAAGACCCTGGTGGACCTATATAGGCTTTTACAAGATCGATCTTCCTACAGAGCATTCATCCATCAAGTCGTCATGGCATGAGATCATGCTAAAGGCCATTAAATAATAATAATGCTTTACTATCAAATGCTGGGGACCGTGTGTCTCTGCTGACTAGTCTGAGGCTGGTCTCTGGTGACTTGCAGTTACAGTTGTACTCAAAAGTTTACATACCCCGGCAGATTTATTTCTTTCTTTGCATTTTTTAAGAGAATATGAAGAACACAAGCTTATTTTCAACTCATGGTTAGTGGTTGGGTGAAGCAATTTATTGTCATACTACTGTGTTTTCTCTTTTTAAATCATAATTACAACCAAAAACATCCAAATGACCCTGATCAAAGGTACACATACCCCAGTTCTTAATACCGTGTATTGCCCCTTCTAACATCAATGACAGCTTGAAGTCTTTTGTGATAGTTGTGTATGAGGCTCTTTACTTTCTCAGATGGTAAAGCTACCCATTCTTCTTGGCAAAAAGCCTCCAGTGCCTGTTAAGTCCTGGGCTTTCTTGTATAAACTGCACCCTTGAGTTCTCCCCAGAGTGGCTAAATGAAATTGAGTTCAGGAGACTGAGATGGCCACTCCAGAACCTTCACTTTGTTCTGCTGTAGCCAATGACAGGTCGACTTGGCCTTGTTTTTTGGATCGTTGTCATGTTGGAACCTCTAAGTAAGTCCTATGCACAACTTCCAGGCTGATGAGTGCAAATTTGCATCTAGCATTTGCTGATAACGTGCTGCATTCATATTTCCTTGAACTTTGATGAAGATTCCTGTGTCTTTGTAGCTCACACATCCCTACATCATCAGTTATCCACCTCTGTGCTTTACAGTATGGCGAATGGGGTTTCTTTCATTATAGGCCTTGTTGACACCTCTCCAAATGTAACATGTATGATTGTGGCCAAAAAGTTTGATTTGGTTTCATCAGTTCAAATTACCTTGTTCCAGAAGTTTGGAAGCTTGTCTCTGTGCTGTTAGGCGTATTGTAGGCGAGATACGTTGTGTCATTTGCACAGTAATGGCTTTCTTCTGGTGACTCGACTATGCTGCCCATTTTTCTTTATGTGCCTCCTTATTGTGCATCTTGAAACAGCCACACCGCTTGTTTTCAGTGAGTTCTGTATTTCAGCTGATGTTATTTGTGGATTTTTCTTTGCATCCCGAACAATTTTCCTGGCAATTGTGGCCGAAATGTTTGTTGGTTTACCTGATCGTGCTTTGATTTTTACAGAGCCCCGGATTTTCCATTTGTTAATCACAGTTTAAACACTGCTGACAGGCATTATCAATTTCTTGGATATCTTTTTGCATCCCTTTCCTGTTTTATACAGTTCAACTATCTTTCCCATAGATTCGTTGACAATTCTTTTGCTTTCCCCTTGACTCACAATCTAGAATCGTCAGTGGCTGCATGAAACATGCTAGAGTCTGCCTGGATCCCAGAAACTCACTCAGCTTTTATGCACACACACTGGTTACAAGCAAACAGGTCACAAGTGAGGATGTTACCTTTATTAGCCATTTAGACCCATTTGTGGCAACTTCTGTGCATGTTATCAGGTCAAAATCACGAGGGTATATGAACTTTTGATCAGGGTCATTTGGATGTTATTGGTTGTCATTATGATGTAAAAAGGGAAAACACAGTAGTTTGACAATAAATGGCTTCACCCAACCACTAACCATGAGTAGAAAAAAAATAAATTTGTTATCATTCATATCCTCTGAAAAAAGGACAAGAAAGCAAAAAATCTGCCGGGGTATATAAACTTTTGAAAACAACTGTACTTTTATTTCCCCACTCCACTCCTCTAGACTTACAAGTCTCACCCTATGGACAGGGTCACAAGAGCATATATTTTCTCTGCAAGTGAATCAGATCGAGTATGATAATGCCATTCCAATCAAGCTCTCATCTGAGTTTGATCCGAGCATCAGCTTAATGTGATCAGATTCTCTCACATGAGAAAATCATAGCACAGGTGAAGAGATGGAGAACAAAATCTCTCCATCTTCTCCATTCTGTGAGTCCGCTAGAAATTGAATTGCACTCAGATGTCATCTGAGTGCAGTCCGATGATTTACATGCATTCATAGACTTTAATAGGTGTGCACCATCCAATTTGTGCTGCCACTTGCAGCATGCAGCATTGTTTCTAATGCCGATTCAGCATGAGAATAAAAGGGCTGATAGGCACTGCACCATGCTATATCATTGCTACAAAACATTGTATAGCACCTGTCCAAGTAATACATTAATGTGAGTAAGCCATGTGTGTGTATAGTGAGTAACAACTAATTTAAAGGGGTTAGGGAAAATCTGCTGGGGACCTACCTTGGGACCAGGTAGCTGTTCAACTTTTCAAAGTATGTTTTCTCTGAACCGCCACAGTGTTTCAGATTAAACCTCACCTGGTTTCAAAAGTGCAGCTAGGATCTGATTCATACTATTTGTTTTTGGGTGGTAAGAATCAGATAAAAGGTTCTCTTCAACTTTTTTCTTCCAGTCAGTGCATTCCTAGTGATACTCATTCCTATTTTAATATTCTGAAAGCCATAACCTTTTCATCTTTCATTCAATTTTCTTTTCTTGAAGGATAAATTGTAGTTTTTTATTGTTATTATTTTGGATTTTATAGAACGTTTTGATAACCTTTATTACTGATTCATTAACACTTTTATGCCAGAAGGCCTTAAGGGGGCTTTACACTCTACGATATCGCTAATGTGAAGTCGTTGGGGTCACGGAATTTGTGACGCACATCCGGCCGCATTAGCGATGCCGTTGCGTGTGACACCTATGAGCGATTTTGCATCGTCGCAAAAACGTGCAAAATCGCTCATCGGTGACATGGGGGTCCATTCTCAATTATCGTTACTGCAGCAGTAACGAAGTTGTTCCTCATTCCTGCGGCAGCACACATTTGCTCCATGTGACGCCGCAGGAACGAAGAAGCTCGCCTTACCTGCCTCCCGGCCGCAATGCGAAGGAAGGAGGTGGGCGGGATGTTACGTCCCACTCATCTCCGCCCCTCCGCTTCTATTGGGTGGCGGTTCAGTGACGCTGCTGTGACGTCGCTGTGACGCTGAACGAACTGCCCCCTTAGAAAGGAGGCGGTTCGCCGGTCATAGCGACGTCACCGGGAAGGTAAGTATGTGTGACGGGTCTGGGCGATGTTGTGCGTCACGGGCAGCGATTTGCCCGTGTCGCACAACAGATGGGGGTGGGTACCTACACTAGCGATATCGGTACCGATATCGCAGCGTGTAAAGCGGCCTTTAGTCCTTATCCTAAAACAAAGAATTAAAAAAAGCACTATCTCACAGTTTTCTAATTGTTAATTTCTAAAGAACACATATTGATCATAGAGATACACATTGGGTGCACATAAATAGTATAATTTTAAAGGCAGTGGCATACTGTTAACAGTGGCAGAATACGCGTCCTCAATGGAACCTGTGAGTCTTGAGGGCCTGCACAGACTGGAGTAGAGTGGGGGGAAATGCACATTTTTTTTTTAATCAATAAGTACTTTGTGGGGGCCATCATGCTGTTTGGAGTGCTATATGTAGGGTCATCATACTATTTGGAGTGCTTTTTGGAGGGCCTCATAATATTTGGAATCCTATGTGGTGGCAATCATGCTTCCTGGAGGGGAGGACATCATACTATTTGGAGCTCTATTTCTAGGGCCTTCACACTATATGAGGGTTATTTGTGGGCTATTATACTATTTGTATGGCTCTTTGTAGGGCCAGTTACCACATAGCTCCCAGACTATTTGTAGGGCTATTTGTAGCACCATCATACTATATGGAAGGTTATTTTTGTGACCATCATACAATTTGGAGGGCAACGTGTGGGGGGGGGTCATCATGCTACCTGGGGGAGCATCATACTATTTGTAGGGCTCTTTGTGGGTCACTATACTTTGTGGGTTGCTATTTGTGGGGTATCTTACTATTTGGAATCTTATGTGGGGACATCATGCTTCCTGGGGGGCTATCATACTACCTAGAGTGCTATTTGTGAAACAAATATAATACATGTAGGGCTATTTGTGGGGGCCGTCATACTATTTGGAACACTATGTAGGCACTATCATGCTACCTTGGAGGCCATTATACTTTTTGAAGGGCTATGTGGGGCCATCATACTATTTAGAGCGCTATGTGGAGGCTATCATGCTATCTTGGAGGCCATCATAATTTTTGTAGGACTATTTGTGAGGCCATCAGATTAATCACAGTGCTATGTAGGGCTATCATGCTACCTTGAAGGCGATCATACTATTTGGAGGGCTATTTTGGGGGCTATTATATTATTTGGAGTGCTTTGTGGGGGGCCATCAAACTATTTGGGGGCATAATACTATTTGGAGAGAAATTTAGGGGCCATCATACTAGTTGGAGGGGTATTTGGAGACCATCATAATATTTGGAGTACTTTGTGGGGGCCATTATGCTATGTTGAAGGCTGTGTGGAAGCCATCATATTGTGTAGATGGTCTATCATACTATGTGTAGAGGAATATGGGGCACACGATACTGTGTTAAGGTCAGTGTGGGGTATTATACGTTGCAGGGGTACTGTAGGGTCATCATACTGTGCATATGCAGGGTAGTGTGGAGTAATTTACTGTTGGGGTATCTTACTGTGTTTGGGGTGCCCATTTCTTGGCATTATACTTTATGAGGCAGTATGTGGGAACACTAAAGCGGGCTTTATACGCTACGATATTTCTAGCAATTGCTAGCGATATCGTACGCAAAAGCACCCGCCCCCGTCGTGCGTGCGATATCATGTGATCGCTGCCGCAGCGAACATTATCGCTACGGCAGCGTCACATGCACTTACCTGGTCGTCGTCGTCGCTGTGACTTCCGAACAAACCCTCCTTCAAGGGGGAGATGAGTTCGGTGTCACGGCGACGTCACTGCGACGTCACTAAGCGGCTGGCCAATCAAAGCAGAGGGGCGGAGATGAGCGGGACGAACATCCCGCCCACCTCCTTCCTTCCTCATTGTGGGTGGGACACAGGTAAGGTGAGGTTCCTGGCTCCTGCGGTGTCACACACAGCGATGTGTGCTGCCGCAGGAACGAGGAACAACATCTTTAAGCAACCATTAACAATTTTTGGTTTTAGGACGACCTCTCCATGGTGAATGATTTTCACCACTTTGGTGGATGTTTAAGGTTGCTGGTAAGTGTTACACGCTGTGATACCGTTAATGACGCCGGATGTGCTTCACTAACGACGTGACCCCGACGATAAAACATTAACGATATCGTAGCGTGTGAATTCCCCTTAAGGGGCTTCAATAATGAATGTTATTTTTTTTTCTTGGTGGTGAGGTGAGGGGCCTAATTAGGACTTCTTCAATGGGGTCCCAAGATTTCTTGGTACATCCCTGTTCAGAGGTACTTATTAAATGCACTAATGGACAGTGCTGTATTTTGTAATGGGAAAAAAGTTGTGGTTACTATTGACCACTGCATCTGAGGCTCATTTACATATCATTGTTTCCAGAACATGTGGGTTTTGTTTTCACTAGAGTTGAGCGCGGTTCGCGGTTCTCCAGTTCGCGGTTCGAGTGATTTTGGGGGGTGTTCTAGAACGAACTAGAACTCGAGCTTTTTGCTAAAGTTCGATAGTTCTAGTTACGTTCGAGAATGGTTCTACAGCTACAGTGTGCAGGGAGCCATCGCTGGCAGCCTGCCAGAAGCTGGTAACCAAGATAAACATCGGGTATCCAAGCAAAGCGCTTTGGTTAGTAACCCGATATTTATCCTAGTTACGTGTGCAGGAAGCCGACATTTCCCCGCTCAGCTCGCTCCGCCCCCCTCCTGCACGCGGCATGTACACATACATACACACACACACACACTCACACTCACCTGTCCCCAGCCATGCAGTCCACGACACTGACGTCCTCAGCTACGTCCCCCTCCTGCACGCGGCATATACACATACATACACACACACACACACACACTCACCTGTCCCCAGCCATGCAGTCCACGACACTGACGTCCTCAGCGCCACATGACCCTGCTAGGCTCCACCCACTTCGCACTCTGGCGCCAGCACACATGGCTCCGCCCACCTGGCACTCTGCACACATGGTCCTGCTAGGCTCCGCCCACCTGACACTCTGCACACATGGTCCTGCTAGGCTCCGCCCACCTGGAACTGTGCACACATTACCCCGCTAGGCTCCGCCCACCTGGCACTCTGCACACATGGCGCTGCTAGGCTCTGCCCACCTGGCACTCTGCACACATAGTCCCACTAGGCTCCACCCACATGACACTCTGCACACATTACCCCGCTAGGCTCCGCCCACCTGGCACTCTGCACACATGGTCCCGCTAGGCTCCGCCCACCTGGCACTCTGCACACATTACCCCGCTAGGCTCCGCCCACCTGGCACTCTGCACACATTACCTCGCTAGGCTCCGCCCACCTGGCACTCTGCACACATGGTCCCGCTAGGCTCCGCCCACCTGACAATCTCCACACGTGGTCCCGCTAGGCTCCGCCCACCTGGCACTCTGCACACATCGTCCCGCTAGGCTCCACCCACCTGACACTCTGCACACATTACCCCGCTAGGCTCCGCCCACCTGGAACTCTGCAAACATTACCCCGCTAGGCTCCGCCCACCTGGCACTCTGCACACATGGCACTGCTAGGCTCCACCCACCTGGCACTCTGCACACATTACCCCGCTAGGTTCCGCCCACCTGGCACTCTGCACACATGGTCCTGCTAGGCTCCGCCCACCTGGCACTCTGCACACATGGTCCTGCTAGGCTCCGCCCATCTGGCACTCTGCACACATTACCCCGCTAGGCTCCGCCCACCTGGCACTCTGAACACATTGGCCCGCTAGGCTCCGCCCACCTGTCACTCTGCACACATTACCCCGCTAGGCTCCGCCCACCTGGCACTCTGCACACATTACCCCGCTAGGCTCCGCCCACCTGGCACTCTGCACACATGGTCCCGCTCGGCTTACCTGCGGTGATGAAGTCCCGACCTCAGCGCTGTCACTGTCCTCCATGGCCGCCGCTTGTCACATCACCTTCTCTCGCTTCCGACCCGAGATTGACTAGCGGTGACGTCACGGGCCGCTCGCGATACTTGGCTGTGAAGATGATTGAAGTCAGTGTGCAGGAGATCAGCGCAGGTAATGTACCTCGCTGACAGCAGCACTTGTCATGCCCTGCAGTGACCTGGGCTGACCCATTGATGTTAGCTCAGGTCACTGCACTGTTCTCCCAGCCAATGGGGAACATCCTGCTCTTCATTGACTGGGACAGTGTGGATCGTTATGGGAACCCCTTGGATTACACCAGACCTGGATTTGTTTTTCTTTCTAATAAATTGGTTAAAGAGGGAATGTATTGGGGAGTGTTTTTTCAAATAAAAATGTGTTTGTCGTCTATTTTTTTTTATTACTGACTGGGTTGGTGATGTCGGGTATCTGATAGACGCCTGACCTCACCAACCCCAGGGCTTGGTGCCAGGTGACATTACACATCTGGTATTAACCCCATATATTACCCCATTTGCCACCGCACCAGGGCACGGGATGAGCTGGGGCGAAGCACCAGAATTGGCGCATCTAATGGATGCGCCACTTCTGGGGTGGCTGCGGCCTGCTATTTTTAGGCTGGGGAGAGTCCAATAACCATGGACCTCCCTAGTCTGAGAATATCAGACCCCAGCTGTCTGCTTTACCTTGGCTGGTGATCCAATTTTTTAAATTATTTAATTTAAAATAACAGCGTGGGGTGCCTCAGTTTTGGATTATCAGCCAAGGTGAAGCTGCCAGCTGTAGTCTGCAGGCTGCAGCCGTCTGCTTTACCCTAGCTGGCTACAAAAATAGGGGGAACCCTACGTCATTTTTTTTTTTCATTTTTTTGGCTAAATACAAAGCTAAGCACCCCTTAGTGCCACATGAAAGGCACCAAAGGGTGCAAAATTACAAAATGCAGGAGAGTGGGACATTATGTGTCTTTCTGCCATTATAATGACAGAAAAGACTGATATGAAGTGTACAAGCACAGGAAAATCACCAGAGCACTCTACGCTGTGAAAAGCAGTAGAAAATGGCACTGGAGGGAACATGTCCATGACCGCCTCATGTAGGATGAAGCAGTGGATCCTGGGTACATTTATGTATTTTCCCTCCTTCAGTTTTTTGGCAGTACGCAAAAAAAACAGAAGGCACACGGATGACAAACAGATGACATATGGACCGTCTACGGAACGGAAACGGATGCCACACGGATGCACCCGTGAAAAAAAACGGACTGTTTTTTGCAGACCGCAAAAATGGATCGGTCGTGTTAATGTAGCCTTATTCTGATCTGCCGTTTATAAACAGCAGGCAGAAATAAGTGAATAACGCCCCCCAGCGTCAGAAAATCTCCGGGGTTTCAGGGCTAGCTGAGACCCTGGAGATCATGATTCAGGACGGTTTTTCCGGTCCCCGCTCACGTGATCACAGGTATACACCGTACACCGATGATCACGATAGAGTAAATGACAGTGTCGGTAAAAAATTATTTAACTCCCATCTGGCATGAACAAACATGATATATCTCCTACCCAATCCCCTCCGGTCCCCCGGTGTCGCCAAAGTGCCCCCCCTGATGCCCTCCCAGAATTCCAAGATGGCCGCGCGCACAGCAGCGCGCCAGCCGCATTCACCCTACTCCTCTGATTTCTGTCGCATGTGCCATGACACATGCGACAGAAAACTCCTCCCCAGGCCCTGCCAGGTCACCCCCTATAACCACACCGGTGTTCCCCGGTGTCCCACGGTACCTGTGCAGCGTTGATCCCCCGTGGCCCTCTCCTTCACAATAGACGCTGCCGTATGCACAGAGCGGCTGCCAGCTCAAGTTCCTGTGTTCAGACACAGTGAGTGGTGGTTATGCATCTGTAAGCTAAATGGGCGGCACAGTGGCTCAGTGGTTAGCAGTCTTGCAGCGCTGAAGTCCAGGGTTCAATTCCCACCAAGGACACCATCTGCAAGGAGTTTGTATGTTCTCCCCGTGTTTGCGTGGGTTTCCTCCGGGTACTCTGGTTTCCTCCCACACTCCAAAGACATACAGATAGGGAATTTAGATTGTGAGCCCCAATGGGGACAGTGTTCCCAATGTATGCAAAGCGCTATGGAATTGATAGCGCTAAATAAATGAATAAATTATTATTATTACTGCAATGCCCTGCTCATGAGGTAAGGAACATAGTTGATTAGGAGAGCTATATACTACATTTCCAAATGGAGGCATTTGATTTTATAGTTTCCCTGCTGAACGACTACCAAACATGAGTCCGTTATACGCCACAAGAAAACACATCTAAATAGCGAGCTCTGTTGTTTAGTATTCATTCAGCTGGATAACTGGACTTAAAGGGGTATTCCATCTCCAAGATCCTATCCCCAATATATAGTAGGTGGAATAGCAATAATATCAGCAAATACCAATATTTGGAAATGTAGAATAGTTCTCCTGATTAGGCATGCCCTTACCTCATGAGCAGGGCATTGCAGCTTTGGTAGCAACCGTTACAACATGGACTCTGCTGCTGTGGACCCGGGGAGAGTGGGTGCAGATTCATTGCACCCACACTCCTCACATGGAGGGTCTGCACGCCTAGAAAATGGGGGATACGTTCCCGTTTTTTCCTTACAATAAATTTGTGAAAGAGGGAATGTTTTGGGGAGTTTTCTTTCAAATAAATTTTTTTTGTTGATTTTTTTTGTTAGTACTGACAGTTTGTGATGTCAGGTATCTGACAGACGCCATGACATCACAAACTGCTGGGCTTGATGTCAGGTGACTTTACAACTAGTATCAACCACATTTATTACCCCGTTTGCCACTGCACCAGGGCACGGGATGAGCTGGGGTGAAGCGCCAGGATTGGCGCATCTAGTGGATGCGCCACATCTGGGGTGCCTGCGGCCTGCTATTTTTAGGCTGGGGAGAGTCCAATAACTATGGACCTTCCCACCCTGAGAATACCAGACCACAGCTGTCCGCTTTACCTTGGCTGGTGATCCAATTTGGGGGGGACCCTACTTTTTTTTTGTAATTATTATTATTTATAAAATAATTATAAAAACAGAGCCTGCGGTGACCTCCACATTGGATCCCCAACCATGATAAAGCTGCCAGCTGTGGTTTTCAGGCTACAGCCGTCTGCTTTACCCTAGCTGGCTATCAAAAATGGAGGGACCCTACATCATTTTTTTTTTAACTATTTTTTAAATAAAAAAAATTAATGGGCTTCCCTGTATTTTGATTGCCAGCCAAGGTAACGCCAGGCAGATGGGGGTGGCAACCCATAGCTGTCTGCTTTATCTGCACTGAGAATCAAAAATACCGCGGAGCGCTACGTCATTTTTTTTAAAGATTTATTTTTACAGCACTGTCATGTCAGGCAATCAAAATACAGGGAAGCCCTTTTTGTTTTTAGTTATTTAAATAAATACCGTAATTAAAAAAAATATATATGGGCTCCCGCTGCATTTTTTGTATTGCTAGCTAAGGATAATCCAAGCAGCTACTGGCGGCTAACCACCACTGCTTGGTGTTACCTTCACTGGCAATGGAAAATCCAGGGAAGCATTTTTTATTTTTTTTGCCAAAAAACTACAAAAAAATGACGTGCGCTTCGCCATATTTTTGTATGCTAGCCAGGTACAGCAGGCAGGTACGGGCTGCCCGTAACCCCCAGCTGCCTATTTGTACCTGGCTGGGAACTAAAAATATAGGGAAGCCCTTTTTTTAATTAATTCATGAATTTTATGAAATAATTAAAAAAAAACAAAAACACGACGTAGGCTTCGCCCCACTTTTGTGTCCAGCCGGTTACAACTAGGCAGCTGGGGATTGTAATCCACAGCACAGGTTAGCCCGTGGTTTCTGGGCCCCTCTGCTGCGAATTGCAGTCCACAGCCGCCCCAGAAAATGGCGCTCTCATAGAAGCGCCATCATCTGGCGCTGTATCCAACTCTTCCAACAGTCCTGGAGCCGGGTGGCTTGTTGGGTAATCATGAGTTAATACTGGCTTTGTTTTACTAGCCAGTATTAAGGCAAAGATTCTTAATGTCAGGCACATTTGACCCAGCCATTAGGAATCTCCAATAAAGGGTTAAAAAAAAACACCACACAGAGAAAAAATACTTTAATAGAAATAAATACACAGACACATTGGAGACTCCATCTTTATTACCCCCTGTCAGCTCTCCACGATCCTGCTCTTCTGTCTTCTTTCTCCTTCAACACATGCAGCTCTGCTACATCACACAGCACAGCTGCATGGGGGAAGACGCTGTGCTCCGTGCAGAAATCACTCTGTGAGAGTGACCACAGGCTCCCGGCTGTAAGCGGTGGCACGAGTTGCCATAGCAACGCTGCTCCGATCACGTGATTCCGGTGCCGCTGCGTGCTGGTAGCGGGACGTCCCCGTCACCGCTACGAAGCGCGTTGCTATGGCAACGGTGATCTCAGTGATTGACTGGCTGTGTCAGCCGGTCAGGAGCCGGCTTCTGCGGACGCTGGTAACTACGGTAAACATCGGGTAACCCAGAAGCCCTTTCCTTGGTTACCCGATGTTTACTGTAGTTACCAGCGTCCGCCACTCTCACGCTGCCAGTGCCAGCCCCCTGCACACATAGCCAGACTACACATCGAGTTAAATTAACCCGATGTGCACTCTGGCTAGGAGTGCAGGGAGCCAGCGCTAAGTGGTGTGCGCTGGTAACCAAGGTAAATATCGGGTTGGTTACCCGATATTTACCTTAGTTACCAAGCGCAGCATCACTTCCACGCGTGCTGCTGGCTGGGGGCTGTGGTCACTGGTTGCTGGTGAGATCTGCCTGTGTGACAGCTCACCAGCAACCCGTGTAGCGACGCTCCAGCGATCCCTGCCAGGTCAGGTTGCTGGTGGGATCGCTGGAGTGTCGCTTAGTGTGACGGAACCTTAAGGGAACGGGAAGCAGAGCGGGGAGTCGAGCTAGAGCACCGTGTAACAGAGAGATGCAATGACAGGTCCTACATGACGCATCATAGTCATGTGACCAGTCTGTAGCCAATGAGATAACAGGCACGTGACTGGCCACATGGCTATTTTTCACGTCACGATAGGTCCTGCATCACTGCTGGCAGTGCTGGTTACCGGGAGGATTCAGCGATCATCGGATGGAATAGCGGCAGGAGACAGAGTGCAGGAGGGATCGCGGGGACCGGTAAGTGTTATGGCAATGTTTATTAACTGTATGTGTACATTTATATGTGTTTTTATGTGTTTGTGATTGCCTCCTATTGTCTCCTATGCGATTCGAGTTCGGTTCGTCGAACGTTCGCCGAACCGAACTCGAACAAGACCTCCGTTCGGCGAACCGAACTCGAGCCGAACCACGGCCGGTTCGCTCATCTCTAGTTTTCACATGTTCACATGCATATTCATAAAAATCCGTGTTAATTTTCACACCTCCATGTTTTTACACGGACCGTGTGTCCCTATAATCCACATGGAGACATGTCCATTTTTTAGCGTCAACACAGATGAAAAAGACCAATAGAATTCTAAGGATCTATGAAAAAGATGTACGGCACATGGACGATATACGTGTGACATCTATGTGTCATCCATATGACACGGATGAGAATTAAATGCATTCAAGAAATTAAAGATTATTATGTGTTATTAAAGATGATAGATAGAGGCATATGTGGCGGGCAGAGGGGTTGGGAACGCCGCTCGCCTGGAACCGCTGGCGCTTGGGTCCGGGGGCTCGAGGAGCACCTCCTAGCCCACAAGTGAAGAGGGGGAGGATTGTGGTGGGATGTTTGGGGATGTCGGTCGTGACGCCACCCATGGGTTGTGGTGATGGTGGGCACCACCGCTGCTGGTGACGGGGGATCCCGGGAGCGATGGCGGAGAGCAGCTAAGGAGTTGACCCCTCTGTGGGTAGGGGCTGTTGGTCCTGGGGCCCAGGTTGGGTAGTAGGGAGGAGGTATAGGTGCAGGTGCCGATGCGGGGAGGCAACGTGGGCGCGGGTGCATTGTTGTGGAGCAGCGCGGTGCCGGATGGCACTGTTGTACTCACTCAAACACAGAAGGACAGAGTCTCTGGTAAACCAAACGGCTGGATGGACAGGGCCCACAGCCGGCTGCGGTGTTCTCACTCTCCCTGGACGGTTGAAGGTGGCTGTCGTTTTCCTGCACCTGTGTAAATGTGTTAGACTCCTATGGCTTCCCACGGGTAGTCCGCTCCCCGGCGTGTACGTGTCGGGAGAGCCCGTTTTGCCCGCAGACGCTGGTCCTTGGCGGTGGCACTTATCCAGACGGGTTGGGCTGTTGCCTTCTGACGGGACTTAGCTGGGAATGAACCCCTGAGGTCCAGACTGCAATCAGAGAATTTGACCTTTACGGCGGCTCCTAGCCTGGTCGGGGTCTGAGTACCCTCCCTTGGTGCTTTGCTTCATTCTGCTCCCCGGTTCGGTACCAGTGGGCCACCGCCCGACCCCGGTCCTACGGTTTTGCCGACCTACACCACCTCCTGCAGATGGCCACCACTGTCTCCCGACCTTGCTGATCGTGCCTGGGCTCCAACCCAGACACCGACAGTCTTTACTCCTCTCACTTTCACTGTCTACTTCAATCTACTGTCCTTTTTCCGCCTCCAGGTCTGTGAATTCCTCGGTGGGTGGGGTCAACCACTTGACTCCGCCCCACCTGGTGTGGACATCAAGCCTGGAGGGTGGCAACAAGGATTTTTGGTTGACTGGTGTCACCTAACCAGGGGAGAGTGTGTGTGTGTGGTGTTAGTGCACTGTGACCACTGGGGGTCCAGGGCGTCACACATAGATAGATAGCTAGATAGATATATGATAGATAGATAGATAGATAGATAGATAGATAGATAGAAGGATAGATAGAGGGATAGATAGAGGGATGGATAGATGGATAGATGGATAAATAGATGGATAGATAGATGGATGGATACTGTAGATAGATTTATTTGTTTCATAGCTGCAAATCTATTTTTTATCTATCATTTATCTATTTATCTGTCTATCTATTATCCATCTATCATCATCTATCCATACACCTATCTATCTATCTTTGCACATCTTTAACACATAAAAATCAATTAATTTCAGTGTCATGCATATTCTTCCAGAAAAGGGTGCTTTACGTGCTGCGACATCGGTAACGATAAATCGTCGGGGTCACTTCGGCAGTGACGCACATCCGGCGCCGTTACCGACATCGCAGAGTGTTACACCAAGGAGCGACGATCAACGAGCACAAAAACGTGAAAAATCATTGCTCGTTGACACGTTGCTCCTTTCCATAATATCGTTGCTGCTGCAGGTACGATGTTGTTCATCGTTCCTGTGGCAGCACACATCGCTGTGTGTGACACCGCAGGAGCGACGAACATCTCCTTACCTGCATCCACCGGCAATGAGGAAGGAAGGAGGTGGGCTGCATGTTCCGGCTGCTCATCTCCGCCCCTCCTCTGCTATTGGATGGCTGCCGTATGACATTGCTGTGACGCCGCATGAACCGCCCCCTTAGAAAGGAGGTGGTTTGCCGGCCACAGCGACGTCACTAGGCAGGTAAGTCCGTGTAATGGGTGTTAGCGATGTTGTGCGCCACGGGCAGCGATTTCCCCGTGTTGCACAATTGCCGGGGGCGGGTACGCTCGCTAGCGATATCGGTACCGATATCGCAGCGTGTAAAGTATCCTTAAGTGTCACACGGATGACACACCTATGGCACACACGTACACAGACGTCACACAGATGGCACATATATACACATGGATGGCCATACGGATGGTCAAAACAGAACATGCCACAAGTGCATTTTTTTTAAATGGACGTGTGAAGAATGCCTGAGGGGTATGAGAGTCTTTGGAATTATTTTCAGTCAATGGATAGTGTGAGGTAGCACGGTCGGCTGCGCAGCAGAAGACACGGGATCCAGGCATTAAGGTTCACAGCACACGGTTTTAATGGCCAAACAAAAGTCCACAACAATATACATGTGCCTCTCCAGCAGAGAACTCAGGGAGTTCTGTTCACTCCCCCACACCCGGCACACCTGCCCTCGTTCCTGTTTCCATTTAACCCTTCCTTCAGCCTGTAAGGAAACAGCATTAACCCTGGAGTGGATCTACTTTCCATCATGGAGTGAGCACAACCGGGGCGAGACATACCGACCGTCATAGATAACCCCGGTCACAGTCTCACATACCCCCCCCTCAGTTCAAGCGTGCGGGGTTGAACTCCCGCCATCAAACACGGGCCGCGGGACAAGGCATCGGCGTTGCCCTGCAACCCACCGGCCCTATGTTCAACCGTAAACTGGAAGTTCTGCAGAGAAAGGAACCACCGGGTAACCCGGGCATTCCGTTCCTTGGCGGACCTCATCCAGACCAGTGGAGAGTGATCCGTCACCAAGCGAAACTGCCGTCCCAGCAGGTAATAGCGTAGGGACTCCAAGGCCCACTTGATCGCCAGGCACTCCTTCTCCACTACGCTATAATTCCGCTCGGGAGGGGTGAGCTTCCTACTCAAGAAGGTGACGGGGTGTTCCTCCCCCTGAACCACCTGAGACAGCACTGCCCCCAGGCCGACCTCTGAGGCGTCAGTCTGTACTATGAACTCCTTCCGGAAATCAGGGTGTGCAAGAACGGGCCGTCCGCACAGGACCTCCTTCAGGGCCCAGAAGGAGTCCTCGGCCTGCGGAGTCCAGCGCACCATGACGGACTTCTTGCCTTTGAGAAGGTCCGTCAAGGGGGCTGATAGTCCCGCAAAATCCTTTACAAACTCCCTGTAGTACCCCACGATACCCAGGAAGGCCCTAACCTGCTTCGTGGTCAGGCCACTTCTGGATCGCCTCAACCTTGTTAATTTGGGGCTTAATCACTCCTTGGCCTATCACGTAGCCCAAGTAGCGGGCTTCCGTGAGTCCCAATGCACATTTCTTGGGATTGGCTGTCAATCCGGCTGTTCGAAGCGCGTCCACCACCGCTTGTACCTGTTCCAAATGGGTCTGCCAATCGGAGCTGTAAATAATGATGTCATCCAGGTACGCTGATGCATACGCCTGGTGGGGTTCCAGCACTAAGTCCATCAACCTCTGGAACGTGGCCGGAGCGCCATGTAACCCAAAAGGCAAGACAACATAGTGGAAGAGACCCTCCGGCGTAACAAAAGCGGTTTTCTCCTTGGCGGACTCCGTCAGTGGCACCTGCCAGTACCCCTTGGTCAGGTCGAGCGTGGTAAAATATCGCGCCTGTCCCAGCCTATCAATCAGCTCATCCACCCGGGGCATGGGGTAGAGATCGAACTTGGATATTTCGTTCAATCTCCTAAAGTCATTGCAGAACCTTAAGGAGCCATGGGGTTTTGGTATTAGGACAATCGGACTAGCCCATTCACTCCGGGATTTTTCGATGACCCCCAGGCGTAACATTGTCTTTACTTCCTCCGATATGGCTTGTCGTCGAGCCTCCGGTACCCGGTATGACTTCAGGCGTACCTTCAGGTGGGGCTCGGTGACAATATCATGTCGTATCAGACTGGTCCTACCGGGCAGCTCGGAGAAGACATCGGGGTTCTGCTGAACCAACCGTCTGGCCTCTCGCCTCTGAGTCTTGGTGAGGGCTTCTCCAATCCTTACTTCCGGTTCGTCCTCTCCGGAGGTCGCTGGAGCCGGATGTGAACGACCCGAAGAGGAGGGAGGTGGGGAAAAAACAGCCATCAGGCTTTCCCGTTCCTGCCAAGGTTTTAATAGGTTGACATGGTATATTTGTTCAGGTTTCCGCCTACCGGGCTGCAATACTTTATAGTTAACCACCCCTACTCTTTCCTTTATCTTGTAGGGGCCTTGCCACTGAGCCAGGAATTTACTCTCCGCCGTGGGGATTAATACCAACACCCGATCCCCGGGTTTAAAGGTCCGCACGGTGGCTTGTCTATTGTAGCGGCCGCTTTGCGCGGCCTGAGCCTCCTGTAAATGCTCCTTCACAATTGGCATGACCGCGCTTATGCGGTTCTGCATACCCAAAATGTGTTCAATCACACTTTTGTGGGGGGTGGGCTCTTGCTCCCATGTTTCCTTTGCCAGGTCCAACAATCCCCGGGGATGTCGCCCGTATAACAATTCAAAAGGCGAAAAGCCCGTGGATGCCTGTGGCACCTCTCGTATGGCAAACATCAAATAGGGAAGCATCATATCCCAGTCTTTCCCGTCTTTTGAAATCACCCTTTTGAGCATGGTTTTCAGGGTTTTATTGAAACGCTCGACTAAACCGTCCGTTTGAGGATGATACACAGACGTACGCAACTGCTTGATCTGGAGTAGCCGGCATAGCTCTTTGGTCACTTTAGACATGAATGGGGTCCCCTGATCCGTAAGGATCTCCTTGGGCAACCCCACCCGGCAGAACACAGCAAACAACTCCCGAGCTATAAGCTTTGCTGCAGTATGTCTGAGAGGTATCGCCTCGGGATACCGGGTGGCATAGTCAACGATCACTAGGATGTGTTGGTGCCCTCGAGCGGACTTTACGAGGGGCCCCACCAGATCCATCCCTATCCGTTCAAAAGGGACTTCTATAATGG
Organism: Anomaloglossus baeobatrachus; assembly: GCF_048569485.1. NCBI lineage: Eukaryota > Metazoa > Chordata > Amphibia > Anura > Aromobatidae > Anomaloglossus > Anomaloglossus baeobatrachus. Next base: position 281,880,088 of record NC_134355.1, on the reverse strand, counting down.
GTAACGGTACCAATGGACTGCGAAAATGGGCCAGGGGTGCGGTAAGCTGACACTCCGGGCAGGTTTCGCAGAACCGTTTTACCTCCCCAAAGACCCCGGGCCAATAGAACCTTTGCAATATTCGCTCCTGCGTTTTCTTGACCCCTAGGTGGCTACTCATTAGGTGTTTATGAGCCAAGTCGAGGACCCGCCGGCGATACGGCTGGGGCACCACCCACTGTTCTACCCCCACGCCCCGTATTTCATCTACCCGGTAGAGTAAATCTTGCTTAAGAGCGAAATGGGGGTACCTTACCTGGGCACCGGGCAGCTGTGCCACCCCGTCAACTACTGTCACCCGACTCCGGGCATGTATTAACGTAGGGTCCTGGAGTTGGGCTGTCCCAAACGTATCCGGGGACGCCTCCAACTCCGGGATGGGCTCGACCATCTCAGCCTCTCCTGCCAATACCTCTAGGGGTGACCTATCGGGTTCACACTCTGTCCCTATCATGGGGACCCCTAAGGCAGGCGTCCCGGATTCAGGATTGTAGGGCTCAGGTCCCGGACTGACCAATATCTGAGGGGACTTAGGGGGTCCCCTCCATAAAGTTCAAAAATAGGGCAGATCCCTTCCTAGGATCACGTCATAAGGAAGAGTGTTAAGAAGTCCCACCTCATGTTGCACCTGACCGCAAGGTGCTGTGATGGTGACAATCCCCGTGGGATAGTCTCGGCGGTCCCCATGTATGCAAACCACCCCCACGGTACGTCCTGTGGCCTTTACTTTAGCCCTCAAGGTGGATCGCACAAGGGTCACTAAGCTTCCGGAATCCAACAATCCTGTAACCGGACATCCATTCACGTGTATTTGGCACAAGTGGGGCTCCGTCTCTGGGGAGATCAGGTCAGTGGTACACACCGCCTGAGCATACATTGAACCCCGCCGGATAACCCCACAATCCATGGGCTCCGTGGTGAGTGGACACTGGGCTTCCATATGTCCCACCCGCTGGCACCGCCAACATCTAATCGGGACAGAAACCCCCTTGACGGGTTGTCGTTTAGGGTACAGAACCTTCCGGACCTCAGGAATGGCGGCCGCGGCCTCAGACGGGACGGTAGGGGACTCCTGCACCGTTGTCAGCGGTGGGTCCTTGGCCCTAGGCTTGGAGGGGCCGGACCGACGAGCGGTACGCAAAGTCTCAGTGTCCCGTATCAAGTCCTGCGTAGCCACATGCCGCTCTACCAGGGACACTAATTGGTCCAGGGTACTCGGGTCACCCTGTCCTACCCACCGTTGAACGGTGACGGGTAAAGTGCGCACAAAACGATCCACTACTACCCTTTCCACCATTTGCGCCGGGCTCAGAGTGTCAGGCTGCAACCACTTTTTTACAAGATGCAACAAGTCATAGGCCTGGGAGCGTACGGGTTTGGATTCCTCATAGAACCACTGATTTACCCGCTGAGCCCGTACATAGGTATTCACCCCCAACCGAGCCAGTATTTCGGCTTTCAGGGTCACATAGTCAATGGCGTCCTCGGTACAGAGGTCCAGGTACGCTTTTTGGGGTTCCCCCGTCAGATAGGGCGACAATACCTCAGCCCACTGGGGGGTCGGCAGCTTTTCCCGCTCGGCCACCCACTCAAACACCGCCAGGAACGCTTCCACATCATCCCCCGGGGTCATCTTTTGCAACGCTTGTCTCACCGCTTTCCGGACGCTGCAGTCGTCACCCGGTACCGGGGTTGTTGCTGCCGGTCCGGCACGGATCGACTTGGCCAGGAGAATCATCTGTTCTTGATGTCTTTGTTCCTGCAATTGCAAGGCTTGCTGCTGACGTGTATTGGCCTGAATCAGCTGTTCTTGGTGCCTTTTGTCCTGCATTTGCAAGGATTGCTGCTGACGTTCCAACGCCTGGAGCAGGTGTGCATTGGTCTGTTGCTGCTGTGCATTAGCCTCTTGCAGCTGTGCATTAGTCTGTTGCTGCTGCTTTAGTATGTCCTCCATGGCGTCGCCGGGTTTGGGCTGTAGTATAGCCGCTCGAATCCAGGACATGTGCTACTGGGTCACCAGGGATGGATGCTTCACCTCACCGGCTGTCATGCCTGCATTCTCCACCATATGTGAGGTAGCACGGTCGGCTGCGCAGCAGAAGACACGGGATCCAGGCATTAAGGTTCACAGCACAAGGTTTTAATGTCCAAACAAAAGTCCACAACAATATACATGTGCCTCTCCAGCAGAGAACTCAGGGAGTTCTGTTCACTCCCCCACACCCGGCACACCTGCCCTCGTTCCTGTTTCCATTTAACCCTTCCTTCAGCCTGTAAGGAAACAGCATTAACCCTGGAGTGGATCTACTTTCCATCATGGAGTGAGCACAACCGGGGCGAGACATACCGGCCGTCATAGATAACCCCGGTCACAGTCTCACAATAGTTTCAGCTCTAAAACTGTTATGGTTTTAATGTTGAGAGATATGCAAATATAGAATGTAAAATTATATGTACTGTCTATTAGGGTTTTGTTAACACCCTCAGTTAATTAACACGATTGGTAAAATCTGTAAATAAAAAAAAATCTGAATGCCAGAATACTGAACCAGGGCTATGTGCCCACGCTGCGGATTTACAGCGGATTTTGCTGTGGATTTGCCGCGGATTTACCGGAAAATCTGCAGCAGCGGCACTTCCAAGCCATTTCAATGGCATTTTGGAAATGCTGTGCCCATGCTGCGGATTTTTCCGCGGCGGATTTGCCGCGGATTTTGATCCGGAAAAATCTGCAGCATGTCAATTATTGTTGCGGATTTTGTTGCGGATTTTTCCCATGCAAGTCAATGCAAGGTGTAAAATCCGCAAGAAATCCGCAGGTCTGTTCCCACAGGCTCTTTTTCCTGCAGATATGGTGCGGATTTCGCAAACAAATCCGCAGGAAGTGATGTAGGATAGTTCAGGAAGAGGAAGTTTCATCATTTTGTAGTGTAGAGTAGTGGCAGTGTAGTCGTGTTGTGTCCGGACTCTGGATTGCCAGCTAAAAGCAGCTAGTTACAGGCTGTTTGCTTTTAGCTGGCAAAACAGGATCCCAGGTCTTTTTTCACAATTCTTTTTAAAAAAAAAAAAAAATGTGCTCCGCTGTATTTTCACTGTCCAGCCCGATGCAAGCAAGCAACTGAGGGCTGTGCTTCCCAGCGGGATAAGGCTGCCCCTCCCGCTGAGAAAAACAGTCCTCAGCTTCCCCTGAAAATGGCGGCTCCGTTGTGAAGCGCCATTCACAGGTTCTGTACCGAGGCTCATCCAGCTGCCCTGATGCATTGGCTGGCTGGGTAATTACGGGGTTAATGCCAGTTTTCTGCAAACTGGCACTAAGCCCGAGGTTCATAATGTCATGCCTGTGTAGACACAGCCATTATGAACCTCCGTTTAGTACTAAAGAAAAGAAAACACTTTTTTTAAAAATTTTATTTGAAAGAAAAACACACACACACACACATCCCTGATTGCCATCTTTATTACTCCCTGAATCCCCCGACGATAATCCATGACAACTCCGAGCCGGGCTCCGATGTGCACCCGGCTGACCCGGGCACTGACGTCAGCCGGTCACAGCAGCCGTCAGTGTATTATTAAATGCTGCACAGCTCTTTTCCGGCAGCTGGGAACGTCTGATATCAGAGCCCTGGTCAGCTGACTTAATTCGCGAGCGCAGGCGGGTCAGCTGACTGCACACCGACAGCTGACGATGTGCACTCATGTGACCCGGGCACGGACGTCAGCCGGTCCCAGCAGCCGTTAGTGTTCGAGATGCTGCAAAGCTCTCTTCCGGCTGCTGGTACCAGCTGACGTCCGTGCCCGGGTCACATGAGTGCACATCGGAGCCCGGCACATCAGCTGGTCGGTGTGCAGTCAGCTGACCCGCCCGCGCTCGCGAATTAAGTCAGCTGACCAGGGCTCTGATATCAGACGTTCCCAGCTGCCGGAAAAGAGCTGTGCAGCATTTAATAATACACTGACGGCTGCTGTCACCAGCTGACGTCAGTGCCCGGGTCAGCCGGGTGCACATCGGAGCCCGGCTCAGAGTTGTCATGGATTATCGTCGGGGAATTCAGGGAGTAATAAAGATGGCAATCAGGGATGTGTGTGTGTTTTTCTTTCAAATAAAATTTTTAAAAAAAGTGTTTTCTTTTCTTTAGTACTAAACGGAGGTTCATAATGGCCGTGTCTACACAGGCATGAAATTATGAACCTCGGGCTTAGTGCCAGTTTGCAGAAAACTGGCATTAACCCCGTAATTACCCAGCCAGCCAATGCATCAGGGCAGCTGGATGAGCCTCGGTACAGCACCTGTGAATGGCGCTTCACAACGGAGCCGCCATTTTCAGGGGCAGCTGAGGACTGTTTTTCTCAGCGGGAGGGGCAGAGAATGCTTCAGCCTTATCCCACTGAGAAGCACAGCCCTCAGTTGCTTGCTTGCATCGGGCTGGACAGTGAAAATACAGCGGAGCACATTTTTTTTTTTTTTTTTTAAAATACCAGTGAAAGGGAACATGGCACCACATTTTTTGGCTGTAAGCTGCGGCCGCCACCACTGGGTTATTATATACAGCCTGTTAAAATGCTGTATATAAGCACAGTGGTGTTGGCCGCAGCTTTTTACAAAAAAAAGTGGCGACAGGTTCCCTTTAATCATTTCTGCCCCTTTATTACAAAATGGATAATGGAGAAGAAAGGAGGGTTGGGACAGGAAATGACATAAAGAGCCTTTTTTTCCCTTCAAAACAGACTAAGCTTTATTCAGAAACACAATAGAGTACAATGGACAAAATCCGCATCAAAATCCGCAACGAAATCTGAGTCAAATCCGCGTCAAATCCGCGTCAAATCCGCACCTATGCTAAGGTGCGGATTCCGGGGGAAAGCTGCGGATTTTGATGCAGAAAAATCCGCAGGTACATTCTACAGTGGACACATTTTGCGGATTTTGATGCGGATTTTGATGCGGATTTTGTCCATTGTACTCTATTGTGTTTCTGAATAAAGCTTAGTCTGTTTTGAAGGAAAAAAAAAGGCATTAACTGGCATTAACCCCGTAATTACCCAGCCAGCCAATGCATCAGGGCAGCTGGATGAGCCTCGGTACAGCACCTGTGAATGGCGCTTCACAACAGAGCCGCCATTTTCAGGGGCAGCTGAGGACTGTTTTTCTCAGTGGGAGGGGCAGAGAATGCTTCAGCCTTATCCCGCTGAGAAGCACAGCCCTCAGTTGCTTGCTTGCATCGGGCTGGACAGTGAAAATACAGTGGAGCACATTTTTTTTTTTTTTTTTAAAAAGAATTGTGAAAAAAGACCTGGGATCCTGTTTTGCCAGCTAAAAGCAAGCAGCCTGTAACTAGCTGCTTTTAGCTGGCAATCCAGAGTCCGGACTCAACACGACTACACAGCCACTACTCTACACTACAAAATGGTGAAACTTCCTCTTCCTGAACTATCCTACATCACTTCCTGCGGATTTGTTTGCGAAATCCGCACCAAATCCACAGGAAAAAGAGCCTGTGGGAACAGACCTGCAGATTTCTTGCGGATTTTACACCTTGCATTGACTTGCATGGGAAAAATCCGCAACAAAATCCGCAACAATAATTGACATGCTGCAGATTTTTCCGGATCAAAATCCGTGGCAAATCCGCCGCGGAAAAATCCGCAGCATGGGCACAGCATTTCCAAAATGCCATTGAAATGGCTTGGAAGTGCCGCTGCTGCAGATTTTCGGCAAATCCGCGGTAAATCCACGGCAAATCCGCGGCAAAATCCGCAGTAAATCCGCAGCGTGTGCACATAGAAATGGCAATGATAGTCAGAGGTTCAGGGGTTTAAATAGATGAAAACCCCCACTAGGGATCACAGAAAGGAAAGAGGATTTTTCCCCATACCTTCCTGACAGAACAGCATCAACAGTCCCTGGAATTAAATGGGATGGCAAAGCAGCCTCCCCCCGCCATCCGCATCCAAGTCACAGCACCTCTTAGAAACCAATGTCAAAATAGAGAGAGCAGGCACAGGCTTGCATGTAATGGATACATTGCTTGAATCAGGATCTCAGCCCATAAATTTTGTTACACTCAGATTAGATGACAAAAACCTAAATATTACTATTATTATTATTATTATTATTATTAACACCATTTATTCCAAGTGAAAAAGAGGCATACATAAAAAACAAGTACAACAATCCTTAATATTACAAAAAAACAAATGGCACATTCCCTTTAAGAGGATAGACTGTACATTGAAATGTTTGTAGAATACATTTGTTTGTGCTGTTAAAGGTAATATAGGGGTATTCCTTATTAGTTTATTCAGTATTTAGGATCAAGAAATGCAACAGTATGTTGTATGAGACATACAGTATATTAGCTCCCTTTCAAACTTCCCAATATAAATCTTGAATTATTATGACTACATTTTGCAATTGTGAATGTTTACCTTGTAATCATCCTGACTTACTCAGGAGGAGACGAAGACAGACGAGGACCCTGTGCAATACCAGTATATGGGCCCTTGGCTGTTCAGTAGCTCATCATACTGCACAATTCTACTTGCTTGGAAGGCAGTAGTGTGCCCCCTTATATATAGAGCCCCTATACACCAGCACATGTTGCACCAATAGTATGTCCACCTCTGGAGTTACTTGTATTACAGACCTGAGCTGTATTTATAATTCTGCTTGCTTCAGAGGTAAAATCCCCAAGTCTTCCTTTCTTTCACTCCACTTTAGTAGTTTTCTGACAAATGTAATCAAAAACTGTACAACTATACAAAAATCAAACTGAATAATGGTTGCACAGATACATTTTTAGAGATATTGTGATGCTAAACCACTAGGGGAAACAAGTGCACAAGAATGATGTCAGACACCTAGGTGCAAGGAGGGAGGGAGAGAAGCCGAGGTCACATGAGAGCCTAGGGTCAGTTGCCAGGAAGGAGCATCAATAACCAAGGGGGAACAGAGACAAGGTTGCGGTATGATCCGGAGTCAGACACCAAGAGGACACGTCAAAGACCAGGGAGCGCGCAGAGCTGGAGTCACAGAATGACGAAGGTCAGGGAACCAGGGAGTACAGTCCGAGCAGAGGAGAAGAGGGAACGGGGAATGAAACTAAGGTAGTAGGACAAGATCTGACCCACTCACGGGAACCAGAAACATACACCTTGAGGCAGGAACTATTACTGGTGGCGTTCTGGGTGAAAAGGCTCCAAGATAAGGCAGAGCGATCACCCGAAATGAGGCACCACCAAGTAGGCTCCTCCCACAGAGCCTATATCCAGAAAATATAGTCCACAGAGAAACACACATACACAACATATTGGCTCTGCAAGAAAGCAGAGCCACAAGAAAGAATCATGACAAATATGTTGTCTATTGAGAATGAAGACCGTCAGAATTCACAGCTGCACAAAAAGGAACAGCACACTTTTAAGTTCTATAAAAAAAAATCCCCAGTGTTATCATTGTACAAGCAAATAAAAGTGTAGACTAAAATAGGAATATCAGGACATTGATAAGACTCCTAAAAATACCTTACAAATGGCATTACAAACATACTGCACTGTTTTGTCAAGTACGATAAAGGCCACCATCAGAAACAACAGGCGGACACCATTATTCTCATCAGGGTCTATTGGGTGGTGTTCACTACCTGCAAAATCCAGCCCTTCCACCATTTTCATTCCTCTGCGCCATCACAGGAACATTTCTTTAGTGCGCACTTACCGGATTTTGCCGCGGATTTTCTGCAGATTTGCTGCATGCTTCGCTGCAGAAAATGTTCATAACATCTCTGCAGTGTTTCACCAGCAAAACCTATGGGAAAAAAATCCTGTGCGCACTAGGCGGAATTTGACAGCTGCATGTTTTGCTGCGGGATTTCCGCAGCAAAAACAATTGCATGTCAATTCTTTTCCGCACATCGCTGCGGGATTTCACTCCATTGACTCCAATGTAATCGTGAAATCCCGCAGGGAATAACACAGGCTGCAAATTCTTTGGGGGTTTCACTGCGTTTCACTGCATTATTCCCTGCAGTTTTTCGCAGTTTACCTCCGGTAATGTACATCGCTTGCCTGCGGTTTTGCAGGGAAGTGATGTCATTACAGGAAGAGGAAGCAAAGCAGAGAGTAAACAAACAGACAGACACAGACATAGAACACAGACACAGACACATAGAACACACATAGAAAGCAAACGGAAATATAGAAAACAAAGCACGTGGGCTCCGCTGTATATTTACCGTCCAGCCGAGGTAAGCACACAGCGGCGGCCCGGTATTCTCAGGCTGGGGAGGGCGAGGGGCAGGGTTAATGTCCCCCGCCTTCCTCCCCCCTCCCGCAGCTGAGAATATCAGCCACAGCTGCCCCGGCACTGTCGCATGCATTATGCGGCAGTACCGGAGTGTCCCCGACTCTTCCTGCTGCCGTGTAGCAGTGGCAGTCAAGGTAATACAAGGAGTTAATGGTGGCGGATCGCTGCCATTAACTCCAGGCTTTATCATGGCAGCGTCTATGTGACAGCTGACATGATCAACCCGTAAGTAAAGTGAAAAAACACACACCGAAAAATCCTTTATTTTAAATAAAACACAAAGAAGCTCCTGGTTCACCATTTTATTAACTCCTCCCGAAACAAAGCTCCAACGTAATCCATAGCTCCGGCGTAATCCACAGGTCCTGCGCTGCTTACATCCAGCCGCGACTGACACACAGCGCTGAATGCAGGCTCGCAGCAAGACAGCAGAGGTAATTAACGGTCATTTCCCACGGCCGGTAATGTGAACTCACTGCCGACCGTGGGAAATGCAGCGATCTGTCCTCTATCTATCTGTCTATCTATCTATCTATGTATCTATCTATCTATTCTTCTGTCTCTTTATCTATCTATCTACTATCTAAGAAGGAAATGATTTTTTTTTTTTCAATGTGCTTTATTGCATTGAATGCAATAAAGCACATGTACCAACCCGCACGCGGCAAAACCGCAAACAATACCGCGGTAAAACTGCAGCAAACCGCATGCGGTTTTTGGGTGCGGTGTGCCGCAGTTTTTTACCGCGGGTGCGGTAATCTTTCAGTGCCTGCGGAATTTTCTTGAGAAAATTCCATTTTCCAGTGTGCACATAGCCTTAAGTTGGATATGCTGTAATATTCCTAGAACAATCCCATTAACACAAATCTAACATCTGGACATGTATGACATAATGGTAAATGAACAAGTCTGCCCAGCATCACACACTTCCTTTAATTTAATCAAAGTTCTGCTTGTCTCACCTATAATCTTCAGTCTCCTAAAGAATCATATAAATATTTGCACATCCAAGGATCATATACGTCTGTAATCCTAAATATACTTTCAAGCTTGATTCTCTAATTATAATACAGTGCAGAAAAAAAAGTATGAACAGAGAACAGTTGTGATCATTTTGTAATGTACATTAACCAGATGTGCCGCCATTCCGATATGATGTCATGAGACTAAATACTGAGCACTTTGTGTCCAATCCTAAACTAAATTATCTCATTTCTGACAACACTACCACGTTCAATCTATGGAACACTTCTAGAGGAAATCACACTCTGTACGGAGTTTCCTGAATTAAAAATTCCTACACTTCTTATATACTGTATCTATGTTGTCTTTTGTGCTACATGGTTGAATCTACTATGTTTCCTTCTGAAATGGTCTACAGCTTTACCACTTTATGGAAACTGACCCCAACTCGTATAGGAGTTTCAACAGTTTTCTGATGTAAAACACTTTGAAATGCCACAAATATTGTCAGTTTTTTTGCGCTATTTATGGCTAGCTCTGCCAAAGTGGATGGAACTTGGGTGAGATGGGACATAGCGATGCATGACCAGAAAATTCATCAACATTTAAGCCCAAATTACACAAGAAATGTTCTCCAGTTAAATTAATGTTGCCTTCATCAAGACTATCATACAAAACACCTCTCTAAATAATTCAGGGCTATTATTTTTGCATTATTGGGCTAGATTTACTACAAATGTACATGTTCCATTCCAGCAGCCATGATAGTAATCTGTGGCTGATGTACAGGAGGAGAGATCGTACAGCCTTGTACCGCATGATGTCCGCGAACTTTCTTTTCCATTAGCCAGCCTGGTATGACCTCATGTGTACCATGCCCCAACAGTAATATTGTACGAGACCAGCTAGTATTGGATAGTGCTACTTCATCCATCCAGCTGCCACAGATCACTGTCATAGCTGATGGAAAGGCACAAATGAGACTAGATTGGACCCATTAGGAAGTTATGCTTTATGCTTAGTTCATTCCATCTTTACTCATGACGACACAAATTATTCTTAGGATCCGACTATGATTTTGAGTTTTATGATGTTGCGTGCAAAAGTGTAAAACTGTAAAAAATTTACAATAGACTTTAAAAATGTGAGAACCGTTTGCAAATAGACTACCGAGTCATTTGCAGGTATGTATGAATATCCAAACCACAATATCTCCTTGACATCACTTGTCACAAATGAAAAGAGGATCGGTCACCACATTCCCTCAACAAGCGTCAGCCTGTAAGTACAAGCGATTAATTTAGCATTGAGTATAGCCATTAGAATTTTTTTTTCTTTCACATTAGTATAATGCACTAATGGGTCTGTTTTGGTTTCTCATTATTATGCACTATTAGATTTTGTGAACGAGTTGCGTTTATGTCTAGTTTTTGATGGCATTTCAGTGCAGTTTTGTCACAAAACCTGAAGGGAATCCTAATGCTGGCAAAGTCAATGAGAATTCCAAGATGTCATGCACACGATGCTTATTTGGGACTTGCATATTTGGTGCAGAAAATAGTTTACAGCATCACCCATTGACTTCAATTAAGTTGCTCAAAAACGCTATAAAAATGGTGTATGGTGGTGGTATAAAAATGATTGCGATCATTCATATATAAATTTGACTTGCAATTATTTAGCATATGATGAATTATGTATAGTCTTCTTATGTGACTGCATTGTTAGTGTTTTGCTCCTGGTATTTGAATGTTTTGTTTCCTGTATACTACAAATTACAGCCTGTTCTGACATTCCCTAATAGCTCAATGTGTTATTAGGTTGATTCCCAAGTAAAAGGTCACTGGTTCGAATCGAGGAGCAGGCAAAAGATTTCTGAAAGAGAAAAAGCATCATCAAGCTCATTGATAGTGGCTTCTCAGCTAAGAAAATTAAGAAGCATCGGCTCAAGTTTGCAAAGAAGTACAAAAATTGAACAGTAGAAGAAGATTTGAAACAGGTGATATGGATTAATGAAATGGAAGGCAATAGACTAGGCTCTGGTGGGTGCAAATAGGTCTAGAAGGAACAAGGGAAAAAGGGCATAACAGATTAAGAAATTGAAGACACTCTCAAGTTCAGTGGAGGAAGCCTGATGATAATGGATTGTTTCACAGCCAGTGGCATTAGATACTTGACTAGGTTTGATAGTGGTCTCAATACTGAGCTATATGCGAGTATCCTGAAAGACAAATTACTTTGTACACATGAGCACTATGGGTTTGAAAAGGACGACATAGTGCTACACCAGAACAATGACCCAAAGCATACATCAAAATTGGAGAAGAAATTGTTCAATCACAAAAAAAGTAGAGGTGCCGGATTGGCCCCCATAGTCCCCAGATCTCAACCCAATTGAACACTTGTGGGTAGAGTTGAAGAAAAAACTGTATTCATACCCACGTGAGTCGACCAGTAGGCACCAACATTGTGAACATGTATCAGAGAACTGGGATCATACTTTAGTCGAAACATGCTTGAATTTGATCACTAGAATACCCAGAAGGATTCAGGCAGTGTTGAAAGTCAAAAGTGGATATACAAAATAATAAAAAATTTAAATTTAGATTTTTAGGAACAAAACTTTAACAATGCAGTGACATGACAATAATTTGCATAACTAATCATACACTAAATAGTTGCAAGTCACATTTATGTTTGAGATAGCCAAGATGATTGTCTAAAAAAATGAAGGTAGTCTCATGCTCAAATCTGTAGTGTATTGTGAGATATGGAGCCTGAAAGTCAAAAGATCAAAACATTGTTACCCTTTTGCTTGTCACTGTATATACATGTCTGCCCACTTACCCTATGCATCACACTATCATCCGTTATTTTAATTTTATTTATAAAATGTGATGTTTGATTCAGAGAACAATAAAATTGCACCCTGTAGAGCCAATTGGGTAGATTTTTATGGTTAAATATTTACATAAAACAGTCCCCCTTTATTTTGATAACTAACAAAGATAAAGCAGACAACTGCAGATTGATAATATCAGACTTGGAAGATCCATGGTTATTGGGCCCCTCCCAGCTTAAAAATACTAGCCCAAAGTTGGTCCAGAATTGGCATATCCCATTAGATGCACTAATTTTGGCACTTCATCTTGGCTCTTCTGATTGCCCTGGTGTGGTGGCAATTGGAGTAATGGTAGTTGGGGTTGATGTCTTCTGTGTAGTGGCAGGTGGCATAAAGCTCTGCTGATGGTAATGCAAAAGTATCTATCTATTTAGGTGTATAGTGAGTATTTTGATCTCACACCACAGGTGTTTCACAGAAGTTATTCATTAGCTGCAAATTTGTCAGTTACAGAAGGGCTAAAAGGTGAACATGGAACCCACAATTTATTGCACAATTTTTCCTGAACATGGTGATGCCTAAAGCCCGCTTTACACGCTGAAATGTATCTTACAGTGTGTCGGCGGGGTCACGTCGTAAGTGACGCACATCCGGCATTGTAAGTTACATTGCAGTGTGTGACAGGTACGTGCAATTGCGATTGAACGTTAAAACGTTCATCGCATACACATCGTACATGTCTCTAGAATTGCACGTCCGATTGTTCATCGTACCCGGGTAGCACACATTGCAGTGTGTGACACCCCGGGAACGATGAACAGATCTTACCAGCGTCCTGCGGCTCCCAGCCCACAATGCGGAAGGAAGGAGGTGGGCGGGATGTTTACGTCCCGCTCAGCTCCGCCCCTCCGCTTCTATTGGCCGGCTGCCACGTGACGTCGATGTGACGCCACACGTCCCTCCCACTCCAGGAAGTGAACGTTCGCCGCCCACATCGAGGTCGTATGGAAGGTAAGTACGTGTGACGGGGGGTTACTCATATGTGTGGCATGTTCAACAAATTGTACGTGCCACACATACGATGGGGGAGTTGCAAATCGCATACGAAATCGTATGCGAAATTGCAACATGTAAATCAGGCTTTATATGTGATCAGACATTATGGTTTGGCTAAGATTTTGCTAGAATAGTTTGAGGTTGACATTTGAGGAGCCCCTAAGGTGCCAGAACAGCAAAATTCCCCAAGGTGACCCCCATTATAGAAATTGCATCTCTTAGATAATTTATTTATGGCTGCAGTGACTATATGTAGCATCCACACCATGCTCTAGTTCTGGAGAATTACAAATATGCTAGCTTAGTGCCCATACATTGTGCCCCATATGTTGTAGCACCCCCAACACATTATGCCCTGTTAGTGCTTCTGGAGACATGAACTCCGTAAAACATTAAGTGGGCTCCCCCCCAATACAATAATGCCACACATGTGGCTGCTAACTGTGAATTAGCACACTGTGGTGGTCACAAGGAGGGGGGGCATTTGGATTTGGAAGCACAGAATTCACTGGATTTAATTTGGGGGTTGATAGCCATATCACTTTGTCAGAGACTTCATTCTACCAGTAATGTGGAAGCCACAACTATTTCTATTAAACAATGACGGACCCCTGTGGGGGCATGGTTTGTGCGGGATAAGTTAGGAGAAGAGTTGAGCGATGTTCGATTCGAACGTTTCGCCAACTTCAAATTCGAGTGATGTTGGGCGGTGTTCGAGTCGTTCGACGAACTCGAACAATTTGCTTCAAGTTCGGCAGTTCGAGTTACGTTCGATAACCAAAAAGCGTAGCTAGTTACTAGCTGGCTTTTCACTGTAATACTGTGAGTCACTGTGAATCATGATATTATCAAAATTCAGCGTATAGTGTGTGGGGGGGGACGGGGTTTAGATCAGTGCTGCTGCTGAGTGCTGAAAGAATGGCGATCGCCATTTTTTTTTTCCTAACCACACATACAGTGGGGCGGGCCAGGCTGTCAGCCAATCACATCAATTAAGAAATAACGTCTGGAACACCAATTCTGAGTCTGAGCTGGGTGCAAAAACTTAAAAAATCTACACTATATGGAGAGAAGGTATGCACAACAGTGACTATGTAAGGGGAATACATGGAATAGCAGAAACTGCTGTGTGAATACTGACATGAAAAATCCAATAACTATATATGTAAGAATGAAAATATGAAAATGGAATCTGCATTACTGCCATGAGCTTAAGAATAAAGAGAAATTCAGCTATTGAATTGATCAATGCAATAGAGCCCCAACACTACGCCAAAGTATTTCTCTACGTTGGGGTCCCTAGCTTGTGTGTGTCCTCTCATGCAGTTAAAAAAAACTTACCGTGTTGGGAAGCTGAGACCCAGGCTATATATACGTATCATGTGGACTGGCAATAGGTGTGGTGGGGCTAGGTTCACAAACGAAAGACTACAAATCAATTAAGAAATAACGTCTGGAACACCAATTTTGAGTCTGAACTGGGTGCAAAAACCTAAAAAATCCACACTATATGGAGAGAAGGTATGCACAACAGTGACTATGTAAGGGGAATATATGAAAAGCAGAAACTGCTGTGTGAATACTGACATGAAAAATCCAATAGCTATATGTAAGAATGAAAATATGAAAATGGAATCTGCATTACTGCCATTGATCAATTCAATAGCTAAATTTCTCTTTATTCATATGTTCATGGCAGTAATGCAGATTCCATTTTCATATTTTCATTCTTACATATAGCTATTGGATTTTCATGTCAGTATTCACACAGCAGTTCTTGCTTTTCATATATTCCCCTTACATAGTCACTGGTGTGCATACCTTCTCTCCACATAGTCAGCCAATCACAGACAGACACACAGAAAAGTGGATTTTTGCCAAACAAGCAAGGGCATGTGTCATTGGCTGTGCATGTCACATGTCTTTGTCCTTTAAGACCCGGCCATTTTCCCTGTCGCTGCCATTATCTCTCTGCTGCAGATGGGTGACAGTCACCGCTCCCACTCCCGCTGCTGCAGCTGTGTGTGCTATAGACATAGAGTGCAATCTACACATCGCTTTAGGGATTAGGGACTGCTTGTAATTCCAGCCCTTTTCAGGGCTACATTACAGCCGTTCATAGCCATTGTTGCTAGGCAGGTCTGTGCTAGCGCTGTGCAGGGGTTTATATCACAGCGTCTGGCTAAATCAGCTCAGGCAATTCCTTGGGGCATTGTTTCATTGGCAGGGATAGAAAGTGAGGCTTCCTCTGCTGACAAGCTAGCTACAGCACCTGTGCATTCTACACACCTCTCCATTTTTGCTTTGCAAATTTAATTGCAAAAATTGCTGCCACTTTTAGGGGAATACTAAAATTGTCTGGGATACTAACTTAGGGTTCCTTTCCTGTCAAACAAGGTACACCACCTGTGCATTCTACACACCTGTCCATTTTTGCTACGCAATTTTAATTGCAAAAAGTGCTGCCACTTTTAGGGGCATACTAAAAGTGTCTGGGATACTGACTTAGGGTTCCTCTCCTGTCAAGCAAGGTACACCAACTGTGCATTCTACACACCTGCCCATTTTTGCAACGCAGTTTTAATTGCAAAAAGTGCTGCCACTTTTAGGGGCATACTAAAATTGTCTGGGATACTAACTTAGGGTTCCTCTCCTGTCAAACAAGGTACACCACCTGTGCATTCCACACACCTGTCCATTTTTGCTACGCAATTTTAATTGCAAAAAGTGCTGCCACTTTTAGGGGCATACTAAAATTGTCTGGGATACTAACTTAAGGTACCTCTGCTGTCAAGCACGGTACACCAACTGTGCATTCTAAACACCTCTCCATTTTTGTTACGCAATTTTAATTGCTAAAAGTGCTGCTACTTTTAGGGGCATACTAAAATTGTCTGGGATACTAACTTAGGGTTCCTCTGCTGTCAAGCAAGGTACACCAACTGTGCATTCTACACACCTGTCCATTTTTGCTACGCAATTTTAATTGCAAAAAGTGCTGCCACTTTTAGGGGCATACTAAAATTGTCTGGGATACTAACTTAGGGTTCCTTTCCTGTCAAACAAGGTACACCACCTGTGCATGCTACACACCTCTCCATTTTTGCTACGCAATTTTAATTGCAAAAAGTGCTGCCACTTTTAGGGGCATACTAAAATTGTCTGGGATACTAACTTAGGTGTCAGAGTTCCGGGATTTCCAGTTTTCTTTTGAAGGATCTTGCCCTTTGTTAACATGGAGTTTTCTGTTCTGTTGCCCTACTTCCTGTTCATCTGTTTAAAAGCCCGCCCCTAAGCTTAGTCTAGTTGCCTGAGTATACTGCTTCCTGTGTACTCCTGCCCTGCTGCTCTCATCTCCTGATTGCTGTTTGGATCCGGTTGCAACACCTGACACCAGCTCTGGACTTCACCTCTCATCCAACTGTGCTCGGACTCTGTCTGCCGTCTCTGGTCAGCACTTCTGCCCGGTCCCTTCCGTTCATATCCACCCTAGGACTCACATCACGTACGGACATTTTTTGGACTATATCTGTTGCCCTTTTGTGTCCCGGCTGCTGTACATTTGGGCCTTCTGGGGTGATTGCCAGACAGCCCCTGTATAGGGGTTCGCTTCTGGCGGTCTCCCTGGGGGAGTCCAGTGCGCGGCCCCGGGAATTCCCCTTTGCTCTGAACCCAGCAGGTATTTACTGTGTTTATGTTCCACTGTGTATATTCTGTTCTGTGTACATATTGCGGTTACATATTACTGTGTATATTTTGTTCTGTTTACATATTGCGGTTACATATTATTGTGTATATTCTGTTCTGTGCACATATTGCGGTTACATATTATAAAACGTCTTTTGCACCAAGAACTCGTCTCTGGTTGTCATTGCCCTAACGCAATCGAAATCCTCAGTACATACAATAGTATTACTTTATACTCAGGCCACTAAGAGGATTTCGCTGGGGCAATGACTGAGACATGAGTAGATCAGCTTTTCTCCATGCTTAACTCCTTGCAGCAGGAGATGGAGGCGGTGCAAACTAAGCTTAGAGATGTGGAGGTACAGCTGGGCCATGATCACCAGGTACTGGGTCCGGCTATTCAGGATTTGCAATCCAGAATGAAGGCTCAGGAAGCCACCCCTGCTACATCCGTATCAGCTGCCGGTATGCCTAGGTTACCCCCATTTCGTTTCAGTGGTGATCGAAGTCAGTTCCGTGGGTTTGTTAACCAGTGTATACTGTTTTTTGATGTACATGCTGATTATTACCGGTCTGACCGGTCAAAAGTGTTATGTATAATTATGTTGTTAACCTCACGAGCACTGGCTTGGGCTAATCCTATGATAGAGAATCGTGATATCCGTTTAAATAACCTGGATGACTTTTTAACAGAAATGGCGCAAATGTTTGATGATCCTAATCGCCGTGCTACCGCTGAATCGGCTCTGCTTTCCTTACGTCAGGGAAAGCGGTCTGTCGTCGAATACGCCACTGAGTTCAAAAGGTTAGTGGTAGACACCGACTGGGGAAATAATGCGCTATTATCAGTGTTCAGAAAGGGTTTGTCCGGTACCATCAAGGACGAGATAGCTCGTGCCGAATCTCCACGGGATTTTGAACTGTTTCTCCAACACTGTGTGCGTATCGATACCCGCTTGACGGAACACCGACAGGAAAAATGGGCAGCTGTAAACCGGGTAACCAACTTTGCGTTTCCTTCTAGAGAACCCGCTCACAAGACGCCACGGGAGGCCGAGGATGTTCCTATGCAAGTGGACTCTCTACAAAATCGAGAGACCAGCGAACGTCGTGAACACCGGCTCCGTGAGCGTTTGTGTTTCTATTGTGGTCAATCGGACCATTTTCTGATTGACTGCCCAAAACGTCCAAATCGCCCGAATAAGGTACTGGCAGCAATGGCAGAGTGTGACAACACGGACGCAGAGTCCGATATCTCTGAGGCAAGTTTACACCTGGATGCAGTATTTCCCTCGACATTGATGTCAACTTCACCTAAGGACCAAGAAGGGAAATACACCCATTGCTCGCTTCCCATTCAGATACGGTGGGAGGGACAGTTAATTCCTACATCTGCTATGATAGACTCTGGGGCAGGGGGAAATTTCATGGACTCTTCTTTTGCCAGGAAACACGGTATCCAGACTCAACAAAGATCCTCACCAGTTACCATGGAAACGGTAGACGGTTCTCCATTAGTTTCCGGACCAGTTGATCGGGAGACAGTACCCCTTGAATGTGTGATGAAACCAGGTCAGCAGGAGACCCTTGTTTTCATGTTGATTTCTTCTCTCCATTTTCCGATAATTTTAGGAATTCCTTGGCTGCGGTCTACAAATCCAGTCATCGATTGGGAGACTAAAGAAATATCCTTCCCACCCCAGAGTGGTCCGACCATTAGTCCAACTGTACCGGTTCCAGTAACACCGAATGCGGAGGGCACTGTACAGGTACCTGTTCTACCCCCGGTTTATAATGACTTCGCTGATATATGCGACAAAAGAAAAGCAGATCGGCTTCCCCCGCATAGACCGTATGATTGTCCCATAGACTTACTCCCAGGGGCAGAGATCCCGTTTGGTCATGTCTACCCGTTGGCGGCACCTGAGTTACAAGCACTAAAAGATTACATCGATGAAAACCTAGCCAAGGGAATTATTCGACCTTCTACCTCACCAGCAGGGGCATCCATCTTTTTCGTGAAAAAGAAAGAGTGGACTCTGAGACCTTGTATCGACTACCGGGAACTAAATAAGATAACCATCCGTAACCGATATCCGTTACCGTTGATTCCCGAACTATTGGAGAGAGTACAACAGGCCAAAATATTTACTAAATTGGATCTCCGTGGGGCATATAATCTACTCCGCATACGTCCCGGGGACGAGTGGAAAACAGCGTTCAGATGTCGGTATGGACATTATGAGTATCTAGTGATGCCTTTTGGACTTTGTAACGCCCCAGCGGCTTTCCAACACCTAGTCAACGATATTTTTAGGGATATAATGGACCAGTTCATGGTGATTTACTTGGATGATATCTTGATCTTTTCTGATTCCCTACCGGAACACCAGGAGCACGTCAAGACAGTACTTACCCGTCTGAGGGATAACCACCTGTATATTAAACTGGAGAAGTGCAAATTCCATTGCTCAAAGATACAATTTTTAGGATATGTCATCTCTCCTCAGGGACTGAACATGGAGTCTGGCAAGATACGGGCAATTCTAGAGTGGCCGGAACCGGGAAACATCAAGGAGGTACAACGCTTTGTCGGTTTTGCTAACTTTTACAGACGCTTTATCCGTAACTTTTCAGAGATCGTCCGTCCTATCACTCTGTTAACCAAAAAAGGGCAGAAGTTTGTGTGGTCCGCCCAGGCCCCGGAAGCTTTCAATCGTCTCAAGATTTGTTTTACCTCAGCACCAATACTAATACACCCGAATCCCGCACTCCCTTTTATTGTGGAAGTCGATGCTTCCGATTATGCATTGGGGGCTATCCTTTCACAAAGGACTGGGGACAAGAGTCTCTTGCACCCGTGTGCTTTCTTTTCTCGCCGGTTGTCCCCTGCAGAAAAGAACTATGACATTGCGGACAAGGAATTGTTGGCTATTATTTCTGCTTTTAAGGAATGGAGACACCACTTACAGGGAGCAGCGCAACAAGTGATAGTTCTCACAGACCATCGTAACCTAGAATTCCTTAAATCTGCCAGGTGCCTGTCTCCACGGCAAGCCCGTTGGAGCCTGTTCCTTAACCAGTTTAATTTTATCGTTACATACCGTCCAGGGTCACGTAATGGGAAAGCCGATGCCTTGTCCCGAATCCACGCCATGGACTCCGCGCCTGGAACCTCGTCTCAGACCGTTTTATCAGATGCCAATTTTGTTGGAGTAATCCGGGACCAGGACTTGTGGAAGGACATCAAGCTGGCCTATGATGGTGACGCATTTCTTGCTTCCCCCCCGAATGATGTGACTCTTGTCCTTAGGAATGGTGTGCGGTTGAGAGAGCGACGTATTTATGTCCCGGAGGCTGTAAGACTTCGGGTTCTCAAGTTGGTCCATGACTCCGTGTTGGCAGGTCATAGGGGGGTACAGAAGACGCAAGAAGTTCTGAGTCGTTTTTTCTGGTGGCCTACCTGTTTAAAGGATGTGAAAGACTATGTCCACTCATGTGTGGTTTGTGCCCGGTGCAAGGTCCCTCGTGTGGCTCCTACGGGACTCCTTCAACTGTTACCCATACCATCTCGCCCTTGGGGATCCATCTCAATGGATTTTATTGTGGAGTAAGTTGCCCGTCTCAGGCGGTAACAATACCATTTTGGTGGTGGTGGATCGGTTGACAAAGGCTGCTCACTTTATTCCATGTACCGGTCTTCCCTCAGCCGCAGAGACAGTGGATTTGGTTATCCAGAATATATTTCGATTGCATGGGGTACCGGATGAGATCATCTCTGACCGGGGCGTGCAGTTCACGTCTAAGTTCTGGAAAGGGTTTTGTTCGGCACTCCATATTGATGTCTGTTTGTCTTCTGCATACCATCCCCAGACAAATGGGCAAACCGAATGGACTAATCAAACCCTGGAGCAGTACCTACGATGTTATGTCAGCCATCTGCAGGACGATTGGTTGCAGCTGCTTCCTTTGGCGGAGTTCTCGTATAACAACACTCAGAGCAGCTCCACTAAGGTAATGCCCTTTTTTGCTAACTTGGGTTACCATCTGAATATTTTGCCTAGGTC
Organism: Anomaloglossus baeobatrachus; assembly: GCF_048569485.1. Taxonomy (NCBI): domain Eukaryota; kingdom Metazoa; phylum Chordata; class Amphibia; order Anura; family Aromobatidae; genus Anomaloglossus; species Anomaloglossus baeobatrachus. Next base: position 281,859,129 of record NC_134355.1, on the reverse strand, counting down.
CCCGGTGGCGGTTTCGGTGCCAGCGGTGGAGGACAGATTGACGGAGCTACGACGGAATCTGGAGGTTTTGAAGGACTCTTTGGCTTCGGCTCAGGAGCGTTACAAGAAGTTGGCAGACACTCACCGGAAACAGGCACCCATGTATAAGGTAGGGGACTCTGTGTGGTTATCCACCAAAAATCTGAAATTAGGTGTTCCTTTGCAGAAGCTGGGGCAGAAATTCATTGGTCCGTTTAAGATCACCGGGATAGTGAGCTCTGTGGCCTGTCGGCTGAGGTTGCCGCACAATTTAAAGGTACACCCGGTCTTTCACGTTTCTCTGCTAAAACCAGTTTCCCCTAATACGTTTCATGGTCGTATCGTGCCTCCTCCTCCGCCGGTGATGGTTGATGGCCAGGAGCAGTTCGTGGTTGAGAACATTGACTCCCGGCTCCATCGGCATCGGCTTCAGTATCTGGTACGTTGGCAGGGGTACTCCCCCGAGGACGATTCCTGGGAACCTGTGGGTAACATCCGAGCGCCCTGGAAGGTTGCTGAGTTTCATCGGAGGTACCCAGACAAGATTGGCCCTGATCCGTCCTGAGGCCGTTTCTGGGGGGGGGGGGAGTACTGTCAGAGTTCCGGGATTTCCAGTTTTCTTTTGAAGGATCTTGCCCTTTGTTAACATGGAGTTTTCTGTTCTGTTGCCCTACTTCCTGTTCATCTGTTTAAAAGCCCGCCCCTAAGCTTAGTCTAGTTGCCTGAGTATACTGCTTCCTGTGTACTCCTGCCCTGCTGCTCTCATCTCCTGATTGCTGTTTGGATCCGGTTGCAACACCTGACACCAGCTCTGGACTTCACCTCTCATCCAACTGTGCTCGGACTCTGTCTGCCGTCTCTGGTCAGCACTTCTGCCCGGTCCCTTCCGTTCATATCCACCCTAGGACTCACATCACGTACGGACATTTTTTGGACTATATCTGTTGTCCTTTTGTGTCCCGGCTGCTGTACATTTGGGCCTTCTGGGGTGATTGCCGGACAGCCCCTGTATAGGGGTTCGCTTCTGGCGGTCTCCCTGGGGGAGTCCAGTGCGCGGCCCTGGGAATTCCCCTTTGCTCTGAACCCAGCAGGTATTTACTGTGTTTATGTTCCACTGTGTATATTCTGTTCTGTGTACATATTGCGGTTACATATTACTGTGTATATTTTGTTCTGTTTACATATTGCGGTTAAAAATTATTGTGTATATTCTGTTCTGTGCACATATTGCGGTTACATATTATAAAACGTCTTTTGCACCAAGAACTCGTCTCTGGTTGTCATTGCCCTAACGCAATCGAAATCCTCAGTACATACAATAGTATTACTTTATACTCAGGCCACTAAGAGGATTTCGCTGGGGCAATGACTGAGACATGAGTAGATCAGCTTTTCTCCATGATTAACTCCTTGCAGCAGGAGATGGAGGCGGTGCAAACTAAGCTTAGAGATGTGGAGGTACAGCTGGGCCATGATCACCAGGTACTGGGTCCGGCTATTCAGGATTTGCAAACCAGAATGAAGGCTCAGGAAGCCACCCCTGCTACATCCGTATCAGCTGCCGGTATGCCTAGGTTACCCCCATTTCGTTTCAGTGGTGATCGAAGTCAGTTCCGTGGGTTTGTTAACCAGTGTATACTGTTTTTTGATGTACATGCTGATTATTACCGGTCTGACCGGTCAAAAGTGTTATGTATAATTATGTTGTTAACCTCACGAGCACTGGCTTGGGCTAATCCTATGATAGAGAATCGTGATATCCGTTTAAATAACTTGGATGACTTTTTAACAGAAATGGCGCAAATGTTTGATGATCCTAATCGCCGTGCTACCGCTGAATCGGCTCTGCTTTCCTTACGTCAGGGAAAGCGGTCTGTCGTCGAATACGCCACTGAGTTCCAAAGGTTAGTGGTAGACACCGACTGGGGAAATAATGCGCTATTATCAGTGTTCAGAAAGGGTTTGTCCGGTACCATCAAGGACGAGATTGCTCGTGCCGAATCTCCACGGGATTTTGAACTGTTTCTCCAACACTGTGTGCGTATCGATACCCGCTTGACGGAACACCGACAGGAAAAATGGGCAGCTGGAAAACGGGTAACCAACTTTGCGTTTCCTTCTAGAGAACCCGCTCACAAGACGCCACGGGAGGCCGAGGATGTTCCTATGCAAGTGGACTCTCTACAAAATCGAGAGACCAGCGAACGTCATGAACACCGGCTCCGTGAGCGTTTGTGTTTCTATTGTGGTCAATCGGACCATTTTCTGATTGACTGCCCAAAACGTCCAAATCGCCCGAATAAGGTACTGGCAGCAATGGCAGAGTGTGACAACACGGACGCAGAGTCCGATATCTCTGAGGCAAGTTTACACCTGGATGCAGTATTTCCCTCGACATTGATGTCAACTTCACCTAAGGACCAAGAAGGGAAATACACCCATTGCTCGCTTCCCATTCAGATACGGTGGGAGGGACAGTTAATTCCTACATCTGCTATGATAGACTCTGGGGCAGGGGGAAATTTCATGGACTCTTCTTTTGCCAGGAAACACGGTATCCAGACTCAACAAAGATCCTCACCAGTTACCATGGAAACGGTAGATGGTTCTCCATTAGTTTCCGGACCAGTTGATCGGGAGACAGTACCCCTTGAATGTGTGATGAAACCAGGTCAGCAGGAGACCCTTGTTTTCATGTTGATTTCTTCTCTCCATTTTCCGATAATTTTAGGAATTCCTTGGCTGCGGTCTACAAATCCAGTCATCGATTGGGAGACTAAAGAAATATCCTTCCCACTCCAGAGTGGTCCGACCATTAGTCCAACTGTACCGGTTCCAATAACACCGAATGCGGAGGGCACTGTACAGGTACCTGTTCTACCCCCGGTTTATAATGACTTCGCTGATATATGCGACAAAAGAAAAGCAGATCGGCTTCCCCCGCATAGACCGTATGATTGTCCCATAGACTTAGGGGCACTTTGCACACTGCGACATCGCAGGTGCGATGTCGGTGGGGTCAAATTGAAAATGACGCACTTCCGGCATCGCATGCGACATCGCAGTGTGTAAAGGCTGGATGATACGATTAACGAGCGCAAAAGCGTCGTAATCGTATCATCGGTACAGCGTCGGCATAATTCATAATTACGCTGACGCAATGGTCCGATGTTGTTCCTCGCTCCTGCGGCCGCACACATCGCTGTGTGTGAAGTCGCAGGAGCGAGGAACGTCTCCTACCGGCCTCACTGCGGCTTCCGTAGGATATGCGGAAGGAAGGAGGTGGGCAGGATGTTTACATCCTGCTCATCTCCGCCCCTCCGCTCTGATTGGCCGCCTGCCGTGTGACGTCGCAGTGACGCCGCACGACCCGCCCCCTTAACAAGGAGGCGGGTCGCCGGCCACAGGGACGTCGCACGGCAGGTGAGTGTGTGTGTGAAGCTAGCGTAGCGATAACTTTCGCTACGCCAGCTATCACCACATATCGCTGCTGCGACGGGGGCGGGCACTATCGCACTCGGCATCGCAGCATCGGCCTGCGATGTCGTAGTGTGCAAAGCCCGCCTTACTCCCAGGGGCAGAGATCCCGTTTGGTCATGTCTACCCGTTGGCCGCACCTGAGTTACAAGCACTAAAAGATTACATCGATGAAAACCTAGCCAAGGGAATTATTCGACCTTCTACCTCACCAGCAGGGGCACCCATCTTTTTCGTGAAAAAGAAAGAGTGGACTCTGAGACCTTGTATCGACTACCGGGAACTAAATAAGATAACCATCCGTAACCGATATCCGTTACCGTTGATTCCCGAACTATTGGAGAGAGTACAACAGGCCAAAATATTTACTAAATTGGATCTCCGTGGGGCATATAATCTACTCCGCCTACGTCCCGGGGACGAGTGGAAAACAGCGTTCAGATGTCGGTATGGACATTATGAGTATCTAGTGATGCCTTTTGGACTTTGTAACGCCCCAGCGGCTTTCCAACACCTAGTCAACGATATTTTTAGGGATATAATGGACCAGTTCATGGTGATTTACTTGGATGATATCTTGATCTTTTCTGATTCCCTACCGGAACACCAGGAGCACGTCAAGACAGTACTTACCCGTCTGAGGGATAACCACCTGTATATTAAACTGGAGAAGTGCAAATTCCATTGCTCAAAGATACAATTTTTAGGATATGTCATCTCTCCTCAGGGACTGAACATGGAGTCTGGCAAGATACGGGCAATTCTAGAGTGGCCGGAACCGGGAAACATCAAGGAGGTACAACGCTTTGTCGGTTTTGCTAACTTTTACAGACGCTTTATCCGTAACTTTTCAGAGATCGTCCGTCCTATCACTCTGTTAACCAAAAAAGGGCAGAAGTTTGTGTGGTCCGCCCAGGCCCAGGAAGCTTTCAATCGTCTCAAGATTTGTTTTACCTCAGCACCAATACTAATACACCCGAATCCCGCACTCCCTTTTATTGTGGAAGTCGATGCTTCCGATTATGCATTGGGGGCTATCCTTTCACAAAGGACTGGGGACAAGAGTCTCTTGCACCCGTGTGCTTTCTTTTCTCGCCGGTTGTCCCCTGCAGAAAAGAACTATGACATTGCGGACAAGGAATTGTTGGCTATTATTTCTGCTTTTAAGGAATGGAGACACCACTTACAGGGAGCAGCGCAACAAGTGATAGTTCTCACAGACCATCGTAACCTAGAATTCCTTAAATCTGCCAGGTGCCTGTCTCCACGGCAAGCCCGTTGGAGCCTGTTCCTTAACCAGTTTAATTTTATCGTTACATACCGTCCAGGGTCACGTAATGGGAAAGCCGATGCCTTGTCCCGAATCCACGCCATGGACTCCGCGCCTGGAACCTCGTCTCAGACCGTTTTATCAGATGCCAATTTTGTTGGAGTAATCCGGGACCAGGACTTGTGGAAGGACATCAAGCTGGCCTATGATGGTGACGCATTTCTTGCTTCCCCCCCGAATGATGTGACTCTTGTCCTTAGGAATGGTGTGCGGTTGAGAGAGCGACGTATTTATGTCCCGGAGGCTGTAAGACTTCGGGTTCTCAAGTTGGTCCATGACTCCGTGTTGGCAGGTCATAGGGGGGTACAGAAGACGCAAGAAGTTCTGAGTCGTTTTTTCTGGTGGCCTACCTGTTTAAAGGATGTGAAAGACTATGTCCACTCATGTGTGGTTTGTGCCCGGTGCAAGGTCCCTCGTGTGGCTCCTACGGGACTCCTTCAACTGTTACCCATACCATCTCGCCCTTGGGGATCCATCTCAATGGATTTTATTGTGGAGTAAGTTGCCCGTCTCAGGCGGTAACAATACCATTTTGGTGGTGGTGGATCGGTTGACAAAGGCTGCTCACTTTATTCCATGTACCGGTCTTCCCTCAGCCGCAGAGACAGTGGATTTGGTTATCCAGAATATATTTCGATTGCATGGGGTACCGGATGAGATCATCTCTGACCGGGGCGTGCAGTTCACGTCTAAGTTCTGGAAAGGGTTTTGTTCGGCACTCCATATTGATGTCTGTTTGTCTTCTGCATACCATCCCCAGACAAATGGGCAAACCGAATGGACTAATCAAACCCTGGAGCAGTACCTACGATGTTATGTCAGCCATCTGCAGGACGATTGGTTGCAGCTGCTTCCTTTGGCGGAGTTCTCGTATAACAACACTCAGAGCAGCTCCACTAAGGTAACGCCCTTTTTCGCTAACTTGGGTTACCATCCGAATATTTTGCCTAGGTCCCCGGTGGCGGTTTCGGTGCCAGCGGTGGAGGACAGATTGACGGAGCTACGACGGAATCTGGAGGTTTTGAAGGACTCTTTGGCTTCGGCTCAGGAGCGTTACAAGAAGTTGGCAGACACTCACCGGAAACAGGCACCCATGTATAAGGTAGGGGACTCTGTGTGGTTATCCACCAAAAATCTGAAATTAGGTGTTCCTTTGCAGAAGCTGGGGCAGAAATTCATTGGTCCGTTTAAGATCACCGGGATAGTGAGCTCTGTGGCCTGTCGGCTTAGGTTGCCGCACAATTTAAAGGTACACCCGGTCTTTCACGTTTCTCTGCTAAAACCAGTTTCCCCTAATACGTTTCATGGTCGTATCGTGCCTCCTCCTCCGCCGGTGATGGTTGATGGCTGATGGCCAGGAGCAGTTCATGGTTGAGAACATTGACTCCCGGCTCCATCGGCATCGGCTTCAGTATCTGGTACGTTGGCAGGGGTACTCCCCCGAGGACGATTCCTGGGAACCTGTGGGTAACATCCGAGCGCCCTGGAAGGTTGCTCAGTTTCATCGGAGGTACCCAGACAAGATTGGCCCTGATCCGTCCTGAGGCCGTTTCTGGGGGGGGGGGGGAGTACTGTCAGAGTTCCGGGATTTCCAGTTTTCTTTTGAAGGATCTTGCCCTTTGTTAACATGGAGTTTTCTGTTCTGTTGCCCTACTTCCTGTTCATCTGTTTAAAAGCCCGCCCCTAAGCTTAGTCTAGTTGCCTGAGAATACTGCTTCCTGTGTACTCCTGCCCTGCTGCTCTCATCTCCTGATTGCTGTTTGGATCCGGTTGCAACACCTGACACCAGCTCTGGACTTCACCTCTCATCCAACTGTGCTCGGACTCTGTCTGCCGTCTCTGGTCGGCACTTCGGCCCGGTCCCTTCCGTTCATATCCACCCTAGGACTCACATCACGTACGGACATTTTTTGGACTATATCTGTTGTCCTTTTGTGTCCCGGCTGCTGTACATTTGGGCCTTCTGGGGTGATTGCCGGACAGCCCCTGTATAGGGGTTCGCTTCTGGCGGTCTCCCTGGGGGAGTCCAGTGCGCGGCCCTGGGAATTCCCCTTTGCTCTGAACCCAGCAGGTATTTACTGTGTTTATGTTCCACTGTGTATATTCTGTTCTGTGTACATATTGCGGTTACATATTACTGTGTATATTTTGTTCTGTTTACATATTGCGGTTAAAAATTATTGTGTATATTCTGTTCTGTGCACATATTGCGGTTACATATTATAAAACGTCTTTTGCACCAAGAACTCGTCTCTGGTTGTCATTGCCCTAACGCAATCGAAATCCTCAGTACATACAATAGTATTACTTTAGGGTTCCTCTGCTGTCAAGCAAGGTATATCACCTGTGCATTCTACACACCTGTCCATTTTTGCTACGCAATTTTAATTGCAAAAAGTGCTGCCACTTTTAGGGGCATACTAAAATTGTCTGGGATACTAACTTAGGGTTCCTCTGCTGTCAAGCAAGGTACACCAACGTCCATTCTACACACCTGTCCATTTTTGCTACACAATTTTAATTGCAAAAAGTGCTTCCACTTTTAGGGGCATACTAAAATTGTCTGGGATACTAACTTAGGGTTCCTCTGCTGTCAAGCAAGGTATACCACCTGTGCATTCTACACACCTGTCCATTTTTGCTACCCAATTTTAATTGCAAAACGTGCTGCCAATTTTAGGGCCATATTTTCATTGTCTGGGATAGTCAGTGTTGGTTCTTCAGCTGTCAATAAAGCTAGACTACCTCTGCAATCTACACCACCTGCCAATTTTTGGTATGAGATTTTAAGTGTCCAATTTGGTCACAAACAAAATGTGTGGCAAAAGGACAGATGCTGGTGGAAAGGGGAATAGGCGTGGTAGAAAGGGAAGAAAAGTTTGTGTCTGTGGGGTAGGTGGTAAAGCTACAGTAACATCTGCTGAAGAAAGGCCATCTTCCATCAAAAGTAAGATCTCTAATATTTTCCGTGGACAATTTAATGTGATCCCTTTTTTACGGAACTGAACAACTCTAACAAAGGTAGATGATGGACAAAAAAAGCACATGCTTGAATGGATCTCAAGTGCTCCATCAAGTGGCCTCTCCTCCACCTCAACTTCAACATCCAAAGAACTCCATTCCTCTGAGTTGTCACCCCAATCGCACTTGCTTTCTACCAGCTCTCAAGTCTCCACCCACCCTGCAGAGTATGGGGTAACAGAGATGGGTAAGTCTGCAGAGCTGTTCAGTCACACTATAGCATGGGAATCAAAGGTCTGCTCCAAAGCTACAGTGAGTCCAGACCAGGAAAAGATCTGCAGTGATGCCCAGAAGCTTTGTGAGTCAGATTCAGGCCCTGATGAAGAAGTTTCTGAGCATAATGTAGACCCTCATTCCCAAACTGTAACTCCTCTTGGTGGAAACAATGAGGAACATACTGATGACAATGAGACTGAGATACCTGATTGGAATGACTACTTAACTATTCAGTCAGGGCAGGAAGAGGTTAGGTCGGAGGACGAGGGGATTGCATACACACAGGTTGATGATGAGGTTGTAGATTCAACTTACTGTCAACCCACAGTCAGGCACTCGAGGAGGTCAGGAGAGGCGGTGGAGGAGGATGCGACTGACGATGAGGTTAGCTTGCGCCTTCCTAGACAGAAACTGAGTACTGGAAGCACGTCAACAACTGCATCCTCAGCCTCTCGTGGTGGCTTTGCAGGTCGAATGGGCGCTGAGCCTTGCCTAGCATGGTCCTTTTTTGACATTGCAAAGGATCTCCCAACTCATGTCATCTGTAAGATTGTCGCCAATCTATATGTAGAGGCCAAAAACTCACTAGTTTGACTACTTCGTCCATGAACCATCACATGGATAACAAGCATAAGTCCCAGTGGGAAGCTCACTGTGCTACAATGCGGCATAGCAGAGAGAGCCAACCACCGTCTGCCCCTTCTAGTGCATTCGCGCGCTCTTCATCCTCTATGGCTGTGGGGACAGCAGTCACACATGCTTTGCGACGCAGACCTTCCACCTCTTTAACCGCAATAGGCAGTGTGATTGACAGGTCGTGATTTGTTTTGTAAGGGGAAACAGCTGGTGGTGTAGAGCTCTCTCAGACATGGAGAGTACCACCTTTGGATGAAGGCAACATTATGTCTCCGCCTGCACTTTCCTCACAGACGAGTAGTTATCCAGGGACACCCTACTCAATGCCATCTCAGCACAGCAGCCAGCCCTCGGTCCCTCAGATGGGGGCAAGTAAAAGGCCATATCCTTCTAGCCATGACAAAGCTAAGAGGTTGACTTTCACCCTCTGCAAGCTGTTGGCTACAGAAATTCTGCTTTTCCGCCTGGTGGACACACAGGATTTTTGAGACCTTATGTCCATCACAGTGCCCTAGTTCCAGATGCCCAGTCGCCACTACTTCTCTAAGAAAGGTGTGCCTGCACTACACCAGTATGTCGCACACAACATCACCGCTTCCTTGAGAAACTCTGTGTGTGACAGGGTGCATTTCACCACCGATACTTGGACCAGTAAGCATGGACAGGGGCATTACATGTCGCTCACTGGGCACTGGGTAACTATGGTGAGAGATGGAGAAGGATCTGCTGTACAAGTCTTGCCGTCCCCACGAGTTGTGTGTCAATCCTCTGTATGTAGAAGTTCCTCCACTGCTTCTGCCTCTTCAATCTTGTCTGGGTCCTCCACCTCCGCCCAAAGCCTGTCTGGTCAAGCCACCCGCATTGTAACTGGGCACAAGGAAGCCCGCACATCTCCTTATTATGCTGGCAGCAGAGCTCAACGGCATCAGGCGGTCTTTACGTTGAAATGTCTGGGAAATAAGAGTCACACAGCTGGGGAGCTGTGGTCAGCTCTGGAGACCGAGTTTCGTAAATGGTTGTCTCCACTCAACCTGCAGCCAGGGAAGGCCGTGTGCGACAATGCTGCAAACTTGGGTGCGGCCCTTCACCGGGGTAAGGTGACACACAAGCCTTGTATGGCTCACGTGTTGAAACTTGTTGTCTAGCAATTTTTGTCTCATTATCCCGGCCTAGATGGGCTTCTGCACAGGGCACGGTCACTATCTGCTCACTTCCGCCATTCCCACGGCGTAGCTGACCGACTTGCATCGCTACAGAAGACTTTCGGCCTGCCGGTTCACTGCCTGTAAAGCGATGTGTCGACACGCTAGAATTCGACTCTCCACATGTTACAGCGACTGTGGCAGCACTGCAGAGCCCTGGCTCAATACATTATGACATATAGCCTGGGCCAGCGAGATGCAGAGGTGGGGCAGATCACGCTGATGGAGTGGTCTCAGATCAAGGACCTATGCACCCTTCTGCACAGTTTCGACATGTTGACGAATATGTTTAGAGCTGACAATGCCATTATCAGCATGAAAATTCCAGTCATTTACATGCTGGAGCACACTCTAAACAGTATTCGGAGTCAGGTGGTGGGACAAGAGGAAGGGGACGAAGTACAGGAGGATTCATATGCGGAAAGGATACCAAGATTTACAAGGTCCAGACATTCAGCATCACCAAGGCGGCAGGCATGACACGGTGGGGGAGAGGGATTAACAAGGGTGCATGGTAGCAGCCAAACTGTTGAGGAAGGTGCAGGAGCCCAAGAAATGGAGGACGAACTGGCGATGGGCATGGAAGACTCAGCAGATGAGGGAAACCTTGGTCAAATTTCGGTTGTTCAAGGTTAGGGGGAGATGTCAGAGGAAGGATGCACGGTTATCACCTCGCCGACACAAACACAGCAAGGACTTGGTCCGCATGGATGCGCAAGACACATGATCGCCTTCTTGCTGCACTACCTCCAACATGACCCTCGGATTGTCTAAATTAGAAGTAATGCTGACTACTGGGTTGCCACACTCTTAGATCCCCGGTACAAGTCAAAATTTGCCGATAAATAAATACAAATAATTCCAGCCATAGAAAGGGACGCACGTATGCAGGAGTATTAGCAGAAGCTGTTATTTAATCTTAGCTCGGCTTTTCCACTAAACACTAGTGGTGCACAGAGTGAATCTCACAGTTGTAACTTGCCAAGCATGGGACTGTCGAGTCATCATCAGTCAAACCATACCAGCAACACCGTATGTGGTGTTAACAGCAATTTTATGGAATCGTTTCATGATTTTTTTAGACCATCCTTTGCAAGGCCACAAGAGACAAGAAGTCTGACACATATTCAACGGCTGGAAAGGATGATACAGGAGTATCTCCAAGTGAATATAGATGCCATGACTCTGCAACTGGAGCCTTGCTCATTTTGGGCTTCCAATCTGGAAAAATGGCCTGAGCTCGCCACTTATGCTTTGGAGATCTTGTCATGTCCCGCAGCCAGCGTTCTCTCGGAACGTGTCTTCAGTGCTGCTGGCTATGTGCTGACAGATAAGCGCACGCGTCTGTCCAGTTACACTGTGGACAGACTAACGTTCATCAAGATGATCAAGTCATGGATCCTCAAGGACTTTTCTATCCCTGTGTCATCTTGGGGAGAGTAAAGGCTGGCGTATTTTTGAATGTGCTTGATGCAAATCAATCAAATCAAGTTTGCAACTGGGGGATAAGTGATGCCACTTTAGTGGTGTCTGTGGCCCATTTTTTGAAAAAAAGGGAGACTGCTTGGAGTCCCCTTGCTGTTTTTTTCAAAAAGGTTCTAAGATGAACAAGTCATGGTTCACCAAGGACTTTGCTACCCTTGTGTCATTATGGGGACAGTAAAGGCTGGCGTATTTTTGAATGTGCTTGATGCAAATCAACATGTCAAGTTTGCAACTGGGGGACAAATTATGCCAGTTAAGTGGTGTCTGTGGCCCAATTTTTGGAAAAAAGGGAGACTTTGCTTGGAGTTCCCTTGCTCTGTTTTACATGATTTTAGAAGGGCATGACATGCCTATATCTGTGTCTCCTCCTCCTTTTACTCATCCAGCTCTTTTGTTTTCACATGAGTATGTGTACTTTTCACTTTTCCATGTGTCTGTGGTGTCTTGTGAGTTGTTTGTCACCTTTTGGACACCTTCGAAGGTATTTTCTATGTGTTTGTTTGTGTTTGCCTCCCATTGTTTTCAATGGGGTTTGAAGGTGTTCGTCAAACGTTCGTCGAACGTTCGCCGAACTGAGCCGCCGTTCGATGAACCAAACCGAACTCGAACACTAGGGGGGTGGCTCAACACTAGTTAGGAGTTTCATCAGTAACATTTTGGGGAACAGAACATGTTTTGATTGCTTTCAGTATAAAGCTGAGATCACGTTCTTGTGTTCTGCGGTGAGCAATTCTGTTGGGGTTTCCATGTAAATCCCCAAAAAATGTAATTTAGAAGAAACCCCAATGGAACCACTCCCTCCAATGAGACAGATGGAGACACTTTGGACTCCGTTTAGTATCTGTTTCACTGGTGTTCATCTTTGTAGACTTGCACAGAACAGAGACCAGAAAGAGTCGAAAGTGTCATCATCTGCCTTTTTAGAGTAAGTGGTTCCAATGGGGGTTTTGTCTGATTTTTGGCATTTATATCAAAACCCTGACATAAATGCTCAGCAGAGAATGCAGGAGAAATGTCAACTAAGTCTGTTTCTGGGAGGCAGAATTAAGAAATAGACAGCAGTACAGGAATAGTTCTTATTTTTAGTTTTGTGCTGTTCACCATATGGTATTAGTGATAGGACGGATTTATTCAGAGATTTGCTGCGATAACAGCAACACCAGATTTATATATTTTTTATGTTCTGTTTCTATCACACAGTAAAAATGCTTTTTGTATAATAAATAGTTTTTCTGTTGCAATATCTGAGTTCTGTAACTTTGTTTTTTTGGTGACAAAGGCTGTATAAGGGCTTACTTTTTGCACAACAAGTTGGAGATCTTTTTGATATCTTGGTGACCTTTTTTTTCATAGTTTTTAGATGAAGTATTAAAGGGACCCTGTCAGGTACAATATGCACCCAGAACCACGAGCCGTTCTGGGTGTATATTGCTAATCCCTGCCTAACTGTCCTAGCATCTAATAGCATAGATAAAGGGATCTTTAGAACAAGTATTTCTAAAGAACTTTGATGATATGCTAATAATAAGGCCAGCGACTAGTCACAAGGGTGTTAGTTCCCTTAGCTAGTCAGCACCCTTAGCATGTTAGCAGTTTGAAACCGGGGCGCATACACCTACCTTTATAGTGCACATGACCGAAAGTCCATGGATCATTGCGCACTGAGTCGAAATCCAGCTTCGGGCACACTGGCAGCGGAGGTAAGCACAACCATCCTGTCACACTGCGCGTTCATTAGCATGTTAGTACGCCCACAGTGCTTACATGCTAAGGGGACCGACTAGCCAGGGGAACTAATGCCCTTGCGACTAGCCTCATTAGCATACCATAAAGGATTTTTAGAAATACTTTTTCTAAAGATCTTTTTATGTATACCACTATAGGCAGGGATTAGCAATATGCACCTAGAACTGCTGGTGGTTCTGGGTGCACATTGCAGCTGACAGGTTCCCTTTAATAAAAGCCAGCAATTCAGTTATTGTTTTTTTATATATTTATTTGCATGGTTCACTGTGCTGTAAAAGCAATCAGACTGATTTATTCTTTGGGTCAGTATAATTACAGTGACAGCAGACTTACATTGCTTTTTTATGCTTTGCTACTTTTACACTCTAAAATCTATATTTTATTTGTTTTTGCATCCACATATTCTCAGAGCTGTAACATTATTTTTATTTTTGAGCCTTATTAGGTCTTGTTGTTTAGGGGACTCTTTGGTGTTTTTATTTCTTTGATTTTCTTTATAGATGATATTTTGATCACTTTTCATTCAGTTTTTTGTGTGTCAGTATAATGAAAACATGCCATTTTTAGCATGGTTTTTTATTATTTTTTATTAACGGAAGTGTCAATATCAATTATGTGTACATTTCTTTTTTTATTTCTGTTTGAACATAAGCTGCAATTTTAGTGACTAAATGGATTTTGTGATTTGTGTGTGCTCTCTTGACAGTGCTCATGTCTGCAAATGAACCCCAGGCCATCAATGGGCTGAATGCCTGTGGTTGCAGGAAGAAGACAAAAGGCCGCAGGCATTCAGCAATGTCAGTCCCCCTCCTCCCTAAAAGTGTGCCCAAAGAGGCAGGAGGTAGTGCCCTAGGCAGGTGCCTGCCCTATGTAACCCTTGTTGTGGCCCTGCTGTGCAATGTTGCACAAAGCAATGTCCTTATAGGCATAATCAGGTGAGTAAGGTGTGGAAAAACTTCACTAGTTTGCACACAGACCAAACATACAGGGATTAATGATGGGCGAACCCGGACTGTAAAAGACCACTTTTGCGCGGGTTCAAACGTACCCTAGCACCAACCCGAGCCCAGAGTTCTCAGGGAACTCCGGATAACGATTTGAGTCCAGCACTTTGGGTAATAAAAAAAAAAAAGGAAAAGAAAGAGGAAAGCAGATGTGTTATGCGTTGAGTCTCTTGCGCGGCTGTACACTGCTTCTGAGGCTGCTCACACTACTTCCGGGATTGCTCATTAAGCTCATACATATGCACTGCTTCCCCTGTCCACTGACAGTCATGGTGTCTCTGATTGGTTGCAGTCAGACGCGCCCCCACCCTGTATGACAGCATGTCTTACTGCTTTCAATCAGAGACGCTGTATCTGCTTCTCTATTGCTGTAACAATAAATTAATTAATTAATTAATAAATAAAATGGTGTGTGTCCTCCCAAATATGATACCCAGCATAGATGGAGATGTGACAATCCTGAAACTTTACCTGTGTCATGCCGATTTCCCTGAAGCGGTGGCAACCAGGGTAATAAGGAGTTAATGACAGCTCACAGCTGTCACTAAGCCCTATATTATTTATTTAAATATTTTTTTAAAAAGCCCCATGTGGTCCCTCTTATTTTGGTACAAAGCCAAGATAAGCACACGGCTGGGGCTTCAGCCTGTAGCCGTATCCTTTATCTGTGCTGGGTATCATAATACGGGGAATCCTAAGCCAATTTCTTTCTTTCTTTCTTTCTTTATTATTTTTATGCCAAGAGTTTCAAACACACTGACTCTTATTGGTTGCAGTCAGACATGCCGTCACACAGGGTGAGGGCACGTCTGACTGCAACAAATCTAAGATGCGGGGACTGCCGGTAGGCAGTGGGAAGCAGTGCATATTTATGAGGCTAATGAGTGGCCCCGGAAGTAGCGTTACAGCCACACAGGAGACTCGGTAAGTATAACGTGCTTGCTCCAATCATCCTATCCCTTCTACCACTATTTTAAAGTGCTGGATTCTGGTCCCCTTAGACTTATATGGGGACCTGCGTCCGGCCAGATATCCGGGTTCAATTCCAGGCCAGAATCTATTTTTGTAAAACCCAGTTAAACCCGTTTATCCCGAGCATCTGCGAGCCTGACCATCACTAAACTAGATAAACTAGATAAACTAGATAAACTAGAATGGACACAGAGAGCTAAGTCTTCTTATTCAACATCAGTGTCTGACCTGACAATTGCACTTTTGGTTGAAAGGGATATGATCATCTCCACATTAATTCTTATAGATTTAAAATGTGGTGTAATAAAACATCTAATAGGTGTTGGTGTCCATATATTATACGTTGCTTGTTATTATTAGATATTTAAAACTGGCATTAGAACTAGGAATAAAAGACAAGGGTTAATAATGTGCCAATGAATATGTTCTTTATATAATGTGGAAATTCCACAAAAGAAAAATCCAGCAACATAGTCTGTGGACATTTGATGGATGACTATAAATGACAGTTGAGAACATTTTGTAGTTGTTCTATGTATGTAATTGCAGTGTCCTCTGGCCTTTTTCCAAATATTTAACATTGTAATATGTGAATTGTAATGTTAGCACATGAAGATATGTATTGGTCGGATAAACATATGTGCTTTGACTCCGGCAGAGGTTGTCGGACAACTTTTCACAGATTCATTAAATAGAATTGTCAGAGAAATGAAACAATACATTCTCACTTTTTGCAGCTGTTAATCAGTGCTATGGAAGGGTTAAACAGAGCTCAGCATTCAGAGAACTGTTAAGGCCCTGTCACACACAAAGATAAATCTTTGGCAGATCTGTGGTTGCAGTGAAATCATGGACATATTGTTCCATTTGTACACAGCCACAAACCTGGCACTGATTGACCACAATTTCACTGCAACCACAGATCTGCCGCAGATTTATCTCTGTGTGTGACAGGGCCTTTAGATTTACAACAGATAAAACAGTGATTTGGTCACAAATGTGGTGACAGATTCTCTTTCATAAGGTTGTATTTATTATTCACACACTGCAAACAAGCAGGGCAGTTTACCCCTTTTATGATGTCCACTGTACATGTACGGCACAAATTGTAAGTGGGTATATGGAGCGGGCTGACGGGGTGGCAGGTAATGGCTGTGAATTACAGCCAGGACCTGCCACTAACAATGTAGATAGAGTGGAGTGCCACCCACCCACCCTGTTATATCCCGCTGTCAAACTCTGAAAGCTGGATTTAAGATGTGTAGACATGGGTGAGCACCGATGGCTTACTATGACAGCAGGGGTTCTGATGAAGACCTTCGTGCCCTGCCAGTGGCTAGTCTTCAAAATGGACTGTGATTTTTCACTATATGCAGCAATGCTATGGCACAGCTGTATATTGCACAGGTGATCAGAATATTGCAGCTTCAATTCACCTAGGGGGGCTATTAAAAATTATTAAAAAAAGTTTTAAAAAATATGAAGAAAAGCAAAAACAGAAAACTTCACATGACCCCTTTTGACCTATTAAAAATACAGATAATAAAGACAGATAATAAATTTAAATGTGGTATCACCGTATTCAGAGAAGTCCAATCTATCAAAATATAACAATAATTAACCCGATTAGTAAAAACTGTATAAAACAAAATCATGAACACCAAATTAAATTTTTTTGATCACTGAAATATCAGAAAAATGCAAAAAAACATTGTATGTATCCAAAAAAGATATCAATAAAAATGTAATCTCGCCCCCCAAAAAAATAAGCCATCACACGGCTCCATTGACCAAAAAAAAAAATACAGGTTTTGGAAAAACACAACCCCCAAATTATTTTTTGCAAAATTCAGATTCTTTTTCACTACTAAAGTACCGTAATAAAAAAATGGACATGTTTGGTATGGTCGTAATCGTACTGATGAGGAGAATCATAATGCGAGGTGAATGTTACAAAAAAATGTACACTGTTAAAACAATTCCCCCCAAAAATGTCATAATTGTATTTTTTCACAATTTCTATCTATTTTTTCCCCATTTTCCAGAACACAATGTGGTAAAATGAATAGTGTCATTCAAAATTACAATTTGTCCTGTAAAAGACAAGCCCTGACATGTCTAAGTGGACATGAGTATAAAAAAGTTATGGCTGTAGGAAGAGGGGAGAAAAAAATAAAAAGTAGCAAAATTGGAAATTGTGAAGGTGTTAATACTCCCTTCGACCTAACTTGGCCATTAAACAAAAATCCTGAAAACAAAGCTTGTGTCCAAGAAAGTGTGCTTGTCAGATGGTCAAACTATATTTTTTTTCAAAGACAAAAGATAAGCATATTCGGCATCTACCCCCAGAAAGGGATATTTTACAATTTAACCCCTTCACGACAGTTGACGTGCCTACACGTCATGATTGAATAAGGGTTCCTGACTGATGATGTATAGGTACATCATGGAGATCATGTGGATACCTAAGGTGTGCCTGTATGATTGCCGCCAGGAGCTCAATGTAAGTGATAGGTGAGTTCCATCTGTGTTAGCCTGGAATGGTGCTAGCGCCACTCTTGGTTGTTTAACCCACTAAATGCCTCAATTAATAGGGAGTGCAGCATATAGGAGGATGGAGTTGGGAGACACTATCTATGGCTGGGGTCAGATGGCCATATAACTTGGATGAAAATTGCATCGCAGTGCACAAACCGGTCGGTGGCTCTCCTGACCTGAGCCTGTCAACTTCATGTATTTCTTTACACCTCTCACCCTCAGGTCAGGAGAGCTGCTGTCCAGTCCAGGCATTTTGATGCGATCGTGATAACATACCTGTACATCATCAGTCAGGAACTCTTATTTGACCATGATGTGTAGGCATGTCAACTGTCATGAAGCATTAAGAAAATGAATGTACCTACAGTGTAATGTCAACCATGATCGTGGTTTGTGTTATACGCCACCTGACCCTTGCTTACATGTCAATAACACATCAAATCTGTAATAAATCATGTAATACCAAACAGCTGTGGTTGAAGGAAGGAGCAGAAAATAAAAAAAAAACCTCGTAGAAATACTAATGCAATATGGATGCCATTACACTGTAGATACATTCAGTTTCTTAATACTATATAGTTTTTACTCTGGCATCAGATAATAGAAACTTTTATAATCTGGCGAATTATACTCTTATAAAGGTGAATTAAGTTATTTTCACCTTTTTTATTACATTGCTCTTCCTGCTCTAAGTATATGTTTTCCTTGCTGTGACACACAACATAGTCATTTACCCAACTCCAGTCTGATTTTTGGCATAGACTACCTGTGCACTTTTATGGAATCTTTTTATAGCCTTTGATTAAATGATCTCAGATCCTCTTCATTGAAGATATAGAAAACGTACACATGAGATTAACCACAAATGTGAGGTTGACTCCATGAATTATGAATGGCACAGCGGGTTGAGTTGTACACCTTTAGCTCAGGAGCGTTTGGTCTGCTGAAGGTACTATATTCTGCTCATGAATACGATCCTACTTCAAACGCCATGAAAGGAAAGATGTTATTCTGACATTTGATGAACCCCCATTTCCCATCTGAATTTTGGCTACAGAGGGTTTCGCAGCCTTTCATCTACATTCCTCAGCTGCTTATGAACTACGGCCCTTATCCGATCTTAGTAGACAGAATTTTTTATTTTTTATTCTTTTTTAAAACTGCTTAACACTACATTTCATTGTTAGCATCCTTAAAACTAAACGTTGTTTTCAATTTAATTTTGTAAGTTAATAGTAAACGTGAAAGTAAGAAATATGTTATCAGAGAAATTTGCTTTTTTTCTCATTTTGGATTAACCTTTCACTCTCAATTCATGGGTAAAATCTTTATTTAGTGAAGACAGATTTTCTTATTCCCACTGAGATGAGACGACAGTTGGTGCTCTCAAAATTCTATGGAGAAAGGAGGGGGAGGAGCTAGAAACAGACTCAGACATTCCACTGCAAGTTCCATAGAACTTTATGAGTACTAATTGTCATCTGCTATATCAGTATGTCAGCATTCAATGAAGATTTTATCTGTGAATTGAAGATTTTAAGGCTGGATGATCAGTCCACGAAGGGAAAGAAGCGGATTTCTTTGATAAGGCATATTACAAAGAGTCTTATTTTCATGTGTACTATTGATTTTTTTTATATATATATATATATATATATATATATATATATATATATATTAAAAAAAAATTATGGTTAATACACTTTAACCGTCGTGACATGGCCAATTTCCATTTTTGTGTTATCGTTTTTTCCTCCTTTTCTTTCCAGAGCCATAGCTTTATTTTTCTGTCCACATAGACATAGGAAGGCTTGATTTTACAGGGCAATATGTACTTTTGAATGCTACGATTTATTTTATCACATAGTGTGCTGTAAAACAAGAAAAAAAATCCAAATGTCGCAAATTCTCAAAAAACCCCCCACAATTCTGACATGTTTTTAGCAATTATTTTTACGGTATACATTTTATGGTAAAAATGACAACACAATAGGATTCTCCTCATCAGTACGTTTACGGCGATACCAAATGTATGTACAGTTTTTTTTATTATTTTAGTGGTGAAAAGAAGTTTGCAAAAAAAAATTATGCGGGCTGTTTCGCCATTTTCCAAGACCCGTAAATTTTTTTTTTCTGTCGATGGAGCTGTGTGATGTCTTATTTTTTGCACTGCAAAATGACATATTTAGTGATATTATTTTGAGATAAATAGGATGTTTTTTGATCGCTGGTTACAGTATTTTTTGTGGCATTGCAGCGACAAAAAAAAAAGGTTGCCGTTCTTAAACTTTTTTTTTTACAGTGTTTACCAATCGGCATAATCATTTTCATAAATTGATACATAAGACTTTTCTGAAGACAGTAATACCACATATGTGGGGGTGACTTAAACTTTTATGCTCTTTTTTTCATATTTTTTAAAACTTTTTTTTAGCTTTCACTGTTCTTAATAATCACCTTAGAGGACTATAACCTACGATCGTCTGATCTCTTGTGTTATTTACAGTAACGCAATGCTGTGATCGCAGGTTCAAAAAGTAAAGGGAATAAAAAATGAAGAAAAAATTGAAAAAAGTTTTTTAAGATATAAAAAATCTAAAAATCAACTCAATTATTTTTTCCCCAAGTAATAAAATAAAGAATAAAGAAATTAATAAAAATAAACAAAAAAAGATATTTCGCTGCATTTATAAATGTTTGATCTATCAAAATATAAAATGAATTAATCCGATCAGAAAGTGATGTAATGAGAAGAAAAGTCAAAATGCCACAAATGCATCTTTTGGAGTCTCCAATACCTCCCTAAAAAAATACAATAAAAACAGTTCCAAACATCTTAGACAATGGTATCAATAAAACCATCAACTCGTCAAGCAAAAAATGAGATTTTATCCAACTCAATCGACAAAAATAAATATATTACTGTTCTCAGAAAATGGCACCACAACCACTACCACCCGTCATTTTTAAAGGTCTGTAAAAAACTTTTTTTGCTTAAATAAAATAAAAATTCTACACGTTTGGTATTTCTATAATTGAAGTAAGCTGAAGGATTATGATTAACAGTCACAGAATGTACATAGGAAAAACAAAACATGAAAAACCATGGCAGAATTGCATTTTATCCTTATTTCAGCATAGTTGATTTTTTTCTTCCCATTCTTCAATACATTGAATGATAAAATGAATGGTGTCATTAAACAGACATATGTATGGAAAAATAAAAATTATGGCTCTAATAAAAACAAAAGAACAAAAACAAAAATGGTTGTACAGGGAAAGGATTGAGGATGAAGCCGATTTTCATTTTTGAGTTTTAATTTTTTTCTCTCCTTTTTCAAATAACCTGGACTATTACCGTATTTTTCGCATTATAAGACGCACTTTTGTTTCCCCAAATTTTTGGAGAAAGTAAGGGGTGCGTTTTATAATCCGAATATATGGATTATATACTGCAGGGCCCAGGGGAGGTGGGGGCAGCTCTGGAGCGGTGCTGGGGGCTGAGGCAGGCTGGTGGAGGCTGCAGGAGGCAGCAGGAGATCTCCTGCTCCCGCTCATATAACATGTACTGCCGCTGTCCAGCACCGTGCCTGTGCCCCCCTTTGATGGCACATGCCCCCCCTGTGTTAGATATGGCCCACATGCTGCTGCCCATCCTAAAATAAAAAAGCTTTACTTACCTCCTCCAGCGCTGTTCTCCCAGTGTCTCCCCGGTCTCCCTGCTACCGCTGTGATCAGGCACGCAGAGATGATGTCACTCTGCTGTGCCGATCACATGACCGACACCGAGAAGCAGTAAGTGGAGGAGCTCAGCAGTACAGAGGGAAACAGTGGGAGGACAGTACTGGAGAAGATAAGTTAAGAGTTTTTTATTTTACTATGAGCAGCAGCATGGGGGCCATATCAAACACAGGGGGACATGTGCCATCCATAGGGGACCATGGGCAGCACAGGGGGATGTGTGACATCCATAGGGGGCCATGGGCAGCACAGGGGGACGTGTACTATCCATAGGGGGCCATGGGCAGCACAGGGGGATGTGTGCCATCCATAGGAGACCTGTTCCAGCTGTAGGAGACGTGTGCTATCTATAGGAAACCTGTGCCAGCTGTAGGGGACGTGTGCCAGCTATAGGGGATGTGTGCCAGCTATAGGGGACGTGTGCCAGCTATAGGGGACATGTGCCAGCAATAGGGGATGTGTACCAGCACAGCGGGACGTGTGTCATAAATAGGGGACGTGTGCCATCAATAGGAGATGTGTGCCATAAATAGGGGACGTGTGCCATAAATAGGGACATGTGGTATCACTGGGGGACATGTGGTATCACTGGGGGATGTTTGCCAGCACAAGGGGGCTATATTCAATATAAGGGGGCCATATCCAGATTAAGGGGACTAATTTTAGAATGGGGGGGCTATGAGGGATATATACCCTATATGATTTATTAGACGGACACTGGCATTATAAGATGGACCCCATTTAACATTAAAAAAATTTCCTTCACCAAATTTGGGGGTGCGTCTTATAATCAGGTGCAAGTTATAAAGCGAAAAATACGGTATATTTTTTTGCCAGGATGTAGATGTATGAGGGCTTTATTTTTTGTGAAATGAGTATTGGTATACCTTTTATTTTATCATATACATTTAGAGAAAATGGCCCCAAAATTCTCTGTTTGGTGAAATGGTAAAAAAATGCAATAAAAGTAATTGTTTTGGAGGTTTTATTTTTTTAAGCCTTAATTGTGCTTTAAAAATCAATTGAGAACATGAATCTCCAGATCAGTATAATTACGATAATACCAAACATATATTTTTTTCATACTATTTTATACTATTTTATGCTTTCAAAAATATATTGAACTTTGTAAAAGAATAATGCCCTTTTCATAACTTTTTGTCATTTTTCCATCAATGGAGTGTTTCAAAGGCTTGTGTTTTCTATGGCTAGCTGGTGTTTTTATTTATGCCATTTTGAGT
Organism: Anomaloglossus baeobatrachus; assembly: GCF_048569485.1. Lineage (NCBI taxonomy): Eukaryota > Metazoa > Chordata > Amphibia > Anura > Aromobatidae > Anomaloglossus > Anomaloglossus baeobatrachus. Next base: position 281,836,502 of record NC_134355.1, on the reverse strand, counting down.
ACATATAATGTTTTAGTCTCTGGTTATTGCACTTTTTTGTGGTATTGTAGGAACCAAAAAACAGCAATTTTTAAGTTTTGATTCTCCATTCTTATATACAGTGTTAACCAATCAGGTTAATTAATTTTATATTTTGATCAACCAGACTTTTTTGGACACTGCAATTTCAAATATGCATTTTTGTTTTAGCCTTTACATTTCTTTATTTCTAACTGCAAAAGGGAGGTGATTCACATTTTTATTTTTTGTTTCATATTTTTTCTTCTCTTTTTTTTAACTTTTATCAGTCACCATAGGAGACTTGAGCCAATTATATTATATAAAGCAATTCTACAATATTTTTGCACACAGATGGACAAAACTGCTGGTAGCCTTCTGGTAAAGTAATAATAATAATAATAACAAGATTTATTATTAAAGTAAGAAAATATACAGTGGTTATAGAAATAACTTGAAAACTGACAAAAGTGGTTTCCAATTTAAATTTATCGAATATCAACTAATTAAAATTAGACATTGCTTTTGAATTGTGATTAAACAGAAAAATATAAACAAAAATAATAAAAATGGCCTGGACTAAAATTATAGTACCCCAAAAAATGTGAAAATATTCTGACTATAGGGACATGTTAAACTATAGTATGTCCCGTAATAAGTATTACTGATTTCTGCAGACTTGTAGCCAGTCCATCTATCTATTTAAAGAGTGAAAAGTAGTCACAGTGCTGTTTAGTATTATGGTGTGCACTACAGTGAACATGAACCAAAAGAAAACTAAGGAGAGAGTTTTCTCAAGAGATTAGAAGGAACATTTTAGACAAACATATTAAAGTTAACCACGAGCAGTTCTAGATGCATATTGCTAATCCCTGCATAACCGTCCCTGTATACACTAGCATAGATAAAGAGATCTTTAGAAAGTATTTCTAAAGATCTTTTATCATATGCTAATAGGCACTGGGACAAGTCACAAGGGCATTAGTTCCTGCGCTCATTCCGCCCTCCTAGCATGGTAGCACGCCCTTCCGTCATGGGCAGTGTGAAGCCAGATGTATGTGTCCTGGCTTCAGAGAAGTCTAGTGCACATGACCAGAAATGTCAAGACTTCTGATCAGCACTCACAGCGGGCAGAGGTACACGCATCACCGCTGATGCTGCTGCATTGACTAGCATGTCAGCACTCCCCTGTGGGCGTGCTACCATGCTAAGAGGGTGAAATGAGTGCAGGCACTAGGAGAGGGAAACCCTGTCTCTAGGGAAGGGGGAAGATGGTGACCCCTGATAAAACCTACTGCTAGCCCCTGGCTCTCCTGACATCCGTACATACAGTAGGCTCCGTCCTTACAGTATTGCTGATCAGGATACTTAGGTCCTGGTTGACCTTGAAATAGGCCCTAGGTAGTGACCAGACGGTATGATCACTATTGAACCCCACCTAGACTTAAAGAATACACAGGGAAAACAACCAGGGCAATGAAAACAGTCAACATATCTGCAAGATGACTTTGGAACAGCAACATACAACAATGTGTTTTGACAGGAGATTTCAAGCCAACTGCTTGCGATCTAGACTGCTTAATAGTAAACTCTATCACTCACCGGCAACAAACCAAGGGGAAATGCAGGTATGTATAGACAGTGAGTGAGGATAAGGATTTACAGCATGACATAACTGTGACAGTACCCCCTTCCCTTCTATGAGTGGTCTCCTAACTATCAAGACCAGGTTTAACCAGATGGGATGCATGAAATAAAAGAACCAACCGTGTGGTATTCATATCCAACGCTGGAACCCACACCCTCTTCTCTCGTCCGTAACCCCTCCAGTGCACCAAGTATTGAAGGGAACGATGTAGAAAGTGAGTATTAACAATCTTAGCAGTTTGGTATTCCACATTTCCATCAACAATGACTGGGGCCAGCAGCAATGGGGATGACTCCAAAGGTGCAACATACTTCTTGAGCAGAGATCTGTGGAATACATTGTGGATCTTAAGAACCTGATGTAACTCCAGATGAAATGCCACTGGTTTAATGACAGAGCTAAGTTTATAGGGACTAATAAACATAGGGTCCAGCTTCCAGGAAAGAACTTTCAACTTAATATATCTGGTACACAACTACCTATAGTCATTCAAACCTGGGTCTGGACCTGGCAAGCGTCTTCTATCAGCCATATGTTTGTATCTGTCTCTCATACACTTCAAATTACTCTGAACCCCTTGTCATAGAGAAGAGAGTGACAAGGCAAAATGCTCCTCTTCAGGAACCCCTAGAAGTCCTCTTTCCATAAAGGTACCAAACTGCAGATGAAAACCGTATGCCCCAAAAAATGGTGACTTACCAGTAGACTCCCAGTGATGATTGTTTATAGAAAATTTGGCCAATGGTAAGTAAGATTAACAGAAATTTATAAGTGGGTAGAGTACTCAGAGGACTAACATTTAATCTCAAAACCCTATTTAAAATAACCAATTTTTATTGATATTCATTAAACTTCCGAAATATCCACAGACAGACATGAACACATTTAGATTATTACAAAAATACAAGATGGATAAGGTTAACCTTGTAAATTCATGCAAGGAAAATACATATATGTATATATAGGGAAGGGAGGGGTGCTATCATAGCCCTAGATGAAGGGATATATCCCATTCCCTACCTGCCAACAGAGGGTATGACACCATAAGTTACCGGGCGCCCCTGTTCCACGTCGGCTTTCCCTCTCCCTGACCTTAATATTCGATAAGGTAGGAAATCCTATTTATAACACTGCACAAAAAATAGAAGGCAGTTATATCCCCTATACTAATTTCCAATCCTGATCCATATATATTTTTACAACCATAAAAATTGTTCAGAGTGGTATATCCAGATATGATATCACAAAAACCTAGAGTGGCGTCTCACAGAGCTCAGATAAACTCCCCATGCCACTCCAGGATCCAGAAACAATTGAGATACACCACCACTACAAAATACTGCAAATAGGTATATAAATAGCAAATGTCCCAATCACATTCAAGGATAAATAGGAGGTAAAGATAAAGCCCTTACCTGAAAAAGCAGGAATCCAGGCCTGCCAGGCCTGCGACTCTAGGTTTTTGTGATATCATATCTGGATACATCACTCTGAACAATTTTTATGGTTGTAAAAATATTTATGGATCAGGATTGGAAATTAGTATAGGGAATATAACTGCCTTCTATTTTTTGTGCAGTGTTATAAATAGGATTTCCTACCTTATCCCTATATTAGGGTCAGGGAGAGGGAAAGCCGACGTGGAATGGGGGCGCCCAGTAACTTATGGTGTCATACCCTCCGTTGACAGGTAGGGATATATCCCTTCATCTAGGGCTATGATAGCACCCCTCCCTTCCCTATATATACATATATGTATTTTCCTTGCATGAATTTACAAGGTTAACCTGATCCATCTTGTATTTTTGTAATAATCTAAATGTGTTTGTGTCTGTCTGTGGATATTTCGGAATTTTAATGAATATCAATAATAATTGGTTATTTTAAATAGGGTTTTGAGATTAAATGTTAGTCCAATGGTAAGTAAGATGCCTAATTCTCCTGGTAATCAGAGACAAAACACATAAGATAAGTTTCCAAATTTTGATTTATACTTTCGATCTGACCATGTGATTGAGGGTGGAAAGCAGAAGAGAAAGACAATTGCAGCCTCAGATGAGCATAAAAAGCTTTTCAAAATTTGGAAACAAACTGCGTTCCTTGTTTCCCTGCTTCACAATTTCATTGATGAACACCTGAGCCAGAGTCTTGGCATTCAGTAGTGCTAGTAACGCAATGAAATGTACCATTTTACTGAATCTATCCACAACTTCCAAAACCATCGTCTTCCCTACAGACGAAGGTAGGTCAGTAATAATATCCACAGATAAATGTGTCCATGGTCTACTAGGGATAGCCAAAGGTAGGAGAAATACAAATGGACAAGTAAGGGTCACTTTGGCATGTGCACAAGTACTACAAGCAGACACATAAAAGTAGGGAACCACATTCTCATGCAGCCACGGCCACAAAAAATGACAAAAAAAGAGGTCTGAGGTTGCTTTACTACCTGGATGACCAGTAAGTATGATATTGTGATGTTCTCCAATTATTTAACTAAGCAAATTAGGTGGCAGATATAACCTCTCTGAAGGGCGGGAGGCTGGGCCATTCCCCTGAGGTTTCAACACCTCCTGTTCCAGACCTGGGTCAAAGCGAAGACGACCACCCCTTTTACAAAATATTGACTGAGTTCTCATGATACACTTCCACCAGGGAAGCTTCAGGATAATGGCTCTGTCTTGATATTTGTAACCTGTGGATGGTATTGCCAGTAAAATTAAATCTGGTAAAAAAAAAAAAAAAACATCTACCCTGCCTCAGGTTCAGATGTTTAGTAGATGCAAGATATGACAGTTTTTATGGTCTGTGATCACAGTAATAGGATGAACTAATCCCCCAGGCAATGACGCCAAAAGCCCATGTACACCATTTACCAGGTGACAACACAGCCCTAACCTCCACCTCAGATGCATTAACCTCTACAATAAATAGCTGTGAAACATCAAGTTTGATGAGTATAGGTGCTGTGTAAAACGCCTTCTGGGCAGAAGTACAGCACAGACCTTTTCAAAATCCATTGGAAAACTTGAAGATGACAACAGGTACCCCAACAATGAAACCTCTTCAACAGCAGAAACGCACTTCTCCGGTTTTGAAAAACAGTTTATCTCTTAAAATCTGTAACACCTGTTTTACATGTACCTGATGTGTATATGTACTTGTCTGTCAACCCTGACACACCTATGACATGTTTCCTATGACAGCCTGCCTATGGTTGAACATCGCGGAGGAATAACATGATGAGCACAAGGACCTTTATCAGGTCCTTGGCTGTCATATTAACTCATTGTCTATAAGACTAAATCCAAACTGCTTACTGTTCCTCTTTCTACAGTTGCACATACTATTCAGAACTTCAAGATCCATGAGACTGTATCCAACTAATGTAGACTAGGCCCCAAGAGGAAAATTTATGAGAAATTGGAAAGACAGATAATATGAATGGCAGATCAGAGGTGAACAATTTTGTCCATGTGTGCTTATAGTAAAATTCACAGTCTCGTATGACAGCCTGCCTATGCCTGAACATCACAGGATGAATAACATGATGACCACAAGAATCTTCATCAGGTCCTTGGCTTTCATATTAAGTCATTCTCACCACGTAATCTCATGGTCACATGGGGAGCCATGGGTACCCAAACAAACCTAAGGCCAGATTGAGAGTAGTAGCAGCAGAGGTGTTTAAACGCTTGAGAGTAGCCATCAGCTCCTTTTCATATCACTACTGCTGCTCACTCTGAAGCTCTTCTTTCCTAATCCTGTTTGCTCATGAGCAAATAAGGTTTATCATTATGGGATAAGTAATTCATTTTTAGAAGCAGAGTTGCTGTTTAATCATTTGTTAAGATTTAGTGAATAATTTAGCTAATAAAGATAGACTTTTCAAACCTGAGGTTCATTTACACAGTATCTTTTTGCATTTCCCATAATATGATTTTCACATTTTCACTTTCTTCTAAAAAGTGGGAAAAAAGTTGAAAAAAAATAGCATCCTGCGGTGGATGGGATTAGTGGATAAATATCCTATTATGAGAACTGGAGATAGAGAAGCTGAGGCACTAAGTTTATGAACTTGGATCAACCCTTTCAACTTCTGTGGTTTCCTGTTTTTAGTTTCTGATTTTAGAAGAAAAAGCCTTCTTCTGGAAAATGTACCAACACCTTTAGAGTTTCTAAAAATGTTCTAATTCACTCACCACTTCACTGCCTCTACCTTTACTAATGGAGTGGAAATTATTACAAGGCTACATTTATAAAGGAAACTAATTTTAGAATTTATCAAAAGCCTTGGTTTTTTTTGTTTTTTTAATTACTTAAAGGGTTATTCTGGTGAAAGCTATAGATTACCACCATAAAGATTCTTATATAGTCAGGTTGTTTGATGCCACCATGTAGGTCAAATCAAATCATGATAGTAACAAATCATAAATGCGCTAGGTTAAATCTTCAAGGGACTGATTAAGCAAAGTGTTTACGCCTAAAACACTTTGAAAGTTGTTATATTTTTGCACAGTGAACTTACGTTAAAATTTAGTGATTTTTGACATTTTCATGACCACTGAGGAAGGATTCTCCAGTCATGATGGTTTACTATATCCCACAAACTTAAACCTAATAAATAACACACCGACTGCATGCGACTTGGTTAAACAAATTGGCCACAGCAGCCTTTATTACCGATTATTAACATTCTAACACCAGGGGGCGCCGTCCAACGGGCGACCCCAAACAAATAATAATAGGTAACACATAAATAATACACTGTACAAGTAACCCTATGTAGGCCCGGTCCAGAAACCCTTTCCTACACCAATATCCCTGGCCGCAACACTCCGACCCAGAGATGAGGTAATCACCCCACGGATTAATACCCCCCAAACTTTGCAGAACCTCGTGCCTGCAATGTACCGGAACCCGGAGACACCATACCAAGACAGTGCCTCACGGTCCAGCCATCAATCCCTTACAACCGCCTCTGGACCAGACCTACCCCCGCTGCTGCGACAGACCATATGACCCCATCAACTTTGTTTTCTTCTTCTTCTTTTTTTTTAACTTTCTTCATACCAGTTTATTTATTTATTTTTTTTAAAATGACATAGCCGGAACAACACTCACAAAACACAAGGGAGGGTGGGCGGGAATCCTTCGCCGTCCGGAATCACAAGGGAAGGTAAGACCCCTCCCCTATAGCTTATATACCCCCCCCCTCCCCTATAGGGACCCTTTTCCACCAATCCCCTACAGTGTCCCATAATCCCCTTATTTTACTTTATTAACCCCCTCACTCCCTCCCTTCCCTCTGGTCATGTCGCCCCTTCCCCTATGGGGTCCATGGCTTTCTTGACAGTTAAAAACCAAAATGACAAACTAAACATATGCATTGCATGTTTATCACAATTAGGGCACGCTCACACGAGCGTGAAAAACGAACGAGTGCAAAGCGAGAAAATCCCAGACTGCACTAGGACCTTTGTCAGTCAATGAAGGAGAGCAATTGGTCAGATTCTGTATGCGAGAAAAGCGGCAACATGCTGCAATTTTCTGCGAGAGCCATATCTCTCTCACCCATTCAAGTGAATGAGTGCGAGAGAAACATTGGACTGCACTCGGATGTAATCCCAGTGCAATGCGATATATGCACAGGCTGACAATGGAGGAGATGGGGGAATTAACTCCTCCCTCTCCTCCGCAGCGCCCACCCTCAGCTTCACAGCTGTGACCCGATTGCTGAGTCTAGCCTTATCTCAAGATGCATCCCAGCCAGCTCCAGCAAAGTGAGAGAAGCATGGGTGGTACAGGGAGTGGTGTCACCCATGGTGGTAATCAGGTGGCATTACTTACACAAGAAATATTACTCTTCATTGGAACAGAATTTCTAGTTAGGCATCTGCAGGCGCATGACAATGATAAGATAAGCAGTGACCAGAAGTCAGACAGTCCGGCAGTCAGGTCACCTGAGGTCAAACTGGGGACTTCCCCACTTCCTTCAGTGAAAGTGCTGCCAAATTGTCAGACTGCAGGATACAGCCGTGTCCCACAGTCCGACAATCTGGTGGTCAGGTTGCCCTACTATTTATTTCTCTTTACACCACTATACAGTAAACTGCCTGCAACCAATCACAGACGCGGACACAAGGTGAGGGGTGTGTATAGCAGTCTGCAACCAAACACTGACACAGAGGATGGATGGGGGTAGCTGTGAATATTGATGAACCTTAATTAGCGGTACCAAAAAAATTCTGACTGCAGAGTGCTCCTCTGGGAGACACAGTATGTATAACAATTCTGCTCTTACCACCATTTAACTTCCATATGTGCCCCCAAGTACTTACTGTGGCCATTTTGCAGCTCATAACTTCTCATCCCCATTTACTTGTATGGCGATTGTTTTCCAGGGTCAAATTTGGGGTCGAGTTCAGCTGCCAAACCCAATTTTTTATTTTTAGCCAAAGCTGGTTCGGCGAACTATCATCAGCACTTCAGACAATAACAAAATTCCTGAACCAAATCTGCATCTTCTGGCAATAAAATGCATCAACACGCGATGTGGTTTTGATGCGTTTTTTTTTGGCATGAGATGCAGTATTGGTGCAGTAAATTGGTGTACATTCCATCACCAAATCTATATCTCTTGGCAAAAAAACTCCTAATTTTCTGCCAGGAGATGCAGGTCTCATTGAACTCAAAGTGTTCACCAGTTGACTGACTGCAGCCAATCACAGACGCCAGCAGAGGAGGTGGGCGTGGTAAGCAGTGAATATGTATGAGATCTAATGACCGGACCTAGAAGTAGACGCTGGGAAATCTCAATAAGTCGTTTTTTTTTATTTTTCACTGTCCCTCCCAATCACACTAATGCCAGTAGCAAAGAGGGGTCTCGAATATCGTGAGGTGAATGCCAAAATACTCGGTGAGTTACAGATGTTGTAAATACCTTAATATTCGTGTGAATAACGAATAGTGAAGAGTATATTCATTCATCACTATATATGACCACCAAATGGTGACCAAATAATACCACTATACTGATTATTAATAAAAAATCATACTACTAACACTTATGTTAATCCTATACAATGAACTTATAAGGGAAGTTATTATAACCATGGGCAGACATACAGTATATCACAAAGATGAGTACACCCCTTACATTTTTGTAAATATTTTACTATACCTTTTCATGGGACAACACTGAAGATATGACAATTTTATACAATGTAAAGTAGTCAGTGTATAGCTGGTAGAACAGTGTAAATTTGGTGCCCTCTTAATAGCTAAACACAGCCACTAATGTCTAAACCGCTGGCAACAAAAATTATTACATCCCCAATTGAAAATGGACAAATTGTCAAACATTTCTGTGACCATCATTATTTTCAAGCACTGCTTTAACTCTCTTGGGCATGGAGTTCACTGTGTCTTCACAGGAGCCAATGGAATCCTCTTCCACTCCTACATGATGACATCATAGTGCTTGTGAATGGTAGAGACCTTGCGCTCCTCAACGTTCCGTATGAAGATGCTCTACAAATGCTTAATAAAGTTTAGGTCTGGAGACGTGCTTGGCCAGTCCAGCACCTTTACCCTCAGTTTCATTAGCAAAGCAGTGGTTGTCTTGGTGGTGTGTTTGGGGTCATTATCATGTTGGATTATTGCCCTGTGGCCCAGTTTCTGAAGACAGAGGATCATGCTCTGCTCCAGTATGTCAGTGTTCATGTTGGCATCCATTGTTCCCTCAATGAACTGTAGCTCCCCACAGCCTGCATCTCTCATGTAGCCCCCAAACCATGACCCTACCACCACCATATTTTTCTGTAGGCAAGACGTACTTCTTTTTGTACTCCTCACCTGGTTCTCCCCATACACTCTTGAAACTATCTGAACCAAATCATTTTATCTTGTTCTCATCAGACAACAAGACACGGCTCCAGTAACCCATGCCTTAGATTTTCAGCAATGCTGGCATAAATCGTATGTCTATCTTGAAAACACAACCACTGGATATGACGCTAATGTTACGGGGGGCTGTCTGATAATAACCGAAAGGAGTATCAGACAGTCAGGGTCCACCGTGCAAAGACTTTGCTGCAGACTATGGCAGAGTGCAATACCTCTGTTAACTCACAGAAGGATATAATAAGAAAGTAAAGCAATTCCTCCCTTACTTGGAGGGTGTGTGGAATGATCTCTGTTAATAATCACAGAGACAAAGGCAATGTGTGCGAAATGGCACCTACCTAGGTCCGCTCTTCTAGTGGTGCAAAAGAGACGAACAGCAGCGTAAGCCGCACAAAGCTCCTACCTGCGTTCGCTCCACTAGTGTGCGAGGACACGAACCACTAGATATGGCACCTGCCTAGGTCCGCTCTTCTAGTGGTGCAAAAGAGACGAACAGCAGCGTAAGCCGCACAAAGCTCCTACCTCTGTTCGCTCCCCTAGTGTGCGAGGATACGAACAACTGCCAGACGCAGTATAAGGAACGTTACCCTAGCGGCAACGTCCACCTACGAGTAGAATTACAAGGCCCAGCCAGACCATGTGCCTCAGGCACCTGCCTATGTCCGCTCCCCTAAGAGGTAAGGATACGGACAGCAGCCGAAGCTGTAAGGTATAAGAACGCTACCCTGCCGGTAGCGCTCACCTAGCATAGACAGAGGAATGCCTAGAGGAACGCGCACAGAGCGTCTACTCATATGCATGAACCAAGAGGACTGAGCACCATGCGGCGTGTGTCAGGGTCTTATATAGACTCTGTGCCTCATCCAAGATGGAGGACACCAGAGCCAATCCGCTGCCAGAACGACAGGAGTGACGTCATGCTGGCCTATCACCGAGCAAGACGTCACAAGCACATGACCAGCGACCAATCGGCATAGAAGGTGTCAGAGACATGTGACCTCGTGTCAGCGATGATGTCACCCGCACATGTGCAATGGTTCCAAGATTGGACTTAGTCTCCGGCGCTCGCACATGTGCAGTAGCAAGAAATCTGGACTTAGTCTCCAGCGCTCGCACATGTGCAGTAGCAAGAAATCTGGACTTAGTCTCCAGCGCTCGCACATGTGCAGTAGCAAGAAATCTGGACTTAGTCTCCAGCGCTCGCACATGTGCAGTAGCAAGAAATCTGGACATAGTCTCCAGTGCTCGCAGCAACCGTAACAGCTAAGCACATGCAATCAACTTCTTTGGTTGACCATGGCAAGACCTGTTCTGAGTGAATCCTATCTTGTTAAACCACTGTATAGTTTTGGCCTCTGGGCTGCAGCTCAGTTTCAAGGTGTTGGCAATCTACTTTCAGCCTAGGCCATCTTTATTTACAGCAACATTTCTTTTTTTAGCTCCTCAAAGCAGTCTTTGCCATGAGGTGCCATGTTGAATTTCCAGTGACCAATATGAAAGTGTGTGAGCGGTAATACCAAATTTAATGCACCTGTTCCCCATTCACACCTGAGACTTTGCAACACTAATGAGTCACATGACATTGTGGAGGGAAAATAGGTAATTGGGCACAATTTGGCCATTTTCACTTAGGGCTGTACTCACTTATGTTGCCGGCGGTTTGGACATTAATGGCTGTGTGTTGACTTATTTAGAGGGCACACCAAGTTTGCACTGTTATACAAGCTCTACACTGACCACTTTATGTTGCATCAAAGTGTCATGTCTTTAGTCTTGTCCCATAAAAAGATATAATAAATATTTACAAACATGTGAGTGGTGTACTCACTTTTGTGATATACTGTATCATTAGGGGAACCTGTGCAGGCTCACAGTGGCTCAAGAGATAAAGGGGATTATTTCCATCTCCAAACTCAAATTTAGGCAAGCCTTTTCTCCTTTCTTCTTCATCTGATAAAGACTGCTACGGCTTCTTCCCGCCAGGACTCGCCTCTACAAAATATGACACTTAGACAACTGTCGCTGATCACATCTAAAGCAGCCTCCCCACATTATCTCCCTATTTTACAGTACCAGTACCAGAACTTCTGTCCTGTATCTGGTACACATGAACCTGAGAATTCGGCACCCAGTGTATCCCCTCATTAGGTTGAGATTTATCTCCTATAGAAAATGTAGTAGAAAACATTAGATATATATAACAGACAGATGATAGTCCTGAATTGATGATGATGATGGTTTTTAAACGGAATCTGTCACCAGGTTTTGGCTACGTAATCTGAGAGCAGCATAATGTAAGAAAAGAGCCCCTGAATCCAAGAATTCAATGATTGATCACTTAGTTTACTTGGTCCACCAGTTGTGATACAGTTAGACTTCTTAGATTTAGCATGTAGCTGAGCTCAGAAAGCTAACCCCACCCACACCAGTCTCGATATTTACATTGTCTATTTACAGTGATCTGCTCAGACCAAAAGGTTGTGCACCTTTAAACTAAAGTCATTTTCTAAGTCTTAATAGAAATGTATTTTGAGATGCACTAAATTTGCTACACACAGTACAGTGTTCTTGTCTCTTTCATTTCACGAAACTAATTTAAAACACCACCCCCCCAGCAGTTTTTTTTCCAGCACTTGAGTGGTGCTTTAATTATAAGTACCCTGTCCATGGCATTATACTTACCCTCCAGCTGCTTTATCTTTTTTTCACAGCGCCAACTTGTACCCTTAAATTATGACTGACCAGAAGTCAGAAGTTACGTCACAAGCACTCAATGTATCTCTATGAGAGCCAGATTGAGGCTCTCATAGACTTGTATTGGGTTGTGACTTCCGGCTCCATGAAGCATTAGAGCTGCCGGCAGGTCACAAATTGCCGAAGCCAACTGGAGCAACAATGGAAAAAGATGAAGCTGATGGCAGGTGCGTATAAGACAAGGGGCAGGGGATTTAAACTTGAAGCACCACTCCAGCGGTGAAATAAAAAAAAAAGGATGGAGTGATGTTTTAATATCGCTTTGGTATAGTAACAAATCCTTTAATATAAATCCCAATATAGAAGCACAACACATTCTTACAGTAATGCCCCAATTCATCCAGATCAGCAATGTCCTCGCCAGCCTTGAGGTGGCATGTTGGAGTCAGACACTCCTTATTTATTTAAAAACAAAAGATTATTACAGATGATGAGATCATAATTACAATAAATATCATATACTACACCCCATAAACTGTCACGCTCCCCGGGTCCCCTGCCTTGCTTCCCGGCTCCCCTGCCTCGCTCCCCGGCTCACCTGCCATGCTCCCTGGCTTCCCTGCCTCGCTCCCCGGCTCCTCTGTCAGGCGTCACCCGCTCCACAGCCTCCAGCCCCCATCACCTGCGGTCCCCAGGCGGCTCGGTCCCCGCTCCCGGCGCCCGTCGGCAGCTCTGCTCCAGGCCGGCTCCCCTGCCTCCTGTTCACCACTCCCTGCCCTGGCTTCTGGCACCCGGGCCTCGCGCATGTGCATTAGGGCGCGCGCGCGGTCATTGACCCTTTCTTAAAGGGCCAGTGTCCTCCAACAGGATATTGAAGGATCAGGTACTGGGTATATAGGGGGATCCTTTCCAAGTGGGCGGGGCCTGTTCTTCGTGTTTTCTAAGCTAGGAGTCAGGTCTCCTTGTGTCTGTGATATACTCACCTATCTCTCTCGTAGAGCCGCTCCTGCCTCGCCATCCGGTCCTGACGATACCCGAACCCCGAACGGTGACGGCCTGCCATCCCGTCAGTTCCTGCCATCTCCGATCCCTGTGGTGACCCGTCTTCTCGCTCCATTGGTTTCGGACTCTGCCTGACGACATCTCGGCCTTCGAACCTGAGCTCCGTCACCCGGACTACCATCAGAGACCCCGTGGTCCCAGGGACTTCTTTACTCCACTCCTCTAAACGGACTGTCCTGCTAGTGCTCCGGCTACCGGGCACCTTGCCTCGGTGAGGTGTTCAGCCCAGTGGATCCACCTCCTGGGTCTGCCCGTCCACCTGGCCCTAACATAACCGAACTATTGCTGAACCAAGCGAAAAACAAAAAGTAGTCAGAGCCCAGATAAAGGCTCACTTCAAAAGACACTCAGGAAACCTCTTTGCAAAAAATTGGATAAAGTTTATTAATGAATAGTCACTAGCAAGAGGAAAATACATTCACAATTTTTCCTAAATATAGGTGATAATATCACTCAGGCTCAGTTTTATATATATATATATATATATATATATATATATATATCACCAAGTAATAGGCCACCATAAGGGAGATAAAGGTAATCGCAGAGATCCCATGATTTTAAATGTTTGTTAGATTACACTCATCCATGTTGATTCTGCTGCGTAGTAGAACGTGCCCCGACGTGCACGTTTCGTGGTCTTCCTCGGGGGGCTGTGATGGGGCATGAGTAAGATATTATCACCTATATTTAGGGAGAATTTATGCATGCTGATTTGGTCTTTTTGCAATTATTATTGTAGACCTTTGGATTACAACTCACAACTATTTGAGATGTTGTTTTTTCTGTAACCTGACCACTATAGAAGGTCTCTGTTAACCCACGGATGGATTCTTTAATTTTTACATTATAACGTAGGATCTATCACCCATCTCATGTTTGTTTTTTCTGGTAGTATTTTTTATCTGCGATGGACTCTATTTTTCTACCTGATGTCTACAAAACAATATGAACTGTGAATGTATTTTCCTCTTGCTAGTGACTATTTATTAATGAACTTTATTAGTGATGAGCGAGTACTAAAAAGCTCGGGTGCTCGAAGCTCGGGCCGAGCCTCCCAAGATACTCGTGTACTCGGCCCGAGCAACGAGCCCAATGTTATCCTATGGGAGACCCGAGTATTTTTGTGAAATGACCACCGGCAGCATGTAGAAACCCTAAAAATGTCACAAAAGTCTCAGAAGAGTGCTCAAATGACATGGCAACAGCATGGGGAAGACCCCTTGAAGCATTTATCACTCAAAAGTCACAGCTGTGAACAATTTTGTCCGCGTTTCACGCCATTTTTACGGACTCACCAGAAAACCTTCCAAAATGACCCCAAAATGATTTTTCATGGCAGAAATGTTAAGGGCACATACCCAATAGTGAGATAGAGCTGGTGTATGTTACTTTTTGAGATTAATACATGAAAGATTTTACGTGAAAACATTGTGTGGCACTCCGATGTCCCTGAGAAGAGACGTACATGAAGGCCTCTTGAGTCTAATGTGCCCATTTTGAGGAAGTGAGTCTTTGTAGTATTTTCCTTTGCCAGGGCAGTCCAAAATTGTGAGGTTCACCAATGCCCCTGCATAGAGACGTGCATGAGGGCCTGTAAACCTGAAGTGCCCATTGGAAGGAAGTGGGTGTATTATAGTATAGCCCTTTGGCAGGGCAGCCAAAAATTGGGAGGCTCCACGTTGTCCCTGGGTAGAGACGTGCATGAGGGCCTGTAAACCTGAAGTGCCCATTGGAAGGAAGTGGGTGTATTATAGTATAGCCCTTTGGCAGGGCAGCCAAAAATTGGGAGGCTCCACGTTGTCCCTGGGTAGAGACGTGCATGAGGGCCTGTAAACCTGAAGTGCCCATTGGAAGGAAGTGGGTGTATTATAGTATAGCCCTTTGGCAGGGCAGCCAAAAATTGGGAGGCTCCACGTTGTCCCTGGGTAGAGACGTGCATGAGGGCCTGTAAACCTGAAGTGCCCATTGGAAGGAAGTGGGTCTATTGTAGTATAGCCCTTAGGCAGGGCAGCCAAAAATTGGGAGGCTCCACGTTGTCCCTGGGTAGAGACGTGCATGAGGGCCTCAAAACATTAAGTGTCCATTGTCAGGAAGTGGGTGTATTATAGTATAGCCCTTAGGCAGGGCAGCCAAAAATTGGGAGGCTCCACGTTGTCCCTGGGTAGAGACGTGCATGAGGGCCTCAAAACATTAAGTGTCCATTGTCAGGAAGTGGGTGTATTATAGTATAGCCCTTAGGCAGGGCAGCCAAAAATTGGGAGGCTCCACGTTGTCCCTGGGTAGAGACGTGCATGAGGGCCTCAAAACATTAAGTGTCCATTGTCAGGAAGTGGGTGTATTATAGTATAGCACTTAGGCAGGGCAGCCAAAAATTGGGAGGCTCCACATTGTCCCTGGGTAGAGACGTGCATGAGGGCCTCAAAACATTAAGTGTCCATTGTCAGGAAGTGGGTGTATTATAATATAGCCCTTAGGCAGGGCAGCCAAAAATTGGGAGGCTCCACGTTGTCCCTGGGTAGAGACGTGCATGAGGGCCTCAAAACATTAAGTGTCCATTGTCAGGAAGTGGGTGTATTATAGTATAGCCCTTAGGCAGGGCAGCCAAAAATTGGGAGGCTCCACGTTGTCCCTGGGTAGAGACGTGCATGAGGGCCTCAAAACATTAAGTGTCCATTGTCAGGAAGTGGGTGTATTATAGTATAGCCCTTAGGCAGGGCAGCCAAAAATTGGGAGGCTCCACGTTGTCCCTGGGTAGAGACGTGCATGAGGGCCTCAAAACATTAAGTGTCCATTGTCAGGAAGTGGGTGTATTATAGTATAGCCCTTAGGCAGGGCAGCCAAAAATTGGGAGGCTCCACGTTGTCCCTGGGTAGAGACGTGCATGAGGGCCTCAAAACATTAAGTATCCATTGTCAGGAAGTGGGTGTATTATAGTATAGCCCTTAGGCAGGGCAGCCAAAAATTGGGAGGCTCCACATTGTCCCTGGATAGAGACGTGCATGAGGGCCTCAAAACATTGTTCCCATTGCAAAGGAGCGGGTCTCCTGTCGTTGTAATGTCCATTCTGCAAAGAATGGGCGAAAAAATTTACCACTGGGGGTATACCTGAAACAAAGGCCTAAGTATTGCAATTTGTAACGGTCATCATCATGGTGGCGCATGAGGAGAAGGAGGAGCAGTCCAGCGATTATCCAAAGTCCAGAAGTGTGTACCCATGGGTGAGTGGAGGTACATGGCAAACTTTAAATTCCGCTCTCATTTGCTGGTGGTGTGGTGAAGTCTGGCCCAATCCAACCCTTGTTCATCTTGATCAGAGTCAGCCTGTCAGCATTTTCAGTTGACAGGCGGGTGCGTTTATCTGTAATGATTCCACCTGCGGCACTAAAAACACGCTCTGACAAAACGCTAGCAGCAGGGCAGGCCAGGACTTCCAAGGCGTAGAGAGAGCCAATTCATGCCACGTGTCCAGCTTGGATACCCAATAATTGTAAGGCACAGAGGAATGTCGGAGTACAGTTGTTCGATCTGCAAGGTACTCCTTCAGCATCTGGGCAAACTTAGGATTTCTTGTGGCACTACCCCGCACCTCAGGGGCTGTGGTACGTGAGGGGCTGAGAAAACTGTCCCACATCTTAAAGACTGTTCCCCTACCTCTGGCGGATTGGACTTGTGCCTTTCTCGGCTGTACGCCTCGGTTGTCCACTGATTCCTGACCTATGCCGCTAGCGTTTTGTGAGGGGAATGCTTTGCCTACTTCCGTGACTATGGCCTTCCGGAACTGCTGCATTTTGGTTGACCTCTCCTCCACGGGAATAAGAGACAAAAAGTTCTCCTTGTAGCGTGGGTCTAACAGTGTTACCAACCAGTAATGATTGTCGGCCAAGATGTTCTTAACGCGAGGGTCACGAGACAGGCAGCTTACCATAAATTCAGCCATGTGCGCCAGACTCTTAACAGCCAGGACTTCAGTAGCCTGACCAACAAGATGACTGAACATGCTGTCCTCCTCCTCCTCCTCCTCATCTACCCTGTCCTCTGGCCAGCCACGCTGAACCGAGGATATGACTGGTGTGCATGTCATATCCTCAATTTGGCCGGAGAGTTGCTCCATGTCTTCATCCTCCTCCTCGTCATAGTCCTCCACTGCACGTTGTGATGAGACGAGGCTGGGCTGTGTGTTATCATCACCCACACCCACTACTGTTTCTTGCTGCAACTCATCGCGCTCCGCCTGCAATGCATCATGTTTGTTTTTCAGCAGAGACCATTTTAGAAGGCAGAGTAGCGGTATGGTGACGCTAATAATGGCGTCATCACCACTCACCATCTTGGTGGAGTCCTCAAAGTTTTGGAGGATGGTACATAGGTCTGACATCCATCTCCACTCCTCAGGTGTTATGTGTGGAGTTTGACCCATTTCCCGACGGCTTAGGTGATGCAGGTACTCAACAACTGCCCTCTTCTGCTCACATATCCTGACCAACATGTGCAGAGTTGAATTCCAACGCGTGGGGACATCACACACCAGTCTGTGAGCCGGAAGATGCAAACTGCGCTGAAAGCCGGCAAGGCCGGCTGAAGCCGTAGGTGACTTTCCAAAATGTGCAGACAGGCGGCGAACTTTTACCAGCAGATCAGACAGCTCTGGGTATGACTTTAGAAACCGCTGAACCACGAGGTTGAGCACATGGGCCACGCATGGAACATGTGTCAGCTGGCCTCGCCTCAAAGCCGCCACCAGGTTCCGGCCATTGTCACACACGACCTTTCCTGGCTTTAAGTTCAGAGGTGTGAGCCAGTGATCTGCCTGCTGTTTCAGAGTTGTCCACAGCTCTTCTGCATTGTGGGGTTTGTTACCTATGCAGATTAGCTTCAGCACAGCCTGTTGCCGCTTCGCCGAGGCAGTGCTGCAGTGCTTCCAGCTTGTGACTGGTGTGGAGGTTACAGTGGATGAGGATGCGCAGGAGGAGGAGGAGGCTGAAGAGCATGACATTCCGGAGCTGTAGAGTGTGGGTGAAACACTGACTGAGGTAGGGCCTGCAAACCTTGGTGTGGGAAGGACGTGTTCCGTCCCTCGCTCAGACTGGGTCCCAGCTTCCACAATATTAACCCAGTGTGCCGTCAACGAGATGTAGCGGCCTTGCCCACAAGCACTTGTCCACGTGTCTGTGGTTAGGTGGACCTTGGGTGAAACAGCGTTGTTCAGGGCACGTGTGATGTTTTGTGACACGTGGTTATGCAACGCGGGGACGGCACACCGGGAGAAATAGTGGCGGCTGGGGACCGAGTAACGTGGGACAGCTGCCGCCATCAGGTCACGGAATGCTTCTAAAAGGCAACATTTCCAGCGCAAGCAGTCGCGAAATGTTAGCATTTAGAACTGTGGCATGTGGGGTGTTGGCAGTGTATTTGCGCCTGCGTTCAAAGGTTTGCTGAATGGATAACTGAACGCTGCGCTGGGACAAGGACGTGCTTGATGATGGTGTTCTTTCTGCGTAGGCAACTGCAGGTGCAGGAGTGGAGGAGGCTTGTTCGCAGGCAGCATGGACAGGGGATTGGCTCGCATGCACAACCAGCGAAGACGTAGCAGTGACATCAGCAAGCACTGCTCCTCGACTCTGTTGTACTTCCCACAAAGTCGGGTGCTTGGCTGACATGTGCCTGATCATGCTGGTGGTGGTCAGGCTGCTAGTTTTGGTACCCCTGCTGATGCTGGCACGGCAGGTGTTGCAAATGGCCTTTTTTGAATCATCTGGATCCAACTTAAAAAACTGCCAGACTCGGGAAGACCTAACATTTGTACAGGCACCTTGTGTCGTCGTGTTGTTCCGGGGAACGGTTGCCTGACTTCTGCCTGGGGCCACCACCCTGCTTCTTACTGCCTGTTGTGATGCTACGCCTCCCTCCCCCTGTGCACTGCTGTCCTCGCTCTGCATATCCTCCTGCCAGGTTGGGTCAGTTACTGGATCATCCACCACGTCGTCTTCCTCTTCCGCACCCTGCTCCTCCTCCTGACTTCCTGACAATTGTGTCTCATCATCGTCCACCCCTTGTTGAGACACGTTGCCAACTTCGTGAGAACGTGGCTGCTCAAATATTTGGCCATCTGTACAGACGATCTTCTCATGACCCACTTCAATATGAGCTGGCGAGAGGCCAGAATGTGTGAATGGAAACGTGAACAGCTCTTCCGAGTGTCCAAGTGTGGGATCATTAATGTCCGAGGAGGACGTGTACTCAGCCTGGTGGTAGGAAGGAGGATCAGGTTCAGAAATGTGCGGTGCAGTATCACGGCTACTGACACTTGACCGTGTGGAAGACAGAGTGTTTGTGGTGGTGCCAATCTGACTGGAAGCATTATCTGCTATCCAACTAACAACCTGTTGACACTGGTCTTGGTTCAAGAGCGGTGTACTGCTGCGGTCCCCAAGAATTTGGGACAGGACGTGCGAGCGACTAGATGTGGCCCTTTGTTGTGGCGAAATTAGAGCTTGCCCACAACCTCGGCCTCTGCCTGCACCACCATCACGTCCACTTCCTTGTTCCTTGCCAATGCCCTTGCGCATTTTGCAATGCTGTGCACTGCTGACATGTATATTCACTACTTGTGCGTTATATCAAAGTTTGTGGAAATTGCACACAAGTGCACCTGTACGCTGCCACCGACAGGCACACACGTGCGGTTTTAAAAACCAAGCACGGACGCAATAAGAACCTAACAGGTTTTTTTGGGGAGCGACAATTACAGACAAGTCAGACACTATCTGGACTGTTTTACACTGTGTACACCAGCCCCAGATATGATGAAGGCTGGTATACGGTCACCACTAGGAATGGCTATATATACCCTGCCTGCCTGCCTGCCTGTATACTGGTACAATAGTCCTGACAAGGACTCTTCTGGTCACTAGCCTGTATTCAGACCTGGCTATACCCTGCCTGTATATAGCAACAATAGTCCTGAGAAGGACTCTGCTACTGTACTCCGACCTGGCTATACCCTGCCTGCCTGTATACAACTAGAATAGTCCTGAGAAGGACTTTTGGTCACACTGTTTGCAGCCCTGCAACTGAAAAAGCTATAAAGGGCCGCAAAGCTTTCCCTGAATCAGCGACACTCTCCCTGCACTGACTGTCTGGATAGCTGTGAGCAGAGCACAGCGCGCCGGCCGGTATAAAGGCTCGGTCACGCTGTGCAGGCCGGCCAATCACTGCAATTCCACAACTAACAGGGCTGTGGCATTGCAGTGGTCTGCCAGCCAATCCCTGCATGAGGGCTGGCTCTCAAAAGAGCGCCAACATGCAGAAATGAAGACCACGAGTACAGCACGAGTATCGCGAGATTACTCGGTCCCCGCCGAGCAGCCCGAGTACAGCGATACTCGTGCGAGTACCGAGTAGTTACAAGCATGCTCGCTCATCACTAAACTTTATCTAATTTTTTGCAAAGAGGTTTCCTGAGTGTCTTTTGAATTGAGTCTTTATCTGGACTCTGACTACTTTTTGCCCCTGTTTTTCGCTTGGTTCAGCAATACAGTACTCCTTATTCATTGCCTCTTAGGTGGGCTTTACATGTTGCGACATCGGTAACGAAATATATCGTCGGGGTCACGTCGTTAGTGACGCACATCCGGCGCCGTTATTGACATCGCAGCGTGTAAACCCTAGGAACGACGATCACCGATCGCAAAAACGTCAATAATCGTTGATCGGTGACACGTCGCTCCTTTTCATAATATTGCTGCTGCTGCCGGTACGATGTTGTTTGTCGTTCCTGCAGCACCACACATCGCTGTGTGTGAAACTGCAGGAACGACAAATGTGGCGCCCCTGACCTGGTCAGGCACCACTGAGTACTGCACCCATGCTGGGGACAGTACAATACAGGTAATCCAGAAGGCTGACTGGGGTGTGGAACACAGGCGCATAGTGATCAGGTCTCACACATGTACCCATGAGAGGACCCCTGGGGATCCCAGGAGGGGGCAAGCCTTCACCTTCACTGGAATAGTGGAGGGGGTAGAGCCTCCATCTCCTCTCAAGGGGTGTGGTAAGAGAGTCTGGTTGCTAGGTGGCGTAGGCAAGAACAGGAGAGGAGGGGCAGTGAGTCAGTTAGAGCAGAGAACTCCATAGGGCTCAGTGAGGAGCAGACCTGTGGGGCTGTTGCTGTCTAACAGCGCCCGCGCAGTGGCTACAGACGGGGGAGAACGGTCAACTAGGAGTGCTGCCTGAAAGCCAGCTTCAGCTAGCGAGTGCAACGGAGTGGGAAGTAAGGAGACTGCTAGAGAGCACCAGGCCCAACCGGGCGGCAGATCCCGAAGCGGGGATAGATTCAACTTTCTTCTGCTAAACCTGCCGGTGTGGGGCTCTTAAAGCCCACACCACAACACTACAAAAGCCGCAGCCACGTAACCGCAGTGAGGGCCCATAGGTCATAGGAGGCAAGAGGCTGGAGTGGCCTGGTCCGGGGAACAAGCACACGGCGAAACAAGAAGGGGAGAGAGGCTTGGAGCATCTTCCCTGGGTGACCCCCATAGGGACTCAAAGTCGGGGTTACCCCAAACCACTAAGGGCTAAGGAAGGCGAGTCAGTAGTCACCCTCATAAAGTCAGCCTGAAGGATACCTGGTTCCACCTGGTTCGTCCCAGCTACGCCCGGGTTACTCACCCTGCCATCAAATGTGAGTAAAAACCCTGAAAGACACTCTGCCTGTGTGGTCATTCTGCGACTTGTAGTACTACAAACCTACACCGGGCCCTGGGGCTTGCCTCACTCTCAGGAGGCTACTACATCCGACTGCACCCACCATCAGCCCCAGGCGTCCCCTAACCTGCAGTGGCGGTCCCCACTGACCGCAATACTGAGAGTGGCGTCACGATCAAACAAGAAGATTTCCTACCAGTGACGGAGATCCAGCAACGTGGAGTCCCTGAAGGTAATGCACCGACACCGACACAGCACCGGCGGGGCTTCACATCTGGCGTCACGAACAGGATAAGGACTAGACCTGTTCAGACAGGTGACCATGTGCCTGGGCGGTCCGCTTGAAAAATTGGAAGCGCCGCCATATTGCCACCATGAAAAGCGCGCTGAAAAACCACAGCAGCCCGCGCTGGAAGAAGTTACCGCCCACGAAGAGGTGTGGCTACCCAGAGATCCCCTGCAGAGTCCTGACCTCGCTGATGAAGAGAGCGGAAGCGTCCAGAGACGGCGCAGCAGAAGAGAAGCCAGTAGCGTGCTGGAGGAAATGGAGTCCAGACGTGGATACCCAGAGCCAGGCTCTGCTGCCTGGTGGTGCCGAGAGCTTGCCATCTTCTGCGACCGGCTGGAGGCCGGGATTGTGCGACAGCTTAGGGAAGAACGCACGGAGCTCCTGGAGATGGCTGCGGCGGTGCGGACCTACGAGGAGGGAGCCGCGCGACGCATGTCAGACCGAGCGGCGACGACGCAGACCCCGATGCAGCCACAGATGGGTGAGTCGAGTGATGCCCCGGCCAGCACAAGTGCCCCGACCCCTGCTGCCACGCCCGCGGTCCCGGAAGAGGCGCCCGGCGCGGCGCCACCGAACCAGGCCGCAGCCACGCTAGAAGCGGCCCGCCAAGCCCAGGCCGCTGGAGCGATGCCCCGCCTGTCCCGCAGGGCTCCGACCACCACGGCAGTGCTCATCCGTGCTGCAGGTGTGACGCTGACCCAGGCTGCCACCCTGCTAAACCCGGTCCGCCAAGACCCCAACGCAGCAGCGACGCTCGTCCGCGCCGCAAGTGACATGCTGAACCAGGCCGCAGCCCCGCCGGGTGCGGCCCGCCAAGCTCCGATCGATGCAGCGACGTCTAGCCCAGCCTGCACAGAGCCCCCTGCAACAGCGACACTGATCCAGGCCGCCGCCATGCCGGGCGCGGCCCGCCAAGACCAGGCCGCCGCCATGCCAGGCGCGGCCCGCCAAGACCAGGCCGCCGCCATGCCAGGCGCGGCCCGCCAAGACCAGGCCGCCGCCATGCCAGGCGCGGCCCGCCAAGACCAGGCCGCCGCCATGCCAGGCGTGGCCCGCCAAGACCAGGCCGCCGCCATACAGGGCGCGGCCCGCCAAGAGATTGCATCACTATTTTCCCCGGCCTGCAAGGCCAGAGCAGACACCGCTCCCCAGTCCACAGAGGTCCCTGCTAGAAAGACCCTGATAGGAGAGGATCCCGAATACTGGAAGCTGAAGGCTGACCTAGAGGCCCAGTTCCCACAAGAGATGGTGGATCGGTACCTGCTCCCTCCGCATACCCCTAAGGAGATTCAGACAACCCCTGCAGCTGCGCCAGAGAGTCCACCGCCCAGACCAGCTGAAGAAAGCCCATCCCCAGCACTGCCACCAAAGGAGTGCCAGGAAGAACTAAGGGGGAGAGGAGACCATGAAGCAGAAGGGCTGACTCCGACGCCAACCGCAGCAGATCCCTACCCAGAGCCGGAGATGCTGCCCTATTCCCGCTGGGAGGAGGAAGACTTGACACAGTCAGCAGATGAAGATCAACCTAAAGACCTCACCTGGAAGCCCACAGGCATGAATCCAGCCCGCAAGACACGGCGCAGCAGAACACAGGTTGCTCCAACACCGCAGTCTCCAGAGCAGAGGGAGGTCACGGTCAGAGACCTGGAGGAGAAAAGGTGCCTAAGAAGGTCCAAAGCCCAGGCTAGAGGACCCCTTTACAGAGGAATAGTAGAGGACTTCAACTTGAAAAGCGGATACGGCTTTATCGTAGTAAAAGGAATAAAAGAGGGCATATTTGTAAATCGGAGAGATGTTCAAGCCCACCTGCCCAGAGGACATTCAGGCAGAAATTTGAAAATTGGGGACTTAGTACAGTTCACCTTACATCAAGGAGAAAGGGGCTACTATGCCTTAGACGTAGCACCATGTCCAAGACAAGAAAGACAAGAAAGACAAGAAAGACAAGAAAGACAAGAAAGACAAGAAAGACAAGAAAGAAAAGACAGAGATAAAGAAACAGATACAGAAAAAGAAACAGACGAAGACCAAGAACGGAAAGATAAAGATCCTACAGATGAAACTACCTCAGAGGATGACAAGGAGCAAGAAAGTCACAGGTGCCGGTGCCCTACATGCCCACGCCCTGGTGAAATGGAGGAGTAAAGTAAAGAAAGAAGTTATCAGTTAAAGTTTTGAAAAAGTTTGTTTTGCAACGTTCTCAAGTTCAAGTAATGTGCCCACAAAAACTATTGTGAGAAAACCATAAACTTTAAGGCTATGAACTTGCTATAGCCACAAACTCTCGCAGTGTAAATAGTTACACCAGTGGCACCACCACCAGGGCCAGCCTGTTTAGGGGCTTGGCTCGTCTGCAACCAGGGGGGCCCGTCCGTAGAAAAGGGCCTTGGCTCACCTGCGACCAGAGAGCACGCCTGTTTATGGGGCCTTGGCTCACCACCACAAAGAGGGTACCTGGTCAGCACCAACTGTGGAGGCCGCCTCTGTATCCTGCCAGAAGAGGCTGACGGCGCGGATCCACCAGGCCAGGTATACCCTGAAACCACCAGCCCATGAAAGCCGCCTCTACATCCTGCCAGAAGTGGCTGAAGTCGCGGCCAACGGGAGAGGAAGATTGGGGGAAAGGTCTGGGGAAACGGATGGCCCAGACCTGGTTACCAACAGGACCGGTGACCTGCCTCCTGAGAGGGTTTTGGGTGGGTTAACGGACTTGTGGGTGGAGGGTGGTGATGTCTGATATCTGGTGGTTTTAAAAATGTTTTACATGTTTTAATGTTTTATGCATTTTAAAATGTTGTCTTGCAGCCCGAGGACGTGCTGGTGATAACTAAGGGGGAATGTGGCGCCCCTGACCTGGTCAGGCACCACTGAGTACTGCACCCATGCTGGGGACAGTACAATACAGGTAATCCAGAAGGCTGACTGGGGTGTGGAACACAGGCGCATAGTGATCAGGTCTCACACATGTACCCATGAGAGGACCCCTGGGGATCCCAGGAGGGGGCAAGCCTTCACCTTCACTGGAATAGTGGAGGGGGTAGAGCCTCCATCTCCTCTCAAGGGGTGTGGTAAGAGAGTCTGGTTGCTAGGTGGCGTAGGCAAGAACAGGAGAGGAGGGGCAGTGAGTCAGTTAGAGCAGAGAACTCCATAGGGCTCAGTGAGGAGCAGACCTGTGGGGCTGTTGCTGTCTAACAGCGCCCGCGCAGTGGCTACAGACGGGGGAGAACGGTCAACTAGGAGTGCTGCCTGAAAGCCAGCTTCAGCTAGCGAGTGCAACGGAGTGGGAAGTAAGGAGACTGCTAGAGAGCACCAGGCCCAACCGGGCGGCAGATCCCGAAGCGGGGATAGATTCAACTTTCTTCTGCTAAACCTGCCGGTGTGGGGCTCTTAAAGCCCACACCACAA
The DNA here is from genome assembly GCF_048569485.1 of Anomaloglossus baeobatrachus. NCBI lineage: Eukaryota > Metazoa > Chordata > Amphibia > Anura > Aromobatidae > Anomaloglossus > Anomaloglossus baeobatrachus. Next base: position 281,810,793 of record NC_134355.1, on the reverse strand, counting down.
CACTACAAAAGCCGCAGCCACGTAACCGCAGTGAGGGCCCATAGGTCATAGGAGGCAAGAGGCTGGAGTGGCCTGGTCCGGGGAACAAGCACACGGCGAAACAAGAAGGGGAGAGAGGCTTGGAGCATCTTCCCTGGGTGACCCCCATAGGGACTCAAAGTCGGGGTTACCCCAAACCACTAAGGGCTAAGGAAGGCGAGTCAGTAGTCACCCTCATAAAGTCAGCCTGAAGGATACCTGGTTCCACCTGGTTCGTCCCAGCTACGCCCGGGTTACTCACCCTGCCATCAAATGTGAGTAAAAACCCTGAAAGACACTCTGCCTGTGTGGTCATTCTGCGACTTGTAGTACTACAAACCTACACCGGGCCCTGGGGCTTGCCTCACTCTCAGGAGGCTACTACATCCGACTGCACCCACCATCAGCCCCAGGCGTCCCCTAACCTGCAGTGGCGGTCCCCACTGACCGCAATACTGAGAGTGGCGTCACGATCAAACAAGAAGATTTCCTACCAGTGACGGAGATCCAGCAACGTGGAGTCCCTGAAGGTAATGCACCGACACCGACACAGCACCGGCGGGGCTTCACACAAACATCTCCTTACCTGCGTCCACCGCCAATGCAGAAGGGAGAAGGTAGATGGGATGTTATGTCCTGCTCATCGCCGCCCCTCCGCTTCTATTGGCCGGCCGCTTAGTGACGTTGCGGTGACATTGCTGTGATGCCGAACGCACCTCCCCCTTGAAGAAAGGATTGTTCGGCGGTCACAGCAACGTCACCGACCAGGTATGTGCGTGTGAAGCTGCCGTAGCGATAATGTTCGCTACGGCAGCAATCACCACATATCGCATGTGCGACGGGGGCGGGTGCTATCGTGCTCGACATCTCTAGCAATTGCTAGCAATGTTGCAGCGAGTAAAGCCCGCCTTAGGCCTCATTCAGACCTTTTTTTTAGCGCATACATGTTATATCCATTTTTCTTTCACGGATACCACATGTAGCCATTATAATCTATGGCTTAATTCACAAGTACGTTGTTTTCAAGGACCACATGTCCGTTTTTTTCAAGGACCACATTTCTATGCAACACACATTGAGACATGTCCATTTTTTTCCATCAGCATGTATGACAAAGGCCCATAAAAGTCTACAGATCCATGAAAGACGTGTACAGTTCTCGGATGCCATCCGTGTGCTATATGTGGTTAACATTGGAAGGTATAGGAGAAGCTTTTTTCATGATGACTCTGATGATAAAACGGACACATAAATGACAGACTGATGCAAAACAGTGATGACACAGGTACCATTTTTTTTCACATACATGTTTTATACAGGCGTGGTTGAAGAAAGGAGTGCGTCTACATACCAGAAATCTCACTTTATAAAAGCTATTTACTCCAGAATTCTTGTGAAATTGCTTTGATGAAGCAGAGCCAATGTATTCCCTTCTGAGCATTAACGCCTACATTTTGTGTGTAAGCAATGATTCACACCAATCTATTCAGGCATAAACTTCTAACACCCACGAGGTTTACTTGTCTTGCCATGTTTACAAATAGAAATGGGTTCATCTCTATAGTTATAATCTTTATATAGGTAGCAGAGTAGTCATCAATATCTCAATGTTGTTGTCTGGTGCCTACAGAAAATGTCTCAATACATGACAAAAACCTTTCAATTAAATGTAGCAGCTCCTCCCGTAAAATGACAGGTTAATTGCGTAATAATATATAAGTGGCATAGTGAAGACAAGTGTTAAAAGACAAGCCACAGCTGGTGACTGACAGCCAAATATTCCTTTTATTGTGTACATATTTTCTCTAATATAGGTTGTCGGCTGAGTCTTCACCCCCCCGTATACCACTCGGTCACTGTTAGTATGTTCACTGTTTTTTATATATGTATTATTTTTATATATGTATTTTGTATGTAAACCCTCTTTACATGTCTAGCACCCTGGAATTTATGGTGCTTTAAAAACAAATAATAATAATATAGTTTAAAGAAGTTGTGTAGTCTCAGGCCAGAATCACACTTGCTAGTGCCTCGCGTGTAACTCGCGCGAGTCTCTCATAGTAGAACCCGGCTTGGCCGCACGCTATGCATACAGGAGCGTCTGAGCTGCATAGAGATACATGCAACCGACCCGCTCCTGTCAGGGGAGTGTGTGGCCAAGCCGGGTTCTACTATGAGAGACTCGCGCGAGTTACACGCGAGGCACTAAGCAAGTGTGATTCTGGCCTCAGGAGGAGAGCAGAACTATGCATGCTGCAGCTATAGTCTCAGGACTCAGGAGGACAGAAGAACTGTGCACACTGCAGCTGTAATCTCAGGAGAAGAGCAGGCCTGTGTATGTGTGACGCCCTGGGTAAGCCAGGGGTCACAGGTCACAACATCACACGCACCCCACATTCCCTGCAGGTACACCAAGCTAACCCAAAATCCTTATTGCCTTCCTCCAGGGGCTAATGTCCACACCAGGGGGTGGGCCAGGCGGTTGGCTCCGCCCACCGAGGAGTACACAGCCCTGGAGGCGGGATAACCAGGCAGATCAGTTAGGGAAGTGAAGGAGTAAACAGTCAAGAGAAGGAAGTGAAGTGGTAGAGGAGCTTAGGAGAGAAGCTGAAGTAAAGTGAAAAGAAACAGTTTGTAAAGCCTGAAGTTGGTCCGGGTGTGTGCCCCGGACAGTGACAGCAAGGTCAGCAGACGGCGGTGATAGTCTGCAGGGGGACTGCTCGGAGGTTGCTGGAAGGACCGCGGACGGGTGGTGACCTGGCGGTACCGGAGCAGTATACGAAGAACAGTCAGCACCAGGGCAGGGGCCTTTCGGATCCCGGCAAGGCTAGGAGTCGCCATAATTTGCCAAATCCATCAGTGAAGGGGACCTCTGTCTCCTAACAACCAAGTCCCGATTGAAGGCAATAGCCCGACCGTGAAAGGGAGACACCGCCACCGCCAGGGCACCAGTTTCCCAGGGCCAGCGCCTGCGGGCAAAGTAGGGCTCCTTCGGCCCAGCTTGAAGCCGAGGAGTGGGTAACCAGTGGGGACCCATCGCTACCAAGAGACTTTACATAGGTGCAGGGACGAGACCGTCACCGCTAACTGCAGGGAACATCAGCACCGTGAACCGTCCGAGGGACCCGTCCAACCAGCCGTTTGTTTACCGAGAACTGTGTCGTGTTTACTGGCTGCGTGAGTACCTTCGTGCCGTGCGGCACAGCGCTGTCCCTGCGCCCCTGCACCTCCACAGGCCCCATCCCCGCCTGTCCACCATCCCAATCCCATCACCGGGCCCCGGGAGCACCAAGACCCCCACCCACGGAGGGGCAAATCAACAACTGGCTGCTCCGTACCATCACTCCCGGGCTCCCCAAACAGAGCAGCGGTGGTGTCCACTCAATCACCACAGCCGTGGGTGGCGTCACGGACAATAAACTATCCCAAAACCCAATCCCCTTTCACTCACGGGCGAGGAGCGCCGCTCGAGTCCCCGGGATCTGGCCCATCGCTCGAGCCACCGAGCAGCAGCAGGCCGCAGCAGCCGCGGCAGCCGGACCCGAACAGTGGGAGAGAGCGGCGTCCCCTCCTCCGCCCGCGACATATGCTGCAGCTGTAGTCTCAGGAGGAGAGCAGAACTGTGTATGCTGCAGCTGTAGTATCAGGAGGAGAGCAGAACTGTGTATGCTGCAGCTGTAGTCTCAGGAGGAGATAAGAACTGTGCACACTGCAGCTGTAGTCTCAGGAGGAGAGAAGAACTGTGCACACTGCAGCTGTAGTCCCAGGAGGAGAGCAGGGCTGTGCACACTGCAGCTGTAGTCCCAGGAGGAGAGCCGAACTGTGCACACTGCAGCTGAAGTCTCAGGAGGAGAGCAGAACTGTGTATGATGCAGCTGTGGTCTCAGGAGGAGAGCAGAACAGTGCAGGCTGCAGCTGTAGTCTCAGAAGAAGAGCAGAACTGTGCACACTGCAGCTGTAGTCTCAGGAGGATAGCAGAACAGTGCATGCTGTAGCTGTAGTCTCCGGAGGAGAGCAGAACTATGCACACTGTAGCTGTAGTCTCAGGAGGAGAGCCATACAGTGCACACTGCAGCTGAAGTCTCAGGAAGAAAGCAAATCTGTGTACACTGCAGCTGTATTTTCAGGAGGAGAGCAGAATTGTGCACACTGCAGATGTAGTCTCAGGAGGAGAACAGAACTGTGTATGCTGCAGCTGTGGTCTCAGGAGGAGAGCAGAACTGTGCACACTGCAGATGTAGTCTCAGGAGGAGAACAGAACTGTGTATGCTGCTGCTGCAGCTGTGGTCTCAGGAGGAGAGCAGAACTGTGCATGCTGAGGCTGTAGTCTCACAGTGTAATAACATGTAAAATGATTACTAATGAACTATATAAAAGTCAAACAGCAGTCCTTTACACAGAAGGACAACACTTTTATGTGTACAGAATGATTGGTAACAATTACTTTGTGCATATAGAATGTACTGTTCTCAAGAGCACATGTAGCACCCACGGAGCAAAGGGGTTAACTGGTTTACTCGTCACCAGGCCTGGTGATATCGGGTCTGGGAATGTCATGGGTGGCCCTGCCCGGCTTCGTGGTACCGAGGCGTACAATAAAAGGGGAAGGATGATGGAGGATGGGATGAAAGTTTGTCTCGTGACGCCACGCTCCGGCGGGACCTCTGGACGTAGGGAAAAACGCAATCTGAAAGGAGCCTAAGTGATAAACATCAGCGATTAACCTCTTCATTACCCAGGATAAGTACTGCAGTGAGATGCAGTACCCTGTGACGACTGAAGCCTCAGGGGCGCCACACACATATGCTGCTTAACTGGAGCAATGTGTTACTAAGCTTTCTAAAAATCATTGCATATGAAAAATGATCACTTTTTCCTTTTACATCAGATGATTATTGACTTATTTAGATGGGCTAATAGTCAGGAAGGCATAATAATTCAATGGGCCATAATTGAATGGTTGTTAGCTATACCACACCATTTTCAGTGTATGGTGCTGACTTCAAATCCACTATATAACGAGCATAGATTACAGAAGAACCAAAAAGTCAGTCTGTGTTTTTCCGCTCTAAAGGATTCAGCTTTCCAAATGCCAGCAGGGATCAATAAATGGGGGCAGAGCAGAATCCAGGCCTGACTGTTTCCTAGCTATCCATGGAAAGCTATATAAATGCAATGCACCACCCAAAAAGGATGGGGGGATGTCACGGGCGGGGAGGACGCCGCCGCTGCACTCGCTAACGCTCGGGTCCAGCGCTGTTGCGGCTGCTGCTCGGTGGCTCGAGCGGTGGGCCGGATCCGGGGACTCGAGCGGCGCTCCTCGCCCGTGAGTGAAAAGGGTGGTTGGTTTTGGGGAATTTAGTCCGTGACGCCACCCATGGGTTGTGGTGAAGATAGGCACCACCGCTGCTGGTGACGGGGATCCCGGGAGCGATGGTAGGGAGCAGCTGGGAAGTTGTTTTCCCCCTCCGTGGGTAGGGGTCGGTGGTCCCGAGGCCAAGTTGTGTGACGGGGAGGCAGGGTCGGTGAGGCACAGGGTTGCAGGGACAGCGCGGCGCGGTGCCGGATGGCACGGGTGTACTCACTCAGTAAGAGATGCACAAAGTCCTCGGTAAACCAAACGGCTGGATGGATGGGTCCCGCAGCCGGCTGCAGTGTCTCTCCCCGGACAGGTGATGCCGGCTGTCTTTCCCTGCACCTTGTGTACTGTTTGACTACGATGGGTCCCCAACGGTAGTCCGCTCCCCGGTGTATGGATGCCGGAGGAGCCCGTTTGCCCACAGGCGCTGGCCCTTGGGTCTCTAGCCTTAGGCGGTAGCTCTATACCCTCACGGTGCAGACGGTTGCCGTCTAACGGGTCTTTGGCTGTTAGGAAACCCCTGGGGTTCCTGTCACACTCGGATTTGACTGTTGACGGCGACTCAAAGCCTAGCCGGGGTCCGATGGCCCTGCCTGTGTGTGCTGGCTTCACTTCGCTCCCCGGCCGGTACCGGCGGGCCAACGCCCGACCCCAGTCCTATAGGTCCGCGTTGATTCACCACTCCTGCAGATGGCCACCACCGTCTGCCAACCTTGTTGTCAGTGCCTGGGCCACAAACCCAGACACTCTCCACTTTACTCCTCTCACTTCAACCTCCAGGACAAATCTGTCTCTTTTTCCCGCCTCCAGGCCTGTGAACTCCTCGGTGGGTGGGGCCAACCGCTTGGCTCTGCCCTACCTGGTGTGGACATCAGACCCTTGAGGGAGGCAACAAGGATTTTGTGTTTGGCTAATGTTACTGTCTAGTGGTGGTGGGGGTGTGTGAGTGTTTCCTGTGATGACCTGGCTAGTCCAGGGCGCCACAGGGACACCCCATTATATTTAAAAGTACTGGAAACTCATTTTATCCTAGCTCATTGGACATTATATACATTTTAGGTTTTGATCCTTTACTCTTATTATTATGCACCTATGAATTTGTCATTATGATGTACAGTGGTGTGAAAGGAAGCATTTCACAATGGTCACTACATTTTCAAATACCTGCACATGGGGTTTACAGCTGTACATGGGAAAAATCAGCCAAAAAACACTCAAATGTTATCGGTGGGAAAAGTCAGTGCACCTGTCATGCAAGTCAGAAAGATCAGCAATGTTGGATTTCAAGGAAACATCTGGTGTTTTACAGATCATGAGAAACAAAACAAACTGGAAAGGGAATCTCCCTATGTGTGCAGGTATAAATAGCTCCATTCAAATAAACAGGGTCTGAAAGAGGGGCACAGCATCAAGGCACAGATGGCAGTACCACACACGTGGTAAGAGGAAGCGGATAGAAATGATATTTATAACTTGGCAGCAGAGCAATAGAAAGGTGAGAGACATAACACAGCAGACTGTCAGATTGGTAATGTTCAGGAGCTTAGATAAATGGGACAGTACTGTGAATTGCAACTCTCCATCCCACCAGCTTTTCTTGAATAGTATCTGGTTGGCACATAAAGACCTGTTTAATCATTCCGAAATAAGTGAATAGTCTATTGGTTTTAGAAAAACACGAACAGAAGGCAAACCATGTTGTATTTTCTTAAAGGGGTTACCCAGGATAATAAAAAAATGTCTTCTTTCTTTAGGGAAACAGCAGCACCCCCTGACCTTGTGTTGTGTCTGTCTGGTATTACAGCTCAACCTAGAGGCTAATGCAGACATCAATTTTTCTTGTCTAAAGGGGGCTTTACACGCTACGATATCGCTAGCGAGCATACCCGCCCCCGTCGTTTGTGCATCTTGGGCAAATCGCTGCCTGTGGTGCACAATATCGCTAACATCTGTCACACATACTTACCTTCCTATCAACGGCGCTGTGGGCGGCAAACAACCTCTTTGTTAAGGGGGAGGTTCGTGCGCCATCACAGCGACGTCACACAGCGGCTGACCAATAGAAGTGGAGGGGCGGAGACCAGCCGCATTATCGACACACCCACCTCGTTGCCTGGGGACGCAGGTAAGCTGTTATTCCTCGTTCCCGGGGTGTCACACGTAGCTATGTGTGCTGCCTCAGGAACGACGAACAACCTACGTCCACAACGACCAACGAAATTTTGAAAATGAACGACGTGTCAACGATCAACGATTAGGTGAGTATTTTTGATCATTAACACTCGCTCGGAGCTGTTACACGCAATGACATCGCTAACAACGCCGGATGTGCGTCATGAATTCCGTGACCCTGATGACATATTGTTAGATATGTCATTGCGTGTAACGGGGCCTTTAGTTCTATACATTGTTTTACAACTCATACCTATGGACCTGTTCACATGTGTATTTTTGCGGACTGTGGTCAGCAAAAATTGAAGGCAATTAGTTTAATCTTGCAAGTGAAATAGATGTTTAGTTTTAAGATTAAGGGCTAAGACACACGGGATGAAATTCGGAGTGAGTGGAATGCGATAAAACATCGCATTCCACTTGGACCAATATTAGCCTATGTGTCAGCACCCATGAGCGATTATTTTCTCAGTCCTAACTGGACCGAGACAACAATTGCAGCATGTGATCCTTGTTTCTCTTGCACTCATTCAAGTCTATGGGGCGAGAAAAAAATCGCACTGCACTAGCAGTACACCGGTGTACTGCGAGTGCAGGGTGAGAATGGCAATGGCAATGGCAACGGAGGAGAGAGGGAGATAAATCCCTCTCTCCCCTCCGCAGCGCTGGCCCGCCCCTCCGCAGAGCCGGCCCTCCGTCCTGTTAGGCGAGACGCCCCCCGCAGCAGTGGTCCAATCACACGATCAGACCTCAGTCACAGTGACACTTGCATGTCACTCACCTCACGCTGTGCTGCCAGCGTGAGCCGAGTGTCATGCAAGGACTGCAGTAGTCCCGGTGTGGCCCTGGCCTACTTCTGGGGCTACACAGCGACATGTGCTGTGCAACACTGAAATCACAGTGATCCATTGCAACATTGTATATCACGGAATGCAGTCACAAATGCTTCCATATGTTTTGGATTTTCTGTCATTGTCTCATGTCGCACATCTTGTCATAGTCTTCAGTGCAAGTCGTATTTGATATGCAAATTGGATGGTTAATTATCAGAGGTCTAAAATAGTTACACAACAGCAAGTCCCAAAAAAGTGGCTCAAATGTTTTTGTTTTGTGAGTTTTCAGAGAACTGCTGTAGCAGAACAGATGTTCCCGTGCAGCAAAAAAGTGTAAAGACAGCAGTGGCACAGAACTGCTTTGGTTTAAAGGGAATCTGTCAGATAGTTTTTACTAATTCATCCAAGAGCAGTCTGCTGTAGGCAAAGAGATTCTGAATCCAACAATTATCACTTAGGTTACTGGGTGCAGTAGTTCTGATACAATCAGAATTTTTAGATTTAGCTTGTAGCAGAGCTAAGAAATCTAACCCCGCCCACACCAGGCTCTCAATGTCTATAGGCAGTAAGCTGCTTCTCACAGCAGGGGGCGTGGCAGACTAGCTGATCTGTACCTGACATAGCCTGGCTATTTTTTTTTCCAAAGTTAAAACAAAAACTGCAGGTAAACACCACACAGTGTAATAAGAGACACATGGTTGAAATCTCTTTGTTAACACCTGCAGCATACCATCTTCAGATTACATAACAAAAACCTGCTGACAGATTCTCTTTAAATCTGCAGCATCACCACTACATATAAATACAGGATATTAGGAACATAAACCTTTCCTGGAAATTTGGTGCTCGTTATTAGGAGTCAGATTTTCCTTATTAGTGGTCGTTATTCGTGAAATCCAAATTAATGTGGTATGGTATGTATTCACAGTAAAGGATCCAATATTCAGGATACGATTATGCAGGTGGATTTGTTTTTATGTGCTTCAAAGTGAACCCACTTCTTCCTCATGATACCACCAGAGGAAACTACTGGAGTTCCTGCACAATGCCTGCTGATCTTTGATCTGTCATTTCTGCAGCAGCTGGATCTTCCACTTAGGTTTCATTCAAGGGTTGTATGAGAAACAACCAAAAAAAGAAAGCAAACACACCACATTATTTGTTTCATTGTCGTTAGATAAGACCCTATTGCACTTTTCCACCCACAGATTTTTGCTATATTAGTTAGCTTATACCACCACTACCCCATCAGCATATCAGGCTTCAAATAAGTGTCGAGTATAGATGAATAGGGAACTGTACAAAAGTAATGGAGCACTGGAGCTTTCAGAAATATCTTTCAAAAATACCTAAATCATTTATTGAAGTTTTGTCATAATTTTTCAAAATACAAATTACATATATAAATAAACATTTAATAAGGTTGGTTCACTTACTTTAAAAATCTATTTCATGATGGAGGTATGGCCAATGACAGCTTGGGACCAACATCCTCTGAGGTTCGTTTTGCTTTATTTCAATAAAGCTAAATATATACTGTATATAGAATATAAAAATAGCCACATAAAAAAATAAAAAAAGACAATATATGTGTATATGTGTGTTTGTGTGTTTATATGTATACACACTGACGAGGAAAAGGGTAACAATGTTTTGAGCTTTTGAATTTCAGACTCCATTTCTCACCATCCACTACAACAGCTTCAAAGGTGAGACTACATTGTATAGCATAAATAAATCGTTTGCACCTTGGCATTCAAATATATAGCATATGATTAGTTATGCAGATTATTGTCATGTTACTGTATTGTTACAAAGAGTTTGATGGGGCCCATTGCAGAGTTTGGACCTGGGCCTCCCCCTCCACATACACCAACACTCGGGGTATGGGATAATGACACCGTCACTTGGGGTACAGGATAATGATGCTGATACTTGGCTCTTTCCCTCAGCACCCAGGATTTCCATGATCTGAAATCTCTCTTTTTATCAGCACCCAGTTTTCCTATGTTCTGATATCCATTTTGTCCTCGGCACCCAGCTTCCCTATGCTCTGCTATACATCTTTCCCTCAGCACCCAGCTTTCCCATATCAGAGCATGAGAAATCTTGGTGTTGAGAGAAGATGTATAGCGGAGCATGGAAAAGCTGGGTGCTGAGGGAAAGAACCGTGTTCCCTTAGGACAAAACTTTCCCATCCCATGCTTGTATCTTTGTCCTCCTTTGTAAATAGTTCTCCAAAATACAATACAGGCCCCCACATAGCCTTTCATATAGTATAAGGGTCCCACATAACCCTTCATATATTAGACTGGACTCCCATAGTCCTCCATGTATTATAATGCATTTCCCATAGTCCGCCATGTATAAAGTAGCCCTCTGTCGGTGTTCCGGCGTTTCCAGGTTGCTTCTGAATGATGTTGCCCTTCCTTAAAATGGAGTTTTCTGTTCTGTGTGTCCTACTTCCCGTTCATCTGCTTAAAAACCCGCCCTTAAGCTTAGTCTTGTTGCTTGAGTATACTGCTTCCTGTCTGCTCCTGCTCTCGTTACCTTTCTAGATCATTGTGAATTACCCGCGGCTTCTTTGTAAGGCTGGTCTCAGGTTAACTCGGCAGTATTGCTTCTACCAGCGGCTCAAACGTCCCAAGTGTAAGTAAGCGATACTCAGCGGCAGGGTCGGACTGGGGTGTCAGGGGCCTAACAGGATAATTGACTCTAGGGGCGAATGTGACGCCCTGGACACCCAGGGGTCAAAGGTCACTACACTCCCCACATACACCCCCACCCCAGTAAGATACCACCAGTCAACGAAAAGGCCTGATTACCTCCCTCAGAGTCTGACCGGCACACCAGGTGGGCGAAGTCATGCAAAAAGACATGCCCTCCGAGGAGTCTGCTGGCCTGAGGCAGGAAAAACACTAGGGAGTTCAAGCTTAGGGTTTGAGGAGAGAGGAGCTCAGTTCTGTGTGGGGCCTGGGTAGGAGCCTAGGACCCCAGCTCAGTCAGGCAGGCAGACGGTAGTGGCCGCCTGCAGGAGACCGGGAATACGAACAGAGGAACCGTAAGGGACCGGGACAGGGTAGTGGCCCGCCGGAACCGAACCGGGGAGCTAACTGGATACCGGAGCACCAGGCAGGGTACTCAGACCCTGACTAGGCTATAAGCCACCACCATAGTCAAATCAACTGATTGCGGTCTGGACCTCAGGGGTTCATTCCCACTTAAGTCTCGATTGAAGGCAACAACCCAACAGTCCGGATAGCAGCCACCACCAGAGGCAGGAGATTCAAGGGCCAGCGTCTGCGGGCAAACGGGCTCCTATGACACATACATGCCGGGGAGCGGGCTACCAGTGCCCAGGCACTGTAGCCAAAATCACATAAAGGTGCAGGAGAAAGGCGGACATTACCAACCTATCTGGAAAAACTGCAGTCGGCTGCGGGCCCCGTTCGTCACCCCGTTTGGTTTACCAGTGACTCTGTGTGGTTTAATCATGAGTACACCAGTGCTATCAGGCAGCGCACTGCGCTGCACCGCAACCCTGTCCCTGCACCCCGGCCTTCACCACCGGGCCTCGGGACTAACATCCCTTACCCTTGGAGGGGTCAACACCTAGCTGTGCCCCTACACCGCTCCCAGGATTCCCCGTACCTTTACTGCAGCGGTGGTGTCCACCATCACCATAACCCGTGGGTGGCATCACGAACTTTCCCAAAAACAACCACCCCCACAACCCCTGCGTGCACCGCCACTTCTCCCTTCCAGAGCGACGTGACCCCCGGGTCCGAAGGCGCTCGAGCTACTGACACACGCGAGCCCGGACCCGAGCGGCTCGGCGGTCACAGCCGAGGCCGCGGGGCAGTACACGTCGACTCTTCTGGCGTCACGAACAGGATCGAACCAGTCCACTTACCAGTGGAAGTGCGCCTTGAAGTCCTAGTCAGCGGCGTCCCGCTGAAAAATCTGAAGATCTGTCATCTTTGGCGCGAACGTTTCCCGCTCAAGCCGTCTTCCCCGAGCAGTGAAGGCACGAAAGTGAAGCCCCGCCCCCAAAGAGAGAAGTGCTGTAGAAAAACCAAGGGGGGAGCGGGTGAAGAATGGCGGCATGTAACTAGCGCTGCGGAGTGCAGGGACGCCAGGACTCTGCCGAAACACATTCCTGGACACCAACGCAGCAGGATGTGTCGGGAGATCCAGGCCCAAGTCCACTTCATGCTGGCGAAGTAGACGTCGGAGATGAAGGGCCTGGCCGCAACCGTTTGGGCATCCGGAGTGGAGGTGGTCTCAGAGGAGCGGGTAAGCGACCCACGCCCCTATGTCCCCGAATGATTGGTTGATACGGCTGAGGGGCCCGGCCTGCTGCCGTTCACCACGCTACCTCCCTCACTGCCTATGCCCGCGGCCAACGCCCCGACTGACCCTCTGCCCCAGTCCGTGGCAGCGGAGCCAGTACCACCTACGGGGGGACCCAGTTACTGGGCCCTCAGGCCTTACCGTCACCATGGCTCCAGCACCACCGATGACATCCCATCCGGCCCCGAGCATGGCCGCAACGGAAGCGACCCTCGCCCAGAAGTCCAGACACCCGGACTCGGCTGAATCACGGCGGGGACGCAACTGCCAAGCGGCAGAGCAGGCCACATCACAGCGGGGTCCCTCATTACCGAAGGTGCCAGTCGTAGCCGGCACGGAGGGACTCCAGCTGGGCCCGTTCCCCCACACAGGCTGATCCAGAGCAGGCCACTGATCGGTGGGGCCCACGGCAGTATGAGAGGCCAGTCGTAGCCGACGCTGTGGGCACCCAAGTGGTCCTGGCTCCTGGGCAGGAGAGCGGATGTGCATGCCCGCGTTTATTCTGAAGAGAGTTGAATCGGTAGCGGTTCCCGGCTACCTTGCTGTCGGTCCCCGTGGGGACTCTGTTGATGTTCCAGTTGGCCTTCAAGATTAAAGAGTCCGGTCGGAGGAGCAGTCGTACCCGCACCGACGGCAGCTGAAAATGGAGTCCTGTGGGACAGTGTCACCCGTGAGTGCAGGTGGCATTGGGGGCTCGTGCTGTCCGGTGGTGGACTGTGGGAAAGCTGCAGGAGGAAGCTGTACCAGAGTCAAGTGTTGTGGATAGCCCCTGGGACCCAACTGACAGTCCCCGTTGGGACCCTACAGCAAGTCCCCGTTGGGACCCTACAGGGACCCTACAGTTGCTTTGTTTTGTGGTAGCCCGTTGGCTACTGAAGTGCCCGTCCCGGTTGGGACTGATGTTGTCCCCTTTTCCCTAAAGACAAGGCTGAGAACTCGCAAGCCACCCAATAACTATTGGGTTTGTAAATATTGCCCAACTGCCCTTCCCGCAACTGCCAGTCTCCGGAGAGGCTGGTTGGAGGAGGGACCCGCAAGAGAGCAGGCTGGGGTCCAGTCACCATCAGAACCGGTGACCATCCTCCGGGTCAGGGGTCCCCTTGGACGTGGGGCCTCTGAATGACTGCGGGGTGCGAAGCACCGTACCCGTTCCCGCTTGGGTAGCCTGGGCCAGGTTCCTGTTTCTGGACTGGGGAAAAGGGGTGCTGCCCATTTCTTAGGGGCAGCATCAAGGTTCAGGTTGCTTGGGTGGGAAAGCGGAAGGACATGGACCCGTACCCCGTTATAAATAAAAATGTTCCCGTTTGTAACGGTTCAAGTGATGTGCCTCCCGTAAGGGAAGAAATGAAAAAAAAAATGCTTTTGACTGTTTTTCACCAGTTTATATCTTTTCAGAAAAATAAAATCGGTGATGGACAGGCAGCCCGCGGACGGTCTGCATTAAACCAAGGGGAATGTGACGGCCTGGACACCCAGGGGACACAGGTCACTACACTCACCACATACACCCCCACCCCAGTAAGGTACCACCAGTCAACCAAAAGACCTGATTGCCTCCCTCAGAGTCAGACAGGCACACAAGGTGGGCGGAGTCAGGCAGAAAGACACGCCCTCCGAGGAGTCTGCTGGCCTGAGGCAGGAAAAACACTAGGGAGTTCAAGTTTAGAGCTTGAGGAGAGAGGAGCTCAGTTCCGTGTGGGGCCTGGGTCGGAGCCTAGGACCCCAGATCAGTCAGGCAGGCAGACAGTAGTGGCCGCCTGCAGGAGACCAGGAATATGACCAGCGGAACTGTAAAGGACCGGGACAAGGTAGTGGCCCGCCGGAACCGAACCAGGGAGCTAACTGGATACCAGAGCACCAGGCAGGGTACTCAGACCCCGACTAGGCTATAAGCCACCACCATAGTCAAATCAACTGATTGCGGTCTGGACCTCAGGGGTTCATTCCCACCTAAGTCCCCATTGAAGGCAACAACCCAACCCATCCGGATAGTAGCCACCGCCAGAGGCCAGAGATCCAAAGGCCAGCGTCTGCGGGCAAATGGGCTCCTACGACACATACATGCCAGGGAGCAGGCAACCAGTGCCCAGGCACGGTAGCCAAAATCACATAATGGTGCAAGAGAAAGGCGGACATTACCAACCTATCTGAACAAACTGCAGCCGGCTGTGGGCCCCGTTCGTCACCCCGTTTGGTTTACCAGTGACTCTGTGTGGTTTAATCGTGAGTACACCGGTGCTGTCAGGCACCGCACCGCGCTGCACCACAACCCTGCCCCTGCACCCCGGCCTTCACCACCGGGCCTAACATCTCTACCCCATACCTCCCAACCGTCCCGGATACAGCGGGACTATCACGCTTTGCATTGTTTGTCCCGTTGCCACGGGCGGGAGGGCCGTATCCCAGGCTCCACCCACCCACTCTCTCCCCGCCTCCCTGCTTTTCCCTCCTACCATCCTAACACGTGACGTGGCATAACAGAGAGGAGCGCGCTGCCCGAAACTAGTCTCTGTCTGCTCTGTGCTGCTGCTAAGGTATGTAAACTGAATCTCCCCAACGCTGATTCCCCTCCCCCCGCCCCCGGCCGGAGCGTGAGATCCTCTGTTTCTCTGACTCCCTGTGTCCTTATCTATCGTGTGTGCCTGCCCTGCAGCATTGAGAATCAAACAGTGTTTGCTTCTCAATGCTGCAGGCACACCACGGTAGATCAGGACATTGGGGAGAGGACAGTGTACTTACCACTTGTGTCCTCTCCTGCAGGTGCACAGCACTGGCCGGTAATATGCAAAGATAGAAGCATTGCCAATGCTTCTATCAGCTACCAACCACTTATCCCCTGCCTGGCAGAGCTGCTGTTCACACATCCGTTTTTTCCCAATCAGGCACAATATGCTTTGCGCCTGATGCAACGGATCTGTCTCATTGTGAAAAAACTGATGCGACGGATCCGTTTTTTTTTTTTTATGCTGAGAGAGACCCCAAACGCACACACGCAGGCACTACCTCGCACGCATCATCACCGCACACGCCAGCACTACCCAGCACGCATCATCACCGCACACGCCAGCACTACCCAGCACGCATCATCATCGCACACGCCAGCACGCATCATCACCGCACACGCCGGCACTACCCAGCACGCATCATCACCGCACATGCCAGCACAACCCAGCACGCATCATCACCGCACATGCCAGCACTGCCCAGCACGCATCATCACCGCACACGCCAGCACGCATCATCACCGCACACGCCGGCACTACCCAGCACGCATCATCACCGCACACGCCGGCACTACCCAGCATGCATCATCAACGCACACGCAGGCACTACCCAGCACGCATCATCACCGCACACCCCTGCACTACCGCATGCATCATCACCGCACACCCCTGCACTACCAAGCACGCATCATCACCGCACACGCAGGCACTACCCAGCACACATCATCACCGCACACGCAGGCACTACCCAGCACGCATCATCACCGCACACGCAGGCACTACCCAGCACGCATCATCACCGCACACCCCTTCACTACCGCACGCATCATCACCGCACACACCGGCACTACCCAGCACGCATCATCACCGCACACGCAGGCACTACCCAGCACGCATCATCATCGCACACCCCTGCACTACCGCACGCATCATCATCGCACAGCGCTGCACTACCGCACGCATTATTACCACACACACCGGCACTACCCTGCACGCATCATCACTGCACACAACCCGGCATTACCTCAGTGACATCACCGCTGACAGCGCGACTCTCTTCAGTTGCTGTGTGGAGCTGATAGAGAGAGGCGGTGTTCTACTGCCTTTGCTGTCAGCTTCATGTAGCAGAGCTGAAATCGTCGTGGGACCTCTGTGGATTACGTCGGACCTGGAGGGGTATTTGGGGATTTTAATAAAATGGTGAAAGAGGGTGATTTTTTGCCTTTTATTCCAAATAAAGGATTTTTTTGGGTGTATGTGTTTATTTACTTTCGCTTACAGGTTAATCAATGGGGCTGTCTCATAGACGCCTGCCATGATTAACCCCTTATTAACCCAATTGCCACCGCACCAGGGCAATTCAGGAAGAGCCGGGTAGAGTCCCTGGACTGTCGCATCTAATGGATGCGGCAATTCCGGGCGGCTGCTGGCTGATGTTTTTAGGCTGGGGGGCTCCCCATAACGTAGAGCTCCCCATCCTGAGAATACCAGCCTTCAGCCGTGTGGCTTTATCTTAGCTGGTATCAAAATTGGGGGGAACCGCACGCCGTTTTTCTTTTAATTATTTATTTATTTTACTGCACAATATAGACCCGCCCACCGGCTGCTGTGATTGGTTGCAGTGAGGCAGCTGCCACTCAGCGTGGGGGCGTGTCTGCCTGCAACTAATCATAGGCGCCGGTGTGCGGGGAAAGCAGGGAATACGAGATTGAATAATGAGCGGCCGGCATTTTCAAATCAGGAGAAGCCGCCGGAGCAGTGTGACAGCCGTGCAGCCCTGCGCCGGTGATCGGTGAGTGGGTGAGAGTGAGTGAATAAGTCAGTGAGTCAGTCAGTGAGTGAGAGAGTTTGAGAGTGATTGATTGATTTTCTGACAAGCAATTTATATCACTTCTGGGCATGCTCAGAAGTAAAAACCGGATAAGGTACATGCTTTCGGCGTTTGAAGCATGACACCGAATCCGGCTCGCATAGACTTTCATTATGCACCATGCCGCACAGTGCCGCACCCGGAGCTATGCATTTTTTTGCCGCTGGGAAAAAAACTTTCCTCTCTGCGTCCTGTGCGGACGCTGGAATGACGTTTTTTGCCGCATTAGGCAAAAACCGGATCAAACGCAAGTACATGCGGCACAATCCGGCGCTAATAAAAGTCTATGAGGAAAAACCACACCCGGCGGCAAAAAAAAAAAACAGATGCGTTTTTCCCGCAAGGTTCCGTATTGTGCCGCACAGCAAAAACCTGATGTGTAAACATACCCTTAGCTGCACACCCTGTTCAGCTCTCCTAGGTCCTAGCTGCCTGCACACCCTGTTCAGCCCTCCTCCTGGGTCCTAGCTGCCTGCACACCCTGTTCAGCTCTCCTCCTGGGTCCTAGCTGCCTGCACACCCTGTTCAGCTCTCCTAGGTCCTAGCTGCCTGCACACCCTGTTCAGCTCTCCTCCTGGGTCCTAGCTGCCTGCACACCCTGTTCAGCCCTCCTCCTGGGTCCTAGCTGCCTGCACACCCTGTTCAGCTCTCCTCCTGGGTCCTAGCTGCCTGCACACCCTGTTCAGCTTTTCTCCTGGGTCCTAGCTGCCTGCACAACCTGTTCAGCTCTTCTCCTGGGTCCTAGCTGCCTGCACACTCTGTTCAGCTCTCCTCCTGGGTCCTAGCTGCCTGCACACCCTGTTCAGCCCTCCTCCTGGGTCCTAGCTGCCTGCACACCCTGTTCAGCCCTCCTCCTGGGTCCTAGCTGCCTGCACACCCTGTTCAGCTCTCCTCCTGGGTCCTAGCTGCCTGCACACCCTGTTCAGCTCTCCTCCTGGGTCCTAGCTGCCTGCACACCCTGTTCAGCCCTCCTCCTAGGTCCTAGCTGCCTGCACACCCTGTTCAGCTCTTCTCCTGGGTCCTAGCTGCCTGCACACCCTGTTCAGCTCTTCTCCTGGGTCCTAGCTGCCTGCACACCCTGTTCAGCTCTCCTCCTGGGTCCTAGCTGCCTGCACACCCTGTTCAGCCCTCCTCCTGGGTCTTAGCTGCCTGCACACCCTGTTCAGCTCTCCTCCTGGGTCCTAGCTGCCTGCACACCCTGTTCAGCTCTCCTCCTGGGTCCTAGCTGCCTGCACACCCTGTTCAGCCCTCCTCCTAGGTCCTAGCTGCCTGCACACCCTGTTCAGCTCTTCTCCTGGGTCCTAGCTGCCTGCACACCCTGTTCAGATCTTCTCCTGGGTCCTAGCTGCCTGCACACCCTGTTCAGCTCTCCTCCTGGGTCCTAGCTGCCTGCACACCCTGTTCAGCCCTCCTCCTGGGTCTTAGCTGCCTGCACACCCTGTTCAGCTCTCCTCCTGGGTCCTAGCTGCCTGCACACCCTGTTCAGCTCTCCTCCTGGGTCCTAGCTGCCTGCACACCCTGTTCACTCTACGCCTGGGTCCTAGCCGCCTGCACACCCTGTAGTTAACTCCCTGCCTGTTCTGCACATTGCTGATCTGTGGCTGTGTGCTGGATGGGGAGTGGATATGGGTGTGGCTGTTTGTAAAATCGGTGTGGTTAGGGGCGTGGCCTAAAAAATTGCCGCAAAACTTTGTCCCTCTTTCCCTTCTTTAAAAGTTGGGAGGTATGCTACCCACGGAGGGGTCAACACTTAGCTGCACTCCTACACCGCACCTGGGATTCCCCGTACTTTTACCGCAGCGGTGGTGTCCACCATCACCATAACCCATGGGTGCGCTTCACGAACTTTCCCAAAAACAACCACCCCCACAACCCCTGCGTGCACCGCCACTACTCCCTTCCAGAGCGACGTGACCCCCGGGTCTGGAGGCGCTCGAGCCACCGACACACGCGAGCCCGGACCCAAGCGGCTCAGCGGTCGCAGCCGAGGCCGCAGGGCAGTACACCCACACTATAGCTATCATAAAAGTTTTTATTACTTGATCATTTTCGGCTTCTCTCAGTATAACATGCGGCTTTTAGCAAACTCTACAGTGTGCAAAAGAGACATGTCCTGTGCCTGCATATCACAGGATTTCTAGTTCAGCCTCATATTTATTGTAGTTAATAATGGAATCTATTATTTACAATCAGTCGCTGTTTTTCTTACACACGGATGTTCCTTGTCCTAGGGAAACCACCGAGTCCATCAGCCAAACAATAGTCAAAGAGAAGCAAAATGATATCCAGCATCTTCACATGGAAAAGTTTACTAACGTTAACCCCCCTCTGCCCCATATATCTGGGAAATCCCCTATTAGGCCCTGTGCGCACACTGCATTTTTTGCCGCGGATTTTGCTGCAGAAAAGCTGCAGAATTTGTTCATAACCTTTCTGCAGTCCTTCCCCAGCAAAATCTATGAGAAAATCAAAATGCTGTGTGCACACTGTTTTTTCTCTCTCCAGATATTGCTGCAGAAATTCTGCAGCAAAAAAAATAGCATGTCACTTAATGCCCGCAGGTAACTGTGTTTTTGCCCTTAAATAATGGTTAAAAACTGCAGGGACCAACCCGCGTTAAACCGTGGCTAATCCGCACCAAACCACGGCATATCTGCACCAAAAACGCAATAAACCATGGCAAATCAGCACCAAACCGTGGCAAATCCACACCAAAATGGCAACAAACTGTGGCAAATCTGCACCAAAAACGCAACAAACCGCGGCAAATCCGTATGCGGTTTTGGTGCACTTTTTTGCCGCGGATGCAGAATTTTCTTAAGAAAATGCCATTTTCCAGTGCACACAGGGCCTAAAGGGTACTTTACACGCTGCGATCTCGATAGCGAGATCGCAAGCGAGCGTACCCACCCTCGTCAGTTGTGCGACACGAGTAAATCACTGCTCGTGTCGCACAACATCGCTTGCACCCGTCACACGAACCTACCTGCCCTACAACATCGTTCTGGCCGGTGATCCGCCTCCTTTCTAAGGGGGCAGGTCGTGCGGCGTCACAGCGACGTTACACGGCAGCCGTCTAATAGCAGAGGAGGGGCGGAAATGAGCGAGACGTAAACATCCCGCCCACCTCCTTCCTTCCGCATTGCCAGTGGAGGCAGGTAAGGAGATGTTTGTCGCTCCTGCCGTGTCATACACAGCGATGTGTGCTGCCACAGGAACGACAAACAACATCGTACCTGTTGCAGCAGCGATATTAAGGAAATGAGCGACGTGTCAACGAGCAACGATTTTTCACGTTTTTGTGCTCGTTGATCGTCGCTCATTTGTGTTACACACTGCGATGTCGGTAACGGCGCCGGATGTGCCTCACTAACGATGTGACCCCGGCGATATATCGTTACCGATATCGCAGCGTGTAAAGCAGCCTTAAGAGTCAGTATGTGGAGGTGTGCAGCATTACCCTCCATACACTCTTCCATTTGGAGACTGGTGAATATTTGTCTTCTCTTTCCACCTTCACACATTATATAACTATCAGGTAATGATCACATCCAGTACAGACACTGGGGCCGATCAGTCATTCTGTAGGGAGGCCTATAAAAGCCGCACTATGGTTTCCACACTAGTCTTACATGTTGGATAAACCGTTTACTAGTCCTGTGTATTCTGACAATACTACTCTATAGGCAGATCAGGATTTTTTTTTTACATGTATTAATATTGAGGCCCCTCCTGTACCATCATCACATATAGAGGCCCCCCTGATGAGTAATTGTGGTGCCCTGGACTAGCCAGGTCATCACAGGTAACACTCACACACCCCCACCCCCACTAGACAGTAACATTAGCCAAACACAAAACCCTTGTTGCCTCCCTCCAGGGTCTGATGTCCACACCAGGTAGGGCAGAGCCAAGTGGTTGGCCCCACCCACCGAGGAGTTCACAGGCCTAGAGGCGGGATAAAGAGACAGATTTGTCCTGGAGGTTGAAGTGAGAGGAGTAAAGTGGAGAGTGTCTGGGTTTGTGGCCCAGGCACTGACAACAAGGTTGGCAGACGGTGGTGGCCGTCTGCAGGAGTGGTGAATCAACGCGGAACCATAGGACTGGGGTCGGGCGTTGGCCCGCCGATACCAACCGGGGAGCGAAGTGAAGCCAGCACACACAGGCAGGGCCATCGGACCCCGACTAGGCTTGGAGTCGCCATCAACAGTCAAATCCGAGTGTGACAGGAACGCCAGGGGTTTCCTAACAGCCAAAGACCCGTTAGAAGGCAACCGTCCGCACCGTGAGGGTATACAGCTACCGCCTAAGGCTAGAGACCCAAGGGCCAGCGCCTGCAGGCAAATGGGCTCCTCCGGCATCCAAACACCGGGGAGCGGACTACTGTTGGGGACCCATCGTAGTCAAAACAGTACACAAAGGTGCAGGGAAAGACAGCCGCCATCACCTGTCTGGGGAGAGAAACTGCAGCCGGCTGGGGGACCCATCCATCCAGCCGTTTGGTTTACCGAGGACTTTGTGCATCTCTTACTGAGTGAGTACACCCGTGCCATCCGGCACCGTGCCGCGCTGTCCCTCCAACCCTGCACCTCACCAACGCTGCCTCCCCGTCACACCATCGGGCCCCGCGACCACCGACCCCTACCCACGGAGGGGGAAAATAACATCCCAGCTGCTCCCTACCATCGCTCCCGGGATCCCCGTCACCAGCAGCGGTGGTGCCCATCTTCACCACAACCCGTGGGTGGCGTCATGGACTAAATCCCCCAAACCAACCACCCTTTTCACTCATGGGCGAGGAGCGCCGCTCGAGTCCCCGGATCCGGCCCACCGCTTGAGCCACCGAGCATCAGCCGCAGCAGCGCCGGACCCGAGCATTAGTGAGCGCAGCAGCGGCGTCCTCCCCGCCCGCGACATAATTTCATATAGCCAAGATAATAATACTGACACTGGGGGGACAGGATAATGACACTGACACTGGGGGTACAGAATAATGACACTGACACTGGGGATACAGAATAATGACACTGACGGGACAGGATAATGACACTGACAGTGGGGTACAGGATTATGACACTGACACTGGGGGTACAGGATTATGACACTGACACTGTGGGTACAGGATAATGACACTGACACTGGGAGGACAGGATAATGACACTGACACTGGGGTACAAGATAAGGACACTGACACTGGGGGTACAGGATAATGTCACTGACACTGGGGGGACAGGATAATGACACTGACACAGGGGGACAGGATAATAACACTGACAATGGGGACCAGGATAATGACACTGACACTGGGGGGACAGGATAATGACACTGACACTGGGTTGCAAGATAATGACACTGACACTGGGGGTACAGGATAATGATACTGACACTGGGTCGACAGGATAATGACACTGACACTGGGGGACAGGATAATGACACTGACACTGGGGTACAGGATGATGACACTGACACTGGGGGTACAGGATAATGACACTGATACTGGGGGTACAGGATAATGACACTGACACTGGGGTACAGGATAATGACACTGACACTGGGGGTACAGGATAATGTCACTGACACTGGGGGTACAGGATAATGTCACTGACACTGGGGGACAGGATAATGACACTGACACTGGGGGACAGGATAATGACACTGACACTGGGGGGACAGGATAATGACACTGGGATACAGGATAATGACACTGACACTGGGGTACAGGATAATTACACTGACACTGGGGGCACAGGATAAAGGCACTGACACTGGGGGTACAGGATAATGACCCTGACACTGGAGATACAGGATAATGACACTGACACTGGGAGTACAGGATAATGACACTGACACTGGGGGAACAGGATAATGACACTGATACTGGGATACAGGATAATTACTCTGACACTTGGCTCTTTCCCTCAGCACCCAGATTTTCTATGTTCTGATAGCCAGCTTGTCCTCAGTGCCCAGCTTTCCCATGATTAAATCAAATCCTTTTTTTTTTATATAGCCCTAACACATTCTGCAGCACTTCAGAGAATGAGAAAGCTGGGACAAGATGGATATCAGAACATAGGAAAGCTGAGTGATGAGCTCAGCACCCAGCTTTCGCAATCCCATCCCATGCTCTGACTGCTGCGATCCCTCTTTCCCTAGTCCCTACTAATATATGGTTACTGCGTGGACTTCACTCATGTCATGCAGCACGGACTGGTGCACACACCCTGCACCCCCAAATCACACACACCCAGCACCCCCAAATCACACACACCCTGCACCCCCAAATCACACACACCCAGCACCCCCAAGTCACGCACACCCAGTACCCCCCAAATCACGCACACCCAGCACCCTCATGCACTGAATATCTTTTAGAAAGACTGGATGTACCCAAATTACCCCTCTCTCAAACACACTGAAACTCCATGTCCCACACACCCTGTATCACTTAACATCCCTCTGTCACAGTCTGGACCTCCCATATGCCACTTACCCTGCACCCCCCCTCCTTAAGGCCCTGTCACACACAGAGATAAATCTTTGGCAGATCTGTGGTTGCAGTGAAATCATGGACATATTGTTCCATTTGTACACAGCCACAAACCTGGCACTGATTGTCCACAATTTCACTGCAACCACAGATCTGCCAAAGATTTATCTCTGTGTGTGACAGGGCCTTTAGTCTCTTTACTGTCCCTGGGCACATCTCCTTCGGCAGCTCCTGCCCGGCTCCCCCCACACGGTCACATGGGCATGAGTCATCGCAGGTCCTGAATGCTAAACCACTGAATTTTCTTCTTCTGGGAAGGAGCTTTCTGTTCTGCCCCTGCCACTCTGCAGCTCATGAGCTCCAGGTCAGGATCGCCCCCTCCGCTCCCCCTGTAGCTCCGGCAGCCTGCAGAGCCCCTGCCGGGGGTATTAAAATGACCGTCGGGACGTGTATGTAGCAGTCAGATTATGACATAATCTGACTGCTACCTACAGTATTATCACCTGCGGCGGCCCGACAGTCTAAAGAGCCGCGGCCGCAGGTCATCTTAATACACCCGACGGGGGCGCCTGCAGGCTCCGGAGACAGTTTAAATTTAAGACCGCTCCTCACCGGTTAGATACATTGTGACTGTCTTCCCGGAACTTTACCCGTGTTTACTCTTTCTGCTAAGAATGGTGTTTGGACTTATTGAACTTTGCCCGGACCATTTGATACATTATTCGTGTGGATCAAAACCAGGGACTTATCACCCGGTCACACCGGTGTGAGGACTTGTGTCACAAACTTTGTTCAGTCGGATCTAAGTTATCTGGACTACTTATTTACTGGACTATATTCGTAAGGATTGTGCTCAGCGGTATATACCATGCTTGTGTTTGTTTCTGTGTGCTATATACTGGGTACATATTGTTGGCTGTGTATTATAGAAATTCCTTGCACCAAGAACCCGTCTCTGCTCTTCATTGTCCTAAGCAATCAGAATCCTCAAGTTCATACAATAGTATTACACCCTCATAGCCCTCCAATGCAACTCCCATAGTCCTCCATATATTAAAATTCACCCCATAGTTCTCCATATATTATAATGCACTCCATAGTACTCCATATATTATAGTGCATCACATAGTCCTCCATATAGTATAATACACCTCTATGGTCCTCCATATTTTATAATGCACAACCATAGTCCATGTGTAAGGTAGCCCCCATAGTCCTCCATATATTATAATACAGCCCCCATAGTCCTATTTGTATTATAATGCAGCCCCATAGACCTTCATATTGTATTACTTAGCCCCATAGTCTGCCATGTATAATGCACCCCTATAGTCCATGTATAGGGGTCCTTCATATTGTATTATGTAGCCCCATACTCCTCCATGTATAATGCACCCCTATAGTCCATGTATAAGGTGTCCTTCATATTGTATTATGCATCCCCATAGTCCTCCTTGTATAATGCACCACTATAGTCCATGTATAAGGTGTCCTTCATATTGTATTATGCAGCCACATACTCCTCCATGTATAATGCACCCCTATATTCCATGTATAAGGTGTCCTTCATATTGTATTATGCAGCCCCATACTCCTCCATGTATAATGCACCCTTATAGTCCATGTATAAGGTGTCCTTCATATTGTATTATGCAGCTGTGGCGCCCCTGACCTGGTCAGGGGCCACTGAATATTGCACCCACGCCTGGGTCAGTACAAAACAGGTAATCCCAGAGGCTGACTAGGGTGTGGACACACAGACACAAAGTAACCAGGGACACACACACTGTAAAGGGGACCCCTGGGCGGACCCAGGGAGGGGGCGTAGCCCTCGCATCCCAGCTAGTGGTGGGTGTGGAACTGGAGACAAAGAGTTGTGCAGAGGCAGCCAAAGGAGCAGGAGGTATAGAGCCACGTCTGGAGGGCAGAGGAGCAGGGCCCTGCCAGACACTGTACCAGTCAGTGGCTGCTGGTGGAGGAGAAAGGCTACTGTATAGTGCTGCCTGAAATCCACCTGATGCAGAGGTGGCTGAGTAAGGGGATTATCAGTAGACCCAGCCCGCACGGGGAAACAGGTCCCCAGAGCAGGGGCCCATTCAGTTGGCCTGCCAAACCTGCTGGTGAGGGCCCTTTATGTGCCTCACCAACCTACACAGAGTCCGCAGCTACAGCAGCAACGAGGGGGCCCATAAGTGAAAGAAGGCAAGCAGCCAGAATTACTTGGTCTACGCTCCCGCAAACGGGCCAGAAAGGGGAAACCGGCAGATGCGACTTCCCTGGGTGATTCCAGCAATACTACAAATAGGAGTCACCTCAAAACAAGAAGGGCGAGGAAGGCGAGTCAGCAGTCACCCCTACATCAGCCGAAGGGATACCTGGTTTCTCCTGGTTCATCGTAGCATCGTCCGGGTTAACTCACCCCTGCCATCTGAAAGTGAGTAAAAACCCTGAAAGACATTGCTGCTTGTGTGTGAGTTCTTCTGCGACCTATGGTACTGCACACTTACACTGAGCCCTGGGGCCAGTCTCACTCTCGGGAGGCTACAACATCTGACTGCATTCACCATCAGCCCCAGGCGCTCCCCAAACTGCAGTGGCAGTCACCCCCTGAGCTCAAATACCAAGAGTGGCATCACGACTCCCATAGAAGTGAATCTGACCTACCCGTATCCAGAAGATTCCCTGCACTGTAGCATCCTCGAACAGGAACAGCGCCCCTGGGGCGGCACAGCTTTCTGGCGTCACGAACAGGATAAGGACTAGACCTGTTAAGACAGGTGACCATGTGCCTTGGCAGTCCGTATGAAAAACGCCATATTGCCACCATGGAAAGCGCGCCAAGAAACAACAGCAGCCTGCGCAAGAAGAAGTAACCGCCCACGAAGAGGTGTGGCTACCCAGAGAACCCCTGCAATGTTCTGACCTTGCGAGCGATGGGGGTGGATCTGACCTTACCCGGTGGAGATTTTCAGGGCTGATGGAAAAAGAAGGTTCGAGTCTGCTGCAGGAAGTGAAGCTGAGAGGTTGCAGAGAGGACTTGATGAGCAGCGACACAGGAAGCATGGCATCTGCACGCAGTGACCTAGAACCAGGTTCTGCTGCCTGGTGGGACTGGGAGCTTGCCCAGTTCTGTGACGTGCCATGGGAGAGCAAGACCACCCCCTGTGCAGCATTCCACAGATAAAGACAAAGCCTTAACTTTGCTGTATTCTTTACATGGACTTCCTCCTTACACAACCAGGGCTCTTGCCTGTAGGGCTTTGACACCTGGAGGTTTCTGTGTCTTTGTCTTCTTCCTTTTCTTTGTCTTTATCTTGTTCTTTTTCTTTGTCTCTATCTGTTTCTTTATCTTGAGTTCAAGATTATGTGCCCACATGAACTGATGTGAGAACTAGTTGACAAAAATCCTTTGCACCCGGTTTTGTGCAGTTTTCTACTAAGGACCATAAGGCTATGAACTGGCTATAGCCACAAACTCTTGCAGTGTAAGAAAGTTTACCTTTTTGGTACCACCACCAGAGCACGCCCGTTTATGGGGCCTGGCTCGCCTACGACAAGGGAGCATGCCTGTTTATGGGGCTTGGCTCTCCACCACAAAGAAGTGACTCTGACCGTGAACGCCGCCTCTACATCCTGCCAGAAGTGGCCGAAGGCACGGCTCGACAAGGAAAGCTTACCCGTTATACCAAGTAAGAAGATCAGAGGGTTTTGGGTGGGTTAATGGACTTGTGGGTGGAGGGTGGTGATGTATGGTACCTGGTATGTTTTATAATGTTTTTATACTGTTTTAAATGTTTTACAAGTTTTGCACTTTAAAATGTTTGTCTTATAGCCCGAGGACGTGCTGTTGGTAACTAAGGGGGAATGTGGCACCCCTGACCTGGTTGGGTGCCACTGAGTATTGCACCCACACCTGGGTCAGTACAAAACAGGTAATCCCAGAGGCTGACTAGGGTGTGGACACACAGACACAAAGTAACCAGGGGCACACACACTGTAGAGGGGACCCCAGGGCGGACCCAGGGAGGGGGCATAGCCCTCGCATCCCAGCTAGTGGTGGGTGTGGGACTGGAGACAGGGAGTTGTGCAGAGGCAGCCGAAGCAGCAGGAGGTGTAGAGCCGCATCTGGAGGGCAGAGCAGAGGAGCAGGTCCCTTCCAGACACTGCACCAGTCAGTGGCTGCTGGCGGGGGAGAAAGGCTACTGTTCAGTGCTGCCTGAAATCCACCTGTTGCAGAGGTGGCTGAGTAAGGGGACTGTCAGTTGACCCAGCCCGCACGGGAAAACAGGTCCCCAGAGCAGGGGCCCATTCAGTTGGCCTGCCAAACCTGCTGGTGAGGGCCCTTTATGTGCCTCACCAACCTACACAGAGTCTGCAGCTACAGCAACAACAATAGGGCCCATAAGTGACAGAAGGCAAGCAGCCAGAATTACTTGGTCTACGCTGCCTGCAAACGGGCCACAAAGGGGAGAACGGCAGATGCGACTTCCCTGGTTGATTCCAGCAATACTACAAATAGGAGTCACCTCAAAACAAGAAGGGCCAGTCTCACTCTCGGAAGGCTATAACATCTGGCTGCATTCACCATCAGCCCCAAGCGCTCCCCAAACTTCAATGGTGATCACCCCCTGACCGCAAATACCGAGAGTGGCGTCACGACCCCCATAGAAGTTAACCTGACCTACCCGTGGCCAGAAGATTCCCTGTACTGTGGCGTCCCCGAACAGGAACCGCGCTGCTGGAGCGGCACACAGCCCCATAGTCCTCCATGTATAATGCACCACTATAGTCCATGTATAAGGTGTCCTTCATATTGTATTATGCAGCCACATACTCCTCCATGTATAATGCACCCCTATATTCCATGTATAAGGTGTCCTTCATATTGTATTATGCAGCCCCATACTCCTCCATGTATAATGTACTATAGGGGTCCTTTCTTGAGCAATGACCTATGGAATACATTATGGATTTTAAATGCTTGATATAACTCAACTCGAAAAGCCACATGATTAATTACAGCAATAACTTTGTAGGGACCAATGAACCTGGGACCCAGTTTCCAAGAAGGAACATTTAATCTAATATTCCTCACAGATAATCACACATAGTCATTCACACACAGACCTGGCAAACGATTTTTATCAGCTAAACATTTTAAAGGGGTTATCCACTACTTGGACAACCCCTTCTCATTCCCCTTGTTCACCCCGTAAAAATAAATAAGCCTATACTCACCTCCAGTGTGGTCGCAGTTCCAGCGATGTTTAAAGCAGCGGTCCCGGGGCCTTTCTGACATTGTTATGACTAGTGATGGGCGAACCCGGACTATAAGAGTCTAGATTCACGCAGGTTCAAAAGTACCCGAGCACCAACCCCGGGGCCCAGAGTTCCCAGGAAACTTCGGGTAATGATCCAGGCCCGGCAACACAGGTAATTAAAAAAATAAAGGAAAAATAAAGAACAAATAGGGAAAGTAGGCACATTATACTTACCGAGTTTCTTGCGTGGCTGTACACTGCATCTGAGCCGCTTATACTACTCATACTACTACATTTCCGAGGGCCAGAGACTACTTGACGATAAAATATATTTAGAGAAACCTACCGGTGATACCTCATCTGCCTACTTATCTATATATATAATTTCCTTATTCTGTCTGTATGTCTGTCTGTCTGTCTGTCTGTCTTGCTCCAAAATTGTGTCTTTACAGTGACAACCGTCGGATTGGCCGCTGAGCTCGGCCTGGCCCCGCCCCTCCACACGGATTGGCCGCTTGGCTTGGCCACGCCCCCGCACGGGATGCCCAATTGCCCCGCCCCCCGCATGGATTAACCGTTTGGCCAGGCTCACCCCCCGCACGCGATACCCGCTAGGCCACGCCCCCGCACGTGATGCCCGCTAGGCCATGCCCCCATGGTGCCTGCTAGGCCATGCCCCCGTGATGCCCGGTAGGCCACGCCCCCGCATGTGATGCCCGCTAGGCCACGCCCCCCGCACGCGATGCCCGCGAGGCCACGCCCTCGCATGCGATGCCCGCGAGGACACGCCCCCGCACGTGATGCCCACTAGGCCACGCCCCCCGCACACGTTAGGCACCTGTACACCACCCCCCAGGACTACTCCTCCCATTATACTCCTCTTTCCCCAGGACTACTCCTCCCATTATACTCCTCCTATTATACTCCTCTCTGAGGGGTTCGCAGCATGGGGGATGGAGCACGATGGGGAGTGCAGCATGGGGGATGGAGCACGATAGGGAGTGCAGCATGGGGGATGGAGCATGGGGAGTGGACCACGATGGGGGGTGCCCAGAATGGGGGGATGAAACACGATGGGGGGTGCGCAGCATGGGGGATGGAGCACGATGGGGGGTGCAGCATGGGGGATAGAGCACGATAAGGGGCGCGCAGAATGGGGGATGGAGCACGATGGGGGGTGCGTAGCATGGGGGATGGAGCACGATGGGGGGTGCAGCATGGGGGAAATAGCACGATAGGGGGTGCGCAGAATGGGGGATGGAGCACGATGGGGGGTGCGTAGCATGGGGGATGGAGCACGATGGGGGGTGCGTAGCATGGGGGATGGAGCATGATGGGGGGTGCATAGCATGGGGGATGGAGCACGATGGGGGGGTGCAGCGTGGGGGTTGGAGCACGCTGGGGGGTGCAGCGCGGGGGATGGAGCACGATGGGGGGTGCCCAGATTGGGGGGATGAAACACGATGGGGGGGTGCGCAGCATGGGGGATGGAGCACGATGGGGGGTGCGCAGCATGGGGGATGGAGCATGATGGGGGGTGCGCAGCATGGGGGATGGAGCACGATGGAGGGTGCGCAGCATGGGGGATGGAGCATGGGGAGTGGACCACGATGGGGGGTGCCCAGAATGGGGGGATGAAACACGATGGGGGGTGCGCAGCATGGGGGATGGAGCACGATGGGGGTGCAGCATGGGGGATAGAGCACGATAGGGGGTGCGCAGAATGGGGGATGGAGCACGATGGGGGGTGCATAGCATGGGGGATGGAGCACGATGGGGGGTGCAGCATGGGGGATAGAGCAAGATAGGGGGTGCGCAGAATGGGGGATGGAGCACGATGGGGGGTGCATAGCATGGGGGATGGAGCACGATTGGGGGTGCGTAGCATGGGGGATGGAGCATGATGGGGGGTGCATAGCATGGGGGATGGAGCACGATGGGGGGGTGCAGCGTGGGGGTTGGAGCACGCTGGGGGGTGCAGTGCGGGGGATGGAGCACGATGGGGGTGCCCAGAATGGGGGGATGAAACACGATGGGGGGGTGCGCAGCATGGGGGATGGAGCACGATGGGGGGTGTGCAGCATGGGGGATGGAGCATGATGGGGGGTGCGCAGCATGGGGGATGGAGCACGATGGGGGGTGCACACCTCCCCCCAAAACACACACACACCACCACGCACGCACCGCACAACACACCACACACACACTGGGAACCACAAACACCGCCCTACACAGACACCCACACACACAGACAACGCCGCACACACACAACACCCAACACACAAACACCGCGGCACACACAAATATACACACATACCGCACAACACACACTGCACAAAACATGCCTCCCCCAAAACACACACACGCACTCCACACCCACACAAACCGCGCAACACACACATCACCACACACACACAACGCCACAGACACACAGCGCTCCACAAACAACGCAACACACAAACAACACCACTCTCACACACCCCCACCCAGACAACACCCAGAACATTTACAGCGCACTACACAAACACTTGGCAACTACACACAACAACATCTATATATATATAACAAAAATCATACATTAACTACACAATACGTAAATTCTAGAATACCCGATGCGTAGAATCGGGCCACCTTCTAGTGTGAATATAAGTCCCTTATCCAAAAGGGAATAGATCTTAATCTATTTAAAAAAAAGGAGAAATATTTTTTGGACATCAGCTCACCGGCATATTCTATTTTTTGCCAAAAATACACAAAGATCCGAAACATCCACAAGTTAGGCAAAGTATATCAAGGGTAAAATTGACATCCAATCTTTCACATTACATCAACTTATTTCTCCTACAATATGTTTTAAAACTAGACTCACATCTAAGGGACTCCTCTCACCTGTTTAGTCTCCTCAGTGAACTTCCACCCACTCCAGATTAAATATTTCTTACTCTTGATGTCAGTTCCCTATATTCAAACGTTGAGCACCACCTTCGTCTTAGTAGTGTTTAACACTACTTTTCAGAGGATCCACTCCAACGAAAAGAACAAAAAAACATTCCTACTAAGCAGTATGGAGTTCATTTTAACCCACAACATGTGTTCCTTCGAAGGTGTGGCTTATCGGCAGGTGAGGGGCTGTGCGATGAGGATGAGATTTGCACCTAGCTATGTGAATCTCTTCATGGGAAGGTTTGAGTCGCTCTTCATTACACAGTCCTTCCTACCAATTGGTCACATCTGCTTTTACAAACGATTCATTGATGACCTGTTTCTCATCTGGAAAGGTAATGTGGATGAACTATTGGTCTTTGTAGACTCCTTAAACAAAAACTCTTGGGGGGCTTACTTTCACTGCCAGTCATTTGGATCAAAAAATCCAGTTCTTGGACCTTAACATTTATAAGGATCCATCAGGAAGGATACATACATCCACTTTTTTCAAAAAGTGGATGTGAATAGTTAACTTGAATTTGGTAGTGGTCAGCTACCTAAATGGATATGTAACATCCCGCATGGCCAATACTGGTGGGTCCATAAGAATTGCTCCGATTACTCCAATTTTAAAAGAGAAGAGGATGTTCTTAGAACCCTTATTCCTGATGTACTAAAATCCTCTATTCACAATTACCCCAATATATGGGGAGGAGGCAACAGGAATATTGTACACTGTACATACATACAAATATATTGAAATATACATAAAGCACGTGTAACCCAATTCACTAAATCAATGTACCTACTTAGTCACAGTAATTTTAACCCTAATCACAACAATTGTTTCACCAATTACCCATGCTCCATCTAGTATGTCCATTTTCATTACTACTGTGGCTGCTAACAATTTAATGTCCGATTTTAATTGTTTGATTTGATTTGCTCTTTTCTTTCCTTCCTATTTTTTCTTCAATCATATTTTCTTAATTTTTATCTTCTATATTTTATTATGTTATAGTAGTTGCATATTAATGTTTTTATATACTCTAAATATTTTTAACCAATCGGTCGTATTACTATAATAAGTATTTTTTACATTTTTAATATTTACATACAATGCTCATACCAATTTCTTTCTCTTTTTTTTTTTAAACACATATGCCTGTTCTGATGGTCGGCTAAATCCCCAATTGTTAATCTTTCCATCAAGCAATTATCTCCCTAAATGGATCCAGGTATATATAGATCCTTGAATTGTCTATTCTGAAGACACCTGAGGAAGGGGACAGACCGTTCCAGAAATGAGTAGTGTCTGAATAACCTCATTATTATTATTATTTTATTTTAGTCAATTACTATTAACTATTATCACCCTTTTTCATCCCTGTGTCGGTATTAGATTGGTTGCGCACCATTAATCCTGCATTTTTTTCTCTTATCTCTGCTCATACTGCTCTGGGGCTGCTCATTAATCTCATGCAACTGCACTACTTCCCTCACCCACCGCCAGTCCCCACATTTCTGATTGGATGCAGTCAGAAGCGCCCCCACCCCGTGTGACAGCGTGTCTGACTGCTTTTAATCAGAGATACTGTCTGTGTGAATCTATATTGATGAAAAATAAAAAAATAAATAAAAAAAATTGGTGTAGGTTTCCCCCATATTATGATACCCAGTACAGGTAAAGCATATGGCTGCAAGTTGCAGCCTCCAGCTGTGTGCTTATCTTGACTGTGTATCCACATAAGAGGGACCACATGTGGCTTTTGTTTTTAATTATTTAAATAAATAATTTAAAAAACTGCAATGTGGTCCACCCAATTTTGATACCCAGCCATGATAAAGCCGAGAGCTGGGGGCTGGTATTCTCAGGCTGGGAGACCCATGCTTATTGGCCCCCCTAAGCCTAAAAATAGCAGCCTGCAGCCGCCCAGGATCCTGGAATTTTACCTGGCTTATCCTGATTGCCCTAGTGCGATGGCAATTAGGATAATAAGGGATTGATAACCGCTCACACCTGACACTAAGCCCTAGATTATTACTGGAAGGTGTCTATGTGAAAATAAATGAACACAAACACTGAAAAAGTCCTTTCTTTGAAATAAATTACAAAAAACCCACCCTCTTTCACCCCTTTATTAACCCCCAAAACACCCATGTCTGCCTTAATCCACATGAGATGTCTCAATGATTACGGCTCTTCTACATTATTGAAGACACGCCACAAGGGCATAAAACAAGACTGCCTGCTTTAAGCTTCAGGCAGAGACTGAGCCACAGCAATCAGCGGTGACATCACTCAGGTTATTTGCGGTCACAGCTGGAGATTCCCACGGTTCTCCACCTGTGACCACAGGTAACCTAAACTCAGATGTCTTCAATGAACTGACGTTGCCTATAACAACCTTTACAGGTAACAACACCTACCACATTACACACACACCCCCATCCCTTGTGAGGACACACCCATCACCTGAAAGGGAGACCTGATGCATCCCTCATGGCCAGTAGGGCACACAGGTGGGCGGAGTCAGGCGGAAAAACACGCCCACCGAGGAGACTACTGGCCTGAGGCAGGAAATACAAACAGTCTAGTCAGAGAGTGACAGTGACAGGAGGTGTGGAGGTGAAGAAGAGCTGTCAGGGACCCGGGTTGGAGCCTGGGATCCCCGTAACATCAGGCAGGCAGACGGTGGTGGCCACCTGCAGGAGTACCGGTATAGCAACCGGCGGAAGCGTAGGGACTGGGCCAGGGTTGGAGCCTGCCAGCCCTGAACCGAGGAGTCAACCGTTTACAGGAGCACCAGAAACCGGGTACTCACAGCCCGTCCTAGCTTAGAAGCAACTGAGTATAGGCAAATTAACTGATTGCAGTCTGGACCTCACGGATTCATCCTCACCCAAAGTCCCAAAAGAAGACAACAGCCCACCGATACCGGGTGAGAGCCACCGCCAAGGGCCAAACATCCGACGGGCCAGCGCCTGCGGGAAACCAACGGCTCTTCCGGCAGCTAAACGCCGGGGAGCAGGCTACCACTGCCCAGGCAGGGGAGCCGAAAACCACAACAAGAGGTGCAAGGGAAAGGAGCCACCATCAGCCTCACAAGGGACACAAGCAGCCGACTGCGGAACCTGACCATACCCAAACTTTGGTTTACCAGTGACTCTAAGTGTAAATTAATCGTGAGTACACCAGTGCCATTTGGGCACGACACCGCACCGCAGCACGGCACCCTGCACCCCGACAACAACATCGTCGCCCATCCCGCCGGGCCCCGTGACACACTGTCCCTACCCATGGAGGGGCTAACATCCAGGATGCGCCTTGAACACCGATCCCGGGAGCCCCCCTTCACTCCAGCCGCAGCGGTGGTGCATCCTGTCACCCGCGGTGGTGCATCCCGTCACCACGACTCGTGGGTGGTGTCACGACCCGTCCGACGACAAGGCGGCCCCCGGCTGTGGACCTCGTCCCACACCACCGCCCCACTGCCTCCCCTTAACAGAGTGACGTGGCCCCCGGTCCGGAGGCGCTCAAGCCACCGACCACACGAGCCCGAACCTCGAGCCAGTGGAGCGGCCGAGCCCCTCTCAGGACGATGCAGTAGGATAAACTAAGATGCATATGTGGAGGAGAAATATAATCTATAGTCTGTAATCTTTCACACAGGCTTTTGTCAGAAGTTTTTCAGGCTGATTATTTTTCAGTTTAAGTTGCAAAGGACAGGCATCAACAAAATGTCGCTTTGGACTGCAAAAGAAACAAACTCCCATCTTCCGGTGAACTGCAGGTGACCCAAACTGAGGAGAGACTCCCCCTAACTGTATGGGTTCATCCAGAACCACAGAAGAACTTTCCCCCTCTTGAATATCAATTGAAAAAGGGGTTATCACAGGTATATTCCTGAGGCGTTTATCAATCTGGATGTCTAAAGCCATAACGATCTCCAAAGACTCAGTCACTTCGTAGATAGCCAGGGCATTTTTTAGCCTTTCCGAAAAGCCCTGACAAAAATGATTTCTAAGGACAGGGCCATTCAACCTGGTTTCAGTGTCCCATATGCGGAACTCTGAACAAATTTCCTCTGCTGACCAACCTTTTGCTAAAGCCTACATAGCTTGGACTCAGCAAGGGAGACTTGGTCCAGATCATCATAAATGAGACTCAAGAAGACCCAGGACTGAGGCTCTCCTTGCAGAAGTCAGATAACAATCCTCACCTTCTTTTCCTCACTCCCTTACAGCTTACAAGTTTTCCTGAAAATCACAAATCCCCCCTGAAGAAAACCTGTCCGGGAGTGCTATCTTGGTTTCTTGTTGAGTCTGGCTGTGAGCCAAGACCAGCAGACCCCTAAACTGCTGCAACTGTTGCAAAATCTGTGTCTGCAGATCCATCACTTTCTGACATAAACTCTGAATCTGTTTGCAAAAGCTGCAACTGGATTCATATTGAATCCTGGAGAAAATTGGTCCCTGCACTCCCTAACGTCCCTAGATGGGTTCTTCTCCCCTGTGCTCCTTGTTATGCCTAGGCCCTCACTGACCCTGAACTTACTCTGACTATGGTGTAGGTTAGCGGGACACTAGTCACACTACTACAATATAACAACACAAGAAAGGTAAGACAAAAAGATGGGGAAAGACACAACAAAAGCACATCTGGGTTTCTTCAATAGGAAATTTCACAGCTGCAACTTCAATGACACTTTACCCTCCCTAAGACAGGCTCCTTCAAAGTGGTCAGTATGGAAGTTCTATCACTGGCATGGAGTGAAGCTATGAGTGGGTATATAAAGTGGAAGGGTGTGATGACAAAATGCTGCAGATGTGATTAAGGATATGAGTAATCTCAGCCAGAAGGGAAAGACCCTTTCAGAATCAAATTAAATTCACTCCAATACAAGATGTAACCTGTGGACGTGACACATTTGTGTTATAAAGATGCTGAATGTTCAGGTCCTGGACTGGTGTAATTATACATGTCCTGCGGTTGTGAGGCTGGATGGATGTACTGCCGAATTGTCAGTAATGCCTTTGGAGACAGTTCATGGTAGAGAAATGAACATTCAATTCAGGGGCAACAGCTCTGGTTGACATTCCTGGAGCCAGAATGCCAATTGCATGTATCTTAAAAACTTGTGATATCTGTGGCATTGTGCTGTGTGATAAAACTGAGCATTTTAGAGTAGCCTTTTATTGTGGCCAGCCTAAAGCTGGTGTCACACATAACGACGACGACAACGACGTCGCTGCTACGTCACCATTTTCTGTGACGTTGCAGCGACGTCCCGTCGCTGTCGCTGTGTGTGACATCCAGCAACGACCTGGCCCCTGCTGTGAGGTCGCCGGTCGTTGCTGAATGTCCAGCTTCATTTTTTGGTCGTCACTCTCCCGCTGTGACACACACATCGCTGTGTGTGACAGCGAGAGAGCGACGAAATGAAGCGATCAGGAGCCGGCACTGGCAGCTGCGGTAAGCTGTAACCAGCGTAAACATCGGGTAACCAAGGGAAGACCTTTCCCTGGTTACCCGATGTTTACGCTGGTTACCAGCCTCCGCCGCTCTTGCTGCCAGTGCCGGCTCCTGCACTGTGACATGTGGCTGCAGTATGCATCGGGTAATTAACCCGATGTATACTGTAGCAAGGAGAGCAAGGAGCCAGCGCTAAGCAGTGCGCGCGGCTCCTTGCTCTCTGCACTGTGACATGTAGGTGCAGCACACATCGGGTTAATTAACCCGATGTGTACTGTACCTAGGAGAGCAAGGAGCCAGCGCTAAGCGCGGCTCCCTGCTCTCTGCACATGTAGCGACGTTATGATCGCTGCTTCTGCTGTGTTTGACAGCTAAGCAGCGATCATAACAGCGACTTACAAGGTCGCTGTTACGTCACCGAAAATGGTGACGTAACAGCGACGTCGTTGTCGCTGTCGCTTAGTGTGACACCAGCTTTAGGGGTACTTTTCACATAGCGAGATCGCTGCTGAATCACGGTTTTTGTGACGCACCAGTGACCTAATCAGCGATCTCGCTGTGTGTGACACTGAGCAGCGATCTGGCCCCTGCTGTGAAATCGCTGCTCATTACAGACAGTCAAAAAACAAGAGGAACCGGAGTAATAATAGTGCAAAACAATGACAATTTTATTTGATATGTGAAATAGATAAAACACAAAAAAGGGGGAAAGATGGCCATATAAAACACTATAAAATACAAAGAATGGGGGGAATGAAAGTGAATGGTGACCCCAGGGGAAGGCAGCAGCATGTACAGAAACTATCAAATGTTGGTATAAAAACTGGCAAGAAAAGTTTCACCATACACCATACAGTACTTTGAATAAATTGTCAGTAAAGTTTCCTGACTAGCAGCTATTACAGACAAAGTGCAAACATGGCAGCATGTAATAAATTTATAGTCATAAAGTGCTGAGTGCAATAATGGATGTAGTGCAAATATAGCAGCATGAAATAGTTATAAAGTGCAAAGGGCAATTAATAAGTAATAAATCATAAAGCTGCTATAAGTGCAATGTGCATATAAAATCCACCATATCCCATGCAGTCAACACAGTGTAATTGCAATATCATAATGGTATGCAGAAAAAAGGCTCCTTGCAAAGTACTGAAAAGAGCCAAATTCCCAATGAAGGGGACCCCCCAAAGGGAAAGCCCCCTAAAACCTCCAACGTACGTTTCGCAAGAATTTATAGCACCCCTGTGGACACCGCTTCATCAGGGAGGAAAGGCGAGGGTGCCACAGGGGTGCTATATATTGTTGCAAAACGTACGTTGGAGGTTTTAGGGGGCTTTCCCTTTGGGGGGTCCCCTTCATTGGGAATTTGGCTCTTTTCAGTACTTTGCAAGGAGCCTTTTTTCTGCATACCATTATGATATTGCAATTACACTGTGTTGACTGCATGGGATATGGTGGATTTTATATGCACATTGGACTTATAGCAGCTTTATTATTTATTACTTGTTAATTGCACTTTGCACTTTATAACAATTTCATGCTGCTATATTTGCACTACATCCATTATTGCACTCAGCACTTTATGACTATAAATTTATTACATGCTGCCATGTTTGCACTTTGTCTGTAATAGCTGCTAGTCAGGAAACTTTACTGACAATTTATTCAAAGTACTGTATGGTGTATGGTGAAACTTTTCTTGCCAGTTTTTATACCAACCTTTGATGGTTTCTGTACATGCTGCTGCCTTCCCCTGGGGTCACCATTCACTTTCATTCCCCCCATTCTTTGTATTTTATGGTGTTTTATATGGCCATCTTTCCCCCTTTTTTGTGTTTTGTCTATTTCACATATCAAACAAAATCGTCATTGTTTTGCACTATTATTACTCCGGTTCCTCTTGTTTTTTGACATTGCATAGGAGTATTTGCTAGGCACGTGTTTTGCCCCATTGTGGGCAACCGTGCCTACTATTCTGATAAGTTATGGTCATGAGGTATAGTATTCTCATTACAGACAGTGCTGGTTCATTTTTGGACGTTGCTCTCCTGCTGTGAAGCACACATCGCTGTGTTTGACAGCGAGAGAGCAACGATCTGAATGTGCAGGGAGCAGGGAGACGGCTTCTGGC
This sequence comes from Anomaloglossus baeobatrachus, assembly GCF_048569485.1. Classification (NCBI taxonomy): domain Eukaryota; kingdom Metazoa; phylum Chordata; class Amphibia; order Anura; family Aromobatidae; genus Anomaloglossus; species Anomaloglossus baeobatrachus. The sequence goes on along the minus strand of NC_134355.1, from coordinate 281,771,182 downwards.
AGCCTGCGGTAAGCTGTAACCAAGGTAAATATCGGGTAACCAAGCGAAGCGCTGTGCTTGGTTACCCGATATTTACCTTGGTTACTAGCGTCCGCCGCTCTCAGGCTGCCAGCGCCGGCTCCCTGCTCCCTGCACACGTAGCCAGAGTACACATCGGGTAAATAAGCAAAGCAGGTTGCTTATTAACCCGATGTGTACTCTGGCTAGGAGTGCAGGGAGCCAGCGCTATGCGGTGTGCGCTGGTAACCAAGGTAAATATCGGGTAACCAAGCGAAGTGCTTTGCTTGGCTACCCGATATTTACCTTAAAGCCGCTTTACACGCTGCGACATCGCTCAAGCGATCTCGTTGGGGTCACGGAATTTGTGACGCACATCCGGTCGCTTTAGTGATGTCTTTGCGTGTGACACCTATGAGCGATTTTGAATCGTTGCAAAAACGGCCAAAATCGCTCATCGGTGACATGCCCCCCTATTCTCGAATATCGCTGCTGCTCGGTGTACGAAGTAGTTCATCCCTCCTGCAGCAGCACACATCGCTATGTGTGACACCGCAGGAACGATGAACCTCACCTTACCTGCGGCCGCCGGCAATGAGGAAGGAAGGAGGTGGGCGGGATGTTACGTGTTACATCTCGTGGCTCTCCTCTTGCAAGGAATGAGGTGGTCCCCCATTCCTTGTCTGCCGCGAGCCCTCCTGCTCAGCAGCGCCAAAGGTCTGGGAGACTGCAGGAGTTTCCTCCTCCTAGATGCAGCAGAAGGGTGACACCTAGTGGTTTACTCCTTGTAAGGAATGGAGTGGTCTCCCATCCCTTGCCTGCCACGTGCCCTCCTGCTCGGCATCGCAGAGGGTCGGAGTGGTTGCACAGTGTGCAAAGGATAGATGCTCAGGGAAGCAGTAAGACTTCCCTTAGCTCTGCACATTGTGAAACCGAAGATCCTGCCTTTATGACCCAGAGGCAGGAGGTTGAGCATGTGCCCCACGTGACGTCTTCTGATTCGCTCACTGGTATCACACGGCCAGATAACGAGGCTGGTGATGTGCTGAATCCTGACTGGCCGGGCCAGGACGTCACAGATCATGATTGGGTCACATCCGTCTCGCGCCCGCCCTTGGCTGGAGCTACATCTCCTTAAAAACCCCTCCTGCCATCATGGCGGCGCGCGACCGTCCTTCTATGTTTGGATGTCTGGCAGCGTGCTGCCACGCCACTGTACAGACGTCATTGTATTTTGCAGGTCTCGCCCCTGCCTTGCTGCTCCGGCAGTATTCCGTTTAACAGGCTGTGTTCCTGTCCCAGGTGAGCTCCTTGAATCTCTGTCGGACTAACCTGGTTTCTGAAGCACACGTGCGTGGGCACCTCTGTGCTACCCTCGTGCCATATTCCTGTTACTCCCGCTGGCACACGTGCGTAGGCACCTCTGTGCGTCCCCGTGCAACAGGTACACCGAGTTGTGAGCCCCATGCTATACAACCCTCACGGGTTAGGGCGGACAGGTGTACGCAGATCGTCTGTGACATTCCAGACGATCACTAGCAGCAACCCGCTCACTCTTCTCCCACCATAGCAGCGGTCCCTTACACCGCACAGTGGACCTTGACCGGCGGAAGCTGTCCATATACCATCTTGGCACGCTTCCCCGGGTCCCCCTCGTAACAGTTACGCCCCGCTCATCTCCGCCCCTCCGATTCTATTGGGCGGCGGTTCGGTGACGCTGCTGTGACATCGCTGTGATGCTGAACGAACCACCCTCTTAGAAAGGAGGCAGTTCGCCGGTCACAGCGACGTCGCAGAGCAGGTATGTGCGTTTGACGCTGCCATAGCGATAATGTTCGCTACGGCAGCGATAACACGATATTGCATGTACGATGGGGGCGGGTGTTTTCGCGCTCAACATCGCTAGCAATTGCTAGCGATGTCGTAGTGTGTAAAGCGGCCTTAAGTTACCAAGTGCAGCATCGCTTCCACGCGTCGCTGGTGTCTGGGGGCTGGTCACTGGTCGCTGGTGAGATCTGCCTGATTGACAGCTCACCAGCGAACATGTAGCGACGCACCAGCGATCCTGACCAGGTCAGCTCGCTGGTGGGATCGCTGGAGCATCGCTAAAGTGTGACGGTACCCTAAGGCACACCTGTGCACTAATCATACTGTCTAATCCGCATCCTGGTATGCCAGGATGTGAGGTGGATGGATTATCTCAACAAAGGAGAAGTGCTCACTGCCATGGATTTAGACACAGTATGTGAACAATATTTGAGAGAAAAAGTTGTTTTGTGTACATAGAAAAAGTCTTAGATATTTGAATTCTGCTCATAAAAAAGAGAGGAAAAAGAAAAGTGTTGTGTTTATATTTTTCTTCAGTGTACATTTATATAACTTGGACCACATTTACCAGTCTGTTCACACGCTTTCCTCTTTTCTCTGGCAAAAAGGCCTACAGATTGATTACAAACATGCTGTCCTCTTCAATCCGTCATGCTAGGTCTAACAACTACTGTTTTTTTCTCTACGTTTTTCATTTCATAACAAAGCCAGACTTTCACACTAAATGTTTCAAAGACCAAGTGATCAAAAATTGTAAGTAAAACCATTTGGGACAAGTTATGCCTGTGAAGTACTTATCGTTAGATCATTCTCGGCTGGCTGTGAGCCAACAAACACATTTATAATGTGGAAAAAGTACACATGATGGGAGATTGCCAGACAGTGAAAACATATAGATATGGAATCTATGGTATTCTGACTTGGAAAAGACTTGTGTGTTTTTATTGTTACAGATGTGCACAATCAATAGTTTAAATGGTTTAGTGACATTCACAAATGCATATCTTCTCTCTTAAAAGGATTCTATCACCCTTTCGAGCTTTTTGAGTTTTAAATATGGGTATGTGACACCCTGGCTGGGCCAGGTAGTCACAAATAGGCCCAGGCACTACACCTTTCCCTCACAGGTGATATCAGCCAACCTTAAAACCCTAGTCACCCCCCTCAGGGCTAGATGAATACACTAGGGAGCGGAACCAGGCGGTTGGAAGGCGCCCACCGAGGAGTCTAGACAGCCCTGGGCGGAAAAACAGTGAGTCTTCAGATTAGTTGAGTTTCAGAGTTCAGGAGTGGAGGTCAGGCCTGTGTGTCAGGCCTGAAGTAAACTGACAGGTACCAGAGTAGGAGCCCTGGTGCCGTTGGCTAGGAGGAAGATGGCGGTCTCCGTCTCCAGGAGCCGGGAAGACGGCTCGGTGGAACCGAGGTGGACCGGGACAGGGTAGTGGCCCACTGGTACCGACCAGGGGAACCGACTCGGAAACCAGAGCACACAGGGGGGTACTCGGACCCTGAAGCTGGGACCAGAAGCGACTGGAATCAGCTAATTAACTGATTGAGGCCAGGACTAGAGGTCCTGTCCCATCCAAAGTCCCGATAGAAGGCAACAGCCCACCGAGGAGATAAAAAGCCACCGCCACGGCTCAGGGATCCCACGGGCCAGCGGCTGTGGGCAAGGGCTCCTTAGGCCACATCCAGCCGGGAGCAGACTCCTGAAGTTGCAAGCACAGGCAGTCCACCATCATACAAAAGTGCAGGAGAAAGACAGAGACCACCAGCCGGGTGGGGGACCAGAACGCAGACGGCTGCGGGCTTCGACCACCATCACCTTGGTTTACCAGAGACTCGTGTGTTTCCTCCACTAGTGAGTACACCAGTACCCTGCGGTCACCTATCTCCCTGCACCAACAAATCCCAACGGGTCCCGGGGCCACCATCCCTGCCCACAGAGGGTTTAACAACTTGCTGCACAACATCTCCCCCCGGGTGCCCTGTAATTGCAGCGGTGGTGTCCACACTCACCACATACCGTGGGTGGCGTCATGAACCTAGTACGGCCAAGCCCGTACATATACGTCCTGCATCCACCAACCCCCAACCCTATTTATTCGGAGTATCCGCAGGATCCCCCAGGTCTGGAGACCCTCGACCCACCCACCGGAAGGCCCGGACCCAAGCAGCGGCAGGCTGCTGCCACGGGGGCGGCACAGGTATACAAGTTGTATATGACACGCCCACAGGGTCTTGTGGGTTACTCGTCACCAGGCCGTTGTTGATTCGGGTTGTCACAGTGGCCTGGCCCGGTTCCGTGACCCCGGCGGTGTCAATAAAGATGAGGATGATGAGGATGGGGGTAGTAGTATTTATTCATGATGCCACCTGTGGTATGCGGTCAGTTATTAGTCGCCGCTGCGGAAGTCTCTCTTCTGGGGCAGATGATGCAGCTTGAGTGTTGCAGCTCTCCACAGGCAGAGCTAGGCCCCAGGGAGGATGGTGAGAGTAGTAGTCGCCTGTGGTGCAGGGACGCAATGATGGGAGTGCCTGTAATAATGGGACAACACAGTGGGTGCAGTTCAAGTTCTTTACTCACTGAAGTCACACCGCCTTTGGAGTACCGTGTCCCACTATGATGGGCTCCAGCCAATACCTGATAGTTCAGAGGTCAAGGCCGGTGTTTCCTTCTGTGTGTCCTTTCCAGTGGTCTTTCCTCCACCCCAGCTCCTGGGCCGTGGAATGGGTCACAGGTGCCTGCTGCTCTCCCCGTGAACCCTGGGACGTCTCTTCCTGAGTCTGACCTGGCGCTTGCTGCGCCTGAAGCTAACTGCATGCTGTGTGAGATGGCTCCACACTTCCCCTGCAGGTGCCCCACCTCCCAAGTTGCTGAACTAGTGGGTCAGAGGTCCTATACCTCGTGAGGGCCACACCTGGCACCTACCCTGGCCCAGTCCCAGTGACAGAGCTCCCGGGGTTGTGTGTTGGATGTGTTGTGGTGATTTACCGGTGATGACCTTCTGAGATGAATACTGCACCCCTAATGAGTTGCAGTACCCTGTGGCGCCTGAAGCCGCAGGGGTGCCACATAAACAGCTGAAATTAGTCATACCTGCATGCCTACTGGATGATGGCTTGTTCAGTAAAAATCATATTTTATATCTTTGATCTTCCAAGCTATGGGGCGTGCGCTGACTGAAATATATGACTGCCTCCAGTCCTCATTATACAAGATTTCTTCTCCCCTTCTCTTTAGTGTCCCTGCAATAACAGGTGCGCAGCCAGAAATCCTGTGCATTCTGTCTGCTGTCTCTTACCTGCACTGTTCCGCCAGTCATATCTCTCTTGCACAGCACACATCCCATAGCCTGGAAAATCAAAGCTCTAAAGATGATTTTTACTAAACAAACCATCATCGAGGAAGCATACAGGTATGGCTTATTTCAAGTGTATGCCCATTTTACTAACTATAAAAAAGCTCAAAAGGGTGACAAATTCCCTTTAATTGTATATTATTATTATTTATTATTATAGCGCCATTTATTCCATGGCGCTTTACAAGTGAGAGAGGGCATACGTACAACAATCATTAACAGTACAAGACAGACTGGTATAGGAGGAGAGAGGACCCTGCCCGCGAGGGCTCACAGTCTACAGGGAATGGGTGATGGTACAATAGGTGAGGACAGAGCTGGTTGCACAGTGGTCTACTGGACTGAGGGCTATTGTAGGTTGTAGGCTTGTTGGAAGAGGTGGGTCTTGAGGTTCCTCTTGAAGCTTTCCTCGGTAGTGGAGAGTCTGATGTGCTGAGGTAGAGCGTTCCAGAGTATGGGGGATGCACGGGAGAAATCTTGTACGCGATTGTGGGAAGAGGAGATAAGAAAGGAGCAGAGAAGGAGATCTTGTGAGGATCTGAGGTTGCGTGCAGGTAGGTACCGGGAGACTAAGTCACAGATGTAGGGAGGAGACAGGTTGTACATGGCTTTGTATGTCATGGTTAATGTTTTGAACTGGAGTCGTTGGGCGATGGGAAGCCAGTGAAGGGATTGGCAGAGTGGCGAGGCTGGGGAGTAGCGAGCGGAGAGGTGGATTAAGCGGGCCGCAGAGTTTAGGATAGATTGGAGGGGTGCAAGAGTGTTGGAAGGGAGGCCAGAGAGCAGGAGGTTGCAGTAGTCGAGGCGGGAGATAATGAGGGCATGCACTAATGTTTATGCAGATTCTTGGTTAAGGAAAGCACGGATCCGGGAGATATTTTTGAGTTGTAATCGGCATGAGTTGAAGAGGGCTTGGATGTGTGGCTTGAAGGATAGAGCAGAGTCGAGGGTTACTCCAAGGCAACGAGCTTGTGAGACTGGGGTGAGTGAGCAACCATCAAGTTTGATGGAAAGGCTTGTTGGAGGAGATGAGTGAGGAGGAGGAAAGACAATGAACTCTGTTTTGTCCATGTTAAGTTTTAGGAATCGTGCAGAGAAAAAGGATGAAATAGCAGACAGACATTGTGGAATTTTGGTTAGTAGAGAGGTAATGTCAGGTCCAGAGAGGTAAATCTGTGTGTCATCGGCATAGAGATGATACTGGACGCCGTGGGACTCTATGAGCTGTCCTAGGCCGAAGGTGTAGATGGAGAACAGCAGGGGTCCAAGAACTGAGCCTTGGGGGACACCGACAGATAGGGGGCGAGATGAGGAAGTGGTGTGAGAATGGGAGACGCTGAAAGTTCGGTCGGTTAGGTATGAGGAGATCCAAGATAGGGCCAAGTCTGTGATGCCCAGAGATGAGAGAATCTGTAGTAGGAGGGAATGGTCTACTGTGTTGAAGGCAGAGGACAGGTCCAGGAGGAGGAGGATAGAGTAGTGTCGCTTGGCTTTGGCGGTTAGTAGATCATTGGTGACTTTGGTTAGGGCAGTTTCGGTAAAATGATGTGGTCGGAAGCCAGATTGAAGCCGGTCAAAGAGGGAGCAGGAGGAGAGGTATGAGGACAATTCAAGATGGACATGCTGTTCCAGTAGTTTTGAGGCATAGGGGAGAAGGGATTTGGGGCGATAGTTTGACACAGAGGATGGGTCAAGGGAGGGCTTTTTGAGGATGGGTGTAATAGAGGCATGTTTAAAGCATGAAGGGAATACACCAGTTGTTAGGGATAGGTTGAAGTGATGGGTTAGGGCTGGGATGAGGACTGCGGTGATGTTGGGGATGAGGTGCGATGGGAGCGGGTCCAGTGCACAGGTGGTTAGATGTGATCTTGAGAGTAGAGTGGAGAGATTGTTTTCTGTCATGGTGGAGAAGCTGGATTTGGAGGAAGAGGGATGAGTAGCTATGATGAGGGGCTGTGGTGATTGTGGGCCAAAGCTTGCTCTGATGTTGTCAATCTTCCGCTTGAAGAAAGAGGCAAAGTCTTCAGCTGAGATGAGAGGAGAGGGAGGTGGTGCCGGAGGACGGAGGAGAGAATTGAAAGTGTTGAATAGCTATTTAGGGTTGTGAGAGAGAGAAGATATGAGGGATGAAAAGTAGGTTTGTTTTGCAGCAGTGAGTGTGGACTTGAAAGTGGTGAGGGACTCTTTATATGCAATGAAGTGCTCAGTGGAATGAGACCTCTTCCATCTGCGCTCAGCAATTCTGGAAGCCCGTCTTAGTTCTTTAGTCTGCCTTGTGTGCCAGGGTTGCCTGTTGATTGTGTGGGTTTTGGTGTGTGTGAGGGGGGCAGCTGATTCGAGAGCTGCAGAGATTATAGTGTTGTATAAAGTTGCAGCGGCATCTGCATCATGTAGAAATGCAATGTCTGTGAGGGGGAGAAGGGACTGAGAAAGGGCATGTAAATCAATGTGTTTGATATTTCTGCGAGGGTGTGGAAGTTTGTGGAGGGGGGTTGCATACTTGGAGAAGAGAGGGAAGAGAATGTGAGTAGGTTGTGGTCAGACAGGGGGAGAGGAGAGTTGGAGAGGATAGATAGGGAACAGAGGCGAGTGAAGATGAGGTCCAGCGTGTGGCCATCTTTGTGAGTAGCTGCAGAAGACCATTGGGTGAGGCCGAAGGAGCAAGCGAGTGTTAGAAGTTTGGAGACAGATGAGTGGGAAGTGTCAATGGGGATGTTGAAATCACCCATGATGATGGTGGGGATGTCAGTGGAAAGGAAGTGTAGTAGCCAGGTGGTGAAATGGTCAAAAAAGGCAGTGGCTGGCCCTGGAGGGCGGTAAATGACAGCGGTAAATTATATTGTATATAATATAAGTATTGTCTGAAACAATCATTCTTGATTATTTTTGATATTTCACCAAAAACTTGTGTTTTCTTTAATGCAAACAATGGATAGTTCACAGAAAATATGTAGAAATACAGATTTGCCAAGTTAGAATTTTGGTTGATAATTACATGAACTTCATGAAAAAAATGATTGATTGACAACTAATCAGACATTATTCAAAGGGTTTGAATAGTATATGCCATAGATACAGGTCTGAGATAACTGCACATGCACAGCTTTTTCCATTCACCTCTATGGGAGTTCTAGAAATTGCAGAATATACACTATGCTGATAAAATAATAATATAACCATAATAAAATTATCTATATTTTGAATAATTATTGATATTGATCAAAGGGTTCGTTAATCGTTATGTTAAACAATGCTATAGGTCAAGAAGAAGCCTATAGTAAGAATAAAAAAGCAGGGTGCTCCATAATGCAGATACAGTTAGGTCCAGAAGTATTTGGACAGTGACACAATTTTCGTGAGTTGGGCTCTGCATGCCACCACATTGGATTTGAAATGAAATCTCTACAACAGAATTTAAGTGCAGATTGTAACGTTTAATTTGAAGGTTTGAACAAAAATATCTGATAGAAATTGTAGGAATTGTACACATTTCTTTACAAACACTCCACATTTTAGGAGGTCAAAAGTAATTGGACAAATAAACCAAACCCAAACAAAATACTTTTATTTTCAATATTTTGTTGCAAATCCTTTGGATGCAATCACTGCCTTAAGTCTGGAACCCATGGACATCACCAAACGCTGGGTTTCCTCCTTCTTAATGCTTTGCCAGGCCTTTACAGCCGCAGCCTTCAGGTCTTGCTTGTTTGTGGGTCTTTCCGTCTTAAGTCTGGATTTGAGCAAGTGAAATGCATGCTCAATTGGGTTAAGAACTGGTGATTGACTTGGCCATTGCAGAATGTTCCACTTTTTTGCACTCATGAACTCCTGGGTAGCTTTGGCTGTATGCTTGGGGTCATTGTCCATCTGTACTATGAAGCGCCGTCCGATCAACTTTGCGGCATTTGGCTGAATCTGGGCTGAAAGTATATCCCGGTACACTTCAGAATTCATCCGGCTACTCTTGTCTGCTGTTATGTCATCAATAAACACAAGTGACCCAGTGCCATTGAAAGCCATGCATGCCCATGCCATCACGTTGCCTCCACCATGTTTTACAGAGGATGGGGTGTGCCTTGGATCATGTGCCGTTCCCTTTCTTCTCCAAACTTTTTTCTTCCCATCATTCTGGTTCAGGTTGATCTTTGTCTCATCTGTCCATAGAATATACTTTTCCAGAACTGAGCTGGCTTCATGAGGTGTTTTTCAGCAAATTTAACTCTGGCCTGTCTATTTTTGGAATTGATTAATGGTTTGCATCTAGATGTGAACCTTTTGTATTTACTTTCATGGAGTCTTCTCTTTACTGTTGACTTAGAGACAGATACACCTACTTCACTGAGAGTGTTCTGGACTTCAGTTGATGTTGTGAACGGGTTCTTCTTCACCAAAGAAAGTATGCGGCGATCATCCACCACTGTTATCATCCGTGGACGCCCAGGCCTTTTTGAGTTCCCAAGCTCACCAGTCAATTCCTTTTTTCTCAGAATGTACCCGACTGTTGATTTTGCTACTCCAAGCATGTCTGCTATCTCTCTGATGGATTTTTTCTTTTTTTTTCAGCCTCAGGATGTTCTGCTTCACCTCAATTGAGAGTTCCTTAGACCGCATGGTGTCTGGTCACAGCAACAACTTCCAAATGCAAAACCACACACCTGTAATCAACCCCAGACCTTTTAACTACTTCATTGATTACAGGTTAACGAGGGAGATGTCTTCAGAGTTAATTGCAGCCCTTAGAGTCCCTTGTCCAATTACTTTTGGTCCCTTGAAAAAGAGGAGGCTATGCATTACAGAGCTATGATTCCTAAACCCTTTCTCCGATTTGGATGTGAAAACTCTCATATTGCAGCTGGGAGTGTGCACTTTCAGCCCATATTATATATATAATTGTATTTCTGAACATGTTTTTGTAAACAGCTAAAATAACAAAACTTGTGTCACTGTCCAAATATTTCTGGCCCTGACTGTATCCTTAATAAGGTGGAGGTGACAGAAAGGGCATATGGTAGTGCGTTCACCTTGGAGGGATGTGAAAATCTGAGGCACAACCCTGTTTCAAGTCCAGAGATGGAAGGAATCAGCTGTATTTGCCTCAGGTGTATAGTAAAAAATGTAAATATCAAAATGGGTGATAAAAGCACTGCTGATTGTGAAAAAACAAACAGGTAATACCTTAATAGAAATTTATGAAAAGAACAAGGACTACACTTTTCAACATCAGACAGATGTCTTCCTCAGGCCAGGCATGTATGTTAGCAGTTCAACAAACATGATCTAAGTGGATAAAAAATGAAGGAAAAGAGTCACACACTGACATCATGGGGTCAAGGGTAAATGCAAATAAACAATTAAAAGTATATACAGTAATACACAATGCTGCCACACAGTGGGTGTTGAGTCACAAGGGAAATATGACACTCAACAAAACAATGGGTACACTGGGGACACTAGAAGAATGATTGGCCCTAGTGCTAATGAGAGGACCTCTTTCCCTCACCTACAGCTGTATCCTACACTCCTAGCCAGTCCCTATACAGGTTCCACACCTGTCGCCAAACAGGATACCTTAGACTCTGGCAGACCCTGTAATAGCTCTGGCTAGTGAGCTGGCAGGTGAGGAACGCTAGCCCCACCGCTGCACTACTAACACACCAGGGGAAGGAAAGACAAACAGGAGAAAAACATGAAGAGACAGGTGATGTGAGCAACAGGACTGTAGCCTACACAGTGATTTGCAGAGAGGTCTCCACCAGCTTCTTCCACCTCCTGGGTAAGCATCCAAATGAATGAGAATAACCGGCACCCTCTACACGAAGCAGAGGGTATATATATAGGGACATTTCCAAACCGGAAACACCTGAGAAGATAATGAGAATGCTTGCTGGCAAGGAATTCTGACATTAATTCTCTCCTCCCCAAAGGAAAGGGAATACATTTAATCTGCAGAGTTTCACAAGGCAAAGAGACTCTGGCCCAGAATCTGTCACTAGTCTCTTACTACAGAGACACGATTGGGACAGTGTAATGCAATATAAAGTAGGAATATATTATATACAAATATAATGTTAAAATAAGAGCACAAAAAAAGTTACACGCTGACATCATGGGTTCAGTGCAAATAAGTAAGTGAGACCAATTGAAAAGCCCACAATATATGATGCCAAATAATATAGTATACAACATAATTTAGGAATAATAAGGTGAAACCTAAATCCATGGAAAAGAATCATGAACCTGTGCTGGGTCTTGTAGTACCATAGTATAAAAAATAAATGGTATACTAATAAGTATTAAAGTCAAGATAAAAAAATGAATGTGAGAAGTTGAATTGCATGGATTTGTGGTACTACATATATAAAAGAGCAGGGCCGCCATCAGGGCATTACAACCCTTACTGTTGTATGGGGCTAAGTGAAGAGGGACCCAGACCACGGGGTAAGTACTTTACACCTTAACTATTAAGCCCCTGGGGCCTGCTCCCCATCTCCTTACCGGTCCCCACTCACCTCCACTCTGCCCCCCAGGGCCCACTCTCCCAGTCATGCCACAGCCATAGAAAGCAGAGGGGGCTGGCCGAGTCTGACGTCTTCAGTGATGTCAAACACTGCCGGCCCGCCCTCTGTTTCTCTTGAGGGTTATACTGTGCATGTGTACCTCCCCCGCAACAGCCGACGGGCTGCTCAGATCCAGATCCGCAGTGGCTCGAGGGGTCTCCGGACCCAAGGCAGGATCGCACGGCCTCTCGAAAATAAAAAGGGGGAATAAAGGGTGGATTGGATAGTGTTCGTGATGCCACCCACAGCTTGTGGTAAAATAGGATACCACCTCTGCTGCGTTTAGGAGAGAGGGAGAGCGCCCGGGAGCGATGGGATGGCAGCTGGTGATGTTAACCTCTCCGTGGGCAGAGGAAGGTCCCGGGGCTCGGTGAATGCAGGCTGGGGACCCGTTGGAAGCAAAAGGGCACAACATACTCACACAGTCCAGAGATGCTGACACTGACACCAGGTAAACCAAAGTCTTGAACGCCCTGCAGCTTTAGTTCGAACACGCTGGGTCCGTGCCCTTTTGGTGTTGCTGGTTGGTCTGAAGCCTTGTCCCTTGGCACTGTGTTTACACTTGGTGGATCCCTTTCGCTTAAAACTACTTGGGTCCCGCTCACCTGTGTGGCTAGCAGAGTGAGCTTGCTCTCAGGGTTCACGCTTGGGATTTTCTGGTCAGTTTTGGGAAGTCCTACCCCTCTCGTTGCACTAGTACCCCGATTTTGGAGCAGTTGGAGAGCGGTTCATGAAGATTCCGTCCTCGTCAGGTGAATTACTGGGCTGCATAAAGCTACTTCCCAGCCAAGGGTCCGTGTACCCCGTCGTGCCCTGGCCCCTGCCCGGTTGTTGGACAAGGCCGCCGAACTGCCCTCTGTGGCAGTACTGTAACCCCTTGCCACTACCCCCTGCGACCGGGGTTCCAGCTCCTTCCAGGCCAAGCCAACGCCTGGCACTTGGGACGGGTACAGGAGCCCAACTCCGCAGCTTGACCTTTCCTGTCACTGCTCACTGACACTCTCTGACTACAACTGACACTTCTGGCCCTCCTTCTACCATTCCTCCATCTGGGCAGCCTTTTCCCCTCAGGCTGGCCAATGGGTGTCTGGTGGGTGTGGTGCAAAGTGTTCCTCAGGATTTGTGTACACCTGTTGGTAGCAACACCAAAAGGACAGGACCCGTAACCAAGGAGGAGGGGGTACCATGCAGAAGGGCAGATTGCACGGCACCCTTGTGACGACCTGATAGGCCAGGGTGTCACATTCCCCCTTAGTTAAACGTGGCTCGTCCGCGAGCCACAGAACACCAAGCATTTATTTATTTATTTTTTTTAAAGGAGGAAAAAAGGGTTAACAACATTTTTCTTTTTTTTTTAAACTGGTTCATCCCACACAGGGGAGGTGCATTCTTAAACCGTTACAAACATTGTTAAACTAGAGATCGTCTGCCACAGGGGACGCCACCGGTTTCGATGGCAGCGGGGACCCAACCTTCAACGTTGCGGTGCCTCCCTGCGACAGTCCAGTCCCAACGTCCCGGATCACAGTAACCCCCACCAAAACAACTTGGTCCCCCTGGAAACCTACATGGGTCCCTGGTCGGGTTAATGTCCCGGGTTGGTCAGACGACTCTGATGGCACAACGGGTGCAGTCTTTTTACAAGAAACAAGTTTGTGTTGGTCACACCAGTCCTGTGACCGTGGTCCATTTTTAATCAACTATAAAATGTAGAAGTCTCTATAAAAACCATACCTAAAAGTCCTGTACCGTAGTACAACTGTTGCAAATTTAGAGAAAATCAGGTTACTTTCACATGAAATTAGTGTTTCATTGGTTCTCGCATTTTCTAACATTTTCTATATGGAAAATAACAAACTGTGAAAAATAACAAACGGAAAACACAGATACCTAACATTTTTACGGTACCATATTTTTTTGCCCTGAGCAACCTGGCAGCTGTTGCCCCCTGCGCCGTCCCCCACCGGAACCTCCTGGTGCTGACTGCCAGGATGCACCTCTCAAGGACCCGATGGCCTCTTTTCTGGAACAAAGGGTGGGAAGAGGTTAAACAAGGATGACGCAATCTACTTGCAGGAAATGCAGCTGCCACCTTCCATCAAGGACCCTGTTGTTGGCCCCCGACAGCCTCCTCATTTGAACACTGAGGAAGTTCAACAAAAGTGGCAGTCCGCGTAACTTTAGACATACAGGCTCCGGACCCTTTAATGCTGGGCACCTCCTGGACTCATCCTTGCATAGTGTCCCGATAAACCACAGCAACGGCAGATGGGTACTACTTCAACTTCCATGTCGCCAGTGGATATCTCTTCATCTGAAGTGGACTCTACTTCCATTTCCATGATCTCTAACGTCAGCAGGGCTCGTGACGACAACCTCATTCTGCGGCCGTTTCCACCATAATGTGGCACCCATGCTGCTTCTAGGGTACTGGAACCTGAATCTCCTTCAATTATCTCCTCCGGTTTCGAGTCCACGGCAACTGGGTCAATCTGGTCGGCAATCTCGGACTGGTCATCCCATTCGGGGGCCACAGATCCGCTGCTGGTGGTGCAGGCAGCATCCTAGGGTCAGCCAGGGCAGGGGGCAGAGGCGGCGGCAGACAGGTACTTGCCATGAGCGGGGGCGGCCCGGATCCCTCAGCTGCATCGGCCGGATCAGTGAAATCAGCAGGGACTGGGTGACCGCCTATCAGCTCCACACGTGGGTCTTCATTCTCATGGGTTCGCACTGCTGCAGCTGCTCGCTGCATCCCCCTCCACTTAGCCACTCAGGGCGCTGGATCCTCCAGTGCGCAGTTATGCTTCTCCGACTTCTTGCCTCTGCGTTGTCCAGGAACAGTATGGCAGCGTCCTGGCGTCCCTGCTTCTCTTCCGTTTTCGCTACATTCAGGCACGCCACCTCGGTTTTCTCCCAATATTCCTTCATGTGCTGTGGCCCTCTGGGAACTTCTGGTTCCTGTTTCAGACTGAGGATGAAGGGCGGGGCTTCGCTTTCCGAGGAAGATGGCGTTTTTGGTGCGAAAACAGCCAAAAAAATGGCGGACGTCACGGGAAAAAAACTGTGGACTCCCGGACTTTACTTCTCAAGGCACACGCCACCCAGGTTATTGGGTACTGCTCGCATCCTGTTCGTGACGCCAAGTTTTTCGAGGGTGTGCCGCCCCCGCGACAGCCAACGAGCTGCTCGGATCCAGATCCGCAGTGGCTTGAGGGGTCACCAAATCCGAGGCGGGGTTGCACGGCCTCTCGAAAATAAAAAGGGGGAAGAAAGGGTGAATTGGATAGTGTTCGTGACGCCACCCACAGCTTGTGGTAAAATAGGATACCACCGCTGTTGCGTTTAGGAGAGTGGGAGACCGCCCGGGAGTGATGGGATGGCAGCTGGTGATGTTAACCCCTCTGTGGGCAGGGGAAGGTGTCCTGGGGCTCGGTGATGGCAGTCTGAGGACCCGTTGGAAGCAAAGGGGCACAACGTACTCACACCGTCCAGAGATGCTGAAACTGACCCCAGGTAAACCAAAGTCTTGAACGCCCTGCAGCTTTAGTTCGAACACGCTGGGTCCGTGCCCTTTTGGTGTTGCTTGTTGGTCTGAAGCCTTGTCCCTTGGCACTGTGTTTACACTTGGTGGATCGCTTTCGCTTAAAGCTACTCGGGTCCCGCTCACCTGCGTGGCTAGTAGAGTGAGCTTGCTCTCAGGGTTCACGCTTAGGATTTTCTGGACGGTTTTGAGAAGTCCTATCCCTCTCGTTGTGCTAGTACCCCAAGTTTGGAGCGGGTGGAGAGCGGTCCATGAAGATTCCGTCCTCGTCGGGTGAATTACTGGGCTGCATAAAGCTACTTCCCAGCCAAGGGTCCGCGTACCCCATCGTGCCCTGGCCCCTGCCCGGTTGTAGCACAAGGCCGCGAACTGCCCTCCGTGGCAGTACCGTGCCCCTTGCCACTACCCCCGCGACCGGGGTTCCAGCTCCTTCCAGGCCAGGCCAACGTCTGGCACCTGGAACGGGTACAGGAGCCCAGCTCCGCAGCGTGACCTTTCCTGTCACTACTCACTGACACTCTCTGACTAGAACTGACACTTCTGGCCCTCCTTCTACCATCCCTCCTTCTGGGCGGCCCTATTCCCCTCAGGCTGCCAAATGGATGTCTGGTGGGTGTGGTGCAGAGTGTTCCTCAGGATTTGTGTACACCTGTTGGTAGCAACACCAAAGTGACAGGACCCGTAACCAAGGAGGAGGGGGTACCATGCAGAAGGGCAGATTGCAAGGCACCCTTGGGACGACCTGATAGGCCAGGACGTCACACATGCGCTAATTAGGTTGCCATGCGCAGTACAAACCAGAAGTCACCTCAAAATTTGGAACCTTGGTTTACGAGAATAATCTGTTCTAGGAGTGTGCTTGTAAACCAAGTTACTCATCTAGCAAAGCAAAATTTCCCATAAGAAAGAATGGAAACTCAGACAATTCGTTCCACAACTTGTGCAATGTCCCATATTGTGCCATTCCACAAAGGCACAAATATGCACAAACACGCCCAAACACACACACACACTATTCTCACCTAAGGGTATGTGCGCACGCTGCGTTCTGTCAAGTGCACAAAAAAACGCACCCTCTGGCAGACTGGACAACTGTAAACACTGCATTTGTCAAAAAAAATGCATCCAAAACGTATGAATTTTGCATGCATTTTTTGACAGTGCGGTCCCACGGAAATTCAGCTCTGCTACATGCCCTCTGACAGCAGACACAGACAGTCTTGTGTCGCGCAATGAGAATGAACTCGGATGAACTTCACCTGACTTCATTGTCATCCCGCGGCTCTGTCTGTGCGTCACGCCCTGATTAGTGGTTACCTGTGAAGGAGTCACCGGTGATCGCAAATCCCCTGAGTGACTGAAGTGAGCAGTGCGATCAGCGGTGCCGTCACTCAGGTTACCCGCAGCCACCGCTGGAGTCCTCCACCTGAGAGCGGTGGCTGCGGGTAACTGAGTGACATCATCGCTGATTGCGCGGCTCACTTCAGTTGCTGCGTGGAGCTGACAGCGAGCGGCAGTCTTCTATGGCCACTCCTGTCAGCTTCATGTAGCAGAGCTGAAAGCGTCGGGGGACCTCGTGTGGATTACGCCGGAGGGGTGTTTGGGGATTTTAATAAAGTGGTGGAAGAGGGTGGGTTTTTTTGTCTTTTACTCCAAATAAAGGATTTTTTGGATGTGTGTGTATTTTCTTTAACTTACAGGTTAATCATGGAAGGTATCTCGTGGAGACATGACTCGCCCACCCCAGGGCTGTGGGACACCCAGTGCCGGGCCGGACTAGTCCGGAGGTCGTCAGTGGTGGCGGGGCCCGACTCCGTGGCCCTGGTGGGTGTCAATTAAATATGGCTAGGTGAATAAAGTTTGTGTTCGTGACGCCACCTGTGGTTTGCGGCTATTAAGCCGCCGCTGCTGTATGGCCTCCGGGGCTGACGGAATGGCAGCAATGGTGGTACTGCTCCCCACAGGTGGAGCGGTGCCGCGGGGCACAGTTGGTGCTCGTGAGAGTATATGGTGTGATGTGTGAATAATACGGTGCAGGGCCGACAGACAATGAAAGAAACAGGCACAAACAGTAGTCTCTTTACCTTCTCCTCTTTTACTTGGCAGAAGTTTAGTCCAGGGAGACCGTCACAGATGGTAAAGATGATCCGGCCGGCCTGGAAGTGCCTGGGGGTGATCTCTTTGGCCAGTTGAGTATGAGGCCTGCTCCCTGATCTTTCCTTTTCTTCTATAGGACCCTGCACTCTGAATTTAGCAATGGCCCTCTTGCTGCTGGGACTGGTGGTTCGTCCCTTTTTCTGTGTGGTAGGCTGCGCAGGCCCTCTCTGGTGCTTCTCTGCAGGAGTCCACACCGGGCCCTTGGGATGCAGCTGTACCTTCAGATTGCTTCTGGGCCAGGGGGGCTTGCAGCTCTCCTGCCCTCCGGATTCGGCCACCAGGGAAGGATTTTATACCCTGGCAACCACAGACTCCGATGTCTGAGTCTCTTCTGTGCCTCTCTGCAAATCTTGCTTCACTGGGCCAAGCTGCTCCAGCTCTAGGCCCCAGTTCCACAGGACAGCACACTCTGCATCTGCTTGCTCTGACTTCTCTCTACAGACTGACCACTAACTCC
The DNA here is from genome assembly GCF_048569485.1 of Anomaloglossus baeobatrachus. Lineage (NCBI taxonomy): Eukaryota > Metazoa > Chordata > Amphibia > Anura > Aromobatidae > Anomaloglossus > Anomaloglossus baeobatrachus. The sequence continues at coordinate 281,753,284 of NC_134355.1, read as the reverse complement.
TCCCTCAGGCCAGACTTAGGGAATGCTCCCTGGAACTCCAGGTTCAGAGCTCCCTCTGCTGGCCTGAGGGAGAACTGCGTTGGATGTTAAACTTACTGGCCAATAGACCCCCCAATTACCTCCAGGCTCAGCATTAACCCTTTGGAGGGGCAATGATGTTGTGGCGACCAGGTCCTGGGGCGCCACAGACACCTGCCATGATTAACCGAGGACTTAATGGCAGCTATGGGCTGCCATTAACTCCTTATTACCCCTATTGCTACCGCACCAGGGCAATTCGGGATGAACCGGGTAGAGTCCTGGGACTGTCGCATCTAATGGATGCGGCAATTCCGGGTGGCTGCTGGCTGATATTGTTAGGCTGGGGGGCTCCCCATAACGTGGAGCTCTCCATCTTGAGAATACCAGCCTCCAGCCATGTGGCTATATGTTGGCTAGGGGGGGACCGCACGTCGTTTTTTGTTAATTATTTATTTATTTATTTTACTGCACGATATAGACCTGCCCACTGGCAGCTGTGATTGGTTGCAGTGAGACAGCTGTCACTCAGCGTGGGGCCATGTCTAACTGCAACCAATCATAGGCGCCGGTGGGTGGGGAAAGCAGTGAATACGAGATGGAATAATGAGTGGCCGGTATGTTCAACAGAGGAAAAGCCGCCGGAGCAGTGTGAAAGCTGTGCAGCGCCGCACCAGTGATCAGCTAACGGTGAGTATGAAAGAGAGAGGGAGAGACCGACCGACGGATAGAGAGAGAAATCTCTCCCAATCTATCCCAGGCACCTCCGGACACCGCGATCACGAGGACCACGCACACAGGCCTAACTGTCCAATCTCAGGATCATACCCTATTAGCCTCACCCTTTGGGTGCCATGTTATACTTTTCTTAGGCTCCTTGCCTACAACAGATTAGGACATCTCCCCTACAGATCGTAAGACGCATACACTTAAACTTATGGACCTATTCAGTGCCTGGCGTTCCTTTTGCCTACAATCCCATGTCCTATAGAGACGTAAGAGGTGTTATTATTTTTTCTTCCTACTTGGATGGTCAGGTGACCATTACCATATATCTTTCCAAACAAAGGTGATAAGAGGACGACTGTCATTCTATCTATATGAGGGTATTAAGGCTCTGTAATAGTGATGAATACTAGACATATGCGAGTGACTATTCCATGCGATACGCACTATACCACAACCCCTTGAGTCCTTGTAAAAGACCAAAGGTGTTGGTCGAAATGTCGGACTTGTCTTATTCGCAATTCTTGATATTCTCACAAGAACACAATAAAAACACTCTCAGAAAAGCAATTTTGTAATCATTTATTAGTGTGCCGGATTCTTTACATCTACTGGACTTATATTTTTCCGAGCACCTTCAAGAAAACCCCCCCCTTTATAGTTGAGCCAGGCTTTTCTAATTCATTGGATAGAGAGAGAGACAGAGCGACCAACTGACAGAGAAAAAGACCGACCGACAGACAGAGAGATAGAGAGATATTTACCGACATTGACAGAGAGAGACTGAAAGACCTACATTTTGTTTGTCAAAAACGCATGCAGAACGCAACAAAAATGTACTCCATGTGCATTTTGGTTGCGTTTTGACCTACATCATTGATTTCAATGGGTGGAGAACGCAGCTACAACACACAAAAGAAGTGACATGCTGCTTTTTTTTCCACAGCGATTCTTGGCATCCAAAACGCTGCATTTAAAAACGCAGCATGCGCATTGAATTTTCGGACTTCTCATAGACTTTGCTGGGGAAGCAGAATGCATGCAATTTGTCCCTGAAATGCTTCAGTTTAAAACGCAGCATTAACGTAGGAGAAAATGCAATGTGCGCACACAGCCTTACCCTCTGTTCCCTCGCTGGCCTCCTGGTTCTTGTAGTCCGCAGGTACAGTATGTGTATAGGGTAACCTTCGCAATAATGCAGGAACTTCTGCTGTCAGCATCCACTTCATGCACAAGAGCCGCTTGCCCGCTGCCTTTCAGAAGTGCAGACAGCGGAAGTTCCTCCATCGTCATGATGGTTACCCAAAACACATACTGTATCTGCGAACTACAAGAACCCAGAGGCCGGCGAGGGAACGGAAGGTAAGGTGAGCATAATATGTGTGTGTGCATGTGTGCGTGTTTGTGCATGTTTGTGCGGACTGCAAGAGTGGGTCAGAGAGCGGTGAAAGTACGGAATCGGAAGTGTGTGCGGTGGGTATTTGCTCGTACAGCAAAGATTGCTCGTAAACTGAGTTACAAATTTACAGCAAGCTTTGCTCGTATAGCGAAATACTCGCACACCAAGTTACTCATAAACCGGGGTTCCACTGTATCTGAATGTTGGGAGGTGTCCGTGGCTGATGAGTATAAGCTGTGTGTGTCTGGCTTTGGTTCCAAGCTCATACACAACACTATACTTTATATACCGCTCCACACTATATCCTGTATTATTGTGTGTCTGTATATACTTATATTCTATATTTATGTAGCGTGTATTTGTATACAGTACAGTTCTGTGTATACACTTTATACAGCCCACAGCCTCTATATATAGCCAGCAACCTCTTTATACAGCCTGCAGCCTCTTTATAAAGCCCTCAGCCTCTAAATACAGCCCTCAGCCTCTAAATTCAGCCTGTAGCCTCTAAATACAGCCAACAGCATCTGTACACAGCCCACTGCCTCTATATACAGGCCGCAGCCTCTATTTTCTATACAGCCCACAGCTTCTATTTTGTATGCAGCCCGTAGCCTCTATTTTGTATGCAGCCTCTGTAGCCTCTATTTTGTATACAGTCTTTATTTTGTATGCAGCACGCAGCCTGTATTTTGTATACTGTCCGCAGCCTTTGTATACAGCATGCAGCCTCTGTCTACAGTCCGCAGCCTCTGTATACAGCTAGCAGCCTCTATTTTGTAAGCATCCTGAAGCCTCTATTTTGTATACAACCCGCAGCGTCTATCTTTTATACAGTCAGCAGCAGCTGCCTCTATTGTGTACACAGCTATTTTTTTATATATATATATATATATATATATATATATATATATATATATATATATATTTATTTATTTTATATATATATATATATATATATATATATATATAGTGTGACGCCCCCATGCCAGCAGCCGGGCTGCTCGGATCTAGATCTGCAGTGTGGCTCGTGGGACTCTCCGGACCCGGGGGTCACGCAGACACTCCGAATGAAAAGGGGGACATATTTGTACAGGATTTGCCGTAATCAGTTCGTTACGCCATCCACGGTGTGTGGTGAAGTGTGGCACCACCGCTGCTGCTGTGGGGCACCCGGGGGCGATGGAATGGCAGCTGCTTGTTAACCCCTCCGTGGGTAGGGATGGTTGCCCTGGGACCCGGTGACTTGGTGCAGAGGATGGTGATGGCAGGGGCCGGCACACCTGGTCAGACCAGGGAGTCTCAGCTTACTCACAGTTAAATAAATCAGACAAGTCCAGTAGTTAACCAAGGTGCTGGTGGCCAGCCACCACGGCCGGTTGTACGCTGGTCCCCCACCCGGGCTGGTGGTCAGTGTCTCTTGCCTCTGCACTGCTTTGTGTTGTGTTTAACTTCCCGGTATGGAACGTAGGAGTCCGCTCTCGGTACTATTGTTGGGAGCCGTGCCCGCTGACCCGTGGGATCTACCGGGCCCTGGCGGATGCCCTATCACTCTCTGTGAGTGGTTGTCTGCTTTTGGGAGTTTGGTTGGGACAGGACCTATAATCCTGCCCTCAATTGGTTAATTAGCTAGGCCGTTGGTTCCGATCCTGGCTTCAGGGTCCAAGTACTCCCTCTGTGCACGGTTTCTGGGTCAGTTCTGCGGTGTCGGTACCGGCGGGCTCCAACCCTGTCCCGGTCCACCTTGGATCTCCGGCTGATGTCTTCCCATCTCCTGTTAGACAGGGACCACCGTCTGCCACCTAGCCAATGCACCAGGGCTCCAACCCCGGCGCCTCTGCTCTTGAGCTTCACTGTCACACACTACTCCTCCACTTGACTGCATTTGACTCTACACTTGACTTTGACTGACTTCTTTTCCCGCCCCAGGCTCTCTAGACCCCTAGGTGGGCGTTCTCCTTACACCTTGTCCCGCCCACTGGTGTGTCTATCTTTCCCTGGAGGGGGTGACTTGGATTTCAGGTCGGCTGGTTTAACCCTGTGAGGGAAGGTGTTGTGCGGGGGTCTAACTATGTGACCACCTGACGGCGCCAGGGCGTCACATATATATATAAAAATATATATATATATATATATATATATATATATATATATATATATAGCATGTGTGCTCATAAATGCAGGAAGGAGTTTTTCCAAGAGTGGGTAGTAGGAGTGTGGAATGTTCAAGGAGTGGAGGCGGGGCTAGGGTGGAGTCTGAGCAGAGTCTTAAGGGGGCCCAAAAAGTTTCCCAGTATGGGGCCCTGAAATTCCTAGTGGCAGCCCTGCAAAAGAGATCCAAACAGCTACAATGGTAACTGATAAAAGCAATAATGTAGTTTAAAAATAATGTAATGTGTCATAGGGGATTAATGAAACTGAATGATACAATAGTAAACATTTAAGGCAAGTGCTAGGCATTATAGTGCTACATCAAGGGACAAGGTGACAAAATATAAAGTGCTAAAACTTTGTCTGATACAAAGCATGAGATGGTAAAAGTAATGTGCTATAGATAAAAAGAAGGCTAAAGGACAAAGCCCTGCCCTGAAAATAAGTCCTAGCAGGATTTTTTGGCTTTGTTTAAGTAGGTTTGAAATATAAGCTCTACTCCAATACGCCAGAATTATTTTTAGTTTGGTCGCTGCAACATTGCAATAAAATGCAATAAGTGGCGATCGAAACATGACATCTACACCAAAATGATATAATTAAAAACATCAGCTCAGGGTGCAAAAATAAGCCCTCACACAGCCCCAGATTCCAAAAAATAATAACATTTTGTATCTTAGAAAATGGCGCCAAAGCGCTTTTTTTGACAAAATTCTGAGTTTTTTTCACTACTTAAATAAATAAAAGAAATATACATATATGATATCTACGAACTGGTACTGACCTGGGGAATCATACGGCCAGGTCAGTTTTACCTTGTAGTAAAAATGGTAAATAAAAAAAAATTTGTGGAATTGAACTTTTTTTTTTGCAGTTTCACTGCACTCAGAATTTTTTCCCGTTTTCCAGTACAATATGGGGCAGAATGAATTGTGTTATTCAAAGGTACAACTGATTCCACAAAAAACAAGCCCTCCTATGACAGGATTGCTTAAAAAATTAAAAAAGTTATGGCTCTTGGAAGAAGGGGAGGAAAAACAGTAAGCGGAAAAATGGAAAATGGCTATGGTGGGAAGGAAGCAGATTTTTGGGGAGATGAGTCTTTGCTAATAGTTCTCAGCAGCTCATTTGCATATAAAGAAAAATGTGGATTTCTTGGGAATAAGACATCAGATTGCAGATATCAAGGTGTCTTTTTTTCAGTTTTCTGTATCCTACATGCCAATATACGCGGAGCTGCTGATAAGTCTGGATTTACCCAGAAAAAACTAGATAGAATGATGAAACTTTACATTTATTCCACATAATCTCCACTCATGTCAACACACTTCTTACATCAGTATTTCAAGTTCTGTAAGCCTAGCAAAAAGAAAAATTTTGGTTGTGCATCAAACCAGGCATCCGTAGCAGCCATGGCATCAGAAATGGTGTAACATTTGGTACCCTTGAGGTGTTTCTTCGGGTTTGGAATCAGATGATAGTTGGAGGGAGATAGATCTGGTGAATAAGGTGGGGGGTCAACCAGCTGGAAGCCCAGCTCTGCCAGTTTTGCCGTGGTTGATTGTGCAGTGTGAGCGGAGGCGTTGTCTTGCAGGAGCAAGATTCCTTTGGACAGCTTACCGTGCATTTTGGCCTTCAGAGATGTCTTCAATTGGTACAAAAATTCAATGTAATACTTTGCATTGATGGTGCAATCCCTTTTGAAGGTAGTCCACTAGCAGCACGCCCTTCTTATCCCAGAACACAGACGCCATCACCTTAGTGGCTGATTTTTGCACCCTGAACTTCTTTGGATGAGGAGAACCACTGTGCCTCAACTCTTGACTGCTCCTTATTTTCAGGGTCATTCAAATAAATCCAGGTCTCATCCATAGTGACCAGTCGATCCAGGAAGTTCTTATCAGTCCAGAAACACTGGACTGGGAAGTTTTCACTCACATGCTTCTCTGATCTGTTGTCAAACATTTGGGGACCCGCTTGCAGATAGCTTCTTCATGTCCAAATGTTCATGGAAAATGACACAAACACATTCACGGGAAATTCCCATGATTTCTTCTATTGCTTTAGCTGAAATTCGTTTATTCTCCAGAATAAGGTTGTGCACAGTATCGACGTTCTCCGGAACGACTGCCACTCTCAGTCGTCCAGGACGTTCCTCAAAATTGGTGCTGAAGTGGTCTGATTTAATTTTGGCAACCTAGTTCTTAACGGTGGAATATGAAGGGCATTGATTCCCCAATGTCTGTGACATATCACCATGAATATCCTTGGCAGACTTTCCTTGCAGAAACAAGAATTTTATCTCTACTCTACTCTCAGTTGCTGTGAATATCACATTTGTCTCTTCCATTTTGTTTTCCTGTGTGTGTAGAACACTGTTGCCATAAGCAACAAACACAAAATTTTGAAAACATATATTAGACACATAATATGTTTCATGTGATATAACATTCCTTACCATTGAAACAAAAAAAGATCACAAAGCCAAAGACCTATCAGCAGCCCCTCATAGATGGCTTGGAAGGGTTGATCCTACTGACAGATTCTCTTTAACTTTGTCAGTGGTTGATTATTTACATATGGGGAGTATGAACATTTTAGTCCTTTAGTCTTTTTCACTTTTTGACAATTTACACATGCTGATTTTAATAAGTTCTGGAGAATTAATGCAAGAAAATACATATATTGATGATCTGGAGTAGAAATTCCACAATGTTGGGAACCTATTTGGAAGCCAGCTGTCTCTCATTGACCTTTTTCAAACTCCCGTACTTTTCAAACATAGTTTCCAGGTGATTTAGAAATAGACATTCCTATCCCGCTGCTAATGTGTCTCTAATCATAGACTTTTGGCACATAGGACTGATTATTCTGGTAGGAAAACCCACTGTGATAATACAGCAGGCTTCATTCCAGAATGAGTATATATAATTCTTTTTACATAATCAGTTTCAAATAGTTTCACAAAACTAAACGTTTCCTTCCTTTGCAGACTACACCTCGCTTTTTTTTTTTTTTGCGCTAACTGAAATTCCACTATTTATTATAAAGTTTCCATACATTAAACATTGTCTACAGAACCTATGTCTACGCTTTATGTATACAGTAGACAGACATGTCTGCATATTGACAGGCAGATTGTCATTTCAGGCCTTTTCATCCAGAAGCCTTGGAACAGAATGAGAAAAACAGTTCTAGCATTTGCAGCCACACTGTTTAAGCTGCAAGTATAATAAACACAATTTAAAACTATGAAAAGAATAATAGACAATTTACATCAAAACAATGTTATTATATAGAACTGCAAATGATATAAATGACTGCAAGTTACAAGTAATGATTAGGTCAATATGTAGGCATCAGCTGAACACTGCAAGGTGCCATGTTTAGTACATAAGTGACTTCATTTCCTTTTCCCTGGTTCCTAGGAGAGCTTTGTATGAGGCAAGGATTCCAAATCTGTTAACAATTTAAAAGGAAACTGGTAAAATAGTAGTTTTCTATTGGAATAATCCATTAGTGAGGCCTTCAGATTCTCTAAGGAATCACTTCTTAAACATGCTAACTCACTCAGTAAAGATGATACCCAATGTTCTTAGCGCAAGACCCTATTCCTCCAGAAACTAGTGTCAATCACTTCAATGCTTTTTGCATTACTTATACTGCAGTACCTTTTGTACATCTTTGCCACGAGCTTCCTTTTCATCACCGGATTTCCCACTACTGTATCATTCACTATGATGCACATTGGGCTGGGGTTGACAAACCAACCCCAAAATCCTGAAAACTGAATTTGTGTTGCTTGTGCTGATATCTATTACCACATAACTAAAAACATTTTTTTTGTTTGCCCAAGATATTTTTGAATCCAGCATCTGTAGAAGAAAGATCCCTTTTATGACATGTTATTGTTTTCTTAAAGCGTAACTCAGGATTTTTTTTTAGAAAAAGCTTGTGTGAGAAAATTTATTAAAATATTACATGTCAATACTCACCTATTCAATTCCCTGCCATTCCAGCACCACCACTTCAGTGTTTGTCATATGTCCACCATTTATGTTAACAATGCAAATAGTCTCAGGCCTTATTGAATGGCACATGACCCCTGAGACTAAACTATTGATTGGCTTCACTGGTAACATGAAAAATGACTTGGATGTCATCTGGACAACACCTTTCATTTTTTGTAATTTTCTGGCTTTGACAAGATATATAGTAGTAAAAATCAGAACTTGGGACCCCAACCCATGGGCTGATGCTGACCAGTAGATAACTGCAGACGAGCAGCTTTCTATGTACAGTGTGTATCGACAGAAATTTGACATTCACGGGTGAGGACATGGCTAGACTACATGGTAGCAGGCCAGTTAGTCCTTTAACTCTTATTCTTCTTCATCTATAACTTTGTCCTGAGTCCCTCATTACAACAGTCCACAGTCAGGTTACCTGAGGTCACACCGTGGGAACCTGAGTGTGACCTTTGGGGAACTAAGTGATGTCACCTGCTCACAGCCAAATCCCCCTCAACTGTCAGTGATTCCCAGAGCCTGCAGAGAGCAGACATGTTTTCCCTCTCTGCAGCCTCTGGGTGTAGCATAGCTGAGGATTACCCTGGGACTGCGGCTGGATTATGTCAGATCTGCAAGGGTGTTTTGGGGGTTAATAACAGAATGAAAGAGAGTGTGTGTATTTTATTTCAAATAAAGGTTTTTTTTTCTGTGTTTGTGTTTTATTTCTTTTCACTTACAAGATTAATAATGGAGAGATCCCATAGACACCTCTTATTACTAATCCAGGGCTTGATGGTAGCCGTGATTTTTTTAACAAATCACAGCTGTCATTAACCCCTCATATTACCTCAATTGCCACTGCACCAGGGCAATTGGGATGAGAGGAGTAAAGTGGCAGGATTGGCCCATCTAATGTGATTTGCCAATTCTAGGCAGCTGAGGGCTTGCATTTTTAGGCTAGGGGCCAATATCCATGGCTCCTCCAATCCTGATAATACCAGTCCCCATCTCTCTGCTTTATCATGACTGGTTATAAAAAATGGGGGGAACACTAAAGCAGGCTTTACACGCTACGATATCGTTAATGAACTATCGTCGGGATCACGGTGTTTGTGACACACATTCCGCGTCATTAACGATATCGCAGTGTGTGACACTTATGAGCAACCTTAAACGATCGCAAAAGCAGTCGTCCTGAAACAAAAAATCGTTTTCTGCTTAATAGCGATGTTGTTCCTCGTTCCTGCGGCAACACACATCGCTGTGTGTGACACAGCAGGAGCAACGAAAATCTCCTTACCTGCGTCCACTGGAAATGCGGAAAGAAGGAGGTTGACGGGATGTTACGTCCCGCTCATCTCCACCCCTCCGCTTCTATTAGACGCCTGCCATGTGACGTCGCTGTGACTCACTCACTTAGCAAGGAGGCATTTCGCCGGCCAGAGCGACGTCACAGGGCAGGTAAGTATGTGTGACGGGATTAAGCGAGGTTGTGTGGCACAGGCAGCGATTTGCCTGTGTTGCACAACCGATAGGGGCGGGTACGATCGCTGGTGATATCGCTAGCGAGATCGCAGCGTGTAAAGCCCGCTTAAGCCTTTTGTTTAAATTATTTTTTTAAATAATATAATAAAAAATACCGTATGATCCACTTCACTTTGATTTCAAGCCACGGTACAGTAGGTGGGGGCTGAGGCCTGTAGCTGGAGTTTTACATGTGCTGGTTATCAAAATTGGGTGGAAGCCCACCTAATTTTTTTTCTTTACAGTGATTTCCATGGCCTATCACAGTGATGAAAAAACAAAAAGCAGCACCAAATGTGCACTACAGCACTAAACATTCCAAACTGTACTTATTTTAAAAATTTTTGAGATTTTTGGCAAAAAATTGCAATTTCTTGAGCTGCTTCGCCACGTCACGGCAAATCTCATTTGAAGCAGTCCTACACTAAAATATTCTTATAAAATGTGCCATACGGCCTCACATATGAATAGTAGAACTGCTCTTAGCAGCACTCACCTGGTCTATTTCAATCCCGTACCCATGACTGAGTCATGGCTGTGGGCGGGACAGGTCCAAGCAAATGCTGCATGAAGTAAATAGCCTGTGGACAAAGCCTGATGACTTAATGTGAACAGTCACCAACCGCCAAAATCTAGACAGATGGAATACATCCCAAATTGGGGTGCAAAGCAAGGTGGAGGTCAACCACCGACCAATTCAATGAAGAAAAAACAAAAAGCAGCACCAAATGTGCACTACAGCACTAAACATTCCAAACTGTACTTATTTTAAAAATTTTTGAGATTTTTGGCAAAAAATTGCAATTTCTTGAGCTGCTTCGCCACGTCACGGCAAATCTCATTTGAAGCAGTCCTACACTAACATATTCTTATAAAATGTGCCATACGGCCTCACATATGAATAGTAGAACTACTTGACATGCCTGTGATGGGGCCATAAGTGCCCAAATTGGCAAAGATTGCTCATTGGCTTCTTTACAGCCTTTCAACAAGCTTTATTCAAATGACAAATCCGAACATGAACCGGACATACAGGTAAAGGTCTATGTTCGGGTCCGGAACCCTGACACCTGGTGTTCGAAACAAACCCCGAACTTGACACTTCGGGTTCGCTCATCTCTACTCATTACTCCTTCACATCTCTACCCTGCAAAACTCTTCATTGGATCCAAAAGGATACAGTTTTAACCCCTGACACTAACCAACAAATCTGTCCATAACCTGACTCCTCCTTATATCTCCAAACTAATTTCCCGATATCTTAAGATATCCATATAATCTCCGGCCCCCCAAGACCTCCTTTTCTCCTCCACTTTTGTACATTCCTCACCCAATTACCTCCAAGACTTCATCCAATGATCCCCTATTCTTTGGAATTCCATGCCCTAACAAGTCTTATTATGTCTTACATTCAGAGCCTTCAGAAAGAACTTGAAAACCCATCTTCTTACAGCTTGCAGTAACCTTGCTTACTTATACACACCATATGTTTATGACGTCGCATGTACACCACAGAGGGGGTTGAGTGTCAGCTGGATCACTGCATATGCCTTGTTTTATTACATGACTATTTTTACAGTCCTGCTACACAAAGATTGCCTTCATTATTATATCACAGAGTGAACTACAAAGGTAGTCATGTGGTTTATATTAGCAGGTGCAGTAATAAAACAGAGCCCAGCGCATAACATTTCTCTGTAAAAGGCATATGTTTCTATAGGGCAGCTCTACATTTCTGTTTCCTTTCTTAACACTTTGCCTTGACCCTTGGTTGTGCGTTCATATGTCCACTTGAGTGACATCTGTTGCCTAACAAAGTGATTTGAGGGCTAGTATGAAAATGTTTATGTTTTAGGAAATATATAAATTGCGCTGCTTAGGTATGAACATGACAATTTACAGAAAAAGATCATTCCAAGATCACCCAAGATCATTCCAAGATCACAGGTTTATAAGGCTATGTGTCAGCATTATACAAATAGTTTGTAGACTCTTTGGAAATGTGACAACAGCATTAATGGGAATCTGTCAGCATAATTCACCCCACCCCCCAAAAAAAACCAAACCCACAAACAAAGAAAAAAAACACAACTTTTTATATGAACATATTGCTCTCTGAAAGATAATGCCATGCACATGCTTACTAATGGAAAAAGAGGTATTCAGCTCACCCAAATAGTGTCCTCCAGTCTGCGGTGAATGCACGTAGTCCCTCGGACGCAAGGCGGTTTTGGAAAGATCTGTGACCTTTTATTTTTAACTTTTTTCTAATAAAGCATGAAGATTTTTATCTATTCGCATTGGTGCTGAGTCCCACTTACTTTTCATTGCTATCTACATGTTTACTAATACAATCTTTAGCTTGCTGACTGAAAAATCAGTAATTGAATTCACATGCATTCTAGGTAGAGATGAGCCACCCCCCTAGCATTCGAGTTCGGTTCGGTTCTTCGAAAGGAGGCTCTGTTCGACGAACGTTCGACGAACCATTCGACGAACCATTCGAACCCCATTGAAAACAATGGGAGGCAAACACAAACACATAAAAACACATTATACATGTACACATACAATTAATAAACATTGCCATAACACTTACAGGTCCTGCACACTGTCTCCCGCTGCTTTTCCTTCCGATAATAGCTGCATCCTCCCGGTAACCATCACTGATGATAGGACCTTCCGTGACGTCAAGAAAAGCATGTGACCAGTCATGTGTCTATTATCTCATTGGCTACAGACTGGTCACATGGCTAGACGTCATGCTAGGTCCTGTCAGTTCATCTCTCCGGTACGCGATAATCGTTCCAGCACCTCCGTGTACTGGTGAAATGCTCTGGCACATGGTCGGCTTCCCAGTTCCTCCATGTGGGAGCTCTTTACAGAGTCAGCCCACATGCAGGGACTAGATGTCACAGTCGGTGAATAGCGGCAGCGGGAATCACGTGATCGAAAATTGCCATTGCTATAGTAACGGTGCAGAGGTGACGTCACCGCTAGAGTTGAGCGCGGTTCGCGGTTCGAGGTTCTCCAGTTCGAGGCTCGAGTGATTTTGGGGGCTGTTCTAGATCGAACTAGAACTTGAGCTTTTTGCTAAAGCTCGATCGTTCTAGATACGTTCGAGAACGGTTCTAGCAGCAAAAAGACCAGCTAATTACTAGCTGGCTTTCCGCTGTCACTCTGTGACTCACACTATTATGAAATTTCAGTGTATAGTGTGCGGGAACAGCGCATTCAGATCACTGCTGTATGGATAATGGCCTTCCCTAAGCGCGCGCGTGTAGCGGGGCGGGCAAGCATGTCAGCCAATCCCAGACACACACACACAGCTAAGTGTACTTTTAGCCAGAGAAGCAACGGCATGTGTGATAAGATGTCCATGTCACATGTCCCTGCATTATAAAAACGAGTATCTGCCCGTCCGGACGCCATTATCTGCCTTCTGCGTCCTTGGTGTCAGTCACCGCTGGCGCAGCGCCTATCTCCGATACTGCTGTGTACGCTCTATACACAGCGCTGTACAGAATAGGGATAGCACTTTCTATCAGTCCTTTTAAGGGCTAATACCGGCAGGGTCAGAGCCATAGGTGACAGGTCCGTGAAAACAGAGTTTAACAGCTACACAAGATGACAGCGTCTGTGTAGCTAAGGTCAGGGATTTCCTCGCTGCATTTCCCCATTAGGAGGGATAAAAAGGCAGGCTTCCATTCCTCTACCCAGAGACCCACAACCCTGCCACTGTACCCTCCTGCCCTTTGCACACTCCAACTCATTGTTGCTAAGCCATTATACTAGCAAACACTGAGTGAACTTAGTGGCATCCTAAACGTGGCTGTTGGACTTCTGTATTGTCCCACTAGTGCAAAGATATTTGCAGCACGTCTGCCTGCATTGCACACTCCAACTCATTGTTACTAAGCCATTATACTAGCAAACACTAAGTGAACTTAGTGGCATCATAAAAGTGGATGTTGGACTTCTGTATTGTCCCACTAGTGCAAAGATATTTGCAGCACGTCTACCTGCATTGCACACTCAAACTCATTGTTACTAAGCCACTATACTAGCAAACACTGAGTGAACTTAGTGGCATCATAAAAGTGGCTGTTGGACTTCTGTATTGTCCCACTAGTGCAAAGATATTTGCAGCACGTCTGCCTGCATTGCACACTCAAACTCATTGTTACTAAGCCATTATACTAGCAAACACTGAGTGAACTTAGTGGCATCCTAAACGTGGCTGTTGGACTTCTGTATTGTCCCACTAGTGCAAAGATATTTGCAGCACGTCTGCCTGCATTGCACACTCAAACTCATTGTTACTAAGCCATTATACTAGCAAACACTAAGTGAACTTAGTGGCATCATAAAAGTGGCTGTTGGACTTCTGTATTGTCCCACTAGTGCAAAGATATTTGCAGCACGTCTGCCTGCATTGCACACTCAAACTCATTGTTACTAAGCCATTATACTAGCAAACACTGAGTGAACTTAGTGGCATCCTAAACGTGGCTGTTGGACTTCTGTATTATCCCACTAGTGCAAAGATATTTGCAGCACGTCTGCCTGCATTGCACACTCAAACTCATTGTTACTAAGCCATTATACTAGCAAACACTGAGTGAACTTAGCGGCATCCTAAAAGTGGCTGTTGGACTTCTGTATTGTCCCACTAGTGCAAAGATATTTGCAGCACGTCTGCCTGCATTGCACACTCAAACTCATTGTTACTAAGCCATTATACTAGCAAACACTGAGTGAACTTAGTGGCATCCTAAACGTGGCTGTTGGACTTCTGTATTGTCCCACTAGTGCAAAGATATTTGCAGCACGTATGCCTGCATTGCACACTCAAACTCATTGTTACTAAGCCATTATACTAGCAAACACTGAGTGAACTTAGTGGCATCCTAAACGTGGCTGTTGGACTTCTGTATTGTCCCACTAGTGCAAAGATATTTGCAGCAAGTCTACCTGCATTGCACACTCAAACTCATTGTTACTAAGCCATTATACTAGCAAACACTGAGTGAACTTAGTGGCATCATAAAAGTGGCTGTTGGACTTCTGTATTGTCCCACTAGTGCAAAGATATTTGCAACACGTCTGCCTGCATTGCACACTCAAACTCATTGTTACTAAAGCGGGCTTTACACGCTGCGACATCGCTAATGAGGAGTCGTTGGGGTCACGGAATTCGTGACGCACATCCGGCCGCATTAGCGATGCCGTTGCGTGTGACACCGATAAGCGATTTTGCATCGTTGCAAAAACGTGCAAAATCGCTAATCGGCGACATGGGGGTCCATTCTCAAATCTCGTTACTGCAGCAGTAACGAGGTTGTTCCTCGTTCCTGCGGCAGCACACATCGCTGCGTGTGACGCCGCAGGAACGAGGAAGCTCCCCTTACCTGCCTCCCGGCCGCTATGAGGAAGGAAGGAGGTGGGCGGGATGTTACGTCCCGCTCAGCTCCGCCCCTCCGCTGCTATTGGGCGGCGGTTCAGTGACGTCGCTGTGACGCCGCACGGACCGCCCCCTTAGAAAGGAGGCGGTTCGCCCGTCACAGCGACGTCGCCGGACAGGTATGTATGTGTGACGGCTGTTGTGCGACACGGGCAGCGATATGCCCGTGTCGCACAACAGATGGGGGCGGGTACCCACACTAGCGATATCGGGACCGATATCGCAGTGTGTAAAGTTGCCTTAAGCCATTATACTAGCAAACACTGAGTGAACTTAGTGGCATCCTAAAAGTGGCTGTTGGACTTCTGTATTGTCCCACTAGTGCAAAGATATTTGCAGCAGGTCTGCCTGCATTGCACACTCAAACTCAATGTTACTAAGCCATTATACTAGCAAACACTGAGTGAACTTAGTGGCATCATATAAGTGGCTGTTGGACTTCTGTATTGTCCCACTAGTGCAAAGATATTTGCAGCACGTCTGCCTGCATTGCACACTCAAACTCATTATTACTAAGCCATTATACTAGCAAACACTGAGTGAACTTAGTGGCATCATAAAAGTGGCTTTTGAATGTGCTTGATGCAAATCTAGCTGTGAAGTGTACAACTGGGGCACAACTGCTGCCACTGAAGGGGTGGGTGTTTGTGGGGCCCAATTTTTGCAAAAAAAGGGAGACTCCGCTTGGAGTAACCCTTGCTTGCCGTGTTTTTTAAAAGAAGCCAAGATGAACAGAGCTGGGATCAGGAAAGACTTTGCTACCTACCCCGGTTTCATCCTGGGGACGGTTAAGAATGGCGTATTTTTGAATGTGCTTGATGCAAATCTAGCTGTGAAGTGTACAACTGGGGCACAAGTGCTGCCACTGAAAGTGCTGCCACTGAAGGGGTGTGTGTGTGTGGGGCCCAATTTTTGGAAAAAAAGGGCGACTCCGCTTGGAGTAACCCTTGCTTGCTGTGTTTTTTAAAAGGAGCCAAGATGAACAAGTCATGGTTCAGCAAAGACTTTGCTACCTACCCTGGGGTCATCCTGGGAACGGTTAAGTATGGCGTATTTTTGAATGTGCTCGATGCAAATCTACCTGTGAAGTGTACAACTGGGGCACAAGTGCTGCCACTGAAGGGGTGTGTGTGTGATGGGCCCAATTTTTGGAAAAAAGGGAGACTCCGCTTGGAGTAACCCTTGCTTGCTGTGTTTTTTTAAAAGGAGCCAAGATGAACAAGTCATGGTTCAGCAAAGACTTTGCTACATACCCCGGTGTCATCCTGGGGACGGTTAAGTATGGCGTATGTTTGAATGTGCTTGATGCAAATCTAGCTGTGAAGTGTACATCTAGGGCACAAGTGCTGCCACTGAATGGGTGGGTGTGTGTGGACCCCAATTTTTGGAAAAAAGGGATACTCCGCTTGGAGTCACCTTGCGGTGTTTTACATGATTTTAGAAGGGCGTGCCATGCCTATATCTGTGTCTCCTCCTCTTTTTCCTTGTCCAGCTCTTTTGTTTTTGCATGAGTATATGTCCTTGTCACTTTCCCATGTGTTTGTGTTGTGTTGTGAGTTGTTTGTCACCTTTTGGACACCTTTGAGGGTGTTTTCTAGGTGTTTTTATGTGTTTGTGAATGCCTGCCATGGTTTCCTATGCGGTTCGAGTTCGGTTCGTCGAACGTTCGTCGAACTGAACTCGAACGAGACCTCCATTCGACAAACCGAACTCGAGCCGACCCACGACCGGTTCGCTCATCTCTAGTCACCGCTTACAGCCCGCAGTCTCTGCTCACTCACTGAGTGATTAGACTGCATGGAGCAGCAGCGTTCTTCCTCCCATGCAGTGCTGTCTAATGTAGCAGAGCTGCATGGGTTGAAGGAGAAAGAAGACAGAAGACCAAGATCGTGGAGGGCTGACAGGGAGTAATACACATGGAGTCTCTAAGTGTGTCTGTGTATTTATTTCTATTAAAGTATTTTTTCTCTGTGTGGTGTCTTTTTTTTAACCCTTTATTGGAGATTCTTAATGGCCGGGTCAAACTTGCCTGACATTAAGAATCTCTGGCTTAATACTAGCTAGTAAAACAAAGCTAGTATTAACCCATTATTACCCATTCAGGGCCGCTGGAAGAGTTGGATACAGCGCCAGATGATGGCACTTCTATGAAAGCGCCATTTTCTGGGGAGGCGGTGGACTGCAATTCTCAGCAGAGGGACCCAGAAAGCTCGGGACAAGCTGTGCTGCGGATTCCAATCCCCAGCTGCCTAGTTGTACCTGGCTCGATACAAAAATGGGGCGAAGCCTATGTCGAATTTTTTTTTAATTGTTTCATGAAATTCATGAAATAATTAAAGAAAGGGCTTCCCTATTTTTTTAGTTCCCAGCCGGGTACAAATAAGCAGCAAGGGGTTGGGGGCAGCCCGTACCTGCCTGCTGTACCTGGCTGGCATACAAAAATATGGCGAAGCCCATGTCATTTTCTTGGGGGCAAAAACCTCCTGCATACAGTCCTGGATGGAGTATGCTGAGCCTTGCAGTTCTGCAGCTGCTCAGGGCAGATCAAAGTGTGCCTGCTCAGGACCTGAATGCCAGCGAGTGTGGATGATGTCGGACGCGTCATGCACCACGGCTTCAGAAGAAGGAGGACGAAGATGGCCGAAAGAGGCGGTGCCGGCACCGGACAATGGAGACGCCTCTGTGACCCTATTCCACTGCAGCGCGACCGTTAGGTAAGTATCATAAAGTGTTTTTTATGTAGTCACAGCGGCCTGGGCTCTTATATACAGCATGTTAGAATCCTGCATATAAGAGCCCTGTGGTGGTGGCCGCAGCTTATAGCCAAAAATATTGGTGACAGGTTCCCTTTAAGAAATGGTTCATTTCATAGTTGAGTTGATACACATGGCACTTCTGGGGTGGTGCACAAGTAGGGTCCAGAACTGTCTCAAGTAGATGTAGAAACTTGGCACTCAAAATCAATGTGAATAATGTTTTTTTATTGTGAAGAACTACACCGCTTGCCACGTTACCATACGTTCTGAGAACCCTCTGCACACCCACTGATGAAGGTCTTTTGACCAAAACGTCTGTGGTCGTGCTGGTCCTACAAGTTCTTCATGTGATGCCCTGGCCTATCAGGTCGTCACAAGAGTGCCGTGCAATCTGCTCTTCTGCATGGTACCTGCTCCTTCTTGGTTACAGGTCCTGTCACTTTGGTGTTGCTACCAACAGGTATACACAAATCCTGAGGAACACTCTGCACCACACCCACCAAACACCCATTGGGTAGCCTGAGGGGAATAGGGCCACCCAGATGGAGGACTGGTAGAAGGAGGGCAGAAGTATCAGTGCAGTTAGTGAGTTGTAGAGTTGGAGAGTGTAGGTGAAAGGAGAGACAGCGGTGACAGTCCAGGTCACGCTGTGGAGCTGGGCTCCTGTACCCGTCCAAGGTGCCAGACGTTGGCCTGGCCAGAAGGAGCTGGAACCATGGTTGCAGGGGATAGTGGCAGGGAGCATGGTGCTGCTACAGAAAGCAGGCTGGCTGCCTTGTGCTACAACCGGGCAGGAACCAGGGCACAACGGGGTACGCGGACCTTAGGCTGGGAAGTAGCTTCACACAGCCAAGTAATTCATCAGACGGGAACGGAATCTTCAGGAACCCGCTCCAGAATCGGGGTACTAGAGCAACGAGGGGGATAGGACTTCCCACAACCGTCCACGCTAGCCACGCAGGTGAGTGGGACCCGAAATGCTTCAAGTGGAAGGGATCCACACGTAGGACACACAGTGCCAAGGGACAAGGCTTCAGGTCAACAAGCAGCATCAAGAGGACACGGACCCAGCGTGCCCGTACAAGGACCACAGAGTGCTCAAGAGTTTGGTTTACCTGGTGTCAGCATCAGTGACTTTGGACTGTGTGAGTACACGTTACTCCCCTTGCACCCATCAGGTTCCCCACGCCATCCATCACCAGGCCCCAGGACACCACTCCCCTGCCCACGGAGGGGTTAACAACTTCAGCTCCCACGCACCAGCGTCCCCGGGCTCCCCAAACTGGCAGAAGTGGTCCCTCATGTTACCTCACACCATGGGTGGCGTCACGAACACTATCCAAAACAAACCCCCTTTTTATTTCGAGAGGTCACGCGACCCTGCCTCGGGTCCGGAGACCCCACAAGCCACTGCATATCCGGATCTGAGCAGCCCGTCGGCTGTCATGGGGGCGGTACATTCACAATAAAAACTACTATTCACATAGATCTTGAGTGCCAAGTTTCTACATTTCATTTTAAAACTAAATCTGACAAACTTTTGAAAATATGTAGAACAGGGTAATCAATGACTGTGTAGTAAGGTTATCGTGCTTTCAGTTAAGCTATAACAAGTTCTCAAAGTTGTGTAAGAAATACACACATTGAATACCATATTCACAATTATTCAAACATTTATTGAGTATCAAAACATACAAAGACAATTTAAAAATATCATCATGATAGTGTACAGTTAATAGAGGACACCTTAAGGGAGAAAATCCCCATGTGTCGAATGGTAGCATGTAAAGAAATGGTTAATTTAAATATGTATATTCCAAAATAAGAAAGCGTCTATTGGATATAAAAATCTATCTCCATGTGCATTATCTCATATGATCAAATCCAGATTAGGACTAAACATAGAAAGCACATGGTGATAATTAAGGATAGCACTATCACAGGTATGGTACATAAGTACACAGTAGATCAGATCTTGTATGCTAATATCTTACCCATAGCAATACACTACCAAGTTTGCTGTCAGGAAAGTATACAGCTCCCCACTCCCACCATCCCAAACGCGCGTGTCGCGTAACCTTCCTCAGCAGGGGGGAGTGGGCACCTTCGCACACGCACACCAGAGGAGCAGCTGATCCCGTCATGAAACAGATTCCCCATATGCCATGTTGAAGAATACACAAATATATGGCATGTTACATAGTTAAATAGATGTATAACCATTACTATACAGTTAAATAGATCTCATAGGGATAATGATAACAAAATGGAATCAAAAGGCATATGTCACGTAGAAATAGTATCCATAAAGAAATATGATTTATATCATTCGCAATCCACAATCACATCATTAGTTGATCAGTTAAGGTCATAGCCATCCCCAAATCCCATAGGGGTGGGGGCTATACAGCCATATACAAGAGCGAAAAGTCGTTTAAATATAAGGGTATGGATAACGAATGATAATTATCATATTTCTATGAGAAATATAATAATATAAAGCCTGAATACTATGTTTATATAAACCCATAGTGACATTATCACAAAATAGAACATGCAATAATGAAAGAGAAGACAAAATAAATAAAAATAGCAATATAACACTTAAATATATACAGTATTGCTTCTTTGCTTTAGATGGAATAATTGCACTGGTCAGTATATAGAGGAGTCAATTTCCACTGTATATAATCAAATGATGTTTGTGTTGCTGGGGAAGCTTACGCAACACGCGTGTTCTGGACAGGAGTGGGGAGCTGCATACTTTCCTTTATGTCGACTGACTGCAAACTAGGCAGTCTATTGCTATGGGTAAGCTATTAGCATACAAGATCTGATCTGCTGTGCACTTACGTATGTACCATACCCGTGATACTGCCATCCTATAATTATCACCATGTGCTTTCTATGTTTAGTCCTCATCTGGATTTTATCATATGAGATAATGCACATGGAGATAGATTTTTTTATATCTAATAGACGCTTTCTTATTTTGGAATATACATATTTAAATGAACCCTTTCTTTACATGCTGCCATTCGACACATGGGGATTTTCTCCCTTAAGGAGTTCTCTATTAACTATACACTATCATGAAGATATTTTTACATTGTCTTTGTATGTTTTGATACTCAATAAATCTTTGAATTATTGTGAATATGGTACTCTATGTGTGTATTTCTAACACAACTTTGAGAATATTGATGAAAAGGAGTTTATTGTAATCATTTATCCTCAATATGGAAAGGGAATCACTTAGATTAAATCGTAAAATGATCAATGCATATTTGCTTCCTTTTGTGAAGTCTGTGGTTTTTTGTATAAGCTACAAAAGGTTGACTGCAGACTTATAAATCCTCACAGCACCCAATGTGCATACTCTAAGGATTCGTTGGGTTTCGACACCCAGACTGGGCAGTCATGCGACCAGTCTTTGCATGGAATTTAACTCATCTCATTTCATAGCTAACTAATTATAATTGGTCAAAACAATCACTGATCTCGGGGATACCAGCCAGAGAAAACACTGCCGTCAGCCAGCGAGGGCGCTCAAGACAGTGAAATCCTAGGTACATTGCCCCCTTGGGAAATATGCAAATCAAAAAAGTCAGTGGAGCCTCTGTTACGAGTCTCAACACAGAAACCAGCCAGATATCCTTCCGGGAAGGACCCAGCCAAGGGGTGGCTCTTTTTAGGAGACCACCATAACCACCATATTAAGTGGCCCTTTTAGTCAATATCCAACTTTTTGACAAGTTTAAAGCTATGACAAGGGAAATACCAAGGCCAGGTATCCATCCACAGACAGCTGTTTCAGGGTATTGCCCCTCATCAGTGTGGAGTAGGATTCTGGCCAGGTGGGAGCAATGCCTAGTAGACCAACAAGACAAAACAATCACTGATCTCGGGGAGACCAGCCAGAGAAAACACTGCCGGCAGCCAGCGAGGGCGCTCAAGACAGTGAAATATAATATAATATAATTATAATTGGTATAATTGGTAATTACCAAGATTATTTTATATTCCTATAGAGAATCTGCCATGTATATATGATGTTATATTTAAGGACATTCTATTATAATGACTTGACTTCTAAGCTATTACAACACATAGTGAATCCCTAAGATTATCCTTGTATCCCCTGTAAAGCTCATCATGAAAAGAGTTGAAAACTATGTAATCCTGAATAAATATGGAGAGTCACATTTAATCCTATATCACAAGATTGCTGTACTATATCTCCTACCTAAAATTTACAAGAATGCTACAAATCTCCGGAATGGTCGATTATATCATGGATTGATGAACAATGTGAATCTGCTTGTAAATTTATAAATCTGAAGATCTACAGTACATATTTGAATGACACAAATGAGATGATGTTGAAGATTGATAACATACAGCTTGATCCTGATGTGATACTTACAAACTCTCACGTCAAGTCACTATACACTTTAATCAGACTCGTGAATAGTGATGAGCGGGTTCACCGAACCGGCACAAATAAAAAGAAAAAAAAAAGATTTTGGCAGCCGAACTTGACCCCAGACAATGAACCACAAACAAGTACATGGTAACAAAAAGTTTTGGGCTGTAAAATGACTGTAGTAAGCACTATGGGGCTACAAATGAAAGATAAATGGTAGGAAGAATAGGATAGTTATACATACTGTGTTTCCTGGAGGATCTCACTGCAGCCAGTCTCTCTTATTAAAGTTCATCAATATTCACAGAATTATCTGGCCACCCAATGTCTGTAATTGGTTGCAGACTGCTTTACATGCCCCCACTCTGCAATCGTGTCTGTGATTGGTTGCAGTCTGTGTGCTGTATGGTACTGTAAAAAGAAATAAATAAGTAAATAATGATGTAGGCTCTTGCCCTATTTTGGTAGACAGCACGGGTAATACACGCAGCTATAAGCTACAGCCCTCACATGTCAGCTTCACCGTGGCTGGATATCAAAATCGAGGGGATCCTATGCCACTTTTAAAAATTATTTAAATAAATAAATAATTGGCATAGGGTCCCACCCATTTTTATATCCAGCCACATCAAAGTAGACAGGTGGGGCCTGGTTTTATCAGGATGGGAGGACTCATGGATATTACCCTCCCAGCCCATACTAGCCCGCAGCTTCCCAGAATTGGCACATCATATTAGACATGCCAATTCTGTCTCTTTACCTAGCTCATCCCGATTTCCCTGGTGCGGTGGCAGTTGGGATAATATATATATATATATATATATATATATATATATATATATATATATATATATATATGTATGTATATATATATATATATATATATATATATACATATATATATATATATATATATATATACATACCTCCCAACCGTCCCGGATACAGCAGGACTGTACCAGATTTGAGTGGGTGTCCCGGTATCACGGCCGTGAGCCATGTGTCCTGTGGCTCCGCCCACCCGCTCTCTCCCCGTCTGACTTTCTCCCCCTCCTATCCACATGAGCAGAGCCGAGCGCTACTTCACTGCTTGGGCTCTGTGTGCTGCCGCTGTTATGGGTCAGCGGCAGCAGCACTTTCCTGGCTGCCGGCGCTTTAAATCCGGCACCTGCAGCCCAGTGCACTGCTCTCAGCTGGGCTGCTTGTGTATGGAAGTGCATCTGTGGGTGGAGCTACCGCGCAACATGCTGAGCTCTGTCTACAGATGAAGAGACTGGAGGAAGAGGAGCTGCAACACCAAGGAAAGATGAATGTGACCCCCCACCTACCCAGAGCTGTATGCCCCCAGCCCCCTCCTCACCAGAGCTATATATATGCCTCCAGCCACCCCCCCTCACCAGATCTGTATGTCCCCAGCCCCCCCACCAGATCTGTATGCCCCCAGCCCCCCAACAGATCTGTATGCCCCCAACCCCCTCCCACCAGATCTGTATGCCCCCAGCCCTCTCCCACCAGATCTGTATTCCCCCAGCCCCCCATCGGAGCTGTATGTGCCCTCAGAGCTGTATAAGCCTCAACACCAGAGCTATATGCCCCTTAGTAATATCTATGATACCAGTAATTTGTATGCTCCACAGTAAAGTGTATTTCCCCCAGTAATGTGTATACCCCTTAGTAACGTGTATGCCCCTCAGTGAAAAACACAGACGTTCTTCACTGACGTGTTAAAAATGCATATGTCCCTTCATACTCCGTGATTCACGGCACACAGTGGTTGTCCCTTGTCCATGTGCAATCCGTGATACGTGATCCATACTCCGTGATTGCACATGGACATATACTCACCTGCCCCCGCTCCTGCTCTTCGTGGTGCTGAAGAGTCCCGCTATTCAGCATCCAGCCACTGCTCTTTCTCACCTCTACAGCTACTTCCGGGTCAGCTCTGGCTGCATAAATGAATATACATGCCAGAATGAGCTGGGCAGGAAGAAGCAGAGAGCAGCTGCTGAACTCAGCATCAGTTGAAAAAGCTTTTTATTTTCAATGTCCGTGTTTTTCTGGTAGGTGTTTCATGGATCACACCATAGTGTGGTCCATGGGACATCGGTGATGCCAGAGAAAAAACGGACATGTTTCTGTGCGGCAATCACGGATACACATGTACGCTGCATGGAGACACGGTCAGTGAAAAATCACTGATGTGTGTGCAGACCCATTGATTATAATGGGTCTGCATAGGTCAGTGATTCTGGTACGTATAAAAACTAGCACATACATACCAGAATCACTGACATCTGAAACAGGCCTAATATGTACGCCCCCTCAAGAACTGTCTATGCCCAAAGACCCTCCTGTGATGTATATACTATAACCCCAGCCCATCCTGTGATGTATATACTGTAACCCCAGCCCCTCCTGTGATGTACTGTATATACTGTAGCCCCCAGCCCCTCCAGTGCTGTATATACTGTAGCCCCCAGCCCCTCCTCTGATGTATATTCTACAGCCCCCAGCCACTCCTGTGATGTATATACTGTAGCCCCAGCCGCTCTTGTGATGTATATACTGTAGTCCCCAGCCCCTCCTCTGATGTGTATACTATAGCCCCCAGCCACTCCTGTGATGTATATACTATAACCCTAGCCCCTCCTGTGATGAATAAACTGTAGCTCTCAGCCCCTCCTGTGATATATACTGTATATATACAGTGTATATATATATATATATATATATATATATATACAGTATATGTATATACAGTTAGGTCCAGAAATATTTGGACAGTGACACAATTTTCGCGAGTTGGGCTCTGCATGCCACCACATTGGATTTGAAATGAAATCTCTACAACAGAATTCAAGTGCAGATTGTAACGTTTAATTTGAAGGTTTGAACAAAAATATCTGATAGAAATTGTAGGAATTGTACACATTTCTTTACAAACACTCCACATTTTAGGAGGTCAAAAGTAATTGGACAAATAAACCAAACCCAAACAAAATATTTTTATTTTCAATATTTTGTTGCGAATCCTTTGGAGGCAATCACTGCCTTAAGTCTGGAACCCATGGACATCACCAAACGCTGGGTTTCCTCCTTCTTAATGCTTTGCCAGGCCTTTACAGCCGCAGCCTTCAGGTCTTGCTTGTTTGTGGGTCTTTCCGTCTTAAGTCTGGATTTGAGCAAGTGAAATGCATGCTCAATTGGGTTAAGATCTGGTGATTGACTTGGCCATTGCAGAAAGTTCCACTTTTTTGCACTCATGAACTTCTGGGTAGCTTTGGCTGTATGCTTGGGGTCATTGTCCATCTGTACTATGAAGCGCCGTCCGATCAACTTTGCGGCATTTGGCTGAATCTGGGCTGAAAGTATATCCCGGTACACTTCAGAATTCATCCGGCTACTCTTGTCTGCTGTTATGTCATCAATAAACACAAGTGACCCAGTGCCATTGAAAGCCATGCATGCCCATGCCATCACGTTGCCTCCACCATGTTTTACAGAGGATGTGGTGTGCCTTGGATCATGTGCCGTTCCCTTTCTTCTCCAAACTTTTTTCTTCCCATCATTCTGGTACAGGTTGATCTTTGTCTCATCTGTCCATAGAATACTTTTTCAGAACTGAGCTGGCTTCATGAGGTGTTTTTCAGCAAATTTAACTCTGGCCTGTCTATTTTTGGAATTGATGAATGGTTTGCATCTAGATGTGAACCCTTTGTATTTACTTTCATGGAGTCTTCTCTTTACTGTTGACTTAGAGACAAATACACCTACTTCACTGAGAGTGTTCTGGACTTCAGTTGATGTTGTGAACTTGTTCTTCTTCACCAAAGAAAGTATGCGGCGATCATCCACCACTGTTGTCATCCGTGGACGCCCAGGCCTTTTTGAGTTCCCAAGCTCACCAGTTAATTCATTTTTTCTCAGAATGTACCCGACTGTTGATTTTGCTACTCCAAGCATGTCTGCTATCTCTCTGATGGATTTTTTCTTTTTTTTCAGCCTCAGGATGATCTGCTTCACCTCAATTGAGAGTTCCTTAGACCGCATGTTGTCTGGTCACAGCAACAGCTTCCAAATGCAAAACCACACACCTGTAATCAACCCCAGACCTTTTAACTACTTCATTGATTACAGGTTAATGAGGGAGACGCCTTCAGAGTTAATTGCAGCCCTTAGAGTCCCTTGTCCAATTACTTTTGGTCCCTTGAAAAAGAGGAGGCTACGCATTACAGAGCTATGATTCCTAAACCCTTTCTCCGATTTGGATGTGAAAACTCTCATATTGCAGCTGGGAGTGTGCACTTTCAGCCCATATTATATATATAATTGTATTTCTGAACATGTTTTTGTAAACAGCTAAAATAACAAAACTTGTGTCACTGTCCAAATATTTCTGGACCTAACTGTGTATATATATATATATATATATATATATATATATATATATAGTATATAAAACCCCCATCCTCCCTTGTGATACATACACAACGGTGTCAGTGTGCACTGTGCGTGGCTAGGTCTGTTAGAGTGATGCCAAGTGCTCACATGCTGAGGAGGACCTGGACAGAGACAAACGGGGTAGGTGAGTGCGGCTGCTGCCGGCTTCCCCATATTATTACCTCCAATGTGTGTATATGTATGATGTATATATCCATGTATGTCAGTGTAGATGACTGTGTATAGATTTGTCTGTTTATATGTATTTTAGGGAATGTGTCTTCAAATATGTACCGTATATGTGCGTATGCCTGTACCCACGATCAGGACTCACTGTGTCCTGAAGGCAGCGGGTCCTGATCTGCGGGGCTGCACGTCTCCTCCGCAGGAGAATGCAGGAGACCGCAGCTGCCTGTGCCCATGATCAGGACTCGCTGTGTCCTGGAGGCAATGGGTCCTGACCTGCGGGGCTGCACGTCTCCTCCACAGAAGAACGCAGCTGCCTGTGCCCACGATCAGGGTTCAGTGCGCTGCGGTCTCCTGCGGTGTTCTCCCTACGGAGGACGCATGCAACTGTAGCAAACAATTGATATACTGCAGTCTGGAAAGACGCTCCGCAGGTCAGTGTTTGCTGCAGAAAAGACAAGCATAGTGGGCATGGGATTTCTAGAAATCCCTCCACTGTGCTTGTACTGTACCACACAGCGTTTTGGACACAGCAAAAACACGCTACATCCAAAATGCTGCAAACATTGATCGTGGGCACGCAGCCTTAAACAATGTGATCAGCAGTGCTGAAAAGGATTGAATGTGGGCGTGACAGATTGCAAAATGGGTGTCGTTAGGGGCTTGTCGCAGACTTTGTCCCTCTTTATCATCTTTAAATGTTGGGAGGTATGTATATTATATATATATATATATATATATATATATATATATATATATATTTATATACATATCTATCACTGAAGATAAATTCAAATTCTATAAATCTGTGCTCCTTCCACAAAGAGAGATTTCAGCATCTAAATAGTGATTGATAATTTTGTGTTTCTGCCATCAATTAAAATTTCAGCATCTAAATTCTGATAGTTAAATCTGTGTCCCTGTGGACTGCCAGAAAAAGACATTTCATCATCTAATTTGACAAAAAAAAGAGACGGGAGCTCTCGTAAGTGCAATAAGAATTGTTTTATTTAAATGTAAAGATATAGTAAAAAGCACAGGATGGAGAAAAAACACAAAGATCCCGTGAACCACAGGGTTAATAGCAGCATAGACAATTGATCTTATAGCCTACATATTAAATTGTACTATCTGTATATGTCTCTTTGCCTTGGTGATATTCTTACCCATGTATGCATTTTTAATAAATGCAATATTTTCTGTATTTAGCTTTGCTTTCAGCACCAAATTTCCACCTGTGGCAGAATTTTTTTATTTTTGGGGGCCAAGGGATGCAAATTTGATGCTGAGATTTTTACTCCATATTCCTGCATCCAATCTAGACCTCCTGGCAAAAAAAACGCGGTGTTTAGACGCAATTTTTTGCCGCGGTTTTTGCCACGGTTATTTTTACGCGATTTTTGCCGCGTTTTTTTGCCAGGAGGTGCACATTTGGTGCTGAAATCGTCTGCACCAGCTTTAAGCACCAAATTTCTATTTATGGCAAAAAAAATGTTTTATTTTTTTATTTTTGGGGGCCAAGGGATGCAAATTTGATGCTGAGATTTTTACTCCATATTCCTGCATATTCTAGACCTCCTGGCAAAAAAACGCGGTGTTTTGACGCAAATTTTTGCCGCGGTTTTTGCCACAGTTATTTTTACGCGATTTTTGCCGCGGTTTTTGCTAGGAGGTGCACATTTGGTGCTGAAATCTTCTGCACCAGCTTTAAGCACCAAATTTCCACCTGTGGCAGAATTTTTTTTAATTTTTTTATTTTTGGGCGCCAAGGGATGCAAATTTGATGCTGAGATTTTTACACCATATTCCTGCATCCAGTCTAAACCTCCTGGCAAAAAAACCCCGTGGTGTTTTGGCACAATGTTTTACCGCGGTTTTTGCTGCGGTTATTTTCCCGCGATTTTTGCCGCGTTTTTTTGCCAGGAGGTGTAGGTTGTGTGCCGGAATATGGTGTAAAATTGTAATAATCACACAATTTACATCCCTTGGTCCAAAAATTAAAAAGAAACAAACATTTAGATGCTGTTTTTGTGTGGTCTTGTGCTAGGAGGTGCAAATTTGGTGCAGGATTTTGGTGTATTACTTCACCAACAAATTTGTATCTCCTGGAAGAAAATGGTAATGAAATGGTTTTCATACTGCTGGTTTTTGGCTGTTTTTTGCCAGCAGATGCAGATGTGGGATAAAATTGCACACACATTCACGCTCCTGTCAGAAGTGTGCAGCTGTGCCGGTGATGCGCTGTCAGACTCCTGCGGGTCTGACATGACCCGGCACAGCCTGCTGCTGTCTGAACATGAGCGTGCATGTACCTAGAAACAACACATGCACGCTCCTGTCAGAAGTGTGCGGGTGATGCAATGTCAGACTCATGCGGGTCTGACATCACACGGCACAGCCTGCTGCTGTCTGAACATGAGCATGCATGTATCTAGAAACACATGCACGCTCCTGTCAGAAGTGTGTGCGGCTGTGCTGTGATGTCAGACTTGTGGGAGGCCCTCGCAAGTGTGACTGCTGCCTAAGATAAACTGCATGCGTTTTTTTTAATTGAAATAAATCATTAAAAAAAACCGACGTGCGGTCCCCCCAATTTTCATTCACAGCCATGATAATGCCGGCCAGGGGCTGGTATATCCTCAGCCCGCAGCCGCCCGGTATAGCCGCATCTGTTAGATGTGACCATTCCGGGGCAATATCGGCTCATCTTGATTGCCCTGGTGCGGTGGCAATCAAGGTAATAGCAGGGGTTAATACTAGCGCATGGCTGCTATTAAACCCCAGGTTTGTGATCGCATGGGCGTCTGTGAGATACCCGCATCACAAACCTGTAAATGACAGTAAATAAACAAGACACAGAGAAATCCTTTATTTAGAATAAAATACAAACGCAGCCTCCTCCTTCACCACTTTATTATCCCAACACCCTGCAGCTCCGATGTAATCCATACGAGATCCAGCGAAGACACATCCAGCTCTGCTACATGTCAGAGTGAGCAGCCATAGAGCACGGCTGCCCGCTCTGAGTGCAGCGTAGTACTGACCGCGATAAGCGATAACTGCACGGCAGACACTGTCACAGGCTGGGGGGTGCGTCAGCCTGCAACCAATCACAGCTGAGAGGACGGCCGGTGGGCAAGGAAAAAACGGAAAGCTGTGTGACATCACAGGAAGTGAAAGCACGACCCGGAAGCAGTGTGCCGCCATGACAAAGTCTCGGTAAGTATGAAACGCTCATTTATTTATTTTTTTTTTTATTAATTGCCAGTTCCGGAGCATACAGCCGGAATCCCGCGCCCGGATCGGGCCCGGAAATAGTGCTGAAACCGCGCGGATCTGGACATTTACAGTCCGGGCCCGCTCAGCACTAAAGGTCACCCAAAAGTAGTGTGAAAGACTGGTGGAAAGCATGCCAATACGCATGAAAGCTGTGATTAAAAATCATGGTTATTCCACAAAATATTGCTTTCTGAACTCTTCCTGAGTTAAAAGATTAGTGTTGTTGTTTTTAAATGATTATGAACTTGTTTTCTTTGCATTATTTGAGGTCTGAAAGCAATGCATTTTTTTGTTATTTTGACTATTTCTCATTTTCAGAAAATAAATACAAATTGTATTGCTTGGAAATTCGGATACATGTTGTCAGTAGTTTATAGAATAAAAGAACAATTTACATTTTACTCAAAATATACACATAAAGAGAAAAATCTGAAAAACTCAACATTTTGCAGTGGACTCTTAATTTTTGCCAGAGCTCTAGATATTTCAGCATATAAATAGTGATTGCTAAATCTGTGCTCCTGCTAGCAATTAAAATTTCAGCATCTAAATTCTGATAGCTAAATCTGTAGCCTGCGGCCTGCCACAAATACATATTTCAGCATCTAAATACTGCTTGCTAAGCATCTAAATACTGCTTGCTCCTGCCTAGTGACCTTTAAAGATCAGGGATCATACCGATCACATAGTGATCGTGTACACGATCCCAATCAGAAGCTTTCCTGGGAAGCTCGTATTACAGATTGGGTACAGATCGGGTGCAAGGGCTGTAGAAACCCCCCTCACATTATTAAAAAAAAATTATGATCATACTTACAGGTCCCACGATGCTTCCTGCAGACTCTGTCTCCCGGCTGCTGCTTCCACGTCTGATCATTGCTGTGCCACCGGTAACCAGCACTGACTTACAGGACCATTAATGACGTCATAGCCATGTGACTGGTGTGAATGTTGTACAGACTTTGACTTACAGACTGGTCCCATGACTATGACATCATCAAAGGAAGGTCCTTTTAACTGAACTTTGACTGTCACTGTGCAAGTGTCACATCATAGCGCACAATCACCCCACAGGAGCTGGTCAGCTGCATATATTTCCATGCAGCTGATGCGCTCCTGTCCGGAGATTGTCAGGCCATGCGGGGTGATACCAATGCGAGACTGCACAAGTCATACCCTCAGTGTCAGCATGCTTCACGCTCTGTATAGAGCGATGTAGCAGAGCTGACAATGCTCTCTGCTTCTCACTGTGTATAGACTGTGTCTTTACAGAGTGATGAAGCAGAGTTGACATTGCTGTCCCTGTGGATTACGTCAGACTAAGGAGTTTTTTAAAATTAAGGTAGAGTCTCTAAATGTTTTTTTTATTTTATTTTCAATAAAAAAAAAATTCTCTGTGTTGTGTTTTTATTTTTACTGTTTACTAGAAATTCATAGTGGTTATGTCTAATTGGGTATGGCACCATGAATTTCTGGCTTAGTACCATCTCAGAATTAGAGTTGAGCGCGGTTCGTGGTTCGTGGTTCTCCAGTTTGCGGCTCGAGTGACTTTGGGGGCTGTTCTAGATCGAACTAGAACTCGAGCTTTTTTGCAAAAGCTCGATAGTTCTAGATACGTTCGAGAACGGTTCTAGCAGCAAAAAAACCAGCTAATTCCTAGCTGGCTTTCCGCTGTAATAGTGTAAGTCACTCTGTGACTCACACTATTATGACATTTCAGTGTATAGTGTGCGGGAACAGCGCATTCAGATCACTGCTGTATGTATGATCGCCATTTTTTTTTTTTTCCTTGACTTCCTTCCCTAAGCACGCACGTGTAGTGGGGAGGGCCAGCATGTCAGCCAATCCCAGACACACACACAGCTAAGTGAACTTTTAGCCAGAGAAGCAACGGCATGTGTGATAGGATATCCATGTCACATGTCCCTGCATTATAAAAACGAGTATCTGCCCGTCCGGACGCCATTATCTCTTCTGCGTCCTTGGTGTCAGACATCACTGGCGCAGCTCCTATCGCCGATACAGCTGTATTACGCTCCATACACAGCGCTGGACAGCTTAGGGATCGCACTCTCTATCAGTCCTTTTAAGGGCTCATACCGGCAGGGTCAGAGCCATAGGTGACAGGTCCTGAAAACAGAGTTTAACAGCTACACAAGATGACAGCGTCTGTGTAGCTAAGGTCAGGGATTTCCTCGCTGCATTTCCCCATTAGGAGGGATAGAAAGGCAGGCTTCCTTTCCTCTACCCAGAGACCCACAACCCTGCCACTGTACCCTCCTGCCCTTTGCACACTCCAACTCATTGTTACTAAGCCATTATACTAGCAAACACTGAGGAAACTTAGTGGCATCCTAAACGTGGCTATTGGACGTCTGTATAGTCCCACTAGTGCAAAGATATTTGCAGCACGTCTGCCTGCATTGCACACTCCAACTCATTATAACTAAGCCATTATACTAGCAAACACTGAGTGAACCTAGTGGCATCCTAAACGTGGCTATTGGACTTCTGTATAGTCCCACTAGTGCAAAGATATTTGCAGCACGTCTGCCTGCATTGCACACTTAAACTCATTGTTACTAAGCCATTATACTAGCAAACACTGAGTGAACCTAGTGGCATCCTAAACGTGGCTATTGGACTTCTGTATAGTCCCAGTAGTGCAAAGATATTTGCAGCACGTCTGCCTGCATTGCACATTCAAACTCATTATAACTAAGCCATTATACTAGCAAACACTGAGTGAACTTAGTGGCATCCTAAACGTGGCTATTGGACTTCTGTATAGTCCCAGTAGTGCACAGATATTTGCAGCACGTCTGCCTGCATTACACACTCAAACTCATTATAACTAAGCCATTATACTACCAAACACTGAGTGAACCTAGTGGCATCCTAAACGTGGCTATTGGACTTCTGTATAGTCCCACTAGTGCACAGATATTTGCAGCACGTCTGCCTGCATTGCACACTCCAACTCATTATAACTAAGCCATTATACTAGCAAACACTGAGTGAACTTAGTGGCATCCTAAACGTGGCTATTGGACTTCTGTATAGTCCCACTAGTGCACAGATATTTGCAGCACGTCTGGCTGCATTGCACACTCCAACTCATTATAACTAAGCCATTATACTAGCAAACACTGAGTGAACGTAGTGGCATCCTAAACGTGGCTGTTGGACTTCTGTATTGTCCCACTAGTGGATATATATTTGCAGCACGTCTGCCTGCATTGCACACTCAAACTCATTATAACTAAGCCATTATACTAGCAAACACTGAGTGAACCTAGTGGCATCCTAAACGTGGCTATTGGACTTCTGTATAGTCCCAGTAGTGCAAAGATATTTGCAGCACGTCTGCCTGCATTGCACACTCAAACTCATTATAACTAAGCCATTATACTAGCAATTTTTGCTGCCAGTTTAAGGGCCGTAGTTGCATTGTCAGGGATATTTATTCTTTATTATTCTGCTGTTAATAAAGCTAGACCACCGCTGCAATCTACACCACCTCTCAATTTTTACTACCACATTTTCAGTGCACAATCTTGTCGCAATCAACATGAGTGGCAAAATGACAGATGCTGGTGGAAAGGGGAAGAGGCGTGGTGGAAAAGGAAAAAAAGGGTTTGTCCGTGGGGAAGGTGGCAAAGCTCCATTATCATCTGCTGAAGATAGACCATCTACCAGCAAAAGTAAGATGTCTACTACTTACCGTGGACAATCCGATGTGCTCCCTTTTTTACAGACACGAACAACAGGAACAAAGGTAGATGATGGCCAAAAAAGGAAAATGCTTGAATGGATCTCAAGTGGTCCAACAAGTGCCCTCTCAGCCACTTCAAGTACCGCATCCAAAAAACACCAGTCCTCTGAGTTGTCATCCCAATCAAACTTGCTTTCTCCCAGCTCTGAAGTCTCCATCAGCCCTGCACAGTATGGTGGAACTGAGATGGCTGAGTCTGCAGAGCTGTTCAGTCACACTATAGCCTGGGAATCAGAGGTCTGCTCCCAAGCTACAGTGAGTACAGAACAGGAAATGGTCTGCAGTGATGCCCAGAACCTTTGTGACTCTGATTCAGGCCGTGAGGACCAAGTTTCTGAGCATAATGTTGACCCTTTGTCACAAACTGTAACACCTGTGGTTATAGACTATGAGGAACATACTGATGACGATGAGACGCAGATACCAGATTGGGATGACAACTTAAATATTCGGTCAGGGCAAGAAGAGGCTCGGTCAGAGGGGGAGGGGAGTGCAAACACAACAATTGATGATGAAGTTCTAGATCCCACCTACTGTTAACCCCCAGTCAGGCACTCGAGGAGGTCAACAGAGGCGGTGGAGGAGGATGCAACCGACGACGAAGTTACCTTGCGCCTTCCTGGACAGAGTCGGAGCACTGGTAGCACGTCTACAACTGCATCATCAGCCACCACTCTGCCTCTGAGCACTAGTCGGGGTGGATCAGCAGGTCACATGCCCTCTAAGCCTTGCCTAGCCTGGTCCTTTTTTGACATAGAAAAAGATCGCCCAAATTATGTGATGTGTAAAATTTGTCGTGATTCTGTTAGTAGAGGTCAAAACCTCAGCAGTTTGACAACTTCTTCCATGAATCGTCACATGAATAAATATCATAGGTCCTGGTGGGAAGCTCACCGTGCTGCAATGCGGCCTAGCGGAGCGAACCATCCACGGCCTGCCCCTTCCAGTGCATCCGCGCGCTCTTCATCTTCTAGGACTGTGGGGACAGCTGTCACACCTTGTTTTCCACGCACAACTTCCACCACTGTAACCGCAACAGGCAGCTTGCTTGGTAGGTCGTCAGTTGGTTTGGAAGGGGAAACAAGTGAGTGTGTACAGCTCTCTCAGACATCGATAGCACCAACGTTGGATGAAGGCAACATCATGTCTCCGCCTGCACTTTCCTCACAAACCTGCATTTTTACAGGGACACCCTACTCAACACCATCTACACACATCAGCCAGATCTCTGTCCCTCAGATGTGGTCAAATAAAAGGCCATTTCCTGCGACCCATGACAAAGCTAAGAGGTTGACTCTATCCCTCTGTAAGCTGTTGGCAACCGAAATGCTGCCTTTCCGCCTAGTGGACACACAGGATTTTAGAGACCTTATGTCTGTCGCTGTGCCCCAGTACCAGATGCCTAGTCGCCACTACTTCTCTAAGAAAGGTGTGCCCGCGCTACACCAGCATGTCGCACACAACATCACCGCTTCCTTGAGAAACTCTGTATGTGAACGGGTGCATTTCACCACCGATACTTGGACCAGTAAGCATGGACAGGGACGTTACATGTCGCTGACTGGGCACTGGGTAACTATGGTGATAGATGGTGAAGGGTCTGCTGCACAAGTCTTGCCGTCCCCACGACTT
Organism: Anomaloglossus baeobatrachus; assembly: GCF_048569485.1. Lineage (NCBI taxonomy): Eukaryota > Metazoa > Chordata > Amphibia > Anura > Aromobatidae > Anomaloglossus > Anomaloglossus baeobatrachus. The sequence continues at coordinate 281,717,498 of NC_134355.1, read as the reverse complement.
GTGTGTCAATCCTCTGTCTATCCAAGTTCCGCCACTGCTTCTGCCTCCTCCACCTCATCTGGGTCCTCCACCTCCGCCCCAAGCCTGCCTGGTCAGGCCACCAGCGTTCTCACTGCGCAGAAGGAATCACGCACGCCTCATTACTATGCTGGCAGCAGAGCGCAACGGCATCAGGCGGTCTTTAGCTTGACATGTCTTGGGAATAGGAGTCACACAGCTGAGGAGTTGTGGTCAGCTCTGCGGTCCGAGTTTAATAAATGGTTGTCTCCACTCAACCTGCAGCCTGGTAAGGCCATGTGCGACAATGCTGCAAACCTGGGTGTGGCCCTTCGCCTGGGCAAGGTGACACACGTGCCTTGTATGGCTCACGTGTTGAAACTTGTTGTCCACCAATTTTTAACACACTATCCCGGCCTAGATGGCCTTCTGACCAGGGCACGAAAACTGTCTGCTCACTTCCGCCGTTCAACCGCCGCAGCTGAGCGACTTGCATCGCTCCAGAAGTCTTTCAGCCTGCCGGTTCATCGCCTGAAATGCGATGTGGCGACACGCTGGAATTCGACTCTCCACATGTTACAGCGACTGTGGCAGCACCGCCGATCCCTGGTGCAATACGTCATGACGTATAGCCTGGGCCAACGAGATGCAGAGGTGGGGCAGATCACCCTGATGGAGTGGTCTCAGATCAAGGACCTATGCACCCTTCTGCACAGTTTCGACATGGCGACGAATATGTTTAGCGCTGACAATGCCATTATCAGCATGATTATTCCAGTCATTTACATGATGGAGCACACGCTAAACACTATTCGGAGTCAGGGGGTGGGACAACAAGAAGGGGAGGAACTACTGGAGGATTCATATGCGCAAGGGACAACAACATCACCAAGGTCCAGACGTTCATCATCACCAACGCAGCAGGCATGGGACCATGGTGGACAGGGATCAACAAGGGCGCATAGTAGCAGGCGAAATGTTGAGGAAGGTGCAGGAGAACATGAAGAAATGGAGGACGAACTGTCCATGGACATGGAAGACTCAGCGGATGAGGGAGACCTTGGTGAAATTTCAGTTGAAAGAGGTTGGGGGGAGATGTCAGAGGAAGAAAGAATGGGTAGCACCTCTATGCCACAAACACAGCGTGGACTTGGTCCGCATGGCTGCGCAAGGCACATGAGTGCCTTCTTGTTGCACTACCTCCAACATGACCCTCGTATTGTCAAAATTAGAAGTGATGATGACTGCTGGATTGCCACACAATTAGATCCCCGGTACAAGTCCAAATTTTGTGACATAATTCCAGCCATAGAAAGGGACGCACGTATGCAGGAGTATCAGCAGAAGCTGTTACTCGATCTTAGCTCGGCTTTTCCACCAAACAACCGTGCAGGTGCAGGGAGTGAATCTCCCAGTTGTAACTTGACAAACATGGGGCGGTCTCGTCATCTTCAACAGTCTACCCGTACCAGTAGGACTGTATCTGGTGCTGGTAACAGCAATTTTATGGAATCTTTTCATAATTTTTTTAGACCCTCCTTTGCAATGCCACCAGAGACAACAAGTCTGACACATAGTCAACGGCTGGAGAGGATGATACAGGAGTATCTCCAAATGAACATCGATGCCATGACTTTGCAAATGGAGCCTTGCTCATTTTGGGCTTCAAATCTAGAAAAATGGCCAGAGCTCTCCAGTTACACCTTGGAGATTTTGTCGTGTCCAGCTGCCAGCGTTGTCTCTGAACGTGTCTTCAGTGCTGCTGGGTGTGTGCTGACAGATAAGCGCACGCGTCTGTCCAGTGACAATGTGGACAGAATAACGTTCATCAAAATGAACAAGTCATGGATCCACCAGGAATTTACTACCCCTGTGTCATCCTGGGGAGAGTAAATGCTTGTGGATTTGGAATGTGCTTGATGCAAATCTAGCTGTGAAGTGTACAACTGGGGCACAACTGCTGCCACTGAAGGGGTGGGTGTGTGTGGGGCCCAATTTTTGGAAAAAAGGGAGACTCCGCTTGGAGTAACCCTTGCTTACATTGTTTTTAAAAGAAGCCAAGATGAACAAGTCATGGTTCAGCAAAGACTTTGCTACCTACCCCGGTGTCATCCTGGGGACGGTTAAGTATGGCGTATTTTTGAATGTGCTTGATGCAAATCTAGCTGTGAAGTGTACAACTAGGGCACAAGTGCTGCCACTGAATGGGTGGGTGTGTGTGGGGCCCAATTTTTGGAAAAAAGGGAGACTCCACTTGGAGTAACCCTTGCTTACATTATTTTTAAAAGAAGCCAAGATGAACAGAGCTGGGATCAGGAAAGACTTTGCTACCTACCCCGGTGTCATCCTGAGGACGGTTAAGTATGGCGTATTTTTGAATGTGCTTGATGATCTAGCTGTGAAGTGTACAACTAGGGCACAAGTGCTGCCACTGAATGGGTGGGTGTGTGTGGGGCACAATTTTTGGAAAAAAGGGAGACTCCGCTTGGAGTAACCCTTGCTTACATTGTTTTTAAAAGAAGCCAAGATGAACAGAGCTGGGATCAGGAAAGACTTTGCTACCTACCCCTGTGTCATCCTGGGGACGGTTCAGAATGGCGTATTTTTGAATGTGCTTGATGCAAATCTAGCTGTGAAGTGTACAACTGGGGCACAACTGCTGCCACTGAAGGGGTGTCTGTGTGGCCCAATTTTTGGAAAAAAGAAGACTCCGCTTGGAGTAACCCTTGCTTGCCGTGTTTTTTAAAAGGAGCCAAGATGAACAAGTCATGGTTCAGCAAAGACTTTGCTACCTACCCCGGTGTCATCCTGGTGACGGTTAAGTATGGCGTATTTTTGAATGTGCTTGATGCAAATCTAGCTGTGAAGTGTACAACTAGGGCACAAGTGCTGCCACTGAATGGGTGGGTGTGTGTGGGGCCCAATTTTTGGAAAAAAGGGAGACTCCGCTTGGAGTAACCCTTGCTTACATTGTTTTTAAAAGAAGCCAAGATGAACAGAGCTGGGATCAGGAAAGACTTTGCTACTTACCCCGGTGTCATCCTGTGGACGGTTAAGTATGGCGTATTTTTGAATGTGCTTGATGCAAATCTAGCTGTGAAGTGTACAACTGGGGCACAACTGCTGCTACTGAAGGGGTGGGTGTGTGTGGGGCCCAATTTTTGGAAAAAAGGGAGACTCCGCTTGGAGTAACCCTTGCTTACATTGTTTTTAAAAGAAGCCAAGATGAACAAGTCATGGTTCAGCATAGACTTTGCTACCTACCCCGGTGTCATCCTGGGACGGTTAAGTATGGCGTATTTTTGAATGTGCTTGATGCAAATCTAGCTGTGAAGTGTACAACTAGGGTACAAGTGCTGCCACTGAATGGGTGGGTGTGTGTGGGGCCCAATTTTTGGAAAAAAGGGAGACTCCACTTGGAGTAACCCTTGCTTACATTGTTTTTAAAAGAAGCCAAGATGAACAGAGCTGGGATCAGGAAAGACTTTGCTACCTACCCCGGTGTCATCCTGGGGACGGTTAAGAATGGCGTATTTTTGAATGTGCTTGATGCAAATCTAGCTGTGAAGTGTACAACTGGGGCACAACTGCTGCCACTGAAGGGCTGTCTGTGTGGCCCAATTTTTGGAAAAAAGGGAGACTCCGCTTGGAGTAACCCTTGCTTGCCGTGTTTTTTAAAAGGAGCCAAGATGAACAGAGCTGGGATCAGGAAGGACTTTGCTACCTACCCCGGTGTCATCCTGGGGACGGTTAAGAATGGCGTATTTTTGACTTGGAGTCACCTTGCGGTGTTTTACATGACTTTAGAAGGGCATTTCATGCCTATATCTGTGTCTCGTCCTCTTTTTCCTCGTAACGCTGTTTTGTTTTCACATGAGAATTTGTCCTTGTCACTTTCCCATGTGTTTGTGTTGTGTTGTGAGTTGTTTGTCACCTTTTGGACACCTTTTGAGGGGGTTTTCTAGGGGTTTTTATGTGTTTGTGAATGCCTGCCATTATTTCCTATGCAGTTTGAGTTCGGTTTGTCGAACGTTCGACGAACCGAACTCGAACGGGAGCTCCGTCGGTGAACCGACCTCGAGTCGAACCGCGACCGGTTCGCTCATCTCTACTCAGAATACATAACTGGTATTAACCCCTTTATTACCCAGCGTGCCAGTGCCACCAGGGCCACTGACCGAGCTGGGTAAAGAGCCTGGAAATGGCTTAAACAAATAATGCACCATTTCGAAGTGTGACTGCGGTCTGAGGAGAATCCCAGCCCCCAGCTACCTGGCTTTACCTGACTGGTGATCAAAATACGGCGAGAGCCCACGCATTTTTTAAAAATATTTTTTTAAATAATTAAAACAAATGAATGGGCTTCCCTTTATTTTGATTGCCAGTCAAGGTAAAGACAAGCAGATGGCGGTGTCAGCCCGTAGCCGTCCACTTTATCTGCGCTGAGAATCAAAAATACTGTGGAGCACTACGTAATTTTTTTAAATGGCTACCATGAATTTCTAGTAAGCAGTAAAAAAACACACAACATAGAGAAAACATTTTTTTATTAGAATAAAACAAAAAAAAACATTTAGAGACTCCATCTTTATTATAGAAAACTCCTTAGTCTAACGTAATCTACAGGGACAGCAATGTCAGCTTCATCACTCTGTACAGACACAGTCTATACACAGTGAGAACAGAGAGAGCATTGTCAGCTCTGCTACATTGCTCTGTAGATTGCATCACCCCGCAAAGCCTGACACTCTCTGGACAAGAGCGCCACAGTTGCATGGCAATATATGCACCTGATCCGCTCTTGTAGGGAGATTGTGCGCCATGATGCAATGTGACGCTCCACAGTGACAATTAAAGTTCAGTTAACAGCAGGACCTTTGATGACATCATAGTCATGTGACCAGTCTGTAACCAACGAGGTAATACAACATTCACACCCTACTGGTCACATGGCCATGACATCAGAGAAGGTCCTTTAACCAGGGGACACAGCAATGATCAGACTCAGAAACAGAAGCGCCAGGAGACAGAGTCTGCAGGACGCATCACGGGACCTGTAAGTATAATCATAATGTTTATTATTCAAAATATTCTTTATTTTACAGCCCCCCCACCCCATCCCATAATTGTAAAGCCCGAGATCTGTGACTGGACGCAAGATACTGTTATATCGATCCCGATCTTTACAAAATGATCGCCCATCACTACTCCTGCCACCAATTGAAATTTTAACATCTAAATTCTGATACCTAAATCTGTGGCCCTGTGGCCTGCCACAAGTAAACAAAATATGCTGAAAGCATATAAATAGTAATTGCTAAATCTGTGCTCCTGCCAGTAATTGAAATTTCAGCATCTAACTTCTCATAGCTAAATCTGTGGCCCTGCTCCCAGTCATATATAGACCTTTCAGCATATAAATAGAGTGTGATAATTCTGTAGTTCTACCACACTATCTCAGCAAATAAATACTGATTGTTAATTTAGTGAGAGGTGACTGACAGGTGGGGGCCTAGGCTTGTGAAACAGCTGGTTAACAGAAGGGTAGGGTACATCAAATATGAGTGGGGAATCCCAAGGTCATAGTGGAAGGTGGAATAGGCGTGTTTCAGGTGTATATGGGGTAGGCGCTAATGTTACTAAAAGCTCCACTGAACAAACACCAACTACCAAACTAAGAACTTCTGTTACTGGACGGGCTACTCGATTCCCTTTCTTTGGCAGCTGCACTGTGGTACGACTTGTAGATAAGAGCCAGAAAGAGCATGTGCTACATTAGATGGCAAGCATGCATCAAGTGACCTCCCCCCTCTTCCTCCACCTCATATTCACATACAGTCCTCAGAGGTGGCACCCAAATTACCCTTGTTTCCCCCTGCATCACAACTGTCCAACCGACTGTGGGGAATAGGCGAGTCTGCAGAGCTGTTTACACATTCTATACCATGGGAATCAGAGGTCTGCTTCAAAGATTCAAAGACTCAAAAGGAGGAACGCATCTGCACCAATGCCCAAAATCTTTGTGAGTTGGATCTGAGTCCAGAAGAAGTAGGGGCCAAGCAGAATCATCAACAATCGTTAACCCCAGGGGTGGAAGTAATCATGATGAGACTCAGATACCTGAGGTGCACGAGTACTGTACTGTGCTGTCACCACCCCACCAATCATGTCTGCTGCTTCTTCCTCCTCAGTCACCATGACAAGTGTTCTCACATAGGTCTTCAGCCGCAAAACCTCTACTTATTTTCCTGCTGCTATCGCGGTGAGTGAGAGATTGTCAGCTATTACAGAAGTGGACATGTCTGCTGTTTTTGACCGATCTCAGACATCGAGCATGCCACATCTTTCTCAATCCACTAAAACATTTCCATCTACACCTCCATCACAGTCCATCAGTTTGTCGTGTACACCTTACTCTACCCTCTCTCAGCACAGCAGCCAACCATCGCTTTCACAGTTGTGGTCATGTCAAAGATTATTTCCTGCTAAATATTGTATGTCAATGCTAAAAGCTTGAACTTCCCCACTTCCAATCTTTTGGTCACAGCAATGCTGCATTTCTGTCTGGTGAATACAGCCATCTTCTGAAAGCTGATGGCCGTCACAATCCCCCAGTGCTAGTTGCCCACTCGCCATTACTTCTCTAATAAAGCTGTGCCTGAACTACACCAGCATGTCATTTCACCACTGACACCTGGACAACCAAGCATGGCCAGGGCGTTACATTTTCCTGACTGGGCACTGGGTGACTCTGTTGGCTCTGGGGACAGGCAGGGAAGGGGTTGCCCCACAAAGATTGCAGGAGAAATCTCTGTATATATCACTTCCTACACTTCTTCTCCCTCCTCCACCTCCTTTAGGTCCTCGCTCTGTGCTCTCAACCTCTCCCTTAATGTGACACAATTTTCCAACAGTTCAGAGAGAATGCCCCCCGCTTCCGTATTGCGCAGCCAGGGTTCTCCGTAATAAGGCAGTGTTTAAATTAAAATGCATTGGAGAACGCAGTTAGAGAGCTGCAAAATTGTGGACAGCTATTCAGGCCGAATTTCAGCAATGGCTGTCCCCACTATACCTGGAGCCAGGGAATGCCAGGCCATGTGCGATAACAGTGTGACCCTGGTGGCGACCCTTCGCCAGGGCAACGTCACACACATGCCATGCATGACTAACATCTTCAACCTGGTTGTACAGCCATTTCTAGGCCACAATCCTGGCTTGGATGCGCTGCGACAGAAGACACGGTTGTTGTGTGCTCACTTCCACCGTTCACAGCTCATCGACTTGCATCACTACAGAGGTCTCTCAGCCTGCCAGTTAAAAGGTTGAAAAGCAAAGGTTGATATGCGATGAACCCTGGTGCACTATGTCATGATGCGTAGCCTTGTCCAATGCAGTCTGTTTGTGGGGAAAATCACGCTTGCAGAGTAGGCACAGATGAAGGACCTCTGCACCCTTCTGCACAGTTTTGAAATGGCAACAAGGAAGGTTAGTGCTGACAATTCTATCATCAGCATCACTATTTCGGACATCTACATGCTGGAGCAAACTTTGAATAGTCTACAGAAGGAAGTGGTGGTCTTTGAGAAAAAGGAAGAAGGAGACGAGGATGCGAAAGAAGTACCAATATCCCTTTCATCGCACAGGTAGGTGGCATGGGAGGGTGGAGTACAGCAATTAAGTGGGAATTATGGTACCAGACAAACTTAGTGAAGGTGCAGGAGCAGAGGAAAAAATAAGAGAGGGAGAGGAGGAAAAGGTTATGGGCACGCAACAGTCAAGAGATGAAGAAACTATTGATCCCCGTTCTGTTGTTCATGGTTGGTGGGAGGGGATGAAGGAAGCAAGCTTGACTGCTACCCAGCTACCAACACACTTTGGATTTGCTCCTCATGGAAGCATTTGACATATGAGCGCCTTCTTGCTGCATTATCTGACACATGATGCCCATACTGTTAGTATTCGAAATAGTGCTGATTACCTGGTTTCCACTCTGCTAGATCCCTGGTACAAGAGAAAATTTTGCCAGATGCTTCCTCCTGGAAAGGGACGCCAGCATGCTGGAGGGTCGAAACAAGCTTGCACACAATCTTAAGAAAGGTTATCCCCAAAACAACAGTGTGGCACACAGTTTGCATCGTAGTTCTAGACTTGGAACCCCGGTAACGTAAAGTCTTCAGAAACATTAGCAGCAGCAGCAGCAGTTTAAGAGGCAGAAGAAATTTCTGTGAGTTGTGGCACACATTTTTTAGATCATCCTGTGCACCAGCAGAACAGAGTACAAGTCTGACACATAATGAACAACTGGAGAGCATGGTGCCTGAGTATCTAGAGCTCAATATTGATGCCATCAGGGGGTGTTTGGACCTTTTTGCATTTTGGTCTTCAAAAATGTAAGAGTGGTCTGTGCTCACCAGTCATGCCTTTGAGGTTTTGTCATGCCCAGCAGCCAGCGTTCTCTCAGCGCATGTCTTCAGCGCTGCTAGTGGTTTCCTGATGGAGAAGTGCTGTCCCCTGAAAGTATAGACCTCCTAACTTTAATCAAAATGAACAAGTCATTGATCTCCAATGGCTTTTCCACCCCAGTCCCAGACTGTGCAGAATAGGCATCGGTGTAGTTTTTTAGTGTACTGCATTGATCTTGCGTTATTACAGTCTGTGACATCTTTGTCATGGCTTATGTGGCTGCTGTTGCTACTGCTGTTGAAGTTATTAACAAGTGCCTTGTTGGCCACTAATCAAAAGGTCTGTCCACAGCTGGTACTTTTACAATTTGATTTTTTTTATGTTTCAAGCACCTAATATTCCTCCCATTCCTTCTCATTTTAGCTAGTCCGGACCTGTGTGTTGGTGATCTGGTGTGGTTGTCCACAACAAACATTGAGTCTAAAGTGCCATCACTTAAGTTATGACCTTAGTTTATTGATCCGTTCTTAATCACTGCTTTAATCAATGCGCAGGCTTTAAGCCTGGCAATACCGGCATCCTATAAGATTCATCATAATGTATTTTACAAATCCCTGTTAAAGAACTCTATGTGTTTGGGATCCTCCCCCTCCGGTCTTAATGGATGGGTCTTTGGAGTTTCAAAGCCCCTGCCCCCTGCTTTCTCCATAATTTCCATGATACCTATGCACTTATTGAAAAATTAAGAGTGACGGTTGCATGATGACCCTCTAAAAATTATGAGTGAGGACCTTTTTGCTCTCTTAAAATTTGGAGCAAGGTTTGCCTGATAACTGTCTAAAAATTTAGAGTAAATGCTGTCTTTTTACCCTCTTAAAATTTGGAGTGAGGGCTGCCTGATGATCCTCTATAAACTTGGAGCAAGGGCCGTCTGGTGACACTTTAAAATTTTTGAGGGAGGGAATCCTGATGACCCTCAAAGGATTTGGTGCAAGGGCCACTTGTGTAAACTCCTAATATTAGGAGCAAGGGCTGCCTGATGACCTTCTAGAAATTTTGAGGAAGGCCTACCTGTTGACCATCAAAAGATTTAGATCATTGACTGCCTGATGACGCTCTAATGATTTGGAGCAAGGGCCACCTGAAAATTTTGAGGGCGGGACGACTTATGACTATCAAAAGATTTGGAGCGAGTGATGCCTGTTTCCCCTCTTAAAAATTGGAGTGAAAGCCACCTAATGGCCCTCTAAACATTTGGAGCAAAGACTGCCTGATTACCCTCTAAAAATTTGGAGCAAGGGACCCATAATGACCCTCTAAAAATTTGGAGCAAGGGCTACCTCTTTACCCTCTTAATATATGGAACAAGGTCCCCATGATGAACCTCTAAAAATTTAGAGCAAATCTGCCTGATGACCCTTTAAAGATTTTAGCCAAGGATCGCCTGCTTACCCTTTTAAAATTTGGAATGAGGGCCTTTTGATGACTCTCTAAAAATTTGAATTGAGGTCTGCATGTTTACGCTATTAAAATTTAGAACGAGAGCCTACTACTAACTCTCTAAAAATTTTGAGTAAGGGACACCTGATGATCCTCTAAAATTTTTGAGGAAGGACTGTCTGATGACACTCAAAAGATTTGGAGTGAGGCCCGCCTGATGACTCTCTAAACATTTTGAGGGAAGGCCACCTGCTGACCCACAAATAATTTGAGGTGAGGGTGACCTGATGACCCTCTACAAATTTGGAGAAAAGGCTGCTTGATCCTCTAAATATTTGGAGCAAGAGTCACCTGAGGAACCTCTAAAAATATGGAGCAAGGGCAGCCTCATGATCCCCTAAAAATATGGAGCGTTGGCCACCTGTTTATCCTCCTAAAATTTGGAGTGAGGTTCTCTTGATAATCCCCTTAAAATATAGAGCAAAGACCGCCTGATGACGCTTTAAAAATTTTGAGGTACAGTCTGGTCTCCTTGGAGTGAGGGCCACTTGTTTACTCTCTTAACGCCTTCACCCTTAGCCTGTTTTTACCTTCATGACCAGACCGTTTTTTACAATTCTGAACAGTGTCACTTTGACAGGTTATAACTCTGGAACACTTCAATGGATCCTGTTAATTCTGAGAATGTTTTTTGGGACATACTGTACTTCATGTTGGCGGTAAATTTAGGCCGATAATTTTTGTGTTTATTTGTACAAATATCGGAAATTTGGCACAAATGTTGAAAATTTTGTAATTTTCAATCTTTGTTAAGCCCTTAAATTTTAGAGTTATGTTACACAAAATCATTAAGAAATAAAATATCCCCTATATCTACTTTACATCAGCGCAATATTTGAATTTCCAAAACCATTTTTTTAGGGACCACATGACATTTGAGGTGACAGAATATACCCCAAAGGGACACCATTCTAAAAACTGCACCCCTCAAGGTGTTCAAAACCATATCCAAGAAGTTTATTAACCCTTTAGGTGCTTCATAGGAACTACAACAATGGGAAGAAAAAAAATGAAAATTTTACTTTTTCTCACAAAAATATTAAATTAGCCACAAAATTTTACATTTTCACAAGGGTAACAAGAGAAAATGCACCAAACGATATCTTGTGAAATTTCTTCTGATTATGCTGATTTCTCACATGTGGAGGAAATATACTGTTTGGTCACATGGAGGAGCTCAGAAGGGAAGGAGCGCCATTTTTAATTTTTTTAACACAGAATTAACAGAAATCATTAGCGGATGCCATGCCGCGTTTGTAGACCCCCTGAAGTGCCTAAAAAGAGGATGGTTGATGAGCACATTGACCTGCAAGTTGATTAACAGAATTTTATAACGTTGAGCAGTGAAAATTAAAAAATACATTGTTACCACAAAATTGTAACTTCAACCAGATAGCTTTTTTTCACAAGGGAAATAGGAAAAAATGCATCATACAATTTATTGTGCTTTTTCTCCTGAGCATGCTGATAACTCAAATGTGGTGGGAATTTACTTTTTGGGTGCATAGCACGGCTCGGAATTGAAGGAGCACCATTTAAATTTTTAAATGCAAGATTAGCTGGAATCATTAGCGGATGCCATGTTGCGTTTGGAAGCCCCTGAGGTGCCTAAACAGTGGATCTCCCCACAAGTGACCCTATTTTGGAAACTAGACCTCTTGAGGGGTCTAATTTTCAAAATGGAGTCACTTGTGTGGGAGCTCCACTGTTTAGCTGTTTAGGCACATCAGGGACTCTCCAAATGCCACATGACGTCCACTAATAATTCTAGCTAATTTTACATTCAATAATTCAAATGGCGCACCTTTCTTTCCAAGCCCTGCTGTGCACCCAAATAGATTTCCACCACACATGAGGTATCAGCGTACCTATGAGAAATTGCACAATAAATTGTGTGGTTCATTTTTCCTCTTCCCTTGTGGTAAAAATATATTTTTTATTTTCACGGCTCAACGTAATAAAATTGTGTGAAGCATCCGGGGGTTCAAGGTGCTCACCAGTCATCTAGATAAATTCCTTATCTTTATGTTTGTTGATAACCCTGAACCCACAGGTGCTTCAGAGAAATTTATAATGTTGAGCTGTGTAAATAAAAAACACATTTTTACCACAAAATTGTTACTTAAACCAGAAAGCTTTTTTTCACAAGGGTAAAAAGAGAAAATGCGCCACACAATTTATTGCACAATTTCTCCTGAGTATGCTGCTAGTCATATGTGGTCAAAATCAACTGTTTGGGCGCACAGCAGGGCTCGGAAAGGAAGGAGCGCCATTTCACTTTTTGAATCCTAAAATAGTTGCAATCATTAGAGGATGCCATGTTGCGTTTGGAGAGCCCCTGATGTGCTCAAACATTGAAGCTCTGTTGTGCAATTTCTCCTTAGTATGCCAATACCCCATGTGTGGTTAAATATTGCTTTTGAGACACAGTGCAAAGTGAAAAAGGCAAGGAGTACTGTATTTGAGATCAGATTTAGTTGAAATGGTTTGCTGGTGCCATGTCACATTGGCACATTGCAGAATTAAAAACGCAAAAAAGTCCTTGCTGTGCCAAGTACATTGTATTGTACGTACATTGTGGCCAGCTTGTGCTTCTGATAACCTGCAACCATGACTGCCCTACTGCAGAGGCTTTCTTCATATTGTCAGCAGAATCCCCCACCCCAAACCCCCCTTTTTCCCAACCGCTAATAAAAACACAACACCCTTCTTTGGATAAATTGGCCAAATCGGCCCGGTTTATTAACAAACATTATAACAGATAATAAATAACCATTTTGCCAATGCAAGGGCGGTTCTTGGAGCCCCAAAACCTGGCGGACACCAAATATTGTTACCAGACCATCCGGCATATTTTGCCCCCAGCCGCGCCTACAAGCTCGGGGGCACCACCTTTGCCGGAAAACAGTGTCCCTAACCGACTCTCAGGGGACCCCACCCCTGGAGAGCCCCCCCAAGTCCGCCAGGCAATTACCATACCAGAATAAACAAAGGGGGGTGGTCCCCCATCTATCCGATGTACCACCCCCCACCCCGAATTTCCACCGACTCCAAGAACCCCCCTCGCCACCGCTCGCCGAAATGACTCGAACCCCAATATAAAATTAAATGAACCTCGACTCCACCATCTTCTCCGACAAAGATTAAACATATATGTATAGGGCGGGAGGGCGGGACCTTCTCTAATGGTACCTCGCGCCGAAGTAGTGCCCCCCCCCTTTCTCCCTGGACATATATACAGCCCCCACCCTGTCCCCTCCCCTGGCCCTATAGATCCACCCCCCCTAAACTCTTGACCCCGCAAAAGCCCGCTCTTTCTACAGAAAAACATTAACCCCTTGCTGCCCTGCAAAGGTGAGTCATGGGTCACTACGCCCATGGCTCTGCCCTGGCTCCGTTCAGCCTTGACTGCCCTACTGCAGAGGCTTTCTTCATATTGTCAGCAGAATCCCCCACCCCAAACCCCCCTTTTTCCCAACCGCTAATAAAAACACAACACCCTTCTTTGGATAAATTGGCCAAATCGGCCCGGTTTATTAACAAACATTATAACAGATAATAAATAACCATTTTGCCAGTGCAAGGGCGGTTCTTGGAGCCCCAAAACCTGGCGGACACCAAATATTGTTACCAGACCATCCGGCATATTTTGCCCCCAGCCGCGCCTACAAGCTCGGGGGCACCACCTTTGCCGGAAAACAGTGTCCCTAACCGACTCTCAGGGGACCCCACCCCTGGAGAGCCCCCCCAAGTCCGCCAGGCAATTACCATACCAGAATAAACAAAGGGGGGTGGTCCCCCATCTATCCGATGTACCACCCCCCACCCCGAATTTCCACCGACTCCAAGAACCCCCCTCGCCACCGCCACCACGAGCATTACCTGACACCTCATAATGCGAGTCACCCCACCAAAATGAGTGCCCGCTCCACACCTTCCTGAATGCCCAAGGCCCACAAATCAATACCCACGGCAGTCAGGTGCACACCATCTGATCGCCAAAAATTCCCCTCCCCCGACTCCAAGTCCCTGTGCCGAACCACAACTCCTCCATTCCTGGCCACAAAATTCCCAACCACCCTGTTGACCTTTATTCTGGTCTTGTCGATCCCCTCCAGGGACCGAGCCCCCCGCCAAACCTTTCTGGGAACAATGTCCGACCAAACCACCCTCAGCTTAGGACAAACTGACCAAAGGCGGAGCAGGTCATACCGTATATCCCGAATCAACTCCCGACAGGGGCGGGCCCCTAAATCGTTTCCCCCAATGTGCAACACCAGCACATCCGGGGTGCGATCCAATCGAGCGAACCGGTGAAAATCAACCAACACCTGCCGCCAGCGCATGCCCCTCACCCCGATCCAACGTACGATTACCTCGTCTCTGGACCAACCCAACTGCCGACCATTGCGCCGCACATCAGCTCTCAGTGCCCCCCAATAAACAAATGAATGGCCGAAAATCCAGACCAGGGGCGCACCACCTATAAAAGGAAACAAAACCAGAAAAGAGGGGGGGGGGGGGATACAACAACCACAAGTCAGACACACTCCAGGAACTGCCATTAACTTGAGAACAACATTACAAATTTTTTTTTTTTATTTTTTTTTTTTTATAAATACACCACTACACCAGACTAGCCACGACTTTTACAACAAATGGGGGCGGACGTACAGCCTGAACCTCCTCGACTCCCACCTGCCTATCCTCTTCACTGTCTCCACTGGAAGCCCCCACCTATCTGCCTCCGTCGCCGCCCCAATGCGAAAAGAGTGGGCTGAAAACTTGTCCGCCTCCAACCCCAACCTCTCCAGGCATTTCCGAAAGACTGCCACAAACTGGTACCTGGACAAAAACGATCCGTCCTGATGCTTCAACAACGGGCCCGTACGGCCAGGCCCCAATTCTAAGTACTGTTTAAAACAAGAGACAGGGCACATCAAGGCCCCCGCCAATGCCCATAAAGTGACCCTTCTTCCCCGACCAAGTTGATCCGTCTTAGACCGCCGGATCCAAAATTCCACAGAGTCTCCCAAATCAACTGTGTCTTCTCCCAAAACACCCCCCCCACGGGATGACGCTGGGGACACCAATTCGCCTATCCTCGTAGCTCCGAAGAAAGCCCAGGAAAACGCCAACCGAAACAAAACCAATTCAAAATAGGAAACACACACTCGCTCCAGCTGCGCACCCAGCTCTTCCAGCAGCTGGAATGACACCGGCCTCCGACTGTCCAGTCTATGAAGCCCCTTCCTCAAGCCCCTCACAGCTTGTCGAACCAAAAAATTCTTTGTTATGTCAACCATCCCCCGCAATTTACAACCAAACGCAACCCCTGCCATAAACCGATTAACCCTGGAAAAAGACCACTTACCGGAAGCCATCCGGCACATCCAACAAAGCAAAGCGCCTACAGAATCCTCGGCAGACTCCCCCGCCCCAAATTCCTGCCTCCAATTTGTCCATTCCATCCAAGCTGCTTCATACGCAGCCCACGTGCCAGGGGCCAATGATGCTCTGATCAACGAACTCGCCTCTCGAACACCAATTCCAAGAGCTCCGCCGGCCAGATGCTGCCAGCGGACTCCGCTTCCGGTGCCAGGCTCCAAAAACGATCCCACTGCAAGCGAGAAAGGGAATCAGCAATGGCGTTCTCAACCCCCGGTACATGCACTGCCACAACCCACGCATTAAGACAAAGGCACCGCAACACAAAGTACCGCAACAAGCGGACCACCGGAGGAGACGCGCCCGACAGGTTATTAATTGCCATGACTACTGACATATTGTCACAGTGAAAACGAATTTTTCTGTTGCTGAAATGCTCTCCCCAAACGGACACCGCCACCACAATTGGAAAAAACTCCAACAAAGTCAAATTCCGTGTAAACCCTGCTTCATGCCAAGCCGCGGGCCACTCTCCCACGCACCATCTGCCGCCGAAGTAAGCTCCAAAGCCCATACCCCCCGCGGCATCGGTGAAGAGCTCACAATCAAAATCATCTAAGACTTCCGCAATCATTAGCGACCGGCCATTGTACTTCTCTAAAAAACTGCCCCATAGCGCCAAATCCTCCCTAAGGTCCCGAGTCAACCTTATGTAATGCCTTGGGGAGCGCACTCCAGCGGTCGCCGATGCCAACCTTCTTGAGAAAACGCGGCCCATGGGCATGATGCGGCAAGCAAAATTAAGCTTACCCAACAAAGACTGGAGGTCCCTCAACTGGATTTTTCTAAGACGCGCAGCCGATCCCACCTCTGCCCGCAAAGCTGAGATCTTTTCTTCAGGCAGCCTGCACTCCATCAACACAGTATCAATAGTGATACCCAAAAAATTCAGACAAGTACACGGGCCTTCCGTCTTATCCTGAGCCAAGGGGACCCCGAACCGGCCAGACAACCACTCCATAGTCCCCAACAACGTCTGACACACTGCCGACCCAGCGGGGCCGATAAACAAAAAATCGTCAAGATAATAGATCGCCGACGAGAGCTGCGCCACATCACACACTGCCCATTCTAAAAAGGAACTAAACGCTTCAAAATAAGCGCAAGAAATGGAACACCCCATTGGTAAGCAACGATCAACAAAATAGGAACCGTCCCAAAAACAACCCAACAGTCGCATACTCTCAGGATGCACCGGCAGCAAGCGGAATGCCGACTCGATGTCCGTCTTCGCTAACAATGCTCCCCGACCACATTTCCGAACCCAGCTGACGGCTGCGTCAAACGAGGTATAAACCACCGCACAGAGGTCTGGGTCAATACCATCATTCACCGACAAACCCTTGGGGAACGACAAATGCTGAATGAGCCGAAATTTGTTCGGCTCCTTCTTTGGGACGACCCCTAACGGAGATACTACCAAATTGGGGATGGGGGGGGATGCAAACGGACCCGCCATCCGCCCACAAGCAACCTCCCCAAAAAGCTTTTTAGCCACAACCTCTGGGTGTCGCCGCGCCGACAACAAATTCTTTAACTGAAACGGAACAACATGAGGAGGGGGGGGGATCCGGAAACCAACACGAAAACCATCCTCCAACAATACCGCCTTATCCCGCTTGGGGTATCTATCTAGATAAGGGGCCATCTCGTGAAGCCTCACCGGGCTCACCCCCTTTTCCCAAATCTCCCCCTGCCTTGGGCCTACCCTTCTTAAAGCAACGAGCTGCTCCATGGGAGGACCCTCCACAACCTGAGCACTGATGCTTAAACTTGCAGGAGTTTCCAAACTTGCACTGGCTGTCGTTAAACTGCCAGCACACACCTGCCTTTGCTCCAACACCCCCTGCCTGGGTCCCCGCACCCCCAGCAGTAGTGTGGCCGGCCGACCCGGCCCCCCCGTGAAAGGGCTGACCATAACGAGCCGGAGCCATGACTTTTAACCATAAACCAATATCCTTCTGATCCCAACGGATACTGGGTCGCACGGCTTTCCGCTGCCTAAATTGTTCATCGTACCGCAACCATGTCTGCCCACCATAAATCCTATGAGCTTCCGCTATAGCATCCATGTAGCAGAATAGCCCAGAACAATTATCCGGCGCCTTTTCGCCAATGACGCTAGCTAGGATCGCAAAAGCCTGCAACCAGTTAACAAACGTTTGAGGGATCAGCCGCCACCTCCGCTTTTCTTCCTCCTCCTTCTTGCTATCATCCTTCTTTTTCTTATCCAAATTAAACTTCTCCAAAGGAAGGAGGGAAAAAATTTCCACGTATTCATCCTTCCAAATCTTTTCCTTCACTTCCTTCTTCAAATGCGCCCCCAGGGGGCCCTCAAAACAAACGTACACCTCCCCTCTGGCCCTATCATCCAAAATAATCCTATCTCCCTCCTTATCCTTCTCCTTCTCCTTTTGCCCGGGATCCGCCACACTATCCCCAGCAACCACCTCGCTTCCCGTCGGTACCACAACCACGGCCGATGCTGCCGCCCCAGAATCCGGCACCCACGCTGGGACAGGAGACCCGGACGCCCCCTGACTCGTCCTATCCAACTGCGCCAACAAATCACGCACACCCTTCAAAACATTGGTCAGACTACCGACATCAAACCCCGCCGCGCTCGGCCCCGCGACCCCCAGACCCCCTATGACGCCCTGCGCCTGGCCCCTGCTCACTCCCGGGGAAACTAAACTAGGTGAGGACGCACACAACATAGAGGAGTACTCACCAAGCTGCGTCGGTACATGAGACCCACCAGCCGAAAATCCTGACTCCAGACGACGCTCTCCTCCAGAATGGACCAGCACGGAAACGTCTTCGGCAGCTCGACCAGGGGGGACCTGGGAACCCGCCGCGCTCGACCTTGGTCGGATGACCCGGGAGCGAACCGGATAATGAGATGCAGGATGACTCCCCTCAGATGCCGACCGTGAAGGCGACCTCCTCCTGGATCGTGACCTCGACCGGGATGGCGCAGGCCCCTGCCGTGCGGGCGAATTTCTCCCCGTCGCTGACCTCCCTGATGGCGATCCGCTCCTCCGCGTCGAAGGGGAGCGGAACCTGGACCGCGACCTCCTCTCTGGCGATGATCTCCGCAGCTGCGATGCCCCACTCCTGGCAGGATCCTCGAACCCAGCGCGCGCTGTCATCCTGGAAGCTGCATCCATCCTGGGTTCGGCCGGTGATGTTCCTTGCAGAGCCGTATTCCACACTCCCGGCCCCGGAGGCCCCGCAGAAACTCCATCTCCATGCTGTCTAGCAGTCCCCCCGACAGGAGCATCGCCAGGGAGGACCGCCGCCATTTTGGTGTAGCTCAAAGCAGTAGAGGCAGCTGAGCCGGTCACATGACCCCTGGAGGGACCGCCCACCGCCGCAGGTCCTGAACGCCGAGCAGGATTCCTCCCTCGCCTGCTCCTGCCAGCTGCTGCAGGTGGATTCTTGTGGTGAGGAGGGTCCCCGGAGGGGCTCCTACGGCGCCGCTGAGGACCAGGAGCAGCATCAGGCGAGAACCTCTCCGGTGCCCTCGTCCTGCGCCCACTCCGGAGCGGTGGGGGGTCAGCTTCAGACACCGCATCCGGACCTCCCAGGATCTCCCTCAACGCTGTCCTGATCGCTGCTCCATCTGCGCCGCCGGCAGCAGCCCGAAGCTGCTCCAGGAGTCCTGCAGCCGATGCCATCAGATCAGGGGGAGACAAGGTGAGGTGACACGGGGACCTTCTCTAATGGTACCTCGCGCCGAAGTAGTGCCCCCCCCCTTTCTCCCTGGACATATATACAGCCCCCACCCTGTCCCCTCCCCTGGCCCTATAGATCCACCCCCCCTAAACTCTTGACCCCGCAAAAGCCCGCTCTTTCTACAGAAAAACATTAACCCCTTGCTGCCCTGCAAAGGTGAGTCATGGGTCACTACGCCCATGGCTCTGCCCTGGCTCCGTTCAGCCTTTACATTTAGGCAGGCTCACCTCACTACAATAATGCCAAACATGTGGATGCTGAGGTTTAGGTACATTATGAGCTCAGAAGAGAGGGGTATTTGAAGTTGGCAGAGCATATTTTGCTTGATTTCTGTTTTGCGTTTCTCCAGAGCCTTTGTGCGATCAGTAAAATGGAAGCCCCCTCTGTTTCCGTTAACTGGTGATGGACCTGAGTGGGGACTTGTGTTTTTGTGGGTTGAGTTGAATGCTATTTGGTTGTGATTAAGGTACAAAACATTTTGGATCAGTTCACATCGTGTGCTCTATGCTGAGCGCTTACATCAGGGTTTCCATATACATCTCCAAAATACATGATTCAGGTCAAAGCCACGATGAATCTATTCACTAATGAGGAAGCAGAGTTACTCCAGACTCTGTTTGGCCTCTGTTCAGCGGTGTCCGTCTTTTCAAAGGTGAACAAAACTGTTGATGAGATGACTGCACTTTTGTGCACGCCTAAAAAGAGGCGTAAAAAAGATATATACCACCAGACCACAGGCCAGATGTGAGGTGAAAGTGACTCCCAATGCTGAATTTCCTTTGGGAATTTTGTCTGAATTACGTTTTTCAGAGATTTAGGTCATGTGCCCAAGATATGCGCGAGCTGTGTCCTAGACGCAGTGTGTGTTCTCCTGAGGATACACGAGTGTTCAATGCCGAATACTGTAGTAGCATGTTCCCACGATTAGAGTTTGGGGCACTGTGGGATTTCGCTCTGTTTTCCATGCAGAGAACACTCGCGTCTCCACAAGCATAAATTGACAGGATGGAAAGATGGAAAGCTGCACCGCATGTCACTTTATGCTGTGGAGAAAAGAAGTACAGTGGACATGAGATTTCTATAAATTTAATTCACTGTGATTTTACTTACAATGCAGCGTTTTGGATGCTGCGAAAACACGCTGTGTCCAAAACGTTGCTAACACTGATGGTGGGCATGCACCAGTACACCTAATCCCAGGTGCAAGTGCTCAGCGTAGAGCGCAGAATAAATATGAGCTGCACCGTACTGCAAATACTTTTTGCATTAGTGTATTCTGAGAGCTATAGTTTTGTATTTCTTCTATGATGGAGCTGAATGGCAACTTTATTTTTGCGGGACAAGATGATGCTTTCAGCTGTACCATTTTTATTTATATTAGACTTTTTTATCGTGTTTTATGCCACTTGTTTTGTCAGCTGATGATAAAAAGACAGTTTTTGCTACTTTTTTTTATTTATTTTTTAACAGTGTTCACTGAAGTGGTTAACTAGTGTGACAGTGTTATAGATCGGATTGTTACGGATGCGGCAATACCAAATATGTGTACTTTTTTTCTTTCTTTCACAAATATAAATATTTTTTGGGGTAATGTTTTTTTTATTTTTTTTTTTGTGATTTTGTTCATATTTTCCCTTTTTGATTTATTTTTTTATCTATTTCTTTCTTTCTTTCTTTATTTGTTTAACTTTTTTTACTTAGACCCTTTATGAGACTTTACATTACATTACCCTGATTGCAGCTGCAATGTCCTAAAGTGCTTGATCACTGCAGAACATCGTAGCTGTCAGAACTGCACAATGAGAGTCAGTGATCATGCTGCAAGCATGTTGTAGCTGGTATTCAACTATTGCCCACTGCTACAACCTTGGCAACATTTGGAATATGGAGTTCCAGCACGTAGGCACGTCACATACCAGTCAGTGAGGTGGCACTTGCAAGTGCTGCTGCAGCACTGCCAGACAGGCAGCAGCAGTAGCTGACTTACGGAAATGGGCATATACGAGGTACAAGTAGCTCAGGCAAATCTAGGTAGGTTTTCAGAAACCGCTGAAGCACTAAGTTGAGCACTTAGGTCAAGCATGGTAAGTTCAGTGGCGAGAGCCACAGATATAAGTCTTGCCTGTTATAGCTTTCCACAACTCTGTGGCGGTGTGCTGTTTGTCACCTAAACAAATTAGTGTCAGCAGAGCCGGTTGCCGCTTCACCGAAGCAGTGATACAATGCTTCCAGCTTAGGACTGATATGGACGACGTTCTCCAAGTTAACAATTTGGAGATGGAGGAGAATGAGGGGGTGAAGGAAATAGTTTAGGAAATGGAGGAAGCCCTGATGGAACTAGGGCCAGCAGTCTTCGGCATCGGTAGCAGGTGTGCTGTCCCAGTGTCCGACTTCTAGTCTCCACAAGGTTCACCCACCTCACCTTCCCTGTTTCTCACATTGTGCGGCATCCTTTTGGGTAACCAATGCACAATGGGCTGGCAGCTGACATTGGCATGCCTGCTATGACAACACATGACGTCACTGCCATGCGCCCCCAGTGACGGTACTACCGGCGTCAGCAGTCAACAATGTGTATTGTAGTGCAGGGACCCGATGAGTCTCTGCACTGCAATGCATTTCAGCTAGATGTGTGTCCTTAAAAGCACATCTAGCTGAATAAGGTACTGCAGTTAACGGGCCCTCTTTACTGGTTTTGGTCGCCAGCTCTGAGTCATAATACCAGCTTTTGTATTCTACCCAGGGTCCCCTGCTCGAAATCAGGAACTTCAAATATGTGCAATAAGTTTACAACAGTGTGGAGTTAAGGAGAATCTGTAAGTAGGATCAATCTTTCTCAGCTGTCTATACTGACATGCAGGTCAAAGGAAGCTGAAAAAATTATACTTTGCGATCTGGTGTCTTATTCTAGAGATATCCATGTCTTTATTATATGCAAATGATCTGTTAAGGTCTATGTGCCTGACACTGAACTCCCTGAGAAAATGCCTCCAAAGCTTATTATAGATGAAAGGGGCCATTAACTGTGTGAGATATGTAATGACTGACTTTGCTCTCATAATTACACACAACTCTGTAGTGAGATCAGGGCTAACATGTATAGGAAAAGTGTGATTTGTCTCATTCAAAAACATTTGCACTGCAGGTGTCCTCTCACAGTGGTTTAGCTTCTATAGCAAAGGTAGCCAGTGTGTGGGAAGGGACAGGACAGCAGAGCTGACAGCAGTGTGCGCAGACAACGGCAAATGTGTTCACAATGAGGCAAGGTTCCACTCCACTGTATGGTGTTGGTTATAATCAGGAACAGATGACAGCACTATAGGAGGACAACTGTAGATGAAAATGTGCTTGAAATGAGACAAAGTTCACCTCTGCTGTACTGTGTTAACTCCAGGTGTGGGATTCAGCTGGTTCTGTCCGGTTCTGGAGAACCGGTTGTTAAAATAGCAGCCGGTTCCCAGAACCGGCACGAAACAGCTCTGGCAATCCGGTTCCCTGTATTCTTTTGTGTTAGTGTCTGTTTAAGACTCTAACACAAATGAATCCCCGTACCTCCGCGCCACACTTCCGGGTTCAGTGAAGCCTGTCTGCTCCCTGACCCGGCATACAGCAACACGCTGACGCATCAGAGAGGTCACGGCAGCGTGGGGAGGTAGCTACTCCTCCTGCTGTCTGTCAGCGTCAGTGTGTGCAGACTAGTGCCGCGGAGGATGGAAGACACAAGAGAGGTCGCCGGTGCTTGGAGCAGGTAAGCGCTCAGTGAGCCGAAGATGCAGAGAGCAGGGAGAGGAGCCGTATTAACATGGCAGCTATATGTGGCTATATGGGGAGAGGCCACATAAGATGGGAGCGCTATATGGGGAGAGGGGCCACATTAAGATGGTAGTGCTATATGGGGAGAGGGGCCACATTAAGATGGGAGATATATGTGGCTATATGGGGAGAAGAGGCCATATAAGATGGGAGCTATATGTGGCTATATGGGGAGAAGAGGCCATATAAGATGGGAGCTATATGTGGCTATATGGGGAAAGGAGGCCATATAAGATGGGAGCTATATGTGGCTATATGAGGAGAGGCCACATAAGACGGGAGCTATATGGGACAGGATCTGCAGGGGAAAAGGAGCACATGGGATGAGATCTGCTGGGGAAAGAGGCCATAATGGGATGGGATCTGTAGGGAAAGAGGCCATAATGGGATGGGATCTGCAGGGGAAAAGAGGCCATAATGGGATGGGATCTGCAGGGTGAAAGAGGCCATAATGGGATGGGATCTGCAGGGGGAAAGAGGCCATAATGGGATGGGATATTCAACGGAAAGAGGCCATAATGAGATGGGATCTGCAGGGGGAAAGAGGCCATAATGGGATGGGATCTGTAAGAGAAAGAGGCCATAATGGGATGGGATCTGCAAGGGAAAGAGGACATAATGGGATGAGATCTGCAAGGGAAAGAGGCCATAATGGGATGAGATCTGCAAGGGAAAGAGGCCATAATGGGATGGGATCTGCAGGGGGAAAGAGGCCATAATGAGATGGAATTTGCAGGGGGAAAGAGGCCATAATGGGATGGGATCTGCAAGGGAAAGAGGTCATAATGAGATGGGATCTGCAGGGGAAAGAGGACATAATGGGATGGGATCTGCAGGGGGAAAGAGGCCATAATGGGATGGGATCTGCAAGGGAAAGAGGCCATAATGGGATGGGATCTGCAAGGGAAAGAGGCCATAATGAGATGGGATCTGCAGGGGAAAGAGGCCACATGGGATGGGATCTGTATGGGGAAAGTCGTCCGTTCCAATTTTAGCAGGGCTCCTTTGGTAATAATTTTTAAAAACTGTAGAAAAATCAATTAATACAATATGACTGACAGTGACGGGAACAACTAGTATTGGACAGGAGAGTGAAGGTATAGGAGGGGATGGAGATTTTGAATTACTTGTATTTTTTGGTTGAGGAAAGTACATGAAAATGGGTGTGGCTAACAAAATGGGCGTGGTTATAGAATGGGTGTGGGTTTTCAAATGGGCGGGGTTTACAGAGAACCTGAATCCCACCCCTGGTTAAATCTGTTGTATTTTCATATCTCTGATCACAGTGCAGATCTCTGTGTGATTATGAGTGCAAAGTGGATCCAGTTGGATAAAAATACACTAGGTGGGCTATACTGCTGCAGTAAATAGATTCTTCAACAATGATAGTAATAAGGTTTTCTTAGTCACAACATATTTCGACACCGTACTGACTCCTTTAGCAAATGATAAATCCAAAAGACTATGAGAGCAAAGTGATAGTCATTACATGTCTCACACTGTCATTACAGACTTATTTCATTTAAAAAAAGCTCTCGAGGCAGATTCTTATACACATCTATGCCCAGCCTATATGTTGCAAGTGGGTCACATATAGATCTTCTTAACTCCTCATTTGCATATAATAAAAATGTGTATTTCTTGAAAATAAGGCATCAGATCACAGATATCAAGGTATCATTTTTTTCAGTATCTGTGACCTACATATCTACTTAATTGGCTTAGGAATCTTGATCCTTTTGACAGATTCTCTTTAAAGTGAGCCTCTCAGGTGCAATATGCACCCAGAACCACGAGCAGTTCTGGGTGCATACTTCTAATCCCTGCCTAGCAGCCCCTGTATCTAGTAGCATGTATAAAGAGATCTTTAGAAAAGGTGTTTCTAAAGATCTTTTATCATATGCTAATGAGCTCGGGGACTAGCCCCTGGGCGTTAGTTCCCTTAGCTAGTCGGCTCTCTTAGCATGTAAGTACGCCCCTGTGGGCATGCTAACATGCTAATGAATGTGCAACATCAGAGGCATGGTCGGGCTCACCTCTATTGCCAGTACTAGTTTTTGGCTCAGTGCACAAGATCAGAATATCCCCGGACTTCTGGTTATGAGCACTACACCAGTTTGAAACCGAAATGCGTACACCCAGCTTCATAATATGCAAGACTGGAAGTCTGGGACTTCTGATCATACGCACAGAGCCGAAAACCAGTGGTGGCAGCCGAGAGGTGAGCGCGACTATCCCTCTGACGCTGCACATTCAGTAGCATGTTAGCACGCCCACAGGGGCGTGTTTACATGCTTAGGGGGCCGACTAGCCAAGGGAAGTAACACCCTTGTGACTAGTCACTCCGCTCATTAGCATATCATATGGGATCTTAGGAAATACTTTTTGTAAACATCCCTTTATCTATGCTAGTGTATACAGGGACAGTTAGGCAGGGATTAGCAATATACACCCAGAAATACTCATTGCTCTGTGCATATTTCACCTTACAGGTTCTCTTTAAAACCAAGAACCAAGCACAGTAAATTTTTGCTGCTTGGACATTAAAGGGTTTAGTAGAGAAGCCAACCTCTTTAAGAAAAGCCAGCGTTTACAAGAGTGAGTGCAGCTCATTATTAGTGGCTTCCTGTTCTGGCTAAGTGAGTGGGGTCTCCCTTTATGGACTCCATATGTCTTTATAAGGAAAATAGAAAGATGTTTTCTTTAAAAAAAAAAAAACCTACGCAATTTACATTTAGAATAGTCGGTTCAATTACAACATATGGATATGACGCTGATTTGTCCAAATTTGTTTGGTCGTGTAGTCTATATATACAAAATAGAGCCACACATACTTGGACTACTCGATAACATTATGAAATCAAAACAAGTTTAATAAAAAAAATGAAATGTTTATTTTAGGAGTGTCTTGTTTTTTTCATTAAAGTTAAATATTTTTGCCAGTGAAAACACTTTGAACCATTTCATTGACTATTTTAATTGGCTGGAGTTGCCTGCTAGATTGGCCTCTAATCTGTGCAAGAATGTTGTTTGGAAAACCTGAAGTATGCCCAACATCTAGGCAGCATTCATCACTCTCGCACTTTCTGGTCACTTTAGACCCACATTGCGCTGACGTTGGCAGCTGCAGAAGGAACTCACTCCATCTATCACATAAAAGGCCAATTCACCCTCATCCTAGTCTGGACGGTTAGGTGTGGCTCTTAGCTAACGGTGAAAGTTGGGGTGCTAGTGAAAGCTGACAACTTAAAACTCGAATAGATGGGGTCATATGCTGTCTGTTTTAATGTAAATTCTGAACATAAAGATAATGGCACAAATATGAAGCCATGATTTAATGATAAGCTTTCTGTACACATAGCCTGATGTGGAATGTTATTCCATCATTGCATATGGCAAATTAGAGGAGGACATATTTTGTTTGGCACAGATTGCACTAAATTTTGAGAAGTTGTAATTTCTGTAGCAACTTAAGTTGCTCTATTCAGTGTGGTTATATAAATAACCGGTAACTTAGCTTCCTATGCAATATTACATTCAGATATTATGAACTATGGGAGAGGTATTCCAGACATTTACTGAAATCATACCTTGCAAAGTATCTGAAAAATATGTTAGGATCAACTGGCAAGAATGTTATGAAAAGGGACATCTATTCCTTTTATCCCCTCTTTAATGCATACTATTCATCAACACTTGGCACCAACTGTAGGACAGTATTTAGTGTAGCCGAGAGCTAATCTATGCCTCTATGAATACTTTTTTTGTGTAAGTGAGATCAGAAAGAGAAATGTGGCACAAGGTCCAAAAAGAAAAAAACACAAGAACAGAAAATAACATTTGGATATATATATATATATATATATATATATATATATATATATACACACACTAGAAGGTGGCCCGATTCTACGCATCGGGTATTCTAGAATTTACGTATTGTGTAGTTAATGTATGATTTTTGTTATATATATATATATATATATATATATATATATATATATATATATATATATATATATATATATATATATATATATATATATAGTATATATATATATATATATATATATATACAGTTAGGTCCAGAAATATTTGGACAGTGACACAATTTTCGCGAGTTGGGCTCTGCATGCCACCACATTGGATTTGAAATGAAACCTCTACAACAGAATTCAAGTGCAGATTGTAACGTTTAATTTGAAGGTTTGAACAAAAATATCTGATAGAAATTGTAGGAATTGTACACATTTCTTTACAAACACTCCACATTTTAGGAGGTCAAAAGTAATTGGACAAATAAACCAAACCCAAACAAAATATTTTTATTTTCAATATTTTGTTGCGAATCCTTTGGAGGCAATCATTGCCTTAAGTCTGGAACCCATGGACATCACCAAACGCTGGGTTTCCTCCTTCTTAATGCTTTGCCAGGCCTTTACAGCCACAGCCTTCAGGTCTTGCTTGTTTGTGGGTCTTTCCGTCTTAAGTCTGGATTTGAGCAAGTGAAATGCATGCTCAATTAGGTTAAGATCTGGTGATTGACTTGGCCATTGCAGAATGTTCCACTTTTTTGCACTCATGAACTCCTGGGTAGCTTTGGCTGTATGCTTGGGGTCATTGTCCATCTTTACTATGAAGCGCCGTCCGATCAACTTTGCGGCATTTGGCTGAATCTAGGCTGAAAGTATATTCCGGTACACTTCAGAATTCATCCGGCTACTCTTGTCTGCTGTTATGTCATCAATAAACACAAGTGACCCAGTGCCATTGAAAGCCATGCATGCCCATGCCATCACGTTGCCTCCACCATGTTTTACAGAGGATGTGGTGTGCCTTGGATCATGTGCCGTTCCCTTTCTTCTCCAAACGTTTTTCTTCCCATCATTCTGGTACAGGTTGATCTTTGTCTCATCTGTCCATAGAATACTTTTCCAGAACTGAGCTGGCTTTATGAGGTGTTTTTCAGCAAATTTAACTCTGGCCTGTCTATTTTTGGAATTGATGAATGGTTTGCATCTAGATGTGAACCCTTTGTATTTACTTTCATGGAGTCTTCTCTTTACTGTTGACTTAGAGACAGATACACCTACTTCCCTGAGAGTGTTCTGGACTTCAGTTGATGTTGTGAACGGGTTCTTCTTCACCAAAGAAAGTATGCGGCGATCATCCACCACTGTTGTCATCCGTGGACGCCCAGGCCTTTTTGAGTTCCCAAGCTCACCAGTCAATTCCTTTTTTCTCAGAATGTA
Organism: Anomaloglossus baeobatrachus; assembly: GCF_048569485.1. NCBI lineage: Eukaryota > Metazoa > Chordata > Amphibia > Anura > Aromobatidae > Anomaloglossus > Anomaloglossus baeobatrachus. The sequence continues at coordinate 281,689,347 of NC_134355.1, read as the reverse complement.
CCCGACTGTTGATTTTGCTACTCCAAGCATGTCTGCTATCTCTCTGATGGATTTTTTCTTTTTTTTCACCCTCAGGATGTTCTGCTTCACCTCAATTGAGAACTCCTTAGACCGCATGTTGTCTGGTCACAGCAACAACTTCCAAATGCAAAACCACACACCTGTAATCAACCCCAGACCTTTTAACTACTTCATTGATTACAGGTTAACGAGGGAGACGCCTTCAGAGTTAATTGCAGCCCTTAGAGTCCCTTGTCCAATTACTTTTAGTCCCTTGAAAAAGAGGAGGCTATGCATTACAGAGCTATGATTCCTAAACCCTTTCTCCGATTTGGATGTGAAAACTCTCATATTGCAGCTGGGAGTGTGCACTTTCAGCCCATATTATATATGTAATTGTATTTCTGAACATGTTTTTGTAAACAGCTAAAATAACAAAACTTGTGTCACTGTCCAAATATTTCTGGACCTAACTGTATATATATATGTTGTTGTGTGTAGTTGCCAAGTGTTTGTGTAGTGCGCTTTAAATGTTCTGGATGTTGTCTGGGTGTAGCGGGGGGGTGAGAACGGTGTTGTTTGTGTGTTGCGTTGTGTGTGTTGCGTTGTTTGTGGAGCGCTGTGTGTCTGTAGCGTTCTGTGTGTGTGGTGCTGTGTGTGTTGCGCGGTTTGTGTGGGTGTGGAGTGTGTGTGTGTTTTGGGGGGTATGTTTTGTGCAGTGTTTGTGTTGTGCGGTATGTGCGTATATTTGTGTGTGGCGCGGTGTTTGTGTGTTGGGTGTTGTGTGTGTGCGGCGTTGTCTGTGTGTGTGGGTGTCTGTGTAGGGCGGTGTTTGTGGTTCCCAGTGTGTGTGTGGTGTGTTGTGCGGTGCGTGTGTGGCGGTGTGTGTGTATTTTGGGGGGAGGTGTGCCCCCCCATCGTGCTCCATCCCCCATGCTGCGCACCCCCCATCGTGCTCCATCCCCCATGCTGCGCACCCTCCATCGTGCTCCATCCCCCATGCTGCGCACCCCCCATCGTGCTCCATCCCCCATGCTGCGCACCCCCCATCGTGCTCCATCCCCCATGTTGCGCACCCCCCATCATGCTCCATCCCCTATGTTGCGCACCCCCCATTGTGCTCCATCCCCCATGCTGCGCACCCCCCATCGTGTTTCATCCCCCCATTCTGGGCAACCCCCATCGTGCTCCATCCCCCATGCTGCACTCCCCATCGTGCTCCATCCCCCATGCTATGCACCCCATCGTGCTCCATCCCCCATGCTATGCACCCCCCATCGTGCTCCATCCCCCATTCTGCGCACCCCCTATCGTGCTCTATCCCCCATGCTGCACCCCCCATCGTGCTCCATCCCTCATGCTGTGCACCCCCCATCGTGTTTCATCCCCCCATTTTTGGCACCCCCCATCGTGGTCCAACCCCCATGCTGCACACCCCCCATTATGTTTCATCCCCCCATTCTGGGCACCCCCCATTGTGGTCCACCCCCCATGCTGCACCCCCCATCGTGGTCCACCCCCCATGCTTCACCCCCATCGTGCTCCATCCCCCATGCTGCACTCCCCATCGTGTCCATCCCGCATGCTGCGAACCCCTCAGAGAGGAGTATAATAGGAGGAGTATAATAGGAGGAGTATAATGGGAGGAGTAGTCCTGGGGCAAAAGGAGTATAATGGGAGGAGTAGTCCTGGGGGGTGGTGTACAGGTGCCCAACGTGTGCGGGGGGCGTGGCCTAGTGGGCATCACGTGCAGGGGTGTGGCCTAGCGGGCATCACGTGCAGGGGCGTGGCCTAGCGGGCATCGCATGCGGGGGGCGTGGCCTAGCGGGCATCATGTGTGGGGGCGTGGCCTAGCGGGCATCGCATGCGGGGCGTGGCCTAGCGGGCATTGCATGCGGGGGGCGGGCCTGGCCAAACGGTTAATCCATGCGGGGGGCGGGGCCAATCTGTGTGGAGGGGCGGGGCCAGGCCGAGCCCAGTGGCCAATCCGATTAATCCATGCAGGGTGCGGGGCAGAGCCGAGCGACCAATCCGTGTGGAGGGGCAGGGCCAGGCCGAGCCCAGCGGCCAATCCGACGGTTGTCACTGTAAGGACACAATTTTGGAGCAAGACAGACAGACAGACAGACAGACAGAATAAGGCAATTATATATCTATCTATATATATATATATATATATATATACCATTTATATACATATATATATATATATATATATATATATATATATATATATATATATATATATACACACACATACATTTTTTTTGTTGCTTATATGTTTATAACGTCTACACCCAAGCTCCATTCACATCAGCTAAAAAGAGGAATACACCAATATTTTAAAGGGTATATACAGTATAGCAATGTATCTGAATACAATTCCTATTTTTTATTCACAATTGTGAGCAAGATTGTGCAAGATTTTTTGTTGTTGAGATTTAGTGATTGTGGGAGATTGTGGCTCAGTGGCAAAGGGACTGGCCTGGACAGAGGATTTTTCTCCCCTTGCTTCTTGTGTCTTGGGATTATCGCTGGCGTTCACTCACCAAGGATGTGTTGCAGTTGTATTTCTGTTCTGTACCCTAAACTTCATTTGCCCTTTAATATTGCAAATGTTTGAGGTTGTTTACATGGAATAAACCCTTTAAGGTTACACAACATAAAGGTACCGTCACACTAAGCAACATCGCTAGGAACATCGCTACTGAGGCACAACTTGCTAGCGATGTTGCTGTGTGTGACATCCAGCAACAACCTGGCCCCTGCTGTGAGGTCATTGGTTGTTGCTGAATGTCCTGGACCATTTTTTAGTTGTTGCTCTTCCGCTGTGAAGCATACATCGCTGTGTGTGACAGCGACAGAGCAACAACTAAATATGCAGTGAGCAGGGAGCCGGCTTCTGCGGACTCTGGTAACCAATGTAAATATTGGGTAACCAAGAAGCCCTTTCCTTGGTTACCCGATATTTACCTTTTTTACCAGCGTCCGCCGCTCTCAGCTGTCAGTGCCGGCTCCCTGCTCCCTGCACACGTAGCTGGAGTACACATCGGGTAATTAAACCGATGTGTACTGTGGCTAGGAGTGCAGGGAACAGGGAGCCGGCACTGGCAGTGCGAGAGTGGCAGTGCGAGAGTGGCGGATGCTGGTATCGAAGGTAAATATTGGGTAACCAAGGGAAGAGCTTCTTGGTTACCCGATGTTTACCGTAGTTACCAGCGTCCGCAGAAGCCGGCTCCCTGCTGCCTGCACACGTAGCAGAGCACACATCGAGTAATTAATCCGATGTGTACTGTCGCTAGGTGTGCAGGGAGCCAGCGCTAAGCGGTGTGCGCTGGTAACCAAGGTAAATATCTGGTTGGTTACCCGATAGTTACCTTAGTTACCAAGCGCAGCATGCTTCCACGTGTAGCAACACTCCAGCGATCCCTGTCAGGTCAGGTTGCTGGTGGGATCGCTGGAGCGTCGCTTAGTGTGACATCTCACCAGCGACCTCCTAGCAACTTACCAGCGATCCCTATCAGGTTGTATCGTTGTTGGGATCGCTGGTAAGTTGTTTAGCATGACTGGGCCTTAAGACTGCATGGTCAATATAAAAACTTAAATGACAAATGGTGCAGATGGTGTCTTACCTGGAAATACAAGATAAAGGATTTCCCAGATATACTAACCTGATGTGGTTGTGTGAATGCTGGTTGCTGTAGATCCCAGAGTAAATGGTGAAAATAAGGATAGAAAGGTTAATCTGGTCTGCCAGTGAAGGAGATAATCCCAAAAACAGCCATTAGCCAACACAGGTCAAACAGCATCGCGGATTAACCCTACTATGCTTGTATATGAAGACTGCATGGTAAAATCCATTTTAGTCCCTGATGTAACTACTATATATGTTACCAATAGAGATGAGCGAACCGGTCCCGGTTCGGCTCGAGGTCGGTTCGCCGAACGGAGGTCCCGTTCGAGTTCGGCTCGTCGAACGTTCGACGAACCGAACTCGAACTGCATAGGAAACAATGGCAGGCAATCCCAAACACAGAAAAACACCTAGAAAACACCCTCAAAGGTGTCCAAAAGGTGACAAACAACTCACAACACATGGGAAAGTGACAAGGACATATACTCATGCGAAAACAAAAGAGCTGGACAAGGAAAAAGAGGAGGACACACAGATATATGAGTATATGCAAGGAAACATCGATTCCATTATTGTGCAACGTGATCCCTGCTCATTTTAGGCTTCCAATCTTGATAAATTGCCTGAGCTCGCCACGTACGCCTTGGGGATCTTGTGTGTCCTGCAGTCAGCGTTCTCTCGGAACCTGTCTTCAGTGCTGCTGGGGGTCTGCTGGCAGATAAGCACACGTGTCTGTCCACTGACAATGTGGACATGGCTCTCAGAGGACTTTTCTTCCCCTGGGTCAGCCAGGGGACGGGAAAGGCACGCGTATTTTTGAGAGTGCTTCATGCAAAGCATCTTTTTCATTTTGAAAAGGGGCATCAACAGATGTCAGTCAAGAGGGGTGTGTGTGGCCCAATTAGTGGCAACGAGGGAGACTGTGGTTGGAGTCCCCTCGCTGTGTTTCTAAAAGAACCAAGATGAACAAGTCATGGCTCTCAGAGGACTTTTCTTCCCCTGGGTCAGCCAGGGGACGGGAAAGGCACGCGTATTTTTGAGAGTGCTTCATGCAAAGCATCTTTTTCATTTTCAAAAGGGGCATCAACTGATCCCAGGCAAGTGGGGTGTGTGTGGCCCAGTTAGTGGAAACGAGGGAGACTGTGGTTGGAGTCCCCTCGCTGTGTTTCTAAAAGAACCAAGATGAACAAGTCATGGCTCTCAGAGGACTTTTCTTCCCCTGGGTCAGCCAGGGGACGGGAAAGGCACGCGTATTTTTGAGAGTGCTTCATGCAAAGCATCTTTTTCTTTTTCAAAAGGGGGCTCAACCGATCCCAGGCAAGTGGGGTGTGTGTGGCCCAGTTAGTGGAAACGAGGGATTGAATAGGATAACTGAAGTGAGCACTAATATATATATTATGAGTGCAAGCCAAAAATTACATACTATATACAGATAAGGCTGCACATCAAACTTAGATAATGGTATAATGCCTCAAGCATATGGACAAATATTGGAATATACAATGAAAAATGCTACTTGCTAATTTGAACATGTGAATAATGAATTGCATACCTGCCATGAATATTAGGAAAAAGGAGATATTTAGCAATCGCATTGATCAATGTAACTGAGCCCCAAGGCCTCGTCAAGGCATATCTCTATATTGGGGTCCCTAGCTCTGTGACCCTAACTGTGTGTCATCTCATTGCAATTAAAAACTGCTATGGGTGGAGAGGGGTAACTAAGGACTTTCTTATATAGGAGATGGAAAAAACATGGCCGAAAGGGGCGGAGCTGTGTTCACATTCAGAAAAAAACTACATATAATTGAATAGGATAACTGAAGTGAGCACTAATATATATATTATGAGTGCAAGCCAAAAATTACATACTATATACAGATAAGGCTGCACATCAAACTTAGATAATGGTATAATGCCTCAAGCATATGGACAAATATTGGAATATACAATGAAAAATGCTACTTGCTAATTTGAACATGTGAATAATGAATTGCATACCTGCCATGAATATTAGGAAAAAGGAGATATTTAGCAATCGCATTGATCAATGTAACTGAGCCCCAAGGCCTCGTCAAGGCATATCTCTATATTGGGGTCCCTAGCTCTGTGACCCTAACTGTGTGTCATCTCATTGCAATTAAAAACTGCTATGGGTGGAGAGGGGTAACTAAGGACTTTCTTATATAGGAGATGGAAAAAACATGGCCGAAAGGGGCGGAGCTGTGTTCACATTCAGAAAAAAACTACATATAATTGAATAGGATAACTGAAGTGAGCACTAATATATATATTATGAGTGCAAGCCAAAAATTACATACTATATACAGATAAGGCTGCACATCAAACTTAGATAATGGTATAATGCCTCAAGCATATGGACAAATATTGGAATATACAATGAAAAATGCTACTTGATAATTTGAACATGTGAATAATGAATTGCATACCTGCCATGAATATTAGGAAAAAGGAGATATTTAGCAATCGCATTGATCAATGTAACTGAGCCCCAAGGCCTCGTCAAGGCATATCTCTATATTGGGGTCCCTAGCTCTGTGACCCTAACTGTGTGTCATCTCATTGCAATTAAAAACTGCTATGGGTGGAGAGGGGTAACTAAGGACTTTCTTATATAGGAGACGGAAAAAAACATGGCCGAAAGGGGCGGAGCTGTGTTCACATTCAGAAAAAAACTACATATAATTGAATAGGATAACTGAAGTGAGCACTAATATATATATTATGAGTGCAAGCCAAAAATTACATACTATATACAGATAAGGCTGCACATCAAACTTAGATAATGGTATAATGCCTCAAGCATATGGACAAATATTGGAATATACAATGAAAAATGCTACTTGCTAATTTGAACATGTGAATAATGAATTGCATACCTGCCATGAATATTAGGAAAAAGGAGATATTTAGCAATCGCATTGATCAATGTAACTGAGCCCCAAGGCCTCGTCAAGGCATATCTCTATATTGGGGTCCCTAGCTCTGTGACCCTAACTGTGTGTCATCTCATTGCAATTAAAAACTGCTATGGGTGGAGAGGGGTAACTAAGGACTTTCTTATATAGGAGATGGAAAAAACATGGCCGAAAGGGGCGGAGCTGTGTTCACATTCAGAAAAAAACTACATATAATTGAATAGGATAACTGAAGTGAGCACTAATATATATATTATGAGTGCAAGCCAAAAATTACATACTATATACAGATAAGGCTGCACATCAAACTTAGATAATGGTATAATGCCTCAAGCATATGGACAAATATTGGAATGTACAATGAAAAATGCTACTTGCTAATTTGAACATGTGAATAATGAATTGCATACCTGCCATGAATATTAGGAAAAAGGAGATATTTAGCAATCGCATTGATCAATGTAACTGAGCCCCAAGGCCTCGTCAAGGCATATCTCTATATTGGGGTCCCTAGCTCTGTGACCCTAACTGTGTGTCATCTCATTGCAATTAAAAACTGCTATGGGTGGAGAGGGGTAACTAAGGACTTTCTTATATAGGAGATGGAAAAAACATGGCCGAAAAGGGCGGAGCTGTGTTCACATTCAGAAAAAAACTACATATAATTGAATAGGATAACTGAAGTGAGCACTAATATATATATTATGAGTGCAAGCCAAAAATTACATACTATATACAGATAAGGCTGCACATCAAACTTAGATAATGGTATAATGCCTCAAGCATATGGACAAATATTGGAATATACAATGAAAAATGCTACTTGCTAATTTGAACATGTGAATAATGAATTGCATACCTGCCATGAATATTAGGAAAAAGGAGATATTTAGCAATCGCATTGATCAATGTAACTGAGCCCCAAGGCCTCGTCAAGGCATATCTCTATATTGGGGTCCCTAGCTCTGTGACCCTAACTGTGTGTCATCTCATTGCAATTAAAAACTGCTATGGGTGGAGAGGGGTAACTAAGGACTTTCTTATATAGGAGATGGAAAAAACATGGCCGAAAGGGGCGGAGCAGTGTTCACATTCAGAAAAAAACTACATATAATTGAATAGGATAACTGAAGTGAGCACTAATATATATATTATGAGTGCAAGCCAAAAATTACATACTATATACAGATAAGGCTGCACATCAAACTTAGATAATGGTATAATGCCTCAAGCATATGGACAAATATTGGAATATACAATGAAAAATGCTACTTGCTAATTTGAACATGTGAATAATGAATTGCATACCTGCCATGAATATTAGGAAAAAGGAGATATTTAGCAATCGCATTGATCAATGTAACTGAGCCCCAAGGCCTCGTCAAGGCATATCTCTATATTGGGGTCCCTAGCTCTGTGACCCTAACTGTGTGTCATCTCATTGCAATTAAAAACTGCTATGGGTGGAGAGGGGTAACTAAGGACTTTCTTATATAGGAGATGGAAAAAACATGGCCGAAAGGGGCGGAGCTGTGTTCACATTCAGAAAAAAACTACATATAATTGAATAGGATAACTGAAGTGAGCACTAATATATATATTATGAGTGCAAGCCAAAAATTACATACTATATACAGATAAGGCTGCACATCAAACTTAGATAATGGTATAATGCCTCAAGCATATGGACAAATATTGGAATATACAATGAAAAATGCTACTTGCTAATTTGAACATGTGAATAATGAATTGCATACCTGCCATGAATATTAGGAAAAAGGAGATATTTAGCAATCGCATTGATCAATGTAACTGAGCCCCAAGGCCTCGTCAAGGCATATCTCTATATTGGGGTCCCTAGCTCTGTGACCCTAACTGTGTGTCATCTCATTGCAATTAAAAACTGCTATGGGTGGAGAGGGGTAACTAAGGACTTTCTTATATAGGAGATGGAAAAAACATGGCCGAAAGGGGCGGAGCTGTGTTCACATTCAGAAAAAAACTACATATAATTGAATAGGATAACTGAAGTGAGCACTAATATATATATTATGAGTGCAAGCCAAAAATTACATACTATATACAGATAAGGCTGCACATCAAACTTAGATAATGGTATAATGCCTCAAGCATATGGACAAATATTGGAATATACAATGAAAAATGCTACTTGCTAATTTGAACATGTGAATAATGAATTGCATACCTGCCATGAATATTAGGAAAAAGGAGATATTTAGCAATCGCATTGATCAATGTAACTGAGCCCCAAGGCCTCGTCAAGGCATATCTCTATATTGGGGTCCCTAGCTCTGTGACCCTAACTGTGTGTCATCTCATTGCAATTAAAAACTGCTATGGGTGGAGAGGGGTAACTAAGGACTTTCTTATATAGGAGATGGAAAAAACATGGCCGAAAGGGGCGGAGCTGTGTTCACATTCAGAAAAAAACTACATATAATTGAATAGGATAACTGAAGTGAGCACTAATATATATATTATGAGTGCAAGCCAAAAATTACATACTATATACAGATAAGGCTGCACATCAAACTTAGATAATGGTATAATGCCTCAAGCATATGGACAAATATTGGAATATACAATGAAAAATGCTACTTGCTAATTTGAACATGTGAATAATGAATTGCATACCTGCCATGAATATTAGGAAAAAGGAGATATTTAGCAATCGCATTGATCAATGTAACTGAGCCCCAAGGCCTCGTCAAGGCATATCTCTATATTGGGGTCCCTAGCTCTGTGACCCTAACTGTGTGTCATCTCATTGCAATTAAAAACTGCTATGGGTGGAGAGGGGTAACTAAGGACTTTCTTATATAGGAGATGGAAAAAACATGGCCGAAAGGGGCGGAGCTGTGTTCACATTCAGAAAAAAACTACATATAATTGAATAGGATAACTGAAGTGAGCACTAATAGATATATTATGAGTGCAACCCAAAAATTACATACTATATACAGATAAGGCTGCACATCAAACTTAGATAATGGTATAATGCCTCAAGCATATGGACAAATATTGGAATATACAATGAAAAATGCTACTTGCTAATTTGAACATGTGAATAATGAATTGCATACCTGCCATGAATATTAGGAAAAAGGAGATATTTAGCAATCGCATTGATCAATGTAACTGAGCCCCAAGGCCTCGTCAAGGCATATCTCTATATTGGGGTCCCTAGCTCTGTGACCCTAACTGTGTGTCATCTCATTGCAATTAAAAACTGCTATGGGTGGAGAGGGGTAACTAAGGACTTTCTTATATAGGAGATGGAAAAAACATGGCCGAAAGGGGCGGAGCTGTGTTCACATTCAGAAAAAAACTACATATAATTGAATAGGATAACTGAAGTGAGCACTAATATATATATTATGAGTGCAAGCCAAAAATTACATACTATATACAGATAAGGCTGCACATCAAACTTAGATAATGGTATAATGCCTCAAGCATATGGACAAATATTGGAATATACAATGAAAAATGCTACTTGCTAATTTGAACATGTGAATAATGAATTGCATACCTGCCATGAATATTAGGAAAAAGGAGATATTTAGCAATCGCATTGATCAATGTAACTGAGCCCCAAGACCTCGTCAAGGCATATCTCTATATTGGGGTCCCTAGCTCTGTGACCCTAACTGTGTGTCATCTCATTGCAATTAAAAACTGCTATGGGTGGAGAGGGGTAACTAAGGACTTTCTTATATAGGAGATGGAAAAAACATGGCCGAAAGGGGCGGAGCTGTGTTCACATTCAGAAAAAAACTACATATAATTGAATAGGATAACTGAAGTGAGCACTAATATATATATTATGAGTGCAAGCCAAAAATTACATACTATATACAGATAAGGCTGCACATCAAACTTAGATAATGGTATAATGCCTCAAGCATATGGACAAATATTGGAATATACAATGAAAAATGCTACTTGCTAATTTGAACATGTGAATAATGAATTGCATACCTGCCATGAATATTAGGAAAAAGGAGATATTTAGCAATCGCATTGATCAATGTAACTGAGCCCCAAGGCCTCGTCAAGGCATATCTCTATATTGGGGTCCCTAGCTCTGTGACCCTAACTGTGTGTCATCTCATTGCAATTAAAAACTGCTATGGGTGGAGAGGGGTAACTAAGGACTTTCTTATATAGGAGATAAAAAAAACATGGCCGAAAGGGGCGGAGCTGTGTTCACATTCAGAAAAAAACTACATATAATTGAATAGGATAACTGAAGTGAGCACTAATATATATATTATGAGTGCAAGCCAAAAATTACATACTATATACAGATAAGGCTGCACATCAAACTTAGATAATGGTATAATGCCTCAAGCATATGGACAAATATTGGAATATACAATGAAAAATGCTACTTGCTAATTTGAACATGTGAATAATGAATTGCATACCTGCCATGAATATTAGGAAAAAGGAGATATTTAGCAATCGCATTGATCAATGTAACTGAGCCCCAAGGCCTCGTCAAGGCATATCTCTATATTGGGGTCCCTAGCTCTGTGACCCTAACTGTGTGTCATCTCATTGCAATTAAAAACTGCTATGGGTGGAGAGGGGTAACTAAGGACTTTCTTATATAGGAGATGGAAAAAACATGGCCGAAAGGGGCGGAGCTGTGTTCACATTCAGAAAAAAACTACATATAATTGAATAGGATAACTGAAGTGAGCACTAATATATATATTATGAGTGCAAGCCAAAAATTACATACTATATACAGATAAGGCTGCACATCAAACTTAGATAATGGTATAATGCCTCAAGCATATGGACAAATATTGGAATATACAATGAAAAATGCTACTTGCTAATTTGAACATGTGAATAATGAATTGCATACCTGCCATGAATATTAGGAAAAAGGAGATATTTAGCAATCGCATTGATCAATGTAACTGAGCCCCAAGGCCTCGTCAAGGCATATCTCTATATTGGGGTCCCTAGCTCTGTGACCCTAACTGTGTGTCATCTCATTGCAATTAAAAACTGCTATGGGTGGAGAGGGGTAACTAAGGACTTTCTTATATAGGAGATGGAAAAAAACATGGCCGAAAGGGGCGGAGCTGTGTTCACATTCAGAAAAAAACTACATATAATTGAATAGGATAACTGAAGTGAGCACTAATATATATATTATGAGTGCAAGCCAAAAATTACATACTATATATAGATAAGGCTGCACATCAAACTTAGATAATGGTATAATGCCTCAAGCATATGGACAAATATTGGAATATACAATGAAAAATGCTACTTGCTAATTTGAACATGTGAATAATGAATTGCATACCTGCCATGAATATTAGGAAAAAGGAGATATTTAGCAATCGCATTGATCAATGTAACTGAGCCCCAAGGCCTCGTCAAGGCATATCTCTATATTGGGGTCCCTAGCTCTGTGACCCTAACTGTGTGTCATCTCATTGCAATTAAAAACTGCTATGGGTGGAGAGGGGTAACTAAGGACTTTCTTATATAGGAGATGGAAAAAACATGGCCGAAAGGGGCGGAGCTGTGTTCACATTCAGAAAAAAACTACATATAATTGAATAGGATAACTGAAGTGAGCACTAATATATATATTATGAGTGCAAGCCAAAAATTACATACTATATACAGATAAGGCTGCACATCAAACTTAGATAATGGTATAATGCCTCAAGCATATGGACAAATATTGGAATATACAATGAAAAATGCTACTTGCTAATTTGAACATGTGAATAATGAATTGCATACCTGCCATGAATATTAGGAAAAAGGAGATATTTAGCAATCGCATTGATCAATGTAACTGAGCCCCAAGGCCTCGTCAAGGCATATCTCTATATTGGGGTCCCTAGCTCTGTGACCCTAACTGTGTGTCATCTCATTGCAATTAAAAACTGCTATGGGTGGAGAGGGGTAACTAAGGACTTTCTTATATAGGAGATGGAAAAAACATGGCCGAAAGGGGCGGAGCTGTGTTCACATTCAGAAAAAAACTACATATAATTGAATAGGATAACTGAAGTGAGCACTAATATATATATTATGAGTGCAAGCCAAAAATTACATACTATATACAGATAAGGCTGCACATCAAACTTAGATAATGGTATAATGCCTCAAGCATATGGACAAATATTGGAATATACAATGAAAAATGCTACTTGCTAATTTGAACATGGGAATAATGAATTGCATACCTGCCATGAATATTAGGAAAAAGGAGATATTTAGCAATCGCATTGATCAATGTAACTGAGCCCCAAGGCCTCGTCAAGGCATATCTCTATATTGGGGTCCCTAGCTCTGTGACCCTAACTGTGTGTCATCTCATTGCAATTAAAAACTGCTATGGGTGGAGAGGGGTAACTAAGGACTTTCTTATATAGGAGATGGAAAAAACATGGCCGAAAGGGGCGGAGCTGTGTTCACATTCAGAAAAAAACTACATATAATTGAATAGGATAACTGAAGTGAGCACTAATATATATATTATGAGTGCAAGCCAAAAATTACATACTATATACAGATAAGGCTGCACATCAAACTTAGATAATGGTATAATGCCTCAAGCATATGGACAAATATTGGAATATACAATGAAAAATGCTACTTGCTAATTTGAACATGTGAATAATGAATTGCATACCTGCCATGAATATTAGGAAAAAGGAGATATTTAGCAATCGCATTGATCAATGTAACTGAGCCCCAAGGCCTCGTCAAGGCATATCTCTATATTGGGGTCCCTAGCTCTGTGACCCTAACTGTGTGTCATCTCCGCCCCTTTCGGCCATGTTTTTTCCATCTCCTATATAAGAAAGTCCTTAGTTACCCCTCTCCACCCATAGCAGTTTTTAATTGCAATGAGATGACACACAGTTAGGGTCACAGAGCTAGGGACCCCAATATAGAGATATGCCTTGACGAGGCCTTGGGGCTCAGTTACATTGATCAATGCGATTGCTAAATATCTCCTTTTTCCTAATATTCATAACAGGTATGCAATTCATTATTCACATGTTCAAATTAGCAAGTAGCATTTTTCATTGTATATTCCAATATTTGTCCATATGCTTGAGGCATTATACCATTATTTAAGTTTGATGTGCAGCCTTATCTGTATATAGTGGAAACGAGGGAGACTGTGGTTGGAGTCCCCTCGCTGTGTTTCTAAAAGAACCAAGATGAACAAGTCATGGCTCTCAGAGGACTTTTCTTCCCCTGGGTCAGACAGGGGACGGGAAAGGCACGCGTATTTTTGAGAGTGCTTCATGCAAAGCATCTTTTTCTTTTTCAAAAGGGGGCTCAACCGATCCCAGGCAAGTGGGGTGTGTGTGGCCCAGTTAGTGGAAACGAGGGAGACTGTGGTTGGAGTCCCCTCGCTGTGTTTCTAAAAGAACCAAGATGAACAAGTCATGGCTCTCAGAGGACTTTTCTTCCCCTGGGTCAGCCAGGGGACGGGAAAGGCACGCATATTTTTGAGAGTGCTTCATGCAAAGCATCTTTTTCATTTTGAAAAGGGGCATCAAAAGATGTCAGTCAAGAGGGGTGTGTGTGGCCCAATTAGTGGCAACGAGGGAGACTGTGGTTGGAGTCCCCTCGCTGTGTTTCTAAAAGAACCAAGATGAACAAGTCATGGCTCTCAGAGGACTTTTCTTCCCCTGGGTCAGCCAGGGGACGGGAAAGGCACGCGTATTTTTGAGAGTGCTTCATGCAAAGCATCTTTTTCATTTTGAAAAGGGGCATCAACAGATGTCAGTCAAGAGGGGTGTGTGTGGCCCAATTAGTGGCAACGAGGGAGACTGTGGTTGGAGTCCCCTCGCTGTGTTTCTAAAAGAACCAAGATGAACAAGTCATGGCTCTCAGAGGACTTTTCTTCCCCTGGGTCAGCCAGGGGACGGGAAAGGCACGCGTATTTTTGAGAGTGCTTCATGCAAAGCATCTTTTTCATTTTCAAAAGGGGCATCAACTGATCCCAGGCAAGTGGGGTGTGTGTGGCCCAGTTAGTGGAAACGAGGGAGACTGTGGTTGGAGTCCCCTCGCTGTGTTTCTAAAAGAACCAAGATGAACAAGTCATGGCTCTCAGAGGACTTTTCTTCCCCTGGGTCAGCCAGGGGACGGGAAAGGCACGCGTATTTTTGAGAGTGCTTCATGCAAAGCATCTTTTTCTTTTTCAAAAGGGGGCTCAACCGATCCCAGGCAAGTGGGGTGTGTGTGGCCCAGTTAGTGGAAACGAGGGATTGAATAGGATAACTGAAGTGAGCACTAATATATATATTATGAGTGCAAGCCAAAAATTACATACTATATACAGATAAGGCTGCACATCAAACTTAGATAATGGTATAATGCCTCAAGCATATGGACAAATATTGGAATATACAATGAAAAATGCTACTTGCTAATTTGAACATGTGAATAATGAATTGCATACCTGCCATGAATATTAGGAAAAAGGAGATATTTAGCAATCGCATTGATCAATGTAACTGAGCCCCAAGGCCTCGTCAAGGCATATCTCTATATTGGGGTCCCTAGCTCTGTGACCCTAACTGTGTGTCATCTCATTGCAATTAAAAACTGCTATGGGTGGAGAGGGGTAACTAAGGACTTTCTTATATAGGAGATGGAAAAAACATGGCCGAAAGGGGCGGAGCTGTGTTCACATTCAGAAAAAAACTACATATAATTGAATAGGATAACTGAAGTGAGCACTAATATATATATTATGAGTGCAAGCCAAAAATTACATACTATATACAGATAAGGCTGCACATCAAACTTAGATAATGGTATAATGCCTCAAGCATATGGACAAATATTGGAATATACAATGAAAAATGCTACTTGCTAATTTGAACATGTGAATAATGAATTGCATACCTGCCATGAATATTAGGAAAAAGGAGATATTTAGCAATCGCATTGATCAATGTAACTGAGCCCCAAGGCCTCGTCAAGGCATATCTCTATATTGGGGTCCCTAGCTCTGTGACCCTAACTGTGTGTCATCTCATTGCAATTAAAAACTGCTATGGGTGGAGAGGGGTAACTAAGGACTTTCTTATATAGGAGATGGAAAAAACATGGCCGAAAGGGGCGGAGCTGTGTTCACATTCAGAAAAAAACTACATATAATTGAATAGGATAACTGAAGTGAGCACTAATATATATATTATGAGTGCAAGCCAAAAATTACATACTATATACAGATAAGGCTGCACATCAAACTTAGATAATGGTATAATGCCTCAAGCATATGGACAAATATTGGAATATACAATGAAAAATGCTACTTGCTAATTTGAACATGTGAATAATGAATTGCATACCTGCCATGAATATTAGGAAAAAGGAGATATTTAGCAATCGCATTGATCAATGTAACTGAGCCCCAAGGCCTCGTCAAGGCATATCTCTATATTGGGATCCCTAGCTCTGTGACCCTAACTGTGTGTCATCTCATTGCAATTAAAAACTGCTATGGGTGGAGAGGGGTAACTAAGGACTTTCTTATATAGGAGATGGAAAAAACATGGCCGAAAGGGGCGGAGCTGTGTTCACATTCAGAAAAAAACTACATATAATTGAATAGGATAACTGAAGTGAGCACTAATATATATATTATGAGTGCAAGCCAAAAATTACATACTATATACAGATAAGGCTGCACATCAAACTTAGATAATGGTATAATGCCTCAAGCATATGGACAAATATTGGAATATACAATGAAAAATGCTACTTGCTAATTTGAACATGTGAATAATGAATTGCATACCTGCCATGAATATTAGGAAAAAGGAGATATTTAGCAATCGCATTGATCAATGTAACTGAGCCCCAAGGCCTCGTCAAGGCATATCTCTATATTGGGGTCCCTAGCTCTGTGACCCTAACTGTGTGTCATCTCATTGCAATTAAAAACTGCTATGGGTGGAGAGGGGTAACTAAGGACTTTCTTATATAGGAGATGGAAAAAACATGGCCGAAAGGGGCGGAGCTGTGTTCACATTCAGAAAAAAACTACATATAATTGAATAGGATAACTGAAGTGAGCACTAATATATATATTATGAGTGCAAGCCAAAAATTACATACTATATACAGATAAGGCTGCACATCAAACTTAGATAATGGTATAATGCCTCAAGCATATGGACAAATATTGGAATATACAATGAAAAATGCTACTTGCTAATTTGAACATGTGAATAATGAATTGCATACCTGCCATGAATATTAGGAAAAAGGAGATATTTAGCAATCGCATTGATCAATGTAACTGAGCCCCAAGGCCTCGTCAAGGCATATCTCTATATTGGGGTCCCTAGCTCTGTGACCCTAACTGTGTGTCATCTCATTGCAATTAAAAACTGCTATGGGTGGAGAGGGGTAACTAAGGACTTTCTTATATAGGAGATGGAAAAAACATGGCCGAAAGGGGCGGAGCTGTGTTCACATTCAGAAAAAAACTACATATAATTGAATAGGATAACTGAAGTGAGCACTAATATATATATTATGAGTGCAAGCCAAAAATTACATACTATATACAGATAAGGCTGCACATCAAACTTAGATAATGGTATAATGCCTCAAGCATATGGACAAATATTGGAATATACAATGAAAAATGCTACTTGCTAATTTGAACATGTGAATAATGAATTGCATACCTGCCATGAATATTAGGAAAAAGGAGATATTTAGCAATCGCATTGATCAATGTAACTGAGCCCCAAGGCCTCGTCAAGGCATATCTCTATATTGGGGTCCCTAGCTCTGTGACCCTAACTGTGTGTCATCTCATTGCAATTAAAAACTGCTATGGGTGGAGAGGGGTAACTAAGGACTTTCTTATATAGGAGATGGAAAAAACATGGCCGAAAGGGGCGGAGCTGTGTTCACATTCAGAAAAAAACTACATATAATTGAATAGGATAACTGAAGTGAGCACTAATATATATATTATGAGTGCAAGCCAAAAATTACATACTATATACAGATAAGGCTGCACATCAAACTTAGATAATGGTATAATGCCTCAAGCATATGGACAAATATTGGAATATACAATGAAAAATGCTACTTGCTAATTTGAACATGTGAATAATGAATTGCATACCTGCCATGAATATTAGGAAAAAGGAGATATTTAGCAATCGCATTGATCAATGTAACTGAGCCCCAAGGCCTCGTCAAGGCATATCTCTATATTGGGGTCCCTAGCTCTGTGACCCTAACTGTGTGTCATCTCATTGCAATTAAAAACTGCTATGGGTGGAGAGGGGTAACTAAGGACTTTCTTATATAGGAGATGGAAAAAACATGGCCGAAAGGGGCGGAGCTGTGTTCACATTCAGAAAAAAACTACATATAATTGAATAGGATAACTGAAGTGAGCACTAATATATATATTATGAGTGCAAGCCAAAAATTACATACTATATACAGATAAGGCTGCACATCAAACTTAGATAATGGTATAATGCCTCAAGCATATGGACAAATATTGGAATATACAATGAAAAATGCTACTTGCTAATTTGAACATGTGAATAATGAATTGCATACCTGCCATGAATATTAGGAAAAAGGAGATATTTAGCAATCGCATTGATCAATGTAACTGAGCCCCAAGGCCTCGTCAAGGCATATCTCTATATTGGGGTCCCTAGCTCTGTGACCCTAACTGTGTGTCATCTCATTGCAATTAAAAACTGCTATGGGTGGAGAGGGGTAACTAAGGACTTTCTTATATAGGAGATGGAAAAAACATGGCCGAAAGGGGCGGAGCTGTGTTCACATTCAGAAAAAAACTACATATAATTGAATAGGATAACTGAAGTGAGCACTAATATATATATATTATGAGTGCAAGCCAAAAATTACATACTATATACAGATAAGGCTGCACATCAAACTTAGATAATGGTATAATGCCTCAAGCATATGGACAAATATTGGAATATACAATGAAAAATGCTACTTGCTAATTTGAACATGTGAATAATGAATTGCATACCTGCCATGAATATTAGGAAAAAGGAGATATTTAGCAATCGCATTGATCAATGTAACTGAGCCCCAAGGCCTCGTCAAGGCATATCTCTATATTGGGGTCCCTAGCTCTGTGACCCTAACTGTGTGTCATCTCATTGCAATTAAAAACTGCTATGGGTGGAGAGGGGTAACTAAGGACTTTCTTATATAGGAGATGGAAAAAACATGGCCGAAAGGGGCGGAGCTGTGTTCACATTCAGAAAAAAACTACATATAATTGAATAGGATAACTGAAGTGAGCACTAATATATATATTATGAGTGCAAGCCAAAAATTACATACTATATACAGATAAGGCTGCACATCAAACTTAGATAATGGTATAATGCCTCAAGCATATGGACAAATATTGGAATATACAATGAAAAATGCTACTTGCTAATTTGAACATGTGAATAATGAATTGCATACCTGCCATGAATATTAGGAAAAAGGAGATATTTAGCAATCACATTGATCAATGTAACTGAGCCCCAAGGCCTCGTCAAGGCATATCTCTATATTGGGGTCCCTAGCTCTGTGACCCTAACTGTGTGTCATCTCATTGCAATTAAAAACTGCTATGGGTGGAGAGGGGTAACTAAGGACTTTCTTATATAGGAGATGGAAAAAACATGGCCGAAAGGGGCGGAGCTGTGTTCACAGTCATAAAAAAACTACATATAATTGAATAGGATAACTGAAGTGAGCACTAATATATATATTATGAGTGCAAGCCAAAAATTACATACTATATACAGATAAGGCTGCACATCAAACTTAGATAATGGTATAATGCCTCAAGCATATGGACAAATATTGGAATATACAATGAAAAATGCTACTTGCTAATTTGAACATGTGAATAATGAATTGCATACCTGCCATGAATATTAGGAAAAAGGAGATATTTAGCAATCGCATTGATCAATGTAACTGAGCCCCAAGGCCTCGTCAAGGCATATCTCTATATTGGGGTCCCTAGCTCTGTGACCTTAACTGTGTGTCATCTCCGCCCCTTTCGGCCATGTTTTTTCCATCTCCTATATAAGAAAGTCCTTAGTTACCCCTCTCCACCCATAGCAGTTTTTAATTGCAATGAGATGACACACAGTTAGGGTCACAGAGCTAGGGACCCCAATATAGAGATAT
The DNA here is from genome assembly GCF_048569485.1 of Anomaloglossus baeobatrachus. NCBI lineage: Eukaryota > Metazoa > Chordata > Amphibia > Anura > Aromobatidae > Anomaloglossus > Anomaloglossus baeobatrachus. Next base: position 281,669,526 of record NC_134355.1, on the reverse strand, counting down.
GCCTTGACGAGGCCTTGGGGCTCAGTTACATTGATCAATGCGATTGCTAAATATCTCCTTTTTCCTAATATTCATAAGAGGTATGCAATTCATTATTCACATGTTCAAATTAGCAAGTAGCATTTTTCATTGTATATTCCAATATTTGTCCATATGCTTGAGGCATTATACCATTATCTAAGTTTGATGTGCAGCCTTATCTGTATATAGTGGAAACGAGGGAGACTGTGGTTGGAGTCCCCTCGCTGTGTTTCTAAAAGAACCAAGATGAACAAGTCATGGCTCTCAGAGGACTTTTCTTCCCCTGGGTCAGACAGGGGACGGGAAAGGCACGCGTATTTTTGAGAGTGCTTCATGCAAAGCATCTTTTTCATTTTGAAAAGGGGCATCAAAAGATGTCAGTCAAGAGGGGTGTGTGTGGCCCAATTAGTGGCAACGAGGGAGACTGTGGTTGGAGTCCCCTCGCTGTGTTTCTAAAAGAACCAAGATGAACAAGTCATGGCTCTCAGAGGACTTTTCTTCCCCTGGGTCAGCCAGGGGACGGGAAAGGCACGCGTATTTTTGAGAGCGCTTCATGCAAAGCATCTTTTTCATTTTCAAAAGGGGCATCAACTGATCCCAGGTAAGTGGGGTGTGTGTGGCCCAGTTAGTGGAAACGAGGGAGACTGTGGTTGGAGTCCCCTCGCTGTGTTTCTAAAAGAACCAAGATGAACAAGTCATGGCTCTCAGAGGACTTTTCTTCCCCTGGGTCAGCCAGGGGACGGGAAAGGCACGCATATTTTTGAGAGTGCTTCATGCAAAGCATCTTTTTCATTTTGAAAAGGGGCATCAACAGATGTCAGTCAAGAGGGGTGTGTGTGGCCCAATTAGTGGCAACGAGGGAGACTGTGGTTGGAGTCCCCTCGCTGTGTTTCTAAAAGAACCAAGATGAACAAGTCATGGCTCTCAGAGGACTTTTCTTCCCCTGGGTCAGCCAGGGGACGGGAAAGGCACGCGTATTTTTGAGAGTGCTTCATGCAAAGCATCTTTTTCATTTTCAAAAGGGGCATCAACTGATCCCAGGCAAGTGGGGTGTGTGTGGCCCAGTTAGTGGAAACGAGGGAGACTGTGGTTGGAGTCCCCTCGCTGTGTTTCTAAAAGAACCAAGATGAACAAGTCATGGCTCTCAGAGGACTTTTCTTCCCCTGGGTCAGCCAGGGGACGGGAAAGGCACGCGTATTTTTGAGAGTGCTTCATGCAAAGCATCTTTTTCTTTTTCAAAAGGGGGCTCAACCGATCCCAGGCAAGTGGGGTGTGTGTGGCCCAGTTAGTGGAAACGAGGGAGACTGTGGTTGGAGTCCCCTCGCTGTGTTTCTAAAAGAACCAAGATGAACAAGTTATGGCTCTCAGAGGACTTTTCTTCCCCTGGGTCAGCCAGGGGACGGGAAAGGCACGCGTATTTTTGAGAGTGCTTCATACAAAGCATCTTTTTCTTTTTCAAAAGGGGGCTCAACCGATCCCAGGCAAGTGGGGTGTGTGTGGCCCAGTTAATGGAAACGAGGGAGACTGTGGTTGGAGTCCCCTCGCTGTGTTTCTAAAAGAACCAAGATGAACAAGTCATGGCTCTCAGAGGACTTTTCTTCCCCTGGGTCAGCCAGGGGACGGGAAAGGCACGCGTATTTTTGAGAGTGCTTCATGCAAAGCATCTTTTTCATTTTGAAAAGGGGCATCAACAGATGTCAGTCAAGAGGGGTGTGTGTGGCCCAATTAGTGGCAACGAGGGAGACTGTGGTTGGAGTCCCCTCGCTGTGTTTCTAAAAGAACCAAGATGAACAAGTCATGGCTCTCAGAGGAATTTTCTTCCCCTGGGTCAGCCAGGGGACGGGAAAGGCACGCGTATTTTTGAGAGTGCTTCATGCAAAGCATCTTTTTCATTTTGAAAAGGGGCATCAACAGATGTCAGTCAAGAGGGGTGTGTGTGGCCCAATTAGTGGCAACGAGGGAGACTGTGGTTGGAGTCCCCTCGCTGTGTTTCTAAAAGAACCAAGATGAACAAGTCATGGCTCTCAGAGGACTTTTCTTCCCCTGGGTCAGCCAGGGGACGGGAAAGGCACGCGTATTTTTGAGAGTGCTTCATGCAAAGCATCTTTTTCATTTTGAAAAGGGGCATCAATTGATGTCAGTCAAGTGGGGTGTGTGTGGCCCAATTAGTGGCAACGAGGGAGACTGTGGTTGGAGTCCCCTCGCTGTGTTTTACATGCTTTTAGAAGGGCATGACATGGCTTGGAGGTTGACTTTTAGCATCTGCAAACTGTTGGCTACCAAAATGCTGCCTTTCCAACACCTGTGGGTATAGACAATGAGGAACATACTGATGAAGATGAGACGCAGATACCCGATTGGGATGACAACTTAAATATTCGGTCAGGGCAAGAAGAGGCTCGGTCTGAGGGGGAGGGGAGTGCAAACACAACAATTGATGATGAAGTTCTAGATCCCACCTACTGTCAACCCACAGTCAGACACTCGAGGAGGTCAACAGTGGCGGTGGAGGAGGATGCAACCGACGACGAAGTTACCTTGCGCCTTCCTGGACACAGTCGGAGCACTGGTAGCACGTCTACAACTGCATCCTCAGCCACCACTCTGCCTCTGAGCATTATTCGGGGTGGATCAACAGGTCGCATGGCCTTTAAGCCTTGCCTAGCCTGGTCTTTTTTTGACATAGAAAAAGATCGCCCAAATTATGTGATCTGTAAAATTTGTCATGGTTCTCTTAGTAGAGGTCAAAACCTCAGCAGTTTGACAACTTCTTCCATGAATCGTCACATGAATAAATATCATATGGCCCGGTGGGAAGCTCACCGTGCTGCAATGCGGCCTAGCGGAGCGAACCATCCACCGCCTGCCCCTTCCAGTGCATCCGCGCGCTCGTCATCTTCTAGGACTGTGGGGACAGCTGTCACACCTGTTTTTCCACCCACAACTTCCACCACTGTAACCGCAACAGGCAGTTTGCTTGGTAGGTCGTCAGTTGGTTTGGAAGGGGAAACAAGTGAGTGTGTACAGCTCTCTCAAACATCGATAGCACCAACGTTGGATGAAGGCAACATCATGTCTCCGCCTGCACTTTCCTCACAAACCTACGTTTTTGCAGGGACACCCTACTCAACACCGTCTACACACAGCAGCCAGATCTCTGTCCCTCAGATGTGGTCAAATAAAAGGCCACTTCCTGCGACCCATGACAAAGCTAAGAGGTTGACTCTATCCCTCTGTAAGCTGTTGGCTACCGAAATGCTGCCTTTCCGCCTAGTGGACACACAGGATTTTATAGACCTTATGTCTGTCGCTGTGCCCCAGTACCAGATGCCCAATCACCACTGCTTCTCCAAGAAAAGCATGCCCGCGCTACACCAGCATGTCGCACACAACATCACCACTTCCTTGAGAAACTCTGTGTGCGACAGGGTGCATTTCAACACAGATACTTGGACCAGTAAGCATAGACAGGGTCATTACATGTCACTGACTGGGCACTGGCAAACTATGGTGAGAGATGGAGAATGGTCTGCTGTACAAGTCTTGCCGTCCCCACGAGTTGTTTCAATCCTTCTTCTGTATGTAGAAGTTAATACACTGCTTCTGCCCTTCAACCTCGTGTGGGTCCTCCACCTTGGCGCAAACCCTGTGTGGTCAGGCCACTCTTCCTTGTAACTGCGCACAAGGACTACCACACACCTCCTTACTATGCTGGCAGCAGAGCTCAATGCCATCAGGCGGTCAAAGTTTTACTTTGAAATGTATGGGAAATGTGAGTCACACCGCTGAGAAGTTGTGGACGGTTAGCTCTGGATACCGAGTTTCATCAATGGTTGTCTCCACTCAACCAGCAGCCAGGGAAGGCCGGGTGCGACAATGATGCAAACATGGGTGCGGCCCTTCGCTGTGACAATGTGACACACATGCCTTGTGTGGTTCACGTGTTGAACCTGGTTGTCCAGCAATTTTTAAAGTACTATCCTGGCCCACATGGCCTTCTGCAGAGAGCACGGTGTAACGCCTTCCTTGATCCACACACTCAGATGGGCTGTTAATGATAGGCTAGAGGGAAGCCACTCAACAAGCAGGACCCCTAGAACCCTGAAACCCTTTAACCCCTATACAGGGATTAGGAATTGCACAGGGCCCAAGGTGATTAATACCTGTGGAAGGCTGCAGTTCCAGAGAATAGTAGTCAGGCAGGGTCAAAACATTAATTGAGGAACAGGAACAGAATGGGACGGCCAGGACTTAATCAGAAAACAAGCAGAGGTGAAATGCGGATCGGCCAACAAGGTACATAAACTGCAAGCAGGAAAAGTAGTCAGGTAACAAGCACACAAAATCATAAAACTGAACTGGGGGTAAAAGCAGAGCTATGTCTGGCAGTGGTCTGCAGACAGGATGGGCATAAAAAAGGGTGTGGTGTCTTCCCATTGGTTGTAGCTGAATGATGGTATTTCATCTGTGAGATACCCCCCAGCTACATTCAGCCAGAGATTCTGCATCTGTCAAGGTAATGCAGCCCAGTGGGTGAGCATAACCTGCGTCCACCTGCGCCGCTGGCATCGACTCCTCTCCCATCATCAGCACTATTCATGAAAGGAACACGTTGTCACCTGGCGACCGGAGTACAAATTGACGGAGCGGACTCCGTTGGTGACTTAACAGCCGTGTGCGGCAATGATGCAAACCTGGCTGCGGGCCATCGTCAGGGCAATGTGACACACGTGCCTTGTATGGCTCACGTGTTGAACCTAATTCTCCAGCAATTTTTAAAACACCATCACGGCCTACATGGCCTTGTGCAGCGTGCACGCTCGCTATGTGCTCACTTCCATCGTGCGCACACAGCAGCTCAACAACTTTCGTCGCTACAGAAGTCTTTAGGTCTGGTGGTTAAACGCCTGAAATGCGATGTGCCCACACGCAGGAATTTGAATCTGCACATGTTGCAGCGTTTGTGGCAGCACCGCCGAACCCTGCTGCAATACGTTATGACATATAGCCTGGGATAACTTGATCCAGAGGTGGTGCAGATCACGCTGCTGGAGTGGTGTCAGATCAAGGACCTATGCACCCTGCTACACAGTTTACAAATGTCGACGAAGATGTTTAGCACTGGCAATGTCATTCTCAGCGTGACAATTCTGGTCATCTACATGATGGAGCACACTGTAATTATTATTCGGAGTCAGGTGTTGGGACAAGAGGAAGGGGAGGAATTACAGGAGGAGTCATATGCGGAAGGGATAACAAGATCTACGAGGTCCAGATGGTCAGCGGCACCTATGCGGCAGTCATGGTGAGGGAGAGGGATTAACAAGGGCGCATAGTATCAGCAAAAAGTGTTGAGGAAGGTGCAGGAGCCCATGAAGAAATGGAGGACGAACTGGCGATGGGCATGGAAGACTCAGCAGATGAGTGAGAGCTTGCTCACATTTCGGTTGTGCGAGGTTGTGGGGAGAGGGCAGAGGAAGGAGGCACGATTCTCACCTCTCTGCCACCAACACACCAAGGACTTGGTCCTCCTGGATGCACAAGACACATGAACGCCTTCTTGCTGCACTACCTACAACATGACCCTCGGATTGTAGGAATTCGAAGTAATGCTAACTACTGGGTTGCCACACTGTTAGATCCCCGGTACAAGACAAAATTTGGCGAAATAATTCCTGCCATATAAAGGGACGCACGTGTACAGGAGTATCTTCAGAAGGTGTTACGCAATCTTCGATCTGCTTTTCCACTAAACACCAGTGCTGCACAGAGTGAATCTCAACGCTTTGTCATGGATAGGAGGAAATGGTCTTTTACTTGTCCACATCTGAGGGACCGAGGGCTGGCTGCTGTGCTGAGATGGCGTTGAGTACGGTGTCCCTGCACAGTTGCACTTTTGGTCATATACCAAAATGAGTTGAAAAAGGACAGATGCTGGTGGAAAGGGGAACAGGTGTGTTGGAAAGGGGAAAAAAGTTTTGGTCCGTGGATTTGGTGGTTAAGCAACAGTAACATTTGCTGAAGAAACACCATCTGTTACAGTGGGACTGGCAGATTTGGATAAAGTGGTATATACTATGTTACCGCTATATAACGAAAATTAATAAGAAAAGAAAGAGAAAGGTATATATCCCCATCAGCAGTCAGTGTCCACCGTGCTCCCAGTTGGAAAAGGAGAGGTTGGCAACTGGAAGGTTTGGTGGAGGATACAGAGCTGTGTGGCTATGAAACTAATAGTAGCCTGAACCGAGTTAGACGCCATTCGGATCTGGAGACTGTGAGCCCTGTTAGCGTCACAGGGTCCACATGCCCACCCAGCCCAGGAACTCCCTGTTAACAACACAGGGGTCATTGAGTACGCTGACCGTGTGCGTAAGGGCACACCTGTGGACAGCAGGCGCATCAGCAGCATCAGGCCTGTTAATGCCACTGGGCTGCACAAGCAGGACTGGTAGGACAGGAGCTGGTCTTAACCGTTCTGCGTTACCAACTGTGGTGGTGGCCTGCATCGACACCCTATCCTTGCCTACCTCTGGCCTAAAGCCGCAATGGGTTCAACACATGGAGGTGTGCTCTTTCGGAGCATAATAGAAGACTGCGCACCTCCTTGTTGGCTCCAGCCCCTTTTATAACCTGGGTCCGCCCCAAACCAGGGTGAACCACAATGCACCTCCTGGAGACAAAAGTAGAGTGACACGTCATGAGTGGCATAACTAGCGTCCTATTTGGAACCGCAACTTCAATGATGACCTCATGGCTGCCATGACCCAAACACCTCACCAGTCATCGTCTGACCATCAATAATGCGGTGACAAGTCATAGGGGTGGCCCTCTGCAAGCCATTTGGGAGGACACCTGATGCCCTGTGGTCTATATGTGCCCCCCCACATCAGGGGCAGGGCCAAAGAGTTCATTACCGGACCTAGTCTCTGATGCAGTAAGTGCCTGAGCATTCTCAGTAGCATGAAATACAGTATCTGAAAAAAGAATATCAGCTTTAGCATGGTGTCTAGGCACAAAACATGACTTAGACCCGGCACGTAATGCAAGCACCTGTGCAAAGAGAGTTTTCACACTTAGTGTGGGAGCATGCGCTGTATCCCGAAATGAAGACTTAGCGTCAGAAATAGCACAGTCAGGCTGAGCATACTCACTAGGCGAAACACTGTAATTAGGCTGCAGCTGGGGTAAATCGGCACACGCATGCGCACTAGCTGCCTCTCCACACTTAGACGTGGAGGGGAAATTGCTCTTGGAGATGCTGTCTATGAACAGAAGGAAAAGCTAAAGGAAGCCTGACTTTCTATCCCTCCGAATTATCAAATGCAGCAATGAATTCCATGAGTTTGCTATAACATTAGCGTAGCAAAATGTGCATGAGGGTGTCATGCAGAGGTGCTAGAAATAGCTTGGCACCAGTGGGGCACTAATGGAATACAACAGCCAGTTCTATGATGCCACTAAATGGCAGTATTTTTTGCTATCATTATAGCTTATTAAAAACAGAGCAGGAGGGTGTCATGCAGAGGTGCTAGAAATAGCTTGGCACCAGTGGAGCACTAATGGAATACAACAGCCAGTTCTATGATGCCACTAAATGGCAGTATTTTTTGCTATCATTATAGCTTATTAAAAACAGAGCAGGAGGGTGTCATGCAGAGGTGCTAGAAATAGCTTGGCACCAGTGGGGCACTAATGGAATACAACAGCCAGTTCTATGATGCCACTAAATGGCAGTATTTTTTGCTATCATTATAGCTTATTAAAAACAGAGCAGGAGGGTGTCATGCAGAGGTGCTAGAAATAGCTTGGCACCAGTGGGGCACTAATGGAATACAACAGCCAGTTCTATGATGCCAGTAAATGGCAGTATTTTTTGCTATCATTATAACTTATTAAAAACAGAGCAGGAGGGTGTCATGCAGAGGTGCTAGAAATAGCTTGGCACCAGTGGGGCACTAATGGAATACAACAGCCAGTTCTATGATGCCACTAAATGGCAGTATTTTTGGCTATCATTATAGCTTACTAAAAACAGAGCAGGAGGGTGTCATGCAGAGGTGCTAGAAATAGCTTGGCACCAGTGGGGCACTAATGGAATACAACAGCCAGTTCTATGATGCCACTAAATGGCAGTATTTTTTGCTATCATTATAGCTTATTAAAAACAGAGCAGGAGGGTGTCATGCAGAGGTGCTGCACATATATTTGCACTAGTGTGACTAGACAAAAGTCCAATAGCCACGTATAGGATGCCACTAGGTACACTGACTGTTTGCTAGTATAATGGCTTAGTTAAAAAAAGTTGGAGTGTGCAATGCAGGCAAACGTGCTGCAAATATCTTTACAATAGTGTGAATAGACAAAAGTACAATAGCCACGTTTAGGATGCCACTAGGTACACTGACTGTTTGCTAGTATAATGGCTTAGTTAAAAAAAGTTGGAGTGTGCAATGCAGGCAGACGTGCTTCAAATATATTTACAATAGTGTGAATAGACAAAAGTACAATAGCCACGTTTAGGATGCCACTAGGTACACTGACTGTTTGCTAGTATAATGGCTTAGTTAAAAAAAGTTGGAGTGTGCAATGCAGGCAGACGTGCTTGCAAATATCTTTACAATAGTGTGAATAGACAAAAGTACAATAGCCACGTTTAGGATGCCACTAGGTACACTGACTGTTTGCTAGTATAATGGCTTAGTTAAAAAAAGTTGGAGTGTGCAATGCAGGCAGACGTGCTGCAAATATCTTTACAATAGTGTGAATAGACAAAAGTACAATAGCCACGTTGAGGATGCCACTAGGTACACTGACTGTTTGCTAGTATAATGGCTTAGTTATAATGAGTTGGAGTGTGCAATGCAGGCAGACGTGCTGCAAATATCTTTGCAATAGTGTGACTAGACAAAAGTACAATAGCCACGTTTAGGATGCCACTAGGTACACTGACTGTTTGCTAGTATAATGGCTTAGTTAAAAAAAGTTGGAGTGTGCAATGCAGGCAGACGTGCTGCAAATATCTTTGCACTACTGTGACTACACAAAAGTCCAATAGCCACGTTTAGGATGCCACTAGGTACACTGACTGTTTGCTAGCATAATGGCTTAGTTAAAAAGAGTTGGAGTGTGCAGAGGACAGGAGGGTACAGTGGCAGGATTGTGGGGCTCTGGGTAGAGGAATGGAAGCCTGCCTTTCTATTCCCTCCTAATGGGGAAATGCAGCGACGAAATCCCTGACCTTGGCTACACAGACGCTGTCGCTGTTTTCAGGACCTGTCACCTATGGCTCTGACCCTACCGGTTTCAGCCCTTAAAAGGACTGATAGAAAGTGCTATCCCTAAGCTGTCTAACGCTGTGTATGGAGCGCATACAGCAGTATCGGCGATAGGACTCAGGAGGACGGAGCTGCGACAGTGATGTCTGACACCAAAGACGCAGAAGAGATAATGGCGTCCTGGAGGAAAATGTCCGGTTTTATAATGCAGGGACATGTGACATGGACATCCTATCACACATGCCGTTGCTTCTCTGGCTAAAAGTCCACTTAGCTGTGTGTGTGTCTGGGATTAGCTGACATGCTGGCCCGCCCCACTACACGCGCGCGCTTAGGGAAGGAAGACAAGGAGAAAAAAAAAAATGGCGATCGCCATTATTCAAACAGCAGTGATCTGAAGGCGCTGTTCCCGCACACTATACACTGAAATGTCATAATAGTGTGAGTCACAGAGTGACTTACACTATTACAGCGGAAAGCCAGCTAGGAATTAGCTGTTTTTTTGCTGCTAGAACCGTTCTCGAACGTTTCTAGAACTATCGAGCTTTTGCAAAAAGCTCGAGTTCTAGTTCGATCTAGAACAGGCCCCAAAATCACTCGAGCCTAGAACTGGAGAACCTCGAACCTCGAACCGCGCTCAACTCTAGTTACCAATAACAATGCACTAATTATTGTGTATGGAGGTGTGCAACCTTTCATGCATTCAGCTCTCAATGAGATTTGTGAGCCATAAGCAGAACCCCCCCACCAAATAGTGACATTCCACTCTTAGCCCCTCAAAGTAGTGATACCCAAATCTCCCATTTCATATATATATATATATATATATATATATATATATATATATATATATATATATATATAAAGAGAAAGAGAGACAGACACAGAGAGAGAGTATATTGTATAGGGCAGGGTTCCCCAACTCCAGTACTCGAGGGCCGCCAACAGTGCATGTTTTCAGGATTTCCTTAGCATTGCATTGGTGTTGGAATCATCAACTGTTCAGATGATTAAATTATCACATGTGCAATACTAAGGAAATCCTGAAAACATGCACTGTTGGCGGCCCTTGAGGACTGGAATTGGGGACCCATGGTATAGGGTATAGTGACAGCCAAAGCTTTTCCAACCGTAATCACAAGAGACAGTATATTTACATCCTAAGGTTCCAACCTTACTTTCATTCAGTATTCTCACATCAAGTATCTTCTGGAATGTATCACAACAAGCATTGAATCTAGATCAAGAGATGTCATTATTCCCCTACACTTTGCACTAGTCAGACAACATCTGGACTACTGTGTACAGTTCTGGGCGCTACAATTCAAGAAAGACATCAATATATTGGAGCAAGTCCAGAGAAGAGCAACCAAGTTGGTCGAAGGTTTGCAATCATGTCATATGAAGACCAACTAAAACAACTAGGGATGTTTAGTTTGCAAAAGAGAAGGCTGAGAGGAGACTTAATAGCGGTCTACAGATATCTAGTAGTCACAGTGCAGAGGGAACTACCCTATTCTTATTAGCACAAGGAAGTATAAAAAACAATGGGATGAAACTATAAAGGTAAAAGATACAGATTAGACATTAGGAAAATGCAAAATGTAAAAACAGAGCAGGAGGGTGTCATGCAGAGGTGCTAGAAATAGCTTGGCACCAGTGGGGCACTAATGGAATACAACAGCCAGTTCTTTGATGCCAGTAAATGGCAGTATTTTTTGCTATCAAAATGGAAAAGTACAATAGCCACGTTTAGGATGCCACTAGGTACACTGACTGTTTGCTAGTATAATGGCTTAGTTAAAAAAAGTTGGAGTGTGCAATGCAGGCAGACGTGCTGCAAATATCTTTACAATAGTGTGAATAGACAAAAGTACAATAGCCACGTTTAGGATGCCACTAGGTACACTGACTGTTTGCTAGTATAATGGCTTAGTTAAAAAAAGTTGGAGTGTGCAATGCAGGCAGACGTGCTGCAAATATCTTTACAATAGTGTGAATAGACAAAAGTACAATAGCCACGTTTAGGATGCCACTAGGTACACTGACTGTTTGCTAGTATAATGGCTTAGTTAAAAAAAGTTGGAGTGTGCAATGCAGGCAGACGTGCTGCAAATATCTTTACAATAGTGTGAATAGACAAAAGTACAATAGCCACGTTTAGGATGCCACTAGGTACACTGACTGTTTGCTAGTATAATGGCTTAGTTATAATGAGTTGGAGTGTGCAATGCAGGCAGACGTGCTGCAAATATCTTTGCAATAGTGTGACTAGACAAAAGTACAATAGCCACGTTTAGGATGCCACTAGGTACACTGACTGTTTGCTAGTATAATGGCTTAGTTAAAAAGAGTTGGAGTGTGCAATGCAGGCAGATGTGCTGCAAATATCTTTACAATAGTGTGAATAGACAAAAGTACAATAGCCACGTTTAGGATGCCACTAGGTACACTGACTGTTTGCTAGTATAATGGCTTAGTTAAAAAGAGTTGGAGTGTGCAGAGGACAGGAGGGTACAGTGCCAGGATTGTGGGGCTCTGGGTAGAGGAATGGAAGCCTGCCTTTCTATTCCCTCCTAATGGGGAAATGCAGCGACGAAATCCCTGACCTTGGCTACACAGACGCTGTCGCTTTTTTCAGGACCTGTCACCTATGGCTCTGACCCTACCGGTTTCAGCCCTTAAAAGGACTGATAGAAAGTGCTATCCCTAAGCTGTCTAACGCTGTGTATGGAGCGCATACAGCAGTATCGGCGATAGGACTCAGGAGGACGGAGCTGCGACAGTGATGTCTGACACCAAAGACGCAGAAGAGATAATGGCGTCCTGGAGGAAAATGTCCGGTTTTATAATGCAGGGACATGTGACATGGACATCCTATCACACATGCCGTTGCTTCTCTGGCTAAAAGTCCACTTAGCTGTGTGTGTGTCTGGGATTGGCTGACATGCTGGCCCGCCCCACTACACGCGCGCGCTTAGGGAAGGAAGACAAGGAAAAAAAAAAAAAATGGCGATCGCCATTATTCAAACAGCAGTGATCTGAAGGCGCTGTTCCCGCACACTATACACTGAAATGTCATAATAGTGTGAGTCACAGAGTGACTTACACTATTACAGCGGAAAGCCAGCTAGGAATTAGCTGTTTTTTTGCTGCTAGAACCGTTCTCGAACGTTTCTAGAACTATCGAGCTTTTGCAAAAAGCTCGAGTTCTAGTTCGATCTAGAACAGGCCCCAAAATCACTCGAGCCTAGAACTGGAGAACCTCGAACCGCGCTCAACCCTAGTTACCAATAACAATGCACTAATTATTGTGTATGGAGGTGTGCAACCTTTCATGCATTCAGCTCTCAATGAGATTTGTGAGCCATAAGCAGAACCCCCCCACCAAATAGTGACATTCCACTCTTAGCCCCTCAAAGTAGTGATACCCAAATCTCCCATTTCATATATATATATATATATATATATATATATAAAGAGAAAGAGAGACAGACACAGAGAGAGAGTATATTGTATAGGGCAGGGTTCCCCAACTCCAGTACTCGAGGGCCGCCAACAGTGCATGTTTTCAGGATTTCCTTAGCATTGCATTGGTGTTGGAATCATCAACTGTTCAGATGATTAAATTATCACATGTGCAATACTAAGGAAATCCTGAAAACATGCACTGTTGGCGGCCCTTGAGGACTGGAATTGGGGACCCATGGTATAGGGTATAGTGACAGCCAAAGCTTTTCCAACCGTAATCACAAGAGACAGTATATTTACATCCTAAGGTTCCAACCTTACTTTCATTCAGTATTCTCACATCAAGTATCTTCTGGAATGTATCACAACAAGCATTGAATCTAGATCAAGAGAGGTCATTATTCCCCTACACTTTGCACTAGTCAGACAACATCTGGACTACTGTGTACAGTTCTGGGCGCTACAATTCAAGAAAGACATCAATATATTGGAGCAAGTCCAGAGAAGAGCAACCAAGTTGGTCGAAGGTTTGCAATCATGTCATATGAAGACCAACTAAAACAACTAGGGATGTTTAGTTTGCAAAAGAGAAGGCTGAGAGGAGACTTAATAGCGGTCTACAGATATCTAGTAGTCACAGTGCAGAGGGAACTACCCTATTCTTATTAGCACAAGGAAGTATAAAAAGCAATGGGATGAAACTATAAAGGTAAAAGATACAGATTAGACATTAGGAAAAACTTTCTTACAGTGAGAGAAGTCAGAGCATAGAACAGGCCACCACGGGTGGTAGTGAGCTCTCCTTCAATGGAAATCTTCAAGCATAATCTGGATAAACACATAGCTGGCATGATTTAGGAAAGCCTGCACTTGCAGGGGGTTGGGCACTATGGCCCTTGAGGTCCCAGGGGGTTGGGCACTATGGCCCTTGAGGTCCCATACAATGCTACCATTCTATAAGTACTCCCACAACACGATCCAGCTTCAATTCTTTCCTCTGACAGGTAAGTAGGTTACTATACTTAATTTATCTCTAAACCACCAAGGCCATTATATAGTCATCCAGATTTGTTTTACATAGTTACTTAGGTTGAAAAAAAGACCTAGGTCCATCTAGTTCAACCTTCCTCTACCAGTTCTACATTTGGTCACTAGGTCATTTATAACCAACAATGTTGTGTGTACTGAGGAAATTATCCAATCCGTTTTTAAAAGCTGTTATAGTATCTGCCATTACTACCTCTTGTGGTAAGGCATTCCACAGTCTGACTGCTCTAACTGTAAAGAACCCTTTCCTATTTAGCTGTCGGAATTGCTTTTCTTCCACTCGCAGTGAGTGTCCCCTGGTGCTTAGTATTGTCTTTGGAAGAAATAAGTCATGTGCCAGTCCTTTATATTGACCACACATGTATTTATACATATAAATGAGATCTCCTCTGAGGCGTCTTTTTTCTAAGCTAAACATATCTAACTTTTTCAACCTGCCATCATATGGGAGGCCTTCCATTCCTTGTAGTAGTCTAGTTGCCAGCCTTTGAACTGACTCTAACTTCTGAATGTCCTTTTTAAAATGTGGTGCCCAAAACTGGATCCCGTATTCCAGATGTGGCCTTACAAGTGATTTATAGAGAAGTAACAATACGTTGGGATCACGGGATCTAATCTCTCTTTTTATACACCCTAAAATCCTGTTTGCTTTAGCAGCTGCTTCTTTGCTGTGGTACTCACAAAAGTCACCATCTGGAGATCTGCTCTTCACAGCTGTTTACTAGACCTGGCAGTAAGCTGGCAGATAACCGCGAGCCACACATAATGGGAGGCCATGAGCCACATGTACTTTCCGAGCCACGAGCTCGTGACCCCTGCTCTTTAGGATTCTCAAATAGATAATTTTACACAAATTCCATGTTTTACATCTGCAAATAATAATATGTGGACTAGTGTACTATTATCTCATGTATTAGCTTGGAACTATGGAACATATTGCATGATTTCAATTGGAACCAATATTGATATAATTTTCTTTATGCTTTGTGTTCTTGTGACATTCTTCTCGCAATTTATACAGTGGGCAGCAGAGTTGAGCTGTACTTGTGTAATGTTGTTTTACAGTCATGACATTTGCATCGATGGACTTTTGACCAAGCCTTAAACGGGGCTATAAAGGAGGGATATCGGTAACACAAAGGCAAGTTGAATTTTTATAGGAAGGAAAGCAATAATTTGTGAAAAGTGAAATAAATATGTACTACATTTTATTCTCCTGCGGTGAAGTACTGGTTTGACTACGAGACATTGTTAGAAATAGTAAATCTTTGTTCTATTATTGTAACTGAACAGCTCAATCTCACGTATTTTAAGTTATATTTCTACCATGAGTTAAAATAATCTTATTTGCTTAAAACCAAAGGGTATGTGCTGGAAGATGTTCCCAGTCTACACATTTCCAGACAGTCGTACAGCGGTTATAAACCTCAGACAGTGCCATGGAGCTTTGTCACGTGGCATTTGAACGTTTCAGCTGGCAAACGTATCCTGGCACTAGAGATTAAAACCACTGTAGAATGCAGACGTCATAAGCAAGAGAAACTATTACCAGTGCAAATGTTAGGATGTTTGCTTTAGCTTAAACATATACACATAAACAGTAGACAAGCTGGTTATTATTGCATAGAAGTAAATTCCAAGAATTACACTCAACCTGGCAACAAATATGACAAAACTAAGGTCAGAAAATATTTTTGCGTACAAAATACACATTTGTTTTGTATTGAGTGAGCACCAAATGATTGCCTCTATTATCTTCCTTTTCTTTCTCTGGCTGTTGGTTATGTTAATATAGAGTGTAACAAATTGCTCTCATACCAAAGCTGGTTACATAGTAACAGACAGAATACAAGAAAAATCAAACCCAACATTTTTAAGACAAGAACAAGACAAAATGAAGCCCCAAATTAAAGCCAAATCTGTTTAACCTAGGAAAAAACACCCAGGACCACATATGACAATTAAATAATTTCCTTGGACCAATGAAAACATATTTTTTTAATTCTAACAATAACTCTAAGGGGCACTTTGCACACTACGACATCGCAGGTGCGATGTCGGTGGGGTCAAATTGAAAGTGACGCACATCCGGCGTCGCAGGCGATATCGTAGTGTGTAAAGCCTTTTTGATACGATTAACGAGCGCAAAATCGTCATAATCGTATCATCGGTGTAGCGTCGGTCATTTCCATAATTTGGAAATTACCAATGTTACGATGTTGTTCCTCGTTCCAGCGGCATCACACATCGCTGTGTGTGAAGCCGCAGGAGCGAGGAACATCTCCTACCTGCGTCCTGTGGCTCACGCCAGCTATGCAGAAGGAAGGAGGTGGGCGTGATGTTTACGTCCCTCTCATCTCCGCCCCTCCACTTCTATTGGCCTACCTGCTGTGTGACGTCGCTATGACGCCGCACGACACGCCCCCTTAATAAGGAGGCGGGTAGCCGGCCAGAGCGACATCGCAGGGCAGGTGAGTGCATGTGAAGCTGGCGTAGCGATAATGTTCGCTATGCCAACTATCACCATGATATCGCAGCTGCGACGGGGCGGGGACTATCGCGCTCGGCATCGCAAGCATCGGCTTGCGATGTCATACTGTGCAAAGTGCCCCTTAATGTCATTAGTAAATATAATGTGATAAATGTCTACCACTTGTTTCAATAGTGGTGAACTCTTTCTCAATAATATTTATGCCATAGATTGAAACCCCCCAAATTTCTCAGTTTTAATATACATCATGGCTTTGGTTACTGTTCTCATGCTTTTTATTCATAAATAGTACTCCTCTAAGAAGACCAATCAAATACTTAAAGGGGTTGTCCATTACTTGGACAGATTTGTTTCAGTACTCATGTTCCCGCCAAGTAAAATAATAACACCTGTACTCACCTCCGGTGCCAGCATTATTCCAATGATGTTGGCACTGGATCTCTTGGAGCTTGTGTGACGCCCTGGACTAGCCAGGTAGTCACAGATAGGCCTCGCATAACACTGTCCCCCTAAAAAGGTAACAGCAGCCAACCACATTAAAACCTAGTCACCTCCCTCAGAGCTTAATGGTCATACTAGGGGGCAGAGCCAGGCAGTTGGCCACGCCCACCGAGGAGTCCAGAGGGCCTGAGGCAGGAAACACAGGGCAGTTGTCAGTTGCAGTTGTCAGTAGCAGTAGTCCGTTGCAGTTGGAAGTGGAGTTGAGAGGAGGAGTGTGCAGCAGGCCTGTGGTGACAGGTCTGCAGCGAAAACTGACAGGTGTGAGGGTCGTAGCCCTCACACCTTGGCTAGGAGGCAGGCGGTGTCCTGGACTGCAGGAGCCGGGAAGACGGCCAGGTGGAACCGTAAGGGACCGGGACAGGGTAGTGGTCCGCCGGTACCGAACCGGGGAACCGACTGGAAACCGGAACACCAGGGGGTTACTCAGACCCAGAACGAGGCCCAGAAGCCACTAAACTACAACGAATTTACTGATTGAGGTCTGGACCTTAGGTCCTTTCCCATCCCAAGTCCCGACAGAAGGCAAAAGCCCACCGAGGGGGATAGAAAGCCACCGCACAGGCAGAGAGATCCCACGGGCCAGCGTCTGCGGGCAAATGGACTCCACCGACACATACACAGCCAGGGAGCGGACTCCCGTTGCTGAGGCACAGGCAGTCTACACAAACATAACGAGGTGCAGGAGAAAGGCCAAGACCACCAACCTGGGTGGGGGACAAGACGCAGCCGGCTGCAGCCACCGACCACCATCAACTTTGTTTACCAGAGACTTGTGTGTGTCCATAATTGTGAGTACAACATTGCCATCCGGCCGTGCACCGCCCAGCCACTACTCTCTCCAAGCGGGTCCTGGGGCCACCATCCCTGCCCACGAAGGGGTTAACATCTTGCTGCACGACCATCTTCCCCGGGTGCCCCCGTAACTGCAGCAGTGGTGTCTACACCTTCACCACGTCCTGTGGTTGGAGTCACAAACTCAAACACGGCTCCGGTCGTACACCTACCTAACCACCCCCATCAAGATCACCAGCAACCCCTTGCAGAGCGACGTGACCCCCGGACCCGGAGGTGCTCAAGCCACCCACCAAACAAGCCCAGACCCGAGCGGCTCGGTTGCAGCCGAGCGCGGGGCGGTAAACATCGACTCTTCTGGCATTACGAACAGGATTGAATCCATTCACTTACTTAGACGCGGCTGAGGGACCCGGTCTGCCCCTGCCTTCCATGTTGCTTCCCTCACCGCCCGTACCGGCTGCTACCGCTTCCCCGCTCGGCCCGCTGCCCCCGACACTGGCAGCGGAGCCTGTCCAATGCACCTATGAGGAGCCGCTAGTGGAAGCAGCCAGCAGACGCCAGTCACCAGGCCGAAGCCTATTCCGCTCCCGTGGAAGGTGCCCATTCCCGGAGTGGACCCGCCGGTCCCAAAAGAGAGGGCGCCCCAAGAGGCCCAGGCCCCGGCAGTCCGCCCGGCTAGGAAGGTGGTGGATGCTGACTGAAAGAAGGCCCAGGTGGTAACGCTGGCCGCTCCCAGGTCCCAGGCCTCGGCTGAGGTCTCACAGGGTTGCCGCTGAAAGGCAGCAGAGCCGGCCGTGACAAAGCGGGGTTTCCCACAGAGGGTGTTGGTCGTAGCCGGTACGGGGGAGCTCTGGCTGGGCCCGACCCCCGCGCAAAGAGACCCAGAGCAGGCAGACGCCCCATATTGGCAGAACCAGCTGAGCCAAGAAATAGTGGCCCGGGAGAAACAGAAGGCCAAGGTGCTGACCCGTACCATCCGGGAGAAGGAGAACCTCCGGAGTGCCACCTACCGAGTACGGGGCCCGACCTATGAGAGCCAAGTCCAGCAGTTCGACCCCCGGCGTGGATGGGCGTTCATCTTTGAACCGAGCGTGGAGGCCGAAATCTTTGTTTCCCGGCAGGACGTCAATCCTCACCTCTCATTGGGTCACCCGGATCGTGACCTGGAGTCCGGCGAGCTCGTCACCTATACCCAGCATTGCGGGAAGAGGGGCTGGTTCGCCCTCAGTGTAAAGAGGAGGGTGAGCCGCAGTGCCCGGTGGCACACCCAGTCCCCTCCCCCGCCATACAGTTTTGATGTGGTGCTGGAGGAAGAGTATGAAAAGCACCAGTGTTAAAGGTAGCGGATCCCGGCTACCATGTTGAAGTCCCCGTTGGGACCATACTGCCCTGTTGGGACTTTGTTTATTTCCCCGCTTAACCCCTGAACAAGGCCGTGAACTTGCAGGCCACCCAAAAACTATTGGGTTTGTAAATAAGTCCCAGACCACCCTTTCTGGTCCCACAACCTCCGGAGAGGCAGGCTGGAGGAAGGACCTGCGGGAATGTGATGGCCGAGGCCCTGTCACCATTGCAGTCGGTGACAATCCTCCGGGTCAGGGGTCCCCTGGACGTGGGGCCTGTGGAGAGACAGCCGGGTATGGAACTTTGTACCCGGCCCGAGTGGGCAATACCCGGACCCGTTCCTGTTTCCTGGACTGGGGAAAAAGGGTGCTGCCTGTTTCTTAGGGGCAGCATCAAGGGGCAGGTTTGCTTGGGTGGGTGAGTGAAAGGACCCGGTCCCGTCCCGTTTCCAGTTATAATAAAAATGTTGCAACGTTTAAGCAAAATGCCTTCCACAAGGGAAGAAACCTTACATATGCTTGAAAATGTAAATAATGTTATTATAATTGTATACGTTTTTCCCTTTTTAATCTTTTTCAGTTAAAATAACCGGTGGTGGTCGGACAGCCCGCAGACGGTCTGTGATTAACCAAGGGGGAGTGTGACACCTTGGACTAGCCAGGTAGTCACAGATAGGCCCCGCATAACATCGTCCCCCTAAAAAGGTAACAGCAGCCAACCACATTAAAACCTAGTCACCTCCCTCAGAGCTTAATAGTCACGCAAGGGGGAGGAGCCAGGCGGTTGGCCACGCCCACCGAGGAGTCCAGAGGGCCTGAGACAGGAAACACAGGGCAGTTGTCAGTGGCAGTAGTCAGTTGCAGTTGGAAGTGGAGTTGAGAGGAGGAGTGTGCAGCAGGCCTGTGGTGACAGGTCTGCAGCAAAAACTGACATGTGTGAGGGTCGAGGTCCGGAGGCGCTCGAGCCACCCACCAAACGAGCCCGGACCCGAGCGGGGCAGTACACTTGCATGACATTGCAAAGCCACACAAGCCCTGCAGCCAATCACTCTCCTCTTCCTTCAGATAAATCTGACATACAGATGAAATCAGAGAGCAGCTGCAGCTGTCATGTCTTCTAGATGTCAGACTTGGAAAAGTAAATCAACCACTGATTGGCTGCAGGTCTAGTGTGGCATAACAATGTCACGGAAGCCCAAAGACAGCTAGTGCCAATATCATTGAAATGGCACTGAGGAGTGCCGTATACCCAAAATAATAACCGAGGTGAGTATAGATGTCATTATTTTATAGGGGGGGAGGAAAGGCATAGTGATGGAGAAAGGGTTGGCCAAGTAGTGGATAACCCCTTTAACCTGAGTTCTGTAATGCTTGGGCCTTGCCAGGTAAATCGGAGTGTCACGCTTTAAGAGAATAAAAAAAAAGCACTAGTTCCATAATATCATTTCCCACTGTCTTTTTATTTCACTGAATAGCAGAAATAACTTTACACTTTTGACATTTCTTTATTTTTAGGCATGATTTTATTGTATCTCAATTAGATATCGGCAAATGTGTTTAAATAGAATTGAATTCTACTTGAAGTTTACTACAATTCATATTTTCAAGAATATGGAATTTTGTAATTCTCTATATGTGAATTCAGCAAACTGGAAGCCTGCTAAATAGTAGTGGGCTGGCAACATGTTAAATAACAATATACTCTAATACTTACAGTGCCTACAAGTAGTATTCAACCCCCTGCAGATTTAGCAGATTTGATAAGATGCAAATAAGTTAGAGCCTGCAAACTTCAAACAAGAGCAGGATTTATTAACAGATGCATAAATCTTATAAACCAACAAGTTATGTTGCTCAGTTAAATTTTAATACATTTTCAACATAAAAGTGTGGGTCAATTATTATTCAACCCCTAGGTTTAATATTTTGTGAAATAACCTTTGTTTGCAATTACAGCTAATAATCGTCTTTTATAAGACCTGATCAGGCCGGCACAGGTCTCTGGAGTTGTCTTGGCCCACTCCTCCATGCAGATCTTTTCCAAGTTATCTAGGTTCTTTGGGTGTCTCATGTAGACTTTAATCTTGAGCTCCTTCCACAAGTTTTCAATTGGGTTAAGGTCAGGAGACTGACTAGGCCACTGCAACACCTTGATTTTTTTCCCTCTTGAACCAGACCTTGGTTTTCTTGGCTGTGTGCTTTGGGTCGTTGTCTTGTTGGAAGATGAAATGACGACCCATCTTAAGATCCTTGATGGAGGAGAGGAGGTTCTTGGCCAAAATCTCCAGGTAGGCCGTGCTATCCATCTTCCCATGGATGGGGACCAGATGGCCAGGCCCCTTGGCTGAGAAACAGCCCCACAGCATGATGCTGCCACCACCATGCTTGACTGTAGGGATGGTATTCTTGGGGTCGTATGCAGTGCCATCCAGTCTCCAAACGTCACGTGTGTGGTTGGCACCAAAGATCTCGATTTTGGTCTCATCAGACCAGAGAACCTTGAACCAGTCTGCCTCAGAGTCCTCCAAGTGATCATGATCAAACTGTAGACGAGCCTTGACATGACGCTTTGAAAGTAAAAGGTACCTTACGGGCTCGTCTGGAACGGAGACCATTGCGGTGGAGTACGTTACTTATGGTATTGACTGAAACCAATGTCCCCTCTGCCATGAGATCTTCCCGGAGCTCCTTCCTTGTTGTCCTTGGGTTAGCCTTGACTCTTCGGACAAGCCTGGCCTCGGCACGGGTGGAAACTTTCAAAGGCTGTCCAGGCCGTGGAAGGCTAACAGTAGTTCCATAAGCCTTCCACTTCCGGATGATGCTCCCAACAGTGGAGACAGGGAGGCCCAACTCCTTGGAAAGGGTTTTGCACCCCTTGCCAGCCTTGTGACCCTCCACGATCTTGTCTCTGATGGCCTTGGAATGCTCCTTTGTCTTTCCCATGTTGACCAAGTATGAGTGCTGTTCACAAGTTTGGGGAGGGTCTTAATTAGTCAGAAAAGGCTGGAAAAAGAGACAATTAATCCAAACATGTGAAGCTCATTGTTCTTTGTGCCTGAAATACTTCTTAACATTTTAGGGGAACCAAACAGAATTCTGGTGGATTGAGGGGTTGAATAATAAATGACACTCTGAATAAACTTTTCACAATTAAAAAAAAAAAAAAAAAAAAAAAAGAAATAACATTCTTTTTTGCTGCAGTGCATTTCACACTTCCAGGCTGATCTATAGTCCAAATGTCACAATGCCAAGTAAATTCCGAATGTGTAAACCTGCTAAATCTGCAGGGGGTTGAATACTACTTGTAGGCACTGTATCACCATTTACCTCTCCCATCATCCTCACTGCCTTTGATACCCACTGTTCACCAACCATTCATCAGGGCCTCTTCTTTCCACAGCAGCACCCTTATGACTTTCACTCTAGAACAGTACTTCTGGCCATGACCAGGCCTCAGATGTCAGGGATTGTTTTAACGTCATGAGATGTATCGCTATGTTATGATGTGCTGTGAACTTGGAGGTCATAACTTCATGATGTAACAACATGCACAGTGAAACAACGATGTGTTAAAGGGGTGGTCGGGGGCCTTTTTAGACCTGGCAGAGCCTGCTGTTTGGCTGCAGCGTGACCTGATGTTCTTCCTTACCCCGATCGCCACTTTAGTGCCATACAGTAATAAGCATACTTTTTCTTCATGCATCACAAGCACTGACGCTGTCACAGGTCCTTTCAACCAAACTTCTGTACTTGTCAACTTCAAACACAGTTTTTCAACTTGCCTTAGGCAGGCACATTCTTGTTCTCCAAAGGGGTTACCATTCCCTGGTACTCGGGCTTTCAGTGGAGCACTTGAGCCCCTCATCCCCTCACTCATCTTCGTTGTTCACAACAGAATTAAAAAGTCCTTCCTGTCACCCCTTGTTCCACCCACAGGGACTTAGCTGGAAGCTATTGATGGGGCTTTCTTTGACAGCACTCTTCTGCCCAGTTTTGTCAGGACCTACTCTTCTCTTAAGAGCCCACTGACCTTCCGCTGACTGAGGGGGTTTGTTAGGTATTCACCAGGGAATGGACACCACCCGGGCGGCATCCGGATTTGACCAAGAAGGTCACACCAAATTAAAGTGATTGGGGTTGTCCTCCACCATGTCTCCCACAGACACAGTTTTGTACTCTCCCACAGGGACTCTCCTGCTACTTCCTGTCTTCCTATCCTTTTTACTATCTAATTTCCTCCCCAACCCAGGAGTACCAGAGAAGCAGTTTCAACACACTGTGGCCACCTAGTGACCATTTAAACACACTACACCATTATATTAACTTCAAACATTACATTTTACACATAGTGGATTTGCAGATCTGGGGTGCCTGAGCCTTACACCCCCTTACAGATGCACCTTGAGGCCTGATCATGGACGTAAGTCCTTTTCTTGAGTGAAGATACAAAACTTTAGGGATCAGAACATGGTGTAAAGTAATAATTTAGCAATATACGCAGTGATGTTACAATGCATTTCAGTGGGCTGGTGTTACGTCACCACCGGAGTCTGCTCCATCGACTTCTGCTCCGATCGCCAGGCGACGCCGTGTTCCTGCCATGGATGGTGCTGGTGATGGGAGAGGAGTCGATGCCAGCGGCGCCGGTGGGCGCAGGCTCCGTTCATCCACTGGTCTGGGTTTCCTGGGGATCTGCAGTGCCACTGGCTAATTGAAGGTGGCGGGTGTCTCCCAGCTGAAGTACCGTCAGTCAGCTACAGCCTATGGGAAGACACCACACCTTTTTTAATTCCCCTCCTGTCTGCTGACCTCTGCCAGAGATAGTTCTGAGAATTCTGGCTCCTGTTTTGTCCTGTGATTTCGTGTGCTGATTACCGCTTGTTTCCTGACTACCCTCCTGCCTGTGTGGTGCCCTGGACTAGCCAGGTTGTCACGGGTACTGCAACACACACCCCCACCCCGAGACAGGCACATCAGCCAGACACAAAATACTTGTTGCCTCCCTCCAGGGTCTGATGACCACACAAGGTGGGGCGGAGCCAGGCAGTTGGCCCCACCCACTAAGGAGTTCACAGGCCTGGAGGCGGGAGAAGGAAGAGAGTTCCGTTAGGGAAGTGGAGGAGTGAGGAGCAAACTGACCGTGTCCGGGTGTGTGGCCCGGGCACTAAGAGCAAGGTTGGCAGACGGTGGTGGCCGTCTGCAGGAGAGGCAGATCAACGTGGAACCGTAGGACCGGGGACGGGTGGTGGCCCGCCGGTACCGAACCGGGGAGCGCAGTGAAGCCAGCACACACAGGCAGGGCCTACGGACTCCGACCAGGCTTGGAGTCGCCATTACAGGTCAAATCCTTCAGTGACTGGAACCCCAGGGGTTTCCTAACAGCCAAGACCCGATTGAAGGCAACCGTCCGACCAGTAGAAGGAAATACAGCTACCGCCAAAGCTAGAATTCCAAGGGCCAGAGCCTGCGGGCAAAAGGGCTCCTCCGGCACATATACACGCTGGGGAGCGGGTTACCGGTGGGAAGCCATCAGGACCGAACATACACAAAGGTGCAGGGAAAGGCAGCCATCACCAACCATCCGGGAGAAGCTACAGCAGCCGGCTGCGGGACCCGTCCATCCAGCTGTTTGGTTTACCAGAGACATTGCGTACATTTGTGGGTGAGTGAGTACAACTGTGCCATCCGGCACCGTGCTGCGCAGTCCAGGCGACCCCGCACCTTGCCAACCCTGCCTCCCCGTCACCTCACCGGGCCCCGGGACCACCAACCCCTACCCACGGAGGGGGGAAACAATATCCCAGCTGCTCCCTACCATCGCTCCCGGGATCCCCGTCTCCAGCAGCGGTGGTGCCCCAACCTCGCCACAACCCGTGGGTGGCGTCACGGACTAAATCCCCAAACCCAAACATCCCCCTTTCACTCACGGGCGAGGAGCGCCGCTCAAGTCCCCGGATCCGGCCCACCGCTCGAGCCACCGAGCAGCAGCAGCAGTGTTAGTGAGCGTTAGTGAGCGCAGCGCCCCGCAGCCCGCGACAACTTGGCGTCATGAACAGGATCTTACCGCTCTGCCGGCTGGTAGAGATGCGCCTTGTGTTTCCCCGCCGGCGGTGTCCGGCCGAAAAATATCAGAATCCGCCATTTTGGGAGCGAAGATTTTCCCGCTCGAGCGTCTCCTCGAGCAGTGGAGGCGCGAAAGCCGAAACCCCGCCCCTGAAGAGGAGGTGCCGAGGAAGGACCAAGGGGGAGACGGATGGCGTCCGGATGCATGTAAACCAAGGCCATAAGAGCTGGGACGCCAGGACTCTGTCAACAACCCGTTTCCTGGAACCCTGAAGCCGCAATACCATGTCAGCCCCGCCTGCACCACCCGAGGCGCAGCAGCCCACGCCCGGGACCGTGGCGTGGATGAGGGCCCGAGTAACTGAGTCTAACCAACGTTATCGGAATCAGATACGTCTCCTGGCGGAGCAGTGGACTACCGAGGTGGAAGCGCTGGCTGCGATTGCCCAGATGCACGAGATGGGAGCCGACGTGACGGAGCTGGTGAGTGACCCACGCCTCCATGTCCCACAGGGACCGGCCGCTGCGGCTTGGAGACCCGGTCCGATCATGACCCTTGTGCCGTCTTTGCCACTACCCATGGGGCTCCCCAGCGCTAACCTGCCTGACCTGCTGCCCCGTGCTACGGCGGTGGGGCCCGAGATGCTGGGTGCCAAGGGCCCGGAGGTCGGAGAGCTGAAGGAGGCTGCAGGCTCGGATGCCGCTGCGACTGATGGCGGTCCACCTGGCGCAGAGGAGAAGAAGGCCTCGGCAGTCTGCCTGGCCCTGGAGGAGGCGCCTGACCATGAGAGAGTTAAGAGTGACGATTCCGGGCCCGATACAGAGCCCGTTTCGGAGTCCGAGGAAGTGGGTGAGAATCTTCATCACGGCAGTGGGCCGGTGGCTTTGTATGTCCCGCGCGCCGGTGGAAATGGATACCGGGCGGCCCTTTCCCAACAGGCCTGCCACCGCATGTTTGAAATATTGGCAGCGGAGGGTGAGGCCACCTCAGAGGAAGAGTCAGAGTAAGGCAGCGGTCCCTCCGTTGCACCGTTGTCCCCGTTGGGACCACCAGTACCGTTATCCTGTTAAATGAATGACAAGACTAATCAATCCGAGAGAATGACCTGATTGACATCGTGATTGACCCGGCCGTAGCCGGAAAGTTGTCCCCGTAGGGATCCTTTGCTACTGTTGGCATGAGGAACTCTTCATGGACATGCCTGAGAACTTGCAGGGCACCCACGAACTTGTGGGATTGTAAATATGTTGGGGGTAGTTTTCCATTGCCGCCTCTGGAGAGGCAGGTTTGGAGGATGGGCCTGAAGGAAAGTGTTGGCCCAGGCCCGCCACTACCAAAACCGGTGGCGATCCTCCGGGGAGTCAGGGGCCCCCCATGGACGTGGGGTCCCCTGAAATGACAGCCGGGTGCGAGGCACCGTACCCGTTCCCGCTCGGGCAGCCTGGATCCGGACTGGGGTTAAGGGGTGCTGCCCACTTCTTAGGGGCAGCATCAGGGCTAGGTTGCTTGGGTGGGAGAGCGGAAGCCGTCCGTCCGTTGTTATTAAAAATGTAAATATCTGTGTTTTTGCAACGTTTAAGTGACCTACCTCCCGTAAGGGAAGATTTGAATTGCATAAATTGTTGTTGTTTTTATATTTCTCCAGTTAAAAAGAAAAATAAAACCGGTGATGGACGGGCAGCTCGCGGACGGTCTGCATTTAACCAAGGGGGAATGTGGTGCCCTGGACTAGCCAGGTGGTCACGGGTACTGCAACACACACCCCCACCCCGAAACAGGCACATCAGCCAGACACAAAATCCTTGTTGCCTCCCTCCAGGGTCTGATGTCTACACCAGGTGGGACGGAGACAGGCGGTTGGCCCCGCCCACTGAGGAGTTCACAGGCCTGGAGGCGGAAGAAGGAAGAGAGTTCCGTTAGGGAAGTGGAAGAGTGAGGAGCAAACTGACCGTGTCAGGGTGTGTGGCCCGGGCACTAAGAGCAAGGTTGGCAGACGGTGGTGTTCGTCTGCAGGAGAGGCAGATCAATGCAGAACTGTAGGATCGGGGACGGTCGGTGGCCCGCCGGTACCGAACCGGGGAGCAAAGTGAAGCCAGCACACACAGGCAGGGCCTACGGACCCCGACCAGGCTTGGAGTCGCCATTAGAGGTCAAATCCGTCAGTGACCGGAAGCCCAGGGGTTTCCTAACAGCCAAGACCCGATTGAAGGCAACCGTCCGACCAGTAGAAGGAAATACAGCTACCGCCAAAGCTAGAATTCCAAGGGCCAGAGCCTGCGGGCAAAAGGGCTCCTCCGGCACATATACACGCCGGGGAGCGGGTTACCGGTGGGAATCCATCGGGACGGAACATACACAAAGGTGCAGGGAAAGGCAGCCATCACCAACCGTCTGGGAGAAGCTATAGCAGCCGGCTGCGGGACCCGTCCATTCAGCCGTTTGGTTTACCAGAGACTTTGCGTACATTTGTGGCTGAGTGAGTACAACCGTGCCATCCGGCACCGCGCTGCACAGTCCAGGCGACCCTGCACCTTGCCAACCCTGCCTCCCCGTCACCTCACCGGGCCCCGGGACCACCAACCCCTATCAATGGAGGGGGAAAACAACATCCCAGCTGCTCCCTACCATCGCTCCCGGGATCCCCGTCACCAGCAGTGGTGGTGCCCAAACCTCACCACAACCCATGGGTGGCGTCACGGACTAAATCCCCAAACGCAAACATCCCCCTTTCACTCACGGGCGAGGAGCGCCGCTCGAGTCCCCGGATCCGGCCCACTACTCGAGCCACCGAGCAGCAGTAGCAGCAGTGCTGGACCCGAGCATTTGCGAGCGCAGTGCCCCGCTGCCCGCGACACCTGCTATTTTTGTACATCGCTGCCCGATCCTCTTTTGACCTCTGCTTGTTTCTGATTACGTCCTTGCCTGCCGATTCTGTCCCTGTTTCGCAATTCCTGGTTTGACCCTGCCTGACGACAACTCTCTCAGACTGCAGCCTTCCACAGGTAGTGATCTCCAGGGCCCTGTGTAATTCCAAATCCCTGTATAGGGGTTAAAGGGTTTCAGGGTTCTGGGGGTCCTGCTTGGCGAGTGGCTTCCCTCTAGCCTGTCCATTACAGCCTGTCTGAGTCTGTGGATCCAGGCAGGCGTTGCAGCTGGTCATGGCTGGAAGTCTTATTCTAGAGTGAAAACACTGGCACATGGCTGTGGAAAGAAGAATCCCTGTAGACCACACAAAGAGGCAGTGGCACTGGAAGCAGCAAATTCGAATTTTGTCATATTCACTAATCTCTAATCACAATATCACTTTTCCCAAAACAAAAACACTTTGGACTAAATGAACAGATTTTCCATAAAGTAATCACATTTTTCATACACTTCTAAATTGCTCCATTCTTTGAAAATTATATTGAATAGCAGTTATAGGACATAAAAATATACACATGAAGAAGACTGTTTGGATTCTGAATACTCTAAACTTCAATGTATTTTGGTATGGTTTCTTCATATGGATGAATGGGGTCATGAACTTTCCAATGTCCAAAAATAGAATAATAAAAATAAAATTGTGGAAGGCTAGATTCTCGAATATTAGCCAAACTGTCAAAGTGCAATTTATGCTACTATACTAGTCTACTTAATTGCAATATTCAGATTATTTTTTGCAAATGCTTAGTCAAAATAAGGAAGGTACAGCAATTGTTCAGTTCCTAACAATATTACAATCTTAAGGAGCTGAAGCAAGAAAAAAAAAACCCATAAAAAATCTTGCCAATGGTTACACTATAATCAGGGGCAACCTGTGCAGCTCTATAAGGGATATATGGTTAAAGATGCTTAAAACATCATAAAAAAAAGCCATGTAAAGCACTATTTAAATTATTTTCTAGACAATTAGTTTTGGGTTGTCAGAAATCTGTTCAATAAGGGAAGATACAGTGGGGAAAATAGTATCTGATTTTGCAAGTTTTCCAATTTACAAATAGTGGAGAGGTCTGTAATTTTTATCACACGAACATTTCAACTATGACAGACAGATCAAAAAAATCCAGAAAATGACACTGAATAATTTTTATGTTTGCAATTACAGAGGTCAGATGCTTCCTGTAGTTCTTGACCACGTTTGCACACACTGCTGTCATGACTCACGGCTGTCAGGGTTCCCCAGAGCCCCCCCTCAATACCTCGTTCCCAGGATCACGGCACCTTATCTATGGGACATTTCCATTCATGCGGCACCAGTTATAATTCTGCTCTGCAGTGTGCCGCTGGTCCCTGTAAGTTCTGATCCTGCCTCCCGTCCTATTGGAGAAGCTTATTATAAAGGAGGATGGCTCAGTAGTTATTGGAAGGGGCTGGGGAAACGCGGAAATGCACTGTTTATGATTGGCTGCATGTGAACCCGAACTGTAACACGAGATTCCCAGGAAAGCTCATGTTCGGGATCGTGTGCATGAACACTAGGTGTTTATAGTTCGAGTTCACCCATCACTACTTGTATTCAGTCTCAGATACAATTCAGAGTTCTGCTTCTCAGAGAGAAAGCCATCCTCCATTTTGTAGTAAACCAAATATATTCATCCATCTCTTTCTACAAGAGATTCACCCTACTAATGATCTATTACTGCTGTCTCCCCCAATTAAAACCTCACAGGCAACGTTCTAAAAATTTCTCCTAAATTGCGCCAATGCTTTGAAAGATATTAATAGTATTTCTTTGAATATAATGTATGGTCTCCTATCCATGCAAAAACATCTTAATTTGCTCACATCAATCCCTACTACAATAAGGGTATGTGCGCACGTTGCGTTCTCTGCAGTGCAGAAAAGAACGCACCCTCTGGCAGACTGGACACTGCGTTTGTAAAAAATAATGCATCCACAACGCATGCATTTTGGATGCTTTTTCCATACATTTTGCATGCGTTTTGGATGCATTTTTGACAGTGCGTTCTCCCGGCAATTCAGCTCTAATACATACCCGCTGACAGCACACACAGACAGAGTCGCTCGATGAGAATGAACTCGGGTGAACTTCACCCGACTTCATTGTCATACCGCTGCTCTGTCTGTGTGTGGCAGCCTGATTAGCGGTCACCCATGAAGGACTCACCGGTGACCGCTAATCCCCTGAGTGACTGAAGTGAGACGCACGATCACTCAGGTTAAGGCTACTTTCACACGTGCGTTGAACGCCATCCATCACAATATGCTGTGTAACGCATGTGACGGATGCCTTGCAAATAGTGTGATAATAAAGGCCACGGATTCCAGTGAAATAACGCGTTGCGTTAAGTTTTCTTTAGCCGAGAGAGAAAGCCTTCATCTTCACCGCACACATCCCGGCACTACCGCCTACATCACCGCACACATCCCGACACTACCGCCCACATCATCACCGCACACATCCCGACACTACCGCCTACATCAGCACACACATCCCAACACTACAGCCCACATCACCGCACACATCCCGACATTACCGCCCACATGACCACACACATCCCAACACTACAGCCCTCATCATCCTCGCACACATCCCGACACTACAGCCCTCATCTTCACCGCACACATCCCGATATTACCACCTACATCACCGCACACATCCCGACATTACTGCCTACATCACCCCACACATCTCGACATTACCGCCCACATAACCACACACATCCCAACACTACAGCCCTCATCATCCTCGCACACATCCCGACACTACAGCCCTCATCTTCACCGCACACATCCCGACACTACAGCTCTCATCTTCACCGCACACACCCCAACACTACAGCCCTCATCATCCACGCACACATCCCGACACTACAGCCCTCATCATCCCCGCACACATCCCGACACTACAGCCCTCATCTTCATTGCACACACCCCGACACTGCAGCCCTCATCATCCCCGCATACATCCCGACACTACCGCCCACATCTTCACCGCACACACCCCGACAGTACAGCCCCCATCATCACCACACAGATCCTGACACTACAGCCCTCATCTTCACCGCACACACCCCGATACTACAGCCCTCATCACTCCCGCACACATCCCGACACTACAGCCATCATCATCACCGCACACACACCGGCACTACCGCACCCATCATCCCCGCCCACGCAGGCACTACCGCACCCATCATCACCGCACACACACACCAGTATTACCTCAGTGACGTCCCCGCTAACAGCGCAATTCACTTCAGTTGCTGTGTGGAGCTCACAGGAGCGGCGGTGTTCTACTGCCGCTCCTGTCAGCTTCATATAGCAGAGCTGGATGTGTCGCGGAACCTCTGTGGATTATGCCAGACCTGGAGGGGTATTTAGGGATTTTAATAAAGTAGTGAAAGAGGGTGTTTTTGTTGTCTTTTATTCCAAATAAAGGATTTTTTCGTGTGTGTGTATTTATTTACTTTCACTTACAGGTTAACCATGGAATGTGTCTCATAGACGCCTGCACTGATTAACCTAGGACTTAGTGGCAGCTATGGGCTGCTGCCATTAACTTCTTATTTCCTCGATTGCCACCGCACCAGGGCAATTCAGGATGAGCCGGGTAGAGTCCCGGGACTGTGACATCTAAAGGATGCAGCAATTCCGGGTGGCTGGTGGCTGATAATGTTACGCTGGGGGGCTCCCTTAATGTGGGGCTCCCCATCCTGAGAATACCAGCCTTCAGCCGTGTGGCTTTATCCTGGCTGTTATCAAAATTGGGGGGGACCGCACGTCGTTGTTTTTAAATTATTTATTTATTTTATTGCACGATATAGACCCACCCACCTGCGGCTGTGATTGGTTACAGTGAGACAGCTGTCACTCAGCGTGGGGGCGTGCCTGACTTCAACCAATCGCCGGTGGGCGGGGAAAGCAGGGAATACCAGATTGAATAATGAGCGGCCGCCATTTTCAAAAGAGGAAATGCCGCTGGAGCAGTGTGATAGCCGTGTAGCGCCGCGCCGGTGATCGGGGATCGGTATGAGAGAGGGGGAGAGACTGACCGATGGACAGAGAGAGGGACAGACAGAGACCGACCGACAGAGAGAGAGATAGAGACAGAGAGAGAGACAGACAGAGCGATCAACTGACAGAGAAAGAGACCGACCGACAGAGGGAGATTCACCAACATCCACAGATAGAGATTGACCGACATTGACAGAGAGAGACTGAAAAGACCTGCGTTTTGCTTGTCAAGAAAGCATGCGGAATGCAACAAAAATGCAGTCCAAGTGCATTTTGGTTGTGTTTTGACCCACATCATTGATTTCAATGAGTGGAGAACGCAGCTACAATGCACAAAAGAAGTGACATGCTGCTTTTTTTTCCGCAGCGATTTTGGGCATCCAAAACGCTGCGTTTACAAAAGCAGCGTGTGCATTGATTTTTCGGCTTTCTCGTAGACTTTGCTGGGGAAGCTGAACACATGCAATTTGTCACTGAAAACGCTGCAGTTCAAAACTCAGCGTTTTCGTTATAAAAAAACGCAACGTGCACACATAACCTAAAGCATTGTTTTCCGAGCAAACTCTACACCAAATATTATTAGCAGACCGTGAAAATGGTATTTTTACGAAGGAAACTTAGAGTATCCAACCATGAGATGATCAAAAAGTAATAATATAGAAAAAAAACTATTGTTTTAAAAAGGGGAGATATCTTTATCATTGGGATAACATTGTAAAATGACATCCTTAGTTTCATATATATATATATATATATATATATATATATATATAAAATTGAATGGGAATCCAGTCGTTGAAAGCTTTTAAAGGCATGTCTATGAGTAAGCCCTGGCAAGTCTTTGTACCAAAACAATTTCACAAAAGGTAATTTGTTCTAGAGTCTGCAAGTACAAAAGTGAGTCTCTTTACATAGGCTCTTGCTGCCTCTTCACACATACAAATGCCCCCTCTTGTGTTTTGTTAACTTGACAATATCTCACGACAAGCATGTTAAGAACCAAAATAGCTGAAACTCTACTTATTTTGTAAAATCTATTACTGAAATTTCTAATTCAAACCAGGAAATACAAACAAAGCCCGGAGACAGCTTGTTCTCGTACTCTAAATTCATTCCATGTTGCTATAGCAGTACCCCTGAGAAAATGGCAATGTTTCTCTTTTCAGGCTTGCACCACCTCAATAGGCCTTTTGTCAGCTGCTGAATTATAGCATTTTAATTTAAATACTGGGGGTTTAATAGTGGATTATTATGACACCTCAACACATTCTTGCTGTTTCTGTTGGTAACTCACTCGAAGAAAATTACATTTGGCTTCATTTAATAGACTAAAATGTCAACAGAACCTTTTGCGTGCCTTACGCACTCTAGAAAGTACAACAACTTACTTTGTTGAAGATAGGTTGTAAAGACCATTATCATGAATGGAAACCTTAGCATTATACATGTGCAATTCAAATACTGTAATTTGTCATAAAATCACAAAAGAGTACATTTTATTTATCCAATCTTATAAAATGATTACAATTTTTTAAAAGAACTTATGACATAATTGATGTGTAAAACTATTAGCATTTTCTGAAAAATAAATATTAATGTTTAAAATATAGTGTTGTTCTGAACTCTTTTCCAAAACTGCTAAATTATTATACAATTTAAACATCCATGATAGTACATTGGCATATGGTACATGACTTATTCCTTCCAAAGACAATACTAAGGAACAGGGGGCACTCATTATTAGTGGAAGAAAAGCAATTCTGGCAGCTAAAGAGAAAAGGGTTTTTTACAGTTACAGCAGTCAAACTGTGGAATGCCCTACTATGGAGACACAAGGGTCAGTGGGTGCTCTCCTTCAGCTGGCCTGGTTGTCTTCAGAAAAACTGTACGGACCAGAGCTCATCCCACTGAACACTCACACGCCTTCCCAGTAGGCAGAACACTACTCAGACAACACAGCGTGAGGGAACCCCAGGTTGGTAAGACTTTATTGTTTGACCAACAGGCAAAACCATATCATACATTCCCATCAAGAACACAAGATAGCACAAGCGATAAAGTCTAACCCTTCCACTGGCCCACCCCAGCTCTTAGAATCTTTTTGACTTGGAGGCTTCCAGGGCCAACTATCCAAGCCAACAGAACCCCGCTTTTGGTAGGCACCCACTGAGAGGAGATAGCGGCAAGCTTAGGAAGCTGACCAAGGAAAGCATGTAGCCAGGTGACCAAATTGTCCCAACCTGGGTTCTCCAAACAAATATGTGGGCTCAGTTTTGAGCAGTGAATCATGGATCTTAGTGGATCTTTGGCTGAAATCCTATAAAGTAAATGAATCTTGAAGCAGTTCCATAATCCTCCAGCTGGAACCGCAGATTTCAGCCCAAAGTTTTGTAGAATAATAACCTGGTGACAGGAGTAAGGCCCCTTTTAGACCCCTCAGTTATCATTTCAGTGTATTGGGTCCTACAAGATTGGTTGGGGTTTGCTGCTCTCATTTGTCGCTAGTTCAATCTGACTGCATAATTTTAACTTGAATTTTGTAGTCAAAGGGGCTGAGGCAATACACATTTAACAGACAATCCGCATTTTACAGGACTTTGATCAGTCAGACAATTGCTAACTTTTCGTGATTTCACAACAAAGGAACATACAACTGGTCTAATAAAATAGTTCCCCCCCCACACAAGTGGCCAGATGCTGAGTTGTCACACCTAACTTAAGAGATAGTAAAGGTAGACACTAAAACCGCTTTTAGAAAATGGCTGGATGATTTCTTCAGTACACACAACATTGTCAGTTATAGGTGATTTAGTGACACAAATGTATAATTGGTGGAGGAAGGTTGAACTTGATGGACCTAGGTTTTTTTTTCAAACTATGCAACTATGTAGCTGTTTATAATGTTGGCTACAGTTTCCTAACTATTGTTTAAAGATTATCATTGGAATCAATAGAGTATACACTGTGTGCAGAATTATTAGGCAAGTTGTATTTTAGAGGATTTTTTTTATTATTGATCGACAACTATGTTCTCAATCAACCCAAAAGATAAATATAAAAGCTTAATATTTTTGGAAGTTGGAGTGTTTTTTTTTTTAGATTTGGCTATCTTAGGAGGATATCTGTTTGTGCAGGTAACTATTACTGTGCAGAATTAATAGGCAACTTAATAAAAACCAAATATATTCCCATCTCACTTGTTTAATTTCACCAGGCAAACCAATATAACTGCACAAACTTTAGAAATAAACATATCTGACATGCAAAAACAAAACCCCAAAAATGAGTGACAAATATAGCCACCTTTCTTTATGATGACACTCAACAGCCTACCATCCATAGATTCTGTCAGTTGCTTTATCTGTTTACGATCAACATTGCATGCAGCAGCCACCACAGCCTCCCATACACTGTTCCGAGAGGTGTCCTGTTTTCCCTCCCTGTAGATCTTACATTTTGTGAGGGACCACAGGTTCTCAATGGGGTTCAGATCAGGTGAACAAGGGGGCCATGTCATTATTTTTTCATCTTTTAGACCTTTACTTGCCAGCCACGCTGTGAAGTAGTTTGAAGCATGTGATGGAACATTGTTCTGCATGAAAATTATGTTTTTCTTGAACAATACCGACTTCTTCCTGTAAAACTACTTGAAGAAGTTGTCTTCCAGAAACTGGCAGTAGGTCTGGGAGTTGAGCTTCACTCCATCCTTAACCCGAAAAGGTCCCACAAGTTCATCTTTGATGATACCAGCCAATACCAGTACCTCACCTCCACCTTGCTGGCGTCTGAGTCGGAGTGGAACTCTCTGCCCTTTCCTGATCAAGCCTCTGGCCCATCCATCTGGCCCATCAAGAGTCACTCTCATTTCATCAGTCCATAAAATCTTTGAAAAATCAGTCTTAAGATATTTCTTGGCCTAGTCTTGACATTTTATCTTATGTTTCTTGTTCAAAGGTGGTCGTTTTTCAGCCTTCCTTACCTTGGCCATGTCCCTGAGTATGGCACACCTTGTGCTTTTTGATACTCCAGTAACGTTGCAGCTCTGAAATATGGCCAAACTGGTGGCAAATGGCATCTTTGCAGCTTCACGCTTGATTTTCCTCAATTCATGGGCAGTTATTTTGCGCCTTTTTTGCCCAACACGCTTCTTGCGACCCTGTTGGCTATTTGCCATGAAACACTTGATTGTTCGGTGATCACGCTTCAAAAGTTTGGCAATTTCAAGACTGCTGCATCCCTCTGAAAGACATCTCACAATTTTGGACTTTTCAGAGCCCGTCAATTATCTCTTCTGACCCATTTTGCCAAAGTAAAGGAAGTTGCCTAATAATTAAGCACACCTTATATAAGGTGTTGATGTCTTTACACCACACCCCTCCTCATTACAGAGATGCACATCACCTGATTTACTTAATGGATAGCTGGCTCTCAAGCCTATACAGCTTGGAGTATGACATGTATAAAAATTATCATGTGATCAAAATTCTCATTTGCCTAATAATTTTGTACACAGTGTAAAGTGCTATCCAGGCCAATTTATTATTTATATACAGGTAATAATGTGTTCAGCCAGTTCATTGACATTTGGAGCATTTCTGGTGGATACTAGCAGTATACAAGCACAGGCATTCAGTGCACCTTTCCCACCTATTTACTTTGTAATTACTTTCTCTGCTCTCCTCTTCCTTGATTGACAGCTTTAGTTTTACAGGAGCCAGGTAAGGATTGAGTTAATTAGAAAACAAGTAAATGAGAAGTTTCATTACCCAGCAGTCATGAAGCACATTTGTACTAATGACAAAGTGAGAGGGAGAAGGAAAGTCCTTAAAGATGATTACAGTGAACTAGGAGAGAAGCTGAAGTCCAGGATCTCTAAGGCGGTGTTTTCATAAATACTACAGGTTGTAGTGCCAGCATCTCTACACTCCTCTCTCTCCCCTCTTTCTCACCACACAACGCTGCCTGTCTTCCCCGCGATCCTCCTCTTGGATGTCCTCGGCTTCCCCCTCCCGCTTCATTCTTTGGCAGTGCTCCTAGGGCGTGCACGCACAGTGGCCCTTCTCTTGAAGGGCCAGCATATCATTTCCTGGAAGTGCCTCTCAGCCTGAACAATGCATTAGTTAGTTAGTGGTATGTTCCCTAGCAAGCTAGTTGTCAGGTTCCCTTACATAGCTTAGAGTTTGATGCAGGAAGATGAGGTTTGGGTTCATGGAAAACTTGGCTGACTTCTCTGTTGGCTACAGGTTCTATGGTAGGTGTTCTGTCCCCACTTAAAGGCGATGGAAAGTGTGTAGTTGTGAGAGGTTGTGAGATTCTTACCTTCGTTTTTCCTATAGGTGAGGCAGACAGGACCAGAGCGCTCCAGAGTGAAACATGCACATGCTGAGATGAAACAATGGTGGTTTATTTTCTCCAAAGGTTAGGACATGCAGAGTGCAGTAATCCAAGTACTTGGCATTGTAATTCTCCAGTGATGTTTGTCTCTGAAGCTACTACGTGGTCAGAAGACTTTGCTTCAGCCGCTCCAATAAGGTATGTGTTTCTCACAAAACTCTGGCTGGAATGAACATACCGGGATGTGATGCAAGAGGGTCATCAGACACTCCCATGGGCTGGACAAAAGAAACAGAGGAGCCAAAAGGTCTGACCAGTAGATGGCAGCAGAGACAAGCATGAAAAACATTAAATAACAGTTTTAACTAAGACAAATAGAAACAGCACACTCCCCGTCTGAAATTCACTTTGGGGATTTCACTATTGAGTCTATAATACAACCTGAAAGGAAAGGCATGTTAAATACAAAAACAAGATCAATTGAGTCCAAACAAGAAGGATGGCTCAAAGTTCAGGTCCGGTAGCGTTCATCCTGTAGGGACGCTCTCTATGGGCAAAACAGAACAAGTTCGTGGATTGGCCTTGCAAAGGTCTTCGTCTCACCTTTCCTGATGACCTTTAGCTCCACCTTCCGAACATTGCCGTCCTGGCTAGGCAGTATCCTAGTAATCAGTCCCATAGTCCAGTCAGTCCTTTCTGTAATC
This sequence comes from Anomaloglossus baeobatrachus, assembly GCF_048569485.1. Classification (NCBI taxonomy): domain Eukaryota; kingdom Metazoa; phylum Chordata; class Amphibia; order Anura; family Aromobatidae; genus Anomaloglossus; species Anomaloglossus baeobatrachus. Next base: position 281,631,517 of record NC_134355.1, on the reverse strand, counting down.
TGATCTTTCATGAGGACTATGTCTCCTTCCTTGAGGTTCGGCTTGGGATGCCGCCACTTCTTTCTTGCTTGAAGAATGGTGAAGTATTCCTTCCTCCATCGGTTCTAGAAGTAGTCAGCCAAGTATTGAACTCGTTTCCAGTGTTTTTGATAAGTGTTCGCGTGGGTGAACTCTCCACTAGGTATTACCGCGTTGTCAGTTTTTTGGGTAATAAGAATAGTAGGAGTCAATATGGTTGGTGTTTCTGGATCCATGGTCACCGGCACAAGGGGTCTTGAATTGATAATGGCTGAGACTTCAGCTAGAAGAGTGACTAGAGTCTCATGTGTAGAGATGAGCGAACCGGTCGTGGTTCGGCTCGAGTTCGGTTCGTCGAACGGAGGTCCCGTTCGAGTTCAGTTCTTCAAACGTTCGACGAACCGAACTCGAACCGCATAGGAAACAATGGCAGGCATTCACAAACACATAAAAACACCTAGAAAACACCCTCAAAGGTGTCCAAAAGGTGATAAACAACTCACAACACAACACAAACACATGGGAAAGTGACAAGGACATATACTCATGCGAAAACAAAAGAGCTGGACAAGGAAAAAGAGGAGGACACACAGATATATGAGTATATGCAAGAAAACGTCGATGCCATTATTGTGCAACTTGAGCCCTGCTCATTTTAGGCTTCCAATCTGGATAAATTGCCTGAGCTTGCCACGTACGCCTTGGGGATCTTGTCGTGTCCTGCAGCCAGCGTTCTCTCGGAACATGTCTTCAGTGCTGCTGGGGGTCTGCTAGCAGATAAGCACACGTGTCTGTCCACTGACAATGTGGACATGGCTCTCAGAGGACTTTTCTTCCCCTGGGTCAGCCAGGGGAGGCGAAAGGCACGCGTATTTTTGAAAGTGATTCATGCAAAGCATCTGTTTCATTTTGAAAAGGGGGATCAAGTGATGCCAGTCAAGTGGGGTGTGTGTGGCCCAATTAGTGGAAACGAGGGAGACTGTGGTTGGAGTCCCCTCGCTATGTTTTACATGATTTTCGAAGGGCATGACATGCCTAAGAGGTTGAGTTTCATCATTTGCAACTTGTTGGCAACAGAAAGGTTGCCTCTACACCCTTTTGAGACCGAGGATTTTCGAGACCTTATGCCCATTGCAGTGCCCCAAGAGCCGATGGTCAGTCGTCACTCCTTCTCCAAGAAAGGCGTGCCCACGCTACCACAGCAGGTCGCACACAACCTCACCGATTCCTTGAGAAACTCTGTGTGTGACAGGGTGCATTTCACCACATATACTTGGACAGGGGAGTTACATGTTGCTGACTGGGCACTGGGTAACTATGGTGAGAGATGGAGAAGGGTTTGCTGTACAAGTCTTGCCGTCCCCACGACTTGTGTGTCAATCCTTCCTCTGTATGTACAAGTTCCTCCACTGCTTCTGCCTCCTCAACCTCGTGTGGGTCCTCCACCTCGGCCCAAACCCTGTGTGGTCAGGCCACCCTTCCTTGTAACTGCGCCCAAGGAATCCCACACACCTTCTTACTATGCTGGCAGCACAGCTCAACAGCATGATGCGGTCGACTCTTTACTTAGAAATGTCTGGGAAATGTGAGTCACACCGCTGAGGAGTTGTGGACGGTAAGCTCTGGAGAGTGAGGCAGAGTTTCATCAATGGTTGTCTCCACTCAACCAGCAGCCAGGGAAGATCGGGTGCGACAATGATGCAAACCAGTCTGCAACCCTTCTTCAGGGCTATGTGACACACGTGCCTTGTATGGCTCACGTGTTGAACCTGGTTGTCCAGCAATTTTTAAAACACTATCCCGGCCTACATGGCCTTCTGCAGAGGGCACGGTGTAACGCCTGCCTGGATCGACACACTCAGATGGGCTGTAAAGGATAGGCTAGAGGCAAGCCACTCACCAAGCTGGACACCCAGAACCCTGAAACCCTTTAACCCCTATACAGTGATTTGGAATTACACAGGGCCCAAGTTGATCAATACCTGTGGAAGGCTGCAGTTCCACAGAATAGTAGTCATGCAGGGTCAAAAACATTAATTGAGGAAGAGGAACAGAATGGGATGGCCAGGACTTAATCAGAAAACAAGCAGAGGTGAAATGCGGATCGGCCAACGAGGAACATAAACAGCAAGCAGGAAAAGTAGTCAGGTAACAAGCACACAAACTCATAAAACTGAACTGGGGGTAACAGTAACAAGGGGTTCATAGCTTTGTCTGGCAGTGGTCTGCAGACAGGAGGGGCCTAAAAAAGGGTGTGGTGTCTTCCCATTGGTTGTAGCCGAATGATGATACTTCATCTGTGAGATACCCACCACCTACATTCAGCCTGTGGGTCTATATCTGTCAAGGTAACGCAACCCAGTGGGTGACCATAACCTGCGTCCACCTGCGCCGCAGGCATCGACTCCCTTCCCATCATCAGCACTATGCACGAAAGGAACACGTTGTCACCTGGCGACCGGAGTACAAATTGATTGAGTGGACTACGTTGGTGACTTAACAGCCATGTGCGGCAATGATGCAAACCTGTCTGCGTCCCTTCGTCAGGGCAATGTGACACACGTGCCTTGTATGGCTCACGTGTTGAATCTGATTCTCCAGCAATTTTTAAAATACCATCCCGGCCTACATGGCCTTGTGCAGCGGGCACGCTGCTATGTGCTCACTTTCATCCTTCGCACCCAGCAGCTCAACAACTTTCATCGCTCCTGAAGTCTTAGGGTCTGGCGGTTAAACGCCGGAAATGCGATTTTCCGACACGCAGGAATTGGAATCTGAACATGTTGCAGCGTGTGTGGCAGCACCTCAGAGCCCTACTGAAATACGGTATGACGTATACCCTGGGCTAACTTGATCCAGAGGTGGTGCAGATCACGCTGCTGGAGTGGTGTCAGATCAAGGACCTATGCACCCTTCTACACAGTTTACAAATGTCGACGAAGATGTTTAGCACTGGCGATGCCATTCTCAGCGTGACAATTCTGGTCATCTACAAGATGGAGCACACTGTAAGCATTATTCGGAGTCAGGTGTTGGTCCAAGAGGAAGGTGAGGAAGTACAGGAGGAGTCATATGCAGAAGGGATAATAAGATCTACAAGGTCCATACGGTGAGCGGCACCTAGGCGGCAGTCATGGTGGGGGATAGGGATTAACAAGGGCGCATAGTATCAGCAAAAATTGTTGAGGAAGGTGCAGGAGCTTATGAAGAAATGGAGGATGAACTTGCGATGGGCATGGAAGACTCAGCTGATGAGTGAGAGCTTGCTCACATTTCGGTTGTGCGAGGTTGGGGGGAGAGGGCAGAGGAAGGAGGCACGATTCTCACCTCTCTGCCACCAACACACCAAGGACTTGGTCCTCCTGGATGCACAAGACACATGAGCGCCTTCTTGCTGCACTACCTACAACATGACCCTCGGATTGTACGAATTCGAAGTAATGCTAACTACTGGGTTGCCACACTGTTAGATCCCCAGTACAAGACAAAATTTGGCGAAATAATTCCTGCCATAGAAAGGGACGCACGTATACAGGAGTATCTGCAGAATGTGGTTCGGATTCTTACATCTGCTTTTCCAGTAAACACCAGTGCTGCACAGAGTGATTCTCAATTCTTTGTCATGGATAGGAGGAAATGGTTTTACTTGTCCACATCTGAGGGACCGAGGGCTGGCTGCTGTGCTGAGATGGCATTGAGTACGGTGTCCCTGCAGAGTTGCACTTTTGGTCATATACCAAATGAGTTGAAAAAGGACAGATGCTGGTGGAAAGGGGAACAGGTGTGTTGGAAAGGGGAAAAAAGTTTTTGTCCGTGGGTTTGTTGGTTAAGCAAAAGTAACATTTGATGAAGAAACACCATCTGTTACGGTGGGACTGGCAGATTTGGATAAGGTGGTATATACTATGTTACCGCTATATAACGAAAATTAATAAGAAAAGAAAGAGAAAGGTATATATCTCCATCAGCAGTCAATGTCCACCGTGTTCCTAGATGGAAAAGGAGAGGTTGGCAACTGGAAGGTTAGGTGGAGGATACAGATCTGTGTGGCTATGAAACTAATAGTTGCCTGAACTGAGTTAGACGCCACTCGGATCTTGAGACTGGGAGCCCTGTTAGCGTCACAGGGTCCACACGCCCACCCAGCCCAGGAACTCCCTGTTAACATCACAGGGGCCGTGTGCATTGGGGCCACACCTGTGGACAGCAGGCGCATCAGCAGCAGCAGGCCTGTTAATGCCACTGGGCTGCACAAGCAAGACTTGTAGGACAGGAGCTGGTCTTAACCGTTCTGCGTTACCAACTGTGGTGGCGGCCTGCATCGACGCCCTATCCCTGCCTACCTCTGGCCTAAAGCCGCAATGGGTTCAACACATGGAGGTGTGCTCTTTCGGACCATAATAGAAGACTGCGCACCTCCTTGTTGGCTCCAGCCCGTTTTATAACCTGGGTCCGCCCCAAACCAGGGTGGACCACAATGCACCTCCTGGAGACAAAAGCAGTGTGACACGTCATGAGTGGCATAAGTAGCGTCCTATTTGGAACCGCAACTTCAATAATGACCTCATGGCTGCCACGACACAAACACCTCACCAGTCATCATCTGACCATCAATAATGAGGTGACAAGTCATAGGGGCGGGCCTCTGCAAGCCATTTGGGAGTGGACTGGCCACATCGTCAGGACACCTGATGCCCTGTGATCTATATGGGCCCCCCACATCAGGGGCAGGGCCAAAGAGTTCATTACCGGACCTAGTCTCTGATGCAGTAAGTGCCTGAACATGCTCAGTAGCATGAAATACAGTCTCTGAAAAAAGACTATCAGCTCTAGCATGGTGTCTAGGCACAAAACAGGACTTAGACCCGGCACGGAATGCAAGTACCTGTGCAAAGAGGCTTTTCGCACTAAGTGTGGGAGCATGCGCTGTATCCTGAAATGAAGACTTAGCCTCAGGAATGGCACAGTCAGGCTGAGCATACTCACTAGGCGAAACACTGTAGTTAGGCTGCGGCTGGGGTAAATCGGCACACGCATGCGCACTAGCTGCCTCTCCACACTTAGACGTGGAGGAGAAATTGCTCTTCGGGTGTGGACTTGGAGATGCTGTCTATGAACAGAAGGAAAAGCTAAAGGAAGCCTCACTTTCTATCCCTCCGAATGATCAAATGCAGCAAGGAATTCCCTGAGTTTGCTATAAAATTAGCATAGCAAAATGTGCATGAGGGTGTCATGCAGAGGTGCTGCAAATAGATTTGCACCAGTGGGGCACTAATGGAAGTCCAACAGTCACTTCTTGTATGCCACTAAATGGCAGCATTTTTTGCTATCATTATAGCTTATTAAAAACAGAGCAGGAGGGTGTCCTGCACAGGTGCTAGAAATAGCTTGGCACCAGTGGGACAATAATGAAATACAACATCCAGTTCTATGATGCCACTAAATGGCAGTATTTTTTGCTATCATTATAGCTTATTAAAAACAGAGCAGGAGGGTGTCATGCAGAGGTGCTGCACATAGATTTGCACCAGTGGGACACTAATAGAGGTCCAGCAGTCACTTCTTGTATGCCACTAAATGGCAGCATTTTTTGCTATCATTATAGCTTATTAAAAACAGAGCAGGAGGGTGTCATGCAGAGGTGCTGCAAATAGATTTGCACCAGTGGGGCACTAATGGAAGTCCAACAGTCACTTCTTGTATGCCACTAAATGGCAGCATTTTTTGCTATCATTATAGTTTATTAAAAACAGAGCAGGAGGGTGTCCTGCACAGGTGCTAGAAATAGCTTGGCACCAGTGGGACAATAATGAAATACAACATCCAGTTCTATGATGCCACTAAATGGCAGTATTTTTTGCTATCATTATAGCTTATTAAAAACAGAGCAGGAGGGTGTCATGCAGAGGTGCTGCAAATAGATTTGCACCAGTGGGACACTAATGGAAGTCCAACAGTCACTTCTTGTATGCCACTAAATGGCAGCATTTTTTGCTATCATTATAGCTTATTAAAAACAGAGCAGGAGGGTGTCATGCAGAGGTGCTGCAAATAGATTTGCACCAGTGGGACACTAATGGAAGTTCAACAGTCACTTCTTGTATGCCACTAAATGGCAGCATTTTTTGCTATCATTATAGCTTATTAAAAACAGAGCAGGAGGGTGTCATGCAGAGGTGCTGCGAATAGATTTGCACCAGTGGGGCACTAATGGAAGTCCAACAGTCACTTCTTGTATGCCACTAAATGGCAGTATTTTTTGCTATCATTAGAGCTTATTAAAAACAGAGCAGGAGGGTGTCCTGCAAAGGTGCTAGAAATATCTTTGCACTAGTGGGACAATACAGAAGTCCAACAGTCACGTTTAGGATGCCACTAAGTTCACTCAGTGTTTGCTAGTATAATGGCTTAGTAACAATGAATTTGAGTGTGCAATGCAGGCAGACGTGCTGCAAATATCTTTGCACTAGTGGGACAATACAGAAGTCCAACAGCCACTTTTAGGATGCCACTAAGTTCACTCAGTGTTTGCTAGTATAATGGCTTAGTAACAATGAGTTTGAGTGTGCAATGCAGGCAGACGTGCTGCAAATATCTTTGCACTAGTGGGACAATACAGAAGTCCAACAGCCACTTTTAGGATGCCACTAAGTTCACTCAGTGTTTGCTAGTATAATGGCTTAGTAACAATGAGTTTGAGTGTGCAATGCAGGCAGACGTGCTGCAAATATCTTTGCACTAGTGGGACAATACAGAAGTCCAACAGCCACGTTTAGTATGCCACTAAGTTCACTCAGTGTTTGCTAGTATAATGGCTTAGTAACAATGAGTTTGAGTGTGCAATGCAGGCAGACGTGCTGCAAATATCTTTGCACTAGTGGGACAATACAGAAGTCCAACAGCCACGTTTAGGATGCCACTAAGTTTACTCAGTGTTTGCTAGTATAATGGCTTAGTAACAATGAGTTTGAGTGTGCAAACTCATTGTGGGTCTCTGGGTAGAGGAAAGGAAGCCTGCCTTTCTATCCCTCCTAATGGGGAAATGCAGCGAGGAAATCCCTGACCTTAGCTACACAGACGCTGTCATCTTGTGTAGCTGTTAAAACTCTGTTTTCACGGACCTGTCACCTATGGCTCTGACCCTGCCGGTATTAGCCCTTAAAAGGACTGATAGAAACTTCTATCCCTATTCTGTACAGCGCTGTGTATGGAGCGTACACAGCAGTATCGGAGATAGGAGCTGCGCCAGTGATGACTGACACCAAGGACGCAGAAGGCAGATAATGGCGTGCTGGAGGAAAATGTCCATTTTTATAATGCAAGGACATGTGACATGGACATCCTATCACACATGCCGTTGCTTCTCTTGCTAAAAGTCCACTTAGCTGTGTGTGTGTCTGGGATTGGCTGACATGCTGGCCCGCCCCACTACACGCGCGCGCTTAGGGAAGGAAGACAAGGAAAAAAAATGGCGATCGCCATTATCCATACAGCAGTGATCTGAATGCGCTGTTCCCGCACACTATACACTGAAATTTCATAATAGTGTGAGTCACAGAGTGACTTACACTATTACAGCGGAAAGCCAGCTAGTAATTAGCTGGTCTTTTTGCTGCTAGAACCGTTCTCGAACGTATCTAGAACTATCGAGCTTTAGCAAAAAGCTCGAGTTCTAGTTCTATCTAGAACAACCCCCAAAATCACTCGAGCCGCGAACTGGAGAACCTAGAACCGCGAACCGCGCTCAACTCTACTCATGTGTGTGTCTTGAGGAATTGACGTCCATTAGCATGGAGTTCAAGATGTTGCGTGAAATCCCAATCATCCTCTCCCAGGAGCCTCCCATGTGAGAACTGTGAGGGGGATTGAAGATCCAGGTGCAACCTTTCTCTGCCAGCTGATCTTGTATAGGCTTGGTGTCGATATTCAGTTCTCTACATGCACCTATGAAGTTGCTTCCACGGTCAGACCTCAGCTGTTTCACTGGTCCTCTGATGGCAAGGAGCCTTCTCAAGGCGTTGATTAGGCTGGAGGTATCCATGGACTCTAACACCTCAATGTGAACGGCTCGAACACTCATGCAGGTGAATAACACAGCCCACCGCTTGCTGTTTGCTTGGCCTCAGCATGTTCTGCGTGTGGACATTATCCATGGTCCGAAAACGTCTAGGCCCACGTAGGTGAAAGGTGGCTCTGCAGAAAGTCTGTCTGTAGGAAAGTCAGCCATTTGCTGGTACAGTTGTTTTCCTCTCGCTTTACGACAATGCACACAATTGTGTAGTATTTGTGCTACACGTCTCTTCATCCCAATAATCCAGAGGCCTGCAGACCGTAAAGCGCCCTCTGTAATTTGCCTGCCTTGGTGTTCAGTCTTTTCATGGTGGTGTTGGATCAGCAAGACTGTAACATGGTGTTTGTTGGGAATAATGAGAGGATTTTGTTCTGCAACTCCAAGATGAGCCTGGTTCAAACGACCGCCAACTCTCAGTAAGCCGAAACTGTCGATGACTGGGTTTAAATTGGTGAGAGGACTTCTTAATGGAATCTGCTGTTTGTTGTATAAACACTTCCATTCTATGGCGAATTCACTCTGTTGGAGGTGGCGTATTATGAGGGACTCGCTATGGGAGATGTCCTCAGCAGAAAGGGGTTTGTGGCAGACATGCCAGTGATGACAGTCTTTGTTTTTAATGTCCGTATAATAGCATATGGCGATGTGCACTAACCTAGCGACAGTCCTGACGAGCCTCATCCAGCTGGAGAAACGTTCAAAACGTTGGCAACTGAGGTTGGAAGTTTTTTCTGCACTGGTGGCCAGGGTACTGACTTCAGCTCGGACATCTGGATCGTCGTCTGGATCTAGGATGCTGAAGGCTTCCTGGACACCTTCTTCTGACTGTCTCAGCAGGAACTCTGGACCTGTAAGCCAAGAAGAGTTGGCAAAAGAACTTATAGACATAGGTATAGTTGCGTGATCTGCTGGATTCAGTTCAGATGGTACAGGTTCTGCCAGGTTGTTGCACACTTCCTTGTCCATAAAGGCAACGCTGTGTTCTCTCATTTCAGGTTTGCTGTTCATAGAACGCTGAAGAGAGTTAAATCTGGTCTGAGCTTGAGCTTGGTTGTTTGGGAGTCTTACCCCCTGGTAGATCGGAAGGGTAATGGAGAGACCCAATGGTTGGTTTTGTCTTTAGAAAACTCACAGTCCATTATTCCGATGAATTCTCTGTCCTCTACTGACAAGGCTACTTTATCGTCGTCCTTGGTTGTGAGAAAGACTGATCTTCCCAAGTTGTCGATATGCAGAGAAGAAGCGATGTCAGGTAGCTGTATTGTGTCTGGAGACTTCTCTTTCACTCCATAGGGATGAGGACATGGCTTTAGGCAGGTTGTGCGCCCATCTCCATGCACGTAAGTCTTGAAGGAATCAATTTCTGATCGATCAACGCACACATTTCCTATGACTACCCATCCCAATTCAAGTCTCTGGGCGTATGGTGCATAGTCAGGCCCATTACACTGTTGTCGCACCTTGTGTATCCTTAGATTGTCTCTGCCGAGCAGGAGTAGAATCTCTGCGTTATTGTCCAGAGGTGGGATAACACTAGCGAGGTGTCTTAGGTGTGGTTGATGAAATGCAGCTTCTGGGGTAGGAATTTCATTCCTGTGGCTGGGTATTTGGTCACATTCAACGAGCGTTGGTAGCGGTATTTCAGTCTTCCCATTGATAGGACAAGCAATGAATCCCTGGGGTCTTCTGCCGCTAGTCTCTATGCGACCCGAGCAGGTGTTCAAGGTGTAGGGTTCTGATGGTCCATTAATTCCAAAGGCTTCAAAGAATTTGGTTCCTGCCAGGGACTGGTTGCTTTGGTCGTCTATGATGGCATACACCTTCATTGCCTTTTCTGGATGTCCCTCGGGATAAACCTTGATGAGGCATATTCGGGCACACCATTTCTGTGTTTGGCCCTCTCCACATACCTCTGAGCATGAGCAGGAGACGGCTGTGGTGGTGTCAGTCTGATTCTTGGACTCCCCGCCATGACTTGGAGTGGGAGTGGTGGTGATTGCAGCCGGTGTGACTCTAGCTAGCTGGGTTGGGTGCATGGCTGAAACGTGTTTTTCACTATGACACTCCTCACACTTGACGATGGATTTACAGTCCTTGGCCATGTGCTCAAGTGATGCACAGCATTTGAAACAGATCCCAAGCTCTGTGAGGACTTTCTTGCGCTCCTGTAGGGTTTTGGATCTAAACCCTCTGCGCTTGTTCAGTGAATGCGTTTTTTTATGGATGGGACATTCTTGATTGAAAGACTTATCTCGTGATGAGATAGTGTACTGTTTATCTGTGGGTGCTGCAGGAGATGGTAGCTCAGTCCTCCTGACACTCACAGTGTTCTTAATGTCTCTGCGTTTGTGTATGGCACCTTCATACCTTGATGATGATGTTGTTGCTGCTGCCGAAGTGTTGAACTCTAGGAAGTCGAGGCTGGGGTCGTTCCTCATCTGGGCCTGCTCGTCGAAGAACTTGCAGAACTGAATAAATGGGGAAAAGGTGACGTCATGCACTCTTTTGTACCTTGAGACTGACGTTGCCCATTTCTCCTGCAGACTGTATGGCAGCTTCACCACGATTGGGTTCACTCCATGGGCTGTATCCAGGTAGCACAGCCCAGACAGACGAGGATCTTTTTTGGCGAGCTCCAGCTCCATGAGCAGATCACTTAGGTCTTGAAGCTTGTGGACTTTTTTAAGGTTGATCTTTGAGATGTCCTGCAGTCTCTTGAATAGGGCTTTCTCTATTGCTTCTGCACTGCCAAAGGTGCGTTCCAGTCTTTGCCATGCAGCAGTGAGACTTGCTTCTGCTTTTCCCACATAGACGGTTCTGAGGCTCTTGATACGGTTTGTAGAGCCTGGGCCCAACCACTTGATCAGGAGGTCGAGCTCCTGTTCTGCAGTTAAGTTGAGATTGGCGATGGCTGCCTTGAAAGTTGCTTTCCAGGCCCTGTAGCTCTCTGCACGATCATCGAATTTCGTGAGACTAGTGTTGATTAGCTCTCTGGTCACCATGAACCTGGCAAACTCAGACATATCTGATTTCTCACCACTTGTTGCCACGACGACTCGTGATGCCGCTGGGGCGTATGGGCTGCCTGGTGTGAATGGATGAGATGTTCCCGGGTAGAATGACGTTGCTGCAGGGTTGAGCTATGGTTTAGCCTCTGTAGATTCTGATGACCGCTGCTTGAGCTGTGGAAGTGGGTCAGGAAACACTTGGTTGCCATCTTGCCATGGTGACTGTGTTTGAGAGGTCACCTCTTGGTGACTGTTATTAATTTGCTCAGGTGCTTTAGGTGGTACTGGCACTGGTAGAGGTAAGTTGGAGGTTTCGGTGTTGTCGGCTTGGACGGTACTGCAAACCGGGGTTGCTACAGGTAACTGATTCAGTACATAGTCTCTTGTGCGATCAACTGGATTGTCTGCTTCCAGTGGTGGCGAGTAAGCTGGATCAGGACCTTGGCTCAATGCTTGCTCAAGTAGTCTCACTTTAGCTAGCGCAACTTCCTCTTCCATCTGTGACTGAAGAATCTTAATCCGAGCCTCCGCTTCTGCCCTTTTGGCTTCTGCTTTAGCGGCTTCTGCTTTTGCATGGGCTTCTGCTTCTACTTCTCTTTCTGTGAAGGAAAGTCTCACCTTGGATTCCTCTGCTCTTATGCGGGCCTCTAGTATCCTGTCTCTCAGGGCTGAGCTTTTTGAGGATGATGACCCGGATGACCGAGAGGAACGTCTAGATGAGGTTGATCGGTGTGATCTGGTTTCTTGCTGTTGAGAGATACGGTGTTCGGCCTTGTCTATGGCATCTTACACATTGGCATCTCTTTCCTTGTCAACCTCTTCTGCTTTGCTCAGGTCTGAAAGAGCTTCATCAATTTTAGAGTCTTTTACAAAGGTAATGTACCTTGTTGACAGTCTCTTGTATCTTTCATGAGCTGTGTTCAGCCGTTCCAGAGTGGCTTGTAAGCATGCGGCATCACCTGAGGATTCAAGTCTTGACATGTAATAGGTGACTCATTCCCACAGTTCTTCCAGGTGTTCACATAGCTCATCTTTCATAGTGTGATAGTTTTTAGTGGCCTTTATCGTGGGTTTGGAAGAGCGCTTCGGTCGGACAACTTGGTCTGCTGAAAGCGTGGGATCTGCCTCCTGGGCTTCATAATGTACAGTATCAGATTGTATTTGCTCTGTTTCAGCAGTGGGGAACTGTCCGAGGTCTTTTTCGGCCATTTTGATTTAAGGTGTACTGTCTCTTTAAGAAACTTGACTTTTGAATAGGGGCCCGAAAATTGTTGTCAGCTCTGCAAGGACTCCCTGATGAGATTCTCAAGGTGTCTTTAGCAAAACTTGGGATACGCAGTCAAGCAATGTGCAATAATGAGGTATAATGTGCTGCAAGTCTATAGAAGGGGTATGGCAAGAGGGAAACAGCAGGTGCATAAACTGTCCCTTTACAATGCAAGCAGAGGTGACACAGGATGTGGCAGATGGGAGAGCTTCCCCTTAGGCTTGTCCAGGCATGCACTGTTGCAGGCAGACTAGTGCACAAGGCTTGTTGCTAGGCAGATTACATGGGAAGTTACAGGGCTCTTAGGGATCTGTAGCCGGGGTATTGAGCTGTTAAGCAGTCTTCTGACTGATTGGGCTCTCAAGGAAGTTTTGCTTTGGGCTGTTAAGCAGTCTTCTGACTATTCTGTCCCCACTTAAAGGCGATGGAAGGTGCGTAGTTGTGAGAGGTTGTGAGAATCTTACCTTCGTTTTTCCTATAGGTGAGGCAGACAGGACCAGAGCGCTCCAGAGTGAAACATGCACATGCTGAGATAAAACAATGGTGGTTTATTTTCTCCAAAGGTTAGGACATGCAGAGTGCAGTAATCCAAGTACTTGGCATTGTAATTCTCCAGTGATGTTTGTCTCTGAAGCTACTACGTGGTCAGAAGACTTTGCTTCAGCCGCTCCAATAAGGAATGTGTTTCTCACAAAACTCTGGCTGGAATGAACATACCGGGATGTGATGCAAGAGGGTCATCCTCATGGGCTGGACAAAAGAAACAGAGGAGCGAAAAGGTCTGACCAGTAGATGGCAGCAGAGACAAGCATGAAAAACATTAAATAACAGTTTTAACTTAGACAAATAGAAACAGCACAGTAGGGACGGGCTGCAAATCAATTGGGTGGTGGCAGCTGTGTTGGTGAAAAAAATGATCAGACAGATGGAGGAGCTTTTAAACTTGGATCTGTGGGGAAGCAGGGTAGTTGTGCAAAAAGGAAAAATATAGAGCAGACACAGAGAATGAGACAGTAGGGGTCAAGGTGGGTTGAGAGGGGACAGGGAAATGCAAGAAAAGTAGGGAGACGAAGAGTAAGAAATGTGTTAATAGTATTAAATGTCTGCTGGGAAATGCAAGAAGTCTTGTAAACAAAGTGAATGAGTTGGATACTCTTATGTCAATCACAGATTAGGATGTTGTGGGCATTACAGAAACCTGGCTGGATGAGAGCAATGACTGGATGACACACGTAGAGGGTTATACTACATTCAGGAAGGACAGGAAAGACAAAAAAGGTGGAGGGGTGTGTATATTTATCAAATCTAACTTAAGATCTGTGCTCATTGACGACATTAGGGGGTGCTGCAACAATGTAGAGTCATTATGGGTAAATGTACATGGGGAGGGGAATAATGGAAAGCTGCTAATTGAAGTTTGCTACCAGCCTCCTAACATAGCTGAAAATGTAGAGGATGAAATGCTGCAACAAACTGAAAAGGCAGCAAATAATAATTATAATTGGGCTCTTTATTATGGGGGATTTCAACTATCCGGACATTCAGTAGGACATAGAATCTTCTGGTTGTGCTAAAAGCTACAAGTTGTTTTCTAGAATTCAAGACAATTACATCTCCCAGATGGTAGATGAACTAACCAGGGGAGATAATTTGCTGGATTTGGTTCTGTTAAATAGACCAAATAAAATTTCAGCTATACAGGTCTGGGAGCACATGGTCAGCAGTGACTATAGTATTGTATGTTTCAATGTAATATTCAATATAACATTTGAAAGGGGAAATGCAAAACCTGGAATTTTAGGAAAGTTGATTTCACCAAATTAAGGGAAGAGCCTAACTGTGTAGACTGGGACAACGTCATGGTAATTTGAGATATCTAACATATATGGGGCAATTTTAAGGATATACTACTAGAGTCCTGTAAAAGCGTATTGTGATATGATCACTGGTACTGGGCTGAATGGGTTAATGTGTGGTAGCTGGGCTGGGTTTGTTGTGACCAGCTAACTAGATGGGTGGGATGACTCACCAACTCTCCACCTCTGGGTGTGGTCCCAGAGGTAAAAGTCAGGCCTCTGGACACACCCATGGCCCTGCTCTGAACTTCCTGTGCTGGAGGAGGTAGCCAGGTGTGTTTGTGGATGGAGGTGAGGAAACAGCGTCTGAGAAGGCTCTGCAGGGAATTATGGACTGAACTAGATCTGAAGGGCTGAGGTTTGGGAATATACTTGTTTTCCTGCCTGTACATGTCATGTGGTACCCGTACTAGCACTGTGCTTGAGGACGTTGAATAAAGCAGCCTGCGATCTTAAGAAGCCGTGCCTCCCATGTCTGCCTGAAGCCCTCATGCTGAGCGAGTACCCCCAGGTTGCAAGGTGCAACATCACAGTATACCATATGGTAATAAAATGTGCAGGATTAAAAAGAAATCAGTATGCATAAATAAAACAGTACAAAGTATAATAAAACAAAAACAAAGGGCATTCAAAATCTTGAAGGCTAAGAATACAGAAATAGCATTTTAGGAGTATAAAATTGTCAATAGAAAACGTAAATTTGAAATCAACCTAGGATAATTAACTACTGAAGCAAAAATCGCCAAAGATATTAAAATAAACACGCAAAAATTGTATTAATACATCAATGCCAAAGGGAAAAAAAAGATAATATTGGCCCCGAAAAAAATGATAACAGGATAATTATAGAGGACAAAGCAAAGACTGAGATATTAAACAGGCACTTTTCATCAGTGTTCATCAGTGAACTGACTGTTTTAGGGAACATTCAACAAAAGCAACAATTCAAGTCCCCCCATGACATAACTAATTTAACACATAAAGAAGTACACCTGCGTCTGAGTAAATTAAACATTGACAAATCTCCAGGGCCAGATGGCATTGAAGGAAATGAGGAAGTTGAGCTCAGTAATTGACAGACCACTGTATGTTATCTTCTTAGACTCTCTTGTAACAGGGTTAGTACCACAGGATGGGAGAACAGCTGATGTGGTACGATATTTAAGAAAGGTATGAGGGTGGATGCAGGCAACTACCGCCCGGTAAGTCTAACATCAGTGCTGTGCAAGGTTTTTGAGGGTATTTTAAGAGCTGACAAGCAACAATATATTAGAAAGAATAATATAACTGAAAACCAGCATGAATTCATGAAAGATAAGTTGTGTCTAACCAACATATTGGGTTTCTATGAGGAGATAAGCGCAATCTGGACATTGGTAATGCAGCTGATGTGAATTATTTATAGATTAACGCCCCACATCACCAAATAGGTACTCTGGAGAAAGGTATAGTAATCTTAAGGAGGAACTCCGGCACACTACCCCGAAAAAATAATAAAGAAAAAGAAAAGAAAAAAAGAAACAATGTCCTTGCAGTCAAAAAAGAAAAATTTATTGGTGTACAGATGGAAAATTGCAGTTTATCTGACATTGCTCAATCTAATATATTGTGATGGTGCATCCTCTAATTGAGCTATAGTCAGCAGTAAGGTTTCGCAGGGATCTGTGGTAGGAGCAATTCTTTTTAATCTCTTTATTAATAACCTTGTGGATTGGATTGAGAGTAAACTGTCAGTCTTTGTTGATGACACCAAACTATGTACGATATTAAAAACTGACCTTAATAGTACAAGATTACAAAATGATTTGGAGAAGATGTTGGAATGGGCAGATACTTGGCAAATGAGATTTAATGTAAATAAAAATAAAGTAATACACCCAGGATGGAGTACTTCTATTGCTACATATACATTAAATGGAAGTAAACTGGGGACTACAGAACAGGAGAAGGACTTGGGTATTCGGCTTACAAGTTAACTGAGCAGCAGAACTCAATGTCAAGCAGCAGCTGCCAAAGCAAACAAGATTGTATGGTGTATAAAAAGAGAGATTAGATCCCGTGATCCCAACATATTTTTCCCCTCTATAAATCACTTGTAAGGCCACATCTGGAATATGGGATTCAGTTGTGGGCGCCACATTTTAAAAAGGACATTCAGAAGTTAGAGTCAGTTCAAAGACGGGCAACTAGACTACTATAAGGAATGAAAGGCCTCCCATATGATTGTTGGAAAAGTTGGATTTGTTTAGCTTAGAAAAAATACTTCTCAGAGGGGATCTCATTTATGTGTATAAATACATGTGTGGTCAATACAAAAGACTGGCACATGACTTATAAATTCCAAGGACAATACTAAGGACCAGTGGACACTCACTGCGAGTGGAAAAAAGATGATTCCAGCAGATAACTAGGAAAGGGTTCTTTACAGTTAGACCAGTCAGACTGTGGAATGCCCTACCACAAGAAGTAGTAATGGCAGATACTATAACAGCTTTTAAAAAAGGGCTCGATGATTTCCTCAGTACACAAAACATTGTCAGTTATAAATGATTTTGTGACAAAATGTATAATTGGTGGAGGAAGGTTGAACTAGATGGACCTAGGTCTTTTTTCAAACTATGTAACTATGTATTGCTATGCCCAGGTTTGCATTTGATTTGAATAGTCACTGTCTCTTCAGTTGAGCATAGACGTGCCCTGACTTCCCGTTCATCATGGTTGTTGTCGTGTTGCCATGGTAATGGTTTGTATGATGCACTTCCTCCTTCCCATCACCCCCGGCGCATTGCAGCCGCGTTGGATTAGGGGCATGACAACATGGCGCCGAGCATGCCGATTTGCCCTGTTTGATTATCGGACAATATCCTGGGCTATTTTAACGTCCTCCCTCCCCATATAGCCTCGCATCCTGACAAAGCCGTACGTGGTCTGAATTTGTGTCCAGAGTAGAGATGAGCGAACCGGTCCCGGTTCGGCTCGAGGTCGGTTCGCCGAACGGAGGTCCCGTTCGAGTTCGGCTCGTCGAACGTTCGACGAACCGAACTCGAACTGCATAGGAAACAATGGCAGGCAATCACAAACACAGTAAAACACCTAGAAAACACCCTCAAAGGTGTCCAAAAGGTGACAAACAACTCAAACACATGGGAAAGTGACAAGGACATATACTCATGCGAAAACAAAACAGCTGGACAAGGAAAAAGAGGAGGACACACAGATATAGGCATGGCACGCCATTCTAAAATCATGTAAAACACCGCAAGGTGACTCCAAGCGTAGTCTCCCTTTTTTTCCAAAAATTGGGCCCCACACACACCCACCCATTCAGTGGCAGCAGTTGGGCCCCAGTTGTACACTTCACAGCTAGATTTGCATCAAGCACATTCAAAAATACGCCATTCTTATCCGTCCCCAGGATGACACCGGGGTAGGTAGATAAAGTCTTTGCTGACCCATGACTTGTTCATCTTGGCTTCTTTTAAAAACAATGTAAGCAAGGGTTACTCCAAGCGGAGTCTCCCTTTTTTCCAAAAATTGGGCCACACAGACACCCACCCCATCAGTGGCAGCACTTGGGCCCTAGTTGCAAACAGGATGTTTTGATTTGCATCAAGCACATTCAAAAATACGCCATAATTAACCGTCCCCAGGATGACACCGGGGTAGGTAGCAAAGTCTTTCCTGATCCCAGCTCTGTTCATCTTGGCTTCTTTTAAAAACAATGTAAGCAAGGGTTACTCCACGCGGAGTCTCCCTTTTTTCCAAAAATTGGGCCACACAGACACCCACCCCATCAGTGGCAGCACTTGGGCCCTAGTTGCAAACAGGATGTTTTGATTTGCATCAAGCACATTAAAAAATACGCCATTCTTATCCGTCCCCAGGATGACACCGGGGTAGGTAGCAAAGTCTTTCCTGATCCCAGCTCTGTTCATCTTGGCTTCTTTTAAAAACAATGTAAGCAAGGGTTACTCCAAGCGGAGTCTCCCTTTTTTCCAAAAATTGGGCCACACAGACACCCACCCCATCAGTGGCAGCACTTGGGCCCTAGTTGCAAACAGGATGTTTTGATTTGCATCAAGCACATTCAAAAATACGCCATTCTTATCCGTCCCCAGGATGACACCGGGGTAGGTAGCAAAGTCTTTCCTGATCCCAGCTCTGTTCATCTTGGCTTCTTTTAAAAACACAGCAAGCAAGGGTTACTCCAAGCGGAGTCTCCCTTTTTTCCAAAAATTGGGCCACACAGACACCCACCCCATCAGTGGCAGCACTTGGGCCCTAGTTGCAAACAGGATGTTTTGATTTGCATCAAGCACATTCAAAAATACGCCATTCTTATCCGTCCCCAGGATGACACCGGGGTAGGTAGCAAAGTCTTTCCTGATCCCAGCTCTGTTCATCTTGGCTTCTTTTAAAAACACAGCAAGCAAGGGTTACTCCAAGCGGAGTCTCCCTTTTTTCCAAAAATTGGGCAACACAGACACCCACCCCATCAGTGGCAGCACTTGGGCCCTAGTTGCAAACAGGATGTTTTGATTTGCATCAAGCACATTAAAAAATACGCCATTCTTATCCGTCCCCAGGATGACACCGGGGTAGGTAGCAAAGTCTTTCCTGATCCCAGCTCTGTTCATCTTGGCTTCTTTTAAAAACAATGTAAGCAAGGGTTACTCCACGCGGAGTCTCCCTTTTTTCCAAAAATTGGGCCACACAGACACCCACCCCATCAGTGGCAGCACTTGGGCCCTAGTTGCAAACAGGATGTTTTGATTTGCATCAAGCACATTCAAAAATACGCCATTCTTATCCGTCCCCAGGATGACACCGGGGTAGGTAGCAAAGTCTTTCCTGATCCCAGCTCTGTTCATCTTGGCTTCTTTTAAAAACACAGCAAGCAAGGGTTACTCCAAGCGGAGTCTCCCTTTTTTCCAAAAATTGGGCCACACAGACACCCACCCCATCAGTGGCAGCACTTGGGCCCTAGTTGCAAACAGGATGTTTTGATTTGCATCAAGCACATTCAAAAATACGCCATTCTTATCCGTCCCCAGGATGACACCGGGGTAGGTAGCAAAGTCTTTCCTGATCCCAGCTCTGTTCATCTTGGCTTCTTTTAAAAACACAGCAAGCAAGGGTTACTCCAAGCGGAGTCTCCCTTTTTTTCCAAAAATTGTGCCCCACACACACCCACCCATTCAGTAGCAGCACTTGTGCCCTAGTTGTACACTTCACAGCTAGATTTGCATCAAGCACATTCAAAAATACGCCATTCTTATCCGTCCCCAGGATGACACCGGGGTAGGTAGCAAAGTCTTTCCTGATCCCAGCTCTGTTCATCTTGGCTTCTTTTAAAAACAATGTAAGCAAGGGTTACTCCAAGCGGAGTCTCCCTTTTTTTCCAAAAATTGTGCCCCACACACACCCACCCATTCAGTGGCAGCACTTGTGCCCTAGTTGTACACTTCACAGCTAGATTTGCATCAAGCACATTCAAAAATACGCCATTCTTATCCGTCCCCAGGATGACACCGGGGTAGGTAGCAAAGTCTTTCCTGATCCCAGCTCTGTTAATCTTGGCTTCTTTTAAAAACAATGTAAGCAAGGGTTACTCCAAGCGGAGTCTCCCTTTTTTTCCAAAAATTGTGCCCCACACACACCCACCCATTCAGTGGCAGCACTTGTGCCCTAGTTGTACACTTCACAGCTAGATTTGCATCAAGCACATTCAAAATCAACAAGCATTTACTCTCCCCAGGATGACACAGGGGTAGTAAATTCCTTCTGGATCCATGACTTGTTCATTTTGATGAACGTCAGTCTGTCCACATTGTCACTGGACAGACGCGTGCGCTTATCTGTCAGCACACACCCAGCAGCACTGAATACACGTTCAGAGACAACGCTGGCAGCTGGACACGACAAAATCTCCAAGGCGTAAGTTGCGAGCTCTGGCCATTTTTCTAGGTTTGAAGCCCAAAAGGAGCAAGGCTCCAGTTGCAAAGTCATGGCATCGATGTTCATTTGGAGATACTCCTGTATCATCCTCTCCAGCCGTTGAGTATGTGTCAGACTTGTTGTCTCTGGTGGCCTTGCAAAAGAGGGTCTAAAAAAATTATGAAAAGATTCCATAAAATTGCTGTTACCAGCACCAGATACGGTCCTACTGGTACGGGTAGACTGTTGAAGATGACGAGACCGTCCCATGTTTGTCAAGTTACAACTGGGAGATTCCCTCCCTGCACCTGCACGGTTGTTTGGTGGAAAAGCCGAGCTAAGATCGAGTAACAGCTTCTGCTGATACTCCTGCATACGTGCGTCCCTTTCTATGGCTGGAATTATGTCACAAAATTTGGACTTGTACCGGGGATCTAATAGTGTGGCAATCCAGTAGTCATCATCACTTCTAATTTTGACAATACGACTGTCATGTTGGAGGTAGTGCAACAAAAAGGCACTCATGTGTCTTGCGCAGCCATGCGGACCAAGTCCACGCTGTGTTTGTGGCATAGAGGTGCTACCCGTTCTTTCTTCCTCTGACATCTCCCCCCAACCTCTTTCAACTGAAATTTGACCAAGGTCTCCCTCATCCGCTGAGTCTTCCATGTCCATGGACAGTTCGTCCTCCATTTCTTCATGTTCTCCTGCACCTTGCTCAACATTTCGCCTGCTACTATGCGCCCTTGTCGATCCCTGTTCCCCATGGTCCCATGCCTGCTGCGTTGGTGATGATGAACGTCTGGACCTTGGTGATGTTGTTGTCCCTTGCGCATATGAATCCTCCTGTAGTTCCTCCCCTTCTTGTTGTCCCACCCCCTGACTCCGAATAGTGTTTAGCGTGTGCTCCAGCATGTAAATGACTGGAATCGTCATGCTGATAATGGCATTGTCAGCGCTAAACATATTCGTCGCCATGTCGAAACTGTGCAGAAGGGTGCATAGGTCCTTGATCTGAGACCACTCCATCAGGGTGATCTGCCCCACCTCTGCATCTCGTTGGCCCAGGCTATACGTCATGACGTATTGCACCAGGGCTCTGCGGTGCTGCCACAGTCGCTGTAACATGTGGAGAGTTGAATTCCAGCGTGTCGCCACATCGCATTTAAGGCGATGAACCGGCAGGCCGAAAGACTTCTGGAGCGATGCAAGTCGCTCTGCTGCGGCGCTTGAACGGCGGAAGTGAGCAGACAGTTTTCGTGCCCTGTTCAGAAGGCCATCTAGGCCGGGATAGTGTGTTAAAAATTGCTGGACGACAAGGTTCAACACGTGAGCCATACAAGGTACGTGTGTCACCTTGCCCAGGCGAAGGGCCGCACCCAGGTTTGCAGCATTGTCGCACACGGCCTTACCAGGCTGCAGGTTGAGTGGAGACAACCATTTATTAAACTCGGACCGCAGAGCTGACCACAACTCCTCAGCTGTGTGACTCTTATTCCCAAGACATGTCAAGCTAAAGACCGCCTGATGCCGTTGCGCTCTGCTGCCAGAATAGTAATGAGGCGTGCGTGATTCCTTCTGCGCAGTGAGAACGCTGGTGGCCTGACCAGGCAGGCTTGGGGCGGAGGTGGAGGACCCAGATGAGGTGGAGGATGCAGAAGCTGTGGCGGAACTTGGACAGACAGAGGATTGACACACAAGTCGTGGGGACGGCAAGACTTGTGCAGCAGACCCTTCACCATCTATCACCATAGTTACCCAGTGCCCAGTCAGCGACATGTAACGTCCCTGTCCATGCTTACTGGTCCAAGTATCGGTGGTGAAATGCACCCGTTCACACACAGAGTTTCTCAAGGAAGCGGTGATGTTGTGTGCGACATGCTGGTGTAGCGCGGGCACACCTTTCTTAGAGAAGTAGTGGCGACTAGGCATCTGGTACTGGGGCACAGCGACAGACATAAGGTCTCTAAAATCCTGTGTGTCCACTAGGCGGAAAGGCAGCATTTCTGTAGCCAACAGCTTACAGAGGGATAGAGTCAACCTCTTAGCTTTGTCATGGGTCGGAGGAAGTGGCCTTTTATTTGACCACATCTGAGGGACAGAGATCTGGCTGCTGTGTGTAGACGGTGTTGAGTAGGGTGTCCCTGGAAAAATGCAGGTTTGTGAGGAAAGTGCAGGCGGAGACATGATGTTGCCTTCATCCAACGTTGGTGCTATCGATGTCTGAGAGAGCTGTACACACTCACTTGTTTCCCATTCCAAACCAACTGACGACCTACCAAGCAAACTGCCTGTAGCGGTTACAGTGGTGGAAGTTGTGGGTGGAAAAACAGGTGTGACAGCTGTCCCCACAGTCCTAGAAGATGAAGATCGCGCGGATGCACTGGAAGGGGCGGGCGGTGGATGGTTCGCTCCGCTAGGCCGCATTGCAGCACAGTGAGCTTCCCACCGGGACCTATGATATTTATTCATGTGACGATTCATGGAAGAAGTTGTCAAACAGCTGAGGTTTTGACCTCTACTAAGAGAATCATGACAAATTTTACATATCACATGATTTGGGCGATCTTTTTCTATGTCAAAAAAGGACCAGGCTAGGCAAGGCTTAGAGGCCATGCGACCTGTTGATCCACCCCGAATAATGCTCATAGGCAGAGTGGTGGCTGAGGATGCAGTTGTAGACGTGCTACCAGTGCTCCGACTCTGTCCAGGAAGGCGCAAGGTAACTTCGTCGTCGGTTGCATCCTCCTCCACCGCCTCTGTTGACCTCCTCGACCTCTGATTCCCAGGCTATAGTGTGACTGAACAGCTCTGCAGACTCAGCCATCTCAGTTCCACCATACTGTGCAGGGCTGATGGAGACTTCAGAGCTGGGAGAAATCAAGTGTGATTGGGATGACAACTCAGAGGACTGGTGTTTTTTGGATGCGGTACTTGAAGTGGCTGAGAGGGCACTTGTTGGACCACTTGAGATCCATTCAAGCATTTTCCTTTTTTGCCCATCATCTACCTTTCTTCCTGTTGTTCGTGTCCGTAAAAAAGGGAGCACATCGGATTGTCCACGGTAAGTAGTAGACATCTTACTTTTGCTGGTAGATGGTCTATCTTCAGCAGATGATAATGGAGCTTTGCCACCTTCCCCACAGACAAAACCTTTTTTGCCTTTTCCACCACGCCTCTTCCCCTTTCCACCAGCATCTGTCATTTTGCCACTCATGTTGATTGCGACAAGATTGTGGACTGAAAATGTGGTAGTAAAAATTGAGAGGTGGTGAAGATTGCAGTGGTGGTCTAGCTTTATTAACAGCAGAATAATAAAGAATAAATATCCCTGACAATGCAACTACGGCCCTTAAACTGGCAGCAAAAAATGCTACTATAATGGCTTAGTTATGAGTTGGAGTGTGCAACGCAGGCAGATGCGCTCTGCAAATGTCTTGGCACTAGTGGGACTATAGCAAAGTCCAATAGCCACAGATAGGATGCCACTAGGTACACTGAGTGTTTGCTAGTATAATGGCTTAGTTATGAGTTGGAGTGTGCAACGCAGGCAGATGCGCTCTGCAAATGTCTTTGCACTAGTGGGACTATAGCAAAGTCCAATAGCCACGTATAGGATGCCACTAGGTACACTGAGTGTTTGCTAGTATAATGGCTTAGTTATGAGTTGGAGTGTGCAACGCAGGCAGATGCGCTCTGCAAATGTCTTTGCACTAGTGGGACTATAGCAAAGTCCAATAGCCACGTATAGGATGCCACTAGGTACACTGAGTGTTTGCTAGTATAATGGCTTAGTTATGAGTTGGAGTGTGCAACGCAGGCAGATGCGCTCTGCAAATGTCTTGGCACTAGTGGGACTATAGCAAAGTCCAATAGCCACGTATAGGATGCCACTAGGTACACTGAGTGTTTGCTAGTATAATGGCTTAGTTATGAGTTGGAGTGTGCAACGCAGGCAGATGCGCTCTGCAAATGTCTTGGCACTAGTGGGACTATAGCAAAGTCCAATAGCCACGTATAGGATGCCACTAGGTACACTGAGTGTTTGCTAGTATAATGGCTTAGTTATGAGTTGGAGTGTGCAACGCAGGCAGATGCGCTCTGCAAATGTCTTAGCACTAGTGGGACTATAGCAAAGTCCAATAGCCACGTATAAGATGCCACTAGGTACACTGAGTGTTTGATAGTATAATGGCTTAGTTATGAGTTGGAGTGTGCAACGCAGGCAGATGCGCTCTGCAAATGTCTTTGCACTAGTGGGACTATAGCAAAGTCCAATAGCCACGTATAGGATGCCACTAGGTACACTGAGTGTTTGCTAGTATAATGGCTTAGTTATGAGTTGGAGTGTGCAACGCAGGCAGATGCGCTCTGCAAATGTCTTGGCACTAGTGGGACTATAGCAAAGTCCAATAGCCACGTATAGGATGCCACTAGGTACACTGAGTGTTTGCTAGTATAATGGCTTAGTTATAATGAGTTGGAGTGTGCAGAGGACAAGAGGGTACAGTGGCAGGATTGTGGTGCTCTGGGTAGAGGAATGGAAGCCTGCCTTTCTATTCCCTCCTAATGGTGAAATGCAGGGAGGAAATCCCTGACCTGGGCTACACAGACGCTGTCGCTGTTTGCAGGACCTGTCACCTATGGCTCTCTGACCCTGCCGGTTTGAGCCCTTAAAAGGACTGCTATAAAGTGCTCTCCCTAAGCTGTCTAACGCTGTGTATGCAGCGCATACAGCTGTATCGGCTATAGGACTCAGGAGGACGGAGCTGCGATAGTGATGTCTGACACCAAAGACGCAGAAGGCAGATAATGGCGTCCTGGAAGAAAATGTCCGGTTTTATAATGCAGGGACATGTGACATGGACATCCTATCACACATGCCGTTGCTTCTCTGGCTCAAAGTCCACTTAGCTGTGTGTGTGTCTGGGATTGGCTGACATGCTGGCCCGCCCCACTACACGCGCGCGCTTAGGGAAGGAAGACAAGAAAAAAAAAAAAAATGGCGATCGCCATTATACAAACAGCAGTGATCTGAAGGCGCTGTTCACGCACACTATACACTGAAATGTCATAATAGTGTGATTCACAGAGTGACTTACACTATTACAGCAGAAACCAAGCTAGGATTTAGCTGTTTTTTTGCTGCTAGAACCGTTCTCGAACGTTTCTAGAACTATCGAGCTTTTGCAAAAAGCTCGAGTTCTAGTTCAATCTAGAACATGCCCGAAAATCACTCGAGCCTAGAACTGGAGAACCACGAACCACGAACCGCGCTCAACTCTAGTCCAGAGCCAAAAAAACTAAAGTTAAGTTTGGATCATTTCATACTAGAATTATTATACACTGTACAGTGGATATAAAAAGTCTGCACCCCTATTAAAATGTCACGTTTTTGTACAAAACTATTGAGAAACAAATTGAAATAATTTTGAGACAAAATAAAAATAACAAAACTAAAATAAAGTGGTTGCATAAATGTGAACATACCATTGTAATATGGGCATTAGCCAAACAGTTTGTAAACAGTTAACAATGCATCAAATTAACAGTCACGAGAAAAGTACCCAACAATTCCAAAGCATTAGTTATTCCATGGGACACTATGAGGACGGTAACTAAGAAATGGCTTAATTTTGGCATAGGAAACATTGCCCAGAACTGGACGTCCCTTAAAAATTGATGAAAAAAGAAGAAAATTGGTCTGGGAGGCAGCCAAGAGGCCTAGAGCAACATCAAAGGAGCTGTAGGAATGTATGGCAGGTACTGGCTCTGTACTGCAAGTAACAACACTGTCAAATATACAGTTAGGTCCAGAAGTATTTGGACAGTGACACAATTTTCGCGAGTTGGGCTCTGCATGCCACCACATTGGATTTGAAATGAAATCTCTACAACAGAATTCAAGTGCAGATTGTAACGTTTAATTTGAAGGTTTGAACAAAAATATCTGATAGAAATTGTAGGAATTGTACACATTTCTTTACAAACACTCCACATTTTAGGAGGTCAAAAGTAATTGGACAAATAAACCAAACCCAAACAAAATATTTTTATTTTCAATATTTTGTTGAGAATCCTTTGGAGGCAATCACTGCCTTAAGTCTGGAACCCATGGACATCACCAAACGCTGGGTTTCCTCCTTCTTAATGCTTTGCCAGGCCTTTACAGCCGCAGCCTTCAGGTCTTGCTTGTTTGTGGGTCTTTCCGTCTTAAGTCTGGATTTGAGCAAGTGAAATGCATGCTCAATTGGGTTAAGATCTGGTGGTTGACTTGGCCATTGCAGAAGGTTCCACTTTTTTGCACTCATGAACTCCTGGGTAGCTTTGGCTGTATGCTTGGGGTCATTGTCCATCTGTACTATGAAGCGCCGTCCGATCAACTTTGCGGCATTTGGCTGAATCTGGGCTGAAAGTATATCCTGGTACACTTCAGAATTCATCCGGCTACTCTTGTCTGCTGTTATGTCATCAATAAACACAAGTGACCCAGTGCCATTGAAAGCCATGCATGCCCATGCCATCACGTTGCCTCCACTATGTTTTACAGAGGATGTGGTGTGCCTTGGATCATATGTCGTTCCCTTTCTTCTCCAAACTTTTTTCTTCCCATCATTCTGGTACAGGTTGATCTTTGTCTCATCTGTCCATAGAATACTTTCCAGAACTGAGCTGGCTTCATGAGGTGTTTTTCAGCAAATTTAACTCTGGCCTGTCTATTTTTGGAATTGATGAATGGTTTGCATCTAGATGTGAACCCTTTGTATTTACTTTTATGGAGTCTTCTCTTTACTGTTGACTTAGAGACAGATACACCTACTTCACTGAGAGTGTTCTGGACTTCAGTTGATGTTGTGAACGGGTTTTTCTTCACCAAAGAAAGTATGCGGCGATCATC
This sequence comes from Anomaloglossus baeobatrachus, assembly GCF_048569485.1. NCBI lineage: Eukaryota > Metazoa > Chordata > Amphibia > Anura > Aromobatidae > Anomaloglossus > Anomaloglossus baeobatrachus. The sequence continues at coordinate 281,604,462 of NC_134355.1, read as the reverse complement.
CACCACTGTTGTCATCCGTGGACGCCCAGGCCTTTTTGAGTTCCCAAGCTCACCAGTCAATTCCTTTTTTCTCAGAATGTACCCGACTGTTGATTTTGCTACTCCAAGCATGTCTGCTATCTCTCTGATGGATTTTTTCTTTTTTTTCAGCCTCAGGATGTTCTGCTTCACCTCAATTGAGAGTTCCTTAGAACACAGCAACAGCTTCCAAATGCAAAACCACACACCTGTAATCAACCCCAGACCTTTTAACTACTTCATTGATTACAGGTTAACGAGTGAGACACCTTCAGAGTTAATTGCAGCCCCTAGAGTCCCTTGTCCAATTACTTTTGGTCCCTTGAAAAAGAGGAGGCTATGCATTACAGAGCTATGATTCCTAAACCCTTTCTCCAATTTGGATGTGAAAACTCTCATATTGCAGCTGGGAGTGTGCACTTTCAGCCCATATTATATATATAATTGTATTTCTGAACATGTTTTTGTAAACAGCTAAAATAACAAAACTTGTGTCACTGTCCAAATATTTCTGGACCTAACTGTATATTTGCAATATGCATCAGAACACAACAATGAATAAATAAGTGAACTCATGTATTGATGTACATTTTAAAAATATTAGGTACTTAGTAGTGTTTCTTTGATCAAAGAGCGTCAAGGTATACCTTAATATGAATAGTCCCTATCATTTATGTCCTACCTCTCTACGTGCCAAACCAGCCTCATATGAATGGCAAAGTGAAAGAAAACCAGGCATAGCTTGCAATTGAATCCTTACGTATGAATGATTTGTAGGTAAGGGTGCTGTGTCCTCTAGAAGGCCACACCTGCCAATGTATATTACAAGAAAAAATAGGACCCACACATCTTGAGTGTTAAATTAATGAACAGGTGCAAAAATATGCTATGTTGCCAATATACAAACAGGTATATACACTATGGATCAGAACACTGTGATTAATTAATATACAATGAACTCTTTTCTTCATATAGCTTGTCTGTGGGGTAAGGTAACAAGAAGGAAACCTTTTCTTACAAAGAAAAACATCCGAACCCAACTATATTTTTCCAAAATCTACACCGTCTGTCAAAAGTACATGAGACTTGGTATGGTCTGATGAGACAAACAAACCACTATACACTCAGTGAAGTATGGTGGAGTATGTGTTATGCTTTGGGGTTTTTTCTGGCAGTATGAACTGAGCCCTTAGTGAAGGTGGAGAGAAGTATGAAAAATTCCAAATATCAATCAATTGTGCAACAAAATCTTTAGACTTCTGCTAAAAACTAAAGAGGATGTTCACTTTTCAGCTCGCCAATAACCCTAAGTTTTACCTCCAAATCAACAAAAGATTGGCTTCAGTAGGAAAAGATCAGAGTTTTGAAATGATCCAGGCATAGCCTAGACCCAAATCCAATTGTAACTCTATGGGGCGACCTGAAGAGGGTGCTGTACATAGAGGATGGCCTCGCAATCTGAAAGATTTGGAGCACTGCTGTGTATTATTATATATAAACATCATATCCACGTGGATAACATTGTATTTAAATGTCTGATATGACAAAACTGTGATTATTTTGAAAAAATAAAATATATATCTATATATATATATATATATATATATATATATATATCTAATATATAAAGCTGAGTGTATGTATGTATGTGTGTATTTGTGTATGTCTGCTAAAGGAATCCTCACAGTCGCATTTACAATCACGAAATTTTGCACAGACACCCCATGTGACTCAGGAAACGTCATATGCTATGTTTTGGTGGGAAAATTTAACCCTGCGCTTTACAGTTACTCTCCAAAAAAAACTGCCTCCATTAAAGTCAATGGAGCTGCGAGCTACAGGCTATTAATAGCAGCTGTGAGTGGTTGCTATAGGAACAAAAGTCATTCATAGTATTAGAAGCTCATGTGAGGTAATATGATTTCTGTGGAGAGACGGATAGAGACAGACAGACAGCCAGACCAGCACAGACAGAGTAAGAGGCAGACAGGGAAAGAGACAGACAGACAGAGAGACAGGGAAAGAGACAGAGAGCAAGAGAGACGGACAAAGAGACAGAGGCAGACAGACAGAGAAATAGACAGGCACAGACAGACAGGGAAAGAGACAGACAGGGAAAGAGACAGAGAGAGAGACAGACAGTCAAAGAGACAGACAGAGGCAGACAGAGAGACACAGACAGACAGGGAAAGAGACAGGCAGACAGGCAAAGAAACAGACAGACATACACACAAAAAGAGTAAGAGGCAGACAGGGAAAGAGACACAGAGAGAATCAGACAGTCAAAGATACAGAGGCAGAAAGGCACAAACAGACAGGGAAAGAGACAGACAGAGACAGACAGGGAAAGAGACAGAGAGAAAGATAGACAGTCAAAGAGACAGAGGCAGACAGGCACAGACAGACAGTCGAAAAGACAGAGGCAGACAGGCACAGACAGACAGTCAAAGAGACAAACAGACAGACAGGGAAAGAGACAGGCAGACAGGGAAAGAGAGAGACAGGGAAAGAGACAGGGAGAGAGATAGGGAAAGAGACAGACAAATGGGAAAAGAAACAGCCAGGAAATAGAGAGAGAGAGATAGAGACAGACAGAGACAGGGAGACAAAGACAGACGGGGAAAGAGACAGACGGTGAAAGAGACAGACGGGGAAAGAGACAGATCTGGGAAAGAGAAAGAGAGATACAGACCGGCAAGGAAAGATACAGACAGAGACAAGGAGATAGGGAAAGAGACAGAGAGACAGACAAAGACAGACGGGGAAAGAGACAGATGGGGAAAGAGACAGATGGCCAAAGAGACAGATGGAGAGAGACACACAGACACAGAGATAGAGACAGACAGACACAGAGATAGAGAGCGACAGACACAGAGATAGAGACAGACACAGAAATAGAGAGAGACAGACAGACACAGACAGACACAGAGATAGAGACAGAGAGACTGATACAGAGACAGACAGAGAGATAGACACAGACAGACAGACAGAGACAGACAGACAGACAGACAGGGAAAGCGACAGACAGGGAAAGCGACAGACAGAGACAGACAGAGAATGGTAAAGAGAGACAGGTGCTATATATATACACTGTATATATACAGTAATATATATATATATATATATATATATATATATATATATATATACACACACATATGCAGTATATATATATACATAAAAAAAAACCAAGGAGAAATATTGTATGAAAAATACCCTGAATATAAATAAATAAATTGCAAGTGCTTAATAACAGGGTACTTAGTGTATACATTTTTGCAAAAAGGTAAAAAGCTGTCTCACCTCGTCACGGTGTACCCATCTGAGACAGTCCCTAACCTACTGAAGTTAAAAACATTATCAATACCTGACTTGTGTCATGTCAGAACTCCAATATGGATGGTGGCAAGTGGTCAGCTGTGTCCCAGATAAAATACACAGCAAAGTGAGACGCAATCAGCTGTTCAGTCTCAGTATTAGGAGGGCTGCACCCCCAACTTGCAATAAAGCAAGATAACATACAAAAAACACAAAAACCTGAGCTGAAACAATGTTCAGTAAACATGCAACATTAAGCATGTGAATTGCAGCCTTAAGACTAGAAAAAACCAAGGAGAAAAATTGTATGAAAAATACCCTGAATATAAATAAATAAATTGCAAGTGCTTAATAACAGGGTACTTAGTGTATACATTTTTGCAAAAAGGTAAAGACAGACAGAGAGATAGACACAGACAGACAGACAGGGACAGACAGACAGACAGGGAAAGCGACAGACAGGGAAAGCGACAGACAGAGACAGACAGAGAATGGTAAAGAGAGACAGGTGCTATATATATACACTGTATATATACAGTATATATATATATATATATATATATATATATACACACACATATGCAGTGTATATATATATACATGTATATATATATATATATATATATATATATATATAAAAATATGAAAGTGTCCACTATTCTTTGGTATAAAATATCCCTCGTTGTTCACAGATCAGCTGATTCTTTGTCCTTCCATAATAAATGGCTCTATTCATTTATTCTCTACACACCTGTTTTTCAATCATTTCCTTATTGTTTCTGCGCAGCACAGAGCAAATAAAATCCATAGCAGGTGCAGTCAGTGACCACTATGGACTAGACCCAAATGATACCTAAGCTTGTAATAATAAAAGTGGTGAGCATGTACCCGCTATGCTTGGTTGCTCTATTTTACATCTAGTTTGTGGTTATCATTTATGAGGTTTGTCAAATGCATATTTTTATATTCTATTACCAAAAAATAACACAGAAAAATACTTGCAATAAATAAATGAAACAAAAGGAAATGTGTGGTGAGTGATGATACATTGTGGATTGCTTTATAAACAAACATAAATATTTGCAAAGTTCATTAAGTTTGCAGAGCTATAAACTTTCTATGCTTTAGGAAAAATGCTTGAGTTCCCCATTGACTTCAATTATACTCGGATACTGAAAATAGCGTTGACTACTCGTTATGAGTACTGAGCACCTGATGACTAATCATTATTTTTATTAAAACGACAACAATAGTAATTTTACAATTTTCTACACTGGAAACTGTTTGGTTTTTTTTAGACTCATGCTTTTTGTCCTTTCAGGAAAAGTTTACAGGAGTTGGCTCATCAGTATGGGAAGAATTACAATGACAGATAACCCTTCATACAGGTGATACCCCTTGAACCAAGATATATCTACAGGCGATATAGCTGACCATCAGTGGCGTAACTAGAGTTTGATGGGCCCTGGTGCAAAATTTGGACATGCAATGCCCCCCCCCCCCCCCGCATTCGGGATACAGGATGATTACACTGACACTTGGATCTTTCCCTCAGCACCCACCTTTCCCATGTACTGATGTCCCTCTTTCCCTCAGCACCCACCTTTGCATGTTCTGATATCCATTTTTTCCTCAGCATCCATGTTTCTAATGCTCTGCTATACATCCTCCCCTTCCTTCCTTGATGTCAGAACATTGGAAAGCTGGGTGCTGAGGGAAAGGAAAGATGTATAGCAAAATATGGGAAAGTTGAGTGCTAATAGAAAGATGTATAGCAAAGTATGGGAAAGATGGGTGCTGAGGGCAAGCTGGATATCAGAATATAGGAAATCTGGGTGCTGAGGGATAGCAGAGCATGGGAAAACTGGGTGCTGAGGGAAAGATGTATAGCAGAGCATTGGAAAGCTGGGTGCTGAGGGAAAGATGTATAGCAGAGCATTGGAAAGCTGGGTGCTGAGGGAAAGATGTTTAGAAGAGCATAGGAAAGGTGGGTGCTGAGGGAAAGATGTATAGCAGAGCATGGGAAAGTTGGGTGCTGAGGGAAAGATGTATAGCAGAGCATGGGAAAGCTGGGTGCTGAGGGAAAGATGTTTAGAAGAGCATAGGAAAGGTGGGTGCTGAGGGAAAGATGTATAGCAGAGCATGAGAAAGCTGGGTGCTGAGGGAAAGAGCCTCTTTCCCTCAGTACCCAGCTTTCTCATCCCATGCCTGTATCTTTGTCCCCCATCCTGGTATATAGCTGCATCCACTTGTTTTTGCTGTATATCATATTTGTGATATAAACAACACAATAGATTTATTGATTTTTTAACAAAAGAGGTTTTTGTTTTTTTTTAATGGTACATGAGTTTTAGTATTTTTAAGAGGTTTTTTGGCACTTTTAGTATTAATGCCTTTCAGTGTCAGTCTAAATTTTATCACTAAAATGTCACATATGTACATTCACACAAATGCAGATATATACACTAGATTTTTTTTTTATATATTCTATATGTGAGCATTTTGTACACACTGTATACACAAAAGAAATAAGAAAGTTGCATATTTGACAGAAAACTCTGTGAAGATGAGGAGACCCGGCTACCATCACAGGACAGCTGAGGCATTTTATATTATCAGCTACAGAACAGTGGGCGAGGGGCAGGAGAGTGCAGCTGTGAGGGCAAATAGGAGGAAAGAAGAGAGGAGTGGGTTTAGAGACATCATGCAGGGAGCTCCAGCACTCACTTCAGGTCAAATTGTGCTTTCTGAAGCCTCACCCTCCTGCTAGTGCTGACTACAGAGCGATGGCAGTGCAGGAGAGGGGGACACCATCTTCTCAGAAGAGTCTTTTATTTCTGCAGCAGTCGGTCTATGCCGGTGGGCGGGCCATACTGCTAGTGGGCAGGGCTTACTCTTGTGAGGCTCCGGATCAGTGAGTGCAGTACAGGGGATGGCTGTGCTGAGGAGGGTAGGCATAAGCTCAGCATTTCTCCCCTCTTCTGATGGACGGGGAGGGGCAGAGCTGTATGCTGGAGGAGAAACTGTCAGAGCCAGCGGAGGATCCTGATGGGCTGGACATTATCGCACAGCAGATGCACAAAGCTGACGGCCGGTGATCACTGTGCTGCTTTTACTGCACTCCTCACCCATAATCCTGACTTCAGTGGAAAGAGGTGGGCGGGATTATGGGTGTGGAGAGCAGTGAATATGGATTTTTTTAAGTAGCCGGGACATGTATTAGCTCCAGAGCCGGCTGCTGCCTCCTGTGATTCCGCAATTTAAAGCGCATGGAAAAGACAGGTCTCTGCTGCAATACATTTCAGCTGAATGTCCACATGTGAATTTACATCCACAAAACATCAGGTCAGACACTCTCCAGAGTGTGCACTTACATTTGTTGTTTCCTGAAACAAACAGACGTTTAAGTTGCTAATAAGAAAATTGCAAGATTTCTTTTTTATACATTTGTAATACAGATTAAAATATGTAAAAAGAAAAAAAATAAACATTGTAAACAATAACTAAAAAAATATATTAAACACAAAGACCTAATTTAATCAAAAGTTTACTTTCTGGTATGTAAGGATAAGGCTGCACATCAAACTTAGATAATAGTATAATGCCTCAAGCATATGGAAAAATATTGGAAAATACAATGAAAAATGCTACTTGCTAACTTGAACATGTGAATAATGAATTGCATACCTGCCATGAATATTAGGAAAAAGGAGATATTTAGCAATCGCATTGATCAATGTAACTGAGCCCCAAAACCTCGTCAAGGTATATCTCTATATTGGGGTCCCTAGCTCTGTGACCCTAACTGTGTGTCATCTCATTGCAATTAAAAACTGCTGTGGGTGGAGAGGGGTAACCAAGTACTTTCTTATATAGGAGATGGAAAAAACATGGCCGAAAGGGGCGGAGCTGTGTTCACATTCAGAAAAAAAACTACATATATCTGTATAGGATAACTGAAGTGAGCACTAATATATATATTATGAGTGCAAGCCAAAAAATACATACTATATAAGGATAAGGCTGCACATCAAACTTAGATAATAGTATAATGCCTCAAGCATATGGAAAAATATTGGAAAATACAATGAAAAATGCTACTTGCTAACTTGAACATGTGAATAATGAACAGCTCCGCCCCTTTCGGCCATGTTTTTTCCATCTCCTATATAAGAAAGTCCTTGGTTACCCCTCTCCACCCACAGCAGTTTTTAATTGCAATGAGATGACACACAGGGTCACAGAGCTAGGGACCCCAATACAGAGATATACCTTGACGAGGTTTTGTGGCTCAGTTACATTGATCAATGCGATTGCTAAATATCTCCTTTTTCCTAATATTCATGGCAGGTATGCAATTCATTATTCACATGTTCAAGTTAGCAAGTAGCATTTTTCATTGTATTTTCCAATATTTTTCCATATGCTTGAGGCATTATACTATTATCTAAGTTTGATGTGCAGCCTTATCCTTATGTACTATGTATTTTTTGGCTTGCACTCAGAATATATATATTAGTGCTCACTTCAGTTATCCTATTCAGTTACTTTCTGGTATGAGCTTTCTTTTAAGAGAAATCACGTTCCAGAATTGTTGTTCCATATGGAATACATGGAGAATGTAAGTATTTACTAAAATAAACTTGTCCGAATAGCAATCTGCTCAATACAAATCTGAGAAATAAAACCAATTTTTAATATCTGTCTTTCTGCACTATCCTGGATGCCGATACAGTTGAAAGTAATGGTGGAATGGAAGATGGAATATGGAAGCCATCTGCTCCCTCCCCTATCATTCTGTATCTGACATCGCACCACAGCGGGTATGATGATGTCACTATTTCATGTCCGCTATGGTGCTGAGCAGTGAAGAGTTCCAAAGTGCTTGCTACCAAGACCGCAGCAGGGAAAAGAAGGGAGGTGAGTATTTATTTATTTTTTAAATAAATTTGTGCGGCCCATAATACTGTATGGAGAACTATGTGCAGCCATTAATACTTTATGGAGGACTATGTGGGCTCCATAATATTATATGGAGGACAATATGGGGCACATAATACTATGTAAAGGACTATGTGGGCCCCATAGTTCTATATGAAAGACTATGTAGGGCCCATAATACTTTATGGAGGACTGTATGTGGCCCATAATACTATATGGAAGGTACTGTGGGGTCCATTATTCTGTATGCAGGAGTATTTGGGCCTATTATTCTTTATGGAGGACTATGTGGGGTCCATTATCCGGAGTGCTATGTTGGGCCCATTATTTTGTTTGGAGGACTATGTGGTGCCCATTATTCTGTATAGAGGTCTATGTGGGGTCCATTATTCTGTGTGGAACAGTATTTGTGGCCCATTTTTATGTATGGAGGACTATGTAGGGTCCATTATCCAGACAGCTACAGTATGTGGGGCCCATTATTTTGTATGGAGGACTATGTGGGGTCCATTATTCTGTATAGAAGTCTATGTGGGGATATTATTCTGTATGGAAGACTATGTGTGGCCCATTATTCTGTATAGAAGTCTACGTGGGGCACATTATTCTGTATGGAGGGCTACGTGGGCCCATTGTTCTATATGGAGAACTATGTGGGGCTCATTGTTCTGTATGGGGCACTATGTGGTGCCCATTATTCTATATGGAAAACTATGTGGGGCCCATTGTTCTGTATAGAGGACTGTAGGGCCTACTGCTACATTAGCCCCTGACTTTGTATAAGTTTTTAATTATGGCCATCTGTTTTATTTGAGTTTGACATCCCTGACACAGAGGCTGGCAGTCAAGACGGAGAAAGTGGGTTGCGGAAATGAGCTGGAGTGAAAGAGGCTTCAGAACTTCAATTTTCTCTTAAGCTTTATTTGCATATTTTAATTAAAATGCTGATTTCTCAAGAGCTGAGAAACAGATTGTCCATGTAAAGGTATGGCTGGACTTGATATTTGAAAGCATTACATACACACATAAATAGATTTGTGGGTAAAATACTGCTGACAGACCTCCTTTAAAAGAGATGGCTATTGCTAATTTTGACTTTCCCATTAAATTAAATTGAAAAGTTCTGAAATGATACTATGTAGCCTTGCTCTCGATAGGCTTTGAGCAGCAGCTACTGCCGGCTCATGATGCGCTCAGCAAAACCCGGCAACTGTGAAGAGCAGTGATGTTATTAATGTCCCTGCTTATCACTGTGAAAAGCAGTGACGTTACTAAAATTATCGCGCATCACAGTTCCAAAGTTAATTTTTGCATTTTCTTTTAAAAGTTAAACAGTAGTGATGCGCAAGCAGTACAATGCTCGGTCCTCAGTACTCGTAATGATAAGTGAACACTAAAATGTCCGAGTGCTCTTTACTCGAGTCGAGCAGGTCAGTTGCTCGAACAGGCTCGAGTCAAGTAACGAGTATAATGGAAGTCAATGATTGGTCAGTCTGGCTCTCCATCCACATATTGCCAGCCCTAAACAGAACATTTCCAGGGGAAGGAGGGCAAGGTCTTTTGGTTGGTTTTGGACACACTACATCCAAAAACATTTTTATCTTCAGTGAGAGCCATTCAGAGTCTGCAAGTGGCTTTCATTGGGGTGCCTACTCACAATATTTAGTGAAGCGAGCACATGTGTACCGTGAGTATCCGAGCACTCAAATACTCAATTGAGTGTTCAGCAGTGGCGATCATGCTGTCATGTACGGACATGGGGTTGTTCAGCACACTGCTCAACAAAGACATTACAACGGGGATGGAAAGGGAGAGGAAGGCCCTGACAATGGGGATCAAGGATGGGGCACCTCCTGACAATAACCTGTGTCTAAGAAAAAGACTGATGGCACGTCTTAACATTTTAGTGTGAACATGTTCATACTGAGAAGGAGATATATTAACAAAAAATATACAGTTCCACTCTCTAGTGCTAAGATATGTAAACAATGAATATAGGAATATAAACATGCAGTACTGTTATATAAAAAACATGTAAAAACTGAGATACTTAGCACACAAAAATGTCCAGTGTTATGTGAGCCCATCTTTTTTGTTAATATATCTCATGCTCATTATGCAGCGGTTCACACAAGAATGTTAGGAAGTGCCATTAGTCTTATTCATAGATTATAGGGTCATGCCTTTTGATTGAGCGCTCCTGCTCCTCAGCCTTAAGGTACCATCACACATAACAAGATCGCTAGCGAGATCGCTGCTCAGTCACGGTTTCTGTGACGCAGTAGCGATCCCGTTAGCGATCTCGTTATGTGTGACACCTACCAGCGATCAGGCCCCTGCTGTGAGATCTCTAGTCATTGCAGAATGGTCCAGGCCATTTTCTTCAAAGGCGATGTCCTGCTGGGCAGGACACATCGCTGTGTTTGACACTGTGTGACAGGGTCACAGTGACTGCTGAGATTGTTATACAGGTCGCTACTGCGACTTGTATTGTTCCTGCATTGTTGGTAAGATCTGACTGTGTAACATCTCACCAGCGACCTCCCGGCGACTTACCAGCGATCCCTATCAGGTCGCATCGTTTTCGGGATCGCTGGTAAATCGTTGTGTGTGACTGGGCCTTTAGTCTATTTTAATTCTTTATTAGCAGGTTTCTATCCGCCCAAATATTGGAGGTTTTTTTTAACCCAAAGAAAGGCATTATAGTTAGATAGGGACCAAACATTAAGAGGTCACCTTGACATTGGCTGCTCCTCAACCTTAGACGAGCTGACCAAATAACAGTTCAATTTTTGTTTTGTCAGACCACAGGACAAGTCTCCAAAAATTAAGGTCTGTGTTCTTGTGTGCATTTGCAAACATTAATCTGTCTCTTTTATGTTTCTTCTGGACTAATAGCTTCTTCCTGGTAGAGTGGAATTTCAGCCCATGTTGATATAGTATTATTTCACTGTGGATAATGACACAATCTTACCAGCTTCCGCCAGTATCTTCACAAGGTCTTTTGCTTTTCTTCTTGGATTGATATACACATGGCTGACCAAAGCACGTTCATCTCTGGTACACAGAACCCATCTCCTTCCTGAGCGGTATGATGGCTGGACATTCCCATCTTGCTTGTACTTGTGTATCATTGTTTGTACAGATGAATAAGTATCTTGAAATTGCACCCAAGGAAGAACCAGACTTGTTCAAGTCACAATTCTCTCCCTCAGATCTTGGCTGACTTCTTTTGACTTTCCCATGATGCTACACAAAAAAGCCGTTTGTTTCAGGTGTGCATTAAAATACATCCACAAGTGTGTCTGCAACTAAATGTTCTGGGTGTTGTCTGGGTGTGGGGGTGTGTGAGAGCGGTGTTATTTGTGTGTTGCGTTGTGTGTGTTGCATTGTTTGTGGAGCGCTGTGTGTCTGCAGCATTGTGTGTGTGGTGCTGTGTGTGTTGCGCGACTTGTGTGAGTGTGTGTGTGGGGTGCGTGGGTGTGTTTTGGGGGATGGTATGTTTTGTGCAGTGTGTGTGTTGCGCGTTGTGTGTATATTTGTGTGTGCCGCGGTGTTTGTGTGTTGGGTGTTGTGTGTGTGCGGCATTGTCTGTGGGTGTCCTGCACTGCAGGAATCACACGGGTACTGACCATCACACAGGAGTCTCTCCACTGCAAGGAGCCTATCTCATCCCTCCAGTTACATTATTTCCTGTTACAAAACTGTCTGGCCTTATTATCTAATAGGATTAAGACTATAACATTAGGTTTCTTACACCCTTTGGGTACTGGCTTGATTTCAGACTTCCTTTTTTAGTACTCCTACCAAGCGATCACATAAATTACCATTCCAGACACCCGATACTTGTGATGAGAAAAAGCACGTCAGAGTGGCAGTCCTGCCTTTACTATATACTCTTTTATTAGTACCGCATAGCTGACTCTCCCAGTCCAATATCTCTTTTACATTACCTGTGTGCAACTTACCATACCATTGATGTTAACAAAGGCAATCGTGTATATCATGAAGACTTCGTATATTTGAGTAGCTACTCGAATGCATAGTGTTTCTTCCACAATCATATAGACTATCTCTGAGGAAGGCCTATATGTGAAGGCCGATACGTCAGATTTAATTTTTGGACCTTTGCATCAATAAAACAAGCAAACTGAAGTTCAAATACCATTTTGTTTCAGACTCTTACTCTTTCTGTGTGCCCGAGTTACCTTTGACTGTACTACGTTTTTTTCTCGGAGGCACCTACCTAAACTGAGTGAGCCAGACTTTATTCTGCATTGATATTTACCCCCACACGGATTGGCCGCTGGGCTCGGCCTGGCCCCGCCAACGGCATGGACTGGCCAGGCCACGCCCCCGCACGTGGTGCCTCTAGGCCACGCCCCTTACGCGGTCCCGCTAGGCCACGCCCCCTCACGCAGTGTTGCTGGGCTACGCCCCTCACGCAGTACAGCTAGGCCACGCCCCCTCACACTATGCCGCTAGACCACACCTACGCACTATGCCGCTAGGCCACGCCCCCTCACGCGGTGCCGCTAGGCCACGCTCCTCACACTAGGGCGCTAGGCCACGCCCTTCACACTATGGCACTAGGCCACGCCCCTCACACTATGCCGCTAGGCCACGCCCCCTCACAGTTTGGCACTAGGCCACGCCCCCTCACACTATGGCGCTAGGCCATGCCCCCTCACACTATGCCACTAGGCCACGCCCCATCACACTATGGCACTAGGCCTTGCCCCCTCACACTATGGCGCAAGGCCACCCCCCCACTATGCCGCTAAGCCACGCCCCCACTATGCCGCTAGGCCACGCCCCCACTATGCCGCTAGGTCATGCCCCCACTATGCCGCTAGGCCACCCCCCCGCACACATTGGGCACCTGTACACCTCCCCCCAGGACAACTGCTCCCATTATACTCCTCCTATTATACTCCTCTCTGAGAGGTTTGCAGCATGGGGGATGGAGCACGATGGGGCGTGAAGCATGGGGGATGCAGCACGATGGGGGGTGCAGCATGGGGGGTGGACCATGATGGGGGGTGCCCAGAATGGGGGGATGAAACACGATGAGGGGTTCGCAGCATGGGGGATGGAGCACGATGGGGGGTGCAGCATGGGGGATGGAGCACGATGGGGGGTGAGGCATGGGGGATGCAGCATGATGGGGGGTGCAGCATTAGGGGTGGACCATGATGGGGGGTGCCCAGAATGGGGGGATGAAACACGATGGGGGGTTCGCAGCATGGGGGATGGAGCACGATGGGGGTGCAGCATGGGGGATGGAGCATGATGGGGGGTGCCCAGAATGGGAGGTTTAAACATGATGGGAGGTGCGCAGCATGGGGGATGGAGCACGATGGGGGGTGCAGCATTGGGGGATGGAGCAGGATGGGGGGTGCCCAGAATGGGGGGGATGAAACACGATGGGGGGTGCCCAGAATGGGGGGATGAAACACAATGGGGGGTGCGCAGCATGGGGGATGGAGCACGATGGGGGGTGCGCAGCATGGGGGATGGAGCACGATGGGGGGCGCACACCTCCCCCCAAAACACACACACACCGCCACACACACACCGCACAACACACCACACATACTAGGAACCACAAACACCCCCCTACACAGACACCCACACACACAGACAACGCCGCACACACACAACACCCAACTCACAAACACCGCAGCACACACAAATATACGCACATACTGCGCAACACACACACATTGCACAAAACATACCTCCCCCCAAAACACACCCACACACCCCACACCCACACGCACATAAACTGCGCAACACACACAGCACCAAACACAGACAACACTGCAGACACACAGCGCTCCACAAACAACGCAACACACACAACGAAACACACAAACAACACCGCTCTCACACACACCCCCACCCAGTCAACACCCAGAACATTTACAGCCCCTACACAAACACTTGGTAACTACACACAACAACATCTATATATATATAACAAAAATCATACATTAACTACACAATAAATTCTAGAATACCCGATGCGTTAGAATCGGGCCATCTTCTAGTATATATATATATATATATATCTATATATATAATTGCCTTATTCTGTCTGTCTGTCTGTCTGTCTGTCTATCTGTCTGTCTGTCTGTCTGTCATGCTCCGAAATTGTGTCCTTACGGTGACACAAAGCTGATTGGCCGCTGGGCTCGCCATGGCCCCGCCCCCCACATGGATTGGCCTCTCGCCCCGGCTCTCTGCAGGCCCCGCCCCCCTCACGCAATGCACGCTCGCTCTGGCCCAACTGACACGGAGCTGCGACTCCCAGGTGAGTACACACACACACATCAGATCACACTCACTCTCACACTCACTCTCACACACACCTCACACATCACAACATGCTGGGATATCGCTTGCTTCTACACCGGCTCCGTCAGGATCCCAGCAGCGCCAGACATAACCTTGCGATGCTGGGATCTTGACGGAGGCCGTGAAAGCTGGTAACCATTATACACATCGGGTAACTAAGGTCCCTTAGTTACCTGATGTGTATCATAGTTACCAGTGTACACCGGCTCACACTCACTCTCACACACACCTCACACACACCTCACATCGCATCCACACATCAAGGTCCTGCAGCTGCGGAACATACACACACATAACAGCACACACACACACACATACACACACAAATCAGATCACACTCACACACACCTCACACATCACATCGCATCCAAATACTCACAACATCCTGGGATATCGCTTGCTTCTCGGCCTCGATACTGTGCTGTTGTGAGCTTCCAGGACCTGCTGGGGGATCACATGGCCAGAAGCATGTGATATCCCCGTATGTTGTGAGTATCAGCGCGTATGTGCGATATCGTCAGTGTGTGTGTCTTTGTGTGTGAGTGTATGCGATCGGGTGTGTGTGAGTGTATGCGATCGGGTGGGGGTGTGTGGGTGTGTGTGAGTGTATGCGATCGGGTGTGTGTGAGTGTATGCGATCGGGTGTGTGTGAGTGTATGCGATCGGGTGGGTGTGAGTGTATGCGATCGGGTGGGTGTGAGTGTATGCGATCGGGTGGGGGTGTGTGGGTGTGTGTGAGTGTATGCGATCGGGTGTGTGTGAGTGGGTGTGTGTGAGTGTATGCGATCGGATCTGTGAGTGTCGGCAGAGGAGCACGGCGTGCTGGAGGAGGCTGAGAGGAGAGAGGCTGAACCTGGGGAAGGCTGGGATGGGGAGGCTGATGCTGGAGACGGAGAGGCTGATGCTGGCGCAGCATGGCGGATGGAGCACCTTTGGGAGTGCGCAGCATGGCGGATGGAGCACGTTTGGGAGTGCGCAGCATGGCGGATGGAGCACGTTTGGGAGTGCGCATCATGGGGGATGGAGCACGATGGGGAGTGCGCTGCATGGCGGATGGAGCACGTTTGGGAGTGCGCAGCATGGTGGATGGAGCACGTTTGGGAGTGCGCAGTATGGCGGATGGAGCACGTTTGGGAGTGCGCAGCATGGGAGATGGAGCACGATGGGGAGTGCGCAGCATGGCGGATGGAGCACGTTTGGGAGTGTGCAGCATGGGGGATGGAGCACGATGGGGAGTGCGCTGCATGGCGGATGGAGCACGTTTGGGAGTGCGCAGCATGGCGGATGGA
This sequence comes from Anomaloglossus baeobatrachus, assembly GCF_048569485.1. Classification (NCBI taxonomy): domain Eukaryota; kingdom Metazoa; phylum Chordata; class Amphibia; order Anura; family Aromobatidae; genus Anomaloglossus; species Anomaloglossus baeobatrachus. The sequence continues at coordinate 281,588,536 of NC_134355.1, read as the reverse complement.
GCACGTTTGGGAGTGCGCAGGATGGGAGATGGAGCACGATGGGGGGTGCGCAGCATACGGGATGGAGCACGATGGGGAGTGCGCTGCATGGGGGATGGAGCACGATGGGAAGTGCACACCTCCCCCCAACACACACATACGCGCGCGCGCGCACTGCACAACACACCACACCACACACACACACTGGGAACCACAAACAACTGCCCTACACAGACACCCACACACACAGACAACGCTGCACACACAAATATACGCACATACCGCACAACACACACATTGCACAAAACATACCTCCCCCCAAAACACACCACACACACACAAACTGCGCAACACACACACAACGCTACAGACACACAGCGCTCCACAAACAACGCAACACACAAACAACACCGCTCTCACCCCCCATCACACCCAGACAACATCCAGAACATGTACAGCGCCCTACACAAACACTTGGTAACTACACACAACAACATCTATATATATATACTAGAAGGTGGCCCGATTCTACGCATCGGGTATTCTAGAATTTACGTATTGTGTAGTTCATGTATGATTTTTGTTATATATATATATAGATGTTGTTGTGTGTAGTTACCAAGTGTTTGTGTAGGGCGCTGTACATGTTCTGGATGTTGTCTGGGTGTGATGGGGGGTGAGAGCGGTGTTGTTTGTGTGTTACGTTGTTTGTGGAGCGCTGTGTGTCTGTAGCGTTGTGTGTGTGTTGCGCAGTTTGTGTGTGTGTGGTGTGTTTTGGGGGGAGGTATGTTTTGTGCAATGGCAATGTGTGTGTTGTGCGGTATGTGCGTATATTTGTGTGTGCAGCGTTGTCTGTGTGTGTGGGTGTCTGTGTAGGGCAGTTGTTTGTGGTTCCCAGTGTGTGTGTGTGGTGTGGTGTGTTGTGCAGTGCGCGCCGCGCGCGTATGTGTGTGTGTTGGGGGGAGGTGTGCACTTCCCATCGTGCTCCATCCCCCATGCAGCGCACTCCCCATCGTGCTCCATCCCGTATGCTGCGCACCCCCCATCGTGCTCCATCTCCCATCCTGCGCACTCCCAAACGTGCTCCATCCGCCATGCTGCGCACTCCCAAACGTGCTCCATCCGCCATGCAGCGCACTCCCCATCGTGCTCCATCCCCCATGCTGCACACTCCCAAACGTGCTCCATCCGCCATGCTGCGCACTTCCCATCGTGCTCCATCTCCCATTCTGCGCACTCCCAAACGTGCTCCATCCGCCATACTGCGCACTCCCAAACGTGCTCCATCCGCCATGCTGCGCACTCCCAAACGTGCTCCATCCCCTATGCTGCGCACCCCCCATCGTGCTCCATCTCCCATCCTGCGCACTCCCAAACGTGCTCCATTCGCCATGCTGCGCACTCCCAAACGTGCTCCATCCGCCATGCTGCGCACTCCCAAACGTGCTGCATCCCCCATGCTGCGCACTCCCCATCGTGCTCCATCCCCCATGCTGCGCACTCCCAAACGTGCTCCATCCGCCATGCTGCGCACTCCCCATCGTGCTCCATCTCCCATGCTGCGCACTCCCAAACGTGCTCCATCCGCCATGCTGCGCACTCCCAAACGTGGTTCATCCGCCATGCTGCGCACTCCCAAACGTGCTCCATCCGCCATACTCCGCACTCCCCATCGTGCTGCATCCTCCATGCTGCGCACTCCCAAACGTGCTCCATCCGCCATACTCCGCACTCCCCATCGTGCTGCATCCCCCATGCTGCGCACTCCCAAACGTGCTCCATCCGCCATGCTGCGCATTTCCAAACGTGCTCCATCCGCCATGCTGCGCACTCCCAAACGTGCTCCATCCGCCATGCTGCGCACTCCCCATCGTGCTCCATCCCCCATGCTGCGCACTCCCAAACGTGCTCCATCCGCCATGCTGCGCACTCCCCATCGTGCTCCATCTCCCATGCTGCGCACTCCCAAACGTGCTCCATTCGCCATGCTGCGCACTCCCAAACGTGGTCCATCCGCCATGCTGCGCACTCCCAAACGTGCTCCATCTGCCATACTCCGCACTCCCCATCGTGCTGCATCCTCCATGCTGCGCACTTCCCAAACGTGCTCCATCCGCCATACTCCGCACTCCCCATCGTGCTGCATCCCCCATGCTGCGCACTCCCAAACGTGCTCCATCCGCCATGCTGCGCATTTCCAAACGTGCTCCATCCGCCATGCTGCGCACTCCCAAACGTGCTCCATCCGCCATGCTGCGCACTCCCAAACGTGCTCCATCTCCCATGCTGCGCACTCCCAAACGTGCTCCATCCGCCATGCTGCGCACTCCCAAACGTGCTCCATCCGCCATGCTGCGCACTCCCAAAGGTGCTCCATCCGCCATGCTGCGCCAGCATCAGCCTCTCCGTCTCCAGCATCAGCCTCCCCATCCCAGCCTTCCCCAGGTTCAGCCTCTCTCCTCTCAGCCTCCTCCAGCACGCCGTGCTCCTCTGCCGACACTCACAGATCCGATCGCATACACTCACACACACCCACTCACACACACCCGATCGCATACACTCACACACACCCACACACCCCCACCCGATCGCATACACTCACACCCACCCGATCGCATACACTCACACCCACCCGATCGCATACACTCACACACACCCGATCGCATACACTCACACACACCCGATCGCATACACTCACACACACCCGATCGCATACACTCACACACACCCAATCGCATACACTCACACACACCCACACACCCCCACCCGATCGCATACACTCACACCCACCCGATCGCATACACTCACACACACCCGATCGCATACACTCACACCCACCCGATCGCATACACTCACACCCACCCGATCGCATACACTCACACACACCCGATCGCATACACTCACACACAAAGACACACACACTGACGATATTGCACATACGCGCTGATACTCACAACATCCGGGGATATCACATGCTTCTGGCCATGTGATCCCCCGGCAGGTCCTGGAAGCTCACAACAGCACAGTATCGAGGCCGAGAAGCAAGCGATATCCCAGGATGTTGTGAGTATTTGGATGCGATGTGATGTGTGAGGTGTGTGTGAGTGTGATCTGATTTGTGTGTGTATGTGTGTGTGTGTGTGCTGTTATGTGTGTGTATGTTCCGCAGCTGCAGGACCTTGATGTGTGGATGCGATGTGAGGTGTGTGTGAGGTGTGTGTGAGAGTGAGTGTGAGCCGGTGTACACTGGTAACTATGATACACATCGGGTAACTAAGGGACCTTAGTTACCCGATGTGTATAATGGTTACCAGCTTTCACGGCCTCCGTCAAGATCCCAGCATCGCAAGGTTATGTCTGGCGCTGCTGGGATCCTGACGGAGCCGGTGTAGAAGCAAGCGATATCCCAGCATGTTGTGATGTGTGAGGTGTGTGTGAGAGTGAGTGTGATCTGATGTGTGTGTGTGTACTCACCTGGGAGTCGCAGCTCCGTGTCAGTTGGGCCAGAGCGAGCGTGCATTGCGTGAGGGGGGCGGGGCCTGCAGAGAGCCGGGGCGAGAGGCCAATCCGTGTGGGGGGGCGGGGCCATGGCGAGCCCAGCGGCCAATCAGCTTTGTGTCACCGTAAGGACACAATTTCGGAGCATGACAGACAGACAGACAGACAGATAGACAGACAGACAGACAGACAGAATAAGGCAATTATATATATAGATAACAAAAATCATACATGAACTACACAATACGTAAATTCTAGAATACCCGATGCGTAGAATCGGGCCACCTTCTAGTATATATATATATATATATTCCTTAACACATTCTATTTCTCATTTTTCTGACATTTGGGCATTTGGCAAATATAAATAATTTTTCTAATCCTAATTAACCTAAAATGGGAAAGGTTTCTTCTGATTTCATACCAGATAGTGAGAAAAACATGTATGTGTCTTGTTAGTTAGTGTATGTAAACTTCTTGTTTCACCTGAATATATTAAGGAAATATACACACCCAGGTTGCCTCTATCCACACAACTTGGGGAGCACAGTTTTTTAGAAGGAGTTATATGTTTGAGAATAAATGGACAAACCCCAATTTGAAAGACCGTAAAGACCACTGTAATAACATTCCCCCATCCCACAGCAAACTGCAAGTCTGAGGAGAAGCACCCTTCAACTGCATGGGTTTGTCAAAATGCACCCATGGAACCTCCTCCCTAGGGTGAACACCAGGGGGTGAGGTCACCATAGGTCTCTCCCTGAGGCATCTTTTTACCCTAATAGCAAGGGACAAGGTGACCTCCAATGACTCTGGAGTGGCATACTTAGCCAGAGATTCTCTAAGTCTACCTGACAATGATAAAAATGACTCCTAAGAGCAGGATGATTCCACTGAGTGTCAGTGGCCCAGCTACGGAACTCTGAGCAGTGCTGTTCCACCTTAGACACCCCCTGCTGGAACCTACAGAGTTTAGATTCAGCAAGGGAGATGCAATCAGGGTCATCATATACAAATGACAGAGCTGCAAAAAACTCGCTCACCAACTGTTACGACTGTGAGTCAGTTGGCAGAGTGAAGATCCAGGACTGAAGAGCCTCCCAAAGAAGAGAGACTACAATCTGCACTCGCTGATCCTCACTCCATGAGGAATAAGGGCAAAGCTGGAAATATAATTTTCAAGCCTCCCTATACACCATAAATTTGCCCCTTCTCTCAGAAAACCTGTCCGGGAGGCCTATATTGGGTTCTAGCTGAGTCTGGGCATTTTGAAACACTTGTGCAAGACCTGCAGCCTGAGGCACATTGACTCAGGAAACATTTTTAAGGCCGGTTATAATGTCACGCAAATAAAAGGAGATGTTTGTGCACATGACAACACAGAAATTACAAGGGGGATGGAAAGAGAGAGGAAGGTCTTGATTATAGGGAGCGGGAAATGGGGAACCTCCTACCACCAACATGTGGCTGGCCCATGAGCTCCTCTAATGTCCCTATAGAAGTCCTTCCCCTCATAGCCATCACTTGCCTAGTCCCTAACTAATCCTACACTCACATTGTACAGTGCCAAGTCTGGTGAGTGCACTAGACATCACCACTACTGTAATAAAACACAAAGGAAAAAATACAGACTGGGGGACATAGACAAAATGATATGCAACAAGTATTGCAGGATAACACCAGGGCTGTATGAGACTAGAGAGCAACCAACTTTATTGCTGCAGCCTAAGACCAGGGCTGCAAGTGGCATGGCTCTAAGAGCTTCCACAGACTTCCTCCTTCAGCCATGGTCAGTTCAGAATGGCGTGAGATTCTATAACCGGCATCACGTGATGGTACATGTAACTATTTAAAAAGAGAGTGGTAGTGGTCACAAACTGGTTGCAAGTGAGATGAACTTACAAGAAACTAACAAGAAACTACCAGCATGTAAAGAGTCCTTCACCATTGCTGTACTAAAAGAAAACAATAAGCATAAGGTTGATAGCCAGAGTCTCCCAATGCAATTTGGGACTCAGATCCCAAACCTGTCACAGGTCTTCAAAGGATGGGAGACCCTCGTGACACGCTTGCCCTTCATTATTAAACAATCTTAAACAAGCTTATACGCCTTTTAGTGCCACATGAAATTCACTAAAGCATGCAAGAGTATAATATGAAAGGGGGTTGTCAAATTATATATCTGCAGGATATCTATCTATTAAAGATGAGCAATCATGCTCATCACTGCTCGACACTCAATTGAGCATCAGGGTGCTCGGGTACGCTTGGTACTCGATCGAGTATTGCGGGTACTCTGATATGTAGTTCATGAACAATTCAACACAAAAAGCTGACTCTCTTCAGTGAATAATAGGAGCCAGCACCCCAGTGAAAGTCACTTGCAGTCTCTGAATAGCTCTCACTAAATGTGTCCGGTTGATGTGTGTAAAAAAAAAACCCCAAAACTGTCCACTCTCCCTCGAAAATATGTTTATGGCTGACTGTATGTGTGGAGAGATCCAAACTGCCCAATAATTGAATTATATTATACACATTACTCGAGACGAGCCTGTCAGAGCATTCAACCTGATCGACTCAAGTAAAGGGCACTCGAGCACCTTTGTGCTCGCTCATCATTACTAACTATTCTATCTTTATTTCTATTTTTCTATATATTGTAACACGCTTGAGGCGATATAGGATGGCATGGTAGTGGCACAGACAGAAACAGTCCATATGAATTACATGGTGGAAAGGATATGGGTGGACACACTGTATACACTGAAAAGAAACCAGTGACAAAAGTCAAAATTTAAGAAGAATACTTTTATTAAATATGATTAAAAACAGGAAATAAGTGAGATTTTATTTTCAGCCAAAGTGTAGCAAAAAGTAAAGCAGCCAAAAAACAATAAAGACTTGCCTGGCTAGGAGCTTACTAATACAATATACCCCTGACACACGCTACAATGGATGTTTGCAGGGTTTGATGCTCCAGTAACTTGTCTTTAGTTTTGACCACTTTGTATATCCTTCTCAGAAACCAACCATGTTAATCCAGAGACTGTCAGCCCCTTGTAAGTTTTCTTTAGCCTTTTATGTACCTGTAATTAAGCAACTGTGACGCCCCTGGACTAGTCAGGTAGTCACAAGGTACTGCACGCTCTTTATCCTTAGTGCAGGCTCAACCCCCCATGGTTCTGGGATCCCAACCTATAGTGCTGCCTCCATCAGCATCCAAATCCCAACCACACCTCACACCACACCCTGCCAGACACACCAGTGGGCTGCTGAGCTGGAATAGAGCCGTCCACCTAGGGGTCAGGCAGATTGGTGGGAGGGGGAAGTCAGTGAGGGAGGAAGTGGAGAGCAAAGCAGAGCTGACAGGCAGTGAAGTAGTAGCTCTCAAAGGGTGAGGAGCTGGGAGTTGGAGCTCCCGGGGAGTTACAGGTTGGGTCGCAGACAGTGGTCTGGGCCGGAGGAGTCGGAGACTCGGTCGCAGGGTATTGAGGCTGAGTGTGTCATGATTCGCCTCCCTATCCACATGGCTAGGGGGCGGAGCCTTCTCTCGGGCCTCACTTCCGGCCCCTGTATGCCTTAAAAGCTGACACTTCCAGTGAACCAGCGCTGGCTATAAGCTTAGCTCTGCTTTGCCTGTGATTGCTGGTCCTGTGAGTGATATCCTGATCTGTCTGTTCCTGTGCCCCCGTGCCCTTGTCTGTGTTCTGTCCCCTTGTCGTCCCTCCTGTCCTGTGTCCCCCCTCCTATTCCCCACTTGGTTGCTTCCTCTGGTACTGACCTTAGCCTGACTTTGACTTCGCTTCTGCTTGCTCCTCCGGTCCTGCTTATGCCCGTACGGTGTTTGACCCAGCCTGTCTGACTATTCCTCACATACCCTGCAGTTCTGCCTCTCAGCTGTGCTGATTAGGCAGTGCATGAGAACGCTGTGCATTTCCTTCCTGGTTCTCATTGCTCTGTGTAGTGTCGTCTGCTGCAGAGCTCTGGCTCCCCCTGGTGGCAGCATTACAGTATAGCCGGCCCCAATAGGCTTTATTTCCCATAGGGAAAAAAAAAAAAAGAAGCCATTTAATTCTTGGTAGTGGGATCCAACTTTGCAGGATAACAGACTGTAATGGATCCACTCAGTACTTTGTGCAAGCAAGTAGCCAACCTTACGCAGCTGGTGCAGGATTTGGCTGCAGAGCATCGTACCCTGGTAGCTTCACACAACATTCTGCAGAGTGAGGTTTCTGGTTCTGCGAGGGCCACCTCAGTGGCAGTTACCTCACAAACCGTAGTACAGCATAGTCCCACTGATGTCCAACTGACCTCCCCCGAACCCACGGTGATGCTCCCTGATAAATTCTCGGGGGAGAAAAACCTATTTCGGACATTTAGGGAGAGTTGCAGGCTTCTTTTCACTCTCCGGCCTCGGTCCTCGGGGAATGAGACCCAGCGGGTGGGGATCATCATGTCGTTACTTAGAGGGGGTCCCCAGACCTGGGCGTTTTCCCTACCCCCTTCGGCCTCGGATCGGCATTCGGTTGACCTCTTCTTTGACTCCCTTGGGGTGATATATGAAGAACCAGACCGTGTATGGGTGGCTGAGGACAGGATCATGTGTCTCACTCAGGGAAACCACACTGCTGAGCTATATTGTTCTGAATTTCGGCAGTGGTCCACTGAGGTACGGTGGAATGATTCTGCACTCAGGTGCCAATTCCGGAGAGGTCTTTCGGACTCCCTGAAAGACACTTTGGCTCTGCACCCTCCTCCCAGAACCTTGGATGATGCGATGACGCAGGCAGTTCGTATGGACCGCAGATTACGGGAAAGAAGGGGAACCATGCATGAGATTCTGCCCCCTCTACCTAGGGCACCTTCTTTGCCGGCTATGGAACAGATGGAAGTTGGAGCCATCAGTCCAGATGAGAAGGAGAGGAGAAGACGCCGGGATCTCAAGCTGTGCTTCTATTGTGGACACCATGGACACTGGAGGAAAGACTGCCCGGCTTGCCCCTCCGCTAAACAGTCGTCGGGAAACTTCTAAGTCTGGGTAACGGTCGAGGAGGTTGCCCAGACTATCAGGTACCTTTCCTCTTCTCCAATAGGATACTTCTGAATGTCGACCTCCGGGTCAAGGAGTCGGTCTGGTCTGCTACTGCCTTTGTTGACTGTGGGTCCGCTATGAACTTCATTGACTCTGAGTTGGTCCAAAGATTAGAGTTAGGGACAGTGAGGTTAGAAGGACCCATTCAACTCCTGGCAATTGATAAAACACCGCTGCCTCAAAACCTCAGTCGGTTTGCTACAGAAAAATTTACTCTGGTGATCGGGTCAAATGGAGTCCTGCTTGTCATAAAAGGTGTTTACAATCTGTACCTGTGTTCTCCGTAAGTCCTGAGGGTCTTCCGGAATACCTGAGGGACTACGGAGACGTATTCTCGGAAACAGAGGCCGAGATTTTGCCGCCTCATCGCCCATATGACTGTGCCATTGATTTACTTCCCAATACCAAATTGCCCAAGGCCCGTTTATATCACCTCTCGGGTCCAGAAAGGGCTGCTATGAAATCATACATATCTGAGAGTATATGTAAAGGGCATATCCGTCCTTCTTCTTCCCCTGTGGCTGCTGGGTTCTTTTTTGTAAAGAAGAAGAAGGACGGAGGATTAAGGCCATGTCTCGATTTCCGAGAATTAAACAAAATTACTGTGAAAAACACGTATCCGCTTCCACTCATCCCTGATCTCTACAACCAACTCTCTGAAGTTCGGTGGTTTACCAAACTAGATCTCAGGGGGGCCTATAATCTTATCTGTATTAGAGAAGGGGATGAGTGGAAAACGGCCTTTCTGACGTCAGAGGGGTTATTCGAGAATTTGGTGATGCCTTTTGGTCTAACAAATGCCCCTGCGGTGTTTCAAAATTTCATCAACGATATCTTCTCTGATTTTCTTGGTCGTTTTGTGGTCATCTATCTAGATGACATTTTGATTTATTCTGCCAATAGAGATACACATATTATGCATGTTCACTCAGTATTACAGAGATTATGTGATAACCATCTGTTTGCCAAGCATGAAAAATGTGTTTTCTCTGTTCAGGAAATAGCCTTTCTTGGGTTACTCCTTTCTCGTGACGGGTTTAAAATGGACCCAGGAAAGGTGCAGGTTATTGTGGATTGGGTGCAACCCAGGGATATCAAGGTGCTACAATGCTTTTTGGGTTTCGCTAATTATTATCGAAGGTTCATTAAGGGGTTTTCTCAAATTGCCAAGCCATTGACTGACCTTACACGGAAAGGGGCGGATCTGCAGAACTGGTCGCAAATGGCTGTCCAGGCCTTTCTTGAGTTAAAGGACCGGTTCATGTCCGCCCCAGTCCTGGTACAGCCTGACCTCGAGACGCAGTTTGTTGTTGAGGTGGACGCCTCAGAGGTGGGGGTGGGAGCTGTTATCTCTCAGGGCCCTGCTACTCTGACTAATCTGCGACCATGTGCGTTCTTTTCCAAGAAATGCACTCCAGCTGAGAGGAACTATGATGTGGGTAACCGTGAATTATTGGCGGTAAAGTTTGCATTCGAAGAATGGAGGCATTTTTTGGAGGGTGCTGTTCACCGTATTACTGTCATCACTGATCATAAAAACCTCGCATATATCGAGTCCGCCAAGAGATTGACGCCTCGACAAGCGAGGTGGGCTCTTTTCTTTTCTAGATTTCATTTTTGTATTACCTTTCGGCCGGGGTCTAAAAACGTGAGGGCAGATGCACTGTCTCGTAGTTTGGAGCCGGTGTCACCTCCAGAGCCTCCTTCCTCCATTCTTCCACGAGGGGTGGTGGTCGCTGCCTTGTCGTCCGAGTTAGATGCTGAGGTCAGGGAGCCCCAGTCCTCAGCGCCATCTTCCGCTTCAGACACTAAACTGGTTGTCCCTTTGCACCTCCGGTTACGAGTACTTCAAGAGTTCCATGAATCCGTACTTAGTGGCCATCCTGGAGTTACAGCCACTCACAGGACTGTTGCTCGACTGTTTTGGTGGCCGTCTCTTCACTCAGATGTTGCTCGGTTTGTGTCTGACTGTGCTACATGTGCCTGTGCTAAGGTATGTTGTAACCGGCCGGCCGGGGAACTGGTTCCATTACCTGTTTCTGATAGACCATGGACCCACTTGTCCATGGATTTCATTACGGACCTCCTTGTCTCAAATGGTATGACTGTGATCTGGGTGGTGGTGGATCGTTTTAGTAAACAGGCACATTTTGTTCCCCTCTCCGGTCTACTTTCTGCTGCAGCCCTTGCCAACCACTTTTTTGACCAGGTGGTTCGGTTACATGGGTTGCCCCTGAATATTGTGGCTGACAGGGGGGTACAATTCATTTCTCGGTTTTGGAGGGCCTTGTGCAGGCGGTTGGGAATTGAGTTGTCCTTCTCGTCCGCCTATCATCCCGAGTCTAATGGGCAGATGGAAAGGATGAATCATACCCTTGAGCAAATCCTGCGGTGCTTGGTTTCTGCTCAGCAGGAGGATTGGTGTACGTTTTTGCCCCTTGCGGAGTTTGCATTCAATAGCAGAGTCCATCAGTCTACGGGAACTTCTCCCTTCCTCTGTAATTACGGGTTTCACCCTCACTTCGAGACCTTCTCTAGAGTGGATTCGGGGTGTCCAGGGGCCGACTCCATCGTTCAGCATCTGGGGGAGGTGTGGAAGGAGATACAGCGGTGCATCGTGACGGCTCAACAGTCCCAGAAACGCCAAGCGGACAAACGCCGTTCTCTGGGACCCCCCTTTCAGGTGGGGGACAAAGTGTAGCTGTCCACTCGGAATATCAGGCTCAGGGTTCCGTCTGCTAAGTTGGGTCCTAAGTTTATAGGGCCCTATGAGATCATCGAAGTGATCAACCCGGTGGCCTTTCGGTTGCAACTGCCCCAGACCTTGCGTATTCCCAATGTATTTCATACCTCCTTGCTTAAGCCATTTGTCCCTTCGGTGGGACATTCTCAAACCCCTACGGCTCCAATACTGGTGGACGGTGAGGAGGAGTATGAAATTCAGCGTCTTATCGACTCTCGTTGGGTTCGTAGTTCCCTCCAGTATCTGATTCATTGGAAGGGTTACGGTCTGGAGGACCGGTCCTGGGTGCTCGCTCCGTGCGGGCCGATCGGTTAATTGCGGCTTTCCACCGTAAGTATCCTGGGAAGCCTGGGGGTCCGGTGGCACCCCCCTTGAGGAGGGGGTACTGTCATGATTCGCCTCCCTATCCACATGGCTAGGGGGCGGAGCCTTCTCTCGGGCCTCACTTCCGGCCCTGGATGCCTTAAAAGCTGACACTTCCAGTGAACCAGCGCCGGCTATAAGCTTAGCTCTGCTTTGCCTGTGATTGCTGGTCCTGTGAGTGATATCCTGATCTGTCTGTTCCTGTGCCCCCGTGCCCTTGTCTGTGTTCTGTCCCCTGGTCGTTCCTCCTGTCCTGTGTCCCCCCTCCTATTCCCCACTCGGTTGCTTCCTCCGGTACTGACCTTAGCCTGACTTTGACTTCGCTTCTGCTTGCTCCTCCGGTCCTGCTTCTGCCCGTATGGTGTTTGAACCAGCCTGTCTGACTATTCCTCACATACCCTACAGTTCTGCCTCTCAGCTGTGCTGATTAGGCAGTGCATGAGAACGCTGTGCATTTCCTTCCTGGTTCTCATTGCTCTGTGTGGTGTCGTCTGCTGCAGAACTCTGCCTCCCCCTGGTGGCAGCATTACAGAGTGCTTGAACACGGTCTTGGAGGACGGGAGGCATCTGAGTCTAATAACCGGTCCGGGACTGAAAGCACGGTGGGGTACTGGACCCTAGGTCGGGGAGTAGCCTCAAGCAAACCAGAAAGTAACCTGCGGAGTATAGTGACTTTATGGACTGTCTCCAAGAAGCTGAGAGATCAGGGGCACTAGTGCAATGAGGGGGATAGGGCTTTCCAACCCAAGCAGCCCACTGAAATCCTAAGCATGAGACCTTGAGAGCAAAGCTCCTCTACCAATAGTAGGGAGCGGGGCCTGGACAGCTTTCGCCTATGGACCAACTGAATACTTCTAAATTTGTGCACGGAGGCAGGCTCCAGACCATCAGGCAGTACCGTAGGGGACGGATACCCGGACGGGCTCCCCTCAAGAGGGCAGCGGCACCCAGAGACTTGGTTTACCTTGTTGTCAGAGTCTGCTTTTCATCACCAACGCTGTCTGACTGAGTACATGGTCACCCCCTGCTACCACGTAGCACTGCGCTCCCCTGCACACCACCATCCAGAGTCCCGGGGTCTCCCCTACACGTGGAGGGAAACGTCATCTGGCTGCCCCACTCCACCTTCCCCGGGTACTCCCAACACCAACAGTGGCGGTGCTCCCCTTACTGCACACCACAGGGGGCGTCACAAACTATTATCCCCTGTAAATCGCCCCCTTTACATTTGAGTTGCCGCAAGCCCCCAGGTCCGGAGACCCTCGAGCCACAGCAATCCTGAATCTGAGCGGTTCGACCATGGCAGGGGCGGCACACAACCTCCCTCAGCTGAGTTGGCAAAGCTTCCAGTACCATGGAGCGGGAGTGGGAGTGGTGAATCCCACTAACAAATACTATTTATCACTCCAATAAAGCCAGCCCAGAAAAACAATTAAATAAAGGTTCAGCAACTAAGTAGCAATAGCAGCTTTTAATATCTCACCCAGCTTAATGATTTGGATGAGATATACACTCCATCCAGTATCATTCGCGTTGACCGCCCACTCCCCCCCCTTCTCCAGACGGGAGGTCTGGGCATTTTGGGCTATTATATAATGAACTCTTGAAAATGCGTCTGCATTCTGCTGTGATCTTCCTGGTTTACATTCTATGGTGAAATTAAAACTCTACAGGAAGAGAAATCAACTTGTTACCCTAGTATGTTTATCTCATTATGTTTCCTCCATGTTAGTGTGACACCCTGGCAAAACCAGGAAGTCACAAATAGGCCCCCGCATTAAATTGTTCCCTCACTAGGAAACATACAGCCAACCAGAAAACCCTAGTCACCCCCCCTTAGGGAAAGATAGACACACCAGTGGGCGTGACCAGGCAGTTGAGACACGCCCACCCAGGGGTCCAGACAGCCCGGGGCGGGAAAAACAGTGAGTTAAGCTGAGAGTTGAGTTTGGAGAGGAGTGTGGGCTGGAGCTAAGTGTAGCTCCAGCAGGAAAGTTCAAGTTGAACGGTACCAGGGTTGGAGCCCTGGTGCCACTGGCTAGGAGGCAGATGGTGGTCTCCGTCAGCAGGAGACGGGAAGACGGCTTGGCAGAACCAAGGTGGACCGGGACAGGGTTGTAGCGCACCGGTGCCGGCACGGGAACCGACCCAGAAACCGGAGCACAAAGGGGGTACTCGGACACTGAAGCCAGAACCCGGAACCAAGTGGACTGGTTAATTCACTGATTGAGGCCAGGACTAGAGGTTATGTCCCACCCAAAATCCCTCATAGAAGACAACAGTCCACCAATAGGGAAAAGAGGTCACCGCCAGGGCCCATAGATCCCACAGACCAGCGTCTGTGGGCATGGCTCCTTAGGCCACATCCAGCTGGGAGCGGACTCCTGATTTTCACACTAGGAAAGTCCACCTTACACAAACAGTGCAAAGGAAAAGGATAGAGACCACCAGCCGGGTGGGGGACATGAATGCAACTGGCTGCGGCACCGGCCACCATCATCTTGTTTTACCAGAGACTTGTGTGTTTTATTAACAATGAGTACACCAACACTCCCTGCAGTCGCTATCCCCTGCACCGAGCCACCGGGTCCTGGGGCCACCATCCCTGCCCACGGAGGGGTTAACAGCATCTCCCCCGTGGGCCCCATAACAGCAGCGGTGGTGTCCCACCTCACCACACACCGTGGGTGCGTCACGAACTTACTACAGCCTAGCCCGTACATTCACGTCCCCCCATTTATTTGGCGTGTCCGTGAGACCCCCGGGTCTGGAGACCCTCGAACCACCACCCCTTAAGACCCGGATCCGAGCAGCGCCGGCTGCTGGCACGGGGGCGACAGATTAGCAGGGTATGATCTGACACAAACTTACATTTTCTACCCAGTAATTCAAGAATTACAGTACCCACTTTACAGCTAAGCATTTGCACTCTGCGATTGCGTAGTCTTTTTGTGCTGTAGTCAACTTCCTGTTCAAATAAAGTGCTGGGTGTTCTTCCCCATCTATAGTTTTAGATAAGATAACCCCGAACCCTGTGTCCGAGGCATCTGTCTGAACCAAGAACTTATTTTTAAAATGTGGTGAAACCAACACGGGTTGCTCATACAGCGCTGGCTTAAGGCACTGAAATACTTTTTCTGCTTCAGGGGACCATTACAAACTTCCCTCCTCTTGTCAAGTCTGTCAATGGTGCTGCCCTTGAAGTAAAACATGGTAAGAACCTTTGATAGTACTCGGTGATCCCTAAAAAAAGCCTGAACTTGTTTTTTAGTTGTTGGCCAATGTCAACTCTACATGGCCTCAACTTTATTAATTGGGGTTTGGTCAAGCCCATACTAATGACATATCCAAGGTTCTTGACCTCCTCTAGTCCTAAGGCACATTTTCCCAGATTTATTGTGAGCCCTGCCCCACTGATCGCAGCTTTCACAGTTTACAAAGATGACTTGTAGAGTCTGTAATGAAGACAACCACATCATTTAGGTAGGCCACTGCAAAACTATCTGAAATTTTGTGGGCACTGCATACAGACCAAATGGTATGTTTTTGTACTGGAACAAACCCTCTGGGGTGGAAAAGGCTGTCTTTTCCTTGGCCCTATTTGTTAAAGTAAATTGCCAGTATCGCTTTGTTAGATCCTGAGTCATTATGTATCTTGCATTACGAAGTTTGTCAATTAATTCATCTACCCTAGACATGGAATAGGCACAAATTTAGAAATTTAATTTATTTATTTATTTATTTTAAACTAGAAGGTGGCCCGATTCTAATGCATCGGGTATTCTAGAATTTATTGTGTAGTTAATGTATGATTTTTGTTTTATATATATATATATATATATATATATATAGATGTTGTTGTGTGTAGTTGCCAAGTGTTTGTATAGGGCGCTGTAAATGTTCTGGGTGTTGTCTGGGTTTGGGGGGGTGTGAGAGTGGTGTTGTTTGTGTGTTGCGTTGTGTGTTTTACGTTGTTTGTGGAGCGCTGTGTGTCTGCAGCATTGTGTGTGTAGTGCTGTGTGTGTTGCGCTGTTTTTGTGGGGGTGTGTGTGGGGGGTGCATGTGTGTGTTTTGGGGGAGGTATATTTTGTGCAGTGTGTGTGTGTTGTGCGGTGTGTGTATATTTGTGTGTGCCGCCGTGTTTGTGTGTTGGGTGTTGTGTGTGTGCGGCGTTGTCTGTTTGTGTGGGTGTCTGTGTAGGGCGGTGTTTGTGGTTCCCAGTGTGTGTGGTGTGTTATGCAGTGTGTGTGTTTTGGGGGGAGGTGTGCACCCCCATCATGCTCCATCCCTCATGCTGTGCACCCCCCATCGTGCTCCATCCCCCATGCTGCGCACCCCCCATCGTGCTCCATCCCCCATGCTGTGCACCCCGATCGTGCTCCATCCCCCAGGCTGTGCATCCCCATTGTGCTCCATCCTCCATGCTGCGCAACCCCATCATGCTCCATCCCCCATGCTGCACACCCCTATCGTGCTTCTTCCCCCCATGCTGCGCACCCCCCATCGTGCTTCATCCCCCCATGCTGCACACCCCCCATTGTGCTTCATCCCCCCATGCTGCACAGCCCTCAGAGAGGAGTATAATAGGAGGACTATGATAGGAGGAGTATAATAGGAGGACTATGATAGGAGGAGTATAATAGGAGGAGTAGTCCTGAGGAGAGAGGAGTATAGTAGGAGGAGTAGTACTGGGGGGGAGGAGTATAATAGGAGGAGTATTCCTGGGGGGAGAGGAGTATAATAGGGGGAGTAGTTCTGGGGAGAGAGGAGTATAATAGGAGGAGTAGTCCTGGAGGTGAGGAGTATAATAGGAGGAGTTGTCCTGGAGGAGTATAATAGGAGGAGTAGTCCTGGGGATAGAGGAGTATTATAGGAGGAGTAGTCCTGGGAGGAGAGGAGTATAATAGGATGAGTAGTCCTGGGGGGAGAGGAGTATAATAGGATGAGTAGTCCTGGGGGGAGAGGAGTATAATAGGAGGAGTATTCCTGGGGGGAGAGGAGGATAATAGGATGAGTAGTCCTTTGGGGAGAGGAGTATAATAGGAGGAGTAATCCTGGGGTGTGGGGAGAGGGAATTAATAGGAGGGGTAGTCCTTGGGGGAGAGGAGGATAATAGGGGGAGTAGTCCTGGGGGGAGAGGAGTATAATAGGAGGAGTAGTCCTGGGGGGAGAGGAGTATAATAGGAGGAGTAGTCCTGGGGGGAGAGGAGTATAATAGGAGGAGTAGTCCTAGGGAGAGGAGTCTAATAGGATGAGTAATCTTGGGGGGAGAGGAGTCTAATAGGAGGAGTAGTTCTGCTGGGAGATGTCTAATAGGTGGAGTTGTCCTGGGGGAGGTGTCTAATAAGTGGAGTAGTCCTGGGGGAGGTGTCTAATAGGTGGAGTAGTCCTGGGGGGAGGTGTCTAGTAGGTGAAGAAGTCCTGGGGGGAGGTGCATAGGTGACCAATGTGTGTGGGGGGAGGTGTATAGGTGCCCAATGTGTGCGGGGTAGGTGTATAGGTGCCCAATGTGTGCGGGTGGCAGGGCCGAGCAGCTAACGTGTGCGGAGGTGGGGGTGAGCGGGCAACGTGTGCGGGGGGTGGGACCGAGCAGCCAATGTGTGCGGAGGTCAGGGCCGAGCGAGCAACATGTGCGGGGGTTGGGGCCGAGCGGCCAACGTGTGCGGGGGGTCGGGCCAAGCCGAGCGGCCAACGCATGGGGGGGGCAGGCCGGGCCGAGCCGAGCAGCCAATGCGACGGTTGTCACTGTAATGACGTCATTTTGGAGCAAGACAGACAGACTGACAGAATAAGGCAATTATATAGAGTGGAACCTTGCTTAACGAGAACAATCCGTTCTGGGACTGTACTTGTTAACCAAGTTACTCGTTCAGCAGAGCACATTCTCCCATAGGAAATCATTGGAAGGCAGACAATTCGTTCCACAACTAGTTAAATGTCCCATCCTGGTCCCCTATTCTGTCATTCCACACATGCACAAACACACATAAACACACAAGCACACACGCAAACGCACATATTATATGCTCACCTTACCTTTTGTTCCATCGCTGGTCTCCTGGGACTTCCTGTTCTCTGGTACGGGCTGTGTATCGGGTTAAGAAAGCGACGAGGGGGGAACTTCCTGCCAGAGAGCTGATGTCAAAGGCAGAGCCGCTTGCCTCTGATTGGCCAGCGCGCTGCCTTTGAGTAGCGGTGACAGGCACCAGGAAGTTCCTGCTTCGTCGCTATGGATGCCGATGCACAGCCTGGAGTGGAGCGGAGCGGCGAACTACAGGACCCAGGAGGCCGGCGATGAAACAGAAGGTACACATATTATATGCTCACCTTACCTTCCGTTCCACCGCCGGCCTCATGGTACTTGTAGTTCGCCGCGAGCATGTCGCAATGTACCCGGGACCTACAAGAACCATGATCGGCGGTGGAACGGAAGGTAAGGTGAGCATAATACTGTGTGTGTGTGCGTGCGTGTTTGTGTGGACTGCTTGGGGGATAAGCACCACCTGCCCAGTGTATGTGGAGGATTACCGTCTGCCGTCTACATAAGCAACACGGCTGATGCCCAGGGGTGGATAGCTGCGGCAATTTCTGTTGATTGATCTGCACAAATTTACAGAAAGCTTTGCTTGTTAAGCGAAATTCTCGTTAAGTGGGTTACTCGTTAAGCGAGGTTCCACTGTATATAGATCATTGCAAAACCTCCAGGTTCCATTTGACTTGGGCATCATCACAGCAGGGCTGGAATCTTCAATCATCCTCACCTCCAGCATACATTTGACCTCAGTTGAGATTGCTTCTCTGCATGCCTCTTATATTCTATAGGGTTTGAGGTTAATTTTCTTACCCGGTTCAGTACTTATATCATGTTTCATCAGATGGGTACTTTCAGGCAGGTCAGAGAACTTTATTTTGCTCCTCAAGAGGAAATGTTTTGCTTCCTGTCATTAGGCCGCCGTTAAAAGAGTATCCCCTATTTTCACCCCTGGAACCGGTTGTGGTGATGTACTACTCCTAAGACCATCGGCACCCTTTGATTTCCTATCCTTACAAAGTTTAATTAAATTTACATGATACAGCTGGTTCTTCCAGGTTGATATACCTTATAGTTTACTTCTACAACCTTCACTACTACCACATAGTTACCTTGCTACTTCGTGAAAAAAGACAAAAGATTCTATCTTCTGGGTTGAAATTCCTGATTTTGGCTGTCCTATTGTAATGCCCCTGTAGCATGATCGTTACAGAGAATTGTATAATATCCATTCCCGGGCAGGAGGAGGTAAGTTCACACACACATCACATCACCAGGAACGGGTTAATAGATTTTCAGCACTTAGCTCAGGTTGGCATGACTCATCCTGTCTCCTAAGTGAGCAGGAAGCACTTGGCGTGGCCTCACACAGACAGGTCACCATGACGACGTACTGAATTCCTGGTAGGGTAGGGGCCTGAGCTAGGAGTGAGCTGGAGAGCAGATAGGAGATCTAATTAGAACCGTCTGGAATGTGAAAGAGGACAGACCTCTGCAGGGGTAGCTCCAGTAGAGGGGAACCAGCCACACCAGGTCTAGTAACATCTGGAGGAAAGGAACGGGGACAGGTACTGGGGATTGTGGAGAATGTACCCTGTGGAACCTGATAGAGTTCCTGATCTTTTCAGGGGCGCTACCGGAGTAGTAGAGAGAGACAGTCAGCGAGTACAGCAACCAAACGCACACGAAAGAGAGACCCTCAGATTACTCTACCGGACCCTGCCTCTAACCTGCCCGGGACCGACCGGAGGCTACAACGGTGAGGACCAGCACCCGGGTGCGATATTGAAAAAGACTCGTGAATAAAAGGTAACTGGAACCCGCACCCGGTGTCTCTTGTGAGTAAATGCCGCCACACTGTGCCCCAGTGCTCCCGTGCCCTGCTGCCCTTGGTTCTCACTAACCTCCTGGGGTTCCCCCGCTCCACCCATGGGGAGCGATTCCATCTTAGCTGCCCGTAACACCTGCCTCGGAGAGAGAATGTGCAGAGGCGGCTAAACACCTGGCCGCATACCACGGATGGCGCTGCTAGCAACCCCCGTTCCCATCCCATACCGTTCCTGGGAGAGAAGAGTTGCAGGGGGGAGGGGGGTCCACGGCAGAGGAGGCCGAGACCCCAGTCTCTGCTGCAACTGGTGACATGCTCCCAGAAACCCCGTTACCCTCTTTCCATTACCGCCTTGTCACACAGGACTGTCAAGTTCTTTAATGAAACCTGTCGGGGTCACGGAAGCCGGGTCAGGCCACTCACAGCTTGACCCCGAACTCCACCGGCTCGGTGACTGTGCGAGCCCTGCAAGCCCCGGCGTGGGTGTTTCACTATTATAAACCCACCTTTGGGCCTCTTGCCATTTTTAGCATTTTCCACAGCTCCCTCATTAACTTTGACATGAAGGGTGTACCTTGGTCTGTAAGGATTTTCTTTGGAATTTCTATCCATTTTTCAACACAAAAAGTATCTCTCAGGCAATACTCTTGAAAGCGGTATTTCAGGGAACCACTTCATGATGGATAGTGCATGGCATAGTCTACCACGAAAAGAATATTCTAGTGTCCCTAAAGTAACCTTACAATATGCCCCACTAGATCCATCCAAATCCTCTCAAAGGCTATTTCAATGATGAGAAGGGGTACTAGCAGGTGGCAGGACTTACAGTGATCCTCAATTTCCTTGTACATCCCTATTAGAGTTTAGCGAGGTTCGCCAATTTCATGTTCGAGTGATTTCGGGGGGTGCTCGAACTCGGTTTTTGCTAAAAGCTCGACAGTTCGAGTTAGGTTCGAGAACGGTTCAATCACCATAAACGTGGCTTTTCACAGTAAGGCTATGTGCACATGTTGCTATCTGCATGCGTCTTGCGTCCCCTGCACAATCCGTCCCCCTACTCACCGATCACGGGCGCCTCGCTGCACGGCTGTCAGAAACCTGCGGTGTCTTTTCCTCTTTAGAAAATGGCTGCCGCTTCATTAGTTATTCCGTAGTTTCCCCGCCCACCGACGCCCATGATTGGTTGCAGTCAGACACGCCCCCAAGCTGAGTGACAGCTGTCTCACTGCAACCAATCACAGCCGCGGGCGGGCGGGTCTATATCGTGCAGTAAAATAAATAAATAAATAATAAAAAAAAAAACAAAAATGCGGTTCCCCCATATTTGATACCAGCCAGGATAAAGCCACACGGCTGGAGGCTGGTATTGTCACGATGGAGAGCACCACGTTATCGGGAGCCCACCACCCTAACAATATCACCCAGTAGCCGCCCGGAATTGCCCATTAGAAGGGACAGTCCCAGGGGACTCCATCCAGCTCATCCCAAATTACCCTGGTGCAGTGGGTAATAATGAGTTTAATCATGCCAGGCGTCTCCCTGAGACACCTTCTATGATTAAACTGAAAGTGAAAGTAAATAAAAGACAAAAAAAAATCCTCTTTCACCCCTTTATTAATCCCCAAATACACATCCAGGTCCGAAGTAATCCACACCACTCTGTCAGCTCGACTACATGAAGCTGCAGCAGCACTGTAGAACACGATCGCGCTGTCAGCAGAGACTTCAGCAATGCAGAAGGCAGGATTACTAAATCTGCCTATCTTTATCTTTATAGGCAGCAGACTAGTGGATAGAGTGCTTGCTTAAGAAGCAAGACTTCTAATCCTGGTCCTGATAAAGATTTTTTTTTTAATTTTAAATTATTATTTATTTATAAAGTGAAAGTAAATAAACACACACAGTGAAAAATCCTTTATTTGGAATAAAAGACAAAAAAACACCTCATTTACCTCTTTATTGTTGTTATTCAATGCAGAAGTCAAGATTACCAAAGCTGCCTATCTTTATCATTACAGGCAGTAGACTAGTGTTTAGAGCGCTCGCCTAAGAAGCATAAATTTCAGGAGTTCTAACCCCATTCCCAATAAAAAAATGTTTTTTATTTTTAATTTTAATCCATAATTATATATTTATAATTATAATTTAATTATGCACTGAGGGGAGGAGCCGGACATCAGCTGTGAGCCGCACCTCTAAAATCGGAGCAGTTCACGGAATGGGGCTGCATTGCTCTCTCCTCTCTCTCTACTCTCTTTCTCTCTCTTTCTTCTCTTTTTCTCTCTCTTTCTCTCTTTCTTTCTCTCTCTCTCTTTTTCTCTCTGTCTCCCAAGGAGAGGGAAGATAGTGTTTCAGGGAGGGCTGAGAAAGCATACTATGGACAAGGAGAGGGAAGAAAGTGTTTCAGGGAGGGCTGAGAAAAAATGCTACAGACAAGGAGAGGGAAGAAAGTGTTTCAGGGAGGGCAGAGAAAACATACTATATTATAATATAATTATTATTTATAATTATAATTTAATTTAATTATGCACTGAGAGGAGGAGCCGGACATCAGCTGTGAGCCGCGGGATACACCTCTAAAATCGGAGCAGTTTACGGAATGAGGCTGCATTGCTCTCTCCTCTCTCTTTCTCCCTCTCTCCTCTCTCTCTCCTCTCTCTTCTCTCCTCTCTCTCTTCTCTCTCTATTCTCTCTCTCTATCCTCTCTCTTCTTCCTCATCTCTCTTTTCTCTCTCTCCTCTCTTTCTTCTCTCTCTCAGACCTGGCGATAATCAGCTGATGCGGTCACCTGACGGAATCAGCTGACACTATAAGTCGAGTGGTGAGGCCGGCTGGCTAAACTGTCAGCTGATGCTGTCGAGCAGGAGTCTGCACTGAATTGTGTAGTTTGCTTGTTTTTTTTTTTGCACTGATGCATCAGCTGATTGTATAAAAGCTGTTTATACAATCAGCTGCTGTGTCATGTGATTCAGGCCCTTGAACCTGACTCATCATCTGATCGCTTTGCCTTCCAGCAAACCGATCAGATGATATAGGATCCGGATTGGATGGCGTGGGACCCTTGATCCATGATTACTGAGGAGGAGGGGTTCTTTATTTCAATAAAGATGGAGTCACTAATTGTGTTGTGTTTTATTTCTAATAAAAATATTTTTCGGTGTTGTGATTTTTTTTTATCTGTACTAGAAATTCATGGTGGCCATGTCTAATATTGGCGTGACACCATGAATTTCGGGCTTAGGGCCAGTTGATAATATACAGCTAGCTCTAACCCAATTATTACCCAGTGAGCCACCTGTCACCAGGGCAGCTGGAAGAGTTGGATACAGCGCCAGAAGATGGCGCTTCTATGAAAGCGCCATTTTCTGGGGCAGCTGCGGACTGCAATTCGCAGCAGGGGTGCCTAGAAAGCTTGGGCACCCTGAGCTGTCGATTCCAATCCCCAGCTGCCTAGTTATACCTGGCTGGACACAAAAATTGGGCGAAGCCCACGTCATTTTTTTAAAAATTATTTCATGAAATTCATGAAATAATTAAAAAAAAAGGGCTTCCCTATATTTTTGGTTCCCAGCCGGGTACAAATAGGCAGCTGGGGGTTTGGGGCAGCCTGTAGCTGCCTGCTGTACCTGGTTAGCATACAAAAACATCGCAAATCCCACGTAATTTTTTTGGGGGCAAAAAACTCCTGCATACAGTCCTGGATGGAGTATGCTGAGCCTTGTAGTTCTGCAGCTGCTGTCTGTCTGTATGGAGGAGAGCAGACAGCAGCTGCAGAGCTACAAGGCTCAGCATACTCCATCCAGGACTGTGATTAAGAGATTTCACCAGCACAAAACTCCAGGCATCTTGTTCTTTAAAATAAAAACTTCTTTATTTTCTTATCATTAAAAAATCCATGCTATAATGGTTAAGCCCATGTCAGAGAGGACGCGTTTCGAACATCCAGTTCTTATTCAGTCTCTAAACCATCTAGTCACAGAACTGTTTAAAAAGGGCTGAACCCAAACATGTGATCAAATGCAAGGAGAGAGCAAGACAATTACAAAAACATTAACCCATTAAGTTGGATCACTCCATATAGTGCCATAACACTTATATACATACATAGTATTTAAGCAAGATTAATATGCAAACATCAATTCATTTCTTTTATTTAGACCCTTGGGAAATCTTGTGCCCATTAAAAACATCCATTTTATTTCTCTCTGAAAAAGGATATCTTTCAAATTTCCACCTCTTCTAGGTAGTTTGATTTTTTCAATGGCATTGACTTTCATGCCTTTCAAATCACCTGCATGTGCGTCACGAAAATGTTGAGACGCTCCTGACAATTTTCTCGTGGTGGCATTATTCACATCATAGATGTGTTCAGATATCCTCTTTCTGAGGGAACGACAAGTGCTGCCTATATATTGTAACTGACAAATAGTACAAGATATTAAATAAACCACATGGTCTGAACTGCAGTTTATGAGTGACATTATTTTATAAGTTTTTTTATCAGTGAATGAAGAAAAATCCTTTACATTTAACATATACCCGCATAGTCCACACGATCTGTGGCCACATTTAAACCAACCTGTACTAGGTAACCAATTGCCGGTATTTTTTTCTCCATTAGTGGAACCGCACCTGTTCATGTGATCACTAGGTGATAACATGGATCCCAATGTAATGTTCCTTTTTGAAACAAATTTAACTCCATTTTTTAAGATTTGATATAATGTGTCATCTGTAGATAAAATGGGTAAATATTTTTTGATAATTTTAATTACATCATAATAGTTCTTACTGTATGTTGTTGAAAAAACAACTGACAATTCTTTCTGGGGACTATCTTTGATTTTATTCATGTCCAAATATTGTGACCTACTCACTTTACTCGCCTTGGTTTTGGCTTTTTGGAGATTTTTCATTTTATAACCTCTTGCCAAAAACCTTCTTTCAATAATGTTGCATTCCACCTCAAAACCATTTTGGGTGTTGCAACACCTCCTGGCACGGACATATTCACCTGTAGGGATGTTATTTATAACATGCTTTGGATGGCAGCTTCCCGCATGTAGTAGCGAGTTGCCTGATATGGGTTTTCTATAGAGGCTGCAATTAATTTCTCCATTATCACCCTTCCCATGAAATTGTATATCCAAAAAATTAATTTTTGATACATCATGAAAAAAAGTGAAAAAAAGATTATGGGCATTATTATTGATGTAAAATATAAAATCCTCAATTTTTTTGTTTGGATTTTGCCATACAATGAGTACATCATCTATAAATCTCAGATATAATGCTATATCCGAGAAAAAAGGATTATATTGATTAAAAATATATTGTTCTTCCCACCAAAACATGAATATGCCCGCTAATGAGGGGGAAAATCGTGCGCCCATTGAACATCCCTGCAACTGAACATATCCTTTATTTAGAAAGGTAAAATAGTTGTTCTTAAGTAAAAATTCAGTCACATCCACCAAATAATTTTGTAGTTCAAGTGAGTAGTCAGAATATTTGTTGAGCAAATCTCTCAAAGCCAAAATGGCAAGAGAATGTGGGATAGATGTATACAGTGATTGCACATCACAAGTTAACCAACTGTAATTATCCTGCCATTTCATTTGAGAGATAATATTCAACACATGTTTGCTATCCAATACATAGCCAGGAGACATTTTGGGAAGAAATTGTAGGTGGTTATCCAACCACTCTGCCAGATGTTCAGTGTAAGAATCGATACCTGAAACAATTGGTCTCATTTTTGGGGGAAACTGATTTTTATGTGACTTGGGTAAGGCATGTAATAGTGGTATTAAACAATAAGAGGGATTAAGATAATCTCTCAATTTTTCATCCATTAAACCCAAATGTAAGCCTTCCTCTAAAATTTTCTCCAAGGATTTTTTTATGCCTGCAGAGGGGTCATAATCGACTCTCCTGTAGGTATCGCAATCCTGTAACATAGTCAATACCTCCCTTTCATAAAGTCCTGTGTCCAAAACTACGACTGCCCCCTCCTTGTCAGAATTTTTTATTATGATGTTCAAGATTTTTTGCAGGGAAATAACCGCATCTTTCTCAGTTTTAGACAAATTTTGAACCATAGGTTCTTGTAAATGAGAAAGAGCAGTTAATTCTTTTTCTACTATATTCTGGAAGTCAGTCATCTGATCACACCTCGAAGGTATGGGATAAAAACTAGGATTAGGAACATTAAATTGGGAAACCGCACAATGTGAATTAGATCTGGTACCACTATCCCTTGATAAATCATGCAAATTTTGTAAAGCCATTTGTTCTTTGAATGACATAGGAGAGAAATATGTGTCGGCTGATGCATTTGAAACATTAGGAACATTAGACCCATTTTCATCTTGAAAGAAGTGTTTTTTTACTGTTAATTTTCGAATGAACTTATTAACATCTAATATTGTTTTAAAAATCACATCGCTGGTCTCCTGGGACTTCCTGTTCTCTGGTACGGGCTGTGTATCGGGTTAAGAAAGCGACGAGGGGGGAACTTCCTGCCAGAGAGCTGATGTCAAAGGCAGAGCCGCTTGCCTCTGATTGGCCAGCGCGCTGCCTTTGAGTAGCGGTGACAGGCACCAGGAAGTTCCTGCTTCGTCGCTATGGATGCCGATGCACAGCCTGGAGTGGAGCGGAGCGGCGAACTACAGGACCCAGGAGGCCGGCGATGAAACAGAAGGTACACATATTATATGCTCACCTTACCTTCCGTTCCACCGCCGGCCTCATGGTACTTGTAGTTCGCCGCGAACATGTCGCAATGTACCCGGGACCTACAAGAACCATGATCGGCGGTGGAACGGAAGGTAAGGTGAGCATAATACTGTGTGTGTGTGCGTGCATGTTTGTGTGGACTGCTTGGGGGATAAGCACCACCTGCCCAGTGTATGTGGAGGATTACCGTCTGCCGTCTACATAAGCAACACGGCTGATGCCCAGGGGTGGATAGCTGCGGCAATTTCTGTTGATTGATCTGCACAAATTTACAGAAAGCTTTGCTTGTTAAGCGAAATTCTCGTTAAGTGGGTTACTCGTTAAGCGAGGTTCCACTGTATATAGATCATTGCAAAACCTCCAGGTTCCATTTGACTTGGGCATCATCACAGCAGGGCTGGAATCTTCAATCATCCTCACCTCCAGCATACATTTGACCTCAGTTGAGATTGCTTCTCTGCATGCCTCTTATATTCTATAGGGTTTGAGGTTAATTTTCTTACCCGGTTCAGTACTTATATCATGTTTCATCAGATGGGTACTTTCAGGCAGGTCAGAGAACTTTATTTTGCTCCTCAAGAGGAAATGTTTTGCTTCCTGTCATTAGGCCGCCGTTAAAAGAGTATCCCCTATTTTCACCCCTGGAACCGGTTGTGGTGATGTACTACTCCTAAGACCATCGGCACCCTTTGATTTCCTATCCTTACAAAGTTTAATTAAATTTACATGATACAGCTGGTTCTTCCAGGTTGATATACCTTATAGTTTACTTCTACAACCTTCACTACTACCACATAGTTACCTTGCTACTTCGTGAAAAAAGACAAAAGATTCTATCTTCTGGGTTGAAATTCCTGATTTTGGCTGTCCTATTGTAATGCCCCTGTAGCATGATCGTTACAGAGAATTGTATAATATCCATTCCCGGGCAGGAGGAGGTAAGTTCACACACACATCACATCACCAGGAACGGGTTAATAGATTTTCAGCACTTAGCTCAGGTTGGCATGACTCATCCTGTCTCCTAAGTGAGCAGGAAGCACTTGGCGTGGCCTCACACAGACAGGTCACCATGACGACGTACTGAATTCCTGGTAGGGTAGGGGCCTGAGCTAGGAGTGAGCTGGAGAGCAGATAGGAGATCTAATTAGAACCGTCTGGAATGTGAAAGAGGACAGACCTCTGCAGGGGTAGCTCCAGTAGAGGGGAACCAGCCACACCAGGTCTAGTAACATCTGGAGGAAAGGAACGGGGACAGGTACTGGGGATTGTGGAGAATGTACCCTGTGGAACCTGATAGAGTTCCTGATCTTTTCAGGGGCGCTACCGGAGTAGTAGAGAGAGACAGTCAGCGAGTACAGCAACCAAACGCACACGAAAGAGAGACCCTCAGATTACTCTACCGGACCCTGCCTCTAACCTGCCCGGGACCGACCGGAGGCTACAACGGTGAGGACCAGCACCCGGGTGCGATATTGAAAAAGACTCGTGAATAAAAGGTAACTGGAACCCGCACCCGGTGTCTCTTGTGAGTAAATGCCGCCACACTGTGCCCCAGTGCTCCCGTGCCCTGCTGCCCTTGGTTCTCACTAACCTCCTGGGGTTCCCCCGCTCCACCCATGGGGAGCGATTCCATCTTAGCTGCCCGTAACACCTGCCTCGGAGAGAGAATGTGCAGAGGCGGCTAAACACCTGGCCGCATACCACGGATGGCGCTGCTAGCAACCCCCGTTCCCATCCCATACCGTTCCTGGGAGAGAAGAGTTGCAGGGGGGAGGGGGGTCCACGGCAGAGGAGGCCGAGACCCCAGTCTCTGCTGCAACTGGTGACATGCTCCCAGAAACCCCGTTACCCTCTTTCCATTACCGCCTTGTCACACAGGACTGTCAAGTTCTTTAATGAAACCTGTCGGGGTCACGGAAGCCGGGTCAGGCCACTCACAGCTTGACCCCGAACTCCACCGGCTCGGTGACTGTGCGAGCCCTGCAAGCCCCGGCGTGGGTGTTTCACTATTATAAACCCACCTTTGGGCCTCTTGCCATTTTTAGCATTTTCCACAGCTCCCTCATTAACTTTGACATGAAGGGTGTACCTTGGTCTGTAAGGATTTTCTTTGGAATTTCTATCCATTTTTCAACACAAAAAGTATCTCTCAGGCAATACTCTTGAAAGCGGTATTTCAGGGAACCACTTCATGATGGATAGTGCATGGCATAGTCTACCACGAAAAGAATATTCTAGTGTCCCTAAAGTAACCTTACAATATGCCCCACTAGATCCATCCAAATCCTCTCAAAGGCTATTTCAATGATGAGAAGGGGTACTAGCAGGTGGCAGGACTTACAGTGATCCTCAATTTCCTTGTACATCCCTATTAGAGTTTAGCGAGGTTCGCCAATTTCATGTTCGAGTGATTTCGGGGGGTGCTCGAACTCGGTTTTTGCTAAAAGCTCGACAGTTCGAGTTAGGTTCGAGAACGGTTCAATCACCATAAACGTGGCTTTTCACAGTAAGGCTATGTGCACATGTTGCTATCTGCATGCGTCTTGCGTCCCCTGCACAATCCGTCCCCCTACTCACCGATCACGGGCGCCTCGCTGCACGGCTGTCAGAAACCTGCGGTGTCTTTTCCTCTTTAGAAAATGGCTGCCGCTTCATTAGTTATTCCGTAGTTTCCCCGCCCACCGACGCCCATGATTGGTTGCAGTCAGACACGCCCCCAAGCTGAGTGACAGCTGTCTCACTGCAACCAATCACAGCCGCGGGCGGGCGGGTCTATATCGTGCAGTAAAATAAATAAATAAATAATAAAAAAAAAAACAAAAATGCGGTTCCCCCATATTTGATACCAGCCAGGATAAAGCCACACGGCTGGAGGCTGGTATTGTCACGATGGAGAGCACCACGTTATCGGGAGCCCACCACCCTAACAATATCACCCAGTAGCCGCCCGGAATTGCCCATTAGAAGGGACAGTCCCAGGGGACTCCATCCAGCTCATCCCAAATTACCCTGGTGCAGTGGGTAATAATGAGTTTAATCATGCCAGGCGTCTCCCTGAGACACCTTCTATGATTAAACTGAAAGTGAAAGTAAATAAAAGACAAAAAAAAATCCTCTTTCACCCCTTTATTAATCCCCAAATACACATCCAGGTCCGAAGTAATCCACACCACTCTGTCAGCTCGACTACATGAAGCTGCAGCAGCACTGTAGAACACGATCGCGCTGTCAGCAGAGACTTCAGCAATGCAGAAGGCAGGATTACTAAATCTGCCTATCTTTATCATTATAGGCAGCAGACTAGTGGATAGAGTGCTTGCTTAAGAAGCAAGACTTCTAATCCTGGTCCTGATAAAGATTTTTTTTTTAATTTTAAATTATTATTTATTTATAAAGTGAAAGTAAATAAACACACACAGTGAAAAATCCTTTATTTGGAATAAAAGACAAAAAAACACCTCATTTACCTCTTTATTGTTGTTATTCAATGCAGAAGTCAAGATTACCAAAGCTGCCTATCTTTATCATTACAGGCAGTAGACTAGTGTTTAGAGCGCTCGCCTAAGAAGCATAAATTTCAGGAGTTCTAACCCCGTTCCCAATAAAAAAATGTTTTTTATTTTTAATTTTAATCCATAATTATATATTTATAATTATAATTTAATTATGCACTGAGGGGAGGAGCCGGACATCAGCTGTGAGCCGCACCTCTAAAATCGGAGCAGTTCACGGAATGGGGCTGCATTGCTCTCTCCTCTCTCTCTACTCTCTTTCTCTCTCTTTCTTCTCTTTTTCTCTCTCTTTCTCTCTTTCTTTCTCTCTCTCTCTTTTTCTCTCTGTCTCCCAAGGAGAGGGAAGATAGTGTTTCAGGGAGGGCTGAGAAAGCATACTATGGACAAGGAGAGGGAAGAAAGTGTTTCAGGGAGGGCTGAGAAAAAATGCTACAGACAAGGAGAGGGAAGAAAGTGTTTCAGGGAGGGCAGAGAAAACATACTATATTATAATATAATTATTATTTATAATTATAATTTAATTTAATTATGCACTGAGAGGAGGAGCCGGACATCAGCTGTGAGCCGCGGGATACACCTCTAAAATCGGAGCAGTTTACGGAATGAGGCTGCATTGCTCTCTCCTCTCTCTTTCTCCCTCTCTCCTCTCTCTCTCCTCTCTCTTCTCTCCTCTCTCTCTTCTCTCTCTATTCTCTCTCTCTATCCTCTCTCTTCTTCCTCATCTCTCTTTTCTCTCTCTCCTCTCTTTCTTCTCTCTCTCAGACCTGGCGATAATCAGCTGATGCGGTCACCTGACGGAATCAGCTGACACTATAAGTCGAGTGGTGAGGCCGGCTGGCTAAACTGTCAGCTGATGCTGTCGAGCAGGAGTCTGCACTGAATTGTGTAGTTTGCTTGTTTTTTTTTTTGCACTGATGCATCAGCTGATTGTATAAAAGCTGTTTATACAATCAGCTGCTGTGTCATGTGATTCAGGCCCTTGAACCTGACTCATCATCTGATCGCTTTGCCTTCCAGCAAACCGATCAGATGATATAGGATCCGGATTGGATGGCGTGGGACCCTTGATCCATGATTACTGAGGAGGAGGGGTTCTCTATTTCAATAAAGATGGAGTCACTAATTGTGTTGTGTTTTATTTCTAATAAAAATATTTTTCGGTGTTGTGATTTTTTTTTATCTGTACTAGAAATTCATGGTGGCCATGTCTAATATTGGCGTGACACCATGAATTTCGGGCTTAGGGCCAGTTGATAATATACAGCTAGCTCTAACCCAATTATTACCCAGTGAGCCACCTGTCACCAGGGCAGCTGGAAGAGTTGGATACAGCGCCAGAAGATGGCGCTTCTATGAAAGCGCCATTTTCTGGGGCAGCTGCGGACTGCAATTCGCAGCAGGGGTGCCTAGAAAGCTTGGGCACCCTGAGCTGTCGATTCCAATCCCCAGCTGCCTAGTTATACCTGGCTGGACACAAAAATTGGGCGAAGCCCACGTCATTTTTTTAAAAATTATTTCATGAAATTCATGAAATAATTAAAAAAAAAGGGCTTCCCTATATTTTTGGTTCCCAGCCGGGTACAAATAGGCAGCTGGGGGTTTGGGGCAGCCTGTAGCTGCCTGCTGTACCTGGTTAGCATACAAAAACATCGCAAATCCCACGTAATTTTTTTGGGGGCAAAAAACTCCTGCATACAGTCCTGGATGGAGTATGCTGAGCCTTGTAGTTCTGCAGCTGCTGTCTGTCTATATGGAGGAGAGCAGACAGCAGCTGCAGAGCTACAAGGCTCAGCATACTCCATCCAGGACTGTGATTAAGAGATTTCACCAGCACAAAACTCCAGGCATCTTGTTCTTTAAAATAAAAACTTCTTTATTTTCTTATCATTAAAAAATCCATGCTATAATGGTTAAGCCCATGTCAGAGAGGACGCGTTTCGAACATCCAGTTCTTATTCAGTCTCTAAACCATCTAGTCACAGAACTGTTTAAAAAGGGCTGAACCCAAACATGTGATCAAATGCAAGGAGAGAGCAAGACAATTACAAAAACATTAACCCATTAAGTTGGATCACTCCATATAGTGCCATAACACTTATATACATACATAGTATTTAAGCAAGATTAATATGCAAACATCAATTCATTTCTTTTATTTAGACCCTTGGGAAATCTTGTGCCCATTAAAAACATCCATTTTATTTCTCTCTGAAAAAGGATATCTTTCAAATTTCCACCTCTTCTAGGTAGTTTGATTTTTTCAATGGCATTGACTTTCATGCCTTTCAAATCACCTGCATGTGCGTCACGAAAATGTTGAGACGCTCCTGACAATTTTCTCGTGGTGGCATTATTCACATCATAGATGTGTTCAGATATCCTCTTTCTGAGGGAACGACAAGTGCTGCCTATATATTGTAACTGACAAATAGTACAAGATATTAAATAAACCACATGGTCTGAACTGCAGTTTATGAGTGACATTATTTTATAAGTTTTTTTATCAGTGAATGAAGAAAAATCCTTTACATTTAACATATACCCGCATAGTCCACACGATCTGTGGCCACATTTAAACCAACCTGTACTAGGTAACCAATTGCCGGTATTTTTTTCTCCATTAGTGGAACCGCACCTGTTCATGTGATCACTAGGTGATAACATGGATCCCAATGTAATGTTCCTTTTTGAAACAAATTTAACTCCATTTTTTAAGATTTGATATAATGTGTCATCTGTAGATAAAATGGGTAAATATTTTTTGATAATTTTAATTACATCATAATAGTTCTTACTGTATGTTGTTGAAAAAACAACTGACAATTCTTTCTGGGGACTATCTTTGATTTTATTCATGTCCAAATATTGTGACCTACTCACTTTACTCGCCTTGGTTTTGGCTTTTTGGAGATTTTTCATTTTATAACCTCTTGCCAAAAACCTTCTTTCAATAATGTTGCATTCCACCTCAAAACCATTTTGGGTGTTGCAACACCTCCTGGCACGGACATATTCACCTGTAGGGATGTTATTTATAACATGCTTTGGATGGCAGCTTCCCGCATGTAGTAGCGAGTTGCCTGATATGGGTTTTCTATAGAGGCTGCAATTAATTTCTCCATTATCACCCTTCCCATGAAATTGTATATCCAAAAAATTAATTTTTGATACATCATGAAAAAAAGTGAAAAAAAGATTATGGGCATTATTATTGATGTAAAATATAAAATCCTCAATTTTTTTGTTTGGATTTTGCCATACAATGAGTACATCATCTATAAATCTCAGATATAATGCTATATCCGAGAAAAAAGGATTATATTGATTAAAAATATATTGTTCTTCCCACCAAAACATGAATATGCCCGCTAATGAGGGGGAAAATCGTGCGCCCATTGAACATCCCTGCAACTGAACAT
Organism: Anomaloglossus baeobatrachus; assembly: GCF_048569485.1. NCBI lineage: Eukaryota > Metazoa > Chordata > Amphibia > Anura > Aromobatidae > Anomaloglossus > Anomaloglossus baeobatrachus. The sequence continues at coordinate 281,555,330 of NC_134355.1, read as the reverse complement.
ATCCTTTATTTAGAAAGGTAAAATAGTTGTTCTTAAGTAAAAATTCAGTCACATCCACCAAATAATTTTGTAGTTCAAGTGAGTAGTCAGAATATTTGTTGAGCAAATCTCTCAAAGCCAAAATGGCAAGAGAATGTGGGATAGATGTATACAGTGATTGCACATCACAAGTTAACCAACTGTAATTATCCTGCCATTTCATTTGAGAGATAATATTCAACACATGTTTGCTATCCAATACATAGCCAGGAGACATTTTGGGAAGAAATTGTAGGTGGTTATCCAACCACTCTGCCAGATGTTCAGTGTAAGAATCGATACCTGAAACAATTGGTCTCATTTTTGGGGGAAACTGATTTTTATGTGACTTGGGTAAGGCATGTAATAGTGGTATTAAACAATAAGAGGGATTAAGATAATCTCTCAATTTTTCATCCATTAAACCCAAATGTAAGCCTTCCTCTAAAATTTTCTCCAAGGATTTTTTTATGCCTGCAGAGGGGTCATAATCGACTCTCCTGTAGGTATCGCAATCCTGTAACATAGTCAATACCTCCCTTTCATAAAGTCCTGTGTCCAAAACTACGACTGCCCCCTCCTTGTCAGAATTTTTTATTATGATGTTCAAGATTTTTTGCAGGGAAATAACCGCATCTTTCTCAGTTTTAGACAAATTTTGAACCATAGGTTCTTGTAAATGAGAAAGAGCAGTTAATTCTTTTTCTACTATATTCTGGAAGTCAGTCATCTGATCACACCTCGAAGGTATGGGATAAAAACTAGGATTAGGAACATTAAATTGGGAAACCGCACAATGTGAATTAGATCTGGTACCACTATCCCTTGATAAATCATGCAAATTTTGTAAAGCCATTTGTTCTTTGAATGACATAGGAGAGAAATATGTGTCGGCTGATGCATTTGAAACATTAGGAACATTAGACCCATTTTCATCTTGAAAGAAGTGTTTTTTTACTGTTAATTTTCGAATGAACTTATTAACATCTAATATTGTTTTAAAAAGATCAAACCTCTTATTGGGAACAAAATTTAAACCCCTTTTCAAAACACTTATTTCACTACTGTTTAAAATGCATGCCGACATATTTATAACAGAAAAATTATTATTATCAATATTCATTTCCTCTTCCCCCTCGTATAATGATTGTGTTGATACACATGACTTTCTATGTTTGCGGCCGCTCCTCCTTGTTGTTTTCGATTTTTCTGGAAAAACGGCTGATTTTTCAAGTTTTTTGACACACTTGATGAAGTAGATGGAGTGTCAAAATTAGTATCGGACGTGTCTGTATTGTAATCTGTAGAGTCCACATCAGTCATTTCAAAATCTGTAGAAGAAAAATTTACACGAGTGGAATTGTTGCGTCTTTTATTATTTTTCAATATGGATTTAGGACCAGCTTGAAAAAATCTCCTAGAATTGTGCCAATTGTAGATTTTATTATCCTCATAGTCCCGCAAATCTCGAACAAATTTTTTTTCTTTAAATGCAGTGATTGTATCCTCAAGGGCAATAATTTTGACATTTATCTGATCTTTCATGGTCTTATAAGCGTCCAGACCCGAATATTGTGCAAGGGAAACTTCAATTTCTTTAATCTTATTCTCCAACACACCTATTTTATTTCGTTCTTGTTCTATAATTAATTGAATAAGTTTTTTGGAGCATTCAGATAAGATTGTATCCCATTTTGCAACAAATTCTTGATTAAATTCTACTGTGGGTCTTTTGTTCAGGCGAAGTCCTCTGGGAACCATGCTTTTGTCAAGATATGCTTGCAAGGTTTTGCTGTCCCACCAGGTACGAATTCTCGCTGACATTACTTTTTCTAATTCCCACATAATTTGATTCATTTCTGTATGCGTTTCCAAAAGGGTATCTTGCTTATTTAGTGAAAACATTTTTGCAGCTCTCTCCATTCGTAATCTATCTGAGGTAACAAAGCTTTCACAATTCTGATTGCTATTAGCATCATTCATCTGGTCTTCCATTTTATGACACAATCTTGTAAGGAACTATAAGTCATGCAATTTCATCATATATAATATACAATGTCTCTTTTTGGAAAGATCCAAAGCAATAATAATTGACTTACTGAAAAGTTCCTGATCGTAGGTCACAGGGAGCACGGGTATAGCAGCTCAAGATGAATAGTGAAAAAAGTTTTTGCCCAGCTCACCTGTGCAATGGAAGCCAGTAATCCTGGGCTGTGCACGCAGAAGAGATTTGGAGAGCCAGTCCATATGCATAGGAAGTGATTAAGAGATTTCACCAGCACAAAACTCCAGGCATCTTGTTCTTTAAAATAAAAACTTCTTTATTTTCTTATCATTAAAAAATCCATGCTATAATGGTTAAGCCCATGTCAGAGAGGACGCGTTTCGAACATCCAGTTCTTATTCAGTCTCTAAACCATCTAGTCACAGAACTGTTTAAAAAGGGCTGAACCCAAACATGTGATCAAATGCAAGGAGAGAGCAAGACAATTACAAAAACATTAACCCATTAAGTTGGATCACTCCATATAGTGCCATAACACTTACATACATACATAGTATTTAAGCAAGATTAATATGCAAACATCAATTCATTTCTTTTATTTAGACCCTCGGGAAATCTTGTGCCCATTAAAAACATCCATTTTATTTCTCTTTTTTCAGTAAGTCAATTATTATTGCTTTGGATCTTTCCAAAAAGAGACATTGTATATTATATATGATGAAATTGCATGACTTATAGTTCCTTACAAGATTGTGTCATAAAATGGAAGACCAGATGAATGATGCTAATAGCAATCATAATTGTGAAAGCTTTGTTACCTCAGATAGATTACGAATGGAGAGAGCTGCAAAAATGTTTTCACTAAATAAGCAAGATACCCTTTTGGAAACGCATACAGAAATGAATCAAATTATGTGGGAATTAGAAAAAGTAATGTCAGCGAGAATTCGTACCTGGTGGGACAGCAAAACCTTGCAAGCATATCTTGACAAAAGCATGGTTCCCAGAGGACTTCGCCTGAACAAAAGACCCACAGTAGAATTTAATCAAGAATTTGTTGCAAAATGGGATACAATCTTATCTGAATGCTCCAAAAAACTTATTCAATTAATTATAGAACAAGAACGAAATAAAATAGGTGTGTTGGAGAATAAGATTAAAGAAATTGAAGTTTCCCTTGCACAATATTCGGGTCTGGACGCTTATAAGACCATGAAAGATCAGATAAATGTCAAAATTATTGCCCTTGAGGATACAATCACTGCATTTAAAGAAAAAAAATTTGTTCGAGATTTGCGGGACTATGAGGATAATAAAATCTACAATTGGCACAATTCTAGGAGATTTTTTCAAGCTGGTCCTAAATCCATATTGAAAAATAATAAAAGACGCAACAATTCCACTCGTGTAAATTTTTCTTCTACAGATTTTGAAATGACTGATGTGGACTCTACAGATTACAATACAGACACGTCCGATACTAATTTTGACACTCCATCTACTTCATCAAGTGTGTCAAAAAACTTGAAAAATCAGCCGTTTTTCCAGAAAAATCGAAAACAACAAGGAGGAGCGGCCGCAAACATAGAAAGTCATGTGTATCAACACAATCATTATACGAGGGGGAAGAGGAAATGAATATTGATAATAATAATTTTTCTGTTATAAATATGTCGGCATGCATTTTAAACAGTAGTGAAATAAGTGTTTTGAAAAGGGGTTTAAATTTTGTTCCCAATAAGAGGTTTGATCTTTTTAAAACAATATTAGATGTTAATAAGTTCATTCGAAAATTAACAGTAAAAAAACACTTCTTTCAAGATGAAAATGGGTCTAATGTTCCTAATGTTTCAAATGCATCAGCCGACACATATTTCTCTCCTATGTCATTCAAAGAACAAATGGCTTTACAAAATTTGCATGATTTATCAAGTGATAGTGGTACCAGATCTAATTCACATTGTGCGGTTTCCCAATTTAATGTTCCTAATCCAAGTTTTTATCCCATCCCCTCGAGGTGTGATCAGATGACTGACTTCCAGAATATAGTAGAAAAAGAATTAACTGCTCTTTCTCATTTACAAGAACCTATGGTTCAAAATTTGTCTAAAACTGAGAAAGATGCGGTTATTTCCCTGCAAAAAAACTTGAGCATCATAATAAAAAATTCTGACAAGGAGGGGGCAGTCGTAGTTTTGGACACAGGACTTTATGAAAGGGAGGTATTGACTATGTTACAGGATTGCGATACCTACAGGAGAGTCGATTATGACCCCTCTGCAGGCATAAAAAAATCCTTGGAGAAAATTTTAGAGGAAGGCTTACATTTGGGTTTAATGGATGAAAAATTGAGAGATTATCTTAATCCCTCTTATTGTTTAATACCACTATTACATGCCTTACCCAAGTCACATAAAAATCAGTTTCCCCCAAAAATGAGACCAATTGTTTCAGGTATCGATTCTTACACTGAACATCTGGCAGAGTGGTTGGATAACCACCTACAATTTCTTCCCAAAATGTCTCCTGGCTATGTATTGGATAGCAGACATGTGTTGAATATTATCTCTCAAATGAAATGGCAGGATAATTACAGTTGGTTAACTTGTGATGTGCAATCACTGTATACATCTATCCCACATTCTCTTGCCATTTTGCCTTTGAGAGATTTGCTCAACAAATATTCTGACTACTCACTTGAACTACAAAATTATTTGGTGGATGTGACTGAATTTTTACTTAAGAACAACTATTTTACCTTTCTAAATAAAGGATATGTTCAGTTGCAGGGATGTTCAATGGGCGCACGATTTTCCCCCTCATTAGCGGGCATATTCATGTTTTGGTGGGAAGAACAATATATTTTTAATCAATGTAATCCTTTTTTCTCGGATATAGCATTATATCTGAGATTTATAGATGATGTACTCATTGTATGGCAAAATCTAAACACAAAATTGAGGATTTTATATTTTACATCAATAATAATGCCCATAATCTTTTTTTCACTTTTTTTCATGATGTATCAAAAATTAATTTTTTGGATATACAATTTCATGGGAAGGGTGATAATGGAGAAATTAATTGCAGCCTCTATAGAAAACCCATATCAGGCAACTCGCTACTACATGCGGGAAGCTGCCATCCAAAGCATGTTATAGATAACATCCCTACAGGTGAATATGTCCGTGCTAGGAGGTGTTGCAACACCCAAAATGGTTTTGAGGTGGAATGCAACATTATTGAAAGAAGGTTTTTGGCAAGAGGTTATAAAATGAAAAATCTCCAAAAAGCCAAAACCAAGGCGAGTAAAGTGAGTAGGTCACAATATTTGGACATGAATAAAATCAAAGATAGTCCCCAGAAAGAATTGTCAGTTGTTTTTTCAACAACATACAGTAAGAACTATTATGATGTAATTAAAATTATCAAAAAATATTTACCCATTTTATCTACAGATGACACATTATATCAAATCTTAAAAAATGGAGTTAAATTTGTTTCAAAAAGGAACATTACATTGGGATCCATGTTATCACCTAGTGATCACATGAACAGGTGCGGTTCCACTAATGGAGAAAAAAATACCGGCAATTGGTTACCTAGTACAGGTTCGTTTAAATGTGGCCACAGATCGTGTGGACTATGCGGTTATATGTTAAATGTAAAGGATTTTTCTTCATTCACTGATAAAAAAACTTATAAAATAATGTCACTCATAAACTGCAGTTCAGACCATGTGGTTTATTTAATATCTTGTACTATTTGTCAGTTACAATATATAGGCAGCACTTGTCGTTCCCTCAGAAAGAGGATATCTGAACACATCTATGATGTGAATAATGCCACCACGAGAAAATTATCAGGAGTGTCTCAACATTTTCGTGACGCACATGCAGGTGATTTGAAAGGCATGAAAGTCATTGCCATTGAAAAAATTCAACTACCTAGAAGAGGTGGAAATTTGAAAGATATCCTTTTTCAGAGAGAAATAAAATGGATGTTTTTAATGGGCACAAGATTTCCCAAGGGTCTAAATAAAAGAAATGAATTGATGTTTGCATATTAATCTTGCTTAAATACTATGTATGTATATAAGTGTTATGGCACTATATGGAGTGATCCAACCTAATGGGTTAATGTTTTTGTAATTGTCTTGCTCTCTCCTTGCATTTGATCACATGTTTGGGTTCAGCCCTTTTTAAACAGTTCTGTGACTAGATGGTTTAGAGACTGAATAAGAACTGGATGTTCGAAACGCGTCCTCTCTGACATGGGCTTATCCATTATAGCATGGATTTTTTAATGATAAGAAAATAAAGAAGTTTTTATTTTAAAGAACAAGATGCCTGGAGTTTTGTGCTGGTGAAATCTCTTAATCACTTCCTATGCATATGGACTGGCTCTCCAAATCTCTTCTCCGTGCACAGCCCAGGATTACTGGCTTCCATTGCACAGGTGAGCTGGGCAAAAAACTTTTTTCACTATCCATCCAGGACTGTATGCAGGAGTTTTTTGCCTACCAAAAAAAAGACGTGGGCTTCGCCATATTTTTGTATGCTAGCCTGGTACAGCAGGCAGGTACGGCTGCTCCCTACCCCCAGCTGTCTATTTGTACCCGGCTGGGAACTAAAAATATAGGGATAAATTTCATGAAATAATTAAAAAAAAAAATGACGTGGGCTTCGCCCTATTTTTGTGTCCAGCCGGGTACAACTAGACAGCTGGGGATTGGAATCCGCAGCACAGGTTAGCCCGAGCTTTCTTGGCGCCTCTGCTGCGAATTGCAGTCTGCAGCCGCCCCAGAAAATGGCGCTTTCATAGAAGCGCCATCATCTGGTGCTGTATCCAACTCTTCCAGCTGCCCTGATGCCGGGTGGCTTGCTGGGTAATTATGAGTTAATACTAGCTTTGTTTTACTAGCTAGTATTAAATCAGAGATTCTTAATGTCGGGCAAGTTTGACCCGGCCATTAAGAATCTCCAATAAAAGGGTTAAAAAAAACACACCACACAGAGAAAAAATACTTTAATAGAAATAAATACACAGACACATTAGAGACTCCATGTTTATTACTCCCTGTCAGCCCTCCACGATCCTGCTCTTCTGTCTTCTTTCTCCTTCAACCCATGCAGCTCTGCTACATGAGACAGCACTGCATGGGAGGACGACGCTGCTTCCCGTGCAGTCTATATCACTCAGTGAGTGAGCAGCAGCTGCGTGCTGTAAGCGGTGACGTCACCGCTGACAGGCGCGTTGCTATAGCAACGGTGATCTCCGTTATTGACCGGCTGTGGCAGCCGGTGAATAACGGAATGGGGAAGCAGAACGGGGAGTCGATCATGTGCCAGAGCATATCGCCGGTACACGGGGATGCACAAATGAGCACCGCGTACCGGAGAGATGTACCGACAGGACCTAGCAATGACGTCTAGCCATGTGACCAGTTTGTAGCCAATGAGATAATAGACATGTGACTGGTCACATGGCTATTTTGACGTCACGATAGGTCCTATGCTGCTGCGGGTTACCGGGAGGACGCAGGGATTATCGGAAGGAAAAGCAGCGGGAGACAGAGTGCAGGACGCATCGCGGGGACAGGTAATGTTATGGCAATGTTTATTAACTGTATGTGTACATTTATAATGTGTTTTTATGTGTTTGTGTTTGCCTCCCATTGGTTTCAATGGGGTTCGAGAGGTTCGTCGAACGGCTCGCCGAACCGAAATCGAACGCGGCCTCCGTTCGACGAACCGAACCAAACTCGAGCCTCTAGAGGGTGGCTCATCTCTAATCCCTATCCAGAAGAACCTATGGAGAATCCTCTCCTGAATCTTCTTGGTTCCCAAATGTCAACCTAGAACATGATTATGGACCAAGTAAAGCACCTTGCACTGGTAAGCATTAGGGACGCGTAATTGCTCGATTTTCGGATCTTTCTTGACTACTGTGTACAAGAGATTATTATACGTAGCAGCTTTAAGAAATTGTTGCTCAGCCCCTGGACATTGGAAAACAAGATTAATGATGACCATATGCTCCCTTACATATCTAAAAGTGTCATCTTTCAATTGTCCCGTACCAAACATTTTGTGTTTCCGCTATCTCAGGTATCACTGGGAAAGTATGGAGAATTTTGTCTTCTCCAACTAAGATGTGCAATGGAGAATTCTAACACTCTTCCCTGGGGCCGGGATGGACACTACCTTCATGAGAAGACTCCTGATCCCCTTAAGCTTCCATACCTTTCACCAGGCTTTTGTTTTTCCCTACAATTTCCAAAACAAGGGAAAAGAGTCCCTGGATTCTACACCATGGTATAACACTCGAGGAGCATTATAGAACGGCATGGCAGTGACACAGATGGAAATAGTCCATATAATGGGAATGTGAGGCATTTATTTTTACCCAAAGTGTAGTAAAGAATAAAACAAATGAAAATCAACAAAGACTTGCCAGGCTAGGTGCTTACTAATACATAATACCCCTGACTCACACTACTTGGAATGTTTGCGGAGCTTGACTCTCCAGTAACTTGAATTTAGTTTTGAGCACCGTGTATAACCCCAAAAACACACTATATTACTCCAGACTCTGTCAGCCATCCCAAGAGATTTTTTCAGCCTTTTTTATGCCTGGAATGAGCCAACCTCCCTCAGCTGAGCTGTCCAAGTCTCTAGTACCACACGTACTGAAGTAGGTGTGAGAGTGGTGAGTCTCACTACCAAATCCTACTCATCACTCCAATAAAAGCAGGCTTGGAACTACCATTAAAGGAAGGGTGTCGCTTTTTCTTATTTTTGTATTAATAATAGGGATTATGAAATCAAGTATTTTTAATACAAAATTAAATTCACTTTTTATTTCGTTTTTATTTTATTCTAGTTTTACTGAAGCACTGGGGACTACCATGCTGGATTTGCTGTGTGTAACGACAGCTACTCACCTCCTTTATGGCAGCCCCTTGTGCATTGCCTCTGATAGTCAGGCTCCGACCCCTAGGCTTATTACAGGAGAGCTCCCTGCTGTGACCTGGACGCGCCCCCTGGGCTGTCCAGATCACAGCAGAGGGAGGAGAATTGTGTGACAGGGCTGGTTGTAGAGGCAAGGGAGCCTCCTTGACAGCTGTTTTGCCGCATTGCTTTATCAAAAGGAGGTGATAAAGCAACGCGGCAAAACAGCCCTGTCACACAATTCAAGTATTGTAATCTGTCTTGCCATCCACAGGTTGACTTTTCCTGCTTGCTGAACCACCCAGGCTGGGATGAACTAAGTGTGCATACTTATGCTGTGATTTTTAACTTCCTTTCATCCTAGCCGGGGAGTTTCTACAGCGCCTGAGTTAACCCTTACTGTTGTGGTGGTGTGTCCCAATGGAGAAATATACTTTGACACTTTGTCTTTTAAACCAATGAATACAATTCATGACATACTCTCTCCTTTCTCCATTTCTCCACCGGTCCATCACCCCGCTGCAATTTCTGTACACCACATTGCCATGGTATGTGGTGGCATTATAGATTTCTACTCCTGTCCAAAGTTAACTGGCTGGTTGTGAGGCAATTGGTCGACCACACATTAACCACCTCTCATACTCCCATACTAATGTTAGACCTGTCCTAAACTATGTGTTTTTTGTACTATATAATATTATATGATTTTACCCAATAAAATGTATTTTTCTAAATGGAAATTTTGCCTTATCTCCTTTGTCCTCCGGTATTGCGTCTGTGAGTAGTGTACGGCCCCCTCCCTCACCAGCCGCAGCGGGCGTGCATGCAGAGAATTGTGTGTATGTGTGCATGCATGCGGCAGAGCATTTCGTGTGCGTGCGTCGCAGAGCATTGTGTGTGCGTACGTGGCAGAGCATTGTGTGTGCATGCGTGGCAGAGCATTTTGTGTGCGTGCGTGGCAGAGCATTGTGTGGGCGTGCATGGCAGAGCATTGTGTGGGCGTGCATGGCAGAGCATTGTGTGGGTGTGCGTGGCAGAGCATTGTGTGGGCGTGCGTGGCAGAGCATTGTGTGTGCGTGAGTGGCAGAGCATTGTGTGGGTGTGCGTGGCAGAGCATTGTGTGGGCGTGCATGGCAGAGCATTGGGTGGGTGTGCGTGGCAGAGCATTGTGTCTGAGTGTATGGCACAGCATTGTGTCAGCGTGCATGGCAGAGCATTGTGTATGCGTACATGTGGCAGAGCATTATGTGTGTGCGTGGCAGAGCATTCTGTGTGCGTGCGTGGCAGAGCATTGTGTGTGCATGCGTGGCAGAGCATTTTGCATGCGTGGCAGAGCATTGTGTGTGCGTGCATGTGGCAGAGCATTATGTTTGCGTGCGTGTGGCAGAGCATTGTGTGTGCATGCGTAGCAGTGCATTGTGTGTGTGTGCGTGGCAGAGCCAGAGCATTGTGTGTGCGTGCGTGGCAGAGCATTGTGTGTGCGTGCGTAGCAGAGCATTGTGTGTGCGTGCGTGGCAGTGCATTGTGTGTGCGTGCGTGGCAGTGCATAGTGTGTGCATGCGTGGCAGAGCATTGTGTCAGCGTGCGTGGTAGAGCATTGTGTCAGCGTGCATGGCAGAGCATTGTGTCAGTGTGCATGCAGAGTATTGTGTGTGCGTATAGCAGAGCATTGTGTGTGCGTGCATGGCAGAGCATTGTGTGTGCATGCGTGACAGAGCATTGTGTGTGCGTGCATGGCAGAGCATTGTGACTGTGTGGCAGAGCATTGTGTGTGCGTGCATGTGGCAGAGCATTTTGTGCATGCGTGTGGCAGAGCATTTTGTGTGTGCGTGCGTGGCAGTGCATTATGTGTGCACGCGTGCCAGAGCATTTTGTGTGTGTGTAGCAGAGCATTGTGTGTGCGTGTGTGGTAGAGCATTCTGGGTGAGCGTGCGGCAGAGCATTGCGGGCATGTGGCAGAGCATTTCGGGTGGTCGTGCATGCAGAGCATTGCACCATCATGCTGCTCGGTCACACACACTGTATATACACACTGTACACATGGTATATAGTATATACACACAGTATACAGTATATACTATATATAGTATATACACATGGTATATAGTATATACACACACAATACATGGTATATAATATATTATACACACGCTGGCTCCGCCTCCCTCATGCTGCTCGGTCTCACACACACAGTATATACACGGCATATAGTATATATAGTTATTTTTATGCTTTTAAATTAATTAGTTAGCCGTAAGGCACATTGAAAATGTAAATATAGAGTAGGACCCCCCTATAGAGATTTGCCTTGATGTTGGCAGGGGCGGCTCAAATTATTGATCAATCATTTGCTAAAAATCTCAATTTGCATTATAGTACAGTTGGAATAATTGCGAATTTACACTAAAAAATGTTTTTTGCATGCCATTCTCAGGCAGTGATGGCTCCCCCTCTCTTTGTAGTATATACACACAGTACACGGTATATATTATATACACACGGTGGATCCGCCTCCTTCATGCTGCTCGGTCACACACACAGTATATACACAGTGTACACACAGTATATAGTATATACACACAGTATATAATATATACACTCAATACACTGTATATATTATATACACACGCTGGCTCCGCCTCCCTCATGCTGCTCGGTCACACAGTATATAAACACTGTATACACGGTACATAGTATATACACACAGTACATGGTATATAGTATATACACACACGCTGGCTCCTCCTCCCTCATGCTGCTCGGTCACACACACAGTATATGCACAGTGTTCATATGGTATATAGTATATACACAATATATAGTATACACACAGTACATGGTATATAGTATATACAGTTAGGTCCAGAAATATTTGGACAGTGACACAAGTTTTGTTATTTTAGCTGTTTACAAAAACATATTCAGAAATACAATTATATATATAATATGGGCTGAAAGTGCACACTCCCAGCTGCAATATGAGAGTTTTCACATCCAAATCGGAGAAAGGGTTTAGGAATCATAGCTCTGTAATGCATAGCCTCCTCTTTTTCAAGGGACCAAAAGTAACTGGACAAGGGACTCTAAGGGCTGCAATTAACTCTGAAGGCGTCTCCCTCGTTGACCTGTAATCAATGAAGTAGTTAAAAGGTCTGGGGTTGATTACAGGTGTGTGGTTTTGCATTTGGAAGCTGTTGCTGTGACCAGACAACATGCGGTCTAAGGAACTCTCAATTGAGGTGAAGCAGAACATCCTGAGGCTGAAAAAAAAGAAAAAATCCATCAGAGAGATAGCAGACATGCTTGGAGTAGCAAAATCAACAGTCGGGTACATTCTGAGAAAAAAGGAATTGACTGGTGAGCTTGGGAACTCAAAAAGGCCTGGGCGTCCACGGATGACAACAGTGGTGGATGATCGCCGCATACTTTCTTTGGTGAAGAAGAACCCGTTCACAACATCAACTGAAGTCCAGAACACTCTCAGTGAAGTAGGTGTATCTGTCTCTAAGTCAACAGTAAAGAGAAGACTCCATGAAAGTAAATACAAAGGGTTCACATCTAGATGCAAACCATTCATCAATTCCAAAAATAGACAGGCCAGAGTTAAATTTGCTGAAAAACACCTCATGAAGCCAGCTCAGTTCTGGAAAAGTATTCTATGGACAGATGAGACAAAGATCAACCTGTACCAGAATGATGGGAAGAAAAAAGTTTGGAGAAGAAAGGGAACGGCACATGATCCAAGGCACACCACATCCTCTGTAAAACATGGTGGAGGCAACGTGATGGCATGGGCATGCATGGCTTTCAATGGCACTGGGTCACTTGTGTTTATTGATGACATAACAGCAGACAAGAGTAGCCGGATGAATTCTGAAGTGTACCGGGATATACTTTCAGCCCAGATTCAGCCAAATGCCGTAAAGTTGATCAGACGGCGCTTCATAGTACAGATGGACAATGACCCCAAGCATACAGCCAAAGCTACCCAGGAGTTCATGAGTGCAAAAAAATGGAACCTTCTGCAATGGCCAAGTCAATCACCAGATCTTAACCCAATTGAGCATGCATTTCACTTGCTCATATCCAGACTTAAGATGGAAAGACCCACAAACAAGCAAGACCTGAAGGCTGCGGCTGTAAAGGCCTGGTAAAGCATTAAGAAGGAGGAAACCCAGCGTTTGGTGATGTCCATGGGTTCCAGACTTAAGGCAGTGATTGCCTCCAAAGGATTCGCAACAAAATATTGAAAATAAAAATATTTTGTTTGGGTTTGGTTTATTTGTCCAATTACTTATGACCTCCTAAAATGTGGAGTGTTCGTAAAGAAATGTGTACAATTCCTACAATTTCAATCAGATATTTTTGTTCAAACCTTCAAATTAAACGTTACAATCTGCACTTGAATTCTGTTGTAGAGGTTTCATTTCAAATCCAATGTGGTGGCATGCAGAGCCCAACTCGCGAAAATTGTGTCACTGTCCAAATATTTCTGGACCTAACTGTACACATGCTGGCTCCGCCGCCCTCATGCTGGGTGCTCGATCACACACACAGTCTATACACAGTGTACACACATACACACACACACACACACACACACACACACACTGCGTGCTTCCGTGTGGCACAGCATTGCAGGTGTGCATGCGGTAGAGCATTGCTGGATCAGGGCGTGCAAAGCGCTATGTGAGCAGCACAATGTAGCTGTCCTTGGTGACACTTTAGACATTTGTCGTCACCAACAAAATGGCTCCGCACTGTGTCCCTACACTTCATTCTCTATTATCTGTTGGAAACACCCAGGTTGGGAGGGGGAGCTGTGACATCACACACAGGAGAGCAGATTCTGCCCACGATTACTGCAGCTGTAATCCAGGCTATTTCTACAGTGGGATTTGTGTAGGATTTCAGTAGCTGCTCCCCCTCGTGTTTATCAGTGGAAAATATCGAACTTTATATTTTTTTTTTATATTTTGCTCAATTAAAAACAAATAATATTTAAACAAAGCATTAAAACATTAATACTTCACATTTTTTCAGTTATTGAATTTGTTTCTTGGGCATGACACCTTCCCTTTAACCCCTTCACCCCCGGCCACTAAAACACCCTAATGACCGGGCCATTTTTTGCAATTCTGACCAGTGTCACTTTGACAGGTTATAACTCTGGAACGCTTCAACGGATCCTGGCGATTCTGAGATTGTTTTTTCGTGACATATTGTACTTCATGTCAGTGGTAAATTTAGGCCGATATGTTTTGCGTTTATTTGTGAAAATTTAGGAAATTTGGCGAAAATTTTGAAAATTTCGCAAATTTCAAACTTTGAAAATTTATGCCCATAAATCTGAGAGATATGTCACACAAAATAGTTACTAAATAACATTTCCCACTTGTCTACTTTACATCAGCGCAATTTTCGAAACAAATTTTTTTTCCGTTAGGAAGTTAGAAGGGGTCAAAGGTCATTAGCAAATTCTCATTTTTCCAACAAAATTTACAAAATAATTTTTTTTAGGGACGCCATTACATTTGAGGTGACTTTGAGAGGCCTAGGTGACAGAAAATACCCAAAAGTGACCCCATTCTAAAAACTACACCCCTCACACTGCTCAAAACCACATCCAATAAGTTTATTAACCCTTTAGGTGCTTCACAGGAACCAAAGCAATGTGGAAGGAAAAAATGAAAATTTTACTTTTTAACACAAAAATGTTACTTTAGCCATAAAATTTTCATTTTTACAAGGGAGAAAAGAGAAAGTACACAATACAATTTATTGTGCATGTTCTCCTGAGTACGCTGATACCCCATATGTGGTAAAAATCCATTGTTTGGGCGCACAGCAGAGCTCGGAAGGGAAGGAGCGCCATTTGAATTTTTGAACGCAAAATTAGCTGCACTCATTAGCGGACGCCATGTCGGGTTTGAAGACCCCCTGAGGTGCCTAAACAATGGAGCTCCCCCACAAGTGACCCCATTTTGGAAACTAGAGGCCTCAAATAATTTTTCTAGATGTTTGGTGAGCACTTTGAATCCCTGGGGGCTTCACAAAAGTTTATAGCGTTGAGCCGTGAAAAGAAAAAAAAATTTTTTTTACCACAAAACGGTTGCTTCAACTAGGTAGCTTTTTTTTTCACAAGGGTAACAGGAAAAAATGCACGATAAAATGTATTGTGCATTTTCTCCTGAGTACGCAGATACCTCATATGTGGTGGAAATCAAATGTTTGGACACGCAGCAGTGCTCGGAAGGCAAGGAGCGCCATTTGAATTTTTGAGTGCAAAATTAGCTGCACCTGTTAGCGGACGCCATGTCGGGTTTGAAGACCCCCTGAGGTGCCTAAACAATGGAGCTCCCCCACAAGTGACCCCATTTTGGAAACTAGAGCCCTCAAATAATTGTTCTAGATGTTTGGTGAGCACTTTGAACACCTGGGGGCTTCACAGAAGTTTATAGCGTTGAGCCGTGAAAAGAAAAAAATTTTTTTTTACCACAAAACGGTTGCTTCAACTAGGTAGCTTTTTTTTTCACAAGGCTATCAGGAAAAAATGCACCATAAAATGTATTGTGCATTTTCTCCTGAGTACGCAGATACCTCATATGTGGTGGAAAGTAATTGTTTGGGTGCATGGCGGGGCTCAGAAGAGAAGGAGCGCCATTTGACAGCAAAATTGGTTGGAATCATTAGCGGACGCCATGTCACGTTTGGAGACCCCCTATGGTGCCTAAACAGTGGAGCTCCCCCACAAGTGACACCATTTTGGAAACTAGAGCCCTCAAATAATTTTTCTAGATGTTTGGTGAGCACTTTTAACACCTG
Source organism: Anomaloglossus baeobatrachus (assembly GCF_048569485.1). Lineage (NCBI taxonomy): Eukaryota > Metazoa > Chordata > Amphibia > Anura > Aromobatidae > Anomaloglossus > Anomaloglossus baeobatrachus. The sequence goes on along the minus strand of NC_134355.1, from coordinate 281,539,529 downwards.
GGGGCTTCACAGAAGTTTATAGCGTTGAGCCGTGAAAAGAAAAAATTTTTTTTTTACCACAAAACGGTTGCTTCAACTAGGTAGCTTTTTTTTTACAAGGGTAACAGGAAAAAATGCACCATAAAACGTATTGTGCAATTTCTCCTGAGTACGCAGATACCTCACATGTGGTGGAAAGTAATTGTTTGAGCGCATGGCGGGGCTCAGAAGAGAAGGAGCGCCATTTGACTTTTCAAACGCACAGACGCAGTGCACTGATCGGCCGCTGCAGGACGCACGGTCGGATGCGATAAAAAAAAGCGTCGGGGATACGTAAAAAAAAAAGTCACGCCAAAAATTGACCATGGATGCAGATACGTTATGTGCATCCCTGATCAGCGCTTGGCGGGACGCACGGACGGATGCGATACAAAAAGCGTCGCAAATACGGAAAAAAGTCACGCCAAAAATTGAGCAGGGATGCCGATCCGTTATCTGCATCCCTAATCAGCGCTCGGCGGGACGCACGGACGGATGCGATACAAAAAGCGTCGTGAATACGGAAAAAAGTCACGCCAAAAACTGACCACGAATGCAGATCCGTTATATGCATCCCTGATCAGCGCTCGGCGGGACGCACGGACGGATGCGATACAAAAAGCGTCGGGGATACGGAAAAAAAAGTCACGCCAAAAATTGACCATGGATGCCGATCCGTTATGTGCATCCCTAATCAGCGCTTGGCGGGACGCACGGACGGATGCGATACAAAAAGCGTCGTGAATACGGAAAAAAGTCACGCCAAAAATTGACCATGGATGCCGATCCGTTATGTGCATCCCTGATCAGCGCTTGGCGGGACGCACGGACGGATGCGATACAAAAAGCGTCGTGAATACGGAAAAAAAAGTCACGCCAAAAATTGAGCAGGGATGCCAATCCGTTATCTGCATCCCTGATCAGCGCTTGGCGGGACGCACGGACGGATGCGATACAAAAAGCGTCGGGGATACGGAAAAAAAAAAGTCACGCCAAAAATTGAGCAGGGATGCCGATCCGTTATCTGCATTCTTGATCAGCGCTTGGCGGGACGCACGGACGGACGCGATACAAAAAGCGTCGTGAATACGGAAAAAAAAGTCACGCCAAAAATTGAGCAGGGATGCCGATCCGTTATCTGCATCCCTGATCAGCACTTGGCGGGACGCACGGATGGATGAGGTGTAAAAATGGACAGGGGATACGGAAAAAAAAAAAAAAAAGTTATACTCACAGTACCCAGAGGACTAGCAGGAGGATCACTGACCAGAAGAGAGATGGACAGCTTTACAGGAGCAGCAGGCAGATCAGCAGAATGCCCAGGAAGGACCCAGCGATGGACGCAGATGTGATCAGGCCTGTGAAGACAGGTAAGAGGACGTCGGGGGAGAGCAGAGAGGGAGAGGGGGGGTGAGAGCAGAGGGGGGGGGGTGAGAGCAGAGGGGGGGTTGAGAGCAGAGGGGGGGGGGAGAGCAGAGGGGGAGACCGGAGAGGGAGCTGCAGAAGCAGAATAGAAATAATGGGGGAGGCAGTCAGATCGTGGGGGGAGCGGATCGGGATGTCGGGGGGGGGGGGGGTGGTTGGGGGGAGCAGATCGCGGGGGGGGGCATGGCAGGGGCTATCACGGCAGCGCGCAGGGGCACCACGGGAGCGCGCACGGGCTGCAAAGTGAGCACAGTACTCACTTTGCAGCAGCAGCGGTGACCTCAGCAGCAGCGGTGGTAGCAGATCGGGGCGTAGGGGGGCAGATCGGGGCGTAGGGGGGCAGATCGGGGCGTAGGGGGGCAGATCGGTGGGGGCACTGGCAGGGGCCTTCACGGCAGCGCGCAGGGGCACCACGGGAGCGCGCACGGGCTGCAAAGTGAGCACAGTACTCACTTTGCAGCAGCAGCGGTGGTAGCAGATCGGGATGCCGGGGGGCAGATCGGGGCGTAGGGGGGCAGATCGGGGCGTAGGGGGGCAGATCGGGGGGGCACGGGCAGGGGCCTTCACGGGAGCGCGCAGGGGCCTTCACGGGAGCGCGCAGGGAGCGGAATACTTACCATTGGAGCAGGAGCGGCGGAGACATCAGAGGCGGCGGCGGTAGCAGCAGCGGTGGCGTGGTACCAAAAGTACCAGCCACTCCACGCTGCAGACATGTTGGGGGAGGGCTCACAGGCCAGCACAGGCCTGGGGAGGGCGGCCACCGGCAGATCAGACCGCCCCACTGCACACTGATTGGAGCGATTGCGCGTCATAGCACGATCGCTCCAATCAGTGCTGCAGGGGCTGGGGGCGGCATGTTTGAGGTCCACCTATGATATGCTGCTGCAGCTGTGGCATCTCATAGCTGGATCTCACAGGATCGCACTAATTCGGGCATTATTTTTGCCGAAATTAGTGCGATCGATGTGGTTGGCGGTTCAGATTTGAACAGCCAATCACATCGATCGTCGATAGGGGGTGGCGATGCCGCCCCCCCTGGGGTCAAGCAAAGGTCCCCTGCTGTAAGAAACAGCAGGGGACATCATTTGAAAGCCGTTGCTATGGCCACGGCAATCAAATGAAGTTTAGGCAGTAAAATTACGTCCCTGGTCGTTAAGTCACGTTAAAATAGGACGTAATTTTACTGCCCGCGGTCGTGAAGGGGTTAAATAAATGGCTCAAACATAGAGGAGTTACTCAAAATAATGTATGACTGCCGCTCCTTAGGTGTAAAACCATACTGATCACCTGTGACCACAGGCAAAGAATGAAAAATAGAAAAAATCCTCATTGGTTAAAATAAAACAAACATTTATTGAAGATGCAAATCAATCCATATTGATATTATTGATATGAGTAAGAGTGCATAGTGTGCTTGAAACATGTAGGGACTTCGTATGCCTATATGGATATGGCTTTTTTAAATATTGATTTGCCTCTTCAATAAATACGTTTGTTTTATTTTTACCAATGCTGATTTTTTCTATTTTTCATTAAATAAATAGCTGAGCAGCTGCTGAATTAATCAGCAGTACCTGGCTTTTAATATCTCGTCGAGCTTAACTTCTGGGTGAGATATACACTCTGTGCAGTATCATTCCTGTCGGCCACCTAAAATTTGTACATAATATCTAACTATTTATTATCTACCTACTATGTATCTAAAATCTTTCCATCTTCTATTTTTCATCAGTGAATGTAAATGTTTGAGCACTCCTGTTTAAAATTTCTGTTATTGCGAGCAGGTAAGCAAGTTGAAGATGAAATAATCTCTAAAAGGCATAAAGTTAAAGATGACACACGTCCTTTGCATTTTAGGCAAAAAAAAAAAACATTTAAAAATTACAAAATGGGAAATGGGTTGATGCACACATTTGGGCAACCTTGGAAAAGATGAGCGAACCCTTGGAAATGCAGTTCGCTGGCAGCAAACAAATTGAATCTCCACGCGTCCGAACTTTGCCGGAGGAGGTTCAGAATTACTGATTGGCAGTTTGAGTATTCGCCCACATACAGCTAGCCATAAACAGAATACTTCCGGAGGAGCGTGCACAGGCTTTTAATTTTTTTTTTACGCACTACATGTGATTACACTGTTGTTACCCCCAATGGGAGCTGTTCAAACACTGCAAGCGGCTCACATAGCGCTGAGTACCAATCGTACCTGAGCACAGCAATGCTCGTATGAGCTAAGTTTGCATGTAAAGCATCCAAACTCCGAACCCAAACCCTGTTTTTTAATTTGGTGTTTGGTTCGAAAACTAAACCTCGGGTTAGCTCTTCTCTAAACCTTGGAGATTTGTGTGCTCAGATAACTTTTTCCATGGTTTCAGACCTTAATTAGCCTCTTAGGGTTATGGCTTGATCATTATCAATGTCAAGAAAGGCCAAGTGATGCAAATTTCACAGCTTTACAAAAAATCCAGCCTCTTCTAACCATGTGCCAAAAACAGCAGCCATGGGTTCTTCTAAGCAGTTGCCTATCACTCTGAAAATAAAAATGGTGTGGGCCAACAAAGCAGGAGCAGGCTCTAAGAACATCGAAAATTTCAAGTTTCCCTTTACTCTGTTTGAAATGTAATTAAGAAAAAGCAGCTAACAGAACAGTGAAGGTTAAGATAAGGTCTGGAAGATCAAGCTAAATTTCTGTGAGTGCTGCTCGTAGGATTGCTTGAGAGGTAAATCAGAACCCCTGCTTGGCTGCAAAAGACCTTCAGGAATATTTAGCAGACTGTGGAGTTGTGGTATACTGTTTTACTTTTCAGAGACAACTGCACAAAAATGGCCTTCATGAATGAGTTATCAGTAGAGATAGGCGAACCCGAACTGTAAAGTTCTGGACTCGTACTGAACACATAGTTTTTGCGGACAAGGTCACCAACACGGGTTTTCCTGGGAAACCCGTGTTACAGTTTGGGTCCAGTTCAGGTCCAGGGGCTGTAAAAAATCCCACAGTATTAAAAAACATTATGATTATACTTACCGGTCCAGCAACACGTCCTGCAGACCCGCTATCTCCCGGCCGCTTCTGCTTCTTGGTCCAATCATTAACTTCCGGTGGTATTCACTGCACTGCTCATCATTCAGCAGTCTTTGGCTTTTTTCGGCTGTGCTTGCGGTGATGTCAGGGTTCAGGTTTTTTTTTATAATAAACATGGAGTCTGTAAAAGTTTTTTTTGTTATATTTCTAAATAAAAAAAAAATTCTGTGTTTTGTGGGGTTTTTTTACCGTTTACTAAAAATTCATAGTGGCCATGTCTAATTAGGCATGACACCATAAATTTCAGGCTTAGTGCTAGCTGAGAATACAATGCTGGTATTAACCCCTTTATTACCTCGCGTGCCACCACCATCAGGGCTTCTGAACTAGCCAAGTAAAGTGCCTGGAAATGGCGCTAAGAAACAATGCGCCATTTCCAGGGGCAGCTGCATGCTGTGGTTTTTAGCATGGGGGCCCAGAAAGCTTGGGCCACCCTGCACTGAGGATTCCAGCCCCCTGCTGCCTGGTTTCACCTGGCTGGTCATCAAAATATGGCGAAACTCACGCAATTTTTTTTTTTAAATATTTATTTACATAATTAAAAAAAAAAATATTGGGCTTCTCTGAATTTTGATTGCCAGCCAAGATAAATCTAATAATCTTGAACTGTGTATATCCTCACCTGCCTTATCAATAAGTTAATGGTCAAAATTCCTCCATTATTTTTTTTTTTCAAGTGAATCTCTTTTGGTGTTGTTAATGGGTGTTGAATAAATGTTTAAGATTTTTTGCAAAATAAAAAAAGAGATAATCGGCACAATATACCCTGTTTCCTGTTTCTTTTTTATCATATATATATATATACTGTACATATACAATAATATGTATAATATATGTACAATATGTAGTAGTGTTGAAATAAATAAATAATTTGAAAAATGAAGTAGTGCTCAGCAGTATTTTTGATTCTCAGCGCAGATAATGCGGAAGGCTACCGGCTGCCACCTCATCTGTCGAGCTTTACCTTGGCTGGCAATCAAAATACAGGGAAGCCCATTATTATTTTTTTTTTTAATTATTTAAAAAAATAATTAAAAACAAATGTGTGGGCTCCCGCTGTATTTTGATCAGCTGTCGGATAAAACCATGCAGCTGGGGGCTGGAATTCTAAGCGTGGTAAGGCCCAAGCTTTCTGGTCCCCCCCCACACTAAAAACCACAGCTTGCAGCCACTCCTGGAAATGGCGCATTGTTTCTTAGCGCCACTTCCAGGTGCTTTACCTGTCTCGTCCAGCGGCCCTAATGATGGGGCATGCTGGGCAATAAAGGGATTAATACCAGCTTTGTATTTTCAGCTGGTACTAAGTCCAAAATTTATGGTATGACGCCAAATTAGACATGACCACCATGAATTTCTAGTAAACAATAAAAAAAACACAACACATAGAAACATTTTTTCCATTAGAAATAAAAAAAAATAATTAGAGACTCCATCTTTATTATAAAAAATTCCTTAGTTCAACGTAGTCCACAGAGAGAGAAAGGTCAGCTCTGCTTCATCGCTCTGTACAGACAAGCGTCTCTACAGAGCGAGAAGCAGGCTGACACTGACTGACAGTCAAAGTTCAATCGAGTCCATGGCTAAGCCATGGACTCGGGTGAACACCGACGTTACTGCGAACACGACCGAAAAAAGCCGAAGACTGCTGAGTGACGAGCAGTGCAGTGAATACCACCAGAAGTTAATGATTGGACCAGGAAGCAGAAGAGGCTGGGAGAAGGCGGGTCTGCAGGATTCATCGTGGGACCAATAAGTATAATGACAATGTTTATTATTAACTATATTCTTAATTTTACACTCCCTCTGGCACATCCCATAACTGTAAAGTCCAAGCTCGGGGTTCGGATGCAAGTTTGCGTTATCTCCGACCCCGAACTCGAACTTTTTCCAAAAGCTCGGGCGAATCTCCCGTTTCCAAACATCGGGGGGTTCGCTCATCATCAGAAGAAAACCCTTCCTGCATCCTCAGCATAAAAATCAGAGTCAGAAATATACAAAAAATTATCTAAACAAGTCTGATGAATTTTGGAAACAAGTCCTGTGGACGTATGAGGTTAAAATATAACTATTTGGCTACTGTGATCAAAAAGGTATGAGTGGAGAAAAAAGGGCACAGAATTTCAGGAAAAGAATATCTTACCAACCATTAAGCACAGGGATAAATCAATCATGTTTTGGGATTGTGTTGCAGCCAATGGCATGGGGAACATTTCACAGGTAGAGGGAAGAAAGGATTCAGTGAAATTTCAACAAATTCTTGATACACACATAACATCATCTGGAAAAATAGTTGTTTTTTTTCTATAGGTTTAGTGCATACACATACCACATGCATAAGAAAGCTATTCCCTTTAAATTAATAGTATCAGAGCACATCATTCACATGTTGTAAAGAGCACTACCAGTTACCGGTACTTATTTGAGCCATGTTTTACATGTAAGAACACTGTGTTCATTTCAGGGAGCATACTTTTCAAAACCTCTGCACAATCTGTAGAGTGCAAGACTTAAATTATTAGTTCCGTCCTTAAAAAAAATATTTTTCTTATAAATAATGACATAATGGAAAGTTATTTAATCGTTTTTTTAAGTCATGACCTATGTTATGCATTTAGTTGCTTGAATTACAGCAAAACCAAATGCAGAATGAGCCAATGTATAAAACGCTAGCTAATGTACCATACATATTCCAAATCTCTAAAACCACATCCATGTGGAATGTTAAGACATCATTTGCTGGTTTCTCATATTCTTGTAGTTCTAAAACATATAATTATTAAATCACAATATATCAAAGTAAGCATTTTTACTGTATAATTCATTGTATTATATTATTCCAACACACGTCAATATGAAAAATACCAAATAAAGTCCTCTGTAATTAAATGGTTCCTCCTTAACCAGAAGTTCAGTTATATAAGACTACCATGAAAGGTAACATGCAAGAATGTATTATTTTTACAGGCTGATTAAAAAAACCCTACAGGCAGGGCCCCCTGTAGATCCAGAGCAAGATCTATTGTTTATAATAATGGTGTATTTTTAGTGCTAAGGAGGGTTTTTGTTTCCTTAATAGATCAGTGCCAGAGGGCAATTGTGACAACTGCAATCCTGATAGCTATATCCGTGTTAGGATACCGTCAAACATAGCGAGATCGCTAGCGAGATTGCTGCTGAGTCACAGATTCTGTGACGCAACAATGACCTCGCCAGCGATCTCGCTACATTTGACACAGAGCAGCGACCAGGCCCTTGCTGTGAGATCGCTGGTCGTGTCGGAATGGCCTGGACCAATTTTTGATCGTCAAGTTCCTGCTAGACAGGATACATCGGTGTGTTTGACGCCTTACCATTGACCTCGTTGACGTCTCAGAGCTCATGGTCCCAATGACCACTGAGTCCGTTATATAGGTCGCTACGGTTGCTGTATCATTGCTGCGTCGTTGGGAAGTTCTGACTGTTTGACATCTCATCAGCGACCATGTAGTGACTTACCAGCGATCCTTATCAGATCGTACCGTTGTCGGGATCGCTGGAAAGTCATTAAATGTGACGGGGGCTCTATAAGCAATAAAGGCAATATTAAAGGTTGAAAAGTATCTAAGCCTATGACATTTTTTTTTCACGTGTCATTGCCTTATTATAAGCAGATTGAGGGTGGTCAGCATCCTGAGACCCCCACCAATGACACAAAAAAACCCCGAAAGATGTGCAAATGCTCAGAAATTATTAGCGCACCACTCTTGGCTGAGCAAGCACATGGAGCAGAGTACGGATTCATTGCCTATGGTTATTATTGTATCAATACTGTGGGCTATGTGTGCTCTTAGGTAGGAGCTGCCTATATCCTGAATTGTACATCATTTGGGCAGAGGTGAGGGTTGGGTAATTGGTGGGGCAATGGAATGTGAAAAAAAAAACTTTTCAAAAGTTGTTTTCCCCGTTAAGTTGTTACACCATTAACAATGGGTGAGCTTGCTTGGCAATGCTCAGCATTCGATTGAGCATCGAGGCGTCTAGGTACTCACAGTGCTTGTCTGAGTATCAAGGGTGCTCGGATGTGTCATTAATGAAACATCGAACACAAAGCACAGACTCGCTTCACTGAATGATGGGAGCTACCACCCCAGTGAGAGCCACTTGCAGTCTCTGAATAACTCTCACTAAGGGTAGAAACAATGTTTTTGGATGCAGTGTGTCCAAAAAAAACCCACACTCGCTTCCCCAAGAAATGCTCTGTCTATGGCTGTTTGTATGTGGGCGTAGAGCTAAATTGCCTAATCATTGATTGCCATTATACTCAAGACATGAGCTGAGTCCAAGCTTCTGACCAGCTCGACTCAAATAAAGAGCACTCAAGCATCATAGTGTTCACTCATGATTATGAATACCGAGCGCCGAGTCTTGTACTGCTTGCCCATCATGTGAATTTTAGATATCCAAAATTGTTAATGTCCTCAGACCTTGTGACTGATCTATCATATTACAGGATGTGATAGAGGAAATTATTAAAGGTGTTGTCCAAAACACAAATTCATTTTCATCCTAAATGCCTATTTATTTAATGCCATAAACTAACCTATTTTCTATATTTAATTAATAATTCTCTATCCTTCCCTCACTACATGATCTAACTGCTTTATTATTATCTTATTTTACTATTTCCTTTTTTTGATTACACTAATTTGAGAATATGTGAGGGTGGCCTGGGGGGGTAGCTGTAGTCCTCGGACACCCCATCCACTCCTATAGGGTAGGGATATTGTGTTTGTTAGTGGTGTGGATCTGGCTGGGTTCGAGGGTCTGTGTAGTGCAGGTCATACCTCTTGAGTGGTTGCATATCACTGATAACTCAGACGACCCAGGTCTTTCCCACAGTAAAGAAAGAAAATGAGGCACAAAGTTCTTTTTTAACATTTCTTTTAGTTCAAACCAAGAGAGAGTCTTTCATATCCGAAGAAACAAGGACAAGGGAAATGCCATAGTTCTAGTGAAGAGCTTTAATTTTGCAGTCGCTGCCAAAGGTTCCAGACACAATGGGGAGTCCCTGCCACATCACAATTTGTCCTTACCTTAATCACACAACTTAACTACTTCTTGACCTGATGTCACCTAATTGCTGAGCAGTTTCTACCTTAATAACAACTTATTATTTAAATTCTCAAACATTTTGCACTGACTCACTAGAGTGACTAATACCGTTGGGGGTTTCGTCTGAATTGCTGTGACACTGGGGCCAGTGAATGCCCAGTGTGTGGTATAGGAGGAGAAGAAGAGGGGAGAGGGATCACCAACTAACTTACCTGTGGCTGAAACCTGCTCTCCCTAACATTCCTAAATTGGTCCTTCCCCCCGTGTGCGCCACATGTGCCTAGGTCCTGGATGACCCTAAGTTAGCCCCGACTAGTGAGCAGGCAAGCAAAACACTGGTCTTGCTACTAAAAAAAAGACAACACAAGGAAGGAGATACAAACTGGGACACAAATTTAATGAAAAGAACTTCAATTCTTCTCCAGAGTGGGACTCCATCACATCAACTAGAAAGCTAACCACAACTTTTCTCCAGAGACAACAACATCACACATCAGCATAGAATGAAGTATAGCTGGCATAGGAGAGAGTAAGATTATATAGAAGAAGGGCGTGACTGCAACTTCGATTAACAGCAACAAGTCAACAGGATAGAAAAGAAACCTTAATGCAGTGAGCTCCAAATGAAATTAAATATGCTCCTACTCAGGATAAATGATGCACGGGTTTTAAAGAGGATATGTGATCAACTAAACACTGTGACCTTCTGATCCCAGACCCCCCTGAGGTCTCAGCAGGGTGTGACCCAGTCATGATAATTGCATTTTTGTGAGATTTACATAGAAACTCTGAAGATAGTGCTCAGTGTAGAAAACAAGAATGTAATATCATCTTTGTACTGAAAGCAATAAGAAATGTTATCTACTCCAAAATATTACCAATAAAAAAACCTAACTTATCCCACAGAAAATCAGCCCCCACACAGGTCCATTATCTGTCCCTGGAAATATAGGGGGCTCCAACATTACTGGTAGAACAAAGACTCTGGAACAGCAATGGCTCCCAACCACTCAAATTAAACACCAGTGAAATCTACTCTCCAAAATCCAAAAGCAATACTCCTTCTGAGTGTCGGGAGCGGGGGCCAGCTTCCCCCCATCGCGGGGGCTGCTCGGGGAGATCGCACTCAGATCGGTGGCAACAAGGGTTTAATGTTTGACTGGTGTGACCTGTCCAGGGAAGGGGGTGTGTATGGTGTTATGTAGTGACCTGTGACCCCAGGGGTCCAGGGCGTCACATTCCCCCTTGGTTTAATGCAGACCATCTGTGGGCTGCCCGTCCATCATCGGTTTTATTTTTCTGAAAAGATATAAAAACATGGGAACAAAACATAAAAAACAGTAAGCATTTCTTTTCATCTCTTCCCTTACGGGAGGCACATTCTTAAACCGTTACAAACGGAACATTTTTATTAATAACAGGGAATGGGTCCATGTCCTTCCGCTTTCCCACCCAAGCAACCTAGACCTTGATGCTGCCCCTAAGAAATGGGCAGCACCCCTTTTCCCCAGTCCGGAAACAGGAACCTGGCCCAGGCTACCCAAGCGGGAACGGGTACGGTGTCTCGCACCCGGCAGTCACTTAGGGGCCCCACGTCCAAGTGGACCCCTGACCTGGAGGATGGTCACTGGTCCTGGTAGTGACCGGACCCCAGCCTGCTCTGCTGCGGGTCCTTCCTCCAACCAGCCTCTCCGAAGACTGGCAGTGCGGGAAGGGCAAGTGGCAGGATATTTAAAAACCCAATAGTTTTTGGGTGGCCTGCAAGTTCTCGGCCGTGTTCTTTGGGAGTGGGGACAACAGGGACAACATCAATCCCAATGGGGACGTGCGCTTCAACAGCTCAGTGCTGCCATAAAATAACTGTAGGTCCCAACGGGGACTTGCTGTAGGGTCCCAATGGGGACAGGTCTCTGACAACGGAGATCCGCTGCCTAGTTGAGGTTGCCTTCCTCATATTCCTCCTCCAGCTCTACATCTGAGCTGCATGGTGGGGGAGGGGTCCAGGAACGCTGCGGGTCTACTTGCCGTGCCCTTTTCCGTACGTTCAGGGCGAACCAGCCCCTTTTTCCACAGTGGTGGGTGTAGGTGACCAAATCACCGGGGATTAGGTCACGGTCCGGGTGGCCCAAAGGCAGATGGGGGTACACGTCCCGGCGGGCCACAAACACTTCCTTTTCCAAGCCGGGCTCATACAGGAATCCGTACCCCTTATCGGTGTCAAAGCGCCAGATCTGGCCCTCGTACCTCGGGCCCCGCACTAAGAAGGTGGTGCACCTCAAATTGTCCTTTTCCTTAATCGTGCGGGCCAGGACCTCGGCCTTCCTCTTCTCCCTGGTCTCGATTTCTCGGCCCAGCTGGCTCCGCTGCCGCTCCCAATAGGGGATGTCTACCTGCCCCTCGGGCGCACGGGTTGGGCCCACCTGGAGTTCCCCCGTGCCAACCACGATCGGCACCTTCCTTTGGGAACCCCGCTTTGTCATGGCCTGAGACGCTGCCCTGCAGCAGCAACCCTGGGTAGCGGCCAGTCTTGCCTGCTGGTTGGGCCTCTGAGCACCGGGCACCTCCGTCTTGGCCGGGCGGACTTCCAGGGCCTGGACTTCCTCGGGCGTGGTCGCTTCCAGGAGCAGTGGGTCCTCCACGAGAACGGGCGTCGTCTGAGATTCCTCCTTCCAGGGAAGCGGGACAGGAACGGGCCGTGCATACGGTTGCCCGCGGGCTGCATCCACAGGCGAGTCCTTCAGGGCATCTGGGGCGGACTCCGCTGCCGGTGTTGGGGGCGGCGGGCCAAGCGGAGGAGTAGCCGGGGCCGACACGGGGAGCGGAGGGGGTGACAGGAGAATCGGGGGCAGACCGGGTCCCTCAGCCGCAGCGGCCGGTCCCTCAAGGACATAGGGTCATGGGTCGCTCGCCCTCTCCTCCAAATTCATCCCCATCTCGCGCGTCCGCACGGCCGCGGCGATCTCCCCCATCTCGGCCGTCCATTGCTTCATTAGGTACCTCACCTGGACCTGCAGCCGGCAGCACATGAGGGTCATCGGGGCTTCCACTCACGCCGATGTTCCAGGCGCGGGCTCCGGGAATTCGGGCCTTCCAGACGGGGCAGACATGTTGCACACACGGGATGTTGCACGCACAGGTTCCAGGAGCAGGGCGGGTGCAGAGTCCTGGCGTCCCCGCTTCTTATCCCCAGGGTCACATGGGGCCTAATCTTCGCCCACCCCCCTTGGTCTTTCTACAGCACTTCACCTTCTTGGGGGCGGGGCTTCACTTTTCGTGCCCTCACTGCTCGGGAAGACGACTCGAGCGGGAAATCTTCGCGCCCAAAATGGCGGATCTTCAGATTTTTCAGCGGGAGGCCACTGACGGGGATCACAAGGCACACTTCTACTGGTAAGTAGACTGGTTCAATCCTGCTCGCAGACGCCAAGTTGTCGGGGGCGGGGGCCAGCTTCCCCCCCATCGGGGGGCTGCTCGGGGAGATCGCACTCGGATCCACTGCCTTCTCCTCGGTGGCTCAAGCGGGCCGGACCCGGGGCTCAAGCAGCACTCATGAGTGAAAAGGGGATTTGGATTGGTTTTGGGATGGATAGAGTTTGTGACACCACCAATGGGTTGTGGTGATGGCGGGCACCACTGCTGCTGGTGATGGGGTTCCGGGAGCGATGGCGGGGAGCAGCTAGGTGTTGACCCCTCCGTGGGTAGGGGCGGTTGGTCCCGGGGCCTGGTGGGAGGCTATGTTCCCGTAGGATGGGGTTCGCAGGGTGCAGGGTTGCGGTGCAGCGCAGCGCGGTGCCGGATGGCACTGGTGTACTCACTCAGACACAGATGGACAGAGTCTCTGGTAAACCAAACGGCTGGATGGATGGGACCCGCAGCCGGCTGCGGTGTTCTCCCTGGATGGATTGATGGTGGCTGTCGTTTCCCTGCACCTGTGTTTTGTGTCTTGACTTCAATGCCTGGGCACCGGGAGTCCGCTCCCCGACGTATACGTGCCGGAGGAGCCTTTTTGCCCACAGACGCTGGCCCTTTGGATCTCTGGCCCTTGGTGGTGGCACTTATCCGGAATGATTGGGCTGTTGCCTTCAATCGGGACTTTGGTGGAAATGAACCCCTGAGGTCCAGACCGCAATCAGAGAATTTGACTAGAGGTTGGCTTTAAGCCTAGTCGGGGTCTGAGTACCCTGCCTGGTGCTTGGCTCCAATCGGCTCCCCGTTTCGGTACCGGTGGGCCACTGCCCGACCCCAGTCCTACGGTTCCGCTGACCTTCACCAACTCCTGCAGACGGCCACCACCGTCTGCTGACCTTGCTGGAAGTGCCTGGGTTCCAACCCAGACATAAACAGTTTCACTCCTCACTCTCCACTGACCACAACTGGACTGACTACTGTGTCTTTCCCGCCTCCAGCCTGTGAACTCCTCGGTGGGCGGGCCAACCACCTGGCCCCGCCCCACCTTGTGTGGACATCAACCCTGGAGGGTGGCAACAAGGGTTTAATGTTTGACTGGTGTGACCTGTCCAGGGAAGGGGGTGTGTATGGTGTTATGTAGTGACCTGTGACCCTTGGGGTCCAGGGCGTCACATGAGCTTCACTGTGACTAAATCGCAGTAAGTACATGTTTGCATTATTGTAGTGGGAAAAATTTACGGGGTGCGTGTCTCCCGAAGCACAAGCTGTGCACAATGTATGGGCATTAGACTGGCATGTTTGAAATTCTCCAGAAAAAAAATCATTATATAGATGTAACAAAATAGTCACTGCAGCTGTAAAATCTATGGTCCAGTATCCAAATAGTGCTCCTTCCTTCAAAAGTCTAATGCGTGGCTAAACAGTAGTTTCTAACAGAATAGGGCATCACTACATTCATGAGAAATGATGCAATAAAAGCCAGTTTCACTTATTAACCTGTGTGTACCTTACAAATTTGCAGCTAAGAAAAAAAAAAAAAAAGGAAAGTTACCAGTAAAATGTTTCCATGTCCTAATGTTGTAAAATTCTGTGAGGCACCTGTGAATTCAAAATACTCACTACACCCCAAGATAAAGTTTTTACACAGTGATGTTTAGAATATGGGGTCACTTGTGGGGTTTCTCCTGATCTGGCACCTCAGGGACTTCTGTTAATGCAGCCCACAATCTATTCAAACGGAATCCAAAAACCAAGTAGCACTCTTTCCAATCTGATCCCTGCTGTGTGCACAATTAGTAGTGCACATCCACATACATGGTACTGCCATATTAGGTAAACACTGCATAAAAAAATGTCTTGTCCATTTTCTCCATTTATCCGTCATGTCTATCATAAATTTAGGGCTACAACAGTATTTTAGTGGAAAAATGTAGTTGCTTTCACTTCTAAATGTAGATTAAAAATTCTCAGCACACCACTAGAGGAATTTCTTGAGGGGTGTAGTTTCCAAAACGAGGTTACTTGTCAGGTTTCCTGCTGTTTGGGCATGTCAGGTGCTCCTCAAATGTTAAATGGCATCCGCAATCTACTACAGACAAAGGTATGTTCCAAAAATCAAATATCGCTCTTCCTCGCTGAACCCTGCCATGTACCCAAACAGCAGTTTTTGACCACATATGGGATATTGTTTAACATATTGGGAGGAATTGTTTAACAAATTATGGAGTCTATTTTCTTTTACTATCCATTGTGAAAATTACAAATTTGTGGCTAAAACAATATTTTAGCGGGAAAAACATAATTTTCTGTATTGCATCCCCATCTTAAAAAGCTTTGAAACATCTACAGATTCAACATGTTCACCAACCACAGAGATGAATTCCTTTATGAGCCTAGTTTCCAAAATGATTCTCACTTCTTTTGGTTTCTGATGTTTTGGTATTTCAGGGGCCCTGTAAATTTGACATGATGTTTGCAATCTATTTCAGCGAAACTTGCATTCCAAATACCAAATGTGTTCCATCCCTTCTAAGCCCGTCCATTGGTATAAAAAGAGCTATATGACTACATGTGGGGTATCAACAATCTCAGAAGAAAGTGGGTAACAAAATGTGGTGTCCACTTTTCCATGTTACTGTGACGCCCTGGCGCCGCCAGGTGGTCACACAGAATAGGCCCTCGCATAACACCTTCCCTCACCAGGTTACATCATGCCAACAAAAACCCTAGTCACCCCCCAGGGAAGGAAAGGCACACCAGTGGGCGGGACCAGGTGAATGGAGAACGCCCACCTAGGGGTCTGGAGAACCCGGGGCGGGAAAAGCAGTAGTTGAAAGTTGTAGTTCAAGTAGAAAGGAGTCAGTCTAGTGGAGTGGAGTAGTTGAGAGGAGAAAGTGAAGTGGAAGATAGAAAGGAAAGGCGTCGGGGTTGGAGCACCGGCGTACTGGCTAGGTGGCAGACGGTGGTCCGTGTCTGTCAGCAGATGGGAAGATGGCTGCCGGAGATCCGAGGTGGACCGGGACAGGGTAGGAGCCAGCCGGTACCGACACCAGAGAATCGACCTGGAAACCGTGCACAGAGGGGGTACTTGGACCCTGAAGCCAGGACTGGAACCAACGGCCTAGCTAATTAACCAATTGAGGGCAGGATTATAGGTCCTGTCCCAACCAAAGTCCCAAAACAGACAACAGCCCACCGCGGTGAATAGGGCATCCGCCAGGGCCCGGTAGATCCCAATGGCCAGCGTCAGCGGGCAAGGCTCCGAACAAAAGTACCGAGAGCGGACTCCCGTGTTCAACACCGGGAAGTCCACCACACCAAAAACACAGTGCAGAGGAAAGTGACACAGACCATCACCCCGGGTGAGGGACCAGAATACACTCGATTGCGGCGGCCGGCCACCAGCACCTTGGTTTACCATCGGACTTGTGTGATTTATTCAATCGTGAGTAAACTAACATTGCCCGGTCTAACCGGGCGCGCCAGCCCCTGCAATCACCATCCTCAGCACAGAAACACTGGGCCCCAGGGCATCCATCCCTACCCACAGAGGGGTTAACATCCAGCTGGCATTCCTTTTTCTACAATTTTCTCCTTGGTTTTTTTCTAGTCTTGAGGCTGCAATTCACATGCTTGTAATGTTGCATGTTTTTTGAACATTTGTCACAGCTCAGTTTTTTGTTTTTTTTGTCAGTTATCTTGCTTTAATGCAAGTTGGGGGTGCAGCCCTCCTGATACTGAGGCTGAACAATTACCTGCTTCTCACTTTTTGCTGTGTATTTAATCTGGGACCCAGCTAACCACTTTACCTTCCATATTGAAGTTTTGACATGACACTAGTCAGGTACAGAATATGTTTTTAACTTTAGTAGGTTAGGGACTGTCTCAGATGGGTACACCGTGACGAGGTGAGACAGCTTCTTACCTTTTTGCAAAAATGTATATACTAAGTACCCTGTTTATTAAGCACTTGCAATTTATTTATTTATAGTCAGGGTATTTTTTCTACAATTTTCTCCTTGTTTTTTTTCTAGTCTTGAGGCTGCAATTCACATGCTTGTAATGTTGCATGTTTTTTGAACATTTGTCACAGCTCAGTTTTTTGTTTTTTTTGTCAGTTATCTTGCTTTAATGCAAGTTGGGGGTGCAGCCCTCCTGATACTGAGGTTGAACAATTACCTGCTTCTCACTTTTTGCTGTGTATTTAATCTGGGACCCAGCTAACCACTTTACCATCCATATTGAAGTTTTGACATGACACTAGTCAGGTACAGAATATGTTTTTAACTTTAGTAGGTTAGGGACTGTCTCAGATGGGTACACCGTGACGAGGTGAGACAGCTTCTTACCTTTTTGCAAAAATGTATATACTAAGTACCCTGTTTATTAAGCACTTGCAATTTATTTATTTATAGTCAGGGTATTTTTTCTACAATTTTCTCCTTGTTTTTTTTCTAGTCTTGAGGCTGCAATTCACATGCTTGTAATGTTGCATGTTTTTTGAACATTTGTCATAGCTCAGTTTTTTGTCAGTTATCTTGCTTTAATGCAAGTTGGGGGTGCAGCCCTCCTGATACTGAGGCTGAACAATTACCTGCTTCTCACTTTTTGCTGTGTATTTAATCTGGGACCCAGCTAACCACTTTACCATCCATATTGAAGTTTTGACATGACACTAGTCAGGTACAGAATATGTTTTTAACTTTAGTAGGTTAGGGACTGTCTCAGATGGGTACACCGTGACGAGGTGAGACAGCTTCTTACCTTTTTGCAAAAATGTATATACTAAGTACCCTGTTTATTAAGCACTTGCAATTTATTTATTTATAGTCAGGGTATTTTTTCTACAATTTTGTCCTTGGTTTTTTTCTAGTCTTGAGGCTGCAATTCACATGCTTGTAATGTTGCATGTTTTTTGAACATTTGTCACAGCTCAGTTTTTTGGTTTTTTTGTCAGTTATCTTGCTTTAATGCAAGTTGGGGGTGCAGCCCTCCTGATACTGAGGCTGAACAATTACCTTCTTCTCACTTTTTGCTGTGTATTTAATCTGGGACCCAGCTAACCACTTTACCATCCATATTGAAGTTTTGACATGACACTAGTCAGGTACAGAATATGTTTTTAACTTTAGTAGGTTAGGGACTGTCTCAGATGGGTACACCGTGACGAGGTGAGACAGCTTCTTACCTTTTTGCAAAATTGTATATACTAAGTACCCTGTTTATTAAGCACTTGCAATTTATTTATTTATAGTCAGGGTATTTTTTCTACAATTTTCTCCTTGGTTTTTTTCTAGTAGTTGAAAGTTGTAGTTCAAGTAGAAAGGAGTCAGTCTAGTGGAGTGGAGTAGTTGAGAGGAGAAAGTGAAGTGGAAAATAGAAAGGAAAGGCGTTGGGGTTGGAGCCCCGGCGTACTGGCTAGGTGGCAGACGGTGGTCCGTGTCTGTCAGCAGATGGGAAGATGGTTGCCGGAGATCCGAGGTGGACCGGGACAGGGTAGGAGCCAGCCGGTACCGACACCAGAGAATCGACCTGGAAACCGTGCACAGAGGGTTGTACTTGGACCCTGAAGCCAGGACTGGAACCAACGGCCTAGCTAATTAACCAATTGAGGGCAGGATTATAGGTGCTGTCCCAACCAAAGTCCCAAAACAGACAACAGCCCACCGCGGTGAATAGGGCATCTGCCAGGGCCCGGTAGATCCCAATGGCCAGCGTCAGCGGGCAAGGCTCCCAACAAAAGTACCGGGAGCGGACTCCCGTGTTCAACACCGGGAAGTCCACCACACCAAAAACACAGTGCAGAGGAAAGTGACACAGACCATCACCCCGGGTGAGGGACCAGAATACACCCGATTGCGGCGGCCGGCCACCAGCACCTTGGTTTACCATCGGACTTGTGTGATTTATTCAATCGTGAGTAAACTAACATTGCCCGGTCTAACCGGGCGCGCCAGCCCCTGCAATCACCATCCTCAGCACAGAAACACTGGGCCCCAGGGCATCCATCCCTACCCATGGAGGGGTTAACATCCAGCTGCCATTCCTTCGCCCCCGAGTGCCCAACAACAGCAGCGGTGGTGCCACACTTCACCACACACCGTGGGTGGCATCACAGAGTATTTACGGAATGTCCCGTACAAATACGTCCCCTTTTATTCGAAGTGTCCGCGCAACCCCCGGGTCCTGAGGAATCCCTTGAGCCACACTGCGGATCCAGATCCGAGCAGCCCGGCTGCTGGCACGGGGGCAGCACATTACCCCTTGCAAAAATAAAAAAATAAGGGCTAAAGCAAAAAGTTGCTGAAAACAATAAACATTTTCAATATAACAACTTAATGTTATCAAATTTTGTGTAGTACCTGTGCATTCAAAATGCTCACTATACACCTAGATAAAATCCTTGTGAGGTGCAGTTTCCAAAATGAGGTCACTTGTGGGGGTTTCTACTGTTTATGCACTTTAGTGGTCCTGCAAATGAGACATGATGCCGCAATATATTTCAGCAACTTTCAAAATTCAAATGGTGCTCCTTCCCTTCTGAGCCCGGACGTTTTTCCAAACAGAGGTTTTTTATCATGTGTGGGATATTAGTGTGCTCAGAAGAAACTGGGTGCAAAATTGTGGGCTTCTTTTTTCATTCTCTTGCAAAAGCAAAAATATTGGTGCATAAGCAACATTTTAAATGGCAAATTACGATTTTGTTTTTGCTCATTCCACCTTAAATTATTCCTGAAAGGTTAAAAAAATTCCTTTTCCAATTGAAGGTGTGCAGTTTTTAATATGGTATAACTTTTGGAAAGTTTCCAATATATAGGCCCCTCAAAGTCCATTTAAATCTGAATAGGTCCCTTAAGAAGCAGGTTTTGTTCATTTCTTGAAGAAATAAGAAATTGCTGCTAAACTTTTAACCCTTCTCACATCCTAACAAAATAAAATGAAGTTTAAAAATGAGCCAGATGTAAAGTAGACATATGAGAAATGTTAGTTCTTACTTATTTTGTACAGCATGACTAACTGATTTAAGAAAATAAAAATTGAAAGTTTGGAAATTGCAAAATTTTCACTTGGTCATTGAGGTTACAATTGGCTTTATCACTAAAGCTGGCTTTACACGCTACAACAAATCTAACGATGTGTTGGCGGGGTCGCGTCGTAAGTGATACACATTCGGCATCGTTAGTGTGGTTGTAGCGTGTTACAGCTATGTGCGATTGCGATTGAACGTAAAACTGTTCATCGCATACATGTCATTCATTTCCATAAAATTGCACATCGGGTTGTTCAATATTCCTGAGGTACCACATATTGCAGTGTGTGACACCCCGGGAATGATGAACAGATCTTAACTGCATCCCGCGGCTCCCGCCGGCAATTTGGAAGGAAGGAGGTGGGCGGGATGTTTACGTCCCACTCATCTCCACCCCTCCACTTCTATTGGCTGGCTGCCGCGTAACGTCGCTGTGACGCCGAACGTCCCTCCCTCTCCAGGAAGTGGATGCTCGCCGCCCACATCGAGGTCGTATGGAAGGGTAAGTACGTGTGACCGCAATTAATCGTTTGTGCGACACGGTCAACAAATTGAACGTGTTGCACATATGATGGGGGTGTGTCACATCACATATGATATCGTATGCAGAATTGAAAGTTGTAAAGCAGGCTTAAGGGGTTAACGTTGAGGTCTATCACAGTCTTGTACATTTATTTTAATAAGATTATAAATAAACATTTATTAAAAAAAACAGATGTAGAATAAATCTGGCACTCCAAAGAATGGAAAAGATACATACTGTGCATTCAAAAATTATTTTATTGAATGACTCAAATTTAAAAAATAGAAATCCCAATGTTTCGGCACCCTGTGCCTTTCTCAAAGGGAGTCTACATATAAAAAACACAAGAATAACAAAAACAATCAATCCATGAAATTGTCAAAATCATATAAAAGTACATAAAGTAATAGTAAATCATCATGTTTTTTTTTTTTTTAAAGGAATAATCCAAATAAGCAAATAAATGACAATATAGAGCAAACAGCAAATCAAAACCATGAACAAGCAACTGCATTATACCTAAGAAAGCTGAGTCATGGGGTATAAGTAGAGAACTCAGAGATTTTTGAGGAACCAGTATAACTAAAAAGGGGGGGGGGGGATAAAGGTAAATACAGTACAATGTACCAATGTACAAATATGGGGTTTTATAAAAGAAAAAATCATAAAAGATGACAAGGATATATTAGTATAAACTACAGGAAACATCATAAAAGGAATTAAAATTAGAAGAAATGAAGAAGGAAAAAAAGTAATAAAAACATAAAAGTAAAGAGTAAAAAATAAAAATAAATGGAGAACGACAAAGAATAATCAGATATGATGAGGAGATAAGTAAAGCTTCACATTAGTGTCAGTATAAAGAACTCAGAAAATACAGAACACACAAATGCATTATACCATGAAAAGACCCAGATACAGTTAGGTCCAGAAATATTTGGACAGTGACACAATTTTCGCGTGTTGGGCTCTGCATGTCACCACATTGGATTTGAAATGAAACCTCTACAACAGAATTCAAGTGCAGATTGTAACGTTTAATTTGAAGGTTTGAACAAAAATATCTGATAGAAATTGTAGGAATTGTACACATTTCTTTACAAACACTCCACATTTTAGGAGGTCAAAAGTAATTGGACAAATAAACCAAACCCAAACAAAATATTTTTATTTTCAATATTTTGTTGCGAATCCTTTGGAGGCAATCACTGCCTTAAGTCTGGAACCCATGGACATCACCAAACGCTGGGTTTCCTCCTTCTTAATGCTTTGCCAGGCCTTTACAGCCGCAGCCTTCAGGTTTTGCTTGTTTGTGGGTATTTCCGTCTTAAGTCTGGATTTGAGCAAGTGAAATGCATGCTCAATTGGGTTAAGATCTGGTGATTGACTTGGCCATTGCAGAATGTTCCACTTTTTTGCACTCATGAACTTCTGGGTAGTTTTGGCTGTATGCTTGGGGTCATTGTCCATCTGTACTATGAAGCGCCGTCCGATCAACTTTGCGGCATTTGGCTGAATCTGGGCTGAAAGTATATCCCGGTACACTTCAGAATTCATCCGGCTACTCTTGTCTGCTGTTATGTCATCAATAAACACAAGTGACCCAGTGCCATTGAAAGCCATGCATGCCCATGCCATCACGTTGCCTCCACCATGTTTTACAGAGGATGTGGTGTGCCTTGGATCATGTGCCGTTCCCTTTCTTCTCCAAACTTTTTTCTTCCCATCATTCTGGTACAGGTTGATCTTTGTCTCATCTGTCCATAGAATACTTTTCCAGAACTGAGCTGGCTTCATGAGGTGTTTTTCAGCAAATTTAACTCTGGCCTGTCTATTTTTGGAATTGATGAATGGTTTGCATCTAGATGTGAACCCTTTGTATTTACTTTCATGGAGTCTTCTCTTTACTGTTGACTTAGAGACAGATACACCTACTTCACTGAGAGTGTTCTGGACTTCAGTTGATGTTGTGAACGGGTTCTTCTTCACCAAAGAAAGTATGCGGCGATCATCCACCACTGTTGTCATCCGTGGACGCCCAGGCTTTTTTGAGTTCCCAAGCTCACCAGTCAATTCCTTTTTTCTCAGAATGTACCCGACTGTTGATTTTGCTACTCCAAGCATGTCTGCTATCTCTCTGATGGATTTTTTCTTTTTTTTCAGCCTCAGGATGTTCTGCTTCACCTCAATTGAGAGTTCCTTAAACCGCATGTTGTCTGGTCACAGCAACAGCTTCCAAATGCAAAACAACACACCTGTAATCAACCCCAGACCTTTTAACTACTTCATTGATTACAGGTTAACGAGGGAGACGCCTTCAGCGTTAATTGCAGCCCTTAGAGTCCCTTGTCCAATTACTTTTGGTCCCTTGAAAAAGAGGAGGCTATGCATTACAGAGCTATGATTCCTAAATCCTTTCTCCGATTTGGATGTGAAAACTCTCATATTGCAGCTGGGAGTGTGCACTTTCAGCCCATATTATATATATAATTGTATTTCTGAACATGTTTTTGTAAACAGCTACAATAACAAAACTTGTGTCACTGTCCAAATATTTCTGGACCTAACTGTATATAGCATATATATGGAACATAAATACCTTGGAAGGCAAAGATAATACTGCAGAAGGTAAGTGCACCATGGACGCGGTGGCGCTGGGAGAGCCACACCATTAGTACAAGTATAGGCCCCAAAAGGGTTATGTAAGGATACAAAAGAACATAGTGTTACCTGTATGAGGCGTGCCAGGGGAGGAAGGAAAAAGCCATGCTGGGTCCCTTTGTGTCCCAGGGTGCTGTGAGCGTGCCGGTTAAATTCTGGAACAAGCGGTCAAGTGAGCGGATCATGTGAGGCGGCAGTCACATGACAATTATCATGTTCGTTGAGAGCCGAGTGAAGACGGAGATTGCTGAGTGTGCTGCTCATGTGCAAGGAGTGCAGCAGACCGAAAAAGACAGAGACGCTGGCATGTGGATATCCTGTAGCTCATATGTTATAAAAATACTTTAACTTTACTTTAAAAACACATTTATTGCTTCTGGGGAAAGATCAAAGCTTGGTTGTACCATTATATCCTCCATAAGAGGGGTTGTCTAGCATTAGGGTACAAGACTGCAGTCATTCTATGTGTGGTGATAGTTATTTTAACACACCACTTCACTCCCACATTTGGCATTAATCGGTGTAGCATTCTATGTGACTGCAGACTTGTGAATCCTCAAAATATGCTCACTCTGCGTTGTGGGGGATCTCCAGTGCCGGCACCGGAACACTGAGCAACATTTAGCCAGCAGCACAGATGATACAAAAGGCAAACAGTGCAAAATGTTTAATGAAACGCCATTGTAAAAAGTTTCCATTTACAGAGGACCTTTCACAACTTTTGACCTTCTAAACTGTACATTCTTGCCCATCATAGCCAGAACGTAGATAAAAGCTTTTATGTCCAATTTATTTTCTCCTAGAGTTACAAGATACTAAAATATCTGGCGCCTAACATGTTAATATTTTTGACCAATTCATTTCTTTCAGCCCTGTGGGCATGTGCTTTCAACCTACTATGGCGTCTACAGAGCTTAAAGAAATTAATGATAATATACTTAGCACATTAGGCGCCAGTGATTTCGGCAGCAGATTTGAGAGAATAAAAACAGAAAAAAAATAAAACGTTTTTATCTACATTCTCACTGCTATGTGTAGGAATGTACAGTTTATAAAGTCAAAAGTGGTGAAAGGTCCTCTTTAATTAAAAAAAAAATTAAAAACATGTCTTTAAATGTGGATAACCCCTTTTAATTTGCCAACTAAGGTGGACTATTATCCACTGTCATGTCAATTTTATGCAGGAGGCAGTCACCTCCTTTAATGGTAACCTATAACAACGCTGTATCTAACAGAAATTTGAAAGGGTAGTGTTCTTAGGATGCATTTATGACAAATCCAGGGAATATGGCCTAAAAGGCTGATAGTTAGTGATGGGCGAGCACTACAATGCTCGTGCTCTGTACTCGTAATGATAAGTGAACTCTATGATTCTTAAGTGCTGTAACGCTTGCCTGGATCCACAGACTCAGATGGGATGTGATGGACCGTGCTAGAGGGAAGCCACTCACCAAGCAGGACCCCCAGAATCCTGAAACCCTTTAACCCCTATACAGGGATTTTGAATTACACAGGGCCCTGGAGATCACTACCTGTGGAAGGCTGAAGTCCGATGAGAGTAGTCGTCAGGCAGGGTCAAACCAGGAACAGCAGAACAGGGACAGAATCGGCAGGCAAGGACATAATCAGAAAATATAGCAGAGGTCAAATCTGGATAGGGCAGCGAGGTACAAAAACAGCACGCAGGAGGGTAGTCAGAAAACACAGTCAGCACACAGGAATCACTAAACAGAATAGGGCGGACCAGGAGCCAGAAAATCAGAACAATCTCTGGCAGAGGTCAGCAGACAGGAGGGGAATTAAGAAGGGTGTGGTGTCTTCCCATTGGCTGTAGCTGAATGATGGCAACTTCAGCTGGAAGACACACGCCACCTATAGTAAGCCAGTGGTACTGCAGATCCCAAGATAACCCAGCCCAGTGGATGATCGGAACCTGCGCCCACCGGTGCCGCTGGCATCGACTCCTCTCCCATCACCAGCACCATCCACGGCAGGAACACGGCGTCACCTGGCGATCGGAGTAGAAGTCGCTGGAGCGGACTCCGGTGGTGACGTAACAAGTGTAGATATTACATTCGAAACGTTGTTGTTTTACAGCCAGCCATATAAAGAGCATGTCCGGGAGAAGAGAGGGGCTTTGGTTTAGGACTAGAGTTGAGCGCGGTTCATGGTTCGTGGTTCTCCAGTTTGCGGCTCGAGTGATTTTGGGGGCTGTTCTAGATCGAACTAGAAATCGAGCTTTTTGATAAAAGCTTGATAGTTCTAGATACGTTCGAGAACAGTTCTAGCAGCAAAAAAAACAGCTAATTCCTAGCTGGCTTTGCGCTGTTATAGTGTAAGTCACTCTGTGACTCACACTATTATGACATTTCAGTGTATAGTGTGCGGGAACAGCACGTTCAGATCACTGCTGTATGGATAATGGCGATCGCCATTTTTTTTTTGTTTCCCTTGTCTTCCTTCCCTAAGCACGCGCGTGTAGTGGGGAAGGCCAGCATGTCAGCCAATCCCAGACACACACACAGCTAAGTGGACTTTTAGCCAGAGAAGCAATGGCATGTGTGATAGGATGTCCATGTCACATATCCCTGCATTATAAAAACGGACATTTTCCTCCAGCACGCCATTATCTGCCTTCTGCCTCCTTGGTGTCAGACATCACTGGCGCAGCTCCTATCGCCGATACAGCTGTATACGCTCCATACACAGCGCTGGACAGCTTAGGGATAGCACTTTCTATCAGTCCTTTTAAGGGCTCATACCGGCAGGGTCAGAGCCATAGGTGACAGGTCCTGAAAACAGAGTTTAACAGCTACATAAGATGACAGCGTCTGTGTAGCTAAGGTCAGGGATTTCCTTGCTGCATTTCCCCATTAGGAGGGATAGAAAGGCAGGCTTCCTTTCCTCTACCCAGAGACCCACAACCCTGCCACTCTACCCTCCTGCCCTTTGCACACTCCAACTCATTGTTACTAAGCCATTATACTAGCAAATACTGAGTGAACTTAGTGGCATCCTAAACGTGGCTGTTGGACTTCTGTATTGTCCCACAAGTGCAAAGATATTTGCAGCACGTCTGCCTGCATTGCACACTCAAACTCATTTGTTACTAAGCCATTATACTAGCAAACACTGAGTGAACTTAGTGGCATCCTAAACGTGGCTGTTGGAATTCTGTATTGTCCCAGTAGTGCACAGATATTTGCAGCACTTCTGCTTGCATTGCACACTCCAACTCATTTGTTACTAAGCCATTATACTAGCAAACACTGATGAAACTTAGTGGCAACCTAAAAGTGGCTGTTGGACTTCTGTATCATCCCACAAGTGCAAAGATATTTGCAGCACCTCTGCCTGCATTGCACACTCCAACTCATTATAACTAAGCCATTATACTAGCAAACACTGAGTGAACTTAGTGGCATCCTAAACGTGGCTATTGGACTTCTGTATTGTCCCAATAGTGCACAGATATTTGCAGCACGTCTGCCTGCATTGCACACTCAAACTCATTATAACTAAGCCATTATACTAGCAAACACTGAATGAACTTAGTGGCATCCTAAACGTGGCTGTTGGACTTCTGTATTGTCCCAGTAGTGCACAGATATTTGCAGCACGTCTGCCTGCATTGCACACTCAAACCCATTTGTTACTAAGCCATTATACTACCAAACACTGATGAAACTTAGTGGCATCCTAAAAGTGGCTGTTGGACTTCTGTATCGTCCCACAAGTGCAAATATATTTGCAGCACCTCTTCCTGCATTGCACACTCCAACTCATTATAACTAAGCCATTATACTAGCAAACACTGAGTGAACTTAATGACATCCTAAACGTGGCTATTGGACTTCTGTATTGTCCCAGTAGTGCACAGATATTTGCAGCACGTCTGCCTGCATTGCACACTCAAACTCATTATAACTAAGCCATTATACTAGAAAACACTGAGTGAACTTAGTGGCATCCTAAACGTGGCTGTTGGACTTCTGTATTGTCCCAGTAGTGCACAGATATTTGCAGCACGTCTGCCTGCATTGCACACTCAAACCCATTTGTTACTAAGCCATTATACTACCAAACACTGATGAAACTTAGTGGCATCCTAAAAGTGGCTGTTGGACTTCTGTATAGTCCCACAAGTGCAAATATATTTGCAGCACCTCTTCCTGCATTGCACACTCCAACTCATTATAACTAAGCCATTATACTAGCAAACACTGAGTGAACTTAATGACATCCTAAACGTGGCTATTGGACTTCTGTATTGCCCCAGTAGTGCACAGATATTTGCAGCACGTCTGCCTGCATTGCACACTCAAACTCATTATAACTAAGCCATTATACTAGCAAACACTCAGTGAACTTAGTGGCATCCTAAACGTGGCTGTTGGACTTCTGTATTGTCCCAGTAGTGCAAAGATGTTTGCAGCACGTCTGCCTGCATTGCACACTCAAACTGATAGTTACTAAGCCATTATACTAGCAAACACTGAGGAAACTTAGTGGCATACAAGAAGTGGCTGTTGTACTCCATTAGTGCCCCACTGGTGCAAATCTATGTGCAGCACCTCTGCATGACACCCTCCTGCTCTGTTTTTAATAAGCTATAATGATAGCAAAAAATACTGCCATTTAGTGGCATCATAGAACTGGATGTTGTATTTCATTATTGTCCCACTGGTGCCAAGCTATTTCTAGCACCTGTGCAGGACACCCTCATGCACATTTTGCTACGCTAATGTTATAGCAAACTCAGGGAATTCTTTGCTGCATTTAATTCGGAGGGATAGAAAGTGAGGCTTTCTTTAGCTTTTCCTTCTGTTCATAGACAGCATCTCCATGTCCACACCCGAAGAGCAATTTCTCCTCCACGTCTAAGTGTGGAGAGGCAGCTAGTGCGCATGCGTGTGCCGATTTACCCCAGCTGCAGCCTAACTACAGTGTTTCGCCTAGTGAGTATGCTCAGCCTGACTGTGCCATTCCTGATGCTAAGTCTTCATTTCGGGATACCTTGCATGCTCCCACACTTAGTGTGAAGATCCTCTTTGCACAGGTACTTGCATTCCGTGCCGGGTCTAAGTCCTGTTTTGTGCCGAGACACCATACTAAAGCTGAAAGTCTTTTTTCAGAGACTCTATTTCATGCAACTGACCATGCTCAGGCACTTACTGCATCAGAAACTAGGTCCGGTAATGAACTCTTTGGCCCTGCCCCTGATGTGGGGGGGCCCATATAGACCACAGGGCATCAGGTGTGCTGACGATGTGGCCAGGCCACTCCCAAATGGCTTGCAGAGGCCCGCCACTATGACTTGTCACCTCATTATTGATGGTCAGACGATGACTGGTGAGGTGTTTGTGTCGTGGCAGCCATGAGGTCATTATTGAAGTTGCGGTTCAAAATAGGACGCTAGTTATGCCACTCATGATGTGTCACTCTGCTTTTGTCTCCAGGAGGAGCATTGTGGTCCACCCTGGTTTGGGGCGGACCCAGGTTATAAAATGGGCTGGAGCCAACAAGGAGGTGCGCAGTCTTCTATTATGCTCCGAAAGAGCACACCTCCTTGTGTTAAACCCATTGCGGCTTTAGGCCAGAGGTAGGCAGGGATAGGGCGTCGATGCAGGCCGCCTCCACAGTTGGTAACGCAGAACGGTTAAGACCAGCTCCTGTTTTACAAGTCCTGCTTGTGCAGCCCAGTGGCATTAACAGGCCTGCTGCTGCTGATGCGCCTGCATTCCACAGGTGTGGCCCCAATGCACACGGTCAGCGTACTGAATGGCCCCTGTGATGTTAACAGGGAGTTCCTGGGCTGGGTGGGCATGTGGACGCTGTGACGCTAACAAGGCTCCCAGTCTCAAGATCCGAGTGGCGTCTAACTCGGTTCAGGCAACTATTAGTTTCATAGCCACACAGATCTGTATCCTCCACCTAACCTTCCATTTGCCAACCTCTCCTTTTCCATCTGGGAGCACGGTGGACATTGACTGCTAATGGGGATATATACCTTTCTCTTTCTTTTCTTATTAATTTTCGTTATATACCGGTAACATAGTATATACCACCTTATCCAAATCTGCCAGTCCCACCGTAACAGATGGTGTTTCTTCATCAAATGTTACTTTTGCTTAACCACCAAACCCACGGACAAAAACTTTTTTCCCCTTTCCATCACACCTGTTCCCCTTTCCACCAGCATTTGTCCTTTTTCAACTCATTTGGTATATGACCAAAAGTGCAACTCTGCAGGGACACCGTACTCAATGCCATCTCAGCCCAGCAGCCAGCCCTCGGTCCCTCAGATGTGGACAAGTAAAAGCCCATTTCCTCCTATCCATGACAAAGCGTTGAGATTCACTCTGTGCAGCACTGGTGTTTAGTGGAAAAGCAGATCTAAGATTGCGTACCACCTTCTGCAGTTACTCCTGTGCATGTGTCCCTTTCTATGGCTGGAATTATTTCGCCAAATTTTGTCTTGTACCGGGGATCTAACAGTGTGGCAACCCAGTAGTTAGCATTACTTCGAATTCGTACAATCCGAGGGTCATGTTGTAGGTAGTGCAGCAAGAAGGCGCTCATGTGTCTTGTGCATCCAGGAGGACCAAGTCCTTGGTTTGTTGGTGGCAGAGAGGTGAGAATCGTGCCTCCTTCCTCTGCCCTCTCCCCCCACCCTCGCACAACCAAAATGTGAGCAAGCTCTCACTCATCTGCTGAGTCTTCCATGCCCATCGCAAGTTCGTCCTCCATTTCTTCATGGGCTCCTGCACCTTCCTCAACAATTTTTGCTGATACTATGCGCCCTTGTTAATCCCTATCCCCCACCATGACTGCCGCCTAGGTGCCGCTCAACGTATGGACCTTGTACATCTTATTATCCCTTCTGCATATGACTCCTCCTGTACTTCCTCCCCTTCCTCTTGGACCAACACCTGACTCCGAATAATGCTTACAGTGTGCTCCATCTTGTAGATGACCAGAATTGTCACGATGAGAATGGCATCGCTAGTGCTAAACATCTTCGTCGACATTTGTAAACTGTGTAGAAGGGTGCATAGGTCCTTGATCTGACACCACTCCAGCAGCGTGATCTGCACCACCTCTGGATCAAGTTAGCCCAGGGTATACATCATACCGTATTTCAGCAGGGCTCTGCGGTGCTGCCACAGACGCTGCAACATGTGCAGATTCCAATTCCTGCGTGTCGGAACATCGCATTTCCGGCGTTTAACCGCCAGAACCTAAGACTTCAGGAGCGATGGAAGTTGTTGAGCTGCTGGGTGCGAAGGATGAAAGTGAGCACATAGCAGCGTGCCCGCTGCACAAGGCCATGTAGGCCGGGATGGTATTTTAAAAATTGCTGGAGAATCAGATTCAACACGTGAGCCATACAAGGCACGTGTGTCACATTGCCCTGACGAAGGGCCGCAGACAGGTTTGCATCATTGCCGCACACGGCTGTTAAGTCACCAACGTAGTCCACTCAATCAATTTGTACTCCGGTCTCCAGGTGACAACGTGTTCCTTTCGTGCATAGTGCTGATGATGGGAAAGGAGTCGATGCCAGCGGTGCAGGTGGACGCAGGTTATGGTCACCCACTGGGTTGCGTTACCTTGACAGATACAGAACCACAGGCTGAATGTAGGTGGTGGGTATCTCACAGATGAAGTACCATCATTCAGCTACAACCAATGGGAAGACACCACACCCTTTTTTAGGCCCCTCCTGTCTGCAGACCACTGCCAGACATAGCTATGAACCTTTTGTTACTGTTACCCCCAGTTCAGTTTTATGAGTTTGTGTGCTTGTTACCTGACTACTTTTCCTGCTTGCTGTTTATGTACCTCGTTGGCCGATTTGCATTTCACCTCTGCTTGTTTTCTGATTAAGTCCTGGCCATCCCATTCTGTTCCTGTTCCTCGATTAATGTTTTTGACCCTGCATGACTACTATTCTCTGGAACTGCAGCCTTCCACAGGTATTGATCAACTTGGGCCCTGTGTAATTCCAAATCACTGTATAGGGGTTAAAGGGTTTCAGGGTTCTGGGTGTCCAGCTTGGTGAGTGGCTTGCCTCTAGCCTATCCTTTACAGCCCATCTGAGTGTGTCGATCCAGGCAGGTGTTACACCGTGCCCTGTGCAGAAGGCCATGTAGGCCGGGATAGTGTTTTAAAAATTGCTGGACAACCATGTTCAACACGTGAGCCATACAAGGCACGTGTGCCACATTGCCCTGAAGAAGGGTCGCAGACTGGTTTGCATCATTGTCGCACCCGACCTTCCCTGGCTGCTGGTTGAGTGGAGACAACCATTGATGAAACTCGGTCTCACTCTCCAGAGCTAACCGTCCACAATTCCTCAGCGGTGTCTCACATTTCCCCTACATTTCAAAGTAAACATTTGACCGCCTGATGGCCTTGAGCTGTGCTGCCAGCATAGTAAGGAGGTGTGTTGGATTCCTTGGGCGCAGTTACAAGGAAGGGTGGACTGAACACACAGGGTTTGGGCCGAGGTGGAGGACCCACACGAGGTTGAGGAGGCAGAAGCAGTGGGGAAACTTGTACATACAGAGGAAGGATTGACACACAAGTCGCGGTGACGGCAAGCCTTGTACAGCAAACCCTTCTCCATCTCTCACCATAGTTACCCAGTGCCCAGTCAGCAACATGTAACTCCCCTGTCCATGCTTACTGGTCCAAGTATCGGTGGTGAAATGCACCCTGTCACACACAGAGTTTCTCAAGGAATCGATAAGGTTGTGTGCGACCTGCTGTGGTAGCGAGGGCACGTCTTTCTTGGAGAAGGAGTGACGACTGGCCATCAGCTCTTGGGGCACTGCAATGGGCATAAGGTCTCGAAAATCCTCGGTCTCAAAAGGGTGTAAAGGCAGCCTTTCTGTTGCCTACAAGTTGCAGATGATGAAACTCAACCTCTTAGGCATGTCATGCCCTTCGAAAATCATGTAAAACACAGCGAGGGGACTCCAACCACAGTCTCCCTCGTTGCCACTAATTGGGCCACACACACCCCACTTGACTGACATCAGTTGATGCCCCTTTTCAAAATGAAAAAGATGCTTTGCATGAAGCACTCTCAAAAATACGCGTGCCTTTCCCGTCCCCTGGCTGACCCAGGGGAAGAAAAGTCCTCTGAGAGCCATGACTTGTTCATCTTGGTTCTTTTAGAAACACAGCGAGGGGACTCCAACCACAGTCTCCCTCGTTGCCACTAATTGGGCCACACACACCCCACTTGACTGACATAAGTTGATGCCCCTTTTCAAAATGAAAAAGATGCTTTGCATGAAGCACTCTCAAAAATACGCGTGCTTTTCGCCTCCCCTGGCTGACCCAGGAGAAGAAAAGTCCTCTAAGAGCCATGTCCACATTGTCAGTGGACAGACACGTGTGCTTATCTGCCAGCTGACCCCCAGCAGCACTGAAGACAGGTTCCGAGAGAACGCTGGCTGCAGGACACGACAAGATCCCCAAGGCGTATGTGGCAATCTCAGGCAATTTATCCAGATTGGAAGCCTAAAATGAGCAGGGCTCAAGTTGCACAGTAATGGCATTGATATTTCCTTGCATATACTCATATATCTGTGTGTCCTCCTCTTTTTCCTTGTCCAGCTCTTTTGTTTTCGCATGAATATATGTCCTTGTCACTTTCCCATGTGTTTGTGTTGTGTTGTGAGTTGTTTATCACCTTTTGGACACCTTTGAGGGTGTTTTCTAGGTGTTTTTATGTGTTTGTGAATGCCTGCCATTGTTTCCTATGCAGTTCGAGTTCGGTTCGTCGAACGTTCGATTGACCGAACTCGAACGAGAGCTCCGTTCGGCGAACCGACCTCGAGCCGAACCGCGACCGGTTCGCTCATGTCTATTTAGGACACTACATCTGAAAACATTATTACCCCCAGTGAGATCCATTCAGAGACTGCAAGTGGCTCTCACTGGGGTGCCTGCTCACATCATAAAGTGAAGGAAGCCGGTGCTTTGTGTTTGATGTTTCTCAATCAACACATCCCAGCACCCGCGATACACGGTCGCGTACCAAGCATACTCGAGCACAACGATGATTGGTGAAGCACTCATCAGTGCCAAGAACGCTCGCCCATACCTACCGATAGATTAAGCTCCTTCTTTATCTCAAGAACAAGACACCGTCATAGGCCACTGTCAATTGAGAGGTGGCAAACGCGCAGATCTTTCCATACATTTGTATGGAAGTCCTACAATTGATTAATATGCATGCTTTGAGAGTTTTGTACCCACCATACAAATGGATAAAGCTAGTCAGCTACTTATCTGGAGTGTGTGTCAGGGCTGTGTTCTCGAGGCAGATACAGATCCCCAGCCTGTGATATGTCCTAAATGGAGCAAACAGTTTGAAAAAGTATATTAAATATATAAAAAACATTAAATAACCTTTTTTTACACTCTTCAAGTCATTGCCATTAATTAAATTTATTTAGTCATTGCATCTTGTTTTTTTTTAGATTTTGTCATCACATCTCTTGGAAAATAAGCGTAACTGTAGTAGATCTGAATTTACAACAAGCCAAATAATCTTAAAATGCAATAATTCTAAGTAATAAAACCACGTCCTGTGTGGTTCAGAAATACATATTTTGGAATTTTTATGTTAAGCTTGAAGAACTACTTAAAATGTCATAGTATTAAACATATAATGTTACAAACCTTTCCCATAAATAAAAGCCTGGAAATTATTAAATTGTAATATTTGTAGCATTACACAGTCCGATCATTAGATCAAATTATGAGTTGCACTTGCAGTGGTTCCAGAAAATATGTACTTGCTGTCATGAACCCAGCTGCCACCACAAGATGAAAATAGCATCAGTACAGCTAGTACCAACCCAAGACACATGTTTGTTTCTATGGAACATCTCATATTGCTAGTAGGCAACTGCTCAAAATTACCTAGTACTTGTATAATGGTTACATTGCCAGTAGTGTCATAGACTTTGTGGCTTATCCCATCATTCACAGTACTGTACTTGATGTACCATAAATAGAATACTTTTAAGCTATGATATGATGTATTTTGGATCTCAGCAGTAATACTAAGAGCTATGAAAGGAGTAGGCTAGGAAAATAAGAGTCAATAATATAATAAATTTTAGATTAAATGACGTTTAGACAATTTTAACAAACACAAATGAATAAAAAATATACGGTACTAGTTTAACAACCAGCCAACAATGTGGCTCCATTTAGCCTCAAAGAGGTATTCTAAAGTTGTCTCTTGAGCAGTTCAGAGCAATGCAGTCTCCTTACAATTTCCTTATGTCATAATTTCTAGCAGGGTGGTCTCTTCTCCATCAATGACAGTTTTTCTGGATAGAACCACGATAGGTATGCTATAGAGTATAAGTAGAACTATAACGTTCAGCACAAGTTGTGTTGTAACAGATTCAGCCCTTGGTGGTTTGTTCTGAGTTCACACTGTTATCCCTGTATTTATACATAGAGATGACAGAGCAATTGAACAAGCGCACAGCTCTGAAGCCAGCTTTACACCTTACAATTAGGTATGCGATCTCGTATGCGATGTGACACGCCCAGGTCGCATATGCGATCTAATGAGATTGCACGTAGGTCGTTCATTTGCTGTCACACGTGCGTTAGTAGTCTATGTTAAATTGATCAATTTTGTGTGCGATCCTTTAGATCATGTGTTCTGTGACGTATGCATTGGGCACCCTTTTTTTTTTTTTTTTTTTATTTATTGTCTTGCCAAGCGTGTGTAATGTGTAGGGATGCGTTTTTACTATGTCATCTGCCATTCAGCTCTGCTACATGGCCGCTAACAGCAGACACAGACAGCCATGTAGCAGAGCTGAATGGCAGATGACAGCAGACACAGACAGAGCCGCACTGTCAGAATGAACTCGGGTGAACTTCACCCGACTTCATTGTGATGCTGCGGCTCTGTCTGTGTCGCATACTGATTAGCGGTCACCAGTGAAGACTCACCGGTGACCGCTAAACTCCTGAGTGACTGAATTGAGCAGCCCTCTCTCATACTCACCAATCCCCGATCCCCGGCGCTGCACGGCATTCACACTGCTCCGGCGGCTTTTACTGTTTTGAAAAAGCCGGCCGCCTATTAAACAATCTCGTATTCCCTGCTTACCCCGCCCACCGGCGCCTATGATTGGTTACAGTGAGACACGCCCCCACGCTGAGTGACAGGTGTCACACTGCACCCAATCACAGCAGCCGGTGGGCGTGTCTATACTGTGTAGTGAAATAAATAATTAAATAATTAAAAAAAACGGCGTGCGGTCCCCCCCAATTTTAAAACCAGCCAGATAAAGCCATACGGCTGAAGGCTGGTATTCTCAGGATGGGGAGCTCCACGTTATGGGGAGCCCCCCAGCCTAACAATATCAGCCAACAGCCGCCCAGAATTGCCGCATACATTATATGCGACAGTTCTGGGACAGTACCCGACTCTTCCCGATTTGCCCTGGTGCGTTGGCAAATCGGGGTAATAAGGAGTTATTGGCAGCCCATAGCTGCCAATAAGTCCTAGATTAATCATGTCAGGCGTCTATGAGATACCTTCCATGATTAATCTGTAAATTACAGTAAAAAAACACACACACGAAAAAATCCTTTATTGGAAATAAAAAACACACACACATTCCCTGGTTCACCACTTTAATCAGCCCCAAAAAGCCCTCCTTGTCCGGCGTACTCCAGGATGATGCAGCGTCGCATCCAGCGCTGCTACATGGAGGTGACCGGAGCTGCTAATGAAGACAGCCGGCGATCAGCTGAGCTGTCACTGAGGTTACCCGCTGTCACTGGATCCAGCGGTGGATCCAGCGGTGGCCGCGGTTAACCTCAGTGACAGCTCAGCTGATCGCGCTACTCACCGCCGCTCCGGTCAGCTCCAGACAGCAGCTGAGCTGTCACTGTGGTTACCCGCGGCCACCGCTGCATCCACCGCTGGATCCAGTGACAGCGGGTAACCTCAGTGACAGCAGCTGATAGCGGCTGTCTTCATTAGCTGCGTGGAGGTGACCGGAGCGGCTGTGTCTGCTGCAGCTCCAGTCACCTCCATGCAGCAGCGCTGGAAGCGACGCTGGAGCATCCTGGAGTACGCCGGACAAGGAGGGCTTTTTGGGGCTGATTAAAGTGGTGAACCAGGGAATGTGTGTGTGTTTTTTATTTCCAATAAAGGATTTTTTCGTGTGTGTGTTTTTTTACTGTAATTTACAGATTAATCATGGAAGGTGTCTCATAGACGCCTGACATGATTAATCTAGGATTTAGTGGCAGCTATGGGCTGCCAATAACTCCTTATTACCCCGATTTGCCAACGCACCAGGGCAAATCGGGAACAGCCGGGTACAGTCCCAGAACTGTCGCATATAATGTATGCGGCAATTCTGGGCGGCTGTTGGCTGATATTGTTAGGCTGGGGGGCTCCCCATAACGTGGAGCTCCCCATCCTGAGAATACCAGCCTTCAGCCGTATGGCTTTATCTGGCTGGTATTAAAATTGGGGGGGACCGCACGCCGTTTTTTTTAATTATTTAATTATTTATTTCACTACACAGTATAGACACGCCCACCGGCTGCTGTGATTGGGTGCAGTGTGACACCTGTCACTCAGCGTGGGGGGCGTGTCTCACTGTAACCAATCATAGGCGCCGGTGGGCGGGGTAAGCAGGGAATACGAGATTGTTTAATGGGCGGCCGGCTTTTTCAAAACAGTAAAAGCTGCCGGAGCAGTGTGAATGCCGTGCAGCGCCGGGGATCGGGGATCGGTGAGTATATGAGAGAGGGGGATAGACTGACATGGACAGAGAGAGAGGGACAGAGATAGTGACGGACTGACAGAGATTAGTGCATGACAGACATTGTGAGGCGCTTCAGAACGCAGCTTTTCAGCTGCGCTCTGAAGCAGACCTTTTTTAAGCTGCGGTGCAGAGCGCACACCTGCACACATAGCATCAGACACCGAAATCGTATGAGGGATGTCACACGTTACAATTCACTAGTTTCGTACTACCAAACGTCCAATGTATGAGGAATAAACGACGTGTATGCGATCACCGTATTTTCGTTCAATATCGATCGCATGTAGGTTTCACACGCAAATACATCACGAACGATGCCGGATGTGCGTCACTTACAACTTGACCCCGACGACGGATTGAAAGATCTATTGAAGTGTGTAAAGCAGGCTTGACAGTGAGAACAGAGATGGGTGATTAGGAAATCTGCTGTGAAAGCTGCCAAAATATGAGAGGGACATGAGAGGGGAATGGAGGTGAGAAGATAACTGTATTTAAATAGTGGACCGGAGTGAGCTGACTGGGATGTTAAGAGTTAACCCCTCTCCTTGAAAATCATTTCTGTGCAATCTAGGCTAAGCACTACAGGCCAAGCTCCATGGAAAGAAGCTGTACACTATGAACAATACAATCTCTCATTGAGGTAGAATGAAAGCAGATAAAAAAGCAAGACAATTGCAATCTTGCTTATTTTCATGCTGTCAAACTAATTAAAGCCAATTAAGAACTTGAGTACACCTCTTTAAATTGCAATATAAGCTTTAAAGGATCTTGTCACTATTTATATTTATAACTAAAAAAATTGTATTTTTGAACTTTCTTCATATTTTTCAATTTATTTATCTTGAGAATAATATGTGAATATAAAAGATGGCACCCTATAGAGTTAGTAGCAATGTCTGTAATGTCGTCCTGTGTATATAACTGATGTCAGGCTGCTGAACATTAACCCCTTAACGACCCATGACGTACTAGATACGTCATGGATCGTGTTCCGGTAAGCCCCGCCCCCTGCCGCCGGCAGGCGGCGGCGAGACGCGCACATATCAGCTGTTATCAACAGCTGATATGTGTGCCTGCTAGCCGCGGGTGGAATCGCTTCCACCCGCGGCCATTAACCCCTTACATTTCGCTGCCAAAGTCTTGGCAGCGATATGTATATGGGCGCCGCCATGACAGTGACTTACCCCGCCCCCTCCGGAAGTCACGTGACATGATCACGTGACTTTCGGCGGTTGCCATGGTAGCACAGGGTCATGTGATGACGCCTGTGGCTAACATGAGTCACTTCCATTCAATGCCGGAATACAGCCGGCATTGAAAGTGAAGCAGCAAATCTGCAGTTCTCAGCTCTGTAGCTGAGATCTGCAGATTGTGCAAAGCGATCGGATTGCTGATCGCAATAGCCCCCTAGGGGGACTAGTAAAATAAAAAAAAAAAAGTAAAAAAAAAAGTTTTAAAAAATTAAAAAAAAATAAAAAAACCTAAAAGTTCAAATCACCCCCCTTTCACCCCATTGAAAAGTAAAGGGTTAAAAAAATAAAAAATACACACATATTTGGTATCGCCGCGTTCAGAAATGCCCGATCTATCAAAATATAAAATCAATGAATCTGATCAGTAAACGGCGTAGCGGCAAAAAAATTCCAAACGCCAAAATTACGTTTTTTGGTCGCCGCAAATTTTGCGCAAAATGCAATAACAGGCGATCAAAACGTAGCATCTGCGCAAAAATGGTACCGTTAAGAACGTCAGGTCAAGACGCAAAAAATAAGCCATCACTGAGCCTCAGATCCTGAAAAATGAGAACGCTACGGGTTTTGGAAAATGGCGCAAAACGTGCGCCACGTTTTTCGAACAAGCTTGTGAATTTTTTTTAACCCCTTAGATACAAGTAAACCTATACATGTTTGGTGTCTATAAACTCGCACCGACCTGAGGCATCATACCCACACATCAGTTTTACTATATAGTGAACACGGTGAATAAAATATCCCAAAAACTATTGTACAATCCCACTTTTTTTGCAATTTTTCCGCACTTGGAATTTTTTTGCCGTTTTCCAGTACACTATATGGTAAAACTTATGATTTCATTTAAAAGTACAACTCGTCTCGCAAAAAACAAGCCCTCATATGGCAAGATTGATGGAAAAATAAAAAAGTTACGCCTCTCGGAAGAAGGGGAGCAAAAAACAAAAACGCAAAAACGGAAAGTGCCCGGGGGCTGAAGGGGTTAAAATGTAAAATCTGCTGTATAAGGCAGGGGGTAGTATGAACAGAGGTAGACAGCATGGGGGAATCAAATTTTACAGCTCCTCCCACCTCGAAGACACCAATTGCATAAATGTTATGTGCTGATGGTGATTAAGGAAAGATGATTAAGGAACAAAACTGTTAACAGTTGGGTCTCTACCATAGTTGGAGGAAAAGTGAACAGTGAAAGTGATGGTTTTCTTTTGCTAGATCAGACAAGGCCCAGACTCTGACAGATGTTGATCTCTGGTCTGGGTGTACAGGAGAGCCACATTAGTGGATGTCCCTTAGAACTGGAGGAGGAGAAAAATTACTTTCACGTACTATGTTATCATGTTTAGCTGGGT
The DNA here is from genome assembly GCF_048569485.1 of Anomaloglossus baeobatrachus. Taxonomy (NCBI): domain Eukaryota; kingdom Metazoa; phylum Chordata; class Amphibia; order Anura; family Aromobatidae; genus Anomaloglossus; species Anomaloglossus baeobatrachus. Next base: position 281,499,857 of record NC_134355.1, on the reverse strand, counting down.
GGTGGTGAAGAAAGAATGACTAGTGTTTTCAGCTAGCACCTGTTCACACCTGGTGGATGTGCGGGTCAGTCTTTTTGATATATTTAATGAAGAAAAAACAAAAAGCCAGCACCAAATGTGCACTACAGCACTAAACATTCCAAACTGTACTTATTATAAAAAAATTTTTTTGAGATTTTTGGCAAAAAATTGCAATTTCTTGAGCTGCTTCGCCACGTCACGGCAAATCTCATTTGAAGCAGTCCTACACTAAAATATTTTTATAAAATGTGCCATACGGCCTCACATATGAATAGTAGAACTGCTCTTAGCAGCACTCACCTGGTCTATTTCAATCCCGTACCCATGACTGAGTCATGGCCGTGGGCGGGACAGGTCCAAGCAAATGCTGCATGAAGTAAATAGCCTGTGGACAAAGCCTGATGACTTAATGTGAACAGTCACCAACCGCCAAAATCCAGACAGATGGAATACATCCCAAATTGGGGTGCATAGCAAGGTGGAGGTCAACCACCGACCAATTCAATGAAGAAAAAACAAAAAGCCAGCACCAAATGTGCACTACAGCACTAAACATTCCAAACTGTACTTATTATAAAAAAAATTTTTTGAGATTTTTGGCAAAAAATTGCAATTTCTTGAGCTGCCTCGCCACGTCATGGCAAATCTCATTTGAAGCAGTCCTACACTAAAATATTTTTATAAAATGTGCCATACGGCCTCACATATGAATAGTAGAACTGCTCTTAGCAGCACTCACCTGGTCAATTTCAATCCCGTACCCATGACTGAGTCATGGCTGTGGGCGGGACAGGTCCAAGCAAATGCTGCATGAAGTAAATAGTCTGTGTACAAAGCCTGATGACTTAATGTGAACAGTCACCAACCGCCAAAATCCAGACAGATGGAAAACATCCCAAATTGGGGTGCATAGCAAGGTGGAGGTCAACCACCGACCAATTCAATGAAGAAAAAACAAAAAGCCAGCACCAAATGTGCACTACAGCACTAAACATTCCAAACTGTACTTATTATAAAAAAAATTTTTTGAGATTTTTGGCAAAAAATTGCAATTTCTTGAGCTGCTTCGCCACGTCACGGCAAATCTCATTTGAAGCAGTCCTACACTAAAATATTTTTATAAAATGTGCCATACGGCCTCACATATGAATAGTAGAACTGCTCTTAGCAGCACTCACCTGGTCTATTTCAATCCCGTACCCATGACTGAGTCATGGCTGTGGGCGGGACAGGTCCAAGCAAATGCTGCATGAAGTAAATAGCCTGTGGACAAAGCCTGATGACTTAATGTGAACAGTCACCAACCGCCAAAATCCAGACAGATGGAAAACATCCCAAATTGGGGTGCATAGCAAGGTGGAGGTCAACCACCGACCAATTCAATGAAGAAAAAACAAAAAGCCAGCACCAAATGTGCACTACAGCACTAAACATTCCAAACTGTACTTATTATAAAAAAATTTTTTTGAGATTTTTGGCAAAAAATTGCAATTTCTTGAGCTGCTTCGCCACGTCACGGCAAATCTCATTTGAAGCAGTCCTACACTAAAATATTTTTATAAAATGTGCCATACGGCCTCACATATGAATAGTAGAACTGCTCTTAGCAGCACTCACCTGGTCTATTTCAATCCCGTACCCATGACTGAGTCATGGCTGTGGGCGGGACAGGTCCAAGCAAATGCTGCATGAAGTAAATAGCCTGTGGACAAAGCCTGATGACTTAATGTGAACAGTCACCAACCGCCAAAATCCAGACAGATGGAAAACATCCCAAATTGGGGTGCATAGCAAGGTGGAGGTCAACCACCGACTAATTCAATGAAGAAAAAACAAAAAGCCAGCACCAAATGTGCACTACAGCACTAAACATTCCAAACTGTACTTATTATAAAAAAAAATTTTTGAGATTTTTGGCAAAAAATTGCAATTTCTTGAGCTGCTTCGCCACGTCACGGCAAATCTCATTTGAAGCAGTCCTACACTAAAATATTTTTATAAAATGTGCCATACGGCCTCACATATGAATAGTAGAACTGCTCTTAGCAGCACTCACCTGGTCTATTTCAATCCCGTACCCATGACTGAGTCATGGCTGTGGGCGGGACAGGTCCAAGCAAATGCTGCATGAAGTAAATAGCCTGTGGACAAAGCCTGATGACTTAATGTGAACAGTCACCAACTGCCAAAATCCAGACAGATGGAAAACATCCCAAATTGGGGTGCATAGCAAGGTGGAGGTCAACCACCGACCAATTCAATGAAGAAAAAACAAAAAGCCAGCACCAAATGTGCACTACAGCACTAAACATTCCAAACTGTACTTATTATAAAAAAAATTTTTTGAGATTTTTGGCAAAAAATTGCAATTTCTTGAGGTGCTTCGCCACGTCACGGCAAATCTCATTTGAAGCAGTCCTACACTAAAATATTTTTATAAAATGTGCCATACGGCCTCACATATGAATAGTAGAACTGCTCTTAGCAGCACTCACCTGGTCTATTTCAATCCCGTACCCATGACTGAGTCATGGCTGTGGGCGGGACAGGTCCAAGCAAATGCTGCATGAAGTAAATAGCCTGTGGACAAAGCCTGATGACTTAATGTGAACAGTCACCAACCGCCAAAATCCAGACAGATGGAAAACATCCCAAATTGGGGTGCATAGCAAGGTGGAGGTCAACCACCGACCAATTCAATGAAGAAAAAACAAAAAGCCAGCACCAAATGTGCACTACAGCACTAAACATTCCAAACTGTACTTATTATAAAAAAAATTTTTTGAGATTTTTGGCAAAAAATTGCAATTTCTTGAGCTGCTTCGCCACGTCACGGCAAATCTCATTTGAAGCAGTCCTACACTAAAATATTTTTATAAAATGTGCCATACGGCCTCACATATGAATAGTAGAACTGCTCTTAGCAGCACTCACCTGGTCTATTTCAATCCCGTACCCATGACTGAGTCATGGCTGTGGGTGGGACAGGTCCAAGCAAATGCTGCATGAAGTAAATAGCCTGTGGACAAAGCCTGATGACTTAATGTGAACAGTCACCAACCGCCAAAATCCAGACAGATGGAAAACATCCCAAATTGGGGTGCATAGCAAGGTGGAGGTCAACCACCGACCAATTCAATGAAGAAAAAACAAAAAGCCAGCACCAAATGTGCACTACAGCACTAAACATTCCAAACTGTACTTATTATAAAAAAAATTTTTGAGATTTTTGGCAAAAAATTGCAATTTCTTGAGCTGCTTCGCCACGTCACGGAAAATCTCATTTGAAGCAGTCCTACACTAAAATATTTATAAAAATATTTTAGTGTAGGACTGCTTCAAATGAGATTTGCCGTGACGTGGCGAAGCAGCTCAAGAAATTGCAATTTTTTGCCAAAAATCTCAAAAAAATTTTTTATAATAAGTACAGTTTGGAATGTTTAGTGCTGTAGTGCACATTTGGTGCTGGCTTTTTGTTTTTTCTTTTTTGATATATTTGTAGTGCGTTTCTTTTTGATTGAGAATGCCACCCTGTAACCAGGCTGAGTTAATTCCCCTTTATAGCTGGAGCCTAGCTGCCTAGACATGTAGGTTTTTAACCCAGATAGAGGCATTTGAGTTAGGTTCCCAGTATATAGTGATATACCATGCTGCTGGTTACTGGACTCACATGCATTGGCCAATGTATAAGCTAAATATCTTTTTATTCATATATTCCTATAGCAGTAATGCAATACCAGAGTTCCCTTATTCAGTGTTAGCATTCTAGAGTGCAGCTGTATGTGTTTTGTAGTTATAATGTGTTTTCAGCTAGTGCCTGTTCACACTTCTTGGGTGTGCTGGTCAGTCTTTTTATATATTTATAGTGCATCTCTTTCTGATTGAGCACTTTGCCCTCTAACCAGGCTGTGTTTGTAACGTGGCACAGGGTGGTAGTGGTGGGCAAGGAAATCGTCTGTCAAACCACGGCACACTGCATGAAAATGGAGGTCCTGGCTGGGTGTGTTGTGTTTCACTCCAGAGGCTATATGCATTGGCAGGCCGCATGTTGCCGGTGGTTTTGGCTGGCCAGGACCAGATGGTGCACAGTTCATTGAAGGAGACCACAAGTTCATAAAAAACATTGTTTTACTGAATGTTAACTTGGTAACAACATACATAAGATGGTGGACACAAATCTTCTTGCACATTTCAATATCACAGAGGATCATTAAGCACACATTCATTTTAGTCGTTCCAACCTCATACGGCCTCTTCTTCCCTTCACTACCCAGCCTAGTACCACTTCACAGTCCTTGGAAGTCATTCTCCTCCTCAAGCAGTCCCACGTCTTTTCCCTATTAGAGAGGTATCACCAATATGGCTGGACCAAGCTATAAGCTACTGAAGACGCCTCAGGGACACTCGCTTAAGACCCTCACTTTGTTCCTTGTCCTGCTCTGTCTTGCACCAGGACTCGTCTCTCTCTGTCACTCGTTCCTTCAGTCAGTGTGCTGACCTGGCTCCACTAGACCACTCTGTGTCACAGTAATCTTCTCTTTCTCAGTTGTTCCCCCTTTTCCTTTGTCACACTAGTCAATGTCATGGTCTCCCTTTCTTCTTGTCACCCATATCATGCGGCTCTGCTTCTCCTCAGACCTGAGGTGTGTTCCTGTCACAGGCTGGGCCCTAACTGACGTTTCCACAGCAACCTTTTCTCTCCCTCAGCACTAGCTCTTTCCCTATTGGCTAATCCTAGAATCCCAACTGTCACCTGTCTGTCACCGGGCAGATTTAACTTTTCAGCAGCATACCTATAACACTAATAATACCTTATTAAGCATCCTACATTATATACTACATAACATTACACCTTATACCAATACACATACTGTACATTACATCTTCAATACTGCTACACCTCTACATAGTAACATTCTCTACTCTGCTACATCCTATACATTATAATACCTTACATTATACACTTTATATCTTATCACATGTATATATTTAGGAACACATTTGCTGTCTTCAGGGGTAGGAACTCGACCACCATCTTACATGTTCACTCCCCTTTATAGCATTAGTCTAGCTGCCCAGACTTGGAGGTTTTAACCCAGATAGAAACATTTCAAGTTAGGTTCCTGGTATACAGAGATTACCTTGCCGTGGTGACCGGGCTCACATGCATTGACTAATACATAAGCTAAATATCTCTTTTTTCAAATATTCCTATAGCAGTAATTAGTGATGAGCGAGTACTAAAAAGCTCGGGTGCTCGAAGCTCGGGCCGAGCCTCCCAAGATACTCGTGTACTCGGCCCGAGCACCGAGCCCAATGTTATCCTATGGGAGACCCGAGTATTTTTGTGAAATGACCCCCCGGCAGCATGTAGAAACCCTAAAAATGTCACAAAAGTCTCAGAAGAGTGCTCAAATGACATGGCATCAGCATGGGGAAGACCCCTTGAAGCATTTATCACTCAAAAGTCACAGCTGTGAACAATTTTGTCCAAGTTTTACGCCATTTTTACGGACTCACCAGAAAACCTTCCAAAATGACACCAAAATGAATTTTCATGGCGGAAATGTTAAGGGCACATACCCAATAGTGAGATAGAGCTGGTGTATGTTACTTTTTGAGATTAATACATGAAAGATTTTACATGAAAACCTTGTGTGGCACTCCGATGTCCAAAACGCACGTTTTGTGCTTTTTACTAGCGATGTCGGTCATTTTTTTTTTTTTATTCTATCTCCCTCAGTCCGTCGGTCTGTCTCTCTCTGTCTTGTCTGTCCCCCTCTCATAGTCTGTCGGTCAGTTCCCCCCCCCTCTCTCTTACTTACCGTTCCCCGATCACTGCCGCGGCGCTGCACAGCTGTTCAAACTCCGGTGGCTTTTCCTCTTTTGAAAAAGCCGGCCGCTCATTAATCAATCTGCTATTCCCTGCTGTCCTGCTTTTCGGCGCCTATGATTGGTTACAGTGAGACACGCTCCCACACTGAGTGACAGCTGTCTCACTGCACCCAATCACAGCAGCCGGTGTATGTATACTGTGCAGTGAAATAAATAATTAAATAATTAAAAAAAACGGCGTGCGGTCCCCCCAATTTTAATACCAGCCAGATAAAGCCATACGGCTGAAGGCTGGTATTCTCAGGATAGGGAGCTCCACGTTATGGGGAGCCCCCCACCCTAACAATATCAGTCAGCAGCCGCCCAGAATTGCCGCATACATTAGATGCGACAGTTCTGGGGCTGTACCCGGCTCTTCCCGATTTACCCTGGTGCGTTGGCAAATCGGGGTAATAAGGAGTTAATGGCAGCCCATAGCTGCCACTAAATCCTAGATTAATCATGTCGGGCGTCTCCCCGAGATTCCTTCCATGATTAATCTGTAAATTACAGTTAAAAAACACACACACCCGAAAAATCCTTTATTAGAAATAAAAAACACTAACAAAGTCCCTCATTACCAATTTATTAACCCCGATAAACCCTCCATGTCCGGCGTACTCCATAGACTCCGGCGTCGCGTCCAGCTCTGCTGCATGGAAGTGACAGGAGCTGCAGAATACACCACCGCTCCGGTCACCTCCACGCAGCTAATGAGATGAGTATAGCGATCAGCTGAGCTGTCACTGAGGTTACCTGGATCCAGCGGTGGATGCAGCGGTGGCCGCGGGTAACCTCAGTGACAGCTCAGCTGATCGCGCTACTCACCGCCGCTCCAGTCAGCTCCATGCACCAACTGAGGAGAGTATAGCGATCAGCTGCTGTCACTGAGGTTAATCGCGGCCACCGCTGGATCCAGCGGTGGCCGGGAGTTACCTGACTGACAGCAGCTGATCGCGCTATTCCCTTCATTAGCTGCGTGGAGGTGACCGGAGCGGCGGTGTCTTCTGCAGCTCCTGTCACTTCCATGCAGCAGAGCTGGACGCGACGCTGGAGTCCGTGGAGTACGCCGGACATGGAGGGTTTGTCGGGGTTAATAAATTGGTAATGAGGGACTTTGTTAGTGTTTTTTATTTCTAATAAAGGATTTTTCGGGTGTGTGTGTTTTTTAACTGTAATTTACAGATTAATCATGGAAGGAATCTCGGGGAGACGCCTGACATGATTAATCTAGGATTTAGTGGCAGCTATGGGCTGCCATTAACTCCTTATTACCCCGATTTGCCAACGCACTAGGGTAAATCGGGAAGAGCCGGGTACAGCTCCAGAACTGTCGCATATAATGTATGCGGCAATTCTGGGCAGCTGCTGACTGATATTGTTAGGGTGGGGGGCTCCCCATAACGTGGAGCTCCCCATCCTGAGAATACCAGCCTTCAGCTGTATGGCTTTATCTGGCTGGTATTAAAATTGGGGGGGACCGCACGCCGTTTTTTTTAATTATTTATTTATTTTACTGCACAGTATAGACCCGCCCACCGGCTGCTGTGATTGGGTGCAGTGTGACACCTGTCACTCAGCGTGGGGGCGTGTCTCACTGCAACCAATCATAGGCGCCTGTGGGCGTGGAAAGCAGGGAATATGAGATGGCTGTGTACAGAGCACAGCGCGCCGGCCGGTATAAAGGCTCGGTCACGCTGTGCAGGCCGGCCAATCACTGCAATTCCACAACTAACAGGGCTGTGGCATTGCAGTGGTCTGCCAGCCAATCCCTGCATGAGGGCTGGCTCTCAAAAGAGCGCCAACATGCAGGGATGAAGACCACGAGTAAAGCACGAGTATTGCAAAATTACTCGGTACCCGCCGAGTAGCCCGAGTACAGTGATACTCGTGCGAGTACCGAGTAGTGACAAGCATACTCGCTCATCACTAGCAGTAATGCAATGCCAGAGCTGCCTTATTCATTGTTAGCATTTTAGCCTGCAGCTGTATGTGTTTTATAGTTATAATATGTTTTCAGCTAGCACTTGCTCATCTCTAGTCCCCTGTGTGAATGAAGCTTTAGAGTATGCACAAACAACTGCTCCAAAAACTATACTGGAGGTATAGATAGTTAATAGAGCAGAGGTTGCACGTGCAAGTTGTGGAATCAGAGCTGTGGAGTTGGTAAAAATTGAACTGAGCCCAAATTACATTTTTTTTTATTAAAGAAATACTTTCAGTAATATATATATTTTTTTCATTAAATGTGTGTATATGCGTATTGTGAAAGAACCCCTTAACGACCCATGACGTACTGGGTACGTCATGGATCGTGTGCCGTTAATCCCCACCCCCTTCCGTGGGCAGGCGGCGGTGATCTGCGCACATATCAGCTGTTTTCAACAGCTGACATGTGTGCCTGCTAGCCGCGAGTGGAATCGCTTCCACCCGCGGCCATTAACCCCTTACATTTCACTGCCAAAATCTGGCAGCGATATGTATATGGGCGCTGCCATGACAGTTACTTACCCCGCCCCCACCGGAAGTCACGTGACATGATCACATGACTTTCTGTGGTTGCCATCGTAGCACAGGGTCTTTCGCCTGCAGCTATGAAGTTTCACTTTCGTCTTCACCCGGCTCGGAGCAGGGTGAAACAGGAAGTGACTGTATCTGCTGTTTACAGCTGTATAGCTGTGATCAGCAGATAGATAAGAGCGATCGGATTGCTGATCGCTATAGCACCCTAGGGGGACTAGTAAAATAATAAAAAAAAAGTTTTAAAAAATAAAAAAAAATAAAAAATCCTAAAAATTCAAATCACTCCCCTTTTACCCCATTGAAAATTAAAGGGTTAAAAAGAAAAAAATATATACACATATTTGGTATCGCCGCGTTCAGAAATGCCCGATCTATCAAAATATAAAATCAATTAATCTGATTAGTAATTGGCGTAGCGGCAAAAAAATTCCAAGCGCCAAAAATACGTTTTTTGGTCGCTGCAAATTTTGCGCAAAATGAAATAACAGGCGATCAAAACGTAGCATCTGCGCAAAAATTGTACCTTTAAAAACGTCAGGTTGAGACGCAAAAAATAAGCAATCATTGAGTCTCAGATCCCGAAAAATAAGAACGCTACTGGTTTTGGAAAATGGCGCAAAACGTGAGCCACTTTTTTTGGACAAGCTTGTAAATTTTTTTTAACCCCTTAGATACAAGTAAACCTATACATGTTTGGTGTCTACAAACTCGCACTGACCTCAGGCATCACATAGATACATCAGTTTTACCATATAGTGAACACAGTGAATAAAATATCCCAAAAACTATAGTATGATCACACTTTTTTTGGAATTTTTCCGCACTTGGAATTTTTTTTGCCATTTTCCAGTACACTATATGGTAAAACTTATGGTGTCATTTCAAATTACAACTCGTCCCGCAAAAAACAAGCCCTTATATGGCAAGATTGATGGAAAAATAAAAAAATTACGGCTCTCGGAAGAAGGGGAGCAAAAAACAAACGCAAAAACGGAAAGTGCCCGGGGGCTGAAGGGGTTAATATACTCACCTTCCATCGCTCTCTACATTGTTCTGTTCCTCTTCTCAGTGACATGACCACTCTGCAAACTCTCCTGATCACACTGCGTTCTTACATTAAATAGATTTGATGTTTAACAGTCTAAAACCGCCATTAATTTAAAAAAAAAAATGTGATAACTAGGGTGCTCTAGTAAAATATATTACTACAAATATTGATTTATTAAGGATATGCAGCTGGGCCAATTTACTGACATTACAGACCCAAGCACATATTCCCTATCTCGTTATTGATACAGGGGACTTCTGCCACCCAAAAACACCTTTCCACATTTACAATATGGTAGGTTCTCTTTAAAGGGGTTGTGTGATGATGGGATATGGTGTACTGTATATTATGTTGTGTAGGGTCGTATTTTAGGTTTGGTTCACTGTCCATTATTTGTATTGCTTGTGTGCACATTGTATTGTCTGTAGGTAATCACCCCCTGTAGTGTTTTTCCCTAGGTGTGGGGAAGGGGGGCCTGGAATCCACCTAACTCTCTGCTTACCTGCGGGATTTGTCATTCTAGGGTGAGACTTACAAGAGAGGAGAAGCAGGATTGAACCTCTGCGGGAAACGTTGTGGCTCCTCAGAAAGTCCTTGACATTTATCCCATTACTGGACTATATTTGTGTTTCTTTACTATTTTTAACCTCTCTATGGTGGATTATGTTATGGACCATTTGATTTGCTTGGAATAAATGCTCTTTGGATTGTACAGCCATCTCTCGCTCTGTTGATTGTGTGATATCGGAGAAGGACAATCACAGGTTGTCTGGCTTATTTTGCCTTTTTTTGTCATTTCACTATTGAGCTACATTTGGGCAGGTAAGTAGATAGCGGCTACCTACCTGCCCTACTGTCAGCCCCTCTTCCCTGGCTCAGAGCAGTCATGTGACCACTCCTGCCGGGATTTTGCTACTTCCTGTGATGCCACGTTGACAGGGGCAGGAGCTTATGCTCACCTTGTAGAAGGGCATTACAGCCGACGTCATGTAGCCGCCCTGCTGGGCAGGTACAGTGCATGGAAACCCTGCCCCCTTTCCCTGCACCCTCCCACACATCCCATAGTGCAGTGTTCTAGCTGCCTGCACGTTGCATGTGTGTAGCCCCACAGGTGTTGTGTCGGTGCATTACCTTCAGGGACTCCACTCAGCTGGATCTGGTCACAGGTAGGAGATCTTCTTCTTGTCGTGACGCCACTCTCAGTATTGCGGCCAGTAGGGACCGCCACTGCAGGTTGAGGGTCGCCTGGGGCTGATGGTATGTGCAGTTAGTTGGAATAGCCTCCTGAGAGTGAGGCAAGCCCCAGGGCCCGATGTAGGTGCGTAGTACCACAAGGCGCAGAATAACTCCACACAGGCAGAATGTCTTTCAGGGTTTTTACTCACTTCAGGTGGCAGGGTGAGTAACCCGGGCGTAGCTGGGATGAACCAGGCGGGAACCAGGTGTCCTTCAGGCTGACTTGTGAGGGTGACTACTAACTCGCCTTCCTTAGCCCTTTTTGGTTTGGGGTGACCCCGACTTTGAGTCCCTATGGGGGTCACCCAGGGAAGTTGCTGAAGCCTCACTCCCCTTCAGTTGCCGTGTGCTTGTTGCCTGGGCCAGATCACTCCAGCTTCTTGCCTCCTGTGAACTGTGGGCCCTAACTGTGGCTACGTGGCTGCGGCTTTTGTGGTGTTGTGGTGTGGGCTTTGAGAGCCCCACACCGGCAGGTTTAGCAAAAGAAAGTTGGATCTATCTCCGCTCCGGGATCTGCCGCCCGTTTGGGCCTGGTACTCTCTAGCAGTCTCCTTACTTCCCACTCCGTGCTCTCTCTTTAGCTGAAGATGGATTTCGGGTAGCACTCCTAGTTGACCGTTCTCCCCCGTCAGTAGCCACTGCGCGGGCGCTGTTAGACAGCAACAGCCCCACAGGTCTGCTCCTCACTGAGCCCTATGGAGTTCTGCTCTAACTGACTCACTGCCCCTCCTCTCCTGTTCTTGCCTACGCCACCTAGCAACCAGATTCTCTTACCACACCCCTTGAGAGGAGATGGAGGCTTTTGGCCCCCTCCACTATTCCAGTGAAGGTCAAGGCTTTTCCCCCTCCTGGGATCCCCAGGGGTCCTCTCATGGGTACATGTGTGAGAGCTGATTACTATGCGCCTGTGTACCACACCCCTGTCAGCCTTCTGGATTACCTGTATTGTACTGTCCCCAGCATGGGTGCAGTACTCAGTGGTGCCTGACCAGGTCAGGGGCGCCACATTCCCCCTTAGTTATCACCAGCACGTCCTCGGGCTGCAAGACAACATTTTAAAATGCATAAAACATTAAAACATGTAAAACATTTTTAAAAGCACCAGGTACCATACATCACCACCCTCCACCCACAAGTCCGTTAACCCACCCAAAACCCTCTCACGTTGGCCGCGGCTTCAGCCACTTCTGGCAGGATGTGGAGGCGGCTTACATGGGCTGGTGGTTTCAGGGTATACCTGGCCTGGTGGATCCGCGCCTTCAGCCTCTTCTGGCAGGATGCAGAGGCGGCCTCCACAGTTGGTGCTGACCAGGTACCCTCTTTGTGGTGGAGAGCCAGGCCCCATAAACAGGCATGCTCTCTGGTCGCAGGCGAGCCAAGGCCCTATATACGGACGGGCTCCTCCTGGTTGCAGACGAGCCAAGCCCCTAAACAGGCTGACTCTGGTGGTGGTGGTGCCCTTTTGGTGTAACTATTTACACTGCGAGAGTTTGTGGCTATAGCCAGTTCATAGCCTTAAGGTTTATGGTTTTCTCACAATAGTTTTTGTGGGCACATGCTTGAACTTGAGAATGTTGCAAAACAAACTTTTTCAAAACTTTAACTGATAACTTCTTTCTTTACTTTACTCCTCCATTTCACCAGGGCTTGGGCCTGTTGGGCTGCGGCACCTGCTGCTTTCTTGGCCTCTTTCTTCATCTGTAGTTGTCTCATCTGCAGGTTCCCTGTCTTTTCTTTCTTGATCTTCATCTGTTTCTTTATCTCTGTCTTTTCTTTCTTCTTTGGGACATAGTGCTACATCAAGCGCATACAATCCTCTTTCGCCTTCATGCATAGTGAATTGTACTGTATTTCCCATCTTTAAGTTTCTGCCAGGGTGTCCTCTAGGCAGATGAGCGTTCACATCTCTTCTGTTGACAAATATCCCTTCCTTGATACCAGGGGCTACAATGAATCCATATCCACTTTTCAAATTGAAATCCTCCACTACTCCTCTGCAAAGGGGTCCTCTGACCTGGGCTTTGGCTCTTCTCAGGAACCTTTTCTCCTGTAGGTCTCTGGCTGTGACTTCTCTCTGCTCTGGAGACTGTGGTGCAGGGGACAGCGTTGTTCTGTTGCGACGCCTTGTCTTGCGGGCTGGGTTTTGCCGGGCTGTTACTTCAATGCCTGCAGGGCCCCAGGTGAGGTTTCTGGGCTGGTCTTCATCAGCAGACGGTGTCAAGTCCTCCTCATCCCAACGGGAATAGGGTAACATCTCCGGCTCTGAGTATTGCTCCACTGCCGGTGGCTCCGGAGTCAGCTCCTCAGCTTCCTGGCCTCCTCTCCCCCTTAGTTCTTCTTGGCACTCCTTTGGTGGCAGTGCTGGGGATGGGCTTTCTTCGGCAGGCTCAGGCAGGGGACTCTTTGGCGTGGTTGCTGCAGGGGTTGCCGGAATCCTCTTGGGGGTGTGCGGAGGGAGCAGATACCGATCCACCATCTCTTGTGGGAACTGGGCCTCTAGGTCAGCCTTCAGCTTCCAGTATTCGGGGTCCTCTCCTATCAGGGACTTTCTAGCAGGGACCTCTTTGGACTGGGGAGCGGTGTCTGCTCTGGCCTTGCAGGCCGGGGTAAATGGTGATGCAATCTCTTTACGGGCCGCGCCCGGCATGGCGGCGGCCTGGTCTTGGCGGGCCGCGCCCGGCATGGCGGCGGCCTGGTCTTGGCGGGCCGCGCCCTGTATGGCGGCGGCCTGGTCTTGGCGGGCCGCGCCCTGTATGGCGGCGGCCTGGTCTTGGCGGGCCGCGCCCTGTATGGCGGCGGCCTGGTCTTGGCGGGCCGCGCCCTGTATGGCGGCGGCCTGGATCGGCGTCGCAGCTGCGATGGGATCTGTGCAGGCTGGGCTGGGCGTCGCTGCAGGGACCGGGTCTTGGTGGGCCGAGCAGGGCATCGCTGCGGCGGCCGGGGCTTGGCGGGCCGCGCCTGGCGTGGCTGCGGCCTGGTTCAGCACCTCACTTGCGGCGCGGACGAGCGTTGCTGCGGCGGTGGGGTCTCGGCGGGCCGGGCCTAGCAGGGCGGCGGCCTGGGTCAGCGTTACGCCTGCGGCGCGGATGAGGGTCGCGGTGGCAGCCGGTTCTTTGCGGGCCGGACTGGGCGTTGCTGCAGGAACCGGGTCTTGGTGGGCCGAGCAGGGCATCGCTGCGGCCGCTGGGGCTTGGAAGGCCGCACCTGGCGTGGCTGCGGCCTGCTTCAGCGTCGCCGCACCGGACGCCTCTTCGGGGACCGCGGGCGTGGCAGCAGGGGTCGGGGCACTGGCGCTGGCCGGGGCATCACTCGACTCACCCACCGGTGGCAGCATCGGGGTCTGCGTCATCGCCGTCCTGTCTGGCACTCGGCGCGCGGCTCTCCTTTCATAGGCCCGAACCGCCGCGGTCATCTCCAGCATTTCCATTCGTTCTTCCCGGATCTGCTCCACAACCCGGGTCTCCAGTCGGTCGCAGAACTGGGCCAGCTCCCGATACCACCAGGCAGCGGAGCCCGGTTCTGGATTTCTGCGGTCAGACGCCATTTCTTCTGCGCCCTCTTCTGCACGACTCTCCAGCTGTGGACTCGCCGTTGCCTCCGATAGCAAGCTGTTCAGTTTCTGCTCTGCCTCTTTCAGCAGCTCCTCTCCCAGCAGCAGGCTTCTGGCTCCCTTTCTGTCCCGACGTCTCTGGACGCTTCCACTCTCATAGCTGGCAAGGTCAGAACTCTGCAGGGGATCTCTGGGTAGCCACACCTCTTCGTGGGCGGTAACTTCTTCCAGCGCGGGCTGCTGTTGTTTTTCAGCGCGCTTTTCATGGTGGCAATATGGCGGCGCTTCCAATTTTTCAAGCGGACCGCCTAGGCACATGGTCACCTGTCTGAACAGGTCTAGTCCTTATCCTGTTCGTGACGCCAGATGTGTAGCCCCACAGGTGTTGTGTCGGTGCATTACCTTCAGGGACTCCACTCAGCTGGATCTGGTCACAGGTAGGAGATCTTCTTCTTGTCGTGACGCCACTCTCAGTATTGCGGCCAGTAGGGACCGCCACTGCAGGTTGAGGGTCGCCTGGGGCTGATGGTATGTGCAGTTAGTTGGAATAGCCTCCTGAGAGTGAGGCAAGCCCCAGGGCCCGATGTAGGTGCGTAGTACCACAAGGCGCAGAATAACTCCACACAGGCAGAATGTCTTTCAGGGTTTTTACTCACTTCAGGTGGCAGGGTGAGTAACCCGGGCGTAGCTGGGATGAACCAGGCGGGAACCAGGTGTCCTTCAGGCTGACTTGTGAGGGTGACTACTAACTCGCCTTCCTTAGCCCTTTTTGGTTTGGGGTGACCCCGACTTTGAGTCGTATGGGGGTCACCCAGGGAAGTTGCTGAAGCCTCACTCCCCTTCAGTTGCCGTGTGCTTGTTGCCTGGGCCAGATCACTCCAGCTTCTTGCCTCCTGTGAACTGTGGGCCCTAACTGTGGCTACGTGGCTGCGGCTTTTGTGGTGTTGTGGTGTGGGCTTTGAGAGCCCCACACCGGCAGGTTTAGCAAAAGAAAGTTGGATCTATCTCCGCTCCGGGATCTGCCGCCCGTTTGGGCCTGGTACTCTCTAGCAGTCTCCTTACTTCCCACTCCGTGCTCTCTCTTTAGCTGAAGATGGATTTCGGGTAGCACTCCTAGTTGACCGTTCTCCCCCGTCAGTAGCCACTGCGCGGGCGCTGTTAGACAGCAACAGCCCCACAGGTCTGCTCCTCACTGAGCCCTATGGAGTTCTGCTCTAACTGACTCACTGCCCCTCCTCTCCTGTTCTTGCCTACGCCACCTAGCAACCAGATTCTCTTACCACACCCCTTGAGAGGAGATGGAGGCTTTTGGCCCCCTCCACTATTCCAGTGAAGGTCAAGGCTTTTCCCCCTCCTGGGATCCCCAGGGGTCCTCTCATGGGTACATGTGTGAGAGCTGATTACTATGCGCCTGTGTACCACACCCCTGTCAGCCTTCTGGATTACCTGTATTGTACTGTCCCCAGCATGGGTGCAGTACTCAGTGGTGCCTGACCAGGTCAGGGGCGCCACACATGCAGCACCCGATGCTGCTTGCGGTGCGCAGACCTGTGGCCCCCTTGCTGAATGCTGCCTGTGCTGGGGGCCCCTGCAGTCAGTGCTGTATATTAGATGACTGATTCCCGGGCACTGCGCATATGGAAGCACTGTATACAGCGATGATCAGCCACCAGCCAATCAGAGGCCGGCAGCGGATCATTGCAGTAGCTGTATACAGAGCTTGGCTCTGCAGAGTGCCATCAGTCATCTGATATAAAGTCGTGTCAGCTATGGTCCCTGATGCTACTTGTAGTGTGCAGGCCTGTGGCCCCCATGCTGATCATGGCCTGTGCAGGGAGCCATGCAGTCAGTGCTTTATATCAGATGATAGATTTCCAGGCGCTGCTCAGACGTGAGCTCTGTATACAGCTATGATCAGCCACCTGCCAATCAGAGGCCAGCAGCAGATCACTGGAGAAGCTGTATAGAGAGCTCATCCCTGCACAGCGCCTGGAAATCAGTCATCTGATGTCAACTGTGTCCTTTGCACCGGCAGTATAGCATGGCAACAATCAGCAAGGGGGATGCGGCCGCAAGAGGCAGGACATCAAGGGAACGAGGACAGGTGAGAAGGATTTGTGTTTGTTTTTTTGCGTGTGTAAAAGACTGGATCACTAGGTGGCAATTCTACAAGATGGAGCATTGCTAAAAGAAGAGGAGCCCAAGGGGACATTATGACAGGATGGGCACGAGGATGGGCACATTACTATAAGATGGGCACATTACTATAAGATGGACACATTACTAAATAATTGGGACAAGGATGGGCACATTACTATAAGATGGGCACATTACTATATTATGAGGACAGGGATGGGCACATTACTATAAGATGGGCACATTACTATATTATGGGGACAGGAATGGGCACATTACTACATTATATGTGCGGTGGATGTGAGGTAATTGTGCTGTCACAATTGAGAGAAGCAGGATTACTGCTCTGTATTTCCAATGATTGGAAATACAGAGCAGTGATATCTCATCTGTAACAGCACAATCACCTCACATCCACCGCACATATAATGTAGTAATGTCCCCATCCCTGTCCCCATAATATGGTATGTGCCCATCTTTGCTGGAGCGATAAGAGGTCAGTGCTGGGGCAGAATACTGACAGCCACTGAGTGTACAGAGGGCGGGTTTGGACAGTGAGGCCGGGCGGTACCAGCTCTGACTGTGAGGTTTGGCATAGAATTTCATGTTTGGTTGAGCTGCAGATAAATAAAGTGTCTGCATAAAATAAAGTGATAATTCAAGAGGAACAAAAGTTAGAAAACAAAAAAAATATAATGTAGTGGTGTTTTATATGACAATACAACACAAATTAGCTTAAAAGTTTTTTTGGAGTTTATGTCGGACAATTCCTTTAAGGACAAGGCTCATTTTTGAACACTTTTTCCATGTATTTTTTCATATTTTATGGCCTTGAATTTCCATTCTTATCCCAAAGCATTATTGCCTGCGTGTATCCAGGCCTACATTCAAGCAGTAGAAATATCAGGTTTAAGTAGGTTAGGTCACGGAGAAACGCAAGAAGTGTAATTTTGTTAAGATTCAGTTTCAGATTGAGAGAAGACTTGAATTTGGAGACCGGGCTATTTTTTGTATTAGTGATTTTGGGTAGCCTTCATTAGTCATCATATCCAGCTGAAAGTGTAGGGTTTGTCAGTTCTGTCTAACATATATAGGTATGATAAAATTCAACAGGCATCCAGTAGGCATGCAACCATGCATTTGGGTAAAAAAGATCAGTATGGAACCTTAGTGTCATATTCCTAAGTGGTACCAAGGTGCAACTCTAACCATTCTATTGCAAGCTCAGGTTAATAGAGAAATAATCTATATATTTATGCCTTCATAAACTTTACTAATTTCTAGAGCACAAAAAACATAAAATCATCCCATTCCAGAGACGAAAGGTGTATATTCTAAGAAAAGTCCAACTCTTCATCACTTTTTTGTTGTAACTTATTTCTTGTAACCTATTTAATGTGGTGACACACCAGAAGTCAACTTTGCAGAGCATTATGGTATTGAATCAAAAATCTCTGTTGGACAAATTGCACAACTTCATTAAATATAATTAAATGGGATACTATCTTCCATTATCTAGAATCCCCTCTATTATTAGATATTGAAGTCATCCAATGTCATTCAGTGCTTGCAAAAACCAAACTAAGAAGTCATATCTCACTTACAACTCTTTAAATTCCCATTCAATATTAAACATACAAAGTTCCTGGAAATGGAGGGTTCTTGTTACTGAATAAGGGACAACATCCAAGGGCGTAAAAGTTGGCTACACAGTTTATACTGTGGGATGTGGCTGAAGACATATTAGACTCCTGTGCATTCACTTTCCATGCCTTTAGCATACTAACACACAAAAGAACTCTGCTATTAAATTTTATGGAGTCACAATAGAAATATGATGTTAGGAAATAAAATATACCAAAATGTATACACCCAATCGAGGTACAAAATAAGACATTTGTAGCGTGCAAAGCGTTCTGAAACATAAAGGAAAACATGACTCATTGTTTTAAAGAATAACGAGGACTAAGTCAAAAGATTTGCAGATTTTTAAGTGTTACTTGTGTACACAATGTACAATACAACTTACAAATTACATTTAGATTGGAATTCTATCGTTGTGCAAGATTACTGACTGCCAGGTTGTGTCACATTACCCCTTATGTACAGCCATCTTTTGGATTAGAACACAGTACTGTCAGAGAAGATATGGCTAATGTACGGTATAAGCATTTTAATTAGTGATGAGGGAGCTTGATCACCGCTACAGATGGTAAAGCAGCAAGCAGGAGTGGACCCACTGGACCACAGAGGGACCCCGAGCTTATCTTTTAGCTAAGGGAGAGCTTGACTAAGCTCCCATTGAGAGGCAGTACGCCAGGTGCCACTCCCAGGACAGTGACTGTTGCAACTGACCCCGAGGGCAGGTATGGACACCTACTGAGAGAATGCCTTAAGTACACAGTGCCTCTCAGTGATAGGGTGAGAGCCACTTCCAGGAAATGGCTCAAACCCTAAGAGCACTTCCAGAGGGCCTGTGCAACATGCACAGTTCCGGGAGGGAGAAGCAGAAAACACCCACATGCTGGATGTGGGGAAGCTATGCAGGATGGTGCGTTGGCCTAGTGGTGAGTGAGTGGGCGTCCCTGCAGGGAGAAGGGTGAACGGTGCAGGTATGCCAGCGCTACACTCACCACTGCTCAGTACTTGATTGGGCATCAGGATGCTCAGGTAGTCTCGGTGGTCAGCCAAGTATTGCGGGAGCTTTGATATGTTGTTCATGAAGCATAGAACCTAAAGCACAGGTTTGCTTTACTAAATGATACGAGCAGATACACCAGTGAGAGCCACTTGCAGTCTCTGAATGGATCTCACTGGAGGTAATAACTAGGGATGAGCAAATATATTCTCCACTATTCGGTATCCGACAGATAATGGGGTATAATAATATATAAGCCAGCGACCATTCTGTGAACACCCAGTTACATAGTTACATATGTATACCGTACTGTGTGCGGGAGAGCGTTCTTAGATCCAACTAATAAATAGTCCTTGTAAGGGCTGAACACAGTGTCCAGTAGCTGCTAGCAGCTCCATAAATTGCTTTTTTTGACAAACAGAAGGGCTGTCTTTCGGTCTCTCTCTCTCTCTCTCTGTCTGTCTCTCTCTCCCCCCTCTCTCATACTCACCGATCACTGACCGATCACCGGCGCGGCGCTGCACAGCTGTCACACTGCTCTGGTGGCTTCTCCTCTTTTGAAAATGCCGGCCGCTCATTATTCCATCTCGTATTCCCTGCTTCCCCCACCCACTGGCGCCTATGATTGCATGCAGTCAGACACGCCCCCTCGCTGAGTAACAGCTGTCTCACTGCAATCAATCACAACCGGTGGGCGGGTCTATGTAGTGCAGTAAAATAAATAAATAAATAATTTTAAAAAAACAGCTGCGATCCCCCCAAATTTTGATACCAGCCAAGAAAAAGCCACACGGTTGTAGGCTGGTATCCACAGGATGGGAAGCCCCACATGATGGGGAGCCCCCAGCCTAAAAATATCAGTCAGTAGCTGCTCGAAATTGCTGCATCCATTAGATACGACAGTCCCGGCTCATCCCAAATTGCCCTGGTGCGGTGGCAATCAGGGTAATAAGAAGTTAATGGCAGCCCATAGCTGCCACTAAGTCCTAGGGTAATCATGGCAGGCGTCTATGAGACACCCCCAATCATTAACCTGTAAGTGAAAGTAAATAAACACGTACACCCGAAAAAATCCTTTATTTGGAATAAAAGACGAAAAAAACACCCTCTTTCACCACTTTATTAACATCCCCAAATACCCCTCCAGGTCCGACGTAATTCTCATTTGGTCCCGCGACGCATCCAGGTCTACTACATGAAGATGACAGGAGCGGCCGTACAACACCGCCGCTCTCTGTCAGTTCCATGGAGTCACTGAAGTGAGTCGCATGATCAGTGGTGCCGTCACTCAGGTGACCCACGGCCACCGCTCTGAGGTGGAGGACTCCAGCTGGCTGTGGGTCACCTGAGTGACAGCAGCGCTGATCGCATGGCTCACTTCAGTCACTCATGGGATTTGCGGTCACCGGTGAGTCCTTCACCTGTGATTGCAAATCATGCCGCCGCACACAGACAGAGCCGCGCGATGGCAATGAAGTTGGGTGAAGTTTATCCAAGTTCATTCTGATCACGCAGCTCTGTCTCGCAGCCAGCCATGCTCTATGCTCTGCTTGCTGTCAATAAATAGAAACATTCCCCATCAACTCTGCTTGCTGTCAATAAATAGAAGCATTCCCCATCATCTCTGCTTGCTGTCATTGAATGGAAATATTCCCAAACATCTCTGCTTGCTGTCAGTGAATGGAAACATTGCCCACCATCTCTGCTTGCTGTCATTGAATGGAAACATTCCCCAACACGTCGGCTTGCTATCAGTGAGCGGAAACATTGCCCATCATCTCTGCTTGCTGTCAGTGAATGGAAACATTCCTCAACACATCAGCTTGCTGTCAGTGAATGGGAACATTCCATAACGTGTCTGCTTGCTGTCAGTAAGTGGAAACATTTTCCATCATCTCTGCTTGCTGTGATTGAATGGAAACATTCCCCAACATGTCTGCTAGCTGTCAGTGAATGGAAACATTCCCCACCATCTGTTTGCTGTCAGTGAGTGGAAACATTCCCCTATCATCTCTGCTTGCTGTCCGTGAGTGGAAACATTCCCCAACATGTCTGTTTGCTGTCATTGAATGGAAACTTTGCCCAACACATCTGCTTGCTGTCAGTGAATGGAAACATTCCCCACCATCTCTGCTTCCTGTCTGTGAGTAAAAGCCTTCCCCATCATCTCTGCTTGCTGTCATTGAATGGAAACATTCCCGAACACATCTGCTTGCTCTCAGTGAATGGAAACATTCCCCACCATCTCTGCTTGCTGTCAGTGAGTGTGAGTGGAAACATTCCCGATCAGCGTTTTGGATGCATTTTTGACAGTGCGGTCCCACTCGGCTTTGCTACATCCCCATAAAACATGGCTGGCTGAGAGACAGAGCCGCGCAATCAGAATGAACTTCGATGAACTTCCCCCAACTTCATTGCCATCGGGCAGCTCTGTCTGTGTGCTGTAGACTGATTTGCAATCAAAGGTGAAGTACTCACTGGAGATCGTAAATCCCCTGAGTGACTGAAGTCGGAGTCCTCCACCTGAGAACTGTGGCCGTGGGTCACTTGAGTAACGGCACTGCTGATCACGCGACTCACTTCAGTTGCTGCGTGGAGCTGACAGAGTGCGGCGGTGTTGTACAGCCGCTCCTGTCAGCTTCATGTAGCAGACCTGGATGCGTCACGGGACCTCGTGAGGATTACGCCGGACCTGGAGGGGTATTTTGAGATTTTAATAAACTGGTTAAAGAGGGTGGGTTTTTTTCGTCTTATATTCCAAATAAAGGATTTTTTTCAGGTGTATGTGTTTATTTACTTTCACTTACAGGTTAAACATTGGGGGTGTCTCATAGACGCCATCCATGATTAACCTAAGACTTGGTGGCAGCTATGGGCTGCCATTAACTCCTTATTACCACGATTGCCATCGCACCAGGGCAATTCGGGATGAGCCGGGTAGAGTTCCAGGACTGTTGCATCTAATGGATGCGGCAATTCTGGGCAGCTGCTGGCTGATATTTTTAGGCTGGGGGGCTCCCCATAACATGGGGCTCCCCATCCTGAGGATACCAGCCTTCAGCCATGTGGCTTTATCTTGGCTGGTATCAAAATTTGGGAGGAACCGCACGCCGTTTTTTTTAATGATTTATTTATTTATTTATGTTACTGCACTACATAGACCCACCCACTGGCGGCTGTGAATGGTTGCAGCAGTGAGACAGCTGTTACTCAGCGTGGGGGCACATCTGAATGCAAGCAATCATAGGCATCAGGGAGCGTGGGAAGCAGGGAATATGAGATGGAATAATGAGCGGCCGGCATTTTCAAAAGCTGGAGAAGCCGCCAGAGCAGTGTGACAGCTGCACCACGCCAGTGATCGGTCCATGATCGGGGAGTACTAGAGAGGGGGTGAGAGGGAGCGACAGACAGACAGAGAGAGAGACCGAAAGACCTGTTTGGTAAAAAAGGCGATTACTTTGGTTTGAGAGCTGTTCTGGCGACTAAGTAAATGCTTTGTGCTGCTCTGAGCACGTTATTCCAAGACACCATAAATGCAGTCGTGCACCTTCTACAGGCTGTGCCCATACTGTTTTTGCCTTTTCCCATCCATTTCAGCCTTTTCCTCAGTCCCCACAGCTCGCAGTTAGGTCCAACGTGAAATTATTCGAGTTTCCCATAGACTTACATTTTGCATCGAATATTCGCGAATAGTTGAATAGTGCTGACCTATTCGTAGGATATTCGTCGAAGTGGATATTTTGGTATTCGATCATCCCTAGTAATAACATTTCAGATGTAGTGTCCTAAACAAAAAGTCCTCCCTTCCCCCGGACATGGTCTTTACATGGCTGGCTGTATGTTGTTGTAGAGACAAACTGCCCACTCATTGATTTACAATATACTCATTACTCGAGTTGAGCCCATTAGAGAATTCAACCTGCTCAACATGAGTAACGAGCACTCGAACATCATAGTGTTCACTCATCATTTTGAGTACCGAGCACTGAGCATGGTACTGCTCAGCCATCACTAATGTGAATATTTTATATAAACTGGAGACCAAAATTAGAGAACAATGTATGATCACTTGCTTTTTTCAGAAATAATATGATCTACATTGATTAACATCTGAAGTTTTTTTTTGTAAGGGGTACACCATGCTACTAGGACAGTGTTTTACAAAAGATGTAAAGTTTATCAATATAAAACCTTTTTTTTGCCCAAAATGTGATGATCATAATTAGAGAATAGCAATGACCGTAACACAGAGAAATTTTTTAAAGGTAACAAGAGTCACCAATCAGTAGGAAGTGTACAGGCCATTGCTTTGAATGACTTAAACACAATAATAATAATAATAATAATAATAATAATAACAACAACACAACTGCGGCCACAGAAGATCACTCGTCTCACAGTGTTCTGGTGTGATTTTGGTCCTCTCTTCTTTCAGCCTCTTCAACAGTTATTTCACTGTTGTGGGTTTCTTTTCCATAACTTTTTTTTTTACAAAGGGTTTTCCAGAGGTTTTCTATTGGGTTTGTGGATGAATATAATATTTCCCGTCAGACCCCAAAAAATTAAACTTGCTTTCATCACTAAAATGAACTGTGGACCACTTCTCCTCTGTCCACACAACATGCTCCTTCTGATTTGTTTTGCTAATGAGAGGTTTGGTCACTGCAGAGTGTGCTTTCAGTCCAAATGTTCTTAAACGTTGGGACACTATATGATGAGACAGATTCTTACCCTGTTCAATGCTGAACTGCCGAGCAATTCCAGCTGTAGTGTTGAAACTATTTCCCATGGAGATTTTCTGCATTATCCTGTCCTCTCTTGCATTTTTCTTTCCAGGGCAACCAACCTTCTTGAGGGACTTGAAAGAGTTTGTGATGTTGTAATGAAGCAATATTCTCAAAATCACAGAATTGTAACAACAAACTTCTCTTACTATGGCTGATAGGGTCATCCCTTTGGCCTTCATCTGGACAACCTGCTGCCGGAGGGTTTCAGTCACGTTGGAAACAGCACAACATTTTTTGC
This sequence comes from Anomaloglossus baeobatrachus, assembly GCF_048569485.1. Taxonomy (NCBI): domain Eukaryota; kingdom Metazoa; phylum Chordata; class Amphibia; order Anura; family Aromobatidae; genus Anomaloglossus; species Anomaloglossus baeobatrachus. The sequence continues at coordinate 281,475,806 of NC_134355.1, read as the reverse complement.
AAAGTCAGTGCAAACTGGACAGTTAGGGGTACTTTGCATCGCTACTGCGATCTCGTCGGGGTCAAATCGAAAGTGACGCACATCCGCCGCCGGTAACGACGTTGCAACGTGTAAAGCCTAGAAGAACCGATAAACGGTCGCAAAAGCGTCGAAAATCGGTGATCTGTGTAGTGTTTGTCATTTCCATAATTTTGCTGCAGCGACAGGTACGATGTTGTTCCTCGTTCCTGCGGCAGCACACATCGCTGTGTATGAAGCCGCAGGAGCGAGGAACATCTCCTTACCTGTGTCCCGCCTGCAATGAGGAAGGAAGGAGGTGGGCAGGATGTTTATGTCCCGCTCATCTTCGCCCCTCCGCTTCTATTGGCCGCCTGCCATGTGCCGTGTGGCTATAATGTTTGCTACGGCAGCTATCACAAGATATCGCATCTGTGACGGGGGGCGGGGACTATCGCGCTCGGCATCGCTACATTCGGCTAACGATATTGCAGCGTGCAAAGTACCCTTTAGGGCTGTTTCTCACTTGCGAGTTTCTCACAGTAGAACAATGCGAGAAAAACTCGCATTGGAATCGGACACATGTTAGTGAATGATTCAGCCCGCATTTGCAATTTTTTTTCTCAGTCCAAATCGGACTGAGAAAAAAATCGCAGCATGCTGCTTTTTTGCGAGTTTCTACTGCAAGTCTCTTCAATGCAAGTCTATGGGAGCATGTAAAAAATCGGATGTCACGGGACGGCACTCACACCATCCTAGTGACATCCGATTTTCTAAATACATTTCTCGCATGTTTCCTAAAACACTGGAAACGAGTGAATTCTCACAATGTCTGTCAATCACTATTCTCTGTCAGTCGGTCTCTCCCTCTCGGTCTCTATTTTCTCTCTGTCGGTCCGTCACTATCTCTGTCCCACTCTCACAGTCTGTCTGTCATTTTCCCCTCCTCTCTCATACTCACCATTCCCCGATCTCCGGAGCGGCACTGCACGGCATTCACACTGCTGCGGCGGCTTTTACTATTTTGAAAAAGCCGGCCGCTCATTAAACAATCTCGTATTCCCTGCTTTACCCGCCCACAGGCGCCTATGATTGGTTGCAGTGAGACACGCCCCCATGCTGAGTGACAAGTGTCTCACTGCACCCAATCACAGCAGCCGGTGGGCGTGTCTATACTGTGCAGTGAAATAAATAATTAAAAAATTTAAAAAAACGGCATGCGGTCCCCCGCAATTTTAATACCAGCCAGATAAAGCCATACGGCTGAAGGCTGGTATTCTCAGGATGGGGAGCTCCACGTTATGGGGAGCCCCCCAGCCTAACAATATCAGCCAGCAGCCGCCCAGAATTGCCGCATACATTAGATGCGACAGTTCTGGGACTGTACCCGGCTCTTCCCGATTTGCCCTGGTGCGTTTGCAAATCGGGGTAATAAGGAGTTAATGGAAGCCCATAGCTGCCACTAAATCCTAGATTAATCATGTCAGGCGTCTCCACGAGATACCTTCCATTAATTTATTCAGAAAAAGCATCGCACTTGCGTTGCACTCGGACCTAACGTGAACTAAAATCAGCCGAGTTTTTTTCAGCCAACTCGGACCGATTTTACTCGCATAGATGTGTTTCCAGCCTTAGGCTGCTAGTTATAGCGTTTGTCAGATAATTAAGGAAATTAGCACCAGGTGCCAGATTAATAAATGACCTTTTATATTTATCTCATTTACATTTTTATTATCTGCTTTTGAAAAAATTCCATTTATGAAATAAGCTTAAAATACTGCTAGTTTACTCATGTTAGGATATAAGCACTTAGGACTACACAATTACCTTAACATTTAGGAAATTGTGTGATGTTCTCTAATTTTGATCTCTAGTGTAAGTGTACCCAATGTGAATATGCATAGTGAATGTGTATATCTGTGTATTCAGCATACTGGATGGGTACCCTGATCCAAGTCATGCTCAGGTCTTCTTGGCTGTCAGCGTCCTCCCCAGACCAGATCATTAGAGGAATCATATTTCTCCGGTTGTCAATAACATTGTATGCATATGCTTCCTCACCAATTATATAATCTTGTGTAAGTGACTAAATGTATATTACCGATTTCAGTCTTTTTCCTTTTTAATCTTTGTATCACCATTCAACTTACAAAAAATGCTTTGAAAAGTGACATAACTGTATAAACAGACAAAGCATAAGCAAAACATGTGCTGGGTATATTTCCTTGGCTGGGTATATGTACTGTATATGATTCCTTGATCATGGCTACATAGCCCTCTGATCTTTTGGCATTTTATCTCTTTATAGCCTATTATGAGGTATCTATCTTTTCCATATTGGATGTATCCATAACATTGATGTCTATCATCTTGCTTATTGGTGGTGGTGCCTCCTATATACCTATATTTACATATGTAGTGATTTATTCAAAATGGCAAATATTGTTCTGTGATTTTCGATATTGTACATCTTCATTATTTTTTACACACGTCTTATGTACACAGGTTCTCTCATGACTAAGCCAGTCGACTAATAGCCTATTAACCCTCCTATATGTGTTTCCAAATGTCTGATTTATCCATTGTCTTTATTGTTCTTTTGATTTTATCTTTAATATATAAATAAAGATGAGTTTCTATTATATTAATGTCTGTATGCCATTTCTTGGGGGGTTTCTTGGTGTTGGGAATCCTGATTAGAGTTGATTGAACTCGTCAAAATCTGGGACCGGTGGATCACTGCCATTGAAAATAAAGTCCGGGTCCGCACCGAATTCCGGTGCCCATATAAGTCTATGGGGAGCAGAATCCGGAGATTAAAAACGTTTATTGAGAGGATAGGGGGAAAGGAGCAGATGCGGTGTATTCATCCGAGGCTGTGTCATGGCAGCAAATTCCTTCTGAGTCACGCTTTTCTCTTCCAGAGTCGGCAACTCAATATTTGCTCACCCACCGGTGCATGTAATTGGTTACAGTTAGATGCGCCCCCACCCTGAGTGTCAGCATGTCAGCTGACTGCAACCAATCACAGGCGGCAGGACGGCCGGAGGGCAGGGAAAACACAGAAAGCTGTGTGTATACGATGAACAGTACAGGAAGCGAATGCGCGACCCGGAAGCAGTGTGCCGCCATGATACCGAGTCTCAGTAAGTATGAAACGCTGTTTTATTTCTGTTTTTCTTTATTTTTCAATTATTTTCCCCAGTGCCGGATCTGGATCGTGCACCCAAAATCTCGGAAAAGTTACAAATTTTTTTGCGCTATGTAGAGTTCTGCAAACATTTTTCAACTTTTCTTGTTTTCACACCACTTTGAAGCAACTCCACCAAAATGGGAGGAGCTGGGGAGGAACTGAGGTATGGCAGAGCATGGCTATACTTGCCTGTAAAATTCAGCAAAAGTGACAGCATTTTTTATGCCAGTGATACTATTCCAGTCAATGACTAGATTAGCATTTCTGATGAAGTGCACACCTCTTAAAGGAGTTGGCCATTACTTTTTTTTTTTTTATTGATGGCCAATTCTTAAAGGAGTTGTCCGACATAAACTCAAAAATTTTTGTTAAGCTAATCTGTGCTGTATTGTCATATAAAACACCCCTACATTGTTTTGTTTTCTAACTTTTGTTCCTCTTGAATTATCCCTTTATTCTCTGCAGCTCTTTGTTTACATTCAGCTCCAGCAAACTGACCACTTCCTGTGCTGAACCTGACAGTCAGAGCTGGCCCCGCCCCACCCTCACTGTCCAGCCCCGCCCCAGCACACACATTCCCTGTCAGTATTCTGCCCAGCACTGACCTGTTATCACTACAGCATTGGAAATAACAGCCCCATATCGGGCTCTGCACTCCCCACCACATCGGGCTCTGCACACCACACACACATATGGCTCTGCACCCCACACACATCGGACTCTGCACCACACACACATAGGGCTCTGCACACCACACACACATAGGGCTCTGCACTGCACACACACACATAGGGCTCTGCACCCCACACACACACATAGGGCTCTGCACCCCACACACACATAGGGCTCTGCACACCACACACATCGGACTCTGCACCGCACACACATTGAACTCTGCACTGCAGACACACATATGGCTCTGCACCCCACACACATCGGACTCTGTATCGCACACATACATATGGCTCTGCACCCCACATACATCGGACTCTGCACCGCAGACACACATCAGACTCTGCACCGTAGACACACATCGGACTCTGCACCGCAGACACACATTGGACTCTGCATCGCACACACACATAGGGCTCTGCACCACACACACACATAGGGCTCTGCACCCCATACATACATAGGGCTCTGCACCCCACACACACATAGGGCTCTACACCCCACACACATATAGGGCTCTGCACCGCACACACACATAGGGCTCTGCTCCGCACACACACATAGGGCTCTGCACCCGACACACATCGGACTCTGCACCGCAGACACACATCGGACTCTGCACCGCAGACACACATCGGACTCTGCACCGCAGACACACATCGGACTCTGCACCGCAGACACACATCGGACTCTGCACCGCAGACACACATCGGACTCTGCACCGCAGACACACATCGGACTCTGCACCGCAGACGCACATCGGACTCTGCACCGCAGACGCACATCGGACTCTGCACCGCAGACGCACATCAGACTCTGCACCACACACACACATCGGACTCTGCACCGCACACACACACATAGGGCTCTGCACCGCACACACATAGGGCTCTGCACCCCACACACACATAGGGCTCTGCACCACACACACACATAGGGCTCTGCACACCACACACACATAGGGCTCTTCACACCACACGCACACACATATGGCTCTGCATCGCACACACACACAGAGGGCTCTGCACCGCACACACACAGAGGGCTCTGCACCGCACACACACAGAGGGCTCTGCACACCACACACACATAGGGCTCTGCACACCACACACGCACACATATGGCTCTGCACCGCACACACACACAGAGGGCTCTGCACTGCACACACACAGAGGGCTCTGCACACCACACACACATAGGGCTCTGCACACCACACACACATAGGGCTCTGCACCGCACACACACATATGGCTCTACACCCCTCACACATATAGGGCTCTGCACCGCACACACACATAGGGCTCTGCACCCCACACACACATAGGGCTCTGCACCGCACACACACATAGGGCTCTGCTCCGCACACACACATAGGGCTCTGCACCCGACACACATCGGACTCTGCACCGCAGACACACATCGGACTCTGCACCGCAGACACACATCGGACTCTGCACCGCAGACACACATCGGACTCTGCACCGCAGACACCAGACACACATCGGACTCTGCACCGCAGACACACATCGGACTCTGCACCGCAGACACACATCGGACTCTGCACCGCAGACGCACATCAGACTCTGCACCACACACACACATCGGACTCTGCACCGCACACACACACATAGGGCTCTGCACCGCACACACACATAGGGCTCTGAACCCCACACACACATAGGGCTCTGCACCGCACACACACATAGGGCTCTGCTCCGCACACACAAATAGGGCTCTGCACCGCACACACATAGGGCTCTGCACCCCACACACACATAGGGCTCTGCACCACACACACACATAGGGCTCTGCACACCACACACACATAGGGCTCTTCACACCACACGCACACACATATGGCTCTGCATCGCACACACACACACAGAGGGCTCTGCACCGCACACACACAGAGGGCTCTGCACCGCACACACACATAGGGCTCTGCACACCACACACACATAGGGCTCTGCACACCACACACGCACACATATGGCTCTGCACCGCACACACACACAGAGGGCTCTGCACTGCACACACACAGAGGGCTCTGCACACCACACACACATAGGGCTCTGCACACCACACACGCACACATATGGCTCTGCACCGCACACACACACAGAGGGCTCTGCACTGCACACACACAGAGGGCTCTGCACACCACACACACATAGGGCTCTGCACACCACACACACATAGGGCTCTGCACCGCACACACACATAGGGCTCTGCACCGCACACACACATAGGGCTCTGCACCGCACACACACATCGGGATCTGCACCACACACACACATCGGGCTCTGCACCGCACACACACATAGGGCTCTGCACCGCACACACACATATGGCTTTGCACCCCACACACACATCGGGCTCTGCAACCCCCCCCCACACACACACACACGGCACTCTGTACCGACCCCCCCACCATCGTTCTGTACTGACCCCCCCACACATGTAGGGAATACATACTTACCACTCCTCGGTCCCCGCCACTCCTGCACGTTTGCACGCTGTCTGGTCTGGACATATTAGCGTAGTAGTGACGTCACCTCTGTCCTGAACTGTCAGACATAGACAGCGGGACAGTGATGAGAAGCAGTGCTGCGCTCCCTCTCATCAGTGCTTTCAAATGTATCGGCATCTGTGATCTTTGATGCCGGTACATTTGAATGTGCGATCCTGAGCAGTGGGCCCAGTGCTGGCAGTGACACCATGGGCAGCCGCCGCCAGGCTCCTCCCCTCAGCTCACGGGTCCCACAGCAGTGCCGGGGGAGGTTGCGGGGAGAGTACGGGGTGCGGGGGAATGTGTGGGAGAGTGCAGGGAACGGGGGCGGAGACTCCGGGCACTGTAGCCGCCCAGCAGGGCGGCAACATGCTGTTCCCAGATTTGCATGTCAACATGGTCCTGCCTATGTTGACATAAAGTGACCGGAAGCAGTAAAATCGCGCAGGAGCAGTCACCTGACCACTCTGAGCTGGGGGAGAGGGGCTGACAGCAGGGCAGGTAAGTGCTCACTATCTACTTACCTGCCCCAATGTAGCTCAATAGGGAAATAATAAAAAAAAGTCAAAATAAGCCAGATAACTCTTTTAATCAGACCACAAAGGCAGAGGGAACATTAGAGGTGGACAACGCTTCAGGCTGTGTGCACACACTGCGTTTTTGGATACAATAAATTAATGGATATATTTATTTAAATAGTTTAAAGCTTAAAAAAAGAGTAAAAATACCATACATATGCAGGAAATAGGTTTGATTGTAAACCAGAACAAGGCTGTCATGAGTGTGTCATGCGTGACAGACAATCATGTGGTTTCTGGCAATAGAAGGTCACAGTGTTTGGCTACACAGAATGCTCCCTAACTTTCTATTGTTCCTGCTGTCAGTATTCATTGGTATGGGTAGCTTTCATGCTGGATTTTTATCTCTTACCCTTTTGGACCCAGCTGCTGATCATCAGTATTCTCTTGGTGCTTAAATCCTCCCTTCTTCTTTGGACTGGTGCTGGTGATATTATTCAGTTAATTCTAGGTCTGGTTGCAAGCAGGTGGCTTGTACTCGTCTGTAGTATCATTGCTGAAGCTTTGCTGAACTCGTTACATAGATACATATTTACTTAGGTTGAAAAAAGACCTAGGTCCATCTAGTTCAACCTTCCTCCACCAATTCTACATTTTGTACTTAAGTCACTTATAACCGACAATGTTCTGTGTACTGAGGAAGTCATCCAGCCTTTTTTTAAAGGAGTTATAGTGTCTGCCATTACTACCTCTTGTGGCATTCCACAATCTGACTGCTCTAACTGTAAAGGACTCTTTCTTATTTAGCTGCCGTAATCACTTTTCTTAGAGCGGCAAACTAGGAAAGGGTTCTTTACAGTTAGAGCAGCCTGAGTCATCTGTGGTTAAATCTCTCATGTGCCCCCCTTGTGTCTTACTTTAACATTTAGTGGTATTGATGAAGGGCTCATCCAACCCGTTGCCTATTTAGGGTCCAGCACTAGGGTCAGGTACCCGGCTCGGCACATAGGTGCGGAACCTATCTAGGGTGGTGAGGGACCCCAGGGACCAGCTGCAGGTTTAATCAGGGGTCACCATCTCCCCCTTTCCTAGACGCAGGTGTCCTCTTCCCTTTCCTGTCGCCGCTTGCTTCGTACTTCCCCTAGCGTGACAAAGGATGGGAAGATAAAATATGAAGGATTAGCTTCAATGTGTAAGTCTGAATCTTACAAATACTTGGAGATGTGCTCGGTTTAGCTCTGCTCCAATGAGTGGATCAGTAATTTATGGCTGACAGATGGGACTCCTGTGGTCTAGCTCCTCTTTTGATTAGCTGACATGGCACAATGTCATCATTGCAACTTGAACACACAACGACAGACAAGATCGGCTAAGCAAATGAGGAGCCACAGATGCTGGCAGGTAGGAGCTACTTCTTGGGGCTCCCATCTAGTGGCCATGGATATCTGACCTGGCCACTGGGCCAGAGTCCTGCACATTTATTTGTTCATCTGTAGTAGATAGATGTCGGTCCTGACTTATATTATTGGGCATGTTGGAAGGTTTGATAAAGGGTTGGACAGTTACTTAGCGCTATCTCCAAAAAGTAGCACTAGGTAGTTTTCTGTTCTTTACAGATGGTTTTCCAATGGAACATAGCCAGTAAGTCTCCATACAAAGCTGGCCTTCTTCAGAAAAGTCAGTAGCCTCAAAGATGGAAATATGTTGGCCTCTTGACATATATACAGATAAAGCATTGTTCACATCTACATTGTGGTTTAATTTATTACATAAGTTACATCTCTAGGCTGCATCCATCATAAGACAAAGATCAGTTGCGACTGATGTCCACATTGACTGTCACGACCCTCTCTCTGCATCTAGAGACTTGTGACAGAATCTGGGCCAGAGTCTCTCTGTGCTGTCTGATCTGAGACCCATCACATTAAATGTATTCCCATTCCTTTGGTGCTGAAAGGGTTAATGTCAGTTTTACTTTCCAGCAGCTTCTGACTCCTGGCCTCAGGTGTTTCCGGTTGGTGACCACTCCTTTCCCTTATTTATGGTCACATCTCCCAGTAGAGGGGCCGGTTATTCTGATTCATTCTGAAATTGGGTTTCAAGGTGGAAGGAGCTGCTGGAACCCTTGTTGTGTGAAGTGGTGTAGGTTGCAGTCCTGGTGTCTGACTACAACAGTAAAGTTGGGCTTTATCCTTTGTTATTTCCCCGGTCTGTTGTACCTTCCTTTCATGTTGTTTTAGTGCAGAGTTGGGACTAGCGATCCTCACCTGCCAGCTCACTAGCCATGGTTATTGCAGGGCTTCTTAGAATTTTAGGTATCTTGCTCGGCGACAGGTGTAGAACCTTTATAGGGCTTGCTAGGAGTGCAGGTTGCAGCTGTATGTGAGTGCAGGATGTGTCCCATCATCACCCTCCCTAGTGCCAGAGCCCACCATTGTTAAAGTGTCAACGGTGTACCCCTTGTTTGTTGTGGTGAAACCCCTGTTTGTTGTGTGTCTCGACCTTCCCCAAGTCCATACGTGACATTGACTTATCATGGGTTTATTTAGGTCCTGTTGAAGTTTCTGTCATTTTGACAAGAAAAATAGCGCAAACTCTTTTTTTTTTAAGGGAAAATATGAAAAAATGTGATTTTCTGATGTTGATTATTCTGCTGATTTGAGCCATCTTGATTTTTTGACTGCTAGTCGTCTGACATTTGACCACCTATGTTAGGACCACTTGAGCTGTCAGACACCAGAGTCTGGGTTTTATAATGACATTAGGCTGCTTATATTTAGTTCATTAATAAATATTTTACATGATGATAATGTAGAGCTTATGCAATAAAATATGTGTATATTTCCACCATAGTGTATACACCAGATTATGCTATCAATATCTGCTCGGTGAGGATCTGACCTCTGGGATATCAAAGGATACATACCTAGCTTTGTGTTTGGGAATTATATCACTGTTCTTCAGTTAATAAAAGAAAGCCTTTGTTCTAGGCGCCATTGGTCGGACCATCAAGATCATTCAACGACGGTATAGCATAGGGTTCTAGGTTCAGATCCAACCAAAGGCAACAACCCAATGTCTTTTTTGGGACAGGGGTTCTTTTTGGCAACAAGCTGAAGTGCGGAATATGTTGATTTGTTATTTCCAATACCAGACTCTACAGCGGGTCACAAACCTGTAGCTTGAGATCCACATGTGGCACGTGGGCTCATGTTATGTGGCAGGTTTAGCAAACAGCTATGAAGAGCAGGTCTCCAGATGGAGAATCTTGTGAATAGCCCCACACAGAAGAGCACATAGGGATGTGTGCATACAATAATGGTGGGGAGAGGGAATAAATATAGTAAACTGGAGACAGGACGATACCGCCAGTTAGAGGAGACATGAAGCTGGGTGCAATAATGTGGGGAGGGTGCTTGATGCAAGAATATGTAGGATAGAGTAGGAACCCTTTGATGTAAGTATCCTGCCAATGTAACAAGGTTTCGGTGTGCTTTTTCGGGGAAGCTTTGTCCATCATTTCATTGGGACTGTTGGGCTCTTGGTGTCACTATTGTGTAAATTGGAGGGTTCCCATCTATTAGAGCTGAATATGGTGCTCAAGTTTAAAAAGGTTGGGGACCGCTGCTCTACAGTCAGCTTGATGACCACCAGTGATCCCAGTCTACTGCACTGCCCTCCACGCATAAGTGAGTCATGTCCCATTCAAGTACATTTATACCAGGGATGGGAGATTTTTACTTTACTGTCACTTTCCCAGCTCCTTGAGAGTAGCTATTAAGATGTGATTTATTTTCCTCTGTCAGAGATTGCTCTCAACATGATTATGTCAACTACATGACGACTTCATTCAGATCACTTAGGAAATGCATTATTCACACCTTCTACTGTTGTGTGGAAATATAGTGATGACAATGAGAGAAATATGTAACCTAACGTGTTCTCTAATTTAAAGAAGTTGGCCACTACTTTTTTATCGATAGGCCATATTTAGGTAGACCATCAATATCTCATCGGTAGGGGTGCAACATTCGGCACTATACATATGCAGACAGTGTCTATGATTCCAAGCAGTCAGACATGCTGTCACACAGGATGGGGGCACGGTCTGACTGTAACCAATCACAGATGCCGGGACTGCCGGTGGGCGGGGGAAGCAGTGCATATACATGTGGTTAATGATCAGCATAGAATTATTGTCACAGTCGCGCGGAGACTGGTAAGCATAATGCTCCTGCAATATTCTTATTTTCTTTCTTTTTCCTTTATTTTATATTTGAATTACCCGAGGGGCATGATCTGGATAGTTACCCACAGTTCTCTGAGAACTCCGGGCCTCGGATTGGTTCATGGGTGCTAGGTTTTCCCTCGCAGATCCAGACTTTTACAGTCTGGGTTATTAGAATCATAGAATGATAGAGTTGGAAGGGACCTCAAGGGCCATCGGGTCCACCCCCTGCGAGTGCAGGCTTTCCTAAATCATCTCAGCTATATGTTTATCCAGTTTCCGCTTGAAGATTTCCATTTATGGAGAGCTCACCACCTCCCGTGGTCACCTGTTCCACTCCCTGACTGCCCTCACTACCTCCGGTGGCCGCCTGTTCCACTCCCTGACTGCTCTCACTACCTCCGGTGGTGATCTGTTCCACTCTCTGACTGCCCTCACTACCTCTAGTGGCTGCCTGTTCCACTCTCTGACTTCCCTCACTACCTTCCGTGGTCACTTGTTCCACTCTCAGACTGCCCTCACTGTCAGAAAGTTTTTCCTAATGTCTAATCTGAATCTCCTTCCTTTTAGTTGCATCCCATTGCTTCATGTTGTTCCTTGTGCAAATGAGAATAGGGTGATTCCCTCTGCACTCTGACCACCTTTCAGATATTTGTAGACCGCTATTAAGTCTCCTCTCAGCCTTTTCTTTTTCAAACTAAACATCCCTAGTTCTTTTAGTTCGGCCATCACTACTTCTTGTGCTTTTTTCATTTTAGAGATTGGCATATTCGTAAGTCCCACAGGTGCTACCCACATGTGTCAGACATTTGTTTTCTATCTTGCAGATATGCCAAAAATGTCTAAGATGGAAATAACCCTTTAATATAAAAATTATGACAAGTTGTGTTGGCACACTCTTATTTAAAAATCTGTCTTATGTTTCAGGTAAGGAGAACTTTAGAGGAGTTTCCTAAATTCTACAAGGTATCAACAATCCACAGGGATAAATACTAGATTTGTGAGGGTCCTACTGTTGAGATCAGGGATCTTTGAGGGGCTCAGTACTGAGACCTCTAGTAGTTATCCCATATCCTAGGCAGGCGATAACTTGCAGCAACTGGCCTGCCTATTTACTTATAAATATTGAATATTACGTAACTCATTTAATTTGATAAAGGTGACCCGGTGTATGATTCTTAAATGGTTTGTCCACAACTTTTATATTAATGACCTATTCCCAGAATCGTGGGATGTGACACTGGGATTTCAGACAATCAATTGTATATTCTTTTGTGGTGGCCCAAAGTTAATGTCAATAGTGTACAGAACACAAAGCCACAACTCCATACACTGTTTAATGACCGCTGCTGGGTACTGCAGGTCAGATCTTATTAAAAAGAATAGCACTACTGCAGCACCCGGCAGTGGCTGTGTCGCGGGCGGGTAGGAGGGTGTCAACGCTGCGCTCTCCCACTGCTCGGGTCCGGCCGCCGCTGCTCTGCGGCTACTGCTGCTCGGTGGCTCGAGCGATAGGCCGGATCCCGGGGACTCGAGCGGCGCTCCTCGCCCGTGAGTGAAAGGGGTGATTTGTTGGTGGGGGATTTGATTAATGTCCGTGACACCACCCACGGTTGTGGTGATTGTGTGAACACCACCGCTGCTCTGTCTGGGGATCCCGGGGGTGGTGGTATGGAGCAGCTAGATGTTGGTTTGCCCCTCCGTGGGTAGGGGGTTTTGGTGGTCCCGGGGCCCGATGACGGGGGTTTAGAATGGTGGACAGGCGGGTTATGGGGCCTGTGGAGGTGCAGGTAACTGAATAGGATAACTGAAGTGAGCACTAATATATATATTATGAGTGCAAGCCAAAAATTACATACTATATACGGATAAGGCTGCACATCAAACTTAGATAATAGTATAATGCCTCAAGCATATGGACAAATATTGGAATATACAATGAAAAATGCTACTTGCTAATTTGAACATGTGAATAATGAATTGCATACCTGCCATGAATATTAGGAAAAAGGAGATATTTAGCAATCGCATTGATCAATGTAACTGAGCCCCAAGGCCTCGTCAAGGCATATCTCTATATTGGGGTCCCTAGCTCTGTGACCCTAACTGTGTGTCATCTCATTGCAATTAAAAACTGCTATGGGTGGAGAGGGGTAACTAAGGACTTTCTTATATAGGAGATGGAAAAAACATGGCCGAAAGGGGCGGAGCTGTGTTCACATTCAGAAAAAAACTACATATAACTGAATAGGATAACTGAAGTGAGCACTAATATATATATTATGAGTGCAAGCCAAAAATTACATACTATATACGGATAAGGCTGCACATCAAACTTAGATAATAGTATAATGCCTCAAGCATATGGACAAATATTGGAATATACAATGAAAAATGCTACTTGCTAATTTGAACATGTGAATAATGAATTGCATACCTGCCATGAATATTAGGAAAAAGGAGATATTTAGCAATCGCATTGATCAATGTAACTGAGCCCCAAGGCCTCGTCAAGGCATATCTCTATATTGGGGTCCCTAGCTCTGTGACCCTAACTGTGTGTCATCTCATTGCAATTAAAAACTGCTATGGGTGGAGAGGGGTAACTAAGGACTTTCTTATATAGGAGATGGAAAAAACATGGCCGAAAGGGGCGGAGCTGTGTTCACATTCAGAAAAAAACTACATATAACTGAATAGGATAACTGAAGTGAGCACTAATATATATATTATGAGTGCAAGCCAAAAATTACATACTATATACGGATAAGGCTGCACATCAAACTTAGATAATAGTATAATGCCTCAAGCATATGGACAAATATTGGAATATACAATGAAAAATGCTACTTGCTAATTTGAACATGTGAATAATGAATTGCATACCTGCCATGAATATTAGGAAAAAGGAGATATTTATCAATCGCATTGATCAATGTAACTGAGCCCCAAGGCCTCGTCAAGGCATATCTCTATATTGGGGTCCCTAGCTCTGTGACCCTAACTGTCACCTAGCTCCGTTTACACGCTTAAAACTTGTGCCTCTGTGCTTACTGGACTACATTCTGTTTTTACTCGTCTAAATAAAAGCAAGTTTTAATATACTGCTCTCCTTGATGCTGGATATCTCCCTTTCTTGAAGTTGTCTTTCCGCCCGGGCCTGGGCGTTCCCTGCATCGGTTGGAGTCTGAGAGTGAAGAGGGGTGAGCTGACTATGGTTTTTTGTTGACACACAGTTAGGGTCACAGAGCTAGGGACCCCAATATAGAGATATGCCTTGACGAGGCCTTGGAGCTCAGTTACATTGATCAATGCGATTGCTAAATATCTCCTTTTTCCTAATATTCATGGCAGGTATGCAATTCATTATTCACATGTTCAAATTAGCAAGTAGCATTTTTCATTGTATATTCCAATATTTGTCCATATGCTTGAGGCATTATACTATTATCTAAGTTTGATGTGGAGGTGCAGGGACGCAGGGGCAGCGCTGTGCCGCACGGCACGGAGGTACTCACTCAGCCCAAGGAAGATGACACAGTTCACGGTAAACAAACGGCTGGTTGGACGGGTCCCTCGGACGGCTGCGGTGTGGATGTTCCCTGCAAGTTAGCGGTGACTGTCTCTTCCCTGCACCTAGAAACGGTTGTTGGTAGCGATGGATTCCCACCGGTAACCCGCTCCCCAGCTTGGATATGAGCCGGAGGAGCCCCTCTTCTTGCCCGCAGGCGCTGGCCCTGGGAAACTGGTGCCTTTGCGGTGGCGGTGTCTCCCCTTCACGGTTGGACTGTTGCCTTCAATCGGGACTTTGCTGCTGGGAGACCCGGAGGTCCCCTTCACTGACGGATTTGGCAAATTCGGAGACTCCTAGCCTTGCCGGGATCCGAAAGGCCCCTCCCACTGGTGCTGACTAATCTTTGTATACCGCTCCGGTACCGCCGGGCCACCACCCGTCCACGGTCCTTTCGGCAACCTCCGATCAGCCTCTCCTGCAGACGGTCACCGCCGTCTGCCAACCTTGTTGTCTCAGTCCGGGGCACACACCCGGACTGACTTCAGGTTCTTAACTGTCACTTTCTCTTCCACCTTAACTCCTCTCTCTTGCTCCTCTACCACTTCACTTCTACTCTCCACTAAACTCTCCACTGAACTGAACTGCTGGTTTTTCCCGCCTCCAGGGGTGTGAACTCCTCGGTGGGCGGAGCCAACTGCCTGGCCCACCCCCTGGTGTGGACATCAGCCCCTGGAGGAAGGCAACAAGGGTTTTGTGTTCTGACCTTGGTGTTCCTGCAGGGAATGTGGGGTGT
The DNA here is from genome assembly GCF_048569485.1 of Anomaloglossus baeobatrachus. Classification (NCBI taxonomy): domain Eukaryota; kingdom Metazoa; phylum Chordata; class Amphibia; order Anura; family Aromobatidae; genus Anomaloglossus; species Anomaloglossus baeobatrachus. The sequence continues at coordinate 281,460,382 of NC_134355.1, read as the reverse complement.
ATGTGGTGTTGTGACCTGTGACCCCTGGCTTGCCCAGGGTGTCACATTCCCTCTTAGCAAAACGCAGACCGTCCTCGGGCTGCCCATCCAACACCGGTTTATTTTCCCTTTTTTTTTTCTGAAAAGATAAAGCGGTAACACATACAATCATATTAACATCATCCCACAGCAGGAGGCACTTTTCTTAAACGTTACGGTAACATTTTAAACGGTTGCTGCTGCCGCTCTCTCCCACCCAAGTAACCTGGCCCTGATGCTGCCTCTAAGAACAGGCAGCACCCCTTGACCCCAGTCCTGAACCAAGTTACCCGAGCGGGATTTGTCCTTCCCCTCCAGAGGGTAGCCACCGGTTCCGGTGGTGGCTGGGCCCCAGCCTGCTCTGCTGCGGGCCGTCCCTCCAATCTGCCTCTCCGGAGGCGGTAACGGTGCTGCAACAAAACATATTATTTACATGCCACTTAACGTCTGTGGTTGCCCTGCAAGTTCACGGGCTTGTCCATAGAAAGTTCTCTATGCAAACAACTTCAATCGGTCCCCACGGGGACAATGGTGCCGGCAACGGCCGGTTGCAAATCACGGTTCAAATCAGGTTACTTTCACGGTAATCACTTTCATTTTCTCTTATCATCTTTTGCAAACTTTAAAACTTTCAAAACATACACAGACTTCCTGGTCCCAACAGGGACAACTGCAGCGGACCTCCGCTGACCTTGAGGCGGCTACCACCGCAGGGGGTCGGCCCACTCCGGGACCGAGCGGTACATGGGGTTTTCCTTCCACTGGCAGTTCAACCCCGAACCACTGACAGCCGTTAAGAACGGCGGCGGAGGCGGCATACTTGGGACCTCTTCCTCCATCAACGGCATTCTCTCCGGACCCCCGGCCGCGGTGCTGATGTCCGTCTCCCACTCGATCAGGGCCGGTTCTGGGGTTTGGGTGGACTGATCGCGGCACGGCTGCAGCGGCCCCTTGCTCATGGGCAACCATCCTGCGCATCTCTGCCTTCCAATCCATCAACTGCTGCAGGCTTTGCGCCCTCACCTTCAAGCAGAACCGACCCAACTCCCGCTCCAGCCACTCAGCGGTCCCGGCGGGGAGCTCTCCCGGGCCGCAGTCTTCAAAGGCTACTCCTCCTCGTTTTCCCCAGAGCTTGGATGCTCCGGTCGCGGGTATTCCCGCGCTCCAATTCGAGGACGCCGCCATCTCTCCATCCGTGTCCCCCTTAGCCTCTTTCCGGCCCCTCCTCTATCGGGGCGGGGTTTTGGCCTTCGCGCCTCTGCTACTCGAGAAGACGCTCGAGCGGGAACTCTTCGCGCCAAAGATGGCGGCTTCTGAAATTTTCCGGCCGGACACCTCCGGCGCTCACAAGGCGCACCTCTACCCAACGGCAGAGCGGTAAGATCCTGTTCGTGACGCCAAGTGGTCGCGGGCGGGGAGGAGGGTGTCAACGCTGTGCTCTCCCACTGCTCGGGTCTGGCCGCCGCTGCTCTGCGGCTACTGCTGCTCGGTGGCTTGAGCGATAGGCCGGATCCCGGGGACTCGAGCGGCACTCCTCGCCCGTCAGTCCATCTGAGCAGGGCAGATCAAAGCATTGTAGTGCACCTGCGCAGGACCTCAATGCCGGCGAGTGTTTATGACGTAGAACGTGTCATGCACCCAGGCTTCAGAAGAAGGAGGACAAAGATGGCCGAAAGAGGAGGCGCCGGTACCAGAGAATGGAGACGCCCATCCGACCAGTCTGCACCGCACTGACCATTTAGGTTAGTATTATAAAGTCATTTTTATATTCTACACAGCTGCCTGGGCTCTTATATACAGTATTCTGGAATGCTGTATATAAGAGCCCACTGGTGGTGGCCACAGCTTATAGTTGCCATATCTGGTGACAGGTTCCCTTTAATGGCTCACTTACACAAGCTAATCCAGGCTGTTAAACTGGCCTCTGTGTGACGAATCTGTGGTGCAGAACATTCCATATTGTTCTGCTATGCTCTCCTGCAGAGCCGGTAAATGTTGCCTATGGTACAGAGCATTTTACAGGATGAACGCACTGCTGGTTGTTTCACAACACTGGATTTCACGGAAGAATATATATATATATATATATATATATATATATATATATATATGTATGCTTGCTTCATACATACTAAAGGGGGTCTTCTAGATTTGTTCAGTGTAGCCGGAGGAAGTAGGGAACTGCTCATATCCTTAAAGGAGTTGTCCGACATTAGGTTACCAAAAAATGTTGAGTTTATCTGTGCTGTATTGTCATATAAAACACCACTACATTGTTATTTTTTCTTTTCTAAAGGCCCAGTCACACTAAACAACTTACCAGCGATCCCAACAACGATACAACCTGATAGGGATCGCTGGTAAGTTGCTAGGAGTTCGCTGGTGAGATGTCACACTAAGCGACGCTCCAGCGATCCCACCAGCAACCTGACCTGGCAGGGATCACTGGAGTGTCGCTACACGTGGAAGCATGCTGCGCTTGGTAACTAAGGTAAATATCGGGTAACCAACCCGATATTTACCTTGGTTACCAGCGCACACCGCTTAGCGCTGGCTCCCTGCACACCTAGCTACAGTACACATCGGGTTAATTATCCGATGTGTACTGCAGCTACATGTGCAGAGAGCAGGGAGCCGGCACTGACAGCTGAGAGCGGCGGAGACTGGTAACGAAGGTAAATATCGGTAACCAAGGTAAGGGCTTCTTGGTTACCCGCTGTTTACCGTGGTTACCAGTGTCCGCAGAAGCCGGCTCCCTGCTCATTGCACATTTAGTTGTTGCTCTGTTGCTGTCACACACAGCGATGTGTGCTTCACAGCGGGAGACATAAACGGAATAACCTCAAATTCCAATTAAAAATGACTATCTTTATTGATATGTATTAAAAATAAAAAATAAAAAAAAAAATAAATAAATAAAAAAACACCCCGTGATATTGCACATGTAGGGTCACATGAGAGGAGGAGCTGAAATATATGGGGTCCCTACAACTCCCTAGGGGGACCTTGCTCCTACCTGCCAACGGAGGGTTTGACACCGTAACTGTTTTGGGCGCCCCCGTTCCACGTCGGCTGTCCCTCACTAAACCCTAACTAAATAGTGAATTAAATATAAATACACTCTTAGTGGCCACACAATGGTAGTCATGCATACAAGATATTAGTAATTTTCAATATATCTCATACTGTATTATGCTTTTAAAACATTGAAAAAGAAAAATAATTTTCTATATATGTCAGACTACTAATTGCTTCCAAGTCATTGAAAACAACTATACAGGACCAGAAAGAGGGGAATCACAACTGAACACAATGTGCACTATTCCGTCAGTTAGTAATTCCTCCCCTGACCTGATGTACTGTGGCCATAATGCATGGAAACACTCATCAAAAACATGAATATATTCTCTTGATAGACACTACACAACCCCAATCAAGGCAAAGTATACACAGTGCAGTGTCCAAAGAAATTCAAATAGGCATTTGATATGCCAAGCATATACAGGTGAGCAAGATACACCCAAGGAAAAAAGGTTTACTTCCCTTTAACTGCATGCTCTCATATCGCCTCGACGCGTTTCCCCTTCCAAGATACAAGGATCATCAGGAGGCTAAGGATCAAGAATATCATATGTAGATGGAGTGGTGATCCATGGCTGTGCGCCCAGATCACAGGATGTCCGGGGTTTAAAAACCGGCGCCAATCAGAGTCACATGGACCCGGCAACCAATCAGATTCCTTGGCTACTCTGTCTCCAAAAATCACACTGCGCATGTCGCTTCTATTCCGGTCACAAGAGGTCCTTAGTTAGTCATTGCGCCTGCGTGCGCTCGTTCCAGCTGAGTAATTATGCAGGCTGTAAATCAGGAGGCGGCCAAAATCCCACTCCGCCCACATGAGCCACCACGGAGACGCCGTCCAATGATTACCGCGCCATCCCCGGGGCACAAATCAGACACCGGAGCTCAAGAGCTCCACCACGCATGTGCGCTCTGTTTCACAATAACAGCAGCGCGCTCACCATAGGAGCGATCATGGGAAAGGAACCCAGAAACAATGCCAGATAACTACCATCCATATCAGTATCGTAAAGATCCTGGTAGAGGTCACAATCTGCTATATTAAGGGGGCCGATACCGGAGGGAAGCATCCCTCCATAGGTATACACACCATCTGTTTATCTATATATACACACTAGTTTAAATGAATCCCTGAGGCTCTCATTATACCCACCCACTGGTCAAACCCATCATTAAATGAAAACCTGCGATCTATATGAGGGGGGGAGGGGAGGGGGGACAACCACTGAGCACTCATCACTCCTATTTTCAAACTCAACCCTATGCTTACCGGAAAGAATACATATATACCTCATCATAAAAGGATCAATTTCAAGGTTGATTTAGGAAACAGACTATAATTACCAAAGAATTTATAACCTGATGATACAGGTATTTATAAACCGTGTACCCCCTTTTACAGGGCAATGACGGAGGGGTCTCCAAGGGGATCATGTCAGTTATAATTTATCCTTGACAAATAAACAGTATCAAAATTAAAATTAACCAGACCAAATTATAAATGTAAATACAAAAACAAAAACAAAAAAGGGAACCTTTAGAGGAAGGGAGAAAATGTCAATCTGTCATTTAGCCCCAACGGGGCTTGTGTTTTAAGATAATGGATCCAGCGGGATTCCCTTTGCAGGATCCTTTTATCCAAATCACCCCCCCTAGGACCAGGCCTAATGACCTCCAGTATCACAAAGGAGATTGATTTATTATCCCCCCGATGGAACTCCCAGACGTGTCGGGCCAGGGGTGTATCCCTCTTATGTTTGATATCCCCCAGATGTTCACCGACACGTCTGCGAAGTTCTCTTGTGGTCTTACCCACATAATTCAATGGGCATTTGCATGTAGCCATATATACCACCCCACTGGTCTTGCAGTTGGAAAAATCTTTTATAGGGTATTTTCTACCTGTGTTTGCACTAACAAAACTTTTTGAAGGTACAATCCAGTTGCAATACTTGCAATCTCCACATCTAAAACAGCCTACAGGTCTCCTATCAAGCCAGGTGCCAGGGGGGGTAGGTCTCTGGTAATGGCTGTGAACCAATTGGTCCCTAAGCGAAACACCCCGTCTATATGTGATAGATGGGCGAGGGGCAATGTTTTCACAGATGTCAGGGTCTGCCAGGAGAATCCCCCAATGTTTCCGGAGTATACCGTGGATCCTTTCTGACTGGCAATCAAAAGTGCCAATAACTCGGATGATATCCTCACTTCTTTCTTTTGCCCTTGGCTGTAGGAGGGATTCCCTATCACTACACCGGGCATAATTAAAGGCCCCCCGTAACACCTCATCAGGGTAGCCCCTCTTCCGAAACCGTTCCCGTAAATCTCTTGACTGATCAAAGAAATCGTTCTTACTTGAGCAGTTTCTTCTCATGCGGAGGTACTGCCCTTTTGGGATGCCTCGTTTCAGCGGGGTTGGATGGGAACTGTCCCACCTCAAAAGACTATTCGTTGAGGTGGGTTTCCTATGTGTCTTAGAGGAAAGATGTCCACCGCCATCAACGGAAAAGGAGATATCCAAAAAGGAGAGTGAGGATTCATCAATTTCACTCGTAAATGCCAGACCAAATTCATTAATGTTGATCTCATTAATGAACCGATGGAAGTCCATTTTACTTCCTGACCAAATAATAAAAATATCATCGATGAATCTCCCCCAAAAATGGATCAATGGGATCCACCAGGGGGAGTCATCGGAAAAAATGACGCTTTCCTCCCACCAGCCCAGGAGCAAATTTGCATACGATGGGGCACAGGAACTCCCCATCGCGGTGCCCCTGTGCTGGTGGAAGTACTTGCCGTCAAAAATAAAATAATTGTGCGTCAAAATATAGGTCAGGAGTTCCAACACCAAGGTGTTATGGGCCTGCAGATACACTGCCCTTGAACGCAGATAGTATTGTACCGCTGCTATTCCCTTTAGGTGTGGTATCGAACTATAGAGGGCTTCCACATCAATGGATGCCAGAAACATCCCAGTTTCCACAGTAACTCCGTCAATTTTTGAAAGAAGATCGGAGGTGTCACGAATATACGATGGCAGGGTGAGAACAAAGGGTTTAAGGATTTCGTCGATGTAGATCCCCACATTTTGGGTAATTGACCCCACCCCAGATACTATGGGGCGCCCCCTAAGTGGGGGGTACCCCTTGTGAATCTTGGGGAGTGCGTAAAAAGTCGCTACCGTGGGTTTAATCGGTAGCATAAATTCATATTCACTCTTTGAGATCAGATGTGCTTCCAAAGCCTGATCCAGAATAACCGTAAGTTCAAGTAAAAAAGAACTAGTTGGGTCAGCCTTGAGTATCCCATAAGTAGTTTGATCGTCTAAAAGAGAACGACACATCGTACGGTAAGGTTCATGATCCATTACCACAAGGTTCCCACCCTTATCTGAAGGCTTTACAATGATGGACTGATTATTCTTAAGTAATCGCAAAGCCTCCCTCTCATCCTCATTAAGATTATAAGTGTCAATGCCACCGTGAATTCTAGCAATGTCGTCCTCCACTACTTTCAAAAAGATGTCAATGCTTGATAACTCATTAGACGGTGGTAACCTCTGGCTCTTATTTTTTAGTCCCGTAAACGGTCCCCATCCCCTATGACGTTCACCCTCTTCCAAGAGGTCCGTCAGGATATCAACCCCTTCCAAATCTGAAGCCTCAATCCCCAACTGCCTACACCTCTCCTGGTCGTTATTCTTAAAGAATTTTTTCCATTTTAATTTCCTACAGAAGAGGTTGATATCCTTTGTCCACATGAATTTATCAAATGACTGTGTGGGCACAAAAGATAACCCCCTTCTGAGTACTGATATCATTTCACCCGTGAGTGTACATGAGGAGAGATTTATCACCTGGGTGTCATTCAGGTTCTTTGATTGGACTGTTCCCGACTCCTGAGGTTGTAGGAATTGGGAACCCCTTTCTCTAAAAAAGAGGAAGAGGGGGCAGCCGATGAGGAGGACGTATGAGATGAGGTAGAGCCCATAGAGGGCTGTGGTGGATCATGAAAAGTTCTTGGATCCATGTTTGAACCATAAGAGGAATAATTTCCCCTTTGATTCCGCCATCTCTGTCTCCGTGGTGGTCTATTTATGAATCCCCTTCCTCTACTACGGTCTCCAATAAAAGAAGATCCAGTTCTCTCAGTATCAGAGTATTCTTGATCTGAGGAAGACACGTCCGTATACGGTTTTGGCTCAGTGATTGCAGTAAAATTATAAGCTCTTTTGACTTTAAAGTCATTAAAGTCACGCAAGAATTGCTTATGCTTGCGTTTCTTCAAGGTGGCTTGATATTTTTCAATGTTGTTCTGTAAGGAGGCCTCTTTTCTCCCAAAGTCAGGGTCCCCCTTCAATTCAAGGGCCTTTTTCCTCAAGGTATCTAATTTGGTCAATGATTCGTTATAATTGAGTTTTTCTTTATCAAGGAGCAGTTGCATAAATTTAAGCGAGGATGCTATTGATTCTCTTTCCCAGTTGGACAGGAACTCAGGGTCATGTAGTCTGGGGGCGGGATTGATGTTTATTCTTAACCCCCTAGGAACAATATTTTGTTTAATATAATTTTCTAGGGCTTTCACCTCCCACCAGGCCCTCAAGTTTTCTGAATAGAGGTCCTGTAAATCTCTAAATGTATTCCTTAAAGATGGTGAATTTAATCCTGAACTGCTGTCCTCGGTAGAGAAGGCTTGCACCGCGTCCTCTAGCCAACTATCAGCCCCAACAGATCCAGACAGGAAACCCGCCATAGAACAATCAGCAGAAACAATTTCAGTGTGGTCGGATTGAGTTCAATATACATAAACGGAATAACCTCAAATTCCAATTAAAAATGACTATCTTTATTGATATGTATTAAAAATAAAAAAACACCCCGTGATATTGCACACGTAGGGTCACATGAGAGGAGGAGCTGAAATATATGGGGTCCCTACAACTCCCTAGGGGGACCTTGCTCCTACCTGCCAACGGACGGTTTGACACCGTAACTGTTTTGGGCGCCCCCGTTCCACGTCGGCTGTCCCTCACTAAACCCTAACTAAATAGTGAATTAAATATAAATACACTCTTAGTGGCCACACAATGGTAGTCATGCATACAAGATATTAGTAATTTTCAATATATCTCATACTGTATTATGCTTTTAAAACATTGAAAAAGAAAAATAATTTTCTATATATGTCAGACTACTAATTGCTTCCAAGTCATTGAAAACAACTATACAGGACCAGAAAGAGGGGAATCACAACTGAACACAATGTGCACTATTCCGTCAGTTAGTAATTCCTCCCCTGTCCTGATGTACTGTGGCCATAATGCATGGAAACACTCATCAAAAACATGAATATATTCTCTTGATAGACACTACACAACCCCAATCAAGGCAAAGTATACACAGTGCAGTGTCCAAAGAAATTCAAATAGGCATTTGATATGCCAAGCATATACAGGTGAGCAAGATACACCCAAGGAAAAAAGGTTTACTTCCCTTTAATTGCATGCTCTCATATCGCCTCGACGCGTTTCCCCTTCCAAGATACAAGGATCATCAGGAGGCTAAGGATCAAGAATATCATATGTAGATGGAGTGGTGATCCATGGCTGTGCGCCCAGATCACAGGATGTCCGGGGTTTAAAAACTGGCGCCAATCAGAGTCACATGGACCCGGCAACCAATCAGATTCCTTGGCTACTCTGTCTCCAAAAATCACACTGCGCATGTCGCTTCTATTCCGGTCACAAGAGGTCCTTAGTTAGTCATTGCGCCTGCGTGCGCTCGTTCCAGCTGAGTAATTATGCAGGCTGTAAATCAGGAGGCGGCCAAAATCCCACTCCGCCCACATGAGCCACCACGGAGACGCCGTCCAATGATTACCGCGCCATCCCCGGGGCACAAATCAGACACCGGAGCTCAAGAGCTCCACCACGCATGCGCGCTCTGTTTCACAATAACAGCAGCGCACTCACCATAGCGATTCTGATATGGATGGTAGTTATCTGGCATTGTTTCTGGGTTCCTTTCCCATGATCGCTCCTATGGTGAGCGCGCTGCTGTTATTGTGAAACAGAGCGCGCATGCGTGGTGGAGCTCTTGAGCTCCGGTGTCTGATTTGTGCCCCGGGGATGGCGCGGTAATCATTGGACGGCGTCTCCGTGGTGGCTCATGTGGGCGGAGTGGGATTTTGGCCGCCTCCTGATTTACAGCCTGCATAATTACTCAGCTGGAACGAGCGCACGCAGGCGCAATGACTAACTAAGGACCTCTTGTGACCGGAATAGAAGCGACATGCGCAGTGTGATTTTTGGAGACAGAGTAGCCAAGGAATCTGATTGGTTGCCGGGTCCATGTGACTCTGATTGGCGCCGGTTTTTAAACCCCGGACATCCTGTGATCTGGGCGCACAGCCATGGATCACCACTCCATCTACATATGATATTCTTGATCCTTAGCCTCCTGATGATCCTTGTATCTTGGAAGGGGAAATGCGTCGAGGCGATATGAGAGCATGCAATTAAAGGGAAGTAAACCTTTTTTCCTTGGGTGTATCTTGCTCACCTGTATATGCTTGGCATATCAAATGCCTATTTGAATTTCTTTGGACACTGCACTGTGTATTCTTTGCCTTGATTGGGGTTGTGTAGTGTCTATCAAGAGAATATATTCATGTTTTTGATGAATGTTTCCATGCATTATGGCCACAGTACATCAGGACAGGGGAGGAATTACTAACTGACGGAATAGTGCACATTGTGTTCAGTTGTGATTCCCCTCTTTCTGGTCCTGTATAGTTGTTTTCAATGACTTGGAAGCAATTAGTAGTCTGACATATATAGAAAATTATTTTTCTTTTTCAATGTTTTAAAAGCATAATACAGTATGAGATATATTGAAAATTACTAATATCTTGTATGCATGACTACCATTGTGTGGCCACTAAGAGTGTATTTATATTTAATTCACTATTTAGTTAGGGTTTAGTGAGGGACAGCCGACGTGGAACGGGGGCGCCCAAAACAGTTACGGTGTCAAACCCTCCGTTGGCAGGTAGGAGCAAGGTCCCCCTAGGGAGTTGTAGGGACCCCATATATTTCAGCTCCTCCTCTCATGTGACCCTACGTGTGCAATATCACGGGGTGTTTTTTTATTTTTAATACATATCAATAAAGATAGTCATTTTTAATTGGAATTTGAGGTTATTCCGTTTATGTATATTGAACTCAATCCGACCACACTGAAATTGTTTCTGCTGATTGTTCTATGGCGGGTTTCCTGTCTGGATCTGTTGGGGCTGATAGTTGGCTAGAGGACGCGGTGCAAGCCTTCTCTACCGAGGACAGCAGTTCAGGATTAAATTCACCACCTTTAAGGAATACATTTAGACATTTACAGGACCTCTATTCAGAAAACTTGAGGGCCTGGTGGGAGGTGAAAGCCCTAGAAAATTATATTAAACAAAATATTGTTCCTAGGGGGTTAAGAATAAACATCAATCCCGCCCCCAGACTACATGACCCTGAGTTCCTGTCCAACTGGGAAAGAGAATCAATAGCATCCTCGCTTAAATTTATGCAACTGCTCCTTGATAAAGAAAAACTCAATTATAACGAATCATTGACCAAATTAGATACCTTGAGGAAAAAGGCCCTTGAATTGAAGGGGGACCCTGACTTTGGGAGAAAAGAGGCCTCCTTACAGAACAACATTGAAAAATATCAAGCCACCTTGAAGAAACGCAAGCATAAGCAATTCTTGCGTGACTTTAATGACTTTAAAGACAAAAGAGCTTATAATTTTACTGCAATCACTGAGCCAAAACCGTATACGGACGTGTCTTCCTCAGATCAAGAATACTCTGATACTGAGAGAACTGGATCTTCTTTTATTGGAGACCGTAGTAGAGGAAGGGGATTCATAAATAGACCACCACGGAGACAGAGATGGCGGAATCAAAGGGGAAATTATTCCTCTTATGGTTCAAACATGGATCCAAGAACTTTTCATGGTCCACCACAGCCCTCTATGGGCTCTACCTCAACTCATACGTCCTCCTCATCGGCTGCCCCCTCTTCCTCTTTTTTAGAGAAAGGGGTTCCCAATTCCTACAACCTCAGGAGTCGGGAACAGTCCAATCAAAGAACCTGAATGACACCCAGGTGATAAATCTCTCCTCATGTACACTCACGGGTGAAATGATATCAGTACTCAGAAGGGGGTTATCTTTTGTGCCCACACAGTCATTTGATAAATTCATGTGGACAAAGGATATCAACCTCTTCTGTAGGAAATTAAAATGGAAAAAATTCTTTAAGAATAACGACCAGGAGAGGTGTAGGCAGTTGGGGATTGAGGCTTCAGATTTGGAAGGGGTTGATATCCTGACGGACCTCTTGGAAGAGGGTGAACGTCATAGGGGATGGGGACCGTTTACGGGACTAAAAAATAAGAGCCAGAGGTTACCACCGTCTAATGAGTTATCAAGCATTGACATCTTTTTGAAAGTAGTGGAGGACGACATTGCTAGAATTCACGGTGGCATTGACACTTATAATCTTAATGAGGATGAGAGGGAGGCTTTGCGATTACTTAAGAATAATCAGTCCATCATTGTAAAGCCTTCAGACAAGGGTGGGAACCTTGTGGTAATGGATCATGAACCTTACCGTACGATGTGTCGTTCTCTTTTAGACGATCAAACTACTTATGGGATACACAAGGCTGACCCAACTAGTTCTTTTTTACTTGAACTTACGGTTATTCTGGATCAGGCTTTGGAAACACATCTGATCTCAAAGAGTGAATATGAATTTATGCTACCGATTAAACCCACGGTAGCGACTTTTTACGCACTCCCCAAGATTCACAAGGGGTACCCCCCACTTAGGGGGCGCCCCATAGTATCTGGGGTGGGGTCAATTACCCAAAATGTGGGGATCTACATCGACGAAATCCTTAAACCCTTTGTTCTCACCCTGCCATCGTATATTCGTGACACCTCCGATCTTCTTTCAAAAATTGACGGAGTTACTGTGGAAACTGGGATGTTTCTGGCATCCATTGATGTGGAAGCCCTCTATAGTTCGATACCACACCTAAAGGGAATAGCAGCGGTACAATACTATCTGCGTTCAAGGGCAGTGTATCTGCAGGCCCATAACACCTTGGTGTTGGAACTCCTGACCTATATTTTGACGCACAATTATTTTATTTTTGACGGCAAGTACTTCCACCAGCACAGGGGCACCGCGATGGGGAGTTCCTGTGCCCCATCGTATGCAAATTTGCTCCTGGGCTGGTGGGAGGAAAGCGTCATTTTTTCCGATGACTCCCCCTGGTGGATCCCATTGATCCATTTTTGGGGGAGATTCATCGATGATATTTTTATTATTTGGTCAGGAAGTAAAATGGACTTCCATCGGTTCATTAATGAGATCAACATTAATGAATTTGGTCTGGCATTTACGAGTGAAATTGATGAATCCTCACTCTCCTTTTTGGATATCTCCTTTTCCGTTGATGGCGGTGGACATCTTTCCTCTAAGACACATAGGAAACCCACCTCAACGAATAGTCTTTTGAGGTGGGACAGTTCCCATCCAACCCCGCTGAAACGAGGCATCCCAAAAGGGCAGTACCTCCGCATGAGAAGAAACTGCTCAAGTAAGAACGATTTCTTTGATCAGTCAAGAGATTTACGGGAACGGTTTCGGAAGAGGGGCTACCCTGATGAGGTGTTACGGGGGGCCTTTAATTATGCCCGGTGTAGTGATAGGGAATCCCTCCTACAGCCAAGAGCAAAAGAAAGAAGTGAGGATATCATCCGAGTTATTGGCACTTTTGATTGCCAGTCAGAAAGGATCCACGGTATACTCCGGAAACATTGGGGGATTCTCCTGGCAGACCCTGACATCTGTGAAAACATTGCCCCTCGCCCATCTATCACATATAGACGGGGTGTTTCGCTTAGGGACCAATTGGTTCACAGCCATTACCAGAGACCTACCCCCCCTGGCACCTGGCTTGATAGGAGACCTGTAGGCTGTTTTAGATGTGGAGATTGCAAGTATTGCAACTGGATTGTACCTTCAAAAAGTTTTGTTAGTGCAAACACAGGTAGAAAATACCCTATAAAAGATTTTTCCAACTGCAAGACCAGTGGGGTGGTATATATGGCTACATGCAAATGCCCATTGAATTATGTGGGTAAGACCACAAGAGAACTTTGCAGACGTGTCGGTGAACATCTGGGGGATATCAAACATAAGAGGGATACACCCCTGGCCCGACACGACTGGGAGTTCCATCGGGGGGATAATAAATCAATCTCCTTTGTGATACTGGAGGTCATTAGGCCTGGTCCTAGGGGGGGTGATTTGGATAAAAGGATCCTGCAAAGGGAATCCCGCTGGATCTATTATCTTAAAACACAAGCCCCATTGGGGCTAAATGACAGATTGACATTTTCTCCCTTCCTCTAAAGGTTCCCTTTTTTGTTTTTGTTTTTGTATTTACATTTATAATTTGGTCTGGTTAATTTTAATTTTGATACTGTTTATTTGTCAAGGATAAATTATAACTGACATGATCCCCTTGGAGACCCCTCCGTCATTGCCCTGTAAAAGGGGGTACACGGTTTATAAATACCTGTATCATCAGGTTATAAATTCTTTGGTAATTATAGTCTGTTTCCTAAATCAACCTTGAAATTGATCCTTTTATGATGAGGTATATATGTATTCTTTCCGGTAAGCATAGGGTTGAGTTTGAAAATAGGAGTGGTGAGTGCTCAGTGGTTGTCCCCCCTCCCCTCCCCCCCTCATATAGATCGCAGGTTTTCATTTAATGATGGGTTTGACCAGTGGGTGGGTATAATGAGAGCCTCAGGGATTCATTTAAACTAGTGTGTATATATAGATAAACAGATGGTGTGTATACCTATGGAGGGATGCTTCCCTCCGGTATCGGCCCCCTTAATATAGCAGATCGTGACCTCTACCAGGATCTTTACGATACTGATATGGATGGTAGTTATCTGGCATTGTTTCTGGGTTCCTTTCCCATGATCGCTCCTATGGTGAGCGCGCTGCTGTTATTGTGAAACAGAGCGCGCATGCGTGGTGGAGCTCTTGAGCTCCGGTGTCTGATTTGTGCCCCGGGGATGGCGCGGTAATCATTGGACGGCGTCTCCGTGGTGGCTCATGTGGGCGGAGTGAGATTTTGGCCGCCTCCTGATTTACAGCCTGCATAATTACTCAGCTGGAACGAGCGCACGCAGGCGCAATGACTAAGGACCTCTTGTGACCGGAATAGAAGCGACATGCGCAGTGTGATTTTTGGAGACAGAGTAGCCAAGGAATCTGATTGGTTGCCGGGTCCATGTGACTCTGATTGGCGCCGGTTTTTAAACCCCGGACATCTTGTGATCTGGGCGCACAGCCATGGATCACCACTCCATCTACATATGATATTCTTGATCCTTAGCCTCCTGATGATCCTTGTATCTTGGAAGGGGAAACGCGTCGAGGCGATATGAGAGCATGCAATTAAAGGGAAGTAAACCTTTTTTCCTTGGGTGTATCTTGCTCACCTGTATATGCTTGGCATATCAAATGCCTATTTGAATTTCTTTGGACACTGCACTGTGTATACTTTGCCTTGATTGGGGTTGTGTAGTGTCTATCAAGAGAATATATTCATGTTTTTGATGAGTGTTTCCATGCATTATGGCCACAGTACATCAGGACAGGGGAGGAATTACTAACTGACGGAATAGTGCACATTGTGTTCAGTTGTGATTCCCCTCTTTCTGGTCCTGTATAGTTGTTTTCAATGACTTGGAAGCAATTAGTAGTCTGACATAAATAGAAAATTATTTTTCTTTTTCAATGTTTTAAAAGCATAATACAGTATGAGATATATTGAAAATTACTAATATCTTGTATGCATGACTACCATTGTGTGGCCACTAAGAGTGTATTTATATTTAATTCACTATTTAGTTAGGGTTTAGTGAGGGACAGCCGACGTGGAACGGGGGCGCCCAAAACAGTTACGGTGTCAAACCGTCCGTTGGCAGGTAGGAGCAAGGTCCCCCTAGGGAGTTGTAGGGACCCCATATATTTCAGCTCCTCCTCTCATTTGACCCTACGTGTGCAATATCACGGGGTGTTTTTTTATTTTTAATACATATCAATAAAGATAGTCATTTTTAATTGGAATTTGAGGTTATTCCGTTTATGTATATTGGACTCAATCTGACCACACTGAAATTGTTTTTGCTTCACAGCGGGAGAGCAACAACTTAAAAAATGGCCCAGGACATTCAGCAACAACCAACGACCTCACAGCAGGGGCCAGGTTGTTGCTGGATGTCACACTAAGCAACATCGCTAGAAAGTTGTGCATCAGCAGCGATGTTGCTAGCGATGTTGCTTAGTGTGACGGTACCTTAACTTTTGTTCCTCTTGAATTATCTCTTTATTCTCTGCTGCTCTTTGTTTACATTTTGCTCCAGTAAACATAACCACTCCCTGTGCAAAACCTCACAGTCAGAGTTTGCACCACCTGGCCTCAGTGTCCAGCCTGGCCCCCTGCCCACCCCCAGCACACACATTCCCTGTCAGCATTCTGCCCCAGCAGCTGACCTGTTATCACTCTAGCAATGGAAATAACAGCCCCACATCGGGCTCTGCACCGCACATACACACACACACACACCCACAACACACGCACGCACACATTGGGCTCTGCGCCACACACAACACATGCATGCACACATCGGGCTCTGCGCCACACACACACACACACAACACACGCACACATTGGGCTCTGTACCACACACACACAACACACGCACGCACGCAAACATCGGGCTCTGCGACACACACACACACACTCATCGGGCTCTGCACCCCACACCACATCAGGCTCTGCAACCCTCCCCCCCCCCCCACACACACACACACACACGGCGCTCTGTACCGACCCCCCCCTCACCATCGTTCTGTACTGACCCTTTCCCCCATAGGGAACACATGTAGGCTACATTCAAATGACCGTTCCGTTTTTGCGGTCCGCAAAAACGGTCCATTTTTTCATGGATACATCCGTGTGTCATCCGTTTGCCTTCCATTTTTTTGCGGACCGCAAAAAAATGGAAGCAGCAAGAAAGATAAATAGATGAGTAGATATAGAGATGAATAGATAGAGACAGAGAGATAGAGGGATGAATGAATGAATAGAGGGATAGTGTTAGGGCCAGGTGGACGGGCAGACCCAGGAGGTGGATCCACTGGGCTGAACACCTCACCGAGGGCAAGGTGCCCGGTAGCCGGAGCACTACGGGTAGCAGGACAGTCCGTTCAGAGGAGTGGAGTGAAGAAGTCCCTGGGACCACGGGGTCTCTGAAGGTAGTCCGGGTGACGGAGCTCAGGTTCGGAGGCCGAGATGACGTCAGGCAGAGTCCGGAACCAATGGAGCGAGAAGATGGGTCACCACAGGGATCGGAGATGGTATGAACTGACGGGATGGCAGACAGTCACCGTTCGGGGTTCGGGTATCGTCAGGACCGGTTGGCGAGGCAGGAGCGGCTCTACGAGAGAGATAGGTAAGTATACCATAAGACACAAGGAGACCTGACTTCTAGCTTGGCAAACACGAAGAACAGGCCCCGCCCACTTGGAAAGGATCCCCCTATATACCCTGTACCTGATTCTTCAATATCCTGTTGGAGGACACTGGCCCTTTAAGAGAGGGTCAATGACCGCGCGCACGCCCTAATGCGCATGCGCGAGGCCCGGGTGCCAGAAGCCAGAGCAGGGAGCGGTGCACAGGAGGCTGGAGCAGAGTTGCCGACAGGCGCCGGGAGCAGGGACCGGGCTGCCTGGGGACCGCAGGTGATGGGGCATGGAGGCTGTGGAGCGGGGGATGCCTGGCAGAGGAGCCGGGGAGCGTGGCAGGGGAGCCGGAGAGCATGGCAGGGGAGCCGGGGAGCGTGACAGGGGAGCCGGGGAGCGTGACAGATAGATAGATAGAATCATAGATAGGTAGGTAGGTAGGGAGATAGATAGATAGATAGATAGATGGATAGATAGAATCATAGATAGATGATAAAGACATATAATGTCCTACCCCCCTGCATATTCTAAGCTAGCACCCTTTAGTGACTTTCATGTGGCACTAAAGGGTGCTTAGCCTTGTATTTATCCAAAAAATAAATAAAAAATTTAAAAAAGAAAACGACGTGGGGTCCCCCATACTTTTGTAGCCAGCTAGGGTAAATCAGACGGCTGCAGTCTCCAGACCACAGCTGGCAGCTTCATCTTTGCTGGTAATCCAAACAGAGGGCACCCCATGCTGTTATTTTTAAATTAAATAAATAATTTAAAACAAAAAACATGGGGTCCCCCCCAAACTGGATCACCAGCCAAGGTAAAGCGGACAGCTGTCGTCTGGTATTCTCAGACTAGGGAGGTCCACTGTTATTGGACGAGGTCCACTGTTATTGGACACTCCCCAGGCTAAAAATAGCAGGCTACAGCTGCCCCAGAAGTGGCGCATCCATTGGATGTGCCAATCCTGGTGCTTCGCCCCAACTCATCCCGTGCCCTGGTGCGGTGGCAAACGGAGTA
The DNA here is from genome assembly GCF_048569485.1 of Anomaloglossus baeobatrachus. Taxonomy (NCBI): domain Eukaryota; kingdom Metazoa; phylum Chordata; class Amphibia; order Anura; family Aromobatidae; genus Anomaloglossus; species Anomaloglossus baeobatrachus. The sequence goes on along the minus strand of NC_134355.1, from coordinate 281,442,648 downwards.
ATATATGGGGTTGATGCCAGATGTGTAATGTCACCTGGCATCAAGACCTGGGGTTAGTGATGTCACGGCGTCTATCAGATGCCTGACATCACGAACCCAGTCAGTAATAAAAAAAATAGACAACAAAAAAAAAGTTTTATTTGAAAAAACACTCCCCAAAACATTCCCTCTTTTGCCAATTTATTGAAAAATCCAGGTCCGGTGTAATCCAATAAGGGGGTCCCACGACAATCCATACCATAGTCAATGTCCCAGTCAATGAAGAACAGAATGTTCCCCATTGGCTGGGAGAGTAATGCAGTGACCTGAGCTAACATCAATAGCCCAGGTCACTGCAGGGGATGACGAGCGCTGCTGCCAGGAGGTTAGATAAGATCATTACCTGCAATGGCGATCTTCCTTTCACTCCTGTCAGCGCTGTCACTGACTTCTATGCCCACCGCGTTCTCAGCAGTATCGCCCGTGATGTCACCGCTAGTGACGTGAGAACACAGCGGGCATAGAAGGCAGTGACAGCGCTGACAGGAGTGAAAGGAAGATCGCCACTGCAGGTAATGATGTCATCTAACATCCTGATGGCAGCGATCGTCATCCCCATGGCTGCCTGCACTGCAGGGTGAAAAGCTGCTAAGCCTGCAGTGCGAGCAGCCGAGGGGCTGGAGCGGGACACAGACTGCACGGGCACTCCTGCTCTCCTGAGCAGGGGGCCTGGTGCTGGCAGTGACCCCATGGGCGGGGAGAGTACGCGGTACAGGGGAATGTTTGGTAGGGTGCAGGGAAGGGGGGCGGGGAATCACGCACTGTAGCCACCCAGCAGGGCGGCAACAAGTGGTTCCAGATTTGCATGTCAACATGGTCCTGCCCATGTTGACATGAAATGACCGGAAGCAGCAAAATCGCGGCAGGAGCGGTCACATGACCGCTCTATGAGTGCTCACTATCTACTTACCTGCCCCAATGTAGCCCAATAGGGTAATAATAAAAAAAAGTCAAAATAAGCCGGATAACCCCTTTAAGATAGGCCATCAATATCTAATTCACAAACAAAAAGCAGATATCCAGTGGATCACGGGCTGTTTTTTTCTTAAAAAGTAGCTTTTATTGCTTACAGTTAAAATCCATTGCAGATGGTATCCGGCGGACAAAGGGTACAGTGTGGATAAGACTTTATGACACTGTGATGTTGAAACGCGTTGGATGAACTTTATGCACTGTACCCTTTGTCCGCTGGATACCATCTGCGATGGATTTTAACTGTAAGCAATAAAAGCTACTTTTTAAGAAAAAAACAGCCTGTGATCCGCTGGATATCTGCTTTTTGTTTGTGATTTGCACGTCCTTGCCAAGGACTTTCTGTGCCGGATCTAGTGTCAAATCCTGAATGTTCTACAGTCATAGCCAAAAGTTTTGAGAATGCTACAAATATTAATTTTTACAAAGTCTACTGCTTAAGTTTTCCTAATGGCAATTTGCATATACTCCAGAATGTCATAAAGAGTGATCAGCTTAACAGCAATTACTTGCAAAGTCAATATTGGCTAACAAAATTAACTTTAACCCCCAAAACACATTTCAACATCATTGCATTCCTGCCTTAAAAGGAACAGCTAACATTGTTTTAGTGATTGTTCCATTAACACAGGTGTGGGTGTTCATGAGATCAGGGTTGGCGATCAATCAGTCATGATTAAGTAAGAATGACACCACTGGACACTTTAAAAGGAGGCTGGTGCTTGGTATCATTGTTTCTCTTCAGTTAACCATGGTTATCTCTAAAGAAACGCGTGCAGCCATCATTGCTCTGCACAAAAATGGCCTAACAGGGAAGAGTATCGCAGCTACAAAGATTGCACCTCAGTCAACAATCTATTGCATCATCAAGAACCTCAAGGAGAGAGCTTCCATTGTTGCCAAAAAGGCTCCTGGGCGCCCAAGAAGGACCAGCAAACGCCAGGACCATATCTTAAAACTGTTTCAGCTGCGGGATCGGACTACCAGCAGTGCCGAGCTAGCTCAGCAATGGCAGCAGGCTGGTGTGAGTTTTTCTGCACGCACTGTGAGGCGGCGACTCTTTGAGCAAGGCCTGGTTTCAAGGAGGGCAGCAAAGAAGCCACTTCTCTCCAGAAAAAACATCAGGGACCAACTGATATTCAGCAAAAGGTACAGGGAGTGGACTGCTGAGGACTGGGGTAAAGTCATTTTCTCAGATGAATCCCCTTTTCGATTGTTTGGGACATCTGGAAAACAGCTTATTAGGAGAAGAAGAGGTGAGCACTACCACCAGTCTTGTCTCATGCCAACTGTTAAGCATCCTGATACGATGCATGTGTGGGGTTGCTTCTCAGCCAAGGGATTCGGCTCACTCACAGTCTTGCTTAAAAACACAGCCATGAATAAAGAATGGTACCAGAATGTCCTCCAAGAGCAACTTCTCCCAACTGTCCAAGAGTAGTTTGGCGCCCAACAATGCCTTTTCCAACATGATGGAGCACCTTGCTATAAAGCAAAGGTGATCACTAAATGACTTATGGAACAAAACAAAGAGATTTTGGGTCCATGGCCTGGAAACTCCCCAGATCTTAATCCCATTGAGAACTTGTGGGCAATCATCAAGAGACGGGTGGACAAACAAAAACCAACAAATTCTGGCAAAATGCAAGCATTGCTTATGCAAGAATGGACAGCTATCAGTCAGGATTTGGTCCAGAAGTTGATTGAGAGCATGCCAGGGAGAATTGCAGAGGTCCTGAAGAAGAAGGTTCAACACTGCAAATATTGACTTGCTGTATTAACTCATTCTAACTGTCAATATAACCTTTTGGTACTCATAATATGATTGCAATTATATTTTTGTATGTGATGTGAACATCAGACAAACACAAATAAAAACCAGAGGGCAACAGATCATGTGAAAATATAATTTTGGTGTCATTCTCAAAACTTTTGTCCATGACTGTACAAGCAGAGAGCTGGACTGCATATTGTTTGATTAATATCTAATTGGTTGGTGTGTGACACCCGACACTCCTGCTGATCAGTTGTTACTAATGTTGGTACCAGTGGGAAGTTGTTGGATGACAGAAACTCCGTATTTTCCATAGTTCCAATTAATAGTGGGTATATCTGCATACCTCCCAACCGTCCCAGATTCTGCAGGACTGCTTCCATTTTAGAGGTGTGTCCCACAGTCCAGCGGCTTCCGGCTCCTCCCCTCAGTGCAGTGAATAAATTAAATTCTCACTGCTCTGATTTACCGGGACGGCGACTCGAATTCGTGAACTCATTGTCTATAGGCAGCTGCTCTACTCATTGAGCCACTGCCTGTAATGAAAAACAGAGGAAGATTTGGTAATCTTGATCTCTGTATTGCAGTAGAGAAACCAGAAGCAGATTATTCAGCTACAAAGATAGATAGATGGAGGGATAGATAGATAGAAAGATAGATAGATAGATAAATGGATAGATAGATAGATAGAGGGATGGATAGATAGAAAGATGGATAGATAGATAGATAGATACATGATAGATATATCATAGTTAAATAATAGACAGAGGGATAGATATATAATTTGACACATCGTACTCTGATGAACCCTTAATTAAGGCATTATAAATGTTTGAAGTCACTCATTTCACTTCTATTGAGTGAAGCCGAGCATGTTTAGTCTCTATTACCACCAACACCAGACAATCTCACAGCACGCGCTCTGCACGATTTGAGGATTCACATCTCTGCACTCACTTAAGGCTGCTTTACACGTAGCAACATCACTAGCGATGTCGCTCGTGAAAGCACCCGCCCCCGTCATTTGTGCATTACGGGCAAATCGCTGCCTGTGGGGCACAATATCGCTAGTACCCGTCACACGTACTTACCTTCCTAGCGACGTCGCTTTGGCCAGCGAACAACCTCATTTCTAAGGGGGCGGTTCATGCGGCGTCACAGCGACGTCACACAGCAGGCGTCCAATAGAAGCGGAGGGGCGGAGAGCAGCTGCATGAAAGTCACTCCCACCTTGTTGCAGGAGGACGCCGGTACGGTGTTGTTCTTCGTTCCCGGGGTGTCACATGTAGCGATGTGTGCTGCCTCAGGAACGACAAACAACCTGCGTCCTGCACTAGCAACGATTTTTTTAAAATGAACAACGTGTCAACGATCAACGATTAGGTGAGTATTTTTGATTGTTAACACTCGCTCATAGGTGTCACATGCACCGACATTGCTAACGATGCCGGATGTGCATCACAAATTCCGAAATATCGTTAGCGATATCATTGCGTGTAAAGCCCCATTTAGTGACTGCAGACATTAGTAATAAGTCTGGACAACCTATATTAGATTGGCGTGTGCAACACTAGTCTTTGGCCCCAATTTTTTGTTATTCAGTTTTGTACACCACGAGTAGAGATGAGCGAACCGGTCGCGGTTCGGCTCGAGGTCGGTTCGCCGAACGGAGGTCCCGTTCGAGTTCGGTTCGTCGAACGTTCGACGAACCAAACTCGAACCGCATAGGAAACAATGGCAGGCATTCACAAACACATAAAAACACCGAGAAAACACCTTCAAAGGTGTCCAAAAGGTGACAAACAACTCACAACACAACAAAAACACATGGGAAAGTGACAAGAACAAATTCTCATGCGAAAATAAAAGAGCGTAACGAGGAAAAAGAGGACGAGACACAGATATAGGCATGGCACGCCCTTCTAAAATCATGTAAAACACCGCAAGGTGTCTCCCTTTTTTCCAAAAATTGGGCCCCACACACACCCACCCATTCAGTGGCAGCACTTGTGGCCTAGTTGTACACTTTACAGCTAGATTTGCATAAAGCACATTCAAAAATACGCCATTCTTAACTGTCCCCAGGATGACACCGGGGTAGGTAGCAAAGTTTTTGCTGAACCATGACTTGTTCATCTTGGCTCCTTTTAAAAAACAATGTAAGCAAGGGTTACTCCAAGCGGAGTCTCCCTTTTTTTCCAAAAATTGTGCTCCACACACACCCACCCATTCAGTGTCAGCACTTGTGCCCTAGTTGTACACTTCACAGCTAGATTGGCATCAAGCACATTCAAAAATACGCCATTCTTAACCGTCCCCAGGATGACACCGGGGTAGGTAGCAAAGTCTTTGCTGAACCATGACTTGTTCATCTTGACTCCTTTTAAAAACAATGTAAGCAAGGGTTACTCCAAGCGGAGTCTCCCTTTTTTCAAAAAATTGGGCCACACAGCCACCCCATCAGTGGCAGCACTTGTGCCCTAGTTGCAAACAGGATGTTTTGATTTGCATCAAGCACATTCAAAAATACGCCATAATTAACCGTCCCCAGGATGACACCGAAGTAGGTAGCAAAGTCTTTCCTGATCCCAGCTCTGTTCATCTTGGCTCCTTTTTAAAAACACTGTAAGCAAGGGTTACTCCAAGCGGAGTCTCCCTTTTTTTCCAAAAATTGTGCCCCACACACACCCACCCATTCAGTGTCAGCACTTGTGCCCTAGTTGTACACTTCACAGCTAGATTGGCATCAAGCACATTCAAAAATACGCCATTCTTAACCGTCCCCAGGATGACACCGGGGTAGGTAGCAAAGTCTTTGCTGAACCATGACTTGTTCATCTTGGCTCCTTTTAAAAACAATGTAAGCAAAGGTTACTCCAAGCGGAGTCTCCCTTTTTTCAAAAAATTGGGCCACACAGACACCCCATCAGTGGCAGCACTTGTGCCCTAGTTGCAAACAGAATGTTTTGATTTGCATCAAGCACATTCAAAAATACGCCATAATTAACTGTCCCCAGGATGACACCGGGGTAGGTAGCAAAGTCTTTCCTGATCCCAGCTCTGTTCATCTTGGATCATTTTTAAAAAACACAGCAAGCAAGGGTTACTCCAAGCGGAGTCTCCCTTTTTTTCCAAAAATTGTGCCCCACACACACCCACCCATTCAGTGGCAGCACTTGTGCCCTAGTTGTACACTTCACAGCTAGATTGGCATCAAGCACATTCAAAAATACGCCATAATTAACCGGTCCCAGGATTACCCCGGGGTAGGTAGCAAAGTCTTTCCTGATCCCAGCTCTGTTCATCTTGGCTCCTTTTAAAAACAATGTAAGCAAAGGTTACTCCAAGCGGAGTCTCCCTTTTTTCAAAGAATTGGGCCACACAGACACCCCATCAGTGGCAGCACTTGTGCCCTAGTTGCAAACAGGATGTTTTGATTTGCATCAAGCACATTCCAAATCCACAAGCATTTACTCTCCCCAGGATGACACAGGGGTAGTAAATTACTTGTGGATCCATGACTTGTTCATTTTGATGAACGTTAGTCTGTCCACATTGTCACTGGGCAGACGTGTGCACTTATCTGTCAGCACACACCCAGCAGCACTGAAGATACGTTCAGAGACAACGCTGGCAGCTGGACACGACAAAATCTCCAAGGCGTAAGTGGAGAGCTCTGGCCATTTTTCAAGATTTGAAGCCCAAAATGAGCAAGGCTCCATTTGCAAAGTCATGGCATCGATGTTCATTTGGAGATACTCCTGTATCATCCTCTCCAGTCGTTGACTATGTGTTAGACTTGTTGTCTCTGTTGGCCTTGCAAAGGAGGGTCTAAAAAAATTATGAAAAGATTCCATAAAATTGCTGTTACCAGCACCAGATACAGTCCTACTGGTATGGGTAGACTGTTGAAGATGACGAGACCGTCCCATGTTTGTCAAATTACAACTGGGAGATTCACACCCTGCACCTGCACGGTTGTTTGGTGGAAAAGCCGAGCTAAGATCGAGTAACAGCTTCTGCTGATACTCCTGCATACGTGCGTCCCTTTCTATTGCTGGAATTATGTCACAAAATTTGGACTTGTACCGGGGATCTAATAGTGTGGCAAGCCAATAGTCATCATCACTTCTAATTTTGACAATACGAGAGTCATGTTGGAGGTAGTGCAGCAAGAAAGCACTCATGTGTCTTGCGCAGCCATGCGGACCAAGTCCACGCTGTGTTTGTGGCATAGAGGTGCTAACCGTTCTTTCTTCCTCTGACATCTCCCCCCAACCTCTTTCAACTGAAATTTGACCAAGGTCTCCCTCATCCGCTGAGTCTTCCATGTCCATGGACAGTTCATCCTCCATTTTTTCATGTTCTCCTGCACCTTCCTCAACATTTCGCCTGCTCCCATGCGCCCTTGTTGATCCCTGTCCCCCATGGTCCCATGCCTGCCGCGTTGGTGATGATGAACGTCTGGACCTTGGTGATGTTGTTGTGTCTTGCTCATATGAATCCTCCTGTAGTTCCTCCCCTTCCTGTTGTACCACCCCCTGACTCCGAATAGTGTTTAGCGTGTGCTCCAGCATGTAAATGACTGGAATTGTCATGCTGATAATGGCATTGTCAGCGCTAAACATATTCGTCGCCATGTCGAAACTGTGCAGAAGGGTGCATAGGTCCTTGATCTGAGACCACTCCATCAGGGTGATCTGCCCCACCTCTGCATCTCGTTAGCCCAGGCTATACGTCATGACGTATTGCACCAGGGCTCGGCAGTGCTGCCACAGTCGCTGTAACATGTGGAGAGTCGAATTCCAGCGTGTCGGCACATCGCATTTCAGGCGATGAACCGGCAGGCCGAAAGACTTCTGGAGCGATGCAAGTCGCTCAGCTGCGGCGCTTGAACGGCGGAAGTGAGCAGACAGTTTTCGTGCCCTGTTCAGAAGGCCATCTAGGCCGGGATAGTGTGTTAAAAATTGCTGGACAACAAGGTTCAACACGTGAGCCATACAAGGTACGTGTGTCACCTTGCCCAGGCGAAGGGCCGCACCCAGGTTTGCAGCATTGTCGCACACGGCCTTACCAGGCTGCAGGTTGAGTGGAGACAACCATTTACGAAACTCACTTGCAAGAGCTGACCACAACTCCTCAGCTGTGTGACTCTTATTTCCAAGACATTTCAAGGTAAAGACTGGCTTATGCCGTTGAACTCTGCTGCCAGCATAGTAAGGAGGTGTGTGGGTTTCCTTGTGCGCAGTTACAACGCAGGTGGCCTGATCACACAGGCTTGGGGCGGAGGTGGAGGACCCAGATGAGGTTGAGGAGGCAGAAGCAGTGGAGGAACGTCTACATACAGAGGATTGACGCACAAGTCATGGCGATGGCAAGACTTGTTCAGCAGACCCTTCTCCATCTAACACCATAGTTACCCAGTGCCCAGTCAGCGAGATGTAACGCCCCTGTCCATGCTTACTGGTCCAAGTATCGGTGATGAAATGCATCCTGTCACACACTGAGTTTCTCAAGGAAGCAGTGATGTTCTGTGCAACATGCTGGTGTAACGCAGGCACACCTTTCTTGGAGAAGTAGTGGCGACTAGGCATCTGGTACTGGGGCACATCAACTGACATAAGGTCTCGAAAATCCTCTGTGTCCACCAGGCAGAAAGGCAGCATTTCGGTAGCAAAGAGCTTACAGTGGGTGAAAGTCAACCTCTTAGCTTTGTCATGGCTCGGAGGAAATGGCCTTTTATTGGTCCACATCTGAGGGACCGAGATGTGGCTGGTGTTTGGAGATGGTGTGGAGAAAGGTGTCCCTGGAAAACTGCAGGTCTGTGATGAAAGTGCAGGCGGAGACATGATGTTGCCTCCATCCAAAGATGGCCTTTTATTTGTCCACATCTGAGGGACAGAGATCTGGCTGCTGTGTGTAGACGGTGTTGAGTAGGGTGTCCCTGGAAAAATGCAGGTTTGTGAGGAAAGTGCAGTCGGAGACATGATGTTGCCTTCATCCAACGTTGGTGCTATCGATGTCTGAGAGAGCTGTACACATGCACTTGTTTCCCCTTCCAAACCAACTGATGACCTACCAAGCAAACTGCCTGTTGCGGTTACAGTGGTGGAAGTTGTGCGTGGAAAACCAGGTGTGACAGCTGTCCTCACAGTCCTAGAAGATGAAGAGCACGCGGATGCACTGGAAGGGGCAGGCCATGGATGGTTCGCTCCGCTAGGCCGCATTGCAGCACGGTGACCTTCCCACTGGGACCTATGATATTTATTCATGTGACGATTCATGGAAGAAGTTGTCAAACTGTTGAGGTTTTGACCTCTACTAACAGAATCATGACAAATTTTACACATCACATAATTTGGGCGATCTTTTTCTATGTCAAAAAAGGACCAGGCTAGGCAAGGCTTAGAGGGCATGCGACCTGCTGAGCCCCCCCGACTAGTGCTCAGAGGCAGAGTGGTGGCTGATGATGCAGTTGTAGACGTGCTACCAGTGCTCCGACTCTGTCCAGGAAGGCGCAAGGTAACTTCATCGTCGGTTGCATCCTCCTCCACCGCCTCTGTTGACCTCCTCGAGTGCCTGACTGTGGGTTGACAGTAGGTGGGATCTAGAACTTTCTTATCAATTGTTGTGTTTGCACTCCCCTTACCCTCAGACCGAGCCTGTTCTTGCCCTGACCGAATATTAAGTTGTCATCCCAATCTGGTATCTGCGTCTCATCGTCATCAGTATGTTCCTGATTGTGTATAACCACAGGTGTTACAGTTTGTGACAAAGGGTCAACATTATGCTAAGAAACTTGGTCCTCACGGCCTGAAACAGAGTCACAAAGGTTCTGGGCATCACTGCAAACCATTTCCTGGTCTGTACTCACTGTAGCTTGGGAGCAGACCTCTGATTCCCAGGCTATAGTGTGACTGAACAGCTCTGCAGACTCAGCCATCTCAGTTCCACCATACTGTGCAGGGCTGATGGAGGCTTCAGAGCTGGGAGAAATCAAGTTTGATTGGGATGACAACTCAGAGGACTGGTGTTTTTTGGATGCGGTACTTGAAGTGGCTGAGAGGGCACTTGTTGGACCACTTGAGATCCATTCAAGCATTTTCATTTTTTGCCCATCATCTACCTTTCTTCCTGTTGTTCGTGTCCGTAAAAAAGGGAGCACATCGGATTGTCCACGGTAAGTAGTAGACATCTTACTTTTGCTGGTAGATGGTCTATCTTCAGCAGATGTTAATGGAGCTTTGCCACCTTCCCCACGAACAAACCCTTTTTTTCCTTTTCCAACACGCCTCTTCTCCTTTCCACCAGCATCTGTCATTTTGCCACTCATGTTGATTGCGACAAGATTGTGCACTTAAAATGTGGTAGTAAAAATTGAGAGGTGGTGTAGATTGCAGCGGTGGTCTAGCTTTATTAACAGCAGAATAATAAAGAATAATTATCCCTGACAATGCAACTACGGCCCTTAAACTGGCAGCATAAATTGCTAGTATAATGGCTTAGTAACAATGAGTTTGAGTGTGCAATGCAGGCAGACGTGCTGCAAATATCTTTGCACTTGTGGGACGATACAGAAGTCCAACAGCCACGTTTAGGATGCCACTAAGTTTCCTCAGTGTTTGCTAGTATAATGGCTTAGTAACAATGAGTTTGAGTGTGCAATGCAGGCAGACGTGCTGCAAATATCTTTGCACTTGTGGGATGATACAGAAGTCCAACAGCCACGTTTAGGATGCCACTAAGTTCACTCAGTGTTTGCTAGTATAATGGCTTAGTTATAATGAGTTTGAGTGTGCAATGCAGGCAGACGTGCTGCAAATATCTTTGCACTTGTGGGACGATACAGAAGTCCAACAGCCACGTTTAGGATGCCACTAAGTACACTCAGTGTTTGCTAGTATAATGGCTTAGTAACAATGAGTTTGAGTGTGCAATGCAGGCAGACGTGCTGCAAATATCTTTGCACTACTGGGGCAATACAGCAGTCCAACAGCCACGTTTAGGATGCCACTAAGTTCACTCAGTGTTTGCTAGTATAGTGGCTTAGTAACAATGAGTTTGAGTGTACAATGCAGGCAGACGTACTGCAAATATCTTTGCACTTGTGGGATGATACAGAAGTCCAACAGCCACGTTTAGGATGCCACTAAGTACACTCAGTGTTTGCTAGTATAATGGCTTAGTAACAATGAGTTTTAATGTGCAATGCAGGCAGACGTGCTGCAAATATCTTTGCACTACTGGGGCAATACAGCAGTCCAACAGCCACGTTTAGGATGCCACTAGGTTCACTCAGTGTTTGCTAGTATAGTGGCTTAGTAACAATGAGTTTGAGTGTGCAATGCAGGCAGACGTGCTGCAAATTTCTTTGCACTTGTGGGATGATACAGAAGTCCAACAGCCACGTTTAGGATGCCACTAAGTACACTCAGTTTTTGCTAGTATAATGGCTTAGTAACAATGAGTTTGAGTGTGCAATGCAGGCAGACGTGCTGCAAATATCTTTGCACTACTGGGGCAATACAGCAGTCCAACAGCCACGTTTAGGATGCCACTAAGTTCACTCAGTGTTTGCTAGTATAGTGGCTTAGTAACAATGAGTTTGAGTGTACAATGCAGGCAGACGTACTGCAAATATCTTTGCACTTGTGGGATGATACAGAAGTCCAACAGCCACGTTTAGGATGCCACTAAGTACACTCAGTTTTTGCTAGTATAATGGCTTAGTAACAATGAGTTTGAGTGTGCAATGCAGGCAGACGTGCTGCAAATATCTTTGCACTACTGGGGCAATACAGCAGTCCAACAGCCACGTTTAGGATGCCACTAAGTTCACTCAGTGTTTGCTAGTATAATGGCTTAGTAACAATGAGTTGGAGTGTGCAAAGGGCAGGAGGGTACAGTGGCAGGGTTGTGGGTCTCTGGGTAGAGGAAAGGAAGCCTGCCTTTCTATCCCTCCTAATGGGGAAATGCAGCGAGGAAATCCCTGACCTTAGCTACACAGATGCTGTCATCTTGTGTAGCTGTTAAACTCTGTTTTCACGGACCTGTCACCTATGGCTCTGACCCTGCCGGTATGAGCCCTTAAAAGGACTAATAGAAAGTGCTATCCCTAAGCTGTCCAGCGCTGTGTATGGAGCGTATACAGCAGTATCGGCGATAGGAGCTGCGCCAGTGATGTCTGACACCAAGGACGCAGAAGGCAGATCATGGCGTGCTGGGGAAAATGTCCGGTTTTATAATGCAGGGACATGTGACATGGACATCCTATCACACATGCCGTTGCTTCTCTGGCTAAAAGTCCACTTAGCTGTGTGTGTGTCTGGGATTGGCTGACATGCTAGCCCGCCCCACTACACGCATGCGCTTAGGGAAGGAAGACAAGGAAAAAAAGAAAAAAAATGGCGATCGCCATTATACATACAGCAGTGATCTGAATGCGCTGTTCCCGCACACTATACACTGAAATGTCATAATAGTGTGAGTCACAGAGTGACTTACACTATTACAGCGGAAAGCCAGCTAGGAATTAGCTGTTTTTTTTGCTGCTAGAACCGTTCTCGAACGTATCTAGAACTATCGAGCTTTAGCAAAAAAGCTCGAGTTCTAGTTCGATCTAGAACAGCCCCCAAAATCACTCGAGCCACGAACTGGAGAACCTTGAACCACGAACCGCGCTCAACTCTAACCACGAGACATACAATATTCTGAATTCTAGAAAAATGCTTTAAGAATTAGGAGAGTACACAATGTTTTTGTCTAGGGCAGCGGACAGTTCCTGTAAAAGTGGTAAATACTAAAGCAGATAATTGCCCTGAGATTATGTTATTTCCTTTTCGACTGGTGCCCTAGTTTGCCAATATCAATACTTACACTATAATTACTAAATTCGCTGCCCGTGCCGCACAACATCGCGCAGACCCGTCACACATACTTACCTGCCCGGCGACGTCGCTGTGACCGGCGAACTGCCTTCTTTCTAAGGGGGCGGTCTGTGCGGCGTCACAGCGACGTCACTGAGCAGCCGCCCAATAGAAGCGGAGGGGCGGAGATGAGTGGCCGGAACATCCCGCCCACCTCTTTCCTTCCACATAGCGGCCGGGAGGCAGGTAAGGAGAGGTTCCTCGTTCCTGCGGCGTCACACATAGCGATGTGTGCTGCTGCAGGAGCGATGAACTACATCGTTACTGCTGCAGTAACGATAATCGAGAATGGACCCCCATGTCACCGATGAGCGATTTTGCACGTTTTTGCAACGATGCAAAATCGCTCATCGGTGTCACATGCAGCAACATCGCTAATGCGGCCGGATGTGCGTCACAAATTCCGTGACCCCAACGACTCCACATTAGCGATGTCGCAGCTTGTAAAGCCCCCTTAAGAATAAATAAATAACTAAAAAAATGACATAGCGCTTCGTGGTATTTCTGATTTTCAGTGCAGATAAAGCGGACAGCTACGGGCTGACACCCCCATCTGCCTGGCTTTACCTGACTGGTGATCAAAGTACTGGGGGTAAAGCTGGGCTCTACCGCTGGTATAGGGGAGGTGCTTAAGGGAAAAATGCTACAATGGTATGACAAATCCTAAGCACACAATCAATGCAAGAGGGTAATGCAAAAAGTGTGTTTATTATAGGATTACAAGCAAAAAGAAAATGCCACTACCAACAATGCCAAGCCAATGTTTCGGCCTGTGTTAGGCCTTTGTCAAGGTCTTGCGTTATGAGGGTCCCAGAGGTGTAGGCAGGAGGCCTCCCCATTTAATCTTTTTCCATAACCAGCTCCCCATTAATGACTAAGTATCCTCATTATTATGTCATCGCTCTCTTTTCTATATACTTCACACCTACCTCTCTCTATCGCTATACATTGCCCCTACTCAGCATCAATACCTCTTCACCACAGTAACATACATTCCCTCTGACATATCAATCCCTTCCCTATACACTCTAGTCCATTCCCCCTTTTTCACGTACCATGCATGCACATAACACGCGCTGCCACTTATATCATACATCTCCTATTATACCATACATCTCCTATTCACCGCCCCAAATGACGCAAGGCGCAAGCGCACACTTGTGTCGCTAGTTACGTTACACCACACACCCAGGGCTTCCACTCTTTCATTCTTCCCCCGCGATGACGTCACGCGCATGCGCACATAGTGCGCACGTATCACTTCCTCACTGGCCTATTCCCGCCTCTCCGCTGATGTCACACACATGCGCAGATGCACGCCCGCGTCACCACTGACATCACGCGCGCATGCGCATTAGCATCTATGACTCATACCAGGAAGTATCCTACAGCGTTTAAAAAGGCACTGCTCCATAGACCACACTGCCACATGCCTCCTGCCTGCACCTCTGGGACCTTGTGCTCTTAAGGTAACTGACATCACGCTATAAGCTCTTGACCTGCGTCTAGCTCCCTGGTTTCCTTGTATATAGTCACTTAATATTGTTTTATCCTATTTTCTCCACAGGCACTCTCTCTACTTCTCCACTAACCTCTTATGTCTCCTTGACTCTGGGTAAGTTACAAGCCATATACTATTCTCTATTTGCCTGTATACTTTTATGTCATCCATTACCTATTTTAAACCTGAGCTGCAATACCCAGATAGTAGCAGTTGCATTGTCTACTCCGATGCCTCCTCCTGGTTCTGCCCTCTAATTACTATACTCATGTTTGTCTCCTATGTATTACACTCCATGATCTGCCGAGTTTCTCCATGCCATATCCAGCCATCTCTTATGGATCAGAATTTGTAGGTACATTGTGTCACCGTATGTCCTACCAGCACATTCTTTCGATTGACAAGTACACCAGCGCGTGCTTGTAGTTACTATACGGCTTGCTTTATATTATACTTGTGGTGCTTATTTTTTTTATTTCTCTTCCCATTTAGCAAGTTGCTCTTGAAAAGCAAAACACCCTACCTATGGTTCGCTCCTTGGACGTTTAATCTGTCTATATCCACAGTTCCCTCAGGCCACACGCCTCCTGCCTGCACCTCTTGGACCCTGTCCCTATTTCTTGTGCTCTCAAGGCACTCTCTCTACCTCTCCACTAACCTCTTATGTCTCCTTGACTTTGGCAAGTTGCTCTTGAAAAGCAAAACGCCCTACCTATGGTTCGCTTCTTGGACATTTAATCTGTCTATATTCACAGTCCCCTCATAACGCAAGACCTTGACAAAGGCCTAACACAGGCCGAAACGTTGGCTTGGCTTTGCATTGTTGGTAGTGGCATTTTCTTTTTGCTTGTAATCCTTTAATAAACACACTTTTTGCATTACCCTCTTGCATTGATTGTGTGCTTAGGATTTGTCATATCATGGTGATCAAAACACGGCAGGAGCTCACACATTTTTTTAATTTTTTTTTTAAATAATTAAAAAAAAAATAATGGGCTTCCTGTATTTTGATTGCCAGCCAAAGTAAAGCCAGGCAGCTGGAAGCTGGGATTCTTAGCGTGGTGAGGCCCAAGCGTTCTGGGCCCCTACGATAAAAACTGCAACCCACAGCCACCTCTGGAAATGGCGCATTGTTTCTTAGTGCTATTTCCAGGCGCTTTACCCAGCTCATCCAATGGCCCTGATGGCAGTGGCACACTGGATAATAAAGGAGTTAATACCAGCTTTGTAGCTGGTACTAAGCCTGAAATTCATGGTGTCACGCCAAATTAGACATGGCCACCATGACTTTCTAGTAAACAGTAAAACAAAAACACAACACATAGAATTTTTTTATTAGAAATAAAACAAAAAAAACCATTTAGAGACTCCATTTTTATTATAAAAAAATCCTTAGTCTGACGTAGTCCACAGGACAACAATGTCAGCTCTGCTTCATCACTCTGTATAGACACATTTCTCCACAGAGCGAGAAGCAGGGAGAACCATGTCAGCTCTGCTTCATCGCTCTGTACAGAATGAATACCCCCGGAAGTTAACATGACCTTCCATGATGTCATTGCCATGTGACCAGTCTACAAGCCAATGTCTGTACAACATTCACACCAGACTGATCACATGGCTATGACATCACGGAAGGTCCTTTATTCAGTGGTGGTTACCCGGGGGCACAGCAATGATCAGACGCAGAGGAAGAAGCGGACAGTAAACAGAGTCTGCAGGATGTGTCGCAGGACCTGTAAGTATAATCATAATGTTTTTTAAAAATGTGCTTTTTTTTTTACAGCCCTTTGGACCTGAACTGGATCCGAACTGTAACACGAGCTTCCCAGAAGAGCTCATGTTTGGGATAGTGGACACAAACAATATGTGTTCGTGTTCATCCATCACTGCTAAGGAGGACTCTCTCCCAACATATATTGCAAACTATGAAGTGAACAGATCCTTGAAAGTATTTGGTAATTTAATGCCATCTAGCGCAATAGTAGAATACCTGCACACATATCTGCTAGCAGTTCTTCATCTTATGGGACTTTCCCATTATTTCAATCTCAAGATGTTTTTACTAATAATTTGCATAGAAGAAACATTTCTAAGCTGTTTCATAAAGTTCCTGGTTGGACAAAGAATGGGGTCTAAATATCCTGTGTTATATACATTTCAAGGTACATACACCATGTGCAGCAGATTTTAAATTCTTAGATAAATATCTTTAAACTTTATGTGAAACCATTAATAATGCAATAAAATAAACATAATCAATAGTCATAATCAAATTCTTAGATGTTCACCTCTGCTCACTAGCAATCTAGTAAAAAAAATCCAAAACAAAAACAAAAAACAAGATATGTGAATGTAAACTTTGTAAAAATAATGGTGGATTTGCATGTTGCAGATTTTGGCAAACACTTGGAGGCAAGAACATGGATTTCTACATGATCCATTAAGATAAGGCTGAGTAAACACCTTTATTCAAGAATTCCATTTTGTCTATTTTTTTCCATCTCTTTGATGTAAATGGAAGGATGAAGATTCCCTTGATTTAATAGAGTCCGTCTAGGTTCTCAGGTTCCATTATTTATCGTTTGTTACGAGGGAAAACATTAACACATCATACAGAACTTTACGAGGGGCTGCCGATGTCTTTGGCTTTGTGATCTATTTTTGTTTCTATGGTAATGATTGTTACATCACATGAAAGCCTTATGTGTCTAATATATGTCTTCAAAATTTTGTGTTTGCTTCTTGTGTCAACAGTGTTGTACATATGCGGGAAAACAAAATGGCGGAGTCTAATGCGATATTCACAGCAACTGAGAGCAGAGGAGTGATAAAATTCTTGTTTCTGCAAGGAAAGTCCACAAGGGATATTTATATTGATATGTCGCACACATTGGGGATCAATGCCCTTCATATTCCACAGTTAAGAACTGGGTTGCCAAATTTAAAATGGGCCACTTCAGCACCAATGATGAGGAATGTCCTGGATGACCAAGAGTGGTTGTTGTTCTGCAGATCGTCAATACTGTGCACAACCTCATACTGGAGAATCAAAGAATTTCAGCTAAAGCAATAGCAGATATCATTGGGATTTCCCGTGTTTGTGTCATTATCCATGAACATTTGGACATGAGGAAGCTATCTGCGAAGTGGATTCCCAAATGTTTGACAACAGATCAGAGAAGCATGCAAGTGAAAATGTCCTGGTCCATTTGTCAGCATTTCTGGGCTGACAAGAACTTCCTGAATAGACTGGTCACTATGGATGAGATCTGGATCTATTTGTATGACCCTGAAAACAAGGAGCAATCAAAAGAGAGGAAGAAAATTGGTTCTCCTCATCCAAAGAAGTTCAGGGTGCAAAAATCAGCCACTAAGGTGATGGCATCTGTGTTCTTGGATCAGGAGGGCGTGCTGCTAGTGGACTACCTTCAAAAGGGTTCTACCATCAATGCATGGTATTACATTGAACTTTTGGACCAATTGAAGGAATCTTGTTCCTGCAAGACAATGCCTCTACTTACAGTGCAGAAGCGACCATGGACAAACTTTCCCACCTTATTAACCAGATCTAGTTCTCTCTAACTATTATCTGTTTCCAAACCTGATGAAACGCTTCAAGGGTACCAAATTTCACACCATTTCTGATGCCATGGCAGCTACGGACGCCTGGTTTGAGGCACAACCAAAATCCTTTTTTTTGCTAGGCTTAAAGAACTTGAAATACCGATGTAAGAAGTGTGCTGACATCAATGGAGAGTATGTGGAATAAATGTAAAATTTCATCACCCTATCTCATTTCTTTCTGGGTAAAGCCAAAGACTTATCAGCAGCCCCTTGTATTTCTGTTCAAAAAAACTAACACATTCAGCTGGAACCCACAAATCAATGGAAAAGAAAGAGGAAAAATACATGACTAAGAAGAAGGTGATTGCCGAAACACGTCTCATTTAGACAACTATATTCTTTCCTTCACTTTTTTTGCCAAAGGTGATACCTGGTGAATCTAATTTTAAAACAGATATCTTTGATAAAATACAAATTTTTAATATTTTTTTCTACCAAGCCTGCTGGATCTGTTTCTATTTTCTCCACAAATCAATGCTGCCTTTTTGTTTCCATTTACATAAGTTACCGTAACTGATCCATATTGGACATGAATTCTGTTTGTTCCTAGAATGGAACAGGAAAAGGAAATCCCTGAACATCAGTACAAATCCAGGCTA
Source organism: Anomaloglossus baeobatrachus (assembly GCF_048569485.1). Lineage (NCBI taxonomy): Eukaryota > Metazoa > Chordata > Amphibia > Anura > Aromobatidae > Anomaloglossus > Anomaloglossus baeobatrachus. The sequence goes on along the minus strand of NC_134355.1, from coordinate 281,424,210 downwards.
GAACCCTCTTTGCTATGGTGGTGTCTTCATTAACCTTATGGACTGTCTTTCAGTCTTTAGAGTGGATTTAATTCACATCAGAGCTGAAAAAGTTATTATCGTTGAAGGCTCTTGGCCCTTAAGGTGGTATCTCTTCTTGCTCTTCTAGTGATCTTATGGTCCTCTAACCAAGTCATGTAGAGATTAGTTCTGAGAGGCTCTTATGAACTTTTAAAGCCCTTTGTCCCTATGGAGTTGTCTCTATTCATCTACAGTCCGTACCCAAGTCCTTAGACTGTATTTTATAAACAATGAAGCTTGAAAATGTATCATTCAATTTGAAAATACTGGAGGTGTCTCCATTCACCTCCAAGGCTGTCTCCAAGTTCTTTTATTGGAATTAATTAATAAACCGGCTGACCTTTTTAAGTAAGAATTGGTCCTGTAGTTAACTTGTGGACCAAGCAGAATGAGTAGTCCCATTACAATATATGGACAGAACTTCATACAAAGCTCCAAAAAATGGGCCAGATAAAATTGTTGTCACTCTCAACTTAATATGTGGTTGCACACCCACTGAAATAAATAACTGCAATCAATCACTTCCTATAATCATCAACAAGGTTCTTCCACCTCTCAACTGGAATTTTGGACCACTCTTCTTTTGCAAACTGCTCTAGGTCTCTCAGATTTGAAGAGTGCCTTCTACCAACAGCATGTCAAGATCTCTCCACATGTGTTCAATGCAATTTAGATCTTGACTCATTGTTGGCCACTTCAGAACTCTCCAGTGCTTTGTTTCATTACATTTCAGGGTGCTTCTTGAAGTATTTTTGGAGTTATTTTCCTCCTGAAAGATCAATTACCTAGGATGAAAACTCATCTTTCTTACACTGAGCACTACATTGCGAAGCAAAATTCTTTGGTAATGTTCAGATTTCATGCTTCCTTGAACACAGTCAAGGCACCCACTGCCAGAAGCAACAAAACAACCCTGATACCTCCACCAGGTCTTTGAACCTCCACCATATTTGACAATAGGAACTGTGTTCTTTTCTTTGTAGGCCTCATTCCATTTTAGGGAAAGAGTAGAATGATGCATTTTACCAAATAGCTCTATCTCAGTGTCATCTGTCCATAAGATCTTTTTCAGGAAGGATTTTGGCTTACTCACATACTGTATATTTTGGCAAACTGCAGTGTAGCTTTTTATGTTTCTGTGTCAGCAGTGGGGTACTCTTTGGTCTCCTACCATTGCATTTAATTTCATGCAAAACTTGGAACGTTCCACAGGTGAGTTTGAATGAACATCATATGCTTGAAGCAAAGTTGTTTACCAACAAATTTGGAAAGGTGCCAACAATTTTAGGGTTTTGTGGGAAATTATGTCCAATTTGCCTTTTTTTTTATTACTTTTTTATTGTTTTGTTGCAGGACACACAAAGGAATTAATCATTTGTGTAATGGCCATACTGGCGTCCTCACACTTTCTTACCCCCATCCCCGGCAGGGATGCTGCCACTATCACCTTCCCAGGTATTTATTCTTTACTGAAATTTGGTTGAGAGCTGTATAGTCATACATAGCCGAAGAGACCTGTCCTTTTTCTTTACAAAAGAATCCGTCTCTGGCTGGTGAGGAGAATTTTTGGATGAATCATCTTGCCAGATTCTCCGTAATGTACTCGGACTCCCCAGATGCACTATATCCACCTCCCTGCGCTCAGAGGAAGCAGCAGAGGCTACAGGTAAAGGCATGATGGGCCTCTGGAATGAAGGAGCTATGCGCAACGACTTCTCCTTGTTCGTCTCTCGGGATCATTCTTGGAATCGAAGATCGATAGCCAGCAATACTAGGTTGTCCAGAAATTATGGCACATCCTGACCTCCCAGCTCATCCTTTATCCTTACAGACAATCTTTCCCAGGAGATAGCCACCTGTGCTTTGTTACTCCAGACCAGTTCGGACGACAGGGTTAAGAATAGTGCAGGTGGTGACCACAGACCATTTCTCTGTTCTTATCCTTTTTGGCTGTTTTTTTGGTCACTTTTGCATTTGTCATTTCTCTTATCCCTAGAAGTAGCATAAGGCGGTATCTATAACCCACAGGAGTTGCTCAGGGAGCACAACTCATCTAAGATGGCTATCAATATGAACTGTAGCAAGACGTTTAGCTATGTCCAGAGCATGGAGCAGATACCAGAAGACTAGCCAGTACACCAGGAGACATGGAGGGGGCCATAGGAGGGCAAAAATTCAGCAGCAGAACTTCTATTTCCTCCTATCTGCAAGGAGGAACAGGTGCCAGAGTCCTGCATAAGGACCTCCATCAGGCCACTATTATCCTTGTGTCTACTCAAACTGTCAGAAACAGACTCCATGAGGGTGGTATGAGGCCCCAACATCCAGAAGTGGCTGTTGTGTTTAGAGCCCACAACATGCATGGCGATTGGCATTTGCAAGAGAACACCAACATTGGCAGATTCAACATTGACACATTATGCTCTTCATGAATGAGAGCAGGTTCACACTGAGCACATGTGACACATGTGACTGAGATGCTGTGGAGAATGTTCTGCTGCCTGCAATATCCTCCATCATGACCAGTTTGGCAGTGCGTCTGTAATGGTGTGGGGAAACATTTCTTTGGAGGGCCGCACAGACCTCCATGCGCTAGCTAAAGGTATCCTGAATGCCTTAGGTACCAAGATGAGATCCTCAGGCCCATTGTGAGACTATGTACAGGTGCAGCAGTGGGCCCTGGGTTTCTTCAGATGCATGATAATGCTATGACTCATGTGGCTCAAGTGTGTCAGCAATTCCTTCACGCTTAAGGCATTGATGCTATGGACTGTCCTGCCCATTCCACAGACCTTATATCATGTCTTGTTCCATCCACCAATGCCACATTCCACCACAGACTATCTAGGAGTTTACTGATGCTTTAATCCAGGTCTAGGAGAATATCTCTCAGGAGAACATCTGCTACCTCATCAAGAGCATACCCAGGCGTTATAGGTAGATCATACAGGCATGTGGAGGCCACACACACACACACACACTACTGAGCCTCATTTTCTTGTCTTGAGGCATTTTCGCTGAAGTTGGATCAGCCTGTAATTTAATTTTCCACTTTGAATTTGAGTATCATTCCAAATCCAGACCTCTGTGAAATATTAATTTTGATTTACATTGATCATTTTTATGTTTTATTGTTTTCAACGTATTCCACTATGTAATGAATAAAGATTTGCAACTGGAATTATTAATTGAGATCAACGATGTGGTAGTTTAGTGTTTCCTTTATTTTTTGAGCATTGTATATACACAATACTCACAAAAGGTTAGGGACATTTCGCTTTTGGGGGAACTTTATATAAAATATAAAAGGTTCATGCTACAGTGATACATAGTTACATAGTTACTTAGGTTGAAAAAAGACCTAGGTCCATCTAGTTCAACCTTCCTCCACCAGTTCTACATTTGGTCACTAAGTCATTTATAACCAACAATGTTGTGTGTACTGAGGAAATCAACCAGCCCTTTTTTAAAAGCTGTTATAGTATCTGCCATTACTACCTCTTGTGGTAGTGTATTCCACAGTCTGACCGCTCTAACTGTAAAGAACCCTTTCCTATTTAGCTGTCGGAATCGCTTTTCTTCCACTCGCAGTGAGTGCCCCCTGGTCCTTAGTATTGTCTTTGGAAGAAATAAGTCATGTGCCAGTCCTTTATATTGACCACACATGTATTTATACATATAAATGAGATCTCCTCTGAGACATCTTTTTTCTAAGCTAAACATATCTAACGTTTTCAACCTGTCATCATATGGGAGGCCTTCCATTCCTTGTAGTAGTCTAGTTGCCCGCCTTTGAACTGCCTCTAACTTCTGAATGTCCTTTATAAAATGTGGAGCCCAAAACTGGATCCCATATTCCAGATGTGGCCTTACAAGTAATTTATAGAGGGGGTAACAATATGTTGGGATCACGGGATCTAATCTCTCTTTTTATACACCCTAAAATCTTGTTTGCTTTAGCATCTGCTTGACATTGAGTACTGTTGCTCAGCTTATTTGTAATAAGAATACCCAAGTCCTTCTCCTGTTCTGTAGTCCCAAGTATACTTCCATTTAATGTATGCACAGCTATAGGATTACTCTTTCCTAGGTGCATTACTTTACATTTATCAACATTAAATCTCATTTGCCAAGTATCTGCCCATTCTGACATCTTATCCAGATCTTTTTGTAATATTGTACTATCAAGGTCAGTTTTTAATATCCTACATAGTTTGGTGTCATCAGCAATGACTGACATTTTACTATCAATCCCATCCACAAGGTCACTAATAAAGAGATTAGAAAGAATCGGTCCTAGCACAGATCCCTGCGGCACCCCACTGCTGACTATAGCCTATTTAGATAATGTACCATTTATGACTACTCTTTGTTTCCTATCTTTTAGCCAATTCCTTAGGGTATCGTCACACTTTAGCGACGCAGCAGCGATCCCACCAGCGATCTGACCTGGTCAGGATCGCTGCTGTGTCACTACATGGTCGCTGGTGAGCTGTCAAACAGGCAGATCTCACCAGCGACCAGTGACCAGCCCCCAGCCAGCAGCGACGTGCAAGCGACGCTGAGCTTGCACGGAGCCGGCGTCTGGAAGCTGCGGACACTGGTAACTAAGGTAAACATCGGGTATGGTTACCCGATGTTTACCTTAGTTACTAGCGCACACCACTTAGCTTAGCGTGTGCAGGGAGCAGGAGCCGGCACTGGCAGCGTGAGAGCTGCGGAGGCTGGTAACGAAGGTAAATATCGGGTAACCACCTTGGTTACCCGATGTTTACCTTGGTTACAGCTTACCGCAGGCTGTCAGACGCCGGCTCCTGCTCCCTGCACATTCAGGATTGTTGCTCTCTCGCTGTCACACACAGCGATGTCTGCTTATTAGCGGGAGAGCAACAATAAAAACACGAACCAGGGCTGTGCGTAACGAGCAACGATCTCACAGCAGGGGCCAGATCGCTGCTCAGTGTCACACACAGCGAGATCGCTAATGAGGTCACTGTTGCGTCACAAAAAACGTGACTCAGCAGCGATCTCAGTAGCGATATCGCTGTGTGTGAAGTACCCCTTACCCAGTTGCATAAAGTTTCCCCCAGTCCTTGCTTCTGAAGCTTTAGTATAAGGCTATTATGTGGTACAGTATCAAATACTTTTGCAAAGTCCAAATAAATCACATCAGCTGCATTACCAATATCCAGGTTTGCACTAACCTCCTCATAGAACCCCAACAGGTTGGTTAGACATGACTTATCTTTCATAAATCCATGCTGTTTGTCTGTTATTATATTCTTTTATGCAGTATATTTTTGCATGTCATCCCTTAAAATGCCCTAAAAAACTTTGCATACTACTGATGTCATGTTTACTGGACGGTAGTTGCCTGGATCTACCCTCTTACCTTTCTTAAATATCGGTACCACATCAGCAATCCTCCAATCCTGAGGCACCAACCCTGTTAAAAGCAAATCTAAAACGATGAGATACAGCAGTCTGTTGATTACAGAGCTCAATTCCCTCAATATCGTGGATGAATGCCAAAGTGGTTCATGCTACACTGATACTTTATTATGAAAGTAGGGCATTTAGGTAGGAGAATTCAAAGATGATTTCCTTACCTCAAAAGATTTATTGATACACAAGCTAACAACAGTGGTGGCCACTCCATTTGAGATAACTCATCATCCTTAAAGATGCAACCTTGATGAGCTGATCCATTGTATTCCATGAAGATTAATTTAGGCCTGTATTGTTCGTGCTGCAGCTCATTGACTGGATTAATGATGTTAGTTGGTAGTTGGGGATTGTCACTGTACCATTAACAAAGTATAGGGAAGTTCTGAATTGACCATGCACACTTACCCACACTGTAACACCACCACCAAGGGCTCATCTGGTGACAACAGTGGCTGATGTATACATTTTTACTTGATGTCTCTAACATCATTGGTGGCAATCAATTCTGCTCAGTGTGAATAGACTTTCATCAGTGAACAGCGCTGAGGCACAATGGTCTCTCGTCCAGCGTAGATAACAACTATGCCTGGTGGTGTAGTCAGATCATCTAGCACGTAGACCATGCTAATGTAAATATTTTTGAACAGTCTAAAGTGACACTTAGTTGCCTCTCCCTTAAATATGCTTGGAATTGTGTGGCATTCATCATCTGCTTCTGAAACGCATTGTCCACAATGAAGTGGTCATCAGGGTGGACTGTGATGAAAGGACATCCATTTCTATGGCTTTCTCTGACTCTTCCAGTCTCTCTGTATCTCTTTTGCAACCTACTGATGACACTCTGTGACACCCTAAGCTCAGTGGCTACTTATATCTGAGAACATCCTGCTTGAAGCTCTACAATGGCGAGGTACTGTTGATCAATTGTTAGGTGTCAACTATGTCTCATGATGTCAAATTGTGAAGAGTATGATGAGGAGGACTGTTTCAACACCAATTCTAAATTTATTAGTGGAATCATAGATGCTCCATTTTTCACTATGCAATACAACTTTGAATGTCAGACTACCTACATTTTATAGACAATTAACTTGGCTATCTCAAACATAAATTTGATTTTCAACTATTTAGCATATGGTTAGTTATCCAGATTTTTGTCATGTTACTGTTTTGTTCCTAAAAATCTATTAAGATGTTGAAGATGAATTAACAGTCAATATTTAAACAAGACAGTGATCTTAAACACACAGTCAAGGAAACTCTCAATTGGTTTCAGAGAAAGAAAATAAAGGTTCTATAATCCAGCCAATAACCTAACCTGTATCCAATAGAAAATTTATGGAAGTAAATACAGATGAAAGTTCATAGAACGAGCCGATAGAACCTTCTGGGTTTGAAAAGTGTGTGGAAGAATGGTGAAAATCACACATGTGCAATGCATGTGACTAGCATTTGTACAAAATAGTAAATAAATTTCAGTAAGCATGTTTAATACTTTTAACCTGTGTTATTTCTTATTATTACATATCAGTACATTTACAGTCATCTATGATTTGATTGTTTTGTGTGGATTGGATGGGTTGTTACCTACATCAGGTGAGAAATGAATGTCAATAGAACCATTAGACATATATTTACTTAGAAAATTGTTGACATGTTCAGCACTTATTTCCCATGCGGTAAGAAAGCATAAATAAATATGCAAATGAAAAATAAATGAAAATTTTCAAAATATCTAGTTTGTTCAGAGTTGAGTATAAGTGTCATGTGCAGAAATACATGAACTTACACATCTTGGCATCCTATCAATTAGGGTATTATTAGTTTTGGGACAAATATTCTGTCATGCTGAAAGCATTTGGGCATACATATAATCAAGATCCACTGCCGTCATCTCCTTTTACAATTTCCGACCAATGATATCCCAAAGTGCTGTATGGACTGCAGACCATTATTATTATTATTATTATTATTATTATTGCGCCATTTATTCCATGGCACTTTACATGTGAAAAGGGGTATACATAACATGGACAAGTACAATAATTACAAACAAAACAAGGCACAGACAGGTACAGGAGGAGAGGGGACCCTGCAGGCGAGGGCTCATAGTCTACAAAGGATGAGTGAGGATACAGTAGGTGAGGGTAGAGATGATCGTGTGGTGCCATATTAGACTGAGGGTTACGGCAGGTTGTAAACTTGTCGGAAGAGGTAGGCCTTCAGGTTCCTTTTGAAGCTTGTCAAGGTAAGCGAGAGTCTGATATGTTGTGGCAGAGCATTCCAGAGTATGGGGAGGCAGGAAGTTGTGGATGCGGTGTTAGGAAGAAAAATGAGAGGGGAGCAGAGAAGGCGATCTTCTGAGGATCGAAGATTACATGCAGGTAAGTACCGGGAGACTAGGGTACAGATGTAAGTAGGAGACAGGTTGTGGATGGCTTTGTAGGTTTTAAACTGGAGTCGTTGGGCAATGGGAAGCCAGTGAAAGGATTGGTAGAGAGAAGTCGGGAAGTAGCGGGGAGACAGATGGATTAGTCTGGCAGCATAGTGTAGAATAGATTGTAGGGGTGCGAGACTGTTTGAAGGGAGGGCAGAGAGTAGGAGGTTGCAATAGTCCAGGCGGGAGATAACAAGGGCATGCACTAGGGTTTTTGCAGCTTCTTGGAAAAGGAATGTACGAATACGGGAAATGTTTTTGAGTTGGAGGTGGCAGGAGGTAAAGACAGCTTGGATGTGTGGCTTGAAAGAGAGAGCAGAGTCTAGAGTTACTCCCAGGCAGAGAGCATGTTGGACTGGGGCGAGTGAGCAGCCATTGACTTTGATGGATATGTCAGGTTGGGTGGTAGAGTGAGGGGGAGGAAAGATGATGAATTCTGTTTTGTCCATGTTAATTTTCAGAAATCTAGCAGAGGAAAAGGATGAAATAGCAGACAGACATTGTGGGATTTTGGTTCGTAGGAAGGTGATATCAGGTCCAGAGAGGTAGATCTGTGTATCATCAGCATAGAAATGATACTGAAAGCTGTGGGACTCTATGAGCTGTCCCAGGCCGAAGGTGTAGATGGAGAACAGCAGTGGTCCAAGAATGGAACCTTGGGGGACACTGACAGATAAGGGGCGAGATGAAGAGGTGGTGTGAGAGTGGGATAAGCTGAATGTCCAGTCTGTTAGGTATGAGGAGGTCCAAGATATAGCCAAGTCTGTGATGCCCAGGGATGAGAGAATTATTAGTAGAAGGGAATAGTTCACTGTGTCGAAGGCAGAAGACAGGTCTAGGAGGAGGAGGATAAAGTAGTGTCGCTTGTCTTTGGCAGTTAATATGTGACTTTAGTTAGGGCAGTTTCAGTGGAGTGATACGGTCGGAAGCCATATTGTAGCTGGTCAAAGAGGGAGCAGGAGGAGAGGTATGAGGATAATTCAAGATGGACATACTGTTCCAGTAATTTTGAGGCATAGGGGAAAAGTGATATGGGGCAATAGTTTGACACAGATGAAGGGTCAATCGAGGGATTTTTAAGGATGGGTGTGATGGAAGCATGTTTGAAGCATGAAGGGAATACACCGGTTGCTAGTGATAGGTTGAAGAGATGGGTTAGGGTCGGGATGAGAAGTGTGGGGAGATTGGGGATGAGGTGGGATGGGAGTGGGTCAAGTGGACAGGTGGTGAGATGTGATCTTGAGATTAGAGTGTAAAGATGATCTTCTGTCATGGCGGAGAAGTTAGATTTGGAGGAAGAGGGCTCAGAAGTTATGAGGAGAGGCTGTGGTGATTGTGCGCCAAAGCTTGCTTTGATGTTGTCAATCTTATGCTTGAAGAAAGAGGCAAAGTCTTCAGCTGTGATAAGAAGAGATGGAGGTGGTGCCGGGGGACGGAGGAGGGAGTTGAAAGTGTTGAATAGCTATTTAGAGTTGTGAGATAGAGAGGATATGAGGGATGAAAAGTAGGTTTATTTTGCAGCAGTGAATGCTGATTTGAAACTGGTGAGAGACTGTATGTAATAAAGTGCTCAGTGGAATGAGACCTCTTCCATCTGTGCTTAGAAATCCTGTAAGCCCATCTCAATTCCTTAGTTTGGCTTTGTGCCAAGGTTGCCTGTTGATCGTGTGGGTTTTGGTACGAGTGAGGGGGCGGCCAATTCAAGAGCTGCAGAGATTGTGGTGTTATATAAAGTAGCTGCAGCATCTGCATCGTGTAAAGAAGCAATGTCTGCGAGAGGGAGAAGGGACTGAGAAAGTGAATGTAAATCAAGGCGTTTGAGATTTCTGCGTGGGTATGAAAGTTTGTGGAAAGGGGGGTTGTGTTTTTTTAGAAGAGAGTGTAGAGAATGTTAGTAGGTTATGGTCAGACTGCGGGAGTGGCGAGCTTGAGAGGTTGGATAGGGAACAGAGGCGAGTGAAGATGAGGTCCAGCGTGTGGACATCTTTGTGAGTAGCTGCAGAGAACCATTGAGTGAGGCCGAAGGAGGAAGTTAGTGTTAAAAGTTTAGAGACAAATGAGTGGATAGTGTCAATGGGGAAGTTAAAGTCACCCATGATGATGGTGGGGGTGTCGGTGGAAAGGAAATGAAGTAGCCAGGTGGTGAAGGGGTCAAGAAAGGTGGTGGCTTGCCCTGGAGTGCGGTAAATGACAGCCAGTTGGAAGTTGGAGGGGAAATAGATGCAGATGGAGTGCACTTTGAAAGAGGGAAGAGTAATGGAGGGTGGTGGAGGAATTGAGGTGAAGGAGCATTTTTCTGACAGGAGAAAACGAACTCCTCCACCATGTTGGTTACTGGGGCGGGGGCTGTGAGACAGATGGAGACCACTATAGGAAAGTGCAGCAGGAGAGGCAGTGTTAGAGGGGGTGAGCCAGGCTTCAGTGATGCAGAGGAAGGAGAGTTCATTAGTGATGAAAAGATCATGGATGTATGAAAGTTTGTTACAGATAGAGCGAGCCTTCCATAGAGCTCCTGTATGGTGTAGAGACCATGTTAATAAGTTTAAGTCACAAACGCTACTCACAGTAATACATGCAACATGAAATTACTACTACTTGTATATATGCCAGAGTTCAATCGTACACATCTATATTACGATTGCAGAAAAAAAAAAATCACTGTTTTTTGGCAGACACAGGCACTGTGAGAATTTCCAATTCTGTTTATAAGTGATCACTTTTCTGTTGAAATCAGTCTTGCATTAACTAAAATTGAGGTTCTTGCATATCCAACATCACCTATTCATCGATCTTCCACTATCCTAGCTAATTGGAGATGCACAGCTAGGTTTTAAACCTGGGTCCTTTTCTCTAACAAGTGTCCAATGCCCCCCACCCCCTGCCTCATAAGGAAACCCATTAACAAAAATAGCATAATGCAGCAGGTGGTAGACAAGATGACAGATTTTTTAACTGGGATATGAGCGTCTTCTATTACAAAATGGCTTGTGACTGTCTATCATTTAAAGAACCTGGCAGTTTTATTACATGATTGACATTAGGCTAGGAAAGATTTGCTTGCACTTTTATTAAAAAAAGAGCTAAAATATGCTAGTCCAATCTTACACCTGACACGTAGAACTGTAAAATATACCAATTATTGATTATATGGATCACTTCTTCTAAGCACATTTGGTATTTATGCAACACTATCATGTGTCACTAAGGGATTTCTATGGTAATTTTGGTGGACGTTTTATAGTTTAGTGTTGCTAAAACAAATATATCAAGTACAGAGAAAATATGTATATTCTGAAATTTTATATTTAATTTCATATTATTATTATTATTATTATTATTAATTATTATAGCGCCATTTATTCCATGGCGCTTTACAAGTGAGAGAGGGTATACGTACAACAATCATTAACAGTACAAGACAGACTGGTATAGGAGGAGAGAGGACCCTGCCCGCGAGGGCTCACAGTCTACAGGGAATGGGTGTTGGTATAATAGGTGAGGACAGAGCTGGTTGCGCAGTGGTCTACTGGACTGAGGGCTATTGTAGGTTGTAGGCTTGGTGGAAGAGGTGGGTCTTGAGGTTCCTCTTGAAGCTTTCATATAAAGGTTAAGACATGTTTTACTAACTATCAGCTCCACACACCTGAGATTGCCAAAAAATGCAATACAATGCAATTAATGTCGATTTAGTAAAAAAGTGGTTAGAATTTTTAACATATTACATTACATCATTGCTGTCCTTGACTTCTAAAGAAAACAATCTAAATAACACAGACACTTTTGGCAAGCAGACCCAGTGGGAAAAAGTGCATTTTTTATGTTGGCTTAGATAAGCCTGCTATCATGTTATTAATAGAGATGAGCGAACCTCCCAAGGTTCAATTTAGATCGTGTTCACCAATTTTATCTGTGTTCGCTGAACAGCTCGACAAATATATCCAAACCCCACTGAATTCAATTGGAGGCAAAAACAAAAACACAGACAACACCTTTCGGGGAAGGGGGGGGGATGTTGCCAAAACAGCACAAACTGTTTTACAGTTCAAAACAGAAATAATGCTCAAAGAATTGTTTATTCATAGTAAAGATTATACATACAAAGATTACTAAGGTCAAAAGGACCTATGTTACTTAAATTGGCACAATAGAGGGGAAGATGTTTGAAAGGCAAAAATCAGGCCTGCTGTACATGATATAAAGTCAATACAAAATCTACATTATATTATTAGCACAATTTCATGGTATCCTAAAATTAGTATCAGTGCATCTGAATAAATAATTATAAACGATAATGGACTGGGCTAAGTCAATTCAATACCTCTTAGTAATTCAGTTAAACAGAGAAATACAAATGGGAGCAATAGTTAAAGCTACCAATATCAAATCCTCAAAACTAATCTCAATATATTAAGATCTATAAATTAAATCATCAGCAGTAGGTAATATTGGTACAAAATATTGACTGCTCTTAAGCATTGGTTAAGCAGATGATCATACAGAGATTGAGGTCATAATTATAGCTGCCCATCGCATACGATGTAATGAAAAAAAGTGCTGGAAAAAAGTGCAAGCAGGCCAGGAAGGTGAAGAGGGAAGTCGCCCCCAGCAGCAGACTCCAACGCACGTTTTACAGAAGTGTGATCTCTTGCTTCATCATGGAGTGAATGTGCTCACAAAGCGGCTCGTTTAAATAGCAATCAAAAATGGACGCAACTGTGCCTTGTCATTGATTTATAGTGGCGCATGCGTCCATAGTGCCGCAGTGCCCAGAATCACCCACAAGCCATCACGGCATAGCTATGATGCTCCATGTTATCACCCTCTATGAATTCCAATGAACACATTGTGAAAACCCTTTTTGGACTGGTATTCTCAAACTATGTGTGGAGACTGGAACAACCAAAGATTGCTATAGTGGGATGCTGCTTATATTAAGATTTTTATGGCACAACTTATTGTATATTTACATTGTCTAATTGCTGTATCCATATATCATTGCCTGTATCTATATAAGTTAGTCTATGTTTAACCCCCATGCTTTCCTTTTTTCTGTTAGGTTTCCAGTCTTATCGTTAGCATTGTCAATTGATGTGCGCGTGCGCGCACAGTGCCGCTGTCCTTGTTCTCCCCGGCCGTCTTTGATCGGCGCCCGCACATGCCCGGGAGCTATGGAGACGCGTCCCTGCTCCCGCACATGCACGGACACCATGACGGCTTGTGGGTGATTCTGGGCACTGCGGCGCTGTGGGCGCATGCGCCACTATAAATTCATGACAAGGCACAGCTGCGTCCATTTTTGATTGCTATTTAAACTAGCCGCTTTGTGAGCACATTCACTCTCTGATGAAGCAAGAGATCACACTTCTGTGAAACGTGCGTTAGAGTCTGCTGCTGGGGGCGACTTCCCTCTTCACCTTCCTGGCCTGCCTGCACATTTTTCCAGCACTTTTTTCATTACAACGGTATGCGATGGGCAGCTATAATTATGACCTCAATCTATGTATGATCATCTGCTTAACCAATGCTTAGGGGCAGTCTATATTTTGTACCAATATTACCTACTGCTGATGATTTTATTTATAGATCTTAATATATTGACATTAGGTTTGAGCAATTGATATTGGTAGCTTTAACCATTGCTCCCATTTGAATTTCTCTGGTTAACAGAATTACTAAAAGTTATTGAATTGACTTAGCCTAGTCCATTACCGTTTATAATTATTTATTCAGACGCACTGGTACTAATTTTAGGATATCATGAAATTGCGCTAATAATATAATGTATATTTTGTATTGACTTTATATCATATACAGCAGGCCTGATTTTTGCCTTTCAAACATCTTCCCCTCTATTGTGCCAATTTAAGTAACATAGGTCCTTTTGACCTTAGTAATATTTGTATGTATAATCTTTACTATGAATAAACAATTCTTTGAACATTATTACTCTTTTTTCTTGTTCTGTTTTGATCTGCCATCTGAGTAGCTCATTAGCTGGGACTAATCCTTGGCCAGGATTCTCTCAGCTACTTGCTTATATATGGACTTTTTGTATCTGTTTTACAGTGTAGCGACACTGTTGTGGCATAGCCATTAGCTTCCTAGACTATTAACACAGGAAATACTGAGGTTGATGAGTGACAGCTATAGGCCCGATGGGCTAAGAGCCCTCATACCTCCTGTGCCAGCTCAAACTGTTTTCCTGTTCAGCCACACTTGCGCGGCTCCAATATTAGCTTCAAAGACTGTTATTCTTAGACACATTTAAGGATAGTAAGAGAGGTACATGAGTGAAAGTTAGCTGAATGATTGCCAGTCTGGGAGCCCTGCTGCTACAGGCAGCACACAACAAGGACACCCAACAAGGAGTCCCCATCACTATTTAAAAAAAAAAATTAAGGGCAGACACCAGGACAGTGGCATCAATTGCTCCAGAGTACCCATAGTGTTTTGGCCCATCAGTGAGGCATGGGCCATGCACCAGAAAGGGTCTGGCCCAGAATTTACAGCTTTCAAATGAAGAGGTGAATGAGTGATAGGAGTAGGCCTGTTCTTCTGAGACACCAGCCACTACAGAAAAAGACAACTTGGACACGCAACCTGGAGTCTCCACATTTTCAATAATTAGGGGCAGACACCAGGACAGGGCATCAATTGCCCCAGAGTATCCATAGTGTTTTGGCCCAGCAGTGAGGCATGGGTCATACACCAGACAGGATCTTGCCCAGAATTTACTGCTTTCAAATGAAGAAGTGAATGAGTGACAGGAGTAGGGCTGTTCCTCTGACTCCAGACACTACAAACAAGTCACAACTTGGACACCCAACCTGGAGTTTCCCCATTTCCAAAAATTAGGGGCAGACACCAGGACAGTGGCATCAATTGGCAGCAATATCAGCTTTATAGACTGTTATTGCTAGACACATTAAAGGCTAGTAAGAGAGGTGAATGAGTGAAAGTTAGCTGCATGACTGTGAAATCTGGAAGCCCATCAAAATATTAAAACGGTTGTATCCTCTGCATAAAAAACAGACAAATCGGCAGTGTATGCTGAAAGACAAAAAGAAAAATAATCTCAAATATTTGTCTTCATTACATAAATAAGGTGCATCAAGTGACCTTTCCTCCTCTTCTTCCACCTGAACATCATACACAGTACAGTCCTCAAAGGTGGCCCAAGAATTACCCTCGTTTCCCCCTGTATCACAGCTTTCCAACCACCCAATTGACTGTGGAGAAGCTGCAGAGCTGTTCACACATTTGTGACACCCTGGCAAAACCAGGTAGTCACACATAGGCCCCTGCATAACACCTTCCTTCACCTAGGTGACATACAGCCAACCTGAAACCCTAGTCACCCCCCTCAGTGCAAGACAAGCACACCAGTGGGCGGGACCACCCACCTAGGGGTCTAGACAGCTCGTGGGGGGGGGGAAACAAGCAGTTAAGCTTCAGTTTAGTTTTTGAGTTCAAGTTCAGAGGAGTGTGGGCTGGAGCTAGGTGTAGCTCCAGCAAAGGAAGTTCAAGTTGAACGGTGCCAGGGTCGGAGCCCTGGTACCTTGGCTGGGTGACAAATGGTGGTCTCCATCAGCAGGAGATGGGAAGATGGCTCGGCAGATCCAAGGAGGACCGGAGAAGGGTTGGAGCCCATCGGTACCGACACCGGAGACCCGACCGGAAACCGTGCACAGAGGGGGTACTCGGACCCTGAAGCCAGGACCAAAACCAGCGGCCTAGCTAATTAACCGATTGCGGGCAGGATTACAGGTCCTGTCCATACCAAAGTCCCAAAAATAGACAACCACCCACAGAGAGGGATAAGGCAACCGCTAGGGCCCATAGATCTAACGGGTCAGCGTCAGCGGGCACGGCTCCCTCCCACGGAGGGGTTAACATCCGGCTGCCATTACATCTCCTCCGGGTATACCACAACAGCAGCGGTGGTGTCCCACTTCACCACACACTGTGGGTGGTGTCACAGACATTTTACAATCAATCCCGTACAAATACGTCCCCCTTTTATTCGGAATGTCCACACGATCCCTGGGTATGGGGAACCCCTTCGAGCCGTACCGTAGGCCCTGGATCTGAGCAGCGCCAGCTGCTGGCATGGGGGTTCACACATTCTATTCCACAGACATCATAGGTCTGCTTAAAACATTCACAGGCTCAAGAACTGGAAAGTATCTGCACCGATGGGCAAAATCTTTGTCAGTTGGTTCCATGGATGGACGAAGAAGAGTTCAAGCAGAATCCAGACCCTCATTAACAGACATTAAGCCCTGAAGGAGGAGGTGATCATCATTAGACTCAGATATCTGATGTGCACATGTACTGTACTATGCTGTCAGGGCAGGAAGAGGAGGGTGACTCTTAAGGCCAGGAGTGTGGACAACAGAGAGGATGACAATGAGGTTGCAGAACAAACCCGCCCCTCCCCGAACTACAGGCCTCATTCACCTTTTTTTTTCTTTAAATCAAGGTCCGCCATAAACCATACCGATTTCCCATGACATTCATCAAAGCAAACCTGAAAGACATAAAAAAAGAATATTATTAAACAAATAAAAATTAAACAAAAGACAGCCTCATTTATCTATTTATTTCCCTGCAAAATCCCAAGCCACATATTTCTCAATACAACATAACATATTCGCCTGACATTAACCCCTATTGCACAAAGAGAAACAAATACATTTAAAATCCAGAGTCTCATAAGCCAACGTGAGTAGAGATGAGCGAGCCTCTAAAGGCTCGAGTTCGGTTCGGTTCGTCGAAAGGAGGCCGCGTTCGAGTTCGGTTCGACGAACCTCTCAAACCCCATTGAAAACAATGGCAGGCAAAGACAATCACATAAAAACATATAGAAAACACCTTCAAAGGTGTCCAAAAGGTGACAAACAACTCACAACACACCACAAACACATGGGAAAGTGACAAGGACATATACTCATGCGAAAACAAAAGAGCTGGACAAGGAAAAGGAGGAGGAGATACAGATATAGGCATGTCATGCCCTTCTAAAATCATGTAAAACACAGCAGGGGGACTCCAAGCAGAGTCTCCCTTTTTTCCAAAAATTGGGCCCCACAGATACCACTTCAGTGGCCTCACTTGTGCCCCAGTTGAAAACTTGACAGGTAGATTTGCATCAAGCACATTCCAAAATACGCCAGCCTTTACTGTCCCCAGGATGACACAGGGGTAGTAAAGTCTTTGCGGATCCATGACTTGTTCATCTTGATGAACGTTAGTCTGTCCACATTGTCACTGGACAGACACGTGCGCTTATCTGTCAGCACACACCCAGCAGCACTGAAGACATGTTCCGAGAAAACGCTGGCTGCAGGACACAACAAGATCTCCAAGGCGTAAGTGGCGAGGTCAGGCCATTTTTCTAGATTTGAAGCCCAAAATGAGCAAGGCTCCAGTTGCAAAGTCATGGCATCGATGTTCATTTGGAGATACTCCTGTATCATCCTCTCCAGCCGTTGAGTATGTGTCAGACATCTTATCTCTTGTGGCCTTGCATTGGATGGTCTAAAAAAATTATGAAACAATTCCATAAAATTGCTGTTATCAGCACCAGATACGGTGTTGCTGTTACGGTTTGACTGATAATGAGGAGACAGTCCCATGTTTGGCAAGTTATAACTGGGAGATTCATTCCGTGCACCACTGGTGTTTGGTGGAAAAGCCGAGCTAAGATTGAGTAACAGCTTCTGCTGATACTCCTGCATACGTGCGTCCTTTTCTATGGCTGGAATTATTTCTCCAAATTTGGACTTGTACCAGGGATCTAATAGTGTGGCAACCCAGTAGTCATCATCACTTCTAATTCGGACAATCCGAGGGTTATGTTGTAGGTAGTGCAGCAAGAAGGCGCTCATGTGTCTTGCTCATCCATGCGGACCAAGTCCTCGCTGTGTTTGTGGCGGCGAAGTGATAGCCGTGCTTTCTTCCTCTGACATGTCCCCCCAACCTCGTTCAACCGAAATTTGACCAAGGTCTTCCTCATCTGCTGAGTCTTCCATGTCCATCAAGAGTTCGTCCTCCATTTCTTCCTGGGCTCCTGCACCTTCCTCAACACTTTGGCGGCTAACATGCGCCCTTGTTAATCCCTCTCCCCCACCGTCCCATGCCTGGACCTTGTAGATGTTGGTATCCCTTGCGCATATGAATCCTCCTGTACTTCCTCCCCTTCCTCTTGTCCCACCACCTGACTCCGAATACTGTTTAGCGTGTGCTCCAGCATGTAAATGACTGGAATTGTCATGCTGATAATGGCATTTTCAGCGCCAAACATATTCGTCGCCATGTCGAAACTATGCAGAAGGGTGCATAGGTCCTTGATCTGAGACCACTCCAGCAGCGTGATCTGCCCCACCTCTGCATCTCGTTGGCCCCGGCTATACGTCATAACGTATTGCACCAGGGCTCGGCGGTGCTGCCAAAGTCGCTGCAACATGTGGAGAGTCGAATGCCAGTGTGTCGGCACATCGCATTTCAGGCGATGAACTGGCAGGCCGAAAGACTTCTGGGGCAATGCAAGTCGGTCAGCTGCGGCGGTTGAACGGCGGAAGTGAGCAGAGTAACCGTGCCCTGTGCAGAAGCCAATCTAGGCCGGGATAGTGTGTTAAAAATTGTTGGACAACAGGGTTCAACACGTGAGCCATACAAGGCACGTGTGTCACCTTGCCCCGACGAAGGGCCGCACCCAGGTTTGCAGCATTGTCGCACACGGCCTTCCCTGGCTGCAGATTGAGTGGAGACAACCATTTACGAAACTCACTTCCAAGAGCTGACCACAACTTCTCAGCTGTGTGACTCTTATTTCCAAGACATTTCAAGGTAAAGACCGGCTTATGCCGTTGAACTCTGCTGCCAGCATAGTAAGGAGGTGTGCGGGTTTCCTTGTGCGCAGTTACAACGCGGGTGGCCTGACGAGGCAGGCTTGGGGCGGAGGTGGAGGACCCAGATGAAGTTGAGGAGGCAGAAGCAGTGGAGGAACGTCTACATACAGAGGATTGACGCACAAGTCATGGGGACGGCAAGACTTGTTCAGCAGACCCTTCTCCATCTAACACCATAGTTACCCAGTGCCCAGTCAGCGAGATGTAACGCCCCTGTCCATGCTTACTGGTCCAAGTATCGGTGGTGAAATGAATCCTGTCACACACTGAGTTGCTCAAGGAAGCAGTGATGTTCTGTGCAACATGCTGGTGTAACGCAGGCACACCTTTCTTGGAGAAGTAGTGGCGACTAGGCATTTGGTACTGGGGCACATCGACTGACATAAGGTCTCGAAAATCCTCTGTGTCCACCAGGCAGAAAGGCAGCATTTCGGTAGCCAAGAGCTTACAGTGGGTGAAAGTCAACCTCTTAGCTTTGTCATGGCTTGGAGGAAATGGCCTTTTATTGGTCCACATCTGAGGGACCGAGATGTGGCTGGTGTTTGGAGATGGTGTGGAGAAGGATGTCCCTGGAAAACTGCAGGTCTGTGATGAAAGTGCAGGCGGAGACATGATGTTGCCTTCATCCAAAGATGGTGCTCTTGATGTCTGAGAGAGCTGGACACCAGCACTTGTTTCACCTTCCAAACCAACTGACGACCTGCCAAGCACACTGCCTGTTGCAGTTAAAGAGGTGTAATGTCTGCATGGAAAAACATGTGTGACAGCTGTCCCCACAGTCATAGAGGATGAAGAGCGCACTGATTCACTTGAAGGGGCAGACGGTGATTGGCCCGCTCCGCTAGCCCGCATTTTATCACGGTGAGCTTCCCACTGGGACTTATGCTTGTTTTTCATGTGACGAACTGACGATTCATGGAAGAAGTTGTCAAACTGGTAAGGTTTTGGCCTCTACTTATAGATTGGCAACAAATCTTACAGATCACATGATTTGGGAGATCCTTTGCGATGTCAAAAAAGGACCAGGCTAGGCAAGGCTTAGAGCCCATGCGACCTGCAGAGCCACCCCGACTTGTGCTCAGAGGCAGAGTTGTGGCTGAGGATGCAGTTGTTAACGTGCTTCCAGTACTCAGACTCTGTCCAGGAAGGCGCAAGGTAACTTCGTCGTCAGTCGCATCCTCCTCCACCGCCTATGGTGACCTCCTCAAGTGCCTGACTGTGGGTTGACAGTAAGTGGGTTCTAGAACTTCATCATCAAGCGTTGTGTTTGCACTCCCCTTGCCCTCAGACCTAACCTCTTCCTGCCCTGACTGAATAGTTCAGTTATCATCCCAATCAAGTATCTGCGTCTCATCGTCATCAGTATGTTCCTCATTGTCTCCACCAACAGGTGTTACAGTTTGGGAATAAGGGTCTACATTATGCTCAGAAACTTGGTCATCAAAGCCTGAATCTGACTCACAAAGCTTCTGGGCATCACTGCAGACCATTTCCTGGTCTGTACTCACTGTAGCTTGGGAGCAGATCTCTGATTCCCAGGGTATAGTGTGACTGAACAGCTCTGCAGACTCAAACATCTCTGTGACACCATACTCTCCAGGGCGGGTGGAGACTTGAGAGCTGGGAGAAAGCAAGTGCGATTGGGGTGACAACTCAGAGGACTGTTGTTTTTTGGATGTTGAAGTTGAGGTGGAGAAGAGGCCACTTGTTGAAGCACTTGAGATCCTTTCTAGCATGTTCTTTTTTTGTGCATCATCTACCTTTGTTACAGTTGTTCGGTTCCGTAAAAAAGCTAGCACATCCGATTGTCCATGGAAAGTTGTAGACATCTTACTTTTGCTGGAAGATGGCCTTTCTTCAGCAGATGTTAATGAAGCTTTCCCACCTACCCCACGGACACAAACTTTTTTCCTTTTCCAACACGCCTATTCCCCTTTCCACCAGCATTTGTCCTTTTGCCACTCATTTTGTTAGCAACAAGATTGGACACTTAAAATGTGGTTGCATAAATGGAGAGGTGGTGTACAATGCAGAGGTGGTCTAGCTTCATTGACAGCTGAAGAACCAACACCGACTATCCCAGTCAATTTTAGTATGCCCCTAACAGTGGCAGCACAGTTTGCAATTAGAATTGCGTAGCAAAAAGGGACAGGTGTGTACCATGCACAGGTGCTGTACCGTGATTGCCAGGAAAGGAACACTAAGGTAGTAACCCAGTCAATTTTAGTATGCCCCTAACAGTGGCAGCACAGCTTGCAATTAGAATTGCGCAGCAAAAATGGACAGGTGTGTACCATGCACAGGTGCTGTGCCGTGATTGCCAGCAAAGGAACACTAAGGTAGTACCCCAGTCAATTTTAGTATGCCCCTAACAGTGACAGCACAGTTTGCAATTAGAATTGCGAAGCAAAAATTGGCAGGTGTGTACCATGCACAGGTGCTGTACCATGATTGTCAGAAAAGGAACACTAAGGTCAATTTTAGTATGCCCCTAATAGTGGCAGCACAGTTTGCAATTAGAACTGCGTAGCAAAAATGAACAGGTGTGTACCATGCACAGGTGCTGTACCGTGATTGCCAGCAAAGGAACACTAAAGCGGGCTTTACACACTACAATATATCTAACGATGTGTTGGCGGGGTCACGTCGTAAGAGGCGCACATCCGGCATTGTTAGTGTTGTTGTAGCGTGTGAAACCTACGTGCGATTGTGACTGTACGAAAAACCGTTGATCGCATGCACATCATTCATTTACTAAAAATTGCACGTCTGGCTGTTCAATGTTCCCGTGGCAGCACACATCGCGCCGTGTGACACCCCGGGAATGATGAACACATCTTCTCTGCGTCCCGCCGGAAATGCTGAAGGAAGGAGGTGGGCGGGATGTTTACGTCCCGCTAATCTCCGCCCTTCCGCTTCTATTGGGCGGCTGCTGTGACGCCGAACGTCCCTCCCACTTCAGAAGTGGATGTTTGCCGCCGACAGCGAGGTCGTATGGAAGGTAAGTACGTGTGACGGAATTTAATCATTTGTGCGACACGGGCAACAAATTGAACGTGTTGCACATACAATGGGGGCGTGTCACATCGCATACGAGATCGCATGTGAAATGGTAAGGTGTAAAGCAGCCTTAAGGTAGTATTCCAGTCAATTTTAGTTTGCCCCTAACAGTGGCAGCACAGTTTGCAATTAGAATTTCATAGCAAAAATGGACAGGTGTGTACCATGCACAGGTGCTGTGCCATGATTGCCAGCAAAGGAACACTAACTTAGTATTCCAGACACTTTTAGGATGGCACAAAAAGTGTCAACTCTTTGGGCAAATAAAAAAGCGTGTCAAAAATTGGCAGGTGGGTAGAATGCACGGGTGCTGTGTGTCAGTGGACAGCAAAGGAACACTAACTTAGGGGCCCTTTGCACACTACGACATCGCAAGCCGATAATCCCCACCCCCGTCGCAGCTGCGATATCATGGTGATAGCTGCCGTAGCGAACATTATCGCTACGGCAGCTTCACATGCACTCACCTGCCCTGCGACATAGCTCTGGCCGGCAAACCGCCTCCTTATTAAGGGGGCGGGTCATGCGGCAGGCGGCCAATAAAGCGGAGGGGCGGAGATGAGCGGGACGTAGACATCCCACCCACCTCCTTCCTTCTGCATAGCCGCGGTGATGGCACAAAAAGTGTCAGCTCTTTGGGCAAATAAAAGAGCGTGGCAAAAATGGGCAGGTGGGTAGAATGCAGGGGTGCTATGGGTCAGTGGACAGCAAAGGAACACTAACTTAGTATTCCAGACACTTTTAAGATGGCACAAAAGTGTCAGCTCTTTGGACAAATGAAATAGCGTGGCAAAAATGGGCAGGTGGGTAGAATGCACGGGTGCTATGGGTCAGTGGACAGAAAAGGAACACTAACTTAGTATTTCAGACACTTTTAGGGTGGCAAAAAAGTGTCAGCTCTTTGGGCAAATAAAATAGCATGGCAAAAATGGGCAGGTGGGTACAATGCACAGGTGCTGTAGGTAGCAGGACAGCAAAGGAAGCCTCATTTTCTGTCCCTGCTAATGAAAAAATGCAGCAAGTAAGTGCCTGAGCTGAGGTAGTTAGACGCTGTTATTCAAAGCCCTACACAGCGTTTGCACGGACCTGCCTAGCAGCTATGGCTATAAACGCCTGTAAATCAGCCCTGAAAAGGGCTGAAATAACCAGCAGTCCCTAATCCCTAAAGCGCTGTGTAGATTGCACTGTATCTCTATAGCGCACACAGCAGGAGCAGCAGCAGCAGCATGAGCGGTGACTGTCACCCACACGCAGTAGACAGATAATGGCGGCGACAGGGAAAATGGTCGGATCTTATAAGACAAGGACATGTGACATGCACAGCCTATGACACATGCCCTTGCTTGTCTGGCAAAAATCCACGTAGCTGTGTGTGTGTCTGTGATTGGCTGACATCCTGGCCCACCCCACTGCACACGCGGTTAGGAAAAAAAAAAAAAAATGGCGATCGGCATTATCTCTGCACTCAGCAGCACAGATCTAAACCCCGTCCTCCCCGCACACTATATGCTAAAATTTGGTAATAGCGTGATTCACAGTGACTCACACTATTACAGTGAAAAGCCGGCTAGTAACTAGCTAGGCTTTTTGTTGATCGAACCGTTCTCGAACGTACCTCGAACTATCAAGCTTTTAGAAAAAAGCTCGAGTTCGAGCTCGAGCTCGAACACCCCCCAAAATCACTCGAACATATAATTGGCGAAACTCGAACCTCGAACATCGCTCATCTCTAATCGTGAGACTCTGGCCCCCGAACTTGTCACAAGTCTCCAAATAATGGGAGACATTAGTGACTAGAGATGAGCGAACCAGTTGCGGTTCAGCTCGAGCTTGGTTCGCCGAATGGAAGTCGCGTTCGAGTTCAGTTCGGCAAACCGGTTCAGCGAACCACTCGAACCCCATAGGAAACAATGGGAGGCAATCACAAACACATAAAAACACCTAGAAAACACCCTCAAAGGTGTTCAAAAGATGACAAACAACTCACAACACAACGCAAACACATGGGAAAGTGATAAGAACAAATTTTCATGCGAAAACAAAACAGCTTGATGAGGAAAAAGAGGACGAGACACAGATATAGGCATGGCATGCCCTTCTAAATTCATGTAAAACACCGCAAGGTGACTCCAAGCGAAGTCTCCCTTTTTTCCAAAAATTGGGCCACACAGACACCCCTTCAGTGGCAGCACTTGTGACCCAGTTGTACACTTCATAGGTAGATTTGCATCAAGCACATTCAAAAATACACCATCCTTTAACGTCCCCAGGATGACACCGGGGTAGTTAGCAAAGTCTTTGCTGAACCATGACTTGTTCATCTTGGCACCTTTTTAAAAACACAGCAAGGGTTACACCAAGCGGAGTCTCCCTTTTTTTACAAAAATTGGGCCACACAGACACCACTTCAGTGGCAGCACTTGTGCCCCAGTTGTACACTTCACAGGTAGATTTGCATCAAGCACATTCAAAAATACGCCATACTTAACCGTCCCCAGGATGACACCGGGGTAGTTAGCAAAGTCTTTGCTGAACCATGACTTGTTCATCTTGGCTCCTTTTTAAAAACACAGCAAGGGTTACTCCAAGCGGAGTCTCCCTTTTTTCCAACAATTGGGCCACACAGACACTCCTTCAGTGGCAACACTTGTGCCCCAGTTGTACACTTCACAGGTAGATTTGCATCAAGCACATTCAAAAATACGCCATCCTTAACCGTCCCCAGGATGACACCGGGGTAGTTAGCAAAGTCTTTGCTGAACCATGACTTGTTCATCTTGGCTCCTTTTTAAAAACACAGCAAGGGTTACTCCAAGCGAAGTCTCCCTTTTTTCCAAAAATTGGGCTACACAGACACCCTTTCAGTGGCAGCACTTGTGCCCCAGTTGTACACTTCACAGGTAGATTTGCATCAAGCACATTCCAAATCCACAAGCATTTACTCTCCCCAGGATGACACAGGGGTAGTAAAGTCCTTGCGGATCCATGACTTGCTCATTTTGATGAACATTAGTCTGTCCACATTGTCACTGGACAAACGCTTGCGCTTATCTGTCAGCATACACCCAGCAGCACTGAAGACACGTTCTGAGACAATGCTGGCAGCTGGACACGACAAGATCTCCAAGGCGTAAGTGGAGAGCTCTGGCCATTTTTCAAGATTTGAAGCCCAAAATGAGCAAGGCTCCATTTGCAAAGTCATGGCATCGATGTTCATTTGGAGATAATCCTGGGAGATTCACTCCGTGCACCATGGTTGTTTGGTGGAAAATCCGAGCTAAGATTGAGTAACAGCTTCTGCTGATACTCCTGCATACGTGCATCCTTTTCTATGACTGGAATTATGTCACAAAATTTGGACTTGTACCGGGGATCTAATAGTGTGGCAAGCCAGTAGTCATCATCACTTCTAATTTTGACAATACGAGGGTCATGTGGGAGGTAGTGCAGCAAGAAGGCGCTCATGTGTCTTGCGCAGCCATGCGGACCAAGTCCATGCTGTGTTTGTGGCATAGAGGTGCTAACCGTTCTTTCTTCCTCTGACATCTCCCCCCAACCTCTTTCAACTGACATTTGACCAAGGTCTCTCTCCTCCGCTGAGTCTTCCATGTCCATGGACAGTTCGTCTTCCATTTCTTCATGTTCTCCTGCACCTTCCTCTAAATTTTGCCTGCTACCATGTGCCTTTGTTGATCCCTGTCCCCCATGGTCCCATGCCTGCCGTTTTGGTGATGATGAACGTCTGGACCTTGGTGATGTTGTTGTCCCTTGCGCATATGAATCCTCCTATACTTCCTCCCCTTCCTGTTGTCCCACCCCCTGACTCTGAATAGTGTTTAGCGTGGGCTCCAGCATGTAAATGACTGGAATTGTCATGCTGATAATGGCATTGTCAGCGCTATACATGTTCGTCGCCATGTCGAAACTATGCAGAAGGGTGCATAGGTCCTTGATCTGAGACCACTCCAGCAGCGTGATCTGCCCCACCTCTGCATCTCGTTGGCCCAGGCTATACGTCATGACGTATTGCACCAGTCCTCGGCGGTGCTGCCACAGTCGCTGTAACATGTCGGCACATTGCATTTCTGGAGATGAACCGGCAGACCGAAAGACTTCTAAAGCGATGCAAGTCGCTCAGCAGCGGTGGTTGAATGGCGAAAGTGAGCAGACAGTTTTCGTGCCCTGTTCAGAAGGCCATCTAGGCCAGGATAGTGTGTTAAAAATTGCTGGACAACAAGGTTCAACACGTGAGCCATACAAGGCACGTGTGTCACCTTGCCCAGGCGAAGGGCCACACCCAGGTTTGCAGCATTGTCGCACACGGCCTTACCAGGCTGCAGGTGAGTGGAGACAACCATTTATTAAACTCAGTCTCCAGAGCTGCCCACAACTCATCCGCTGTGTGACTCTTATTTCCAAGACATTTCAAGCTAAAGACCGCCTGATGCCATTGCGCTCTGCTGCCAGCATAGTAATGAGGGGTGCGTGATCCCTTCAGTTACAACGCTGGTGGCCTGACCAGGCAGGCTTGGGGCGGAGGTGGAGGACCCAGATGAGGTTCAGGAGGCAGAAGCAGTGGAGGAACTTGGACAGACAGAGGATTGACACAGAAGTCGTGGGGACGGCAAGACTTGTGCAGCAGACCCTTCACCATTTATCACCATAGTTACCCAGTGCCCAGTCAGCGACATGTAACATCCCTGTCCATGCTTACTGGTCCAAGTATCGGTGGTTAAATTAACCTGTTCACACACAGAGTTTCTCAAGGAAGCGGTGATGTTGTGTGCGACATGCTGGTGTAGCGTAGGCGCACCTTTCTTAAAGAAGTAGTGGTGACTGGGCATCTGGTACTGGGGCTCAGCGACAGACATAAGGTTTCGAAAATCCTGTGTGTCCACCAGGCAGAAAGGCAGCATTTCGGTAGCCAAGAGCTTACAGAGGGATAAAGTGAACCTCTTAGCTTTGTCATGGGTCGCAGGAAATGGCCTTTTATTTATCCACATCTGAGGGACAGAGATCTGGCTGCTGTGTGTAGATGGTGTTGAGTAGGGTGTCCCTGGAAAAATGCAGGTTTGTGAGGAAAGTGCAGGCGTAGACATGATGTTGCCTTCATCCAACATTGGTGCTATCGATGTCTGAGAGAGCTGTACACCCGCACTTGTTTCCCCTTCCAAACCAACTGTCGACCTACCAAGCAAACTGCCTGTTGCGGTTACAGTGATGGAAGGTGTGCGTGGAAAACCAGGTGTGACAGCTGTCCCCACAGTCCTAGAAGATGAAGAGCGCGCGGATGCACTGGAAGGGGCAGGCGGTGGATGGTCCGCTCAGCTAGGCCGCATTGCAGCATGGTGACCTTCCCACTGGAACATATGATATTTATTCATGTGACGATTCATGGAAGAAGTTGTCAAACTGCTGAGGTTTTTGCCTCTACTTACAGATTCCTAACTAATTTTACAGATCACATGATTTGGGCGATCCTTTGCAAGGTCAAAAAAGGACCAGGCGGGGGGGCGGAGCTGGACATGGCCGTGTGAGGACGCTGACTCCATGAGCTCCTCGCTATAGACCTCAAAAAACACTGGCCTAACATACATCATGGGCAAATCTACGGGCAAAAAGGCTTCTGCCCGCACCCCAAAGAAGCCCACTACCTCACAGGGCAAAATTGGGCCCTTTCTCACCCAATCTCAGGGGCCAGGCGCCTCGCTCCACCCGGAGCTGAAACTGCGGCCTTTGACTCCAACAACCAGTGCCGGGCCAATGGTGGAGGCGCAGGGAACAGCGGCGAAACCGAGGCATCCCGGAGCGGTCACGGCCTCGATTACCCCCCATGGAGGTGAAGGACGCGGGACAGTGGAAGAGCCGAGATCCGGCCGCAAGTATAACCCAGAGACGCCATTACAAGATGGCGCCCGCTCATCTCCAGCCCGGGCCTTGCGGCCGCAGCGGGGGGATCCCTCAGAGGCGATGCTGTCAGCAGCTTCACCTGATTCATCCCCGCAGGAGATCCTCCAGAACCGGCGAAGGACCGTCGCTTCAGAGGCCTCCTTCCAGGACACAGCATCTCCCGGTTCTGCGATGCATGTGCAGGCAGCCTCCGGAGCAGCACCTGAACTGCAACCACCACTTCTGAGCCTCCAGGAAGCCGAGAAGCTGCGGCCGGTGAAGCTCCCCGCTGTCATCGCCGACGAGGGTGAGTCAAGCCTGAGAGGCAGCTCAACCGCGCTGACTGTGGGGCCTCCCGGCCCTCAGATGTTAGTGGAGAGACCGGGTAGTGGAGGGGGCCACAGACCAGACAGGAGCAACGCTTCTCCAGCTAGTGTGCACCATGCATCACCGCCTGCATCACCTCCTTCCCCAGGAACTAGTGGAGGGAGAAAAGAACCCCATTCACCTCCAGAGCCCCAAAGTCTAGCATGGGGCGCCCCCATGGAATCGTCATCCCCCGCCCCGTCACCAGGGTGGTCCACGGGCTCTTCCTGGGAGGGTAGCCCGCCGGATGGGAGCCTGGCAGAAGCTGCTCGGCCGCAATGGAATAAGGGGCCTGGGACACCAGGCTCCCCACCTAATCAGATTACCACTGTGGCAAACATCGGTGGGAAAGTAAACACCCACAGGAGCCCACAACTATTATATGACCCAGCTTTACAGGACTCTATACGTTCCTTCTCTGCAACATCTTTTTCTACTAATATGATAAATGAGGACCGCCCAGCATCCCTGGCAGACATGAGATACCTCCTACAATCTATTCCTACCAAAAATGATATAGCAGCCTTAGCCAACCAAGTGGTAGCAGAATGTAAGCAGGAATTTGCCCAACTGCGGTCAGACCTCTCTTCCCTCACCCACAAGGTAGACGTACTGGCAGATCAGCAATCAACATCCCAAGTCAATGTCCAAACTATGCAGGACTCTATACTAAACCAGTCCAAGCAGCTATTTGCTCTCCAACAGCATGTAGATGACTTGGAGAATAGAAATCGAAGAAATAATCTTCGCATCAGGGGCCTATCTGAGTCAATCGCTGCCCCTGATATACCCTCAGTCCTTATTTCAATCTTTAACAACCTGTTGAAAAGGCCACCTGGGGCCACCTTGGAGCTCGACAGAGCCCATAGGGCGCTACGTCCCCCGGACCCAGGGGACCCTCGTCCAAGAGATGTCGTGTGTAGGGTACACTTTTTCGCAGCAAAAGAAGCCATCCTCCAAGCCGCCCGGAAGAGACAGTCCTTAACATATAACGGTTCTACTATCCGTATTATGCCGGACCTGTCAAGGCATACATTGTCACAACGGGCCCCTCTAAAACCCCTACTGGATATGCTTAAAGACAGAGGGCTCCCGTTTCGCTGGGGCTTCCCCTTCTCACTGTCAGTACAAAAGGACTCGAGGTGGTGGGTCTTGAGATCCCCGGAGGACCTCCCAGTCTTCATCTCAAACCTGGGCCTACCCCCAATTACCATCCCTCAATGGCCCACTACTCTGCTTCAGCCGTGGGCACCGGGAAGGCGCTCTGCCCCTCTGCGTACACCTCAGTCTCCTAGCACAACAGGAGGCCTACCACCTAGGGGGCTGCGCGGTCGCAGAATGGGAAGACCACGTTAATTGAACTAAACGGCTATAAATGCTAATAGAACCCATTTAGTGCATTGCACATCTAGTTAATTAAGTTGAACGACTTTTCATGTTATTTCAATGCCCATCTAAGGTCCTTTATGCCCAAATCTTGTTGTTATTTGTGCCAGTGTTTAGGGTTATACCCAATGTTTGCAGTTTATTATGGAGCCACGATAGGCTACATCTGACTTTTTTCTCCCCCTAATAGGTCGGGTTCCTCTGTCCTGCCCGAGTAGAGCGGACATGCTCCCCAAGAACGTTTGTTCTCATTTAGTGTTATATGTAGGGGCTATACCCCTGCTGTCCTTTCTACCCTTATTGCTCTTGCTCCTTTGGAAAACTTATCCTCCACTACGAATTAATGCAGGGGTTCCTCCCTTGCGGTTCCTTCTGCCCCTTCTCCTATTCTTTTCCTGCCTCCCACGGGTCACACCGTGCTTTCACTTTCTTGTTGGTGACCGGGACGGATTAGTCTGTCCATACATCTCATGCATCTATATCTTTTTATTCTATTACAGATGGCCAACCTGACAATAGTATCTTTCAATGCCAAGGATCTGAATGTACCGGAGAAAAGAGCACAGATTCTTTACCATTTCCACAAGCATAAGGTGAAAATAATATGTTTTCAGGAAACACATTTCAAAAAGGGACACACCCCGGTCATAAAGAACAAATACTATCAGACCTGGTTTTTCTCTGACAACCCAGAGTCGCGTTCAAAAGGAGTGGTGATCGCCATTCATAAATCTCTCCCTCATCAAATCATAAATTGCACACCGGACATCTCAGGACGATATATTATCCTTTCACTGATAGCCGGAGACCAAACTTTCACGATAATAAATGTGTATGCCCCAAACCAGAAACAGGATGACTTCATAGTTGGCCTTGTTGACACTGCAACCCCATTGATACGAGGAACAGCAATGCTATGTAGTGACCTCAATGTCACTCTCGACCCCACATTAGATAACTCCAAAGGGAAATCTAGAATCTCATATACCACAATTAAACGTATAAAAAAAACCCTGCTGAGCATCCAGCTGTTCGATACATGGAGAATAGCACACCCATCTGATAGAGATTATAGCTTTTACTCCCACACTCAAGATTCATATAGTCGCATAGACTACATTTTTATACAGCACAACGCTCTCCCCTTGGTCAGACAGGTTAGAATAGGCAACATATTGTGGTCGGACCATGCGCCGGTGTTTTGCGAGGTTGAAGTTCCCTCTCTCCCGGCCCCCAGGGGATCATGGCGGCTCAATGAGGCCCTGCTTCTGGACGAGCTATGTACCTCTGAGGTACAGACTGCTATCACTCAATTCTCAGAAGACCATTCAGCAGACGACACAGCTCCCACATACAAATGGGAAGCATTGAAGTGCGTCTTGAGGGGCATTTTCATTAAGCACGGGGCCCGCATTAAAAAAGAGAAGGCTCAGAATTTGGTAAACGCCCTCCATAAAGTCTCAGACCTGGAGCTCGTTCACAAGCGGGCCCTATCGGCTGCCACCCTACAGACCCTCCTACAGGCTAGACTGGAGGTCAAGAAAATGTTAGACTCATCATTTCAGCGCCTGTTACAGGTGGGGAGGGGAAAATTCTACGAGTTTGGGGACAAACCGGGCAGACTCCTGGCCAATGCACTAAAAGAGGGGAAAGCTCACACTCTAATTCCCTGTATAAAGAATTCTCGAGACGAATTATTATACGCTACCCCAGATATCTCTAATACCTTCCACACTTACTATTCCAAACTATATAACCTGCCCCCTGATCCCCTCGAGGCAAACGGTGAACTCCCTTCAATGGCCTCTCCCTTTTAATCCCTCAACCGATCCATAATTGTAGAGCTTGAGAGCCCCTTCCTACTAGAAGATGTCCTGACAGTAATCGGTAATCTACCAGGCAACAAGAGTCCAGGCCCAGACGGACTTCCTGCCAAATTTTGTAAAGCATTCGCAGCACAACTTGCGCCCCTGATGCTCCTCTCTTTTAATACCATCTCTGATGAGTTTCCTTCCCCCCCATGCTATGACAGCTCATGTGGCCCTACTTAGAAAACCCGGAAAGGACCCCACTGCGTGCAGTAGCTTTAGACCAATATCATTGCTTAATGTGGATCTAAAAATATACGCTAAGCTCCTCGCAAATAGAATCAATCCCCTGCTGCCTGACCTGGTGCATTTGGACCAGGTCGGATTTGTCCCCGGTAGGGAAGCTAGGGATAATACCCTTAAAACCCTAGATCTGATTCAGCATGCCCACACCCAAAAAATTCCCATGATGATGCTATCTCTAGACGCCGAAAAAGCATTTGATAGAATTTCTTGGCACTCACTCTCCCAGACCCTGTCCCACATCGGTTTCGGTCCAATTTTCTCATCCAAAATCCTGGCCTTATACCGCTCCCCGAACGCCCACTTAAAAATTAATGGTACCTTGTCGAGGCCCTTCAACATATATAACGGGACTCGGCAGGGATGCCCTCTATCCCCACTACTCTACATCTTAGTCATGGAACACCTGCTGGCGGCCATTCGTCTCAACCCTGACATACAAGGAATCAAAATCACAAACCAAGAATACAAATGTGCCGCCTTCGCAGATGATCTCCTCATATACTTGCAAAACCCACTCACTTCCCTTCCATCCCTAATGCAGGAATTAAATTGCTTCAGCAGATGGTCCAATTTTAAAATCAATTTTGATAAGTCAGAAGCCCTGAACATATCACTCCCCCAAGACGTCGTAAATGCCGTGAAGCCAAAATTCCCCTTTAAGTGGCCACCCAATGGTAGCATAGGGTACCTGGGTATTATCATACCATGTGACACAGACAGGCTTTTTTCACAAAATTTTCTAAGTTTCCTGTCCAGGCTCGAGAGGGACCTAGACTCCTGGGGTCAGGGTACTCTCTCGTGGTTTGGCAGGATTAGTGCCCTCAGGATGACAGCTTTACCTAGACTACTCTACCTACTTCAGACGGTTCCGGTTCATATTCCAGTGTCTTATTGGACAAAGGTACAACGTCTACTTAACCAATTTGTATGGACTAAGAGGCGACCCCGACTTGGGAGTAATGTTCTGAGGAGAACTAAAGGGGGGGGGGGAGCAGGGCTCCCTTGCTGTAGGCGATACTACCTAGCAGCTGCCCACACCAGAGTTCTGGACCTTTTACATAATTACGATTCAAAGCTCTGGGTTCGGCTGGCTCATGACCTGTGTCCCCTATCAGTCCCAACCCTGCCATGGAATTGGCCACGCCTCACCAAACATAAAATAGCAATGTCCTACAGCACCAAACAGACACTGAAAGCAGTACACTCACTACCATTGAGCAAACGCCTGCTCCAGCCCGGGGGTCCCCTTATGCCACTTACGGACAACCCCGACTTTTTGCCGGGAGCATCGTCCAATAAATTTCTTGGCAGCTCTAAACAGAGGCCCCTGAGACTGGACCAGGTGGCCCCAGAGGGAGTTCTCCTCCCTCTCTCGGATATTGTGGGAAGCGGAAACCCCAGGTTGAGGTTCCATTTTGAATATGCACAACTCAAACACTTCATAACCACACAGGGACAAGCCGCGGGGCACCTCCCGCCTTTAACTCCCTTTGAACGCCTTTGTATCGGAACACCTGACACTCGACATGCCACATCAAGGATTTATAAGACCCTAACAGAGGCGATGGAGACCTCACTCCCCCGCTTCTGTTCTGCGTGGGAAGCAGAGCTCAACAAGACGCTTCCTGGGGATCAGTGGGAACGTTGTTTCCACCTGACCCATAGGTCCGTGGTTGCCACAAGAATGCAGGAAACCTGCTACAAGATCCTTACCAGGTGGTATTGGGTCCCATCATCTCTTCATATGTGGTGTCCCGAAGTCCCGGATGTATGTTGGCGTTGCGGAGCCCAGGGCGGCACCATGACCCATATATGGTGGTCCTGCCCAAGCCTGGCGACCTTCTGGAGAAAAGTATTGAAGGCCATTCTAGAGGTCACGGCGACCATAGTCCCTAGCCGCCCTGAGGCAGTTTTGCTATTTATGTTTAAAATTTCAGAAAAAAAGTATAAAAAATCCCTCTTAGGCCCTCTCCTCCAGGCCGCCAAGACCGTAATTCCACGACATTGGAAAGACCCCTCTCCCCCGACCGTGGAGGAATGGGCGACAGAGGTGAATTCGGTACACCGTATGGAGATGGTGATGGCTCAGTCGAGAGGTCAGATAGTGGAAACCGCCTCCAAATGGCTCATGTGGGAGGACTTCCTCTCGGGCCCCAAGTTCTTAGCTTTAATTGACTCCCGGTGCTCAGACTCCTTGGCATGTCCCACCCCCTAGAAAACATTTATTCAGTCTCCTCTATTAGATTCAGCAGATGTAAATACCGTCCTGGTCATCACATATTCTTCCATTTACCTCTCTACTCACTGACTTACATTCTAAACCTGCCCCTCTTCTTCTGATTCCTTTCTTTCTCGAGTAT
Organism: Anomaloglossus baeobatrachus; assembly: GCF_048569485.1. Taxonomy (NCBI): domain Eukaryota; kingdom Metazoa; phylum Chordata; class Amphibia; order Anura; family Aromobatidae; genus Anomaloglossus; species Anomaloglossus baeobatrachus. Next base: position 281,390,177 of record NC_134355.1, on the reverse strand, counting down.
TTCTCTGCTCATTTGATAAGTTCTTACCTAAGGTAAGACTCTATGTTTAATTTTGTTCTTACCTAGGGTTGTGCAGTTGTTGAGCCTAAGGCCTGGACCTGTTGTAAAGGCTTGTGCTATTTCAATGCTATAACACCTAATATTTCATGGTATTGGACATTCTATCTATTTGTATGTCTATTTTCTCTCCTCCTTTTTTTTTGAAACCAATAAAACATTAAAATGGAAAAAAAAAAAGGACCAGGCTAGGCAAGGCTTAGAGGACATGCGACCTGCTGAGCCACCCCGACTAGTGCTCAGAGGCACAGTGGTGGCTGAGGATGCAGTTGTAGACGTGCTACCAGTACTCCGACTCTGTCCAGGAAGGCGCAAGGTAACTTCGTCGTCAGTTGCATCCTCCTCCACCGCCTCTGTTAACTTCCTCGAGTGCCAGACTGTGGGTTGACAGTCGGTGGGATCTAGAATTTCCTCATCAAGCGTTGTGTTTGCACTCCCCTCAACCCCAGACCTAGCCTCTTCCTGCCCTGATCGAATATTTAAGTTGTCATCCCAATCTGGTATCTGCGTCTCATCGTCATCAGTATTTTCCTCATTGTCTCTAACAACAGGTGTTACAGTTTGTGAATAAGAGTCAAGATTATGCTCAGAAACTTGGTCATCACGGCCTGAATCTGAGTCACAAAGGTTCTGGGCATCACTGCAGACCATTTCCTGGTCTGTACTCACTGTAGCTTGGGAGCAGACCTCTGATTCCCAGGCTATAGTGTGAGTGAACAGCTCTGCAGATTCAGCTATCTTTGTTCCACCATACTGTGCAGGGCGGATGGAGACTTGAGAGCTGGGAGAAAGCAAGTGGGATTGGGCTGACAACTCAGAGGACTGATTTTTTTTGGATGCGGTAGTTGAGGTGGAGGAGAGGGCACTTGTTTGAGCACTTGAGATCAATTCAAGCATGTTCTTTTTTTGTGCATCATCTAACTTTGTTACAGTTGTTCGGGTCCGTAAAAAAGGGAGCACATCGGATTGTCCACGGAAAGTAGTAGACATATTACTTTTGCTGGAAGATGGCCTATATTTAGCAGATGTTAATGTAGCTTTGCCACCTTCCCCACGGACAAAAACTTTTTTTCCTTTTCCAACACGCCTGTTCCCCTTTCCACCAGCATCTGTCATTTTGCCACTCATTTTGATTACGACAAGATTGTCCACTTACAATGTGGTAGTAAAAATTGAGAGGTGGTGTAGATTGCAGAGGTGGTCTAGCTTTATTGACAGCTGAAGAAACAACACTGACTATCCCTGACAATGCAACTATGGCCCTTAAACTGGCAGCACAGTTTGCTATTATAATAGCTAAGTAAAAATAAGCAGGAGGGTGTAATGCAGAGGTGCTGGAAATTGCTTGGCACCAGTGGGACAGTAATGGAGTACAAAAGCCACTTTTTGCATGCCACTAAGTTTCAGCAGTGTTTGCTATTATAATAGCTTAGTAAAAATGAGCAGGAGGGTGTAATGCAGAGGTGCTGGAAATTGCTTGGCACCAGTGGGACACTAATGGAGTCCAACAGCCACTTTTTGGATACCACTAAGTTTCAGCAGTATTTGCTATTATAATAGCTTATTAAAAATGAGCAGGAGAGTGTAATGCAGAGGTGCTGGAAATTGCTTGGCACCAGTGGGACAGTAATGGAGTCCAACAGCCACTTTTTGGATGCCACTAAGTTTCAGCAGTGTTTGCTATTATAATAGCTTAGTAAAAATGAGCAGGAGGGTGTAATGCAGAGGTGCTGGAAATTGCTTGGCACCAGTGGGACACTAATGGAGTCCAACAGCCACTTTTTGGATACCACTAAGTTTCAGCAGTGTTTGCTATTATAATAGCTTAGTAAAAATGAGCAGGAGGGTGTAATGCAGAGGTGCTGGAAATTGCCTGCACCAGTGGCACAATAATGGAATACAGCAGCCAATTTTGGATGGCACTAACTGGCATCACTCTTTTCAATTTAAATGGCTTTGGAAAAATGTGCAGGAGGGGAGAATACAGAGGTGGTGGGACTTGCTTGGCACAAGTGGCACAATAATGGAGTACAACAGCCACTTTTTGGATGCCACTAACTGGCAGCACTCTTTTCAATTAAAATGGCTTTGCAAAAATGTGCAGGAGGGGAGAATGCAGAGGTGGTGGGACTTGCTTGGCACAAGTGGCACAATAATGGAGTACAACAGCCACTTTTTGGATGCCACTAACTGGCAGCACTCTTTTCAATTAAAATGGCTTTGCAAAATTGTGCAGGAGGGGAGAATGCAGAGGTGGTGGGACTTGCTTGGCACAAGTGGCACAATAATTGAGTACAACAGCCACTTTTTGGATGCCACTAACTGGCAGCACTCTTTTCAATTAAAATGGCTTTGCAAAAATATGCAGGAGGGTACAGTGGCCGGGTTGTGGGTCAGTGTAGAGGAAAGGAAGCCTCACTTTCTATCCCTCCTAATGGTGAAATGCAGCAAGGAATTCCCTGAGCTTAGGTACACAGATGCTGTTATTTGAAGCTGTATACAGCGTTTCCACGGACCTGACTGTCACCTGTGGCTCTGAGCCAGATGAAATTAGCCCTGAAAAGGGCTAAAATAAACTTCTGTCCCTAATCTGTAGAGCGCTGTGTGTAAAGCGTACACAGCAGGACCGGCGACAGGAGCTGCGTGAGCGGTGACTGTCACCCAGACGCAGAAGGCAGATAATGGCGTCCTGAGGGAAAATGTCCGTATTTATAATGCAAGGACATGTGACATGGACAGCCTATAGGGGGCTTTACACGCTACGATATCGCTAATGCGTAGTCGTTGGGGTCACGGAATTTGTGACGCACATCCGGCCGCATTAGGTATTTTGTTGCGTGTGACACCAATGAGCGATTTTGCATCATTGCAAAAACGTGCAAAATCGCTCATCGATGACATGGGGGTCCATTCTCAAAAATTGTTACTTCAGCAGTAACGAGGTTGGTCCTCGTTCCTGCGGCAGCACACATCGCTCCCTGTGACGCCGCAGGAACGAGGAACCTCTCCTTACCTGCCTCCCGGCCGCTATGCGGAAGGAAAGAGGTGGGCGGGATGTTACGTCCTGCTCAGCTCCGCCCCTCCGCTGCTATTGGGCAGCCGCTCAGTGACATCGCTGTGACACCGCACGGACCACCCCCTTAGAAAGGAGGTGGTTCGCCGGTCACAGCGACGTCGCCGGGCAGGTAAGTATGTGTGACGGGTCTGGGCGATGTTGTGCGGCACGGGCGGCGAGTGGCCCGTGTCGCACAACAGATGGGGGCGGGTACCCACGCTAGCGATATCGGTACCGATATCGCAGCGTGTAAAGTAGCCTTATGGCACATGCCCTTGCTTGTCTGGCAAAAAGTCCACTTAGCCGTGTGTGTGTCTGGGATTGGCTGACATGCTGGCCCGCCCCACTACACGCGTGCTTAGAAAAAAAAAATGGCTATTGGCATTTTCTCAGCAACACAGATCTAAAACATCGATTGTGATGGGCGTAACTAATAGGCTGCATACCAGTTACTGTGTACCTGCATGTGTGAACAGTGACCTATGCAAGCCACAAGTGTGCAATTTTACTACCATCTCCCTTTGCACCTGTGATGTCTCCATTTAATGGAGGTCTTGCTGCATCCTGGCAGTGCATTAGTCTTTTTGGCCTGGGTAGTTTACATCTTTTGCCATTAGTCTGTGAGTTTTTTCTATCTAGAACACCCCCCAAAATCACTCGAACCGCAAACTGGCGAACCGCGAACCACGAACCGCGCTCAACTCTATTAGTGACACCACCACTCTTAAGGCCCAGTCACACTAAACAACTTACCAGCGATCCCAACAACGATGCAACCTGATAGGGATCGCTGGTAAGTTGCTAGGAGGTCGCTGGTGAGATGTCACACTAAGCGACGCTCCAGCGATCCCACCAGCAACCTGACCTGGCAGGGATCGCTGGAGCGTCGCTACACGTGGAAGCATGCTGCGCTTGGTAACTAAGGTAACCAACCCGATATTTACCTTGGTTACCAGCGCACACCTAGCCACAGTACACATGGGGTTAATTACCCGATGTGTACTGCAGCTACATGTGCACAGAGCAGGAGCCGGCACTGACAGCTGAGAGCGGCGGAGGCTGGTAACGAAGGTAAATATCGGGTAACCAAGGTAAGGGCTTCTTGGTTACCCGATGTTTACATTGGTTACCAGCGTCCGCAGATGCTGGCTCCTGATGCCTGCACATTTAGTTGTTGCTCTGTTGCTGTCATACACAGCGATGTGTGCTTCACAGAGGGAGAGCAACAACTAAAAAATGGCCCAGGACATTCAGCAACAACCAACGACCTCACAGCAGGGGCCAGGTTGTTGCTGGATGTCACACTAAGCAACATCGCTAGCAAGTTGGGCATCAGCAGCGATATTGCTAGCGATGTTGCTTAGTGTGACGGTACCTTTACACATAGCTGCTAATCCCTCCTACCAAACTTCCCTTGCCTGTCATCACAATTGCAATGGTATCTGCAACCTTGAGATATAGATACTGTTTAATAAAATGGTGCAACAGAGAGCTATCAGTGCTATGGGGTCCTCATTATTTCTAAGCGGTTGTGGGGGACACTATACTGTGTACGGAGGCTTGGGTGTACTAAACTGCCTTTAAGGTGTGCATTGTCCTGTGTGTGTGGGGGCTTAATAATGTCTGTTGGTGTCTCTAGGTCACATTACGTGCATCATGCTTAGGGAGGTATACTGTGTTAAATTCACTATGGTATCAATATACTGTAGAAGGCACTGTAGTTTCATCATACTGTGCATGTGAGGACAGTTGGGTGAAATTGTGGGGGAAATTCACTAGGGGGTTGTAAGAGGGTACAGAAATGTCTTCAAGTAATGATCGCAATCTGCTGATTGAAAACTATAAAACAAGAACATTTGACGAGAAAAAGAGCAAGCAGGAACTAAAAGAGCTCAGTTTGTGTTTTCTGGAAAGACAGGTTTAAAAGATACACTGGGTCAAGTGGCAGTTGGGTCCCACTACTAAAGATAAAAGGCCTGGAAGACCCAAGAAGGGTGCAGTTGGTGCCAGAATCCTCTTCCAGGAAGGTCTTACAGCTCCATCCCTACAAAAGCATCCTAGAGAGGTCAGATCCTAGATAAGGCCTGAACTGAGAGGAAGATCCATGACCTGAGCTGAGAGGAAGATCTGTGACATGAGCTGAGAGGAATATCAGTGACCTAAACTAAGTAGAAAACCCTGACCTGTGCCGGTAAAAGCCCATGATCAGCGAACGTAGAAGCCTGTGATCTACACCAGTGGAAGCACATGACCAGCACTAGTAGAGGCCCTTGGTCAGTGCTAGTAGAAGTCCGTGATCAAAGTCATTGGAAGTTCATGACCTGCACTAGTAGAAGAACCTGAGGAAGCACAGACTACGCCGACTTCGTCGAAAAGCCGCATATTACGAGAGACAAGATCCAAAGCTAGACTGTTGCTTCCTGCACAGAGATAAAGTATTGAGTGGGGACTTAAGGCTGCTTTACACGCAGCGACATCGCTAGCGATGTAGCTCGTGAAAGCACCCGCCCCTGTCGTTTGTGCGTCATGGGAAAATCGCTGCGCGTGGCGCACAATATCGCTAATACCGGTCACACATACTTACCTTCCTAGAGACGTCGCTGTGGGCGGTGATCAACATCACACAGCGGCCGACCAATAGAAGCGGAGGGGCGGTGACCAGCCACATTAACGACACGCCCACCTCATTGCCAGAGTATCCAAGTAAGCTGTTGTTTGTCATTCCCGCGGTGTCACACGTAGCGATGTGTGGTGCCTCAGGAACAACAAACAACCTGAGTCCACAATGACCAATGAGATTTTGAAAATGAACGACATGTCAACGATCAACAATTAGGTGAGTATGTTTGATCGTTAACACTCGCTCGGAGCTATTACACGCAATGACGTCGTCGCTAACGACGCCGGATGTGCGTCACGAATTCCGTGACCTCGACGACATATCGTTAGATATGTCATTGTGTGTAAAGCCCCCTTTAGGCCCCCTTTAGGCCTTGCCTTACAACACAGAGGGCAGGACAGAGTTGAAGCCTGGGAAGACACACGTGCTACCGATGCCGGGGAACAAGTGCCCAAGTTCCATCACGTAGAAGTGTGCTGCCAGTAAGATGGTAACCTGTGGTTTCTTTTCCAGGTTCTTCTCTGCTTCTGAGCTTAACTACTTGATTGGTGACTGAGAACTGTTGGCGGTACCTTCTGGAGTGGGCGATGAATCCAGTCATCATCTACCCAACCACAAATACTTTGCCTACCTACAGTCAGCTCAAAGGCTGAATCAGCTCCAAGTCTGGGGATAGTTTTTCTTCACCTGCTTTAATATTTTTTCATCTGGCCAAAAAGAATGTATGGGCATATGGACTTTCTAAGTTCTGTCAGCCTCCATATTGTGCTTCATATTGTCTCAGACAGAGGCATCCAGCTCACATCTCAGTACTGGAGGGCTACTTGTAAGCTGCTGGATGTCACCTTGGACTTCTCATCTGCCTTCCATCCACAGTCCAACTACCAACTAGAACAAATCAACCAGATTCTGGCAAATTTCTTATGGCACTTCGTCAACGAGCACCAAAGCGATTGGGCGAAACGTCTTCCACAGGAGGAGTTCTTATACAATAACCACATGAGACCGTCCTCCGCTAACTCTCCGTTCCATATAGTGTATGCAAAGCAGCCTAAAATCCCGTTCCCTGTGGTTATCACCTCCGGGAACTCAGAGGCCAATGTTCTTCTCAAAAGTTTATCTGGAATTTGGAAAGAGACCAAGTCCTCCTTGAAGCAGTCCATCATCAGAATAAAGAGACATGTGGATAAGGTATGCCTAGACTCTCCTTTGTTCTGGCCCGTAGACAAGTTTTGTCTTTCTTCCAGATACTCAAGTTGCCATTCTCAAAGTTGCGTCTCTAATTTATCGGTCCCTTTGATGTGCTTCAGCCGATCAATGATGTCTCCAAAAAGCTCAATCTTCCAGCCTCCTTGCATATTCCCAACTCGTTTCATATGTCTCTCCACAAACCTGTCGTTTTGAGCCGCTACTTCAGGAATACAGGTTCCTTGCCTTAACCAGTCAGTACTAACATCTTTGAGGTAAAATCTATCCTGGCGGTAAAAATAGTATGAGGTAAAATCCTCTTCCTATTGGACTGGAAGGGGTTTGACCCTGAGGAGAGGTCATGGAAGTCCAAGGAGTACATTAATGCCCATCTTTTCCTTAAAAAAATTCCTGGAAAAAGCGGGGTACTGTAACGCCCATTTTAACATTACCACACTGTCCTGCCCTTCTCCCCAGTGGGGATGCCACCACAATCACCCTCCAGGCCGATCTGTGGTGTCTGCTTCAGCCCAAGTCCCTGCCACGGTCTCCCAGCGCCTGCACATGCCTTGCAGGCCTCCTGGGAGCACTCTTAGGATGTTTGTGGGCGCACCTTTTCTTGTTTGTTTTAATGTTTTGTTTATTGAAGCAAAATAAAAATAAAAATACACAAACAATAGAAATCACAGATTTGACTAATACAATCACATTTGCATCAGACGCTTTCCATTTCGACTTCATAGCTCAGATTACGTATGTGCTGTCTATCTACTTAACTATCTAGTATTGGGAAAGCCCTAATTAACTTAGTATTCTGGTTTCTGTTTTAATATGCAACAATTTTTAACAACAAGTATCCTAGATACTAGAGGTAGGGGGGGATCTAGAATCTAGGAGAGCGAACTTCGTCTCATGAAATTCAGTTACAGGATTAGAGTTAGAGGGTTCAAGAGACGAAAGGGAAGGGGAAAGAAATAGAAAGGAGAGAAGAAAGGAGAAGATTTTGGTCTTGGATCCATTCAGTTCGTGGTAAGGATGTTTAGACAACTGTCATTCATCACAATGGTGAGGGGAAGGGTAACTTACAGTCCCCTATGCTACCGTCTGCGAAGTTACTATTGAAAATTGCGGTTTAGACTTATAGGCCTGCCAAGCCTTCCAGACCTGAAGGAAAGAGAGCATATTTTGACGCGAAAGGGCTGAGAGTTCTTCAACGTGATACAATTGATCAATCTTCAGCAAAAGCTGTGTGAGAGTAGGAATTTTCGTTGTGCGCCACAATTGGGCTATGAGAAGTTTACACGCTGAGCCTACAAATGACGCCAATTTTGAAGTAGCTTTGTCTTTAGGCCACATTGGGAAGTTCAGAAGCATTTGTCCAGGTTCCAGAACCCCCTGCTTGCCTGTGAGATCATATATTAACTTTGATGCCATCCGCCAGAAGGTCTGGACTATCGGACAAGACCACCAAACATGTAAATATGTTCCCTTGTCTCTCTCGCATCGCCAGCATTGATCTGAGTTGGAAGAGCTCCATGTACTAGACGAGGTGGGGACAATGTACCATCTCGCAATCACTTTAAACGAGTTCTCTTGAACTCTCACACAACACGACGGGCCATGTGAGGCATTATAAATCTGGCTCGTTTGTAAATCAGTAAATATAGTGCTCAGATCCCTTTCCCATCTTAGTATATATGCTCTCTTTACCACCAGATTTTTTGTAAGCAGGGTCTGGTACAGGTTAGAAAGAATTTTCCTGGGAGTCCGGGTTTGCATGCAAAACGATTCAAAAGTAGTTAAAGGTCTGTCAAGATGAGTGTGAGGTAGTAATGGATGAATCACATATTTTTACTTTGTATGATGAAGAAATGTGAGCTTAGAGAGGCCTGGGTTCATACCCATCTCCTGGTCAGAAATCAAAGAGCCGTCCACCAAGAGATCAGCTATCGGAACATTCACATTGGTCAGAAATGTGGATTTCGTGGACGCGGCTTGGTTTACATCAGCATCTAATATGTCGGAAACTTGGGTTAAAGGGGAGAGGGGCGGGGCCAGTATCTCTCTGTTTTCCTTCCATTTGTGCAATAGAATTCTCGTAAGCTCATTTGTGACGGATCGTTTATCCCTCTGGTTAGCAGGGGAAAGTAGCATAGCTCGTAGAGGAGTAGGGGCTAGGTATTCTTCTATGGATATCCACAATTTAGTCGGTGGGCGTCTGATCCAGTCTACCGTTCTAGACAGGACGGCGGCTTGGTAGTATACCGATATGTTGGGTAGCCCCATGTCCCCCCTGTCCCTTGGGAGGTTCAATGTTTGAAAGTTGATTCTCGGTTTATGTTTGTCCCAGACGTAGTTGGAAATTAAAGAGTTACATTGAGAGAGAAAAGCTGCGGGGATTGGAATGGGTAGCATTTGAAAAAGGTAAATAAACTTTGGAAGTATAATGCTTTTAATTATATTTTTCCGACCCATCCACGAAAGGAAGGGAGCCTTCCACGAGGCTTTTTGTGTGGTAAGCTTAGGAAGAAGGGGCTTGTAGTTGAGATCAAATAGGGACTTGAAGGTTTTCCCTATCTTAATGCCTAAGTATGTTATATGACTATTTGGCCACCGAAAAGGGAACGTGTTTTTGAGAGATTTAGTGACTTTACTGGCGACATTAATGCTTAATGCTTCTGATTTGGATAGGTTTATTTTGAAGTTGGACCATCGGCCATATTCCTCTAATAATTTCATAAAGGCAGGGAAACCCCTCTCTGGCTTGGACATTACCACCAACAAGTCATCGGCAAAGGCGGCGGACTTGTGGTGAACTCCCTGCAGATTAAACCCCTCAATGTCCCGATCCTGTTGAATGGAGGTTAGCAATGGCTCCATGACCAAGACAAAGAGTAGGGGGGATAAGGGGCAACCCTGCCTTGTGCCATTTTTAATGTCAAAAGGGTTGGTGAGAGTATTATTTATTTTAATCCTGGCTGTGGGGGATGTGTACATCTGTAGGATTGCGCGTGTGGTATCTGGAGGAAAGTGGAAGGCCTCCAGCGTCTCCCGCAAGAAGGTCCAGTCCACCCTATCAAATGCCTTCTCGGCGTCCGTTCCCAGCAGGACTAGAGGCAGCTTATGTGTCCTGGCGAATTGCATTAGGTTTATTACTCTTAGTGCGTTATCCTTCCCCTCTCTACCTCTGACAAAACCTGATTGTTCTGGGGAGATGAGATCTGGAAGGATATCTGCCACTCGATTGGCAATTAAACTAGCATATATCTTTAGGTCTACATTCAAGAGTGAGATGGGCCTATAGTTTCCACAACACTCTGGATCTTTCCCGTCTTTGTGTATTAATGATTTATGTGCCTCTAGTGCTTGGTTGGGTATAGGGTCGCCATGTAGAAGGGCGTTGCATGAAGCTAATAGATGATCCCCCAGAATATCAAAGAATTTCTTATAATAGATAATGGGGAGGCCATCTGGACCTGGAGCCTTCCCCACGGGGCTCCTGGACAGGATGGACTGAACCTCAGCCCGGGAGAACGGTTTTTCTAAGGACGCCTGCTGTGTTTTAGAAAGTTTCGGAAGATTCAATTTAGTTAAGTAGTTTTGTATACCACATTTCCTCTTGTCTCTCTCCAATGCCGACTCTTCTGTTCGAATTTGATATAAATTTTTGTAAAAACGAAGAAATTCATTCGAGATTTGAGAATAGTCTTGCGTACGGTGCCCCTGTGAGGTTTTAATTGCATGTATGAACGTGCGAGCCTGTCTTTTTTTTATCATGGACATCATAAGCTTGGAAGCCTTATCCCCATGGAGGAACATACGATTCCTCCAGCTGAGATAAAACTTTGCCGATTGCTTATTAAGTATATCCCTGAGTTCCACACGCTTCGCAGTCAATTGTTCTAATGTCTGTTGGGAGAGGGACTTCTTATGCTGGGCCTCCAATGTGGCTATCTCAGCATACAGAGTCTGCAAGAACAATTTCCTCTGCTTGTTGAGATGTGAGGAGATGGAAATCAGTTCTCCCCTAATGACCGACTTATGCGCTTCCCACAGCATTGGGGCCGCAATATCTGGTGTCTTGTTCTCTGCAAAATAATTACGGAGACATTCAGATATGCGTTTCTTATTTTCTTCCGAGGAGAGAATTGATTCATTCAATCTCCACGTACGATGTAGCCAGTACGGCCTCAGGAGTGAGAAACTAACTGAAACATAAGCATGGTCAGAGTAGGGTATAGAATGGATCTCTGAGTCATTGACATTGGGTAGTAAATGCCTAGATAGAAAAATGTAGTCTAGTCTGTGATATGATTTGTGGGGATTTGAGAAGAATGTGAAGTCTTTGGTTGTGGGGTGCTGATAGCGCCAGATATCAATCAAAGAGAGGGAATGAAGAGAGCATTTAATCCGAGATAGGTCCCTTAAAGAGAGGTGACTTTTTTTTGCAGTGGAATCCAGCTTGGGCTCCATAGCCACATTAAAGTCACCGCACAATATTGGAGTACCTTCTGAAAAAATGCGGAATTTTTTGAGCGTGGACATCAACCATCGAATCTGTTTGACATTTGGGGCATATACATTCCCTAGGGTTACCATAGAGCCGGCCAAAAAACCCTTGACGAAAATAAATCGGCCCTCTGGGTCAGTAGCTACATCTTGAGCCAGGAAGGGTATATCTTTAGCGAGGGCTATGGAAACCCCTCTAGATCCCCTACGTGGGGAGGGGGCATGGAACCAATTGTTGTAGTGTGCTTTGTCAAAGCTTGGGATTTTGCCGTCACGGAAATGTGTTTCTTGGAAGAATATCATGTCTGCGTGTCTCTTTTTCAGGCTATGCAAAGTCTGTGACCTTTGTACGGGGGAATTTAATCCATGTGCATTAAGGCTTATTGCCGTAAATACCTTATGATGTGATGACATGATGATACAAACGGGAGGACAATCTGTTCTTTTCCCATCGAGATGAATGGACCAGACCTAAGACCAGAGGGAGAGTAGAAAAGATAGAGAGACTAGGGAGTAGAGAGAGGTTCAAAAGAGAGCAGGGTATTAGTATCAACATATTCAACTATGTGAAATTCAAACAAAAAAGAATGTGCATCAAGAGGGAGCAAAAAGTGCAAAACCCCTGTAATAACTTCATGTTTTAAGCTAGCATAAACAGTTATATACTTCAATAGGCCCAATCAAAGACCCCTTCAGGGGGGCTCGCCTTCAGAGTTCATCTGGAGTTTCTTCGCCGCTTTACGCCTGGATCTATGGGTCTTTGGGGTGAGGCTATGCCATGGTGCCGGATCTGGAAGCATTTGTAATGTAGATGCCGAACGATGAATTTCCAGCTCCGGGTATTTCTCCAATGTGATCCCCAAATCTTCACAGATCCGTCTTATCTCCGTAGAAGTTTTGGCTTGATGGTGTTTTCCATTAGCAGTTATAGCGATGCCGAATGGGAATAACCAGCGGTACGGAAACTGGCGTTGGCGTAACACTGTTGTGAAGGGTTGTAGCAATCTTCTTTTGGTCAGGGTGGTGGAAGCAAGGTCCTGAAAAATCAGAATTTTAAAGCCTTCATGACTTATAAACTCTGCTTCTCTGGCTTTTTTAAGAATAAGTTCTTTAATTCGGTAATCCAGGAAGCGGCATATAACATCCCTTGGTGGTTCCCCTTGTTTAGGTCGAGGTCTCAAAGATCTATGAGCTCTTATCAGCTCTAATGGTGGAACAGGGTCAGAGTCCATGAGGTCAGTGAAGATGCCCTGCAGGGTCGGGATCAAAGCTTCATTTGCTACCGATTCTGGAAGACCCTTTAATCTGAGATTGTTTCGCCTTTCTCTATTCTCATGATCTTCCAGAATGGCATGAATTTGATTGATGTTGTCCTCCTGTTGGCGAAGACAGGAGATGACAGTGTTGGAAGTGGAGGTTATTGTGGCTTGGGCCGCTTCCAGGGATTCCACTCTGTGTCCAATTTGGCCGATTTCTTGTTTGATATCTGATAGCTCCCTTGCCACCGGTTCCAGCGCATTTTTAAGGATCCGTTTCATAAAGGATCTTGAGATGGGGAGACTCTTGCTATTATCAGCACCTTCAGTGTCACTTTCATCATCATCTATATCTTGTGCGTTGTTGGTAGACATGCTTTGGGGGCTGCCTGTTTTAGCGTCAGCTGTATGGAAGTGTTTTTTGAGAAATTTATCGACATCAGCCTGGGTAGTAGATTTGACTGGTCTGGGCAGTGAGCTAGCTCGTGCGTTGCCGATTTTGACCATGTTAAAGTCAGACATATGAGGTGTTATGCTTGAGAGAATGAATAGTAGGGGTTAGGCCACTCCGCTCCCTCCAAATTGCACAGATTTTTAAAACATTATACTCCTTCAGGGAGGGGAAGGAGGCAAGAAGAGAGTGTCCCTATGTTGGAGGTACCACTGTGTGACCTCTCTCTATATCCTCTCCACCAAAAGGCCTCTCCTGTGGCCTCGGTGCCCGTGATGGTGTATGGAGCCGAAACTTAAGAGATTTTCTTGCTGCCAATCCGCCTGCCACGCAATGGCGGCCCAGACCCAGATCGACAGGACACCCTGTAGGTGTGTGGTGGGGGTACAGAGCCACCCCCTATGGCTCTTAGTGACCCTTTGTGTAATTGAAAAGGGGTCCCCTTAATCAGGGTCCGTTCCCCTATCTTCACCTTTCACCAGGCCCAGATACGAAGCGGGGCAAACCTGCCCGGCGTCCTGCACCCAGCACAGTCCTCACTCGGCGTCTCCCCCCCAGCACCAGACTCTGCTCTCCCTGCAGACGAGTGCCCAGCAACGTGTCCGGCCTCAGATCCACTTGTGACAGCCGTCCGTGGAGGGGGACACTGAGGCGGCGGATGTCTGTGCTCAGGCCTGCGAGGTGCAGCAGACCGGCCTCGGGGCTCATTGAGGGACCGTGGGGCGGGTGTGGGGATGGGTGTCTGGGGAATTCACACTCACCGCCCGATCTCTCCGACGGTCCCTGCGCGGTCTCTCAAAGTGCCGCCCGCACCCGCCGCGAGACTTCCGACCAGGCCCCAGAAACTCCGAGCAGCCGCCAGAGGATCAGACGCAGCTCGTGAACCACTCCACTCCGGACCCGCGTTCTTCAGGAGCTGGTAAGTGCTGGCGTCTTCTTTCCCCGCAGGTCTTCTGGGTTACCCCCGCATCCAGTGGAGTCACCGCACCGTCCCCCTTCTTCAGGTCCAAGCGGTCAGCCACTCAAGATGGCGGCGGCTGCTCTCCGCTCTGCACAGGACGCCGGGCCCGCCGACCAGCCCAGTCTAGGTCGGGTGTGGGGGGGGTGATAGCGATACCCCCGAATCCCACTCTGTTCAGTCTGGACCTGCAGATGTACTCCGGGTCTCCTTCAGCGTGCGGTTATCGCCTCAGGGGTCACACCGTTCGGGCCACGCCGCCTCCAGTGTCCTTCCCGGTCTCAGTAATGAAAGGCTCCTTGAGGGTCTCAGCGTGGATGAGACTTGAAAATGGGGGTCTCCCCCGTCCAGGGGTGTTCTAGAGACGTGGATGATGGGATCCGGCAGATATAGTTATAGCAGGGGATCAGGATGTCAGCCGATGTTCAGGAGCTCCCTAATCCACATCTGCCTCAGACAGCGGCCATTTTGGACTCCATCATGGAGTTCGTGGGCGCACCTTTTCTTAAAGGGCCATAGAGCCCTAAAACAGAAGTGTCTCTCAGCCTATGGTTGAGAGGTACAAGGTATTTAAGGCACTCGCTCCTTAGGGGAGGTGCCTTGGCAATGTGGTCTATCCCCAGAGATGTGTTCCTAATTGTTCAGGTCTCTTATATATGCTGTATCGTGCCCTATCGGCCAAGCCTTCTGTACCAGCCACGTCCGCATAATACCACATCGGCTGGGTCTGCCTCTTCAAAGATTGTCAGTGGTCATAACTTTGGGATCAGCAATTGCAGCACCAAGTCTCTCTGAGTGACACCTGTTTTCTACCTACAGCGTTAATTCACCCTCCCAATCAGAGGTTCTGGTGAAAACCTGATTTGAGCCATAGTCACACCCCTCAGGTATTCTGTGTGATGTGGCCAGTGGGTTCACACCCCACTCACACCCATGATGGTAAAGTATTTTCTTTCTAAGAAAGCACAGAATTCAAAAGAATAAGCAGGATGATTAAAACATTACAATTTTACATAACATTTAATAAAGATCAGGCTATGTTAATACTTCACAGAGGAGAGCATGTCTCCCTCTAGTGCTTGATATAATGTACAAGGGTTATTATAATAATTCCTCTGCTTAGTGTGGACAGGGAATATTTCAATCCATACAAGATGGAAAAAAATGTTTGAACAATCAATCATGTTAACATGTCTGAATACAGAATCTGATGTAAGTTTACACCTAAAGCCCACTTTACACGTTGCAATTAGTTGTACAATCGCATTTGCGATGTGACACGCCCAGGTTGCATACGGGATCTATGAGATTTCACGTTGGTCGTTCATTTGCTGTCACACGAGCGTTAGTAGTCTATGTTAAATTGGTCAATTTTGTGTGCGATCCTTTAGATCATGTGTTCTGTGACGTATGCATTGAGCACCTTTTTTTTTTTTTTATTTATTGACTTGCCAAGCGTGTGTAATGTGTAGGGATGCGTTTTTACTATGTCATCTGCCATTCAGCTCTGCTACATGGCCGCTGACAACAGACACAGACAGCCATGTAGCAGAGCTGAATGGCAGATGACAGCAGACACAGACAGAGCCGCACTGTCAGAATGAACTCGGGTGAACTTCACCCGACTTCATTGTGATGCTGCGGCTCTGTCTGTGTCGCGCCCTGATTAGCGGTCACCAGTGAAGACTCACCGGTGACCGCTAATCTCCTAAGTTACTGAAGTTAGCAGCCCTCTCTCATACTCACCGATCCCCGATCCCCGGCGCTGCACGGCATTCACACTGCTCCGGCGGCTTTTACTGTTTTGAAAAAGCCGGCCGCCCATTAAACAATTTCGTATTCCCTGCTTTCCCCGCCCACCAGCGCCTATGATTGGTTACAGTGAGACACGCCCCCACTCTGAGTGACAGGTGTCACACTGCACCCAATCACAGCAGCCGGTGGGCGTGTCTATACTGTGTAGTGAAATAAATAATTAAATAATTAAAAAAAACGGCGTGCGGTTCCCCCCATTTTTAAAACCAGCCAGATAAAGCCATACGGCTGAAGGCTGGTATTCTCAGGATGGGGAGCTCCACGTTATGGGGAGCCCCCCAGCCTAACTATATCAGCCAACAGCCGACCAGAATTGCCACATACATTAGATGCGACAGTTCTGGGGCTGTACCCGGCTCTTCCCGATTTACCCTGGTGCGTTGGCAAATCGGGGTAATAAGGAGTTATTGGCAGCCCATAGCTGCCAATAAGTCCTAGATTAATCATGTCAGGCGTCTATGAGAAACCCTCCATGATTAATCTGTAAGTTACAGTAAATAAACACACACACCAGAAAAAAATCCTTTATTAGAAATAAAAACACACACATATACCCTGGTTCACCACTTTAATCAGCCCCAAAAAGCCCTCCTTGTCCGGCGTAATCCAGGATGATCCAGCGTCGCTTCCACCGCAGCTGCATGGAGGTGACCGGAGCCGCAGCAGACACAGCCGCTCCAGTTCATCAATACAGAAGAAGAATAAGACCGCACCAATGCTGATGTCTTTTTCCGGATAATCTTTATTCCATAAACTCGGTTAAAAGGTGTTGTAAAATCAGCGGGTGGAGGAGACCTGGATGCGGCCCCTCACTATGGACGACGGCCGTTTCGCCTGTGATTAGGCTTCCACGGGTCCACATGTGGGGTAAAATCAGCCCTCCCTAAATAGGGTCATGCATCCAGGTGACCTCCCCACATATACAAAAAGTGTGCATGAAGTGTATAATACAATTAAAAGGTACTTTGTGTGCATATTTCACGTACCAAAAAATTAAAAACAATCATTGTGAAAAATACAAAAATCGGACAATATTAGAGGTATGAGACATTATAATATTCACAAAAATCAATTCATACATGGTTTATATGCGTAATCAGGATTACAACTTGATTTCACTTATCTGGGATATTTATTCCATTAATTATCCCACCCATTGTCAGGCATATACCATTATTTTACCATGCCCTGTTTTTGTGCAAAAAAAAAAAAAAAAAAAAAAAATCCTTTACAAAAAGACTGATAAGTCGTTACGGTCATTCATTCCCAATGCGCCCTGTGCTCCATATTTTATAATTAATTTTGCCTCCGTTTGCAACAACAGTTTGTGGTGATCCCCTCCTTGCGATGGGAGTGACACCCTTTCCAAACCGGCAAAATTCAGGACATCAGGGCAGCCATTGTGCGATTCTCGTACATGTGCTATCAATCTTGGGGATCCCTTTCCTGTCTGGATTGAATTATAGTGCTCCTTAAATCGAACATATAGGCATCTGATAGTTTTTCCTATATAAAATCTCCCACAGGGACATACTATTGCATAGACTACAAATTTTGTCTTGCACGATATAAACTGATTGACATAGTGTGTATGTGCACCAATTTTCACAGACTTGCCGGTCAAACGCAGACTACAAAATCTGCATTGGCCACATTTAAAGTTGCCATTAGGAGACTGTTTTTCCAACCATGTGTTTTTGCTGGTTAATCTATTTTTAACCAGCAAGTCCCTCAAATTGTGGCATCTCCTGTAGGAAACTAATGGCTTAGAAGCCGTCATTTTTTTCAATTCAGGATCCCTTTCTAGGATGTGCCAGTTCTCATTAAGCGTTTTTCTTATGATGTCAAACATAGGTCCGAATTTGAAACTAAAGGTGAACCTGTCATTAGTGTTCTTTTCTTTTCTCTTTTTCACCCCTCCTGAGTCGGCTACTGGACAGAGACGATTATCCTCGTTTGCAGATTTTTTAGTTTTTTCATATGCTAGATTGATAATAGTATCGGGATAACCCCGTTGTAAAAATCTATTTTTTAATTCAGAAGCCTGTTCCTCAAAGGTCACACTGGTACTGTTAGTTCTTTTTACCCTCAAAAACTGCGAGTACGGGAGGGCAGTTTTTGTGTGCTGCGGGTGGGCGCTTTCATAATGTAAAACAGAGTTGGAGGCTGTGGGTTTTCTATAAATTTTTGTTGCGATCACTCCATCATTGACCCCAACCTCCACATCCAAAAAACTTATAGTATTGCCTCCAAAGGTAGAGGTAAACGACATGTTCATGGTGTTGGTGGTGTTTAAATAGGAAACAAAATCGGAAAAATCCTTTTCTGTCCCATCCCACACCATGAACATGTCGTCGACATACCTTAAATAGTATTTAATATGCTTCAAGAACGGGTTATTCACTGTATATACATACTTGCCTTCAAATTGTCCCAAAAAAATATTGGCCATGGCACATGATACGGGGGTACCCATTGCAGTACCCCCGCACTGTACATACCACCCGTCTAGAAACATGAAGGCATTTTTTGATAAAACAAATTCCAGCGCTTCACCAACAAAATCACAAAACAAAGGACTTTTGCCACTGCGTGTGACAATGTCCTTTACTGCCTCTACACCCAAAGCCTGTGGAATCCGTGTGTATAGATTATCCACATCAATTGTGGTTAGATTGTATCCCTCCTGCCATGTTACTTCTTTGAGGAGTGACACAAAATCCCCACTGTCTTTAACATAAGACGGAATATGGGACAACAGGGGTCTCAGCAGCCAGTCCAAATAGTGGGAGAGTGGCTCAGTGAGGGAGCCAATCCCCGCCACTATTGGACGTCCAGGAGGATTTTTTTCATTTTTGTGCACTTTTGGTATACAGTACCAGTGTGGTCTCGTAGGGAAAGGCGGGATCAATTTTTCTGCTTGTTTTTTAGAAATCAAACCGAGGATTACATATCTGTCCAAGAGACGTACAAGTTGTTTTTTGTATTCATTAATAGGGTTTGACAATAAGGGTTTATATGTTGTGCGATCTTGTAGCTGTTTTAAGCATTCCTGCAGGTACATATCACGGGACATGAGGACAATGTTGCCCCCTTTGTCCGCTTCGCGGAAGATAGTATCTTCCCATGTGCGCATAGTTTTTACCGCAGCTAATTCACCTGCACTCAAATTCCTACTAACTTGTGGATACCTCAAAGCCTCTACTTTTTTTATAACAGTATCCTGGAACAAATCGATCAAATTCCCATGCACTGTTGGTGGACAAAAATCTGATTTGTTTCCTTTTTTAAATTTCATGGGTTCACACATTATTTCATTTATGTCCACTTCGGACTCCAATGTGGGATCATTCAAGCTCATTAACAGTGTAGCTTCTTTTAATGTGTCCGGGTCAAAAGCCCCTGTCACATCAAAACTCCCATCATTCACCATGCATGGTTGTTCACCTTCAGGAATCAGATTTATATTGTGAGGCATTTGGTTAAAGAATTTGAATAAATGTATTTTCCTTATTGCCTTATAAAGATCCACTCTAAATTCCACAAAATTAAATTCTTCTGGAACACAAAAGCTCAACCCCTTAGACAAAACGGACACCATATCGCTGGTCAGTGAATGTTCCGACAGATTTATTATATTCTTATTCAAAGAGACAAGCAATTGATTATCATTCAATTCCTCCATGACACCATCTTTCGTTTGCGTCCTCTTCCTCTTGTGCCCCTTCCTGCCCCCCCGTCGGATGCGTTTCCTAAAGGGGCAGGAGTGGGAACTGATGAAGAGGTATCTCTTGAAGGACCCGGTACTACCTCTTCAGAGCCACTAGATTCTGAATCGGTAGTCCAATATCCCTTATTTTGTACATGCGATTTTTTCTTATTATACATATATTGATGTTTTTTATATCCCTTGACCTTATCTTTTGTCCAACAAAAGATCTGATTGGTGTCATAATCATGCTTGTCTCTTAAAAATTTTTCTCTTTTTTTATTTTTAATTTCTGTCTGAACATCCATTAGTTTTTTATCCAACTTAGATGTAAATGAGGACCAATAATCCTCAGTCACTCTAGAATGGGTATCCTGTTTTAAATTTTCCAATTCCAAACTCAAATCATTATAATCTTCTATGTTTTTCTTTAAAACTAACTGCAACAGTCTCATAGAGCAATCCAATTGTATGGTTTCCCATTCCTTAACAAAAGTCGCATCCTGATGGAATTGTGATACTGACTTAATAATACGTAAGCCCCTTGGGACTCTGTTGCAATCCACATAGGATTGTAGTGACTGTACCGTCCAAAATAACCGCACCTCTCTTTCAGAGAGGGAATATATTTTCTGTTCCAGGGTTTTTACGCCCATTACCTCTGTGTCCTTTTTCTGATTGCACTCCACAAAAAAGGAAGCCGCATCCGATCGACCCGCTTGAACACCCGAAGTATTAGCCAAGGGCGTATTGGTGCTGTCCATGTTGACTGTGTTGTCCGTCATATCCTTTGTATCCCAAATCCAGTAACTCCTTGTTATTATATCCCGGTGGTAGCTGGGTGTGCAATGGACTCCAAAGGTAAATGCAATGATATGAATCCAAGAGAACACAGTCCTGCACCACCCATACACGCCTATCACACCTGGGATCACTGGAGGGTAAGGAGTATAGCACCAGACGTCCTTGTTGGAAGCCGGATCAGCGTGCAGGTCCAAACAGCAAAAGTCAGTTCAGTTCATCAATACAGAAGAAGAATAAGACCGCACCAATGCTGATGTCTTTTTCCGGATAATCTTTATTCCATAAACTCGGTTAAAAGGTGTTGTAAAATCAGCGGGTGGAGGAGACCTGGATGCGGCCCCTCACTATGGACGACGGCCGTTTCGCCTGTGATTAGGCTTCCACGGGTCCACATGTGGGGTAAAATCAGCCCTCCCTAAATAGGGTCATGCATCCAGGTGACCTCCCCACATATACAAAAAGTGTGCATGAAGTGTATAATACAATTAAAAGGTACTTTGTGTGCATATTTCACGTACCAAAAAATTAAAAACAATCATTGTGAAAAATACAAAAATCGGACAATATTAGAGGTATGAGACATTATAATATTCACAAAAATCAATTCATACATGGTTTATATGCGTAATCAGGATTACAACTTGATTTCACTTATCTGGGATATTTATTCCATTAATTATCCCACCCATTGTCAGGCATGTACCATTGGTCCTCATTTACATCTAAGTTGGATAAAAAACTAATGGATGTTCAGACAGAAATTAAAAATAAAAAAAGAGAAAAATTTTTAAGAGACAAGCATGATTATGACACCAATCAGATCTTTTGTTGGACAAAAGATAAGGTCAAGGGATATAAAAAACATCAATATATGTATAATAAGAAAAAATCGCATGTACAAAATAAGGGATATTGGACTACCGATTCAGAATCTAGTGGCTCTGAAGAGGTAGTACCGGGTCCTTCAAGAGATACCTCTTCATCAGTTCCCACTCCTGCCCCTTTAGGAAACGCATCCGACGGGGGGGCAGGAAGGGGCACAAGAGGAAGAGGACGCAAACGAAAGATGGTGTCATGGAGGAATTGAATGATAATCAATTGCTTGTCTCTTTGAATAAGAATATAATAAATCTGTCGGAACATTCACTGACCAGCGATATGGTGTCCGTTTTGTCTAAGGGGTTGAGCTTTTGTGTTCCAGAAGAATTTAATTTTGTGGAATTTAGAGTGGATCTTTATAAGGCAATAAGGAAAATACATTTATTCAAATTCTTTAACCAAATGCCTCACAATATAAATCTGATTCCTGAAGGTGAACAACCATGCATGGTGAATGATGGGAGTTTTGATGTGACAGGGGCTTTTGACCCGGACACATTAAAAGAAGCTACACTGTTAATGAGCTTGAATGATCCCACATTGGAGTCCGAAGTGGACATAAATGAAATAATGTGTGAACCCATGAAATTTAAAAAAGGAAACAAATCAGATTTTTGTCCACCAACAGTGCATGGGAATTTGATCGATTTGTTCCAGGATACTGTTATAAAAAAAGTAGAGGCTTTGAGGTATCCACAAGTTAGTAGGAATTTGAGTGCAGGTGAATTAGCTGCGGTAAAAACTATGCGCACATGGGAAGATACTATCTTCCGCGAAGCGGACAAAGGGGGCAACATTGTCCTCATGTCCCGTGATATGTACCTGCAGGAATGCTTAAAACAGCTACAAGATCGCACAACATATAAACCCTTATTGTCAAACCCTATTAATGAATACAAAAAACAACTTGTACGTCTCTTGGACAGATATGTAATCCTCGGTTTGATTTCTAAAAAACAAGCAGAAAAATTGATCCCGCCTTTCCCTACGAGACCACACTGGTACTGTATACCAAAAGTGCACAAAAATGAAAAAAATCCTCCTGGACGTCCAATAGTGGCGGGGATTGGCTCCCTCACTGAGCCACTCTCCCACTATTTGGACTGGCTGCTGAGACCCCTGTTGTCCCATATTCCGTCTTATGTTAAAGACAGTGGGGATTTTGTGTCACTCCTCAAAGAAGTAACATGGCAGGAGGGATACAATCTAACCACAATTGATGTGGATAATCTATACACACGGATTCCACAGGCTTTGGGTGTAGAGGCAGTAAAGGACATTGTCACACGCAGTGGCAAAAGTCCTTTGTTTTGTGATTTTGTTGGTGAAGCGCTGGAATTTGTTTTATCAAAAAATGCCTTCATGTTTCTAGACGGGTGGTATGTACAGTGCGGGGGTACTGCAATGGGTACCCCCGTATCATGTGCCATGGCCAATATTTTTTTGGGACAATTTGAAGGCAAGTATGTATATACAGTGAATAACCCGTTCTTGAAGCATATTAAATACTATTTAAGGTATGTCGACGACATGTTCATGGTGTGGGATGGGACAGAAAAGGATTTTTCCGATTTTGTTTCCTATTTAAACACCACCAACACCATGAACATGTCGTTTACCTCTACCTTTGGAGGCAATACTATAAGTTTTTTGGATGTGGAGGTTGGGGTCAATGATGGAGTGATCGCAACAAAAATTTATAGAAAACCCACAGCCTCCAACTCTGTTTTACATTATGAAAGCGCCCACCCGCAGCACACAAAAACTGCCCTCCCGTACTCGCAGTTTTTGAGGGTAAAAAGAACTAACAGTACCAGTGTGACCTTTGAGGAACAGGCTTCTGAATTAAAAAATAGATTTTTACAACGGGGTTATCCCGATACTATTATCAATCTAGCATATGAAAAAACTAAAAAATCTGCAAACGAGGATAATCGTCTCTGTCCAGTAGCCGACTCAGGAGGGGTGAAAAAGAGAAAAGAAAAGAACACTAATGACAGGTTCACCTTTAGTTTCAAATTCGGACCTATGTTTGACATCATAAGAAAAACGCTTAATGAGAACTGGCACATCCTAGAAAGGGATCCTGAATTGAAAAAAATGACGGCTTCTAAGCCATTAGTTTCCTACAGGAGATGCCACAATTTGAGGGACTTGCTGGTTAAAAATAGATTAACCAGCAAAAACACATGGTTGGAAAAACAGTCTCCTAATGGCAACTTTAAATGTGGCCAATGCAGATTTTGTAGTCTGCGTTTGACCGGCAAGTCTGTGAAAATTGGTGCACATACACACTATGTCAATCAGTTTATATCGTGCAAGACAAAATTTGTAGTCTATGCAATAGTATGTCCCTGTGGGAGATTTTATATAGGAAAAACTATCAGATGCCTATATGTTCGATTTAAGGAGCACTATAATTCAATCCAGACAGGAAAGGGATCCCCAAGATTGATAGCACATGTACGAGAATCGCACAATGGCTGCCCTGATGTCCTGAATTTTGCCGGTTTGGAAAGGGTGTCACTCCCATCGCAAGGAGGGGATCACCACAAACTGTTGTTGCAAACGGAGGCAAAATTAATTATAAAATATGGAGCACAGGGCGCATTGGGAATGAATGACCGTAACGACTTATCAGTCTTTTTGTAAAGGATTTTTTTTTTTTTTTTTTTTTTTTTTTTTTTTTTTTTTTTTGCACAAAAACAGGGCATGGTAAAATAATGGTATATGCCTAACAATGGGTGGGATAATTAATGGAATAAATATCCCAGATAAGTGAAATCAAGTTGTAATCCTGATTACGCATATAAACCATGTATGAATTGATTTTTGTGAATATTATAATGTCTCATACCTCTAATATTGTCCGATTTTTGTATTTTTCACAATGATTGTTTTTAATTTTTTGGTACGTGAAATATGCACACAAAGTACCTTTTAATTGTATTATACACTTCATGCACACTTTTTGTATATGTGGGGAGGTCACCTGGATGCATGACCCTATTTAGGGAGGGCTGATTTTACCCCACATGTGGACCCGTGGAAGCCTAATCACAGGCGAAACGGCCGTCGTCCATAGTGAGGGGCCGCATCCAGGTCTCCTCCACCCGCTGATTTTACAACACCTTTTAACCGAGTTTATGGAATAAAGATTATCCGGAAAAAGACATCAGCATTGGTGCGGTCTTATTCTTCTTCTGTATTGATGAACTGAACTGACTTTTGCTGTTTGGACCTGCACGCTGATCCGGCTTCCAACAAGGACGTCTGGTGCTATACTCCTTACCCTCCAGTGATCCCAGGTGTGATAGGCGTGTATGGGTGGTGCAGGACTGTGTTCTCTTGGATTCATATCAGACACAGCCGCTCCGGTCACCTCCACACAGCAAATGAACACAGCCGCGCGATCAGCTGCTGTCACTGAGGTTACCCGCGGCCACCGCTGCATCCACTGGTGGCCGCGGGTAACCTCAGTGACAGCAGCTGATCGCACGGCTATCTTCATTTGCTGCATGGAGGTGACCGGAGCGGCTGTGTCTGCTGCGGCTCCGGTCACCTCCATGGCTTTATCTGGCTGGTTTTAAAAATGGGGGGAACCGCACGCCGTTTTTTTTAATTATTTAATTATTTATTTCACTACACAGTATAGACACGCCCACCGGCTGCTGTGATTGGGTGCAGTGTGACACCTGTCACTCAGAGTGGGGGCGTGTCTCACTGTAACCAATCATCAGAGAAATACTTTGGCGTAGTGTTGGGGCTCTATTGCATTGATCAATTCAGTAGCTAAATTTCTCTTGATTCATATGTTCATGGCAGTAATGCAGATTCCATTTTTCACATTTTCACTTTACATATAGCTATTGGATTTTTCAAGTCAGTATTCACACAGCAGTTTCTGCTATTCCATGTATTCCCCTTACATAGTCACTGGTGTGCATACCTTATCTCCCCATTGTAACCAATCATAGGCGCTGGTGGGCGGGGAAAGCAGGGAATACGAGATTGTTTAATGGGCGGCCGGCTTTTTCAAAACAGTAAAAGCCGCCGGAGCAGTGTGAATGCCGTGCAGCGCCAGGGATCGGGGATCGGTGAGTATATGAGAGAGGGGGATAGACTGACATGGACTGAGAGTGAGGGACA
This sequence comes from Anomaloglossus baeobatrachus, assembly GCF_048569485.1. Taxonomy (NCBI): domain Eukaryota; kingdom Metazoa; phylum Chordata; class Amphibia; order Anura; family Aromobatidae; genus Anomaloglossus; species Anomaloglossus baeobatrachus. Next base: position 281,364,727 of record NC_134355.1, on the reverse strand, counting down.
GAGATAGTGACGGACTGACAGAGATTAGTGCATGACAGACATTGTGAGGCGCTTCAGAACGCAGCTTTTCAGCTGCGCTCTGAAGCAGACCTTTTTTAAGCTGCGGTGCAGAGCGCACACCTGCGCACATAACATCAGACAACAAAATCGTATGAGGGATGTCACACGTTACAATTGACTAGGTTCGTGCAACAAAACGCTCAATTCTAGAGAATGATACGATGTGTTTGCGATCAACGGTTTTGCGTTCAATCCTGATCGCATGTAGCTGTCACACGCAGATACCTCACAAACGATGCCGGATGTGCGTCACTTACAACTTGACCCCAACGACGGATTGTGAGATATATTGAAGCGTGTGTAGCGGGCTTTAGTCTACCAGATTCAGTTTTCATATGTATGTTAGGCTAGAAAAAAATATAGGATGTAAGTAGAAGCTTATTCACATAAAATTTACAATAACTTAATTACGTACAATATAGACATAGGTCTTGCATAGTTGGAAAAATGAGGAAATTAAAGCACAATTTCTTCAAATTTAATCTTTGAGTGAAGTGTGTTGGACATTACCCCTTCATGACATCCGGCATATATGTACCGCACAAGTTGGAATTGGATGTATGGAGAAGGCTCACAGGGTGAGCTTGCCCTATATTCACAGCTAATAGCTGCGGGATGTATATTACAGCTAGGACTTGCCTCTAACAATTTTGGCTGTCAAATCTAGCTGTCAAACTCTGACACACTACAGCATTTGGACGTGCCAATCTGTGCACCCGTGACTTAATTGCCGGTCACCTATTGGCTGTAGGGGGTCTCTTAAAGACCTCCATACTTGTCATTACAGCACTCCTTTGAAACCTTGCCTGTGGCTGGGCTTCAAAGGAGACTATGATTTTCACCATATGGCTGGAGTCACATCAGCGTATGGCATCCAATGTGAGAGCATCATATGCGATATGCTAAGGACCCTTGGCTCCTACTCTCCTGCGAGCGTGAGCCGAATGTCTTGTGACTGTGACCTGATCCAGAAATCAGATCACAGCTGCAGAGGAGAGGGAGAGAGTGATCTCACCATCTCCTCAAATGTCAGCCTGCGCGTATATCGCACTACACTTGGCTCACATCCAAGTGCAGTTCGATGTTTCACTCACACCCATAGACTTGTATGTCAAGTGCCATTTACCAAAATTTAATATTATAATCTGGTAGTCTTAACTCACTTAATGTACTCTGGACTTTGGCAAGTTTATATCTTCAATAAAGAATTCATATTTTATTCATAGAGCTGGACTTTCTTTTGGATCTACTTTGTCTCAGCACTGATGCTTCTGTGCTTTGAATATCCTGGGTTAAGATTGCAATGAGCTGGATATCTCTTTTAATTTGCTAAAAATGTAACTTAGCTATGCACTGACTAACCATATGCTGCACAAGCAAATTGGAAAGAACCCAGTCCAGAACTTGCTCTGGGGCCCATAAGGCATAACTCCCAACGTTTGAAGAACAGAAAGAAAAACAAACCAAAAGGCACCATTGCACATTTTGACCATGCCACTTTCCTCGTTCCCAACCCACACATCTTTGGAAATGAGGAACAATCAGCAGATGCCCAGGACTGTCCCGCTGTATCTAGGATACTTGAGACTAGAGATGAGTGGATCGATTCATGATCAGTGTCCTGGTCAGTGGTACCTGGCGATTGGAGGCTGCAAATTTCTTATCTTCCAGCATCGCTGGTGCGGCTTTTGATTGTCGAGGACTGGCACAATTTCATTTGTGCATCCTGCCCATCTCTAGTTGGGACTTATGGATTTATTTTGTGTTCATTCAAAGTCATTGCAGCCAGAACGTTCTCATCTTTACAGCCTCAATCTAGAATATCTAGCTTTCTGTGTCTGTAAAGCCAGCTTTACACCTAAGGGCGACTTTGCACGTTGCGACATTGCACGTGCGATGTCGATGGGGTGAAATCGAAAGTGACGCACATCCGGCGTCACAGTCGATATCGCAAAGTGCAAATCCTTTTTGATACGATGAACGAGCACAAAAGCGTCGTTATCGTATCATCGCTGCAGCGTCCGACATTTCCATAATGCCGGTGCAGCGACAGGTACGATGTTGTTCCTCGCTCCTGCGGCAGCACACATCGCTGTGTGTAAAGCCGCAGGAGCGAGGAACTTCACCTTACCTGCCGCCGGCTGCAATGAGAAGGATGGAGGTGGGCGGGATGTTTACATCCTGCTCATCTCCGCCCCTCCACTTCAATTGGCCGCCTGCCGTGTGACGTCGCTGTGACGCCGCACGACCCGCCCCCTTAGGAAGGAGGCGGGTCGCCGGCCAGAGGGACGTCGCACGGCAGGTATGTGCGTGTGAAACTGCCGTAGCGATAATAATCGCTACGGCAGCTTTCACTAGATATTGCACGTGCGACGGGGGCGGGACTATCGCTGCAGCATCGGTAACACATTGTTACCGATGTTGCAGCATGCAAAGCCCGCCTTACAATTAGGTGTGCGATCTCGTATGCGATGTGACACGCCCAGGTCGCATATGCGATCTAATGAGATTGCACGTAGGTCGTTCATTTGCTGACACACGAGCGTTAGTAGTCTATGTTAAATTGATCAATTTTGTGTGCGATCCTTTAGATCATGTGTTCTGTGACGTATGCATTGGGCACCTATTTTTTTTTTTATTTATTGACTTGAAAAGCATGTGTAATGTGTAGGGATGCGTTTTTACTATGTCATCTGCCATTCAGCTCTGCTACATGGCCGCTGACAGCAGACACAGACAGCCATGTAGCAGCGGTGAATGGTAGTTGACAGCAGACACAGACAGAGCCGCACTGTCGGAATGAACTCGGGTGAACCTCACCCGACTTCATTGTCATGCTGCGGCTCTGTCTGTGTCGCGTCCTGATTAGCGGTCACCTGTAAAGGACTCACCGGTGACCGCTAAACTCCTGAGTAACTGAATTGAGCAGCCCTCTCTCATATACTCACCGATCCCCGATCTCTGGCGCTGCACGGCATTCACACTGCTCCGGCGGCTTTTACTGTTTTGAAAAAGCCGGCCGCCTATTAAACAATCTCGTATTCCCTGCTTACCCCGCCCACCGGCGCCTATGATTGGTTACAGTGAGACACGCCCCCCACGCTGAGTGACAGGTGTCACACTGCACCCAATCACAGCAGCCGGTGGGCGTGTCTATACTGTGTAGTGAAATAAATAATTAAATAATTAAAAAAAACGGCGTGCGGTCCCCCCTAATTTTAAAACCAGTCAGATAAAGCCATACGGCTGAAGGCTGGTATTCTCAGGATGGGGAGCTCCACGTTATGGGGAGCCCCCCAGCCTAACAATATCAGCCAACAGCCGCCCAGAATTGCCGCATGCATTAGATGCGACAGTTCTGGGACTGTACCCGGCTCTTCCCGATTTGCCCTGGTGCGTTGGCAAATCGAGGTAATAAGGAGTTATTGGCAGCCCATAGCTGCCACTAAATCCTAGATTAATCATGTCAGGCGTCTCCCCGAGATACCTTCCATGATTAATCTGTAAATTACAGTAAATAAACACACACACCCGAAAATATCATTTATTAGGAACAAAAAACACAAACATATACCCTGGTTAACCACTTTAATCAGCTCCAAAAAGCCCTCCATGTCCGGCAGAAGCCAGGATGCTCCAGCGTCGCATCCAGCGCTGCTGCATGGAGGTGACCGGAGCTGCAGCAGACACAGCCGCTCCGGTCACCTCCACACAGCAACTGAAGACAGCCGCGCGATCAGTTGATCTGTCACTGAGGTTACCCGCTATCACTGGATCCAGCAGTGGATGCAGCGGTGGCCGCGGGTAACCTTAGTGACAGCTCAGCTGATCGCGCTGCTGTCTTCAGTTGCTGTGTGGAGATGACAGGAGCGGCGGTGTATTCTGCAGCTCCGGTCACCTCCATGCAGCAGCGCTGGAAGCGACGCTGGAGCATCCTGGATTACGCCGGACATGGAGGGCTTTTTGGGGCTGATTAAAGTGGTTAACCAGGGTATATGTTTGTGTTTTTTATTTCAAATAAATGATTTTTTTCGGGTGTGTGTGTTTATTTACTGTAATTTACAGATTAATCATGGAAGGTGTCTCATAGACGCTTAACATGATTAATCTAGGACTTATTGGCAGCTATGGGCTGCCAATAACTCCTTATTACCCCGATTTGCCAACGCACCAGGGCAAATCGGGAAGAGCCGAGTACAGTCCCAGAACTGTCGCATCTAATGCATGCGTCAATTCTGGGCGGCTGTTGGCTGATATTGTTAGGCTGGGGGGCTCCCCATAACGTGGAGCTCCCCATCCTGAGAATACCAGCCTTCAGTCGTATGGCTTTATCTGGCTGGTTTTAAAATTAGGGGGGAACCGCACGCCGTTTTTTTAAATTATTTAATTATTTATTTCACTACACAGTATAGACACGCCCACCGGCTGCTGTGATTGGGTGCAGTGTGACACCTGTCACTCAGCGTGGGGGGCGTGTCTCACTGTAACCAATCATAGGCGCCGGTGGGCGGGGTAAGCAGGGAATACGAGATTGTTTAATGGGCGGCCGGCTTTTTCAAAACAGTAAAAGCCGCCGGAGCAGTGTGAACGCCGTGCAGAGCCGCGCCGGTGATCGGGGATCGGTGAGTATGAGAGAAGGGGTAAGAGGGATAGACTGACATGGACAGAGAGAGAGGGACAGAGATAGTGACCGACTGACAGAGATTAGTGCATGACAGACATTGTGAGGAGCTTCAGAACGCAGCTTTTCAGCTGCGCTCTGAAGCGGACCTTTTGTAAGCTGCGGTGCAGAGCGCACACCTGCGCACATCGCCTCAGACATCAAAATCGTATGAGGGATGTCACACGTTTCAATTGACTAGGTTCGTGCAACAAAACGTCCAATGTATGAGGAATAAACGACGTGTATGCGATCACCGTATTTGCGTTTAATCTTGATTGCACGTAGGTGTCAAATACGTCACGAACGATGCCGGATGTGCGTCACTTACAACTTGACCCCGACGACGGATTGAAAGATTTATTGAAGTGTGTAAAGCAGGCATAAAGCCTGGTTTACACGCTTCAATAGATCTTTCAATCCGCGTCGGGGTCAAGTTGTAAGTGACGCACATCCGGCATCGTTCGTGACGTATTTGCGTGTGAAACCTACGTGCAATCAAGATTGAACGAAAATACGGTGATCGCATACACGTCGTTTATTCCTCATACATTGGACGTTTTGTTGTATGAACCTAGTCAATTGTAACGTGTGACATCCCTCATACGATTTTGATATCTGAGGCTATGTGCGCAGGTGTGCGCTCTGCACCGCAGCTTAAAAAAGGTCTGCTTCAGAGCGCAGCTGAAAAGCTGCGTTCTGAAGCGCCTCACAATGTCTGTCATGCACTAATCTCTGTCAGTCCGTCACTATCTCTGTCCCTCACTCTCTGTCCATGTCAGTCTATCCCCCTCTCTCATATACTCACCGATCCCCGATCCCCGGCGCTGCACGGCATTCACACTGCTCCGGCGGCTTTTACTATTTTGAAAAAGCCGGCCGCCCATTAAACAATCTCGTATTCCCTGCTTTCCCCGCCCACCGGCGCCTATGATTGGTTACAGTGAGACACGCCCCCACGCTGAGTGACAGGTGTCACACTGCACCCAATCACAGCAGCCGGTGGGCGTGTCTATACTGTGCAGTGAAATAAATAATTAAATAATTAAAAAAAAACGGCGTGCGGTCCCCCCCAATTTTAATACCAGCCAGATAAAGCCATACGGCTGAAGGCTGGTATTCTCAGGATGGGGAGCTCCACGTTATGGGGAGCCCCCCAGCCTAACAATATCAGCCAACAGCCGCCCAGAATTGCCGCATACATTAGATGCGACAGTTCTGGGACTGTACCCGGCTCTTCCCGATTTGCCCTGGTGCGTTGGCAAATCGGGGTAATAAGGAGTTATTGGCAGCCCATAGCTGCCACTAAATCCTAGATTAATCATGTCAGGCGTCTATGAGACACCTTCCATGATTAATCTGTAAGTTACAGTAAATAAACACACACACCCGAAAAATCCTTTATTAGAAATAAAAAACACACACATATACCCTGGTTCACCACTTTAATCAGCCCCAAAAAGCCCTCCATGTCCGGCGTACTCCAGGATGGTCCAGCGTCGCATCCAGCGCTGCTGCATGGAGGTGACCGGAGCTGCAGCAGACACAGCCACTCCGGTCACCTCCACGCAGCTAATGAAGACAGCCGCGCGATCAGCTGAACTGTCACTGAGGTTACCCGCGGGTAACCACAGTGACAGCTCAGCTGATCGCGCGGCTGTCTTCATTTGCTGTGTGGAGGTGACCGGAGCGGCTGTGTCTTCTGCAGCTCCGGGCACCTCCATGCAGCAGCGCTGGATGCGACGCTGGAGCATTCTGGATTACGCCGGACATGGAGGGCTTTTTGGGGCTGATTAAAGTGGTGAACCAGGGAATGTGTTTGTGTTTTTTATTTCTAATAAAGGATTTTTCGGGTGTGTGTGTTTATTTACTGTAACTTACAGATTAATCATGGAGGGTGTCTCATAGACGCCTGACATGATTAATCTAGGATTTAGTGGCAGCTATGGGCTGCCAATAACTCCTTATTACCCCGATTTGCCAACGCACCAGGGCAAATCGGGAAGAGCCGGGTACAGTCCCAGAACTGTCGCATCTAATGTATGCGGCAATTCTGGGCGGCTGTTGGCTGATATTGTTAGGGTGGGGGGCTCCCCATAACGTGGAGCTCCCCATCCTGAGAATACCAGCCTTCAGCCGTATGGCTTTATCTGGCTGGTTTTAAAATTGGGGGGGACCGCACGCCGTTTTTTTTAATTATTTAATTATTTATTTCACTACACAGTATAGACACGCCCACCGGCTGCTGTGATTAGGTGCAGTGTGACACCTGTCACTCAGCGTGGGGGCGTGTCTCACTGTAACCAATCATAGGCGCCGGTGGGCGGGGAAAGCAGGGAATATGAGATTGTTTAATGGGCGGCCGGCTTTTTCAAAATAGTAAAAGCCGCCGGAGCAGTGTGAATGCCGTGCAGCGCCGGGGATCGGGGATCGGTGAGTATATGAGAGAGGGCTGCTCAATTCAGTTACTCAGGAGATTAGCGGTCACTGGTGAGTCCTTCACAGGTGACCGCTAATCAGGGCGCGACACAGACAGAGCCGCAGCATGACAATGAAGTCGGGTGAGGTTCACCCGAGTTCATTCCGACAGTGCGGCTCTGTCTGTGTCTGCTGTCAACTACCATTCACCGCTGCTACATGGCTGTCTGTGTCTGCTGTCAGCGGCCATGTAGCAGAGCTGAATGGCAGATGACATAGTAACAACGCATCTCTACATTACACACGCTTGGCAAGTCAGTAAATAAAAAAAAAAAAGGTGCCCAATGCATACGTCACAGAACACATGATCTAAAGGATCACACACAAAATTGATCAATTTAACATAGACTACTAACGCACGTGTGACAGCAAATGAACGACCTACGTGCAATCTCATAAGATCGCATACGAGATCGCATACCTAATTGTAAGGTGTAAAGCTGGCTTTAGACCTTGTTCATATGTTGCAAAAACACTGTAACATGTGAACGCTCCTTTAGCATTACATTTGTATTATTTATTTTACTCACTTACTGTATATAGCACTATTAACTCTACAGTAGGTCACAGATGTGATCATCACTGTGCTCATCGAGAATCTCAATCTAAATTTCCTATTTGTATGTTTTTAAAGCCCGCTTTACACGCTACAATATATCTTATGATGTGTCGTCGGGGGTCACATCGTAAGTGACGCACATCCGGCATCGTAAGGTACATTGTTGTGTCTGACAGGTACGTGCGATTGCGATTGAACAAAAATCCGTTCATCGCATGCACGTCGTCTATTCCTCATGAATTGAACGTGAGGTTGTTCAATGTTCCCGAGGCAGCACACATTGCAGTGCGTGACACCCCGGGAACATTGAACAGATCTTACCTGCGTCCCGCGGCTCCAGCCGGCTATGCGGAAGGAAAGAGGTGGGCGGGATGTTTACGTCCCGCTCATCTCCGCCCCTCCGCTTCTATTGGCCGGCTGCCGCGTGACGTCGATGTGACGCCGAACGTCCCTCCCACTCCAGGAAGTGGACGTTCGCCGCCCACATCGAGGTCGTATGGACGGGTAAGTGCGTGTGACAGGGGTTAATCGTTTGTGCGGCACGTTCAACAAATTGAACGTGCCACACATACGATGGGGGTGTTGCAAATCGCATATGATATCGTATGCGAAATTGCAATGTCTAAAGCAGGCTTTAGTGTGAAAGGAAACCAGAGAACCCAGAGGAAACCCATACAAACATGAGGAAAACATACAAACTCCTAGCAGATGTTGTCCTTAAGGGAATTTGAACCCAAGACACCAGTGCTGAAACGCTGCAGAGCAAAGCACTGAGCTACCATACTGCACTATTACATTTGTTTTATGGATTTAATAAAGAAAAATTATCAATCAAACCATTTACCAATCACCATACATATTCTGATCACCGTATTGTTTCAATTACGTTATGATTACAGGGACATCAATTATGTTCATAATTTTTACTAATGTATGTTATTTATTTTTAAAAACACACATTAAAAATGACATTATTGTAATAATTATATTTTTATTTTTTATTTTATAGGAAGAAAAAAAATCTTTGTTTTATTTTCTCTCTAGAATACAGGGACCTAGAAATACGCCACTATGTACAATGATTCACTATGTACTAATATAATCTCCTTGTAATGTCAAAAATGCACAAAGGAGTAGTTTTACTTTGAAAAGCGGACAGTGTTGCGCATCAAGAAGAGCCATGTTTTTGTGCCACATAGTAGGTGCAGTGATAGGGACACATACAGTTGCAGTGGCTCAGCTCCTTTCAGCAGAATGAGGAGTTTGTGGAGGTTGTAAACAGATGGGGACGGTGCCGGAAATGTGAGAAGTCAAGCATGTCTTTGTTGTAATCTCTTGCAGATGCTAGAGGTGGGAAAACAAAAGGCGCAATAGGGTCTTACCCGGTATAACGTGAGGTGATGAGAAAGAAATAGGTACACTCACCTGATGGGGTTGTGCCAGTCACAACTCCTTAATCCGCATGTGAGTGTCCGCGTGGTTCAAGTAGCGGCCCCGTAAAATTGTGGTAAGAATGTAATCAAGGGAAAACGGGTAAATGCCGTGCTTAAAAGCCACTGATGCAGAATTAATGTAGAAATGTCTTTTTTATTTCAGCATTCCAATGCGTTTCAGAGACAAGGACCGTCTCCTTCTTCAGGGAAAAAGATATCCTATTGGATTTCTTTTTCCCTGAAGAAGGAGACGGTCTTTGTTGTAATCTCTGCAGACGCGTTTTGGCTGTAGAAGTTGTCATGTCGATCTGGACAAGATGGAAAAGCCAGAAAATATAATGTCTGCATCAGAAAAATGCATTAGTCGTAAGTCATTGTCTATAACTGTACAGTAATCTCTTATATGGTCTGCGGGCCTGTTATCTACCACTATATGGTCACTGTATGGTTGTAATATCAGTTTGAATAGTGATTTACTTTCAGTAGCAGCACAGTCATTAGCTGTGTTTCCCCTATACCAATAATTATGGGGCTCCACTGTAATTGTGATCAGGGTTTCCCACTTAGGGGTCAATTCAAAAGTTTCGCCTTCCCTGAGCTGAATCCCTAGCAACGCCTCAACTTCACTGATCCCAAAGTCATCAGTGGTAATGAAGTAGTAGTGCTCATACTTGAGCGCCATGCCTGTCATTCCTTTGAGACTGAAGTCATTTTTATCACTCCCCATGACGTGAATGAAGCGATACTTGAGCATTTACAAAGGTGACTTTAGGGTCCCTATGAATAGAGCATAAATGTTATTAGTATTAATGGCACATATGATTGTGTACCTGAGGACTAAGTCATTGGAAAGTTGACTTTGACTCCATAAATAAAAATTTCACATTACTTGTTTTTGCATTGAGCAAAATTTCCTACTATTTTGGCTAAACATGACCTTAAGTTTCTGAAATGCCTTTTTAATTTACTTGGATAGAAGTGCTATTAAGTCGCCTTTAAAGGGAACATGACAGGTCCCCCATTTTATCCAAGCTGTAAATGGAAAAAGAACTGAAAATCCTTTTCCAGTATGCTAATTAGTTTTAGACTAGTTGAGGGGGGCATTGGATCTGTCGCGGGCGGAGGAGGGGACGCTGCGCTCTCCCATTGCTCGGGTCCGGCTGCCGCTGCTGCTGCGGCCTGCTGCTGCTCGGTGGCTCGAGCGATGAGCCGGATCCCGGGGACTCGAGCGGCGCTCCTCGCCCGTGAGTGAAAGGGGTTTGGTTTTTGGGATAGTTTATTGTCCGTGACGCCACCCACGGTTGTGGTGATTGTATGGACACCACCGCTGCTCTGTATGGGAATCCCGGGAGCGGTGACAGGGAGCAGCAAAGTTGTTAGTTCTCCCCTCCGTGGGTAGGGGGTAGTTGTCCCGGGGCCCAGTGACGAGTTGGGGGATGAGGGATGGCGGGGCCGGTGCAGGGCTTGGCGGGGTGCAGGGACGCGGGGGCAGCGCTGTGCCTCACGGCACTGTGGTACTCACTCAGCCTGAGACGGTGACACAGTTCTCGGTAAAACACACGGCTGGAAAGACGTTTCCCACGGACGGCTGCTGTTGCTTTTCCCCGGTAGTTGACGGTGACAGTCCCTTTTCCTGCACCTAAGTCTATGTTGGTAGCGATGGGTTCCCACCGGTAACCCGCTCCCCGGCTTGGATATGTGCCGGAGGAGCCCCTCTTTGCCCGCAGGCGCTGGCGCTGAGTAACTGGTGCCTTGGCGGTGGCGGTGTCTCTCTCTAATGGTCGGACTGTTGCCTTCAATCGGGATTTGGTTGTTGGGAGACCCAGAGGTCCCCTTCACTGACGGATTTGGCAAATTCACGGCGACTCCTAGACTTGCCGGGATCCGAAAGGCCCCTGTCAATGGTGCTGGCTTCTCTTCGTATACCGATCGGGTACCGCCGGGCCACCACCCGTCCATGGTCCTTTCGGCAACCTCCAACCTCACTACTCTCACTGTCCTCCTTCTCCTTCCTCTCACTTTGAACTCTCCACTCAATCTGCCTGGTTTTCCCGCCTCCAGGGCTGTGAACTCCTCGGTGGGCGGAGCCAACCGCCTGGCCCACCCCCTGGTGTGGACATCAGCCCCTGGAGGAAGGCAACAAGGATTTTTGTGTAGCTTTGGTGTACCTATCCGGGGTGTAGGGTGTGATGGTGTTATGACCTGTGACCCCTGGCTTGCCCAGGGCATCACAGATCCTCCAGATTAGAGTCGCTCCAAATATTTTTGTTGCGTTGGGCAACGTGCACATGATGAAAGCCACACCGATTCTTACAAATCATGTTATCTTGCCTACAGGGGCATGGTAACTTGATTAGTGGGATGACTAGTCTGGGGACACAAATGCCCCCTCGACTAGTCTGAAACTAATTAGCATTTTCAGCATTCATTTTTGCCATGTTCTGCAATCACTTACAAAAAGCTTAATAGGCAGGGTGTTAACATAAGAACAAACACATGCTGGCGGTATGGGCACCTGTCAAGTTCCCTTTAATTAATTAGTTCACTGTGAAACGCAATTACGGTTACTTATTGGCCTTTGATTTATAGGTCCAGTTACAAACTTCCGGGCTTCAGCTAAGAAGAATTATTTTTTTCAATTGGATAGTTTTTTTGTTTGCTACAAAAGATTAAGGTAATATAAAGTGTGATTGACGTAAAAGTACTTAATCAGTTTCTTATGCCAGAGATTAGGAATGATCCCAGGAGCACATCATGTGGAAGCTATTCAGGTTATGAATGGTCTACCCATATGAACAAAATTCTACAACAGCTGTTTCCTTACATTAATATGCAGCTAATATACCAGTTCAATGGAAACAAGTAAATCTGCTTATATAATAATAATCTAGGGCAAAATGTACAAATTGAAAGAATGAATAAAGCAGCTTTAAGGGGTTATTTCATTCTCAGTAAATAAATGTAGTTTTGTAAACTGAAAAATGTATACACATTTTTAAAAAATAATCTTTCAGAATCAGCTTCTGTCTTTCAGAACTCCCTGTTGTTTAACTTCTTCTGCTCCTATGATGGCAGCTATTACTGGCAATGACAACCGTAAGCTCTCGGATTCACATTGTAGCTTCACCAATTTCTAAAGCTGTCGCAACCAGGTACTTCAGATCACCCCCCATGTTCTTGGCTGCTGTGTTTAACAACTTCCGACTAGTTCCGGTAACAGTTTATTGGCTGGTTATCTTGGTTGTCACACTCCTGCAGACCAGACATTTATGGCCTATCCTGAGGATAGTGGCAAATCTGTTTAACTCTCCTCCAATGTCTGATAACAATTTTTTCTCTTTACTACAAACAAAAATTCTCTACTTTCTCGGTACTCTCTTTGACTATGATGCATTCAGAAATGTAATGTACATACCATTAACACTCAGGAAGCTTTTAAACACTCCACTATTATCATTTTCCACAATTCTGCTTTCAGTTATGCTCTGTTCACATCTGCATTGTTTACTGCTATTGTCCTGCTCCATCGTAGAAGCAAAATAATTCAAACAATGGTTCCTTGACATAACTAATATGAAAGACACAACTTGACATGAAGGGTACTGACGGCACCAAGATCCTATAATTATAAAGAAATCAGTAAGTTCGATATTGATACCTGCCATTTTACCAGACTTAAAAGGGCAGCATTTTGCTTTGGAATTTAGATAGAATCTTTGGCAAATGCTCCTAATAGAACCTCCTATGCAAATGTGAACACTCTTAAGGCCCCGTCACAAACAACGATGTATCTAACGATATATCGCCGGGGTCACGGATTCCATGACGCACATCCGGCATCGTTAGCGACGTCGTTGCGTGTGACACCAACGAGCGACCGTTAACGATGGAAAATACCAAATCGTCCATCTTTGACACGTCGTTCATTTTCAAGAAATCGTTGATTGTTGAGGTCGCAGGTTGTTCGTCGTTCCAGAGGCAGCACACATCGTTATGTGTGACACCGCGGGAACGGTGAACTACAGTTAACCTGCGGCCGCCGGCAATGAGTAAGGAAGGAGGTGGGTGGATGTTACGGCCATTCATCTCTTCCCCTCCGCTTCTATTGGGCGGCCGCTTAGTGACACCGCTGTGGTGCCGCACGAACCGCCCCCTTAGAAAGGTGGCGGTTCGCCGGCCACAGTGACGTCTCTAGGCAGGTAAGTCCATGTGACGGCTCCGAACGATATTGTACGCCACGGGCAGCGATTTGCCCGTGACGCACAAACGATGGGGGCGGGTATGCTCGCTAGCGATATCATTAGGGATATCGCTGTGTGTGACGAGGCCTTTAGTTATGTCATCAATGTCAGATTTTGTCTCGCTTTTTTGTATACTAGTCTTTAAATATTATGGGAACGGATATTCAAAATTTAACGCCAAAATACTGTCATAACATGCGTTAACCCTAGAACGCATACCTGGGGCCTCGTAGGCCTGCTAGGTTACTTGTTTTCTATGGTTGATTTCTATGCTTGCGCGTTCTAGGGTTAAAGAGACAATACATTTTTGTGCAACAGAGAATTGCACAATAATTTTGTAACGTTTGGCATTTAACATTAATTTTTTATGAAGTTCGTTAAACAATAAATTCCCAAAACACCATGTAAATGTATTGCAGTTAGTAACGCGCGAGCATTACAGAGCTCGTTGCTCAGTACTTGTAATGGTTAGCAATGGTTGAGTGTGTTCGGCACTGCATGGTACTCAATCAAGAATCGGGGTTTTCGGGTACTCGTGGTCCTCGGCCAAGTATCACAGGTGCTTGAATGTGTCGTTCATGAAACATGAACACAAAGCACAGGCTCGCTTCACTGAATGATGTGACAAGGCACACCAGTGACAGCCATTTGCAGCATTTGAATGACTCTCACTGGAAATAAAAACATTTTCAGATGTAATGTGTCCAAAACAATCAAAAAATGCCCAGAAATGCACTGTTATGGTTGTTATGTGGGTATAGAGGCAAACTGGCTATTCACTGACTTTCATTATACTCGATACTTGAATTGAGCCTGTCCAAGTGTCAGACCAGCTCAACTCGAGTAATGAACACTAAAGCATAGTAGTGTGCATGCATCCTTTTGAGTACTGAGTACCGAGCATTGAACTGCTCGCCCATCATTAGTAATGATGAGTGAACACTATGATGCTTGCGTGCTCTTTAGTCGAGTTCAGCAGGTAAAAAGCTCAGACGGGCTCAACATGAGTAACAAGTACTATGGAAGTCAATGATTGGGCAGTTTGGTTCTTCCCTTACATACAGCCAGCCAAAATACAGAGCATTTCCTGGATAGGGAGGTTGTGTGGCTCTCACTGAGGTGCCAGCTTGCATCATTCACTGAAGTGAGCCTATGTTTTGTGCTTGATGTTTCATGAGTAACACATCCGAGCACCCACAATACTTGGCCGGGCACCAAGCGAATCCAAACACCCCAATGCAAAATCAAGTACGGAATACTGCCAAAGAGGCGCATCCATCACTATACAAGCAGATTTGCAGTAATAGTACTGTATATAGAAAATACATAGACATAATGTACTCTATACATTTCTTCACTTAAAGTCTTACCAAACCAAAAAACTGGACACTGAAGAGTCTAGTCTAACAACCAACTCTCCACCTACTCTCCATCGACATGTCCTGTCCACTAGATAAGGGTACCTACTGTACAATGGGCATTTGAACTTCACAACTGGATTATGGAGCAGAGAAAGAGGGTGGACTGGTTTAATAAATCATTTTCTTTTCTACATCATATGAATGGCTGAGTAGAGATGGTACCAAGGAAGACTATAATGTGTTTGAAGAGTATAGAGTTAGGTCAAGAAGATAATACTTTCAAGTGACAAAATGCAGAACCCACCTGAAGGAGTGTGGTGGTGGTGGAACTACCTGCTCTCCATGCTAACCAAAAAAGTGAAATAAATGGATTACACAGACAGTACTGTTCCCTGGCTAATGCTATGTGGTGCACCCAAGATCAAATAAAAGTCCAGTAAACAGGGGAACAGTTGAAGTAAAACAATTTTTTTCTTGCAGTGCAATAAATGTGGGTAGTTGTTAGTGATGGGTGAGCATTACAATGCTCGGTGCTCGGTACTGAAAATGATGAGTGAATACTACAATGCACAAGTGCTCATTACTCAAGTTGAGCTGGTCAGATGCTAGGATGGGCTCAATTCTAGTAACAAGTTTAATGGACATAAATGATTGGCCTGTTTGGCTCTCCACCCACATACAGCTAGAAATAAACAGAGCATTTCCAGTGGGGGAAGTAGGGCTAGTTTTTTTTTTTTTGGACAGGCTACATCCGAAAATGGTGTTTTTACCCCCAGTGAGAGCCATTCAGAGACTACAAGTGGCTCTTACTGGTTGATGCCTGCTAGCATCATTCAGAGAAGCGAGTCTGTGCCCATTTTATGTATTAGGGTAGCAGTCAAATATCTGTAGCTTTGCCTCCCCAACCTCACACGTGTCTTGCAACAGTCCCCTGACTAAGGCATATACACTGCAGTGAAATTCATACACTGTGTGCAGAATTATTAGGCAAATGAGTATTTTGATGACATGATAATTTTTATACATATTGTTCTACTCCAAGCTGTATAGCAGGGTTCCCCAACTCCAGTCCTCGAGGGCCGCCAACAGTGCATGTTTTCAGGATTTCCTTAGCATTGCATGGGTGTTGGAATCATCAACTGTGCAGGTGATTAAATTATCACATGTGCAATACTAAGGAAATCCTGAAAACATGCACTGTTGGCGGCCCTTGGGGACTGGAATTGGGGACCCATGCTGTATAGGCTTGAGAGCCAAATACCAATTAAGTAAATCAGGTGATGTGCATCTCTGTAATGAGGAGGGGTGTGGTGTAATGACATCAACATCCTACATATAAGGTGTGCTTAATTATTAGGCAACTTCCTTTCCTTTGGCAAAATGGGTGAGAAGAGAAATTTGACGGGCTCTGAAAAGTCCAAAATTGTGACATGTCTTGCAAAGGGATGCAGCAGTCTTGAAATTGCCAAACTTTTGAAACGTGATCACCAAACAATCAAGCGTTTCATGGCAAATAGCCTACAGGGTCGCAAGAAGCATGTTGGGCAAAAAAATGCAAAATAACTGCCCATGAATTGAGGAAAATCCAGTGTGAAGCTGCCAAGATTCCATTTGCCACCAGTTTGGTTATATTTCAGAGCTGCAACATTACTGGAGTACCAAAAAGCACAAGGTGTGCCATACTCAGGGACATGGCCAAGGTAAGGAAGGCTGAAAAACGACCACCTTTGAACAAGAAACATAAGATAAAACGTCAAGACTGGGCCAAGAAATATCTGAAGACTGATTTTTCAAAGGTTTTATGGATTGATGAAATGAGAGTGACTCTTGATGGGCCAGATGGATGGGCCAGAGGCTGGATCAGTAAAGGGCAGAGAGCTCCACTCCGACTCAGACGCCAGCAAGGTGGAGGTGAGGTACTGGTATGGGTTGGTATCATCAAAAATGAACTTGTGGGACCTTTTCGGGTTGAGGATGGAGTGAAGCACAACTCATCCTCAACCATACTACCAGTTTCTGGAAGACAACTTCTTCAAGCAGTGGTACAGGAAGAAGTCGGTATCGTTCAAGAAAAACATGATTTTCATGCAGGACAATGCTCTATCACATGCATCCAACAACTCCACAGCATGGCTGGCTAGTAAAGGTCTAAAAGATGAAAAAATAATGACATGGCCCCCTTGTTCATCTGATCTGAACCCCATAGAGAACCTGTGGTGCCTCATAAAATGTAAGATCTACAGAGAGGGAAAACAGTACACCTCTCGGAACAGTGTCTGGGAGGCTGTGGTGGCTGCAGCATGCAATGTTGATCGTAAACAGTTCAAGTAACTGACAGAATCTCTGGATGATAGGCTGTTGGATGTCATCATAAAGAAAGGTGGCTATATTGGTCACTAATTCTTTGGGGTTTTGTTTTTGCATGTCAGAAATGTTTATTTATAAATTTTGTGCAGTTATATTGGTTTACCTGGTGAAAATAAACAAGTGAGATGGAAATATATTTGGTTTTTATTAAGTTGCCTAAAAATTCTGCACAGTAATAGTTACCTGCACAAACAGATATCCTCCTAAAGCCTGCTTTACACACTTCAATAGATCTTTCAATCCGTCGTCGGGGTCAAGTTGTAAGTGACGCACATCCGGCATCGTTCGTGATGTATTTGCGTGTGAAACCTACATGCGATCGATATTGAACGAAAATACGGTGATCGCATACACGTCGTTTATTCCTCATACATTGGACGTTTGGTAGTACGAAACTGGTCAATTGTAACGTGTGACATCCATCATACGATTTTGATGTCTGAGGCTATGTGCGCAGGTGTGCGCTCTGCACCGCAGCTTAAAAAAGGTCTGCTTCAGAGCGCAGCTGAAAAGCTGCGTTCTGAAGCGCCTCACAATGTCTGTCATTCACTAATCTCTGTCAGTCCGTCACTATCTCTGTCCCTCTCTCTCTGTCCATGTCAGTCTATCCCTCTTACCCCCTCTCTCATATACTCACCGTTCCCCGATCCCCGGCGCTGCACGGCATTCACACTGCTCCGGCGGCTTTTACTGTTCTGAAAAAGCCGGCCGCCCATTAAACAATCTCGTATTCCCTGCTTACCCCGCCCACCGGCGCCTATGATTGGTTACAGTGAGACACGCCCCCCACGCTGAGTGACAGGTGTCACACTGCACCCAATCACAGCAGCCGGTGGGCGTGTCTATACTGTGTAGTGAAATAAATAATTAAATAATTAAAAAAAACGTCGTGCGGTCCCCCCCAATTTTAAAACCAGCCAGATAAAGCCATACGGCTGAAGGCTGGTATTCTCAGGATGGGGAGCTCCACGTTATGGGGAGCCCCCCAGCCTAACAATATCAGCCAACAGCCGCCCAGAATTGCCGCATACATTAGATGCGACAGTTCTGGGACTGTACCCGGCTCTTCCCGATTTGCCCTGGTGCGTTGGCAAATCGGGGTAATAAGGAGTTATTGGCAGCCCATAGCTGCCAATAAGTCCTAGATTAATCATGTCAGGCGTCTATGAGACACCCTCCATGATTAATCTGTAAATTACAGTAAATAAACACACACGCCCGAAAAATTCCTTTATTGGAAATAAAAAACACACACACATTCCCTGGTTCACCACTTTAATCAGCCCCAAAAAGCCCTCCATGTCCGGCGGAATCAAGGATGCTCCAGCGTCGCATCTAGCGCTGCTGCATGGAGGTGACCGGAGCTGCAGAAGACACCGCCGCTCCGGTCACCTCCACGCAGCTAATGAAGACAGCCGCACGATCAGCTGATCTGTCACTGAGGTTACCCGCGGCCACCGCTGGATCCAGTGACAGCGGGTAACCTCAGTGACAGATCAGCTGATCGCACGGCTGTCTTCATTAGCTGCGTAGAGGTGACCGGAGCGGCTGTGTCTTCTGCAGCTCCTGTCACCTCCATGCAGCAGCGCTGGAAGCGACGCTGGAGCATCCTGGATTCCGCCGGACATGGAGGGCTTTTTGGGGCTGATTAAAGTGGTGAACCAGGGAATGTGTGTGTGTGTTTTTTATTTCTAATAAATGATTTTTCGGGTGTGTGTGTTTATTTACTGTAATTTACAGATTAATCATGGAGGGTGTCTCATAGACGCCTGACATGATTAATCTAGGACTTATTGGCAGCTATGGACTGCCAATAACTCCTTATTACCCCGATTTGCCAACGCACCAGGGTAAATCGGGAAGAGCCGGGTACTGTCCCAGAACTGTCGCATATAATGTATGCGGCAATTCTGGGCGGCTGTTGGCTGATATTGTTAGGCTGGGGGGCTCCCCATAACGTGGAGCTCCCCATCCTGAGAATACCAGCCTTCAGCCGTATGGCTTTATCTGGCTGGTTTTAAAATTGGGGGGGACCGCACGCCGTTTTTTTTAATTATTTAATTATTTATTTCACTACACAGTATAGACACGCCCACCGGCTGCTGTGATTGGGTGCAGTGTGACACCTGTCACTCAGCGTGGGGGGCGTGTCTCACTGTAACCAATCATAGGCGCCGGTGGGCGGGGTAAGCAGGGAATACGAGATTGTTTAATGGGCGGCCGGCTTTTTCAAAACAGTAAAAGCCGCCGGAGCAGTGTGAATGCCGTGCAGCGCCGGGGATCGGGGATCGGTGAGTATATGAGAGAGGGCTGCTCAATTCAGTTACTCAGGAGTTTAGCGGTCACCGGTGAATCCTTCACAGGTGACCGCTAATCAGGACGCGGCACAGACAGAGCCGCAGCATCACAATGAAGTCGGGTGAAGTTCACCCGAGTTCATTCTGACAGTGCGGCTCTGTCTGTGTCTGCTGTCATCTGCCATTCACCGCTGCTACATGGCTGTCTGTGTCTGCTGTTAGCGGCCATGTAGCAGAGCTGAATGGCAGATGACATAGTAAAAACGCATCCCTACACATTACACACGCTTGTCAAGTCAATAAATAAAAAAAAAAAGGGCGCCCATTGCATACGTCACAGAACACATGATCTAAAGGATCGCACACAAAATTGATCAATTTAACATAGGCTACTAACGCATGTGTGACAGCAAATGAACGACCTACGTGCAATCTCATAAGATCGCATATGCGACCTGGGCGTGTCACATCGCATACGAGATCGCATACCTAATTGTAAGGTGTAAAGCTGGCTTTAGATAGCCAAATCTAATAAAACCCACTCCAACTACCAAAATATTAAGCTTTGATATTTATGAGTCTTTTGGGTTGATTAAGAACATAGTTGTTGAACAATAATAAAAAAAATCCTCTAAAATACAACTTGCCTAATAATTCTGCACACGGTGTACACATTTTAGATCTTACTAATCCATGCAGCTACATGAACCTAATCTCAAAACGATTCCTCTTATGGGTACTTTACATGCTGTGACATCGCTAGTGTGGCGCCCCTGACCTGGTCAGGCACCACTGAGTACTGCACCCATGCTGGGTGAGTACAAACAGGTAATACCAAAGGCTGAGTAGGGTGTGTACGCACAGGCACACTTTGGCTAGGTCACACACACACATTAGAGGGGACCCCTGGGCAGACCCAGGAGGGGGTGTGGCCTCCACATCTCAGTTAGTGTCGTTGTGACGGGGTATGCGGCAGAGCATTAAGGGACGCCAGGCCAAGTAACAATCCAAAGGGCTTTATTGGAGCCACAAAGATAAAGCACTGAACAAATATAAATCCTTAAAGTCTGCAAGGAGTCCACAACAAAACAAAAGATCCAGGGGCACCTCCCGGTATTCCGATGCCAGGGAAAATATGGCCATGGTACTTATGAGTTCCTTGAGTCCAATAGGGTGAACAACAAAACACAATCCTACGTGGCCACTAATCTCCAGTCTGTGACAGTCCATACACAGGCTTTAGGATCCAGCCTCAGCAATAGATCCTAGTCCTTCTCCAGCCGAGATCCAACTAACTGAACTAACATGGGTCTCATTGTTCTTCCCTCCTGGGATCAGCCCCTTAGGTGGGCAGAAGAATCCAACTCCACCTGGACACTTGATACATGAATTGGCTTTAGACTCCTGGCTCTGTTCTGTTTACCAAGTTGTGGATTGGAGAAGTCCCATGCTGAGAAGAGCAAACAATCACCCACCAGTAGTACATACAGGACAGACAAGGAGAGACAGACTATTACATGATGAGCAAAGGCGGGGGAGGGACACACTGTTACAACCCCTTCCCCCCTCAATTTGTGTACGGACTAGTGATCTCAACAGGTCGCTTGTCAAGTACACCTAAACATGCCGACCCTGACTCAGGGCTCCTCTTGCCTGGACAATCCGTCTGCATTTTGGTGTTGGCTGCCCCTTCTATATTGTATTGTAAAGTTATAGGGTTGAAGAGCCAGGCTCCATCGTAGTAAGCGTCCATTGTCCCCAGAGACTCTGTTCAGCCAGGTGAGGGGATTGTGATCAGTAACCACAGTGAATTCTCGTCCATACAGATACGGCCTTAGTTTCCTAAGGGCCCATACTACAGCCAGACATTCCTTCTCAACAGTTGCATAGGCCACTTCTTGGTCCAGCAGTTTCCTGCTGAGGAAGGCAATGGGGTGCTCCTCCCCGGCTGCATTCACCTGGCTGAGTACAGCTCCCAATCCATAAGAAGAGGCATCCGTTTGCACAATGAATCTCCTCTTATTGTCTGGAGCAGCCAGAACAGGGTCACAGACCAAGGCGTCCTTCAGCCGGTTAAAAGCCTCATCACAGGATAACGTACGGAACTGAGTACTATAAGTATCTGGGGTCACGGCATAATGTTCTAGAGTGAGATCACCCAAAGGCACACTTGCAACCACTCCCTATCATAGAAGAACCCTTTTAAAGAGTAGCTGTCGATATCATTGGACCTCTGGCTAAACCAAGTAAATCTGGAAAGCAGTACATTCTCAATGTTGTGGACTACGCCACCCGATATCCAGAAGCCGTGGCCTTGTCAAGTATTTCTGCAGCCAATGTGGCTGAGGCCCTTGTTACCATTTTCACCCGATAGGATTCCCAAGTGAGATCTTATCGGACCAAGGCTCCCAGTTCATGTCAGAGTTGGTGCAGTGTCTGTGGCGCACCTGTGGAGTAAGAGCAATTCGAACTACAGCATACCATCCTCAAACCAATGGACTTTGTGAACGGTTTAATCAAACACTGAAAAATATGCTAAGGGCCTTCATTGGCAGGGATTACAACTGGGAGAAGTACCTACCCCGTCACAGTCGTGCTGTAGTGAAGCTAGAAGAAGGAGTTGTGCAGTGGTAGTCAGAGGAGTAGGAGTGGAGCAGCCGAGTCTCAAGTGTAGGGCAGAGACCGGAACACTGTCAGACTCTGTACGTGTAGTTGCTGCTGGCAGGGGAGTACATTACCACCCAGTCAGTCTGAAAAACACCCGAAGAAAGAGAGCAGTAAGGAGTTGAGTACGAGGACTCCTGGTAATGATGCCCAGCACGACACCCGGTGCGACGCCCAGCGCGACATCCTGTGCGACATCCCGTGCGGCGTTCGGTGCGACGCCACGCCCGGCCAGACCAGACCAGGCCGCAGCAACTCCGCACCTGGCCAGACCAGACCAGGCCGCAACGCCTTCTGCCCCTACCTGCAGACCAGAAGCAGTCGCAGCGCCCCAGTTGCTGACTGGGGATGCTGCCCTTGCACTCCTGCCAGAAGTGGCCGAAGAAACAGCTCGACTCAAAAGAGATTTAAAAACTCAGTTCCCGGCGCACCTGGTGGACATGTACCTGGTCCCCAGGCCACCATCCGGACCAGGAGCGGTCCCAGCAACCTCTATGCTAGAGAGGGGTCCACCACCCTGGCCAGCAGATAAGAGCTCATCCCCGGAGCCACTGCCAGAACAGCCGGAGGAGGACGCAGCACACTTTGAGTGTAAGGGAGGCCCTGAGGTCGCGCTGTCGTTCCCCCAACGCTGGAAGGAGGTTACAACACCCTCTGCGAGGAAGAGTTAACTGCCTACATGCCTAGTATGTACGTGACCTGGGAGCCAGCTGAAGACCAAGTGATGGTGATGAGGAGTCCAGCCCGCAGAGAACAACGGCGTGTGCAGGCAAGACACTCCCTTGGGCAGCATACCCCAGAAAAAGAAAGAGTGGAGGCCAGGGATTTGCAAGAGAATAAGTCCCTGCGGCAGATTGGGTTCCAGGCCAGAGGTCCTCTCCACTGTGTGGTGGTAGAAGAGTTCAACCTGCATAAGGTTATGGCTTTATTGTGGAGGCTGGCGATAAGGAGGGCATATTCGTTTCCAGACGGGATGTCCAGTCGCACCTACCAAGAGGACACCCAGGTTGAGACCTCTACATGGGAGATGTAGTAGACTTCACCAGGCACATGGGTGAAAGAGGTTGGTTTGCCCTAGATGTGGTGCCCCGCCCAAAGAGCTCAAGCTACAGCCCTGCAGCTTCCACCAGGTCCCCAAAGTCCTCGCCACCAGGGGACGCTCAAGCTAACGCAAGTACAGTTCCAGATGACAACGCAAGTACAGTTCTAGATGACAATGCAAGTACAGTTCCAGATGACAGCGCAAGTACAGTACAAGACACCACTTTCCAGGAGCAGAGCACTGCAGTGCCAAGCACCAGTGAGAGAAGCAAGTCCGTCTAAGTTCTTCAGTAGAAAAAGTTTAACCTGTTTTGAAGTTAAGCAACGTTCTAAGAAGATGTGCCCACAAAAACTTATGTGAGAACTGTTTTTGATACCCGCCTGTTATGCACCTGTTTTTTGTGCACTTTAAAATATGGACCATAAGGTTATGAGCTGGCTATAACCACAAACTCTCGCAGTGTATAAACTTACTCCAGAGGTACCAACCAGAGCATGCCTGTTTATGGGGCCTGGCTCTGCACCACCAGGAAGCACGCCTGTTGAGGGGCCTGCTTTCCAAAAGCCCAGAGTACGCCTGTTTATGGGGCCTGGCTCGCCAACGAAAAGGGAGCACGCCAGTTTATGGGGCCTGGCTCTCCACCACGCGAAAGCGGGTACGCCTGTTTATGGGACCTACCTTAACCCCCATCCCCAGGAGA
The DNA here is from genome assembly GCF_048569485.1 of Anomaloglossus baeobatrachus. Taxonomy (NCBI): domain Eukaryota; kingdom Metazoa; phylum Chordata; class Amphibia; order Anura; family Aromobatidae; genus Anomaloglossus; species Anomaloglossus baeobatrachus. The sequence goes on along the minus strand of NC_134355.1, from coordinate 281,340,865 downwards.
GGAAGATTGGAGGAAAGGCTGGAATAGAGCTGGCCCAGACCTGGTCACTAAAAGGACCGGTGACCTGCTTCCTGAGAGAGGTTTTTGGGTGGGTTACGGACTTGTGGGTGGAGGGTGGTGAAGAATGGTACCTGGCATGTTTTAAACATTTTTATGTGAATGCCTTCCCTGTGTGGGAACTGTTGTATTAAAAAGTAAAATGTGTATTATCTTTGCAGCCCGAGGACGTGCTGTTGATAACTAAGGGGGAATGTGGCGCCCCTGACCTGGTCAGGCACCACTGAGTCCTACACCCATACTGGGTGAGTACAAACAGGTAATTTCAAAGGCTGAGTAGGGTGTGTACGCACAGGCACACTTTATCTAGGTCACACACACACACACATTAGAGGGGACCCCTGGACAGAGCCAGGAGGGGGTGTGGCCTCCACATCTCAGTGTGGTGCTGTAGTGAAGCTTGAAGAAGGAGTTGTGCAGTGGCAGTCAGAGGAGTAGGAGTGGAGAAGCTGAGTCTGAAGTGTAGGGCAGAGAGCTGAACACTGTCAGACCCTGCACGTGTAACTTCCCAGGGGGCGTTGCTCAAGAATCACTGCGTTGAGAAACACGTGATGGTGTCTCCGCAGTGGATATGTTGATCTCCCTAAGGTCAACAATGCTTGCTTAAGTAGTCTTTTACTAGGCATTGCCCCCACTAGCCAGATTCCTACTCCACACTGATGAGGGGCAAATACCCCGAAACAGCTGTCTGTGGATGGATACCATGTTTGGTATAGGTGGTCTCCTTGACTGGAGACTGCCCTTCCCGTGGTTGTTCCTTCCCGGTGAAAGACCTGGCTAGTTTCCTGGCAGCGTTGAGAAACACGTGATGGTGTCTCCGTGGCTTTCTCATTTTCATACTTCCCAGGGGGCGTTGCTCTAGAATCACTGCGTTGAGAAACACGTGATGGTGTCTCCGCAGTGGATATGTTGATCTCCCTAAGGTCAACAATGCTTGCTTAAGTAGTCTTTTACTAGGCATTGCCCCCACTAGCCAGATTCCTACTCCACACTGATGAGGGGCAAATACCCCGAAACGGCTGTCTGTGGATGGATACCATGTTTGGTATAGGTGGTCTCCTTGACTGGAGACTGCCCTTCCTGTGGTTGTTCCTTCCCGGTGAAAGACCTGGCTAGTTTCCTGGCAGTGTTGAGAAACATGTGATGGTGTCTCCGTGGCTTTCTCATTTGCGTACTTCCCAGGGGGCGTTGCTCTAGAATCACTGCGTTGAGAAACACGTGATGGTGTCTCCGCAGTGGATATGTTGATCTCCCTAAGGTCAACAATGCTTGCTCCTGCACGTGTAGTGGCTGCTGGCGGGGGAGTACATTACCACCCAGTCAGTCTGAAAAACACCCAAAGAAATAGAGCAGTAAGGAGTTGAGTACGAGGACTCCTGGTAATGATGCACGCAAGGGGCACAGGTCCCTAGAACTAGACATCCATTTAGTGGTTTGCTAAATCCTACAGGTGGTGGGACTAGAGGTTCCACACCAACCATCACAGAGCCCAAGCATCAACAGCAACAAGGGGGCCCATAAGGAGGATCAAGCCTGGAGCCATCTTTTTCTTGGTCCACGCTGTCAGTAAACAGGTCAGAAAGGGGAGAAAAGGCAGCTGCGACTTCCCTGGATGAATCCCACGGTACTTTATGTCAGGGGTTGTGTCCGAAACAAAAGTGCTTGGAAGGCGAGTCAGCAGTCACCCCTATATCACTTAAATATCAATTGTCCTTGATAAACACACTTCAAAACACTGATCTATTACAACAATCTGGGCACTATAATGCTCAGATAAGAAGTGGAGCTGAATACATAAATAATTTTTTTAAAAAAATACAAAACTTTATTTATTACAAAATCAAATAAAATAAAAACAGGAAAAAAGCCCTCGAAGTGGAGCACATCATCCCCAGTTAATGACCCTCTGAAAAATATATGCAAGAATACATCCACAGATATATTTATATATATAGCCACGACTGGCTGATAACAGAGACAACAGAGATCTATTGGTCTCCTCAGGCATACATAAGCCAATTTGAAATATCAATACTATATCAGCCAGTAGATAGCAAAATAGTTAGGTGCTGCTGTTTATGAGAATGTTCAAGATCATATCACCTGCCCATCAGCACCAGATGACATGTGCATTATTAAATAGACTATAGATAACGTGCAACTGACACACCAGTTTGCACCTGCATAAATTTGCCGTGCTGATGAGAAGGTGCTGAAAAGGAAAATTCACTAAATCAATCAGCATTCAATAAGCACCCATGGTCCATCAAGAAACATTATATGGCTGCTAACAGAGACAACAAAGGTCCATCAATCTCTTCAGGCATATATAAGCCAATTTTAATATATCCCTGCTGTCTCAGCCAGCAAATGACAAAAAAAGTTCCACATAACCATTTGGTGCAACTATTCATGAAAAAATGTCCATGACCATATCACCTGCCCATCAGCACCAGATGATGTGTGCATTAAATATATATGCTACAAACAGCTTGCAGATAACACACTAGTTTGTACCTACATAAATCTACTGTGCTGATGAGGAGGTGGTGAGAGGGGAAAATACACAGGATCAATTAGCATTCGATAAGCACCAAGGGTATATCAAGAAGCACTGTGAGTCACATCAGTTGTAAGCTAATATATCACACAGATACCTATGACATACCACTAAAGATGACATTGCATACTATTGCATAATACTGTCCACAATCATATACCTGGAACGGAGGGTACACTGGGCGAGTGCTCCACCACCCCTCTATCAGCCTGAAGGATACCTGGTTCTCCCTGGTTCATCCCAGCATTGCCCGGGTTGCCTCACTCTATCAGCAAAAAGTGAGTAAACAGCTTGAAAGACACTTTGGACTGAGACTGCTTATTCCTGCGACCTGTGGTTCTACACACATACACCCGAGGTCCTGGGGCCTGCCTCACTCTCGGGAGACCATGCCATCTAACTGCAAAGGCCACCAGCCCCAGATTCTCATTAAACTGCAGTGGCGGTCCCCTATCACCCTGACCGCAAAACCGAGAGTGGCGTCACGACTCCTATGAAAGTGAACCTGACATACCTGTTGCCAGAAGGGTCCCTACAGAGAAGTCCTCGCAGTGTCCTGCACCGCTGCGGCGCTGTGGTGGGCGAGTCACTAGCAATTGCTAGCGATGTCGTGTGCGATAGCACCCGCCTCCCGCCCCCGTCGTTGTAACGATATGTGGTAATCGCTGCCGTAGCGAACATTATTGATACGGCAGCGTCACACGCACATACCTGTTCAGCGACGTCGCTGGGACCACCGAACAATCCCTCCCTCAATGGGGAGGTGCGTTCGGCGTCATAGCGACGTCACTGTGGCGTCACTAAGCGGCCGGCCAATAGAAGCGGAGGGGCGGAGATGAGCGGGACGTAACATCCCGCCCACCTCCTTCCTTCTGCATTGCCGATGGACGCAGGTAAGGAGATGTTCGTCGCTCCTGCGGTGTCACACATAGCGATGACGAACAACATTGTACTGGTGGTGGCAGCGATATTAAGGAAATGAGCGACGTGTCAATGATCACCATTTTTGAACGATTTTGTGCTCGTTGATCGTCGCTCATTTGTGTCACACGCTGCGATGTCGGTAACGGCGCCGGATGTGCGGCACTAACGACGTGACCCCGACGATATATCGTTACCGATATCGCAGCGTGTAAAGCACCCTTTACTCTTGGGCTATGCAGTTTTTATAATCTAAAAAAATCTCAATTTCTACTGTAGAACTTTCTAATAAAGGTGTATGCAAAGGAAAAAGGGGATATGAGTAGAGTTGAGCGCGGTTCGAGGTTCTCCAGTTCGCGGTTCGAGTGATTTTGGGGGCTGTTCTAGATCAAACTAGAACTCGAGCTTTTTGCTAAAGCTCGATAGTTCTAGATATGTTCGAGAACGGTTCTAGCAGCAAAAAGCAGGGCTTTTTACAGCTACAGTGTGCAGGAGCCATCGCTGGCAGCCTGCCAGAAGCTGGTAACCAAGATAAACATCGGGTATCCAAGCAAAGCGCTTTGGTTAGTAACCCGATGTTTATCCTAGTTACGTGCAGGAAGCCCACACTTCCCCCGCTCAGCTCACTCCGCCCCCTCCTGCACGCGGCATGTACACACACACACACACACACACTCACACTCACCTGTCCCCAGCCAAGCAGTCCACGACACTGACGTCCTCAGCGCCACCCACTTCGCACTCCGCCGCCAGCACACATGGCTCCGCCCACCTGGCACTCTGCACACATGGTCCCGCTAGGCTCCGCCCACCTGCACTCTGCACACATGGTCCCGCTCGGCTTACCTGCGGTGATGAAGTCCCGACCTCAGCGCTGTCACTGTCCTCCATGGCCGCCTCTTGTCTCATCACCTTCTCTCGCTTCCGACCCGAGACTGACTAGCGGTGACGTCACAGGCCTCTCGCGATACTTGGCTGTGAAGGCGGCGGTCATTGAACTCAGTGACAGGTGCTGTCAGCATTGCAGGAGATCAGCGCAGGTAATGTACCTCGCTGACAGCAGCACTTGTCATCCCCTGCAGTGACCTGGGCTGACCCATTGATGTTAGCTCAGGTCACTGCACTGCTCTCCCAGCCAATGGGGAACATCCTGCTCTTCATTGACTGGGACAGTGTGGATCGTCATGGCAACCCCTTGGATTACACCAGACCTGGATTTGTTTTTCTTTCTAATAAATTGGTTAAAGAGGGAATGTATTGGGGAGTGTTTTTTTCAAATAAAAATGTGTTTGTCGTCTATTTTTTTTTTATTACTGACTGGGTTGGTGATGTCGGGTATCTGATAGATGCCTGACCTCACCAACCCCAGGGCTTGATGCCAGGTGACATTACACATCTGGTATTAACCCCATATATTACCCCATTTGCCACCGCACCAGGGCGCGGGATGAGCTGGGGCGAACCACCAGGATTGGCACATCTAAGGGATGCGCCACTTCTGGGGCGGCTGCGGCCTGCTATTTTTAGGTTGGGGAGAGTCCAATAACCATGAACCTCCCTAGTCTGAGAATATCAGACCCCAGCTGTCTGCTTTACCTTGGCTGGTGATCCAATTTTGGGGGGACCCCTACGTGGTTTTTCTTTTAATTATTTATTTAATTTAAAATAACAGCGTGGGGTGCCCTAAGTTTTGGATTACCAGCCAAGGTGAGGTTGCCAGCTGTGGTCTGCAGGCTGCAGCCGTCTGCTTTACCCTAGCTGGCTACAAAAATAGGGGGAACCCTACGTCATTTTTTTTTTCATTTTTTTGGCTAAATGCAAAGCTAAGCACCCCTTAGTGCCACATGAAAGGCACCAAAGGGTGCAAAATTACAAAATGCAGGAGAGTGGGACATTATGTGTCTTTCTGCCATTATAATGACAGAAAAGACTGATATGAAGTGCACAAGCACAAGAAAATCACCAGAGCGCTCTACGCTGTGAAAAGCAGTAGAAAATGGCACTGGAGTGAACATGTGACCGCCTCATGTAGGATGAAGCTATGGATCCTGGGTAAATTTATGCATTTACACGCCTTCAGTTTTTTTGCAGTACACAAAAAAAACGGAAGGCACACGGATGACAAACAGATGACATACGGACCGTCTACGGAACGGAAACGGATGCCACACGGATGCACCCGTGAAAAAAACGGACTGTTTTTTGCAGACCGCAAAAATGGATCGGTCGTGTTAATGTAGCCTTATTCTGATCTGCCGTTTATAAACAGCAGGCAGAAATAAGTGAATAACGCCCCCCAGCGTCAGAAAATCTCCGGGGTTTCAGGGCTAGCTGAGACCCTGGAGATCATGATTCAGGACGGTTTTTCCGGTCCCCGCTCACGTGATCACAGGTATACACCGTACACCGATGATCACGTTACAGTAAATGACAGCGCCGGTAAAAAATTTATTTATCTCCCATCTGGCATGAACAAACATGATAAATCTCCTCCCCGGTCCCCTCCGGTCCCCCGGTGTCGCCAAAGTGCCCCCCCTGATGCCCTCCCAGAAATCCAAGATGGCCGCGCGCACAGCAGCGCGCCGGCCGCATTCACCCTACTCCTCTGATTTCTGTCGCATGTGCCATGACACATGCGACAGAAAACTCCTCCCCAGGCCCTGCCAGGTCACCCCCTATAACCCCACCGGTGTTCCCCGGTGTCCCACGGTACCTGTGCAGCGTTGATCCCCCCACGGCCCTCTCCTTCACAATAAACGCTGCTGCATGCACAGAGCGGCTGTCAGCTCAGTTTCCTGTGTTCAGACACAGTGAGTGGTGGTTATGCATCTGTAAGCTAAATGGGCGGCACGGTGGCTCAGTGGTTAGCACTGCAGTCTTGCAGCGCTGAGGTCCTGGGTTCAATTCTCACCAAGGACACCATCTGCAAGGAGTTTGTATGTTCTCCCCGTGTTTGCGTGGGTTTCCTCCGGGTACTCCGGTTTCCTCCCACACTCCAAAGACATACAGCGCTATGGAATTAATAACGCTATATAAATGAATAAATTATTATTATTTCTGCAATGCCCTGCTCATGAGGTAAGGAACATAATTGATCAGGAGAGCTATATACTACATTTCCAAATGGAGGGATTTGCTTTTATAGTTTCCTTGCTGAACGACTACCAAACATGAGAGCCCGTTATACGCCAAAAGAAAACACATCTAAATAGCGAGCTCTGTTGTTAAGTATTCATTCAGCTGGATAACTGGACTTAAAGGGGTATTCCATCTCCAAGATCCTATCCCCAATATATAGTAGGTGGAATAGCAATAATATCAGCAAATACCAATATTTGGAAATGTAGAATAGCTCTCCTGAATAGGCATGCCCTTACCTCATGAGCAGGGCATTGCAGCTTTGGTAGCAACCATTACGACATGGACTCTGCTGCTGTGGACCCGGGGAGAGTAAGTGCAGATTCATTGCACCCACACTCCTCACATGAAGGGTCTGCACTCCTAGAAAATGGGGGATACGTTCCCTGAGTGTCTCCCCCCCATATTCTAAACGGTCCAGAGTCATCGTGGGACCCCTTTATTTTTTTTCTTACAATAAATTGGTGAAAGAGGAAATGTTTTGGGGACTGTTTTTTCAAATAAATTTCTTTTGTCGATTTTTTTTTTTTGTTAGTACTGACAGTTTATGATGTTGGGTATCTAATAGACGCCATGACATCACAAACTGCTGGACTTGATGTCAGGTGACCTTACAGCTAGTATCAACCCGATTTATTACCCCGTTTGCCACTGCACCAAGGCACGGGATGAGCTGGGGTGAAGTGCCAGGATTGGCGCATCTAGTGGATGCGCAACGTCTGGGATGCCTGCGGCCTGCTATTTTTAGGCTGTGAAGGCCCAATAACTATGGACCTTCCCACCCTGAGAATACCAGACCACAGCTGTCCGCTTTACCTTGGCTGGTGATCCAATTTGGAGGGGACCCTACTTTTTTTGTGTAATTATTAATATTTATAAAATAATTATAAAAAAAGAGCTTGGGGGGACCTCCACAATGGATCCCCAACCACGGTAAAGCTTCCAGCTGTGGTTGTCAGGCTACAGCTGTCTGCTTTACCCTAGCTGGCTATCAAACATGGGGGGACCCAACGTCATTTTTTTTTTAACTATTTTTTAAATAGAAAAAATTAATGGGCTTCCCTGTATTTTGATTGCCAACCAAGGTAACGGCAGGCAGATGGGGGTGGCAACCCATAGCTGTCTGCTTTATCTACGCTGAGAATCAAAAATACCACGGAGCGCTACGTCATTTTTTTTAAAGATTTATTTTTACAGCACTGTGATGTCTAGCAATCAAAATACATTGAAGCCCATTTTGTTTTTAGTTATTTAAATAAATAATTAAAAAAATATATATGGACTCCCGCTGCATTTTTTGTATTGCTAGCTAAGGGTAATCCAAGCAGCTACTGGCTGCTAACCCCCACTGCTTGGTGTTACCTTCACTGGCAATGGAAAATCCAGGGAAGCATTTTTTATTTTTTTTGCCAAAAAACTACAAAAAAATTACGTGAGCTTCGCCATATTTTTGTATGCTAGCCAGGTATAGCAGGCAGGTGCTGGAAGAGTTGGATACAGCGCCAGAAGATGGCGCTTCTATGAAAGTGCCATTTTCTGAGGCGGCTGCAGACTGCAATTCGCAGCAGTGGGGCCCAGAAAGCTCAGGCCAACCTGTGCTGCGGATTCCAATCCCCAGCTGCCTAGTTGTACCTGGCTGGACACAAAAATGGGGCGAAGCCTACGTCATTTGTTTTCTAATTATTTCATGAAATTCATGAAATAATAAAAAAAGGGCTTCCCTTTATTTTTGGTTCCCAGCCGGGTACAAATAGGCAACTGGGGGTTGGGGGCAGCCGTACCTGCCTGCTGTACCTGGCTAGCATACAAAAATATGGCGAAGCCCACATAATTTTTTCAGGGGGCAAAAAACTTCTGCATACAGTCCTGGATGGAGTATGCTGAGCCTTGTAGTTCTGCAGCTGCTGTCTGTCTGTATGGAGAAGAGCAGACAGCAGCTGCAGAACTACAAGGCTCAGCATACTCCATCCAGGACTGTATGCAGACGTTTTTTGCCCACCAAAAAAATGACGTGGGCTTCGCCATATTTTTGTATGCTAGCCAGGTACAGCAGGCAGCCACGGGCTGCCTCCAACCCCCAGTTGCCTATTTGTACCCGACTGGGAACCAAAAATATAAGGAAGCCCGTTTTTTTTAATTATTTCACTTATTTCATGAAATAATTAAAAAACAAATGACGTGGGCTTCGCCCCATTTTTGTGTCCAGCCGGGTACAACTAGGCAGCTGGGGATTGGAATCCGCAGCACAGGTTAGCCCGAGGATTCTGGGCGCCTCTGCTGCGAATTGCAGTCCGCAGCCGCCCCAGAAAATAGCGCTCTCATAGAAGCGCCATCATCTGGCGCTGTATCCAACTCTTACAACAGCCCTGAAGCCGGGTGGCTTGTTGGGTAATAATGAGTTAATACTAGCTTTGTTTTACTAGCTCGTATTAAGCCAGAGATTCTTAATGTCAGGCACGTTTGACCCGGCCATTAAGAATCTCCAATAAAGGGTTAAAAAAAAAGACACCACAGAGAGAAAAAATACTTTAATAGAAATAAATACACAGACACATTAGAGACTCCATCTTTATTACCCCCTGTCAGCCCTCCACGATCCATGGTCTTCTGTCTTTCTCATTCAACAAATGCAGCTCTGCTCCATCACTGCTGCATGGGGGAAGACGCTGCTTCTCGTGCAGCCTTCACTCCTTGATGGCTGCACGGGAAGCAGCGTGCAGCCTTCACTCCGTGAGTGATCAGTGCTGCTGGCTGTCAGCGGTAACGCTGACAGACGCGTTACCATAGCAACGGTGCTCCCGGAGCCGCGCTAACTGCGTTGCTATGGCAACGGTGATCTCCGTTAATGACCGGCAGTGTCAGCCGGTCCCTAACGGAACGGGGAGTCGACCGTGTGCTAGAGCATGTCGCCGGTACACGGCAATACACAAATGTGCACCGTGTACCGGAGAGTGCAATGACAGGTCCGACATGACACGTCATAGTCATGTGACCAGTCTGTAGCCAATGAGATAATAGCCATGTGATTGGTCACATGGCTATTTTGACATCACGATAGGTCCTGCATCACTGCTGGCAGTGCTGGTCTCCGGGAGGATTCAGCGATCATCGGATGGAATAGCGGCAGGAGACAGAGTGCAGGAGGGATCGCGGGCACCGGTAAGTGTTATGGCAATGTTTATTAACTGTATGTGTACATTTATAATGCGTTTTTATGTGTTTGTGATTGCCTCCCATTTTATCCTATTGGTTCGAGTTCGGTTCGTCGAACGTTCGCCGAACTGAACTCGAACGATACCTCCGTTCGACGAACCGAACTCGAGCCGAACCACGGCCGGTTCGCTCATCTCTAGATATGAGACTAGCTAAATAGAATGTCACACAAAAGAAAAGTAGGCAATCATGTGGTTCAAAAATTGCTTTTTATTAATTGGTGCAGAGAGGTAGAAAGGGTAAGGCAAACGGATTACATCACCGCAGTCGAAGGGTAAAGAACATATTTAGATGTACATACAAAATAGCTGGCAAAATCCAGATAAACAGTGCAAACCATGGCCCATGAATTGGGTCATTATCCCAACAATTGTCCAGTAGCCCATTAATTATCAATGTAAAAAATTACACATGCATTACTATTCACAGAGGTGAAAGCCCAGAAAGATAGAATATCTAGAGCACAGTATAGAGCTGCCGGCATACCAAAAAATAAGGAAGCCACTGAAGCATTCAAACTGTATAAGGAGTGGCCACAAAAACGGATATTTAATGGCACATATGCTATCGCTATAAATCTATGTGGCGCCCTGGACAAGCCAGGGGCCACAGAGAACAACATCCACACACCCCACACTCCCGGTCAGGCACACCGAAGTCAGACACAAACCCTTGTTGCCTTCCTCCAGGGGCTGATGTCCACACCAGGGGGTGGGCCAGGCAGTTGGCCCCGCCCACCGAGGAGTTCACAGTCCTGGAGGCGGGAAAAGCAGACAGTTTAGTTTTGGAGGTGAAAGTGGAAGGGAGGAAAGTAGTAGTGGAGCAACTATCTGACAGCGTCCGGGTGTGTGGCCCGGGCGGTACAGCAAGGTTGGCAGACGGTGGTGACCGTCTGCAGGAGAGGCCTATTGGAGTCTACCGTAAGGACCGTGGACGGGCGGTGGCCCGGTGGTACCGGACCGGTACACAATGAGAGGTCAGCACCATCTGACAGGGGCTTACGGACCCCGGCAAGGCTAGGAGTCGCAGTGAATTTGCCAAATCCGTCAGCGAAGGGAACCTCCTGGGTTTCCCAGCAGCCAAGTCCCGACAGAAGGCAACAGTCCAACCGTGAGAGGGAAGCACAGCCACCGCCAAGGCTACCGTTCCCAAGGCCAGAGCCTGCGGGCAAAAGGGGCTCCTCCGGCCCATATCCAAGCTGGGGAGCGGGTTACCGGTGGGAACCCATTGGAACCATTTACCGTACATAGGTGCAGGGAAAGGCAGTCACCATCAACCTGCCGGGAGAAACAACACCGCAGCCGTCTGTGGGACCCGTCCATCCAGCTGTGTGTTTTACCGAGAACTGTGTCCTCATCATTGGCTGAGTGAGTACCACCGTGCCATGCGGCACAGCGCTGCCCCCGCGACCCTGCACCTCACCAGGCCCCGTAACCCGCCTGCCATCCATCCCTACCCCATCATCGGGCCCCGGGACAACCAACCCCCTACCCACGGAGGGGAGAACTAACAACAAAGCTGCTCCCTGTCACCGCTCCCGGGATCCCCGTCCAGAGCAGCGGTGGTGTCACCAACTTCACCACAACCGTGGGTGGCGTCACGGACAATAACCCAATCCTCACCATCCAATCAAACCCCCTTTCATTCACGGGCGAGGAACGCCGCTCGAGTCCCCGGGATCCGGCCCACCGCTCGAGCCAGCACAGAGCAGCAGCAGCAGCAGCCGGACCCGAGCAGTGGGAGAGCGCAGCGTCCCCTCCTCCGCCTGCGACAACTTGGCGTCACGAACCGGATCCTACCGTTTTACCAACTGGTGGAAGTGCGCCTTGTGTGACCGCCGGAGGTGTCCGGCCAAAAAATTTGTGAAGCCGCCATCTTGGGCGCGAAGAATTCCCGCTTGAGCGTCTCCTCGAGTAGTGGAGGCGCGAAGGCCAAAACCCCGCCCCTGTAGAGGAGGAGCTGGAAAGAGACTAAGGGGGACGGAAACAAGATGTCTGCGCCTGACGGAGCCACTGGAAGAGCGGCGGACGCAGCCGCAGGAGCACCTGTAGATGGGAATGGGCCTGTCCAGGTCCCGGCCGCGCTGGCGGGGGGCACCGCGGCCCCAGCTCTCGCTCAGGTAATGCCGTTCTCTTTGCCCTATGTGCCCGGAGCTACCTGGCTACCGCACTACGATGGGAAACCTGATGCCTTGCAGGTTTTCCGAAAAAAACTTAGTCCGCTACTAGAACTGTACCCCCTGACTGATAAGCAACGTGCAGCGCTAGTACTGGGGCAGCTAACCGGCGCGGCTGAGACCTGGGCCGAGAGGGACCGGTCCTCTGTAGCCACCATATTTGAAAAGCTGCAGACTGCATTTGAGACCCGTACCGAGGCCGAATTGCGGATGCAGTTCTATCAATGCCGACAACGGCCCGCAGATAGCATTCGGGACTATGCTCTGCGCCTGCAAACTGCACTCCGCACACTGAAGCGGGTGGACACCATCAACAGTGTGGACAGTAACAAAATGTTAAGTGAGCAGTTTGTGCAGGGGATGAGGTCCTCGGAGGACCGCAAACAGCTTCGGCTGTGGGCCCTAGAACACCCTGATGTGGACTTTGCCGTATTAAAGGAACGGGCCATCAAAGCTCTGCAACCCCCCGCATTTGAAGCTCCTGAGCCAGCCCCGTGGCCAGTCAAGACTGCTCCCGTCGTGGTGTCCCCTACTCCATCAGCACCTCCAGTGCCTGCAGCTCCAAGTGGAGCGATGGAAGAGCTCGCTGCTCAAGTTCGCCGCATTGGATGGGGACCTCGCTAAGATCCTTGCCGCACTCCAGCCTCCAACCATATCCCAGGCCCCTGTGAAGGTGCAGCTCGCCGACAGCCCTGAGGACATCCCCTGGATGCAGCGGAGAAGGGCCAATGACTCATGGAATGGACCCCCAATCTGTTACAGGTGCAGCAAACCCGGCCACTACTTCCGACGGTGTCCGTTAAACGAGCAACCCCTGGGGCCACGAGCCAATCCTCAGGAGTAGAACCCCATGGCCCCCCAGACTGGCGGGACCGGTACATCGGGGCCCGGCCCATCATCCCCGTGGCTGTGGACGGCATACCGGTGATGGCTCTCCTGGACACTGGATCACAGGTAACCACCGTACCATACACACGGTATCAACGGTATTGGGGAAAAGACGAGCTGGCTCCCCCAGATGCCAGTATAACACTGATTGCTGCTGATGGACTCCCATTGACCCAAGTGGAATACAAATAAGTGGCAATGATTGTGGGGCGAGCTGAACTGCAACACCAGGGTATGATTGTGATAATGAATGAACCCAGTGATCATAACCCGAAGGTAGTGCTAGGGACCAACGTGATGGAGCACTGTATGAGTGACGTGCTGACCCTACTGCAGCAGCTGGCCGCCACAGCGGCGAGGAGCCGACAGAGAGCTGTGCAGCGTGAGATCCGAGCCTTGATGTACCACCAACATGTGAACTCGACAGGAGGAGAGATTGGTGGGGTGAGAGTGATGGATGTTGCCCCTTTGATTGTGCCTCCCAGGAGCGAGATGATGATTTTGTGTAGGGCAGCGGTAGGGCCCCAGGGGCGTGACTACCCCGCCATGATAGAGCCCATGCCCTCTGAACACTGGCCCACAGTAATGGCCGCCTGAGGGGTTGTAGATGTAAAGAAGGGGAGAGTGCCCGTGAGGGTGCTGAACTGTGGGGAGGAAGAAGTCAGGCTCCCCTGGTACGCTACCCTTGCCAAGTTGTTCACCTTGGATCCCCACACTATCCACGAGGCCATTCCCACAACCTCACCACCTACTGCCAGCACTCACCCATCCCAAGGGGAATTAGACGAGTGGTGCCGACAGCTACATGTAGGCACTGACGATACCCCTACACATCACAAAGAAGGGGTATACCGGGTGGTACGGGAGTATGTGCGGGTTTTTAGCAAACATCCCCTAGACTTTGGGCAGATTAAAAGGGTCCAACACCATATCCCCACCGGCGAGCATCCCCCTATCAAAGAGAGGTACAGGCCTATTCCCCCTGCACACTACCAATGTGCCAAGGACATGTTGAGGAACATGAAGGAGGCAGGGGTTATTAGGGACAGCTGTAGTCCCTGGGCTGCCCCATTGGTACTGGTTAAGAAGAAGGATGGCACCATGCGGATGTGTGTGGATTAACAAAAAAATAATCAGATAACACATAAGGACGCTTACCCTCTGCCCCGCATTGAGGAATCTCTGGCTGCGCTGAGAACCGCTAATTACTTTTCCACCCTTGACCTCACCAGTGGGTACTGGCAGGTGGCTGTGGCACCAGAAGACCGAGAGAAGACTGCATTTGCTACCCCTATGGGACTCTGTGAGTTTAATAGCATGCCGTTCGGGCTGTGCAATGCCCCTGGAACCTTCCAACGGCTGATGGAATGCTGTCTGGGGCATCTAAACTTTGAGACCGTCCTGCTGTACCTGGATGATGTGATTGTGTACTCCCAGACATATGAAGCCCACCTGGAGCACCTAGCCGAGGTGTTCGCGTCCCTTGCCAAATATGGGATGAAGTTGAAGCCCTCAAAGTGTCATCTGCTGAAACCCAAAGTGCAGTACCTAGGGCACGTGGTCGGTGCAGAGGGTGTCGCCCCTGACCCTGATAAAATCACCGCCATTCAGGACTGGCCAAGGCCGACCACGGTGAGGCAGTTCCTGGGCCTGGTGGGGTATTACCGTCGCTTCATCAAGGGGTACACGAAGATAGCTGCCCCCATGCAAGACCTCCTCGTGGGACAGACCAAAGGTGGTAGACCCCTAGGAGCTCCATTGGTGTGGGAAGAAAGGCATGAGGAATCCTTCCATCAACTGAGAGCGGCCCTGACCGGAGAAGAAATCCTAGCATACCCTGACTACAACCACCCCTTCCTCCTTTACACCGATGCCAGCAATGTAGGCTTAGGGGCAGTCCTATCCCAGGTCCAAGACGGAAAAGAGACAGTGATTGCTTATGCTAGCCGAAGGCTTCAACCGACTGAGAGGAACCCCGAGAACTACAGCTCTTTCAAGCTTGAACTCCTGGCACTGGTGTGGGCTATCACCGAGCGGTTCCGCCATTACCTGGCAGCGGCTAAGTTCACCGCTTTCACGGATAATAACCCGCTGACCCACCTGGACACCGCTAAGCTGGGCGCGTTGGAACAGCGATGGGTGGCTAGGCTAGCCAACTACGATTTCACCATCAAGTACAGGGCCGGCCGTGTCAACATTAATGCCGATGCACTCTCTCGGATGCCCCACTTGTCGGAAGAAGGGCCTGAGGATGATGACCTCGAAGAGATTGAGCTGCCCGCATTTCATCAGTCACTGACTGAGAAGGTGCATGTCTATCAACAACGGGTAAACCTGGACCCGCTGCCCAGCCAGGAGTGGCAAGAAGCTCAGGACCAGGCACCCGCTGTCCGCTTAGTCAAGATCTTGGTGGAACAGGGTGCTGCTGGGATAGACCCTGCCGCCCCAGATGAAGCCCAACGCCTGTGGCGGGAACGGACCCGGCTGTATCTGCACCAGGGGAAGTTGTACCGGGAGCTGATTAGACCGAAGACCCATGAGAAGATCCGCCAGTTGGTGATTCCCCAAGCTAACGTGCCCACCGTCCTGCAAGCATACCATGATGGTGCTGGACACTTCGGATGGAAGAGATGCTGTTGAGAGAGCGGTTCTATTGGAGTGGAATGCGGGAATCTGTAGAGGCCTGGTGCCGAGAGTGTGGCCCTTGCATGCTGAGAAGGAAGGATGAGGCCAGCCAGAAGGCGCCCCTACACCTGATCGTTACACATCAACCGCTGGAGCTGGTTGCCCTGGACCATGTAAAGCTCACCCCCAGCCGAAGTGGGTACACCTACTCTTTAACCATTGTAGACCACTATTCAAGGTTCATGGTGGTTGTCCCAGTCAAAGACCTAACTGGCCGTACCGCTGCTAGAGCGTTCCAGGCCTATTTCTGCCGACCACATGGATACCCGGAGAAGGTGCTTACTGACCAAGGCCCAGCCTTTGAAGCGGAGGTATTCCATGAATTTTGTCAGTTGTACGGCTGCAAGAAAATCCGGACCACACCTTACCATGCCCAAACCAACGGCATGTGTGAAAAGATGAACCACCTGGTCCTGGGCCTCCTCAAGATGTTGCCGCTAGAAGAGCGGAACCTGTGGCCGGAGAAGCTACCTGACTTGGTCGATATGTACAACAATATCCCTTCCAGCTCAACGAAATGCACCCCAGCATACCTGATGAGGGCACGCCCCGGCAGGCTACCGGTGGATCTGGACATGGGATTGGAAGCCCCAGAAGCACTCCCTTAGACAGCTGATTGGGACACTCGGCGGAGGGTGCAGTATCGACAAATTCAGGAGTATGTTGAGAAGAACTTGAGTCGGAGTCGGGAACAACAGGAGCAGCGCTTTAACCAGAAGGCGTCTGCTGGCCCTTTCCAGCCTGGAGATGTAGTCCTGAAGCAAAAGAGGAGGACACACAAGCTGGATGATCAATGGGAGCAGATCCCATATGTCATACAGCCCACAGGATGGGAAGATGGGAAGGCCTACCAGATCAGTCATGACCAAGGGGGCACTTTGGCCACGGTTTCCCGGGACCATCTAAAGAGGTGCCCACCAGCATTGAAGGCAGCAGCTAAAGCTCCGGTTCCTAGACCGGCGGAGTAGGCAAAAGAGGTAATCCACACTGTGATGGGTGACTTTCCAGCAGACTGGCCTACACAGAATGGCGCGGTGATTCTTCCAGTGATACTATTCCCACAACCCGTGGATGAGGAAGTAATGGAAGTGGTCAACCATGAGCCAGTGCCCAGAGAGGAACCTGTAGCCAGCTCCCCTATGCCTCCGCCTGCCCCACACGATAGCAGGGAAGAGGAACTGATTGTTCCCTCTGCCCCACTGCCTGCCACCACTGACACCGGGCCCCGGAGGTCCACCCGTCCCAACCTAGGTAGACCCCCACTTAGGTACAGGAAAACTGTTCTTTAAAGGGGAAAAATTGTGTGTGTGTGTTGAAAGTACTGTTTAAAGTTTTATGGATGATAAGTGAATGATCAACCGAGAAGATTCACCTGATTGCAACCTGATTAGAAACCGGTCGTGCCGGCAACTGGTCCCCGTTGGGACCCCCTTTTCAAATTATGCGTAGAAACTACTATGAACAGGCCCGAGAACTAGCAGGGCAACCACAAACTTGTGGCTTGTAAATAAAAATGTTGTTTTGTGGCTTTCACCGTTACCGCCTCCGGAGAGGCAGATTGGAGGAAGGGCCCGCAGTGGAGCAGGCTGGGGCCCAGCCACCACCGGAACCGGTGGCGATCCTCTGGGGGGTTCAGGGGTTCCCCATGGACGTGAGTCCCCTGAAAAGGACTTAACCCGCTCGGGTAGCTTGTGCTGGACGGAGGTCAAGGGGTGCTGCCTGTTTGCTTAGGGGCAGCATCAGGGCCAGGTTGCTTGGGTGGGAGAGAGAGGAAGCCGTACCGTTACGCAACGTTTAAAGTAAGAGTACCTCCCGATGTGGGAAGATGTTATTTTAATTGTAATCCCTGTTTACCGTTTATCTTTTTCAGTTGTGAAAATAAAACCGGTGATGGACGGGCAGCCCGCAGACGGTCTGCATTTTACTAAGGGGGAATGTGGCGCCCTGGACAAGCCAGGGGCCACAGAGAACAACATCCACACACCCCACACTCCCGGTCAGGCACACCGAAGTCAGACACAAACCCTTGTTGCCTTCCTCCAGGGGCTGATGTCCACACCAGGGGGTGGGCCAGGCGGTTGGCCCCGCCCACCGAGGAGTTCACGGTCCTGGAGGCGGGAAAAGCAGACAGTTTAGTTTTGGAGGTGAAAGTGGAAGGGAGGAAAGTAGTAGTGGAGCAACTATCTGACAGCGTCCGAGTGTGTAGCCCGGGCGGTACAGCAAGGTTGGCAGACGGTGGTGACTATCTGCAGGAGAGGCCTATTGGAGTCTACCGTAAGGACCGTGGACGGGCGGTGGCCCGGCGGTACCGGACCGGTACACAAAGAGAGGTCAGCACCATCTGGCAGGGGCTTACGGACCCCGGCAAGGCTAGGAGTCGCCGTGAATTTGCCAAATTCGTAAGCGAAGGGAACCTCCTGGGTTTCCCAGCAGCCAAGTCCCGACAGAAGGCCACAGTCCAACCATGAGAGGGAAACACAGCCACCGCCAAGGCTACCGTTCCCAGGGCCAGAGCCTGCGGGCAAAAGGGGCTCCTCCGGCCCATATCCAAGCTGGGGAGCGGGTTACCGGTGGGAACCCATTGGAACCATTTACTGTACATAGGTACAGGGAAAGGCAGTCACCATCAACCTGCTGGGACAAACAACACCGCAGCCGTCTGTGGGACCCGTCCATCCAGCCGTGTGTTTTACCGAGAACTGTGTCCTCATCATTGGCTGAGTGAGTACCACCATGCCATGCGGCACAGCGCTGCCCCCGCGACCCTGCACCTCACCAAGCCCCGTAACCCACCTGCCATCCATCCCTACCCCATCACCGGGCCCTGGGACAACCAACCCCCTACCCACGGAGGGGAGAACGAACAACAAAGCTGCTCCCTGTCACCGCTCCCGGGATCCCCGTCCAGAGCAGCGGTGGTGTCACCAACTTCACCACAACCGTGAGTGGCGTCACGGACAATAACCCAATCCCCACCATCAAATCAAACCCCCTTTAACTCACGGGCGAGGAACGCCGCTCGAGTCCCGGGATCTGGCCCACCGCTCGAGCCACCACAGAGCAGCGGCAGCAGCAGCCGGACCCCAGCAGTGGGAGAGCGCAGCGTCCCTTGGCAGCAGCAGCCGGACCCGAGCAGTGGGAGAGCGCAGCGTCCCTTCCTCCGCCCGCGACATCTACCCATAAACCACACATCATGGGTGACCCATTTTCCTTTGGGCAAGGGAATTTTTAATAAACATCATACAGTATACTATGACATGTGCCTATGTCGGTAATAAAGATCAGCACAACCGCAAAAGAGCACATATAATGGATACATAGATACATAACAATGGAGGCTGAAACCGTCATAAAAAAAGGGATAAAAAATTCCACTGAAAGGATAGACTAAATTTAATAGATGCTCCAGCTAAATTAGTGCGATCAAAAAACCGACAGAGGCACCTGTCCTTATACACCCGCCCAGAGGGATAAGACAACCAGAGTGCAATACATAGGATGCCAATGTACCATAAATGAACCGCTTCCACAGAGAACTGTTTAAAAACAGCACAATTGCAAAAACCGCTGTTAGTCAGGATAAGCCAGCAAGGAATAAACATTACCTAGACAAATATCGCTGCGGTGGTAATGCGCCCGATGCGCATTTCGGAGTGTACCTTCGTCAGGGGGCGTGACCAGAAGGGAAAGGGGTGCCGTTAAAATAGGTCTCAATCCCCAGCGTTGCTATGTCTGCCCAATCAGCCAGACTGGCTTGCAAAGTCTCCTTAAAGAGAATAGTGTTCCCCCGTGGTTGGTACTCATGATCATTAGTGAACTCTTTGAAGTTCAAGAGTTCCTTACTCAAGTTGTGCAGGTTGTATGCTCGCACGGGCTCATGTCTAGTAACAAGTATAATGGAAGTCAATGATTGGCAAGTCCAGCTCTCTGTCAACCAGCCATAAACAGAGCATTTCTGGGGGAGGGAGGGATTTTTTATTTTTTGCACACAGCATCTGAAAAAGTTGTTTTTCCCAGCAATCAGAGTCATTCAGAGACTGCAAGTGGCCAGTGAGAGCTTGCGCGCATCATTCACAGAGGTGACCTGGCGCATTGTTTTTGATGAATGACACATCTTACCCTCCACGATATTACTTGGCCGAGTACTGTGCATACTTGAACACCCCAATGCTTGATTGAGTATGCAGCAGTGGTGAGGGTGCCCTGTCATCATTATTCAAGAATGATTTGAGAAACGTAACAGAAAGTGTAAGGGGTACTTTTCACACTACGACATCGCAGGTGCGATGTCGGTGGGGTCAAATCAAAAGTGACGCACATCCGGCGTCACTGTCGACATCGCAGTATGTGAATCCTTTTACATATGATTAACGAGCGCAAAAGCGTCGTTATCGTATGATTGGTGTAGGGTCCGACATTTCCATAATTTTGCTGCAGCGACAGGTACGATGTTGTTCCTCGTTCCTGCGGCAGCACACATCGCTGTATGTGAAGCTGCAGGAGCAAGAAACATCTCCTACCTGCGTCCCGGCTGCAATGAGGAAGGAAGGAGGTGGGCGGGATGTTTACGTCCCGCTCATCTCCGCCCCTCCACTTCGATTGGCCACCTGCCGTGTGACGTCGTTGTGACGCCGTACGACCTGCCCCCTTAGGAAGGAGGCGGTTCGCTGGCCAGAGCGACGTCGCAGGGCAGGTGAGTGCATGTGAAGCTGCCGTAGCGATAATGTTCGCTACGGCAGCAATCACAAGATATCGCATCTGCGACGGGGGCGGGGTCTATCGCGCTCGACATCGCAGCATCGGCTTGCGATGTCGCAACGTGCAAAGTACCCCTAAGGTTGTACCCTAACCTACAAATGCTCAAGCCACGAAAGCAATTGAGTGTTTGTAGAATATGCTGAAATACTGAGTTTAAAGCATGCAATTTTCAAGATTTAAGGGCTCTGCTGTTAATGTCATGACTGGTAGGTGTATATATTGGTAACAGTGCAATACTTTTAATAGCCCTGCAGAAATAATACTTCCAATCAATGATGAGCGATTGTGCTCAGCACTGCTCAATACTCGGTCGATCATCAGTGTGCTTGGGTACTCAAGGTGCTCGCCCGTGTATCACAGGTGCTCAGATGTGTCATTCATGAATCATTGAACACAAAGCACACGTTCGATTCACTGAATAATACAAGCTGACATCCCAGTGAGAGCAACTTGCAATCTCCGGATGGCTCTCACTGGAGATAAAAACGTTTTAAGGCCCCCTTCACACGTCCGTGAAAAACACGCACGTGTGTTACGGGCCGTTTTTCGGGTCCGTGTCCCGTTTTTGTGTCCGTTTTTATGGTCCGTGTGGCACCTGTGTGAATTGCGTATGCTAGCCGTGTTTGTGTGCAGAACGTCCGTGTGTGCGTGTGGAATTAACGTGTATGTGTACGTGTAATGTCCGTGTGTAATGTCCGTGTGTGTGATGCACAATGTCGTTTATAAATGTCGGCTGACAGCAGACAGAGTTGCGCGATGAGAATGAACTCGGGTGAACTTCACCCGACTTCATCCTCATACCGCGGCTCTGTCTGTGTCGAGTACTGATTAGCGGTCACCTGTGAAGGATTCACCGGTGACCGCTAATCCCCCGATTGACTGAAGTGTCCCCCCCTCTCTCATACTCACCGATCCCCGATCACCGGCGCTGCACGGCATTCACACGGCTGCGGCGGCTTTTACTATTTTGAAAAAGCCGGCCGCTCATTAAACAATCTCCTATTCCCTGCTTTCCCCGCCCACCGGCGCCTATGATTGGTTACAGTGAGACACGCCCCCACGCTGAGTGACAGGTGTCACACTGCACCCAATCACAGCAGCCGGTGGGCGTGTCTATACTGTGCAGTAAAATAAATAAATAAATAATTAAAAAAAAACGGCGTGCGGTTCCCCCCAATTTTAATGCCAGCCAGATAAAGCCATACGGCTGAAGGCTGGTATTCTCAGGATGGGGAGCTCCACGTTATGGGGAGCCCCCCACCCTAACAATATCAGTCAGCAGCCGCCCAGAATTGCCGCATACATTATATGCGACAGTTCTGGGGCTGTACCCGGCTCTTCCCGATTTGCCCTGGTGCCGTTGGCAAATCGGGGTAATAAGGAGTTATTGGCAGCCCATAGCTGCCAATAAGTCCTAGATTAATCATGTCAGGCGTCTATGAGACACCTTCCATGATTAATCTGTAAGTTACAGTAAATAAACACACACACCCGAAAAAATCCTTTATTTGAAATAAAAAACACACACAAATTCCCTCATTACCAATTTATTAACCCCGACAAACCCTCCATGTCCGGCGTACTCCACGGACCTCCAGCGTCGCGTCCAGCTCTGCTGCATGGAGGTGACAGGAGCAGCAGAAGACACCGCCGCTCCGGTCACCTCCACACAGCAAATGAGGTGAGTAGCGCGATCAGCTGCTGTCAGTCAGGTAACTCGCGGCCACCGCTGGATCCAGCGGTGGCCGCGGGTAACCTCAGTGACAGCAGCTGATCGCGCTACTCATCTCATTTGCTGTGTGGAGGTGACCGGAGCGGCGGTGTCTTCTGCTGCTCCTGTCACCTCCATGCAGCAGAGCTGGACGCGACGCTGGAGGTCCGTGGAGTACGCCGGACATGGAGGGTTTGTCGGGGTTAATAAATTGGTAATGAGGGAATTTGTGTGTGTTTTTTATTTCAAATAAAGGATTTTTTCGGGTGTGTGTGTTTATTTACTGTAACTTACAGATTAATCATGGAGGGTGTCTCATAGACGCCTGACATGATTAATCTAGGACTTATTGGCAGCTATGGGCTGCCAATAACTCCTTATTACCCCGATTTGCCAACGGCACCAGGGCAAATCGGGAAGAGCCGGGTACAGCCCCAGAACTGTCGCATATAATGTATGCGGCAATTCTGGGCGGCTGCTGACTGATATTGTTAGGGTGGGGGGCCCCCCATAACGTGGAGCTCCCCATCCTGAGAATACCAGCCTTCAGCCGTATGGCTTTATCTGGCTGGCATTAAAATTGGGGGGGACCGCACGCCGTTTTTTTTAATTATTTATTTATTTATTTTACTGCACAGTATAGACACGCCCACCGGCTGCTGTGATTGGGTGCAGTGTGACACCTGTCACTCAGCGTGGGGGCGTGTCTCACTGTAACCAATCATAGGCGCCGGTGGGCGGGGAAAGCAGGGAATAGGAGATTGTTTAATGAGCGGCCGGCTTTTTCAAAATAGTAAAAGCCGCCGCAGCAGTGTGAATGCCGTGCAGCGCTGCGCCGGAGATCGGGGAACGGTAAGTATGAGAGAGGGGGGGAAACTGACCGACAGACTGTGAGAGAGGGACAGACAGACAGAGAGACCGACAGAGAGACAGAGAGACTGACCGACGGACTCAGGGAGATTGACCGACATACACAGAAATAGAAAGAATAGCCGACATCACTAGAAATAAAAACACCAAACGGACACGGACTATAGGTATATGCATACGTGTTTACTAACGTGTGTGCACATACCCATAGACTTTCATTGTGTCCACGTGTGCGTGCTCCGTGCAGATAACGGACATGCATCCGTGCCAAACGCAAACACATACGGATCACGGACACGCACACACGGACATAATGAAATAACGGACGTGTGACCACAATCATAGATTAACATTGGTGCACGTTTGGCCGTGTCTCCGGTATATACGGAAACGGACCAAACACGTGTATCACGGACGTGTGAAGGGGGCCTAAGATGTAGTGTGTCCCTTATCTCAAAAAATCCACCCTCTTTTCCCAGGAAATGCTCTGTCTATGCCTGGTTTTATGTGGGTGGAAAACTTGACTGGTCAAGCATTGACTTTCTTTGTATTTGTTCATCAATTTGAGCCCGTCCGAGCATCTGACCAGCTTGACTTGAGTAAACAGCACTTAGGCATCGTAGTTTTCACTCATCATTACGAGTACCAAGCACTGAGCATTGCACTGTTTGCCCATCACTACTTCTAATATAACTTACTCAACATATCAAGAATGTTGTAAACACTTAAGGCTAAGTTCACACATCCTGTGTTTTCAATCCGTCAGGTCCGTCAGCAACGGATCAGTCATTTTCAAGATGTCAACTGATGCAACTGATGTGTTTTTCACAGGATTCCTTTCACAGGAATCCTGTGAAAAAACGGATCAGTTGCGTCCGTTACATCCGCTGTGCGTCCGTTTTTTGACGGATCAGTGATGATCCGTCTGTGTTTGGGACAGCCCAGTGGGCGTGCCAAGCATGCTGGGCATGCTCAGTAGAGCATGACGGAATCCTGCGCTGGATTCCGTTGTAAGACGGATTACGACGGAATCCAGCACCATAGACATGCATTACAAGCTTGACGGATGGCGACGGATTCCTGCGCGGCGCGTTAATTTTGACGGCCCGAAAAACGTTACATTCTGCGTTGCTCCCCGCTCGGCGGTCAGTCAAAAACGACGGACCGCGACGCAGCGGATGCAACGCAGGGTCATCAGTCGCAATTCGTCGCTAATAGAAGTCTATGGGGAAATACAGGATTCCTGCAAAATATTTTGCAGGATACCGTAATTCCCCAAGGCGACGGATTGTGACTGATGCAAAACACAGGATGTGTGAACTTAGCCTAAGATAAACTACCAGCATGCTGATGAAAATCTTACATTCATAAAGTCAGAAGAAAACAGTGTGTTAAAACATGTAGAAGCCTGAGAAATATCATGTGAATTGTGTCATTGTTTATTTTGACTGTCTTATTTTATCTTCTTATAGGTTTTTCAGTTATTATTGCAAAAATATATACAAAATGTTTGCGGTAGTTCTTGTCAGACACTTCTTTGCGGTAGTTCTTGTCAGTTATGTTTTTTTTCTGTACTATTTCACAAAGATACAGAATAGAAGTGGGAAACTCATGGCCTCAGGGCTACAAGCAACCCTCAGTTGCTCAGATTGTGATCCCTGGTTTCAATAGTTGTCCCATTTCTGTGCAAATCTGATACAACTACGTCCTCTTGAGTCTGCATGTGCTGTCCAGCCAGGGATCAGTCTAGCTTAGACTGTTATTCACGATGATGAAGTTGGTTTCTTATTCGTCCAGTTTCTTATTCGGGGCTGAAGTTGGTTTCTTATTCGTCAGTTTCTTATTCGACAATTTAGTTTTTTCAGTTTTTTATGCATTTAACCACAAAAACAACACATGACAATAATAAAATACAATGCACTGATGTGCCCTAATATAAATACACTCAAAATCAGCTGCAAAAATTATAAAACTGGCAAAAAAAATGGGCATCAAAGTGGGCACCAAAGTATGTTAGTGAAACGGTTGGGCCACTGATCTAACACCAAAATTACCTATCTAGTGATGCCACTAATCAAACGCAAGTGACTCCAGCCTGGCCCAAAGGGGTTCTGGGCATCAGAACTGGCATCAAAGTGGGCACACAGCAAATTTTCACAGATTTGAATAAGTAACTGGTGTTTTTGAGGGGTTAAATGGCTTTGGGCCACTGATCTCACACCCCATTTACATACCTAGTGATGCCACACATCAAATTCAGATCACTCCAGCCTGGCTTCAACAGGTTCTGGGCATCAGAACTGGCATCAAAGTGGGCAAAACCCCAGTTTTACAGATTTGAATAAGTAACTGGTGTTTTTGAGGGGTTAAATGGCTTTGGGCCACTGATCTCACACCATATTTACATACCTACTGATGCCACACAACAAATTCAGATCACTCCAGCCTGGCCCAAACAGGTTCTGGGCATCAGAACTGGCATCAAAGTGGGCAAAACCCCAGTTTTACACACTTGAATAAGTAACTGGTGTTTTTGAGGGGTTAAATGGCTTTGGGCCACTGATCTCACACCATATTTACATACCAAGTGATGCCAAACATCAAATTCAGATCACTCCAGCCTGGCCCAAACAGGTTCTGGGCATCAGAACTGGCATCAAAGTGGGCACACAGCAAATTTTCACAGATTTGAATAAGTAACTGATGTTTTTTAGGGGTTAAATGGCTTTGAGCCACTGATCTCACACCACATTTACATACCTACTGATGCCACACATCAAATTCAGATCACTCCAGCCTGGCCCAAACAGGTTCTGGGCATCAGAACTGGCATCAAAGTGGGCAAAACCCCAGTTTTCACAGATTTGAATAAGTAACTGGTGTTTTTGAGGGGTTAAATGGCTTTGGGCCACTGATTTCACACCAAATTTACATACCCAGTGATGCTACACATAAAATTCAGATCACTCCAGCCTGGTCCAAACAGGTTCTGGGCATCAGAACTGGCATCAAAGTGGGCACACAGCCAATTTTCACAGATTTGAATAAGTAACTGGTGTTTTTGAGGGGTTAAATGGCTTTGGGCCACTGATCTCACACCACATTTACATACATAGTGATGCCGCACATCAAATTCAGATCACTCCAGCCTGGCCCAAACAGGTTCTGGGCATCAGAACTGGCATCAAAGTGGGCAAAAACCCAGTTTTCACAGATTTGAATAAGTAACTGATGTTTTTGAGGGGTTAAATGGCTTTGGGCCACTGATTTCACACCACATTTACATACCCAGTGATGCCACACATCTAATTCAGATCACTCCAGCCTGGCTCAAACAGGTTCTGGGTATCTAAGCTGGCATCAAAATGGGCACACAGCCAATTTTCACAGATTTGAATAAGTAACTGGTGTTTTTGAGGGGTTAAATGGCTTTGGGCCACTGATCTCACACCACATTTACATACCTACTGATGCCACACATCAAATTCAGATCACTCCAGCCTGGCCCAAACAGGTTCTGGGCATCAGAACTGGCATCAAAGTGGGCAAAACCCCAGTTTTCACAGATTTGAATAAGTAACTGGTGTTTTTGAGGGGTTAAATGGCTTTGGCCACTGATCTCACACCACATTTACATACACATGAATTTGATGTTTGGCATCACTAGATATGTAAATGTGGTGTGAGATCAGTGGCCCAAAGCCATTTAACCCCTCAAAAACACCAGTAACTTATTCAAATCTGTGAAAATTGGCTGTGTGCCCACTTTGATGCCAGTTTTGATGCCCAGAACCTGTTTGGGCCAGGCTGGAGTGATCTGAATTTGATGTGTGGCATTACTAGGTATGTAAATGTGGTGTGAGATCAGTGGCCCAAAGCCATTTAACCCCTCAAAAACACCAGTTACTTATTCAAATCTGTGAAAACTGGGGTTTTGCCCACTTTGATGCCAGTTCTGATGCCCAGAACCTGTTTGGGCCAGGCTGGAGTGATCTGAATTTGATGTGTGGCGTCAGTAGGTATGTAAATGTTGTGTGAGATCAGTGGCCCAAAGCCATTTAACCCCTCAAAAACACCAGTTACTTATTCAAATCTGTAAAACTGGGGTTTTGCCCACTTTGATGCCAGTTCTGATGCCCAGAGCCTGTTTAAGCCAGGCTAAAGTGATCTGTATTTGATGTGTGGCATCACTAGGTATGTAAATGTGGTGTGAGATCTGTGGCCCAAAGCCATTTAACCCCTCAAGAACATCAGTTACTTATTCAAATCTGAGAAAACTGGGTTTTTGCCCACTTTGATGCCAGTTCTGATGCCCAAAACCTGTTTGGACCAGGCTGGAGTGATCTGAATTTGATGTGTGGAATCACTAGGTATGTAAATGTGGTGTGAGATCAGTGGCCCAAAGCCATTTAACCCCTCAAAAACATCAGTTACTTATTCAAATCTGTGAAAACTGGGTTTTTGCCCACTTTGATGCCAGTTCTGATGCCCAGAACCTGTTTGGGCCAGGCTGGAGGGATCTGAATTTGATGTGTGGCATCACTAGGTATGTAAATGTTGTGTGAGATCAGTGGCCCAAAGCCATTTAACCCCTCAAAAACATCAGTTACTTATTCAAATCTGTAAAACTGGGGTTTTGCCCACTTTGATGCCAGTTCTGATGCCCAGAGCCTGTTTGGGCCAGGCTAAAGTGATCTGTATTTGATGTGTGGCATCACTAGGTATGTAAATGTGGTGTGAGATCTGTGGCCCAAAGCCATTTAACCCCTCAAGAACATCAGTTACTTATTCAAATCTGTGAAAACTGGGTTTTTGCCCACTTTGATGCCAGTTCTGATGCCCAAAACCTGTTTTGACCAGGCTGGAGTGATCTGAATTTGATGTGTGGCATCACTAGGTATGTAAATGTGGTGTGAGATCAGTGGCCCAAAGCCATTTAACCCCTCAAAAACATCAGTTACTTATTCAAATCTTTGAAAACTGGGTTTTTGCCCACTTTGATGCCAGTTCTGATGCCCAGAACCTGTTTGGGCCAGGCTGGAGTGATCTGAATTTGATGTGTGGCATCACTAGGTATGTAAATGTTGTGTGAGATCAGTGGCCCAAAGCCATTTAACCCCTCAAAAACATCAGTTACTTATTCAAATCTGTAAAACTGGGGTTTTGCCCACTTTGATGCCAGTTCTGATGCCCAGAGCCTGTTTGGGCCAGGCTAAAGTGATCTGTATTTGATGTGTGGCATCACTAGGTATGTAAATGTGGTGTGAGATCTGTGGCCCAAAGCCATTTAACCCCTCAAGAACATCAGTTACTTATTCAAATCTGTGAAAACTGGGTTTTTGCCCACTTTGATGCCAGTTCTGATGCCCAGAACCTGTTTGGACCAGGCTGGAGTGATCTGAATTTGATGTGTGGCATCACTAGGTATGTAAATGTGGTGTGAGATCAGTGTCCCAAAGCCATTTAACCCCTCAAAAACATCAGTTACTTATTCAAATCTGTGAAAACTGGGTTTTTGCCCACTTTGATGCCAGTTCTGATGCCCAGAACCTGTTTGGGCCAGGCTGGAGTGATCTGAATTTGATGTGTGGCATCACTAGGTATGTAAATGTTGTGTGAGATCAGTGGCCCAAAGCCATTTAACCCCTAAAAAACATCAGTTACTTATTCAAATCTGTGAAAACTGGGTTTTTGCCCACTTTGATGCCAGTTCTGATGCCCAGAACCTGTTTGGACCAGGCTGGAGTGATCTGAATTTGATGTGTGGCATCACTAGGTATGTAAATCTGGTGTGAGATCTGTGGCCCAAAGCCATTTAACCCCTCAAGAACATCAGTTACTTATTCAAATCTGTGAAAACTGGGTTTTTGCCCACTTTGATGCCAGTTCTGATGCCCAGAACCTGTTTGGACCAGGCTGGAGTGATCTGAATTTGATGTGTGGCATCACTAGGTATGTAAATTTGGTGTGAGATCAGTGGCCCAAAGCCATTTAACCCCTCAAAAACATCAGTTACTTATTCAAATCTGTGAAAACTGGGTTTTTGCCCACTTTGATGCCAGTTCTGATGCCCAGAACCTGTTTGGGCCAGGCTGGAGTGATCTGAATTTGATGTGTGGCATCACTAGGTATGTAAATGTTGTGTGAGATTAGTGGCCCAAAGCCATTTAACCCCTCAAAAACATCAGTTACTTATTCAAATCTGTAAAACTGGGTTTTTGCCCACTTTGATGCCAGTTCTGATGCCCAGAGCCTGTTTGGGCCAGGCTAAAGTGATCTGTATTTGATGTGTGGCATCACTAGGTATGTAAATATGGTGTGAGGTCTGTGGCCCAAAGCCATTTAACCCCTCAAGAACATCAGTTACTTATTCAAATCTGTGAAAACTGGGTTTTTGCCCACTTTGATGCCAGTTCTGATGCCCAGAACCTGTTTGGACCAGGCTGGAGTGATCTGAATTTGATGTGTGGCATCAGTAGGTATGTAAATGTGGTGTGAGATCAGTGGCCCAAAGCCATTTAACCCCTCAAAAACACCAGTTACTTATTCAAATCTGTGAAAATTGGCTGTGTGCCCACTTTGATGCCAGTTCTGATGCCCAGAACCCCTTTGGGCCAGGCTGTAGTTATTTGAGTTTGATTAGAGGCATCACTAGATAGGCAATTCTGGTGTTAGATCAGTGGCCCAAAGCCATTTAACCCTTTCACTAACATACTTTGGTGCCCACTTTGATGCCCATTTTTATGCCAGTTTTATAATTTTTGCAGCTGATTTTGAGTGTATTTATATTAGGACACATCAGTGCATTGTATTTTATTATTGTCATGTGTTATTTTTGTTGTTAAATGCATAAAAAACTGAAAAAAATAAATTGCCGAATAAGAAGCTGACGAATAAGAAACCAACTTCAGCCCCGAATAAAGCTGGGTTTACACACTGCAACATCGCAAACGACATCGCTGTAACGTCACCGGTTTTGTGACGTTACAGCGACCTCCCCAGCGACATTGCAGCGTGTGAAACCTATCAGCGACCTGGCCCCTGCTGTGAAGTTGTGATCACTACAAATCGTTCAGGACCATTCCTAGGTCCTTTGTTTCCCGCTGTGCAGCATGCATCGCTAGCAAGTTTCAGTGTGTAAAGGGGACTTTACAGCGACTCCGCGGCTCTGTCTGTGTAGCGTCCTGATTAGCGGTCACCTGTGAAGGATTCACCGGTGACCGCTAATCCCCCGAGTGACTGAAGTGTCCCCCCTCTCTCATACTCACCGATCCCCGATCACCGGCGCTGCACGGCGTTCACACTGCTCCGGCGGCTTTTCCTTTTTTGAAAAAGCCGGCCGCTCATTAAACAATCTCGTATTCCCTGCTTTCCCTGCCCACCGGCGCCTATGATTGGTTGCAGTGAGACACGCCCCCACGCTGAGTGACAGCTGTGTCACTGCACCCAATCACAGCAGCCGGTGGGCGTGTCTATACTGTGCAGTAAAATAAATAAATAAATAATTAAAAAATCCGGCGTGCGGTTCCCCCTATTTTAATACCAGCCAGATAAAGCCATACGGCTGCAGGCTGGTATTCTCAGGATGGGGAGCTCCACGTTATGGGGAGCCCCCCAGCCTAACAATATCAGTCAGCAGCCGCCCAGAATTGCCGCATACATTAGATGCGACAGTTCTGGGACTGTACCCGGCTGTTCCCGATTTGCCCTGGTGCGTTGGCAAATCGGGGTAATAAGGAGTTAATGGCAGCCCATAGCTGCCAATAAGTCCTAGATTAATCATGTCAGGCGTCTCCCCGAGATTCCTCCCATGATTAATCTGTAAGTGACAGTAAATAAACACACACACACACACGAAAAAATCCTTTATTAGAAATTAAAAACACAAACACATTCCCTCATTACCAATTTATTACCCACAACAAAGCCCTCCTTGTCCGGCGTAATCCACGGTCCTCCAGCGTCGCTTCCAGTTCTGCTGCATGCAGGTGACAGGAGCAGCAGAAGACACAGCCGCTCCTGTCACCTGCACGCAGCTAATGAAGAGAGCCGTGTGATCGGCTGAGCTGTCACTGAGGTTACCTGGATCCAGCGGTGGCCGCGGGTAACCTCAGTGACAGCTCAGCTGATCGCGCTACTCACCTCATTTGCTGCGTGGAGCTGACCGGAGCGGCGGTGAGTAGCGCGATCAGCTGAGCTGTCACTGAGGTTACCCGCGGCCACCGCTGCATCAACCGCTGGATCCAGGTAACCTCAGTGACAGCTCAGCCGATCACACGGCTCTCTTCATTAGCTGCGTGCAGGTGACAGGAGCGGCTGTGTCTTCTGCTGCTCCTGTCACCTGCATGCAGCAGAGCTGGATGCGACGCTGGAGGACCGTGGATTACGCCGGACAAGGAGGGCTTTGTTGTGGGTAATAAATTGGTAATGAGGGAATGTGTTTGTGTTTTTAATTTCTAATAAAGGATTTTTTCGGGTGTGTGTGTGTGTTTATTTGCTGTCACTTACAGATTAATCATGGAGGGTATCTCGGGGAGACGCCTGACATGATTAATCTAGGACTTATTGGCAGCTATGG
The DNA here is from genome assembly GCF_048569485.1 of Anomaloglossus baeobatrachus. Lineage (NCBI taxonomy): Eukaryota > Metazoa > Chordata > Amphibia > Anura > Aromobatidae > Anomaloglossus > Anomaloglossus baeobatrachus. Next base: position 281,309,310 of record NC_134355.1, on the reverse strand, counting down.
GCTGCCAATAACTCCTTATTACCCCGATTTGCCAATGCACCAGGGCAAATCGGGAAGAGCCGGGTACAGTCCCAGAACTGTCGCATCTAATGTATGCGGCAATTCTGGGCGGCTGCTGACTGATATTGTTAGGCTGGGGGGCTCCCCATAACGTGGAGCTCCCCATCCTGAGAATACCAGCCTGCAGCCGTATGGCTTTATCTGGCTAGTATTAAAATAGGGGGAACTGCACGCCGGATTTTTTAATTATTTATTTATTTATTTTACTGCACAGTATAGACACGCCCACCGGCTGCTGTGATTGGGTGCAGTGACACAGCTGTCACTCAGCGTGTGGGCGTGTCTCACTGCAACCAATCACATTTGCCGGTGGGCGGGGAAAGCAGGGAATACGAGATTGTTTAATGAGCGGCCGGCTTTTTCAAAAAAGGAAAAGCCGCCGGAGCAGTGTGAACGCCGTGCAGCGCCGGTGATCGGGGATCGGTGAGTATGAGAGAGGGGGGGAAATCACCAGCAAATGAGGTGAGTAACGCTATCAGCTGAACTGTCACTGAGGTTACCCGCGGCCACCGCTGCATCCACCGCTGGATCCAGGTAACCTCAGTGACAGCTCAGCCGATCACACGGCTCTCTTCATTAGCTGCGTGCAGGTGACAGGAGCGGCTGTGTCTTCTGCTGCTCCTGTCACCTGCATGCAGCAGAGCTGGATGCGACGTTGGAGGACCGTGGATTACGCCGGACAAGGAGGGCTTTGTTGTGGGTAATAAATTGTTAATGAGGGAATTTGTTAGTGTTTTTTATTTCTAATAAAGGATTTTTCGGGTGTGTGTTTTTTAACTGTAATTTACAGATTAATCATGGAAGGTATCTCGGGGTGACGCCTGACATGATTAATCTTGGACTTATTGGCAGCTATGTGCTGCCAATAACTCCTTATTACCCCGATTTGCAAACGCACCAGGGCAAATCGGGAAGAGCCGGGTACAGTCCCAGATCTGTCGCATCTAATGTATGCGGCAATTCTGGGCGTCTGCTGGCTGATATTGTTAGGCTGGGGGGCTCCCCATAACGTGGGGCTCCCCATCCTGAGAATACCAGCCTGCAGCCGTATGGCTTTATCTGGCTGGTATTAAAATAGGGGGGGACCGCACGCCGGATTTTTTAATTATTTATTTATTTACACGGCACACAGAGCCGCGCGGCATTAAATGAAGTCGGGTGAAGTTCACCTGCTTTTTTGACACGTCCCCAACGACCAGCTAGTCGCTCTGCAGGTCCGGATCGCTGTTAGGTCGTTGGCCAGGTCTGCCTGTTTGACAGCTCACCAGAGACTTTGTAGCGATCCCGGCTAGGTTGAGATCGCAGGTTGGATCGCTAGAAAGTCTCAGTGTGTAAACCCAGCTTTAGGCTATGTTCCCACTGGGCATTTTTTCAGTTTTTGCAGCATTTTTTAGCTACGGATTTGCCTTGGTTTTATGCAAATCCATGCTAATATAACACTTTTTACAGTCCCAGCAAAGTCTGAGATTTCTGAAACCTCATGCACACACACAAAAACACGTCAGTATTTTTCCTGACGGTTTTGTGAACCACCTCCGGCTTTGCTGCGTTATGAATAGAGTTGAGCGCGGTTCGCGGTTCGAGGTTCTCCAGTTCGCGGTTCGAGTGATTTTGGGGGGTGTTCTAGATCGAACTAGAACTCGAGCTTTTTGCTAAAGTTCGATAGTTCTAGATACGTTCGAGAACGGTTCTAGCAACAAAAAGCAGGGCTTTTTACAGCTACAGTGTGCAGGAGCCATTGCTGGCAGCCTGCCAGAAGCTGGTAACCAAGATAAACATCGGGTATCCAAGCAAAGCGCTTTGGTTAGTAACCCGATATTTATCCTAGTTACGTGTGCAGGAAACCGACACTTTCCCGCTCAGCTCACTCCGCCCCCTCCTGCACGCGGCATGTACACATACATACACACACACACACTCACACTCACCTGTCCCCAGCCAAGCAGTCCACGACACTGACGTCCTCAGCGCCACATGACCCCGCTAGGCTCCACCCACTTCGCACTCTGCCGCCAGCACACATGGCTCCGCCCACCTGGCACTCTGCACACATGGTCCCGCTAGGCTCCGTCCACCTGGCACTCTGCACACATTACCCCGCTAGGCTCCGCCGACCTGGCACTCTGCACACATGGCACTGCTAGGCTCCGCCCACCTGGCACTCTGCACACATTACCCCGCTAGGCTCCGCCCACCTGACACTCTGTACACATGGTCCCGCTAGGCTCCGCCCACCTGACACTCTGCACACATGGTCCCGCTAGGCTCCGCCCACCTGACACTCTGCACACATGGTCCCACTAGGCTCCGCCTACCTGGCACTCTGCACACATTACCCCGCTAGGCTCCGCCCACCTGGCACTCTGCACACATGGCACTGCTAGGCTCCGCCCACCTGGCACTCTGCACACATGGCACTGCTAGGCTCCGCCCACCTGGCACTCTGCACACATTAGCCCGCTAGGCTCCGCCCACCTGGCACTCTGCACATATGGTCCCGCTAGGCTCCACCCACCTGACACTCTGCACACATGGTCCTGCTAGGCTCCGCCCACCTGACACTCTGCACACATGGTCCCGCTAGGCTCCGCCCACCTGGCACTCTGCACACATTACCCCGCTAGGCTCCACCCATCTGGCACTCTGCAGACATTGCTCCGCTAGGCTCTGCCCACCTGGCACTCTGCACACATGGCACTGCTAGGCTCCGCCCACCTGGCACTCTGCACACATGGTCCCGCTAGGCTCCGCCCACCTAGCACTCTGCACACATTACCCCGCTAGGCTCCGCCCACCTGGCACTCTGCACACATGGTCCCGCTCGGCTTACCTGCGGTGATGAAGTCCCGACCTCAGCGCTGTCACTGTCCTCCATGGCCGCCGCTTGTCACATCACCTTCTCTCACTTCCGACACGAGACTGACTAGCGGTGACGTCACGAGCTGCTCGCGATACTTGGCTGTGAAGATGATTGAAGTCAGTGTGCAGGAGATCAGCGCAGGTAATGTACCTCGCTGACAGCAGCACTTGTCATCCCCTGCAGTGACCTGGGCTGACCTATTGATGTTAGCTCAGGTCACTGCACTGCTCTCCCAGCCAATGGGGAACATCCTGCTCTTCATTGACTGGGACAGTGTGGATCATCATGGTAACCGCTTGGATTACACCAGACCTGGATTTGTTTTTCTTTCTAATAAATTGGTTAAAGAGGGAATGTATTGGGGAGTGTTTTTCAAATAAAAATGTGTTTGTCGTCTATTTTTTTTTATTACTGACTGGGTTGGTGATGTCGGGTATCTGATAGACGCCTGACCTCACCAACCCCAGGGCTTGGTGCCAGGTGACATTACACATCTGGTATTAACCCCATATATTACCCCGTTTGCCACCGCACCAGGGCACGGGATGAGCTGGGGCGAAGCACCAGGATTGGCGAATCTAATGGATGTGCAACTTCTGGGGCGGCTGCAGCCTGCTATTTTTAGGCTGGGGAGAGTCCAATAACCATGGACCTCCCTAGTCTGAGAATATCAGACCCCAGCTGTCTGCTTTACCTTGGCTGGTGATCCAATTTTGGAATTTTATTTAATTTAAAATAACAGCGTGGGGTGCCTCAGTTTTGGATTACCAGCCAAGGTGAAGCTGCCATCTGTGGTCTGCAGGCTGCAGCCGTCTGCTTTACCCTAGCTGGCTACAAAAATAGGGGGAATCCTACGTCATTTTTTTTTTTTTCATTTTTTTGGCTAAATACAAAGCTAAGCACCCCTTAGTGCCACATGAAAGGCACCAAAGGGTGCAAAATTACAAAATGCAGGAGAGTGGGACATTATGTGTCTTTCTGCCATTATAATGACAGAAAAGACTGATATGAAGTGTACAAGCAAAAGAAAATCACCAGAGCGCTTTACACTGTGAAAAGCAGTAGAAAATGGCACTGGAGTGAACATGTGACCGCCTCATGTAGGTTGAAGCTATGGATCCTGGGTAAATTTATGTATTTTCCCTCCTTCAGTTTTTTTGCAGTACGCAAAAAAAACGGAAGGCACACGGATGACAAACAGAGGACATACGGACCGTCTACGGAACGGAAACGGATGCCACATGGATGCACCCGTGAAAAAAAAAACGTTTTTTGCAGACTGCAAAAATGGATCGGTCGTGTTAATGTAGCCTTATTCTGATCTGCCGTTTATAAACAGCAGGCAGAAATAAGTGAATAACGCCCCCCCCGGCGTCAGAAAATCTCTGGGGTTTCAGGGCTAGCTGAGACCTTGGAGATCATGATTCAGGACGGTTTTACCGGTCCCCGCTCACGTGATCACAGGTATACACCGTACACCGATGATCACGTTACAGTAAATGACAGTGTCGGTAAAAAATTATTTATCTCCCATCTGGCATGAACAAACATGATAAATCTCCTACCCGGTCCCCCGGTGTCGCCAAAGGGCCCCCCTGATGCCCTCCCAGAAATCCAAGATAGCCGCGCGCACAGCAGCGCGCCGGCCGCATTCACCCTACTCCTCTGATTTCTGTCGCATGTGCCATGACACATGCGACAGAAAACTCCTCCCCAGGCCCTGCCAGGTCACCCCCTATAACCCCACCGGTGTTCCCCGGTGTCCCACGGTACCTGTGCAGCGTTGATCCCCCGCGGCCCTCTCCTTCACAATAGACGCTGCCGCATGCACAGAGCGGCTGTCAGCTCAAGTTCCTGTTATCAGACACAGTGAGTGGTGGTTATGCATCTATAAACCAAATGGGTGGCACTGTGGCTCAGTAGTTAGCACTGCAGTCTTGCAGCGCTGAAGTACTGGGTTCAATTCCCACCAAGGACACCATCTGCAAGGAGTTAGAAAGCCATGGAACCCATAGGGTGGAGGGGCGACATGACTAGAGGGAAGGGAAGGAGTGATGGGGTTAATGGAAACAGGAATGGTTTGTTTATAAGGCAGAGTAAAGGGATTGGTGGGTAGGAGGAGTTCCCTGGAGGAAGAGGTGGGACAGTTGAGGGGTGTAAGTAAAGGACTTTGACTTACCCCCTCTCTCTTGACTTCCGGATATGGAACGATCTGACTGGAGAGGTTCCTATAAGGTGTCAGGACGTCACCTTCTATTTCTCCATGGAGGAGTGGGAGTATTTAGAAGGACACAAAGATCTGTACAAGGACGTCATGATGGAGGTTCCCCAGCCCCTCACATCACCAGACTTCCGGATATGGAACGATCCGGACGTGCGACAGGATAACTGCTACCCGGGAGCAGCGGATTCATCATGGCAGTGCACGGGCCCCTGGCAGCGCGGTCCCACGTCTTGGCTGCTGGGGGTTAACCCGTTGGCACTTTCCCCTCGCTCCCCTGTCAGCTGCGGGGGGCGTCCCCCCTCCCTCATATCTCAGGTACTTGCCGTGTGCGGGGGGAGCGAGGAGGAGATGCGAGAGCCCCTTCGGGGACCCTCCGCGGTAGGACGTGGGCAGGGCAGTACTCAGCTGCTGCTCCGGCCGCGGGAGGAATCTCCGTCCGGGCCGCGGCAGCCGGGAGGGGGGCGTGGCTTGGCTGCGGCCTACTTCCGGTCCGAGCCGCGGCCTGGATTGCTGGATGCGGCGGCTCCCGGACGGGGAGAGCGCCCGGCGGTGACAGAGGCCAGCTTTACCCCTCGCGGAAGGCGGGGGGGGGGCCGCGGAGCTGCAGCCAGTGGTGGGTCCGGCACCAGGGCAGGCGGGCCTGGGGCGACGGGTGCCCAGGAAGCGTCGGTGAGTGGGGGTGACGGCAGGGGCCCTGCAGTTCCTGCTTGGTCACCCAGATCAGGTTGCAGCTCCCGGCCGCGGCGGTCTCCCCCAGGAGGGGGAGGGCCCAGCGGACAGAGGCTTTCATGGGGCCCAGGAGGGCTGGATGCGGCGGCTCCTGGCCAGGAGAGCGCCCGGCGAGGACGGAGGCCAGCGTTACGCCCCCCCCCCCCCCGCGGGTGGAGGGGGGGGGGGCGGGGGGCTGCAGCCAGCAAGGGGTCCGGCACCAGGGCAGGCGAGCATGGTGCGACGGATGCCCGGGAGGCGTCGGTACGTGGGGGTGACGGCGGGGGCCCTGCGGTCACCCAGAGCAGGCGTGCAGCTCCCGGCCCGGCGGACGGATGCCTTCTGGGCCCAGGAGGGCAGGAGGCTGGCGGCTCTGGATGGGAGTCTGCTGGCAGCGGGTCGGGCCACAGGTACCCCCTGTCCTTGCAGGTAGCAAGGGGGGGTCAGGCCAGAAGATAAGGCCCGCGGTGGCAGCCCGTAGGACGGGACGGTTTCCGGGGTTTTCGCCGCGGGACAGAAGATGGAGCTTGGAGGATGGTGCCCACGCGGCGTACCAGGAGGACGGCCGTGGTGGTGGCAGCGCTTCGGCGGCGTCTGCATTACATGAGCCAGAGGCGGTCGGCTCCAGCGAGGAGGAGGAGGAAGCAGCGATGGATGAATCAGACGTCCGGATGGCGTGATTTTTATTCCAGGATATGCCGGGTCGCGGTCGGGTGAGACGGCCGTGGATTTGGCAGGGCTGGGGGGGGGGCGGCTGCGGACACGGCAGCGCCGAGTGGGTTGGTGTTTTGACCAGGTATGGGGTTTACTGAAGTGGTGTATACGGTTGTGGAGAGTGCGCATGCACCGCCGGCGGCATGGACGGGATCGGTGGTTAGTAGGCGCAGGTGCGGCAGGCAGAGTGAGGGCGCATGAGGCGGCAGGGGAGCATTTTCGGGCAGAGGCGGCAAGGGCTGTGACAGAGTGAGTGGTGAGGAACGAAGAGGGTGATGAGGTGGTGCGTCTGGCTGATAGTGGCCAAGTGTGAGAGGTATGGGTGCTTCAAAGGCCCGCTGGGGGGGCTCACTTGCTGGAGGATGTGAGGGATAAGATTTGAATGGGGAACGTGTAGCAATAGTTTCGCTGCTCCCCCGGGAACAGTTTCACCTGGATTAGGTTAAGCCAAGTGATTCCAGGAAGGATAAGTAGAGGGAGGGGAGCGCCGGTAGAGGCTCACCCTCGTACATTTGCAACGTGGCTGCGGGCATTTGCGTTTTTTGGCAAGGGTATCGGGGGAAGGAATTGGGTAATTGGTTCGGCATGGTTCGGTTATATGGATCCATTTGGGGTGGCTTGTTAGGTCATATGGCGGTTTAGTCTGGCTTCAGTACGCCGAGTAATTTCAGCAAGGGAAGGTGTTGCGTGCCAGTATGCGGTAGGATCATACGGGCACATCCTTATGGCTGCAGTGGATGGCGGCTCCTAGTCAGCCCCCCCCCTTTTTGGGGGGTAGTTGGCTGTTCGGGGCTTGGAACCCCGGCGACACGGACGATGAGGGTTTTTTGGGGGGAATAGAAGGATGGGTGGTGCAGATTTGGCGCGGACGGTTGTCTTAAGCATAAGTGTTGGGTTGTGGTAAGGAACATAGTAATTCTGCGTCATTCTATTTATATTGGTGGATCTTTGCCTCCTTATTGGAAGTTTGCGCTGGGCTAGGGGACACCTGGTGGTTGTCAGTGGAAAGAGGGGTCAGGAAGTGGTGTTGGGCAGGATGGGTGGGCCATTCGGGGCCCTCCTTGTCACGATTGGGTTTCTCTGTTGGGGGGTAGTGCCGGAAATGAGCCGTATATAGATGTATATATTTCGGCTTGTTCAAAACGTATCTTATCTGGAGGAGTCATCGGTGTATGCCTGCTTGGCTCCAGAATTGTCGGCGGTTTATTATGTGTCGTTGGACAGAGGGTGGGATTTGGTAAAGGCGGTGAGCCGGGGAGCATTGATGGCAAAGGCGAATTTGGAGGCGGCATTTAGGTTGTTACTGGTCCACCCTGCTAGCTAGCAGTTCTGGTGCTGCGGTGGGGAGGGGAGTTATTATTATGTTGATCGGTGGGTGCTAATGGGTTGTTGTCCCATTTTATGTTCCTTTGGAGGCGGTTATTTCTTGGTGGAGTGGTTTGTGCGTGGTGTGTTCCAGCTTACACCTCTTATTCATTATAGGTTGATTCTCTTTACATCGGGTTGGCGGGTTGATGATTCGTTGAGGTTGATTGTTTTATTACAGATGGTGGTGGATACTCTTTTGGGCCTGTTGGCGCAGGCGAAGACTGAGGGTCCAACGCCAGTGATACGGTTTGTGGGGATAAAGTTGGATGTTATGGTCAGAGTGGTAGGATTCGTGGGTAATGGTGTGGTCCTATGGGCTGCGATAGAGGCAGTTAGGTCAGCTAAGACGGTGCGGTTTCAGGCGGTGCAGTCTTTGCAGGGGCGGTCGAACCACGGGTGCAGAGTTACGCCGCTGGGGTGCGTGTCTGCTGGACGGCTGGCGATGGCTGCGCCAAGGGTGCAGCCATCGGATCCTTTGTGTGTGGTCACGAGGGAGATCAATGATGATCTGATGGTGTAGGAGGTTTTTTCTTACGGCGATTTAGTGGCCGCGGATTGTGGCTGGGTAAGGTGCTACCTGATGGAACGTAGCTGCGGTACTCGGAGGCAGCGGGTCCAGTTGTTTTCTGGTTGGGCATTGTGGGGTAGCGCTTCCAAGCGGTGGTAGTGGTTGGGTAGTGGAGGTTGGCAGTTTTTTCCAAGAGGAAGGTGTGCTGTCATTCTGGCTATCAGTTGGTGGAGAATTCGATTAATAGTTGGTTTGCTAATCCTGGGGCTAAGGGTGGCGTACTTGCGACAGTTGGTTTCTCAATTGGATGTGTTTTAAAAAAAAAAAAAAATAAAAAAAAAATGTTCTGCGTGGCGCAACCAGTACTGGGGTTCGCCAAGGGAATAGCAGCTGCTGTGTTTCCTTCCAGTTCTGCAGGTCTCGGGAGTTGAGGCCGGGTAGCAGACGAGGTGGGCACGGTGTGTCCGGAGGGCTTGTGGAGTCTGGTGTGGATGTGTTGGGGAGCGGCTCGGTGCCCAGTGACTGAGGTTATTTGGGGCTGATATTCAGAAGTATGGGTGGCGCGGATAACGTTTGGGACAATGTGTGAGGAAGGCCCGGTGGAGTATTTGATGGTGGCGTTGGCAGTGGTGAGTAACGGTTTTCAGGCTGCTAGGCCGGCGTCCGCAGTGGAGCAGAGGGTGGCGGCTGTGGCTGTCTTGTTAAGGATTAGATGTGGAGAGATGTTTTTGCAGGATCTTAGGGCGCGGCAGGCCTTGAAGGGTTTGGTCGTAAGGGTGTGAGGGAGCGGGATACAAGGGTCCGTCTCCGTTGTTTTGTGGCAGCGTTTGGTGAGTGGTTTGTGGCGGCTATGTTCATCTGAGCACGAGCGGGTTTTTGTTTCCCTTGTCCAAAACGGTTTGTGTTAGCCTTTTGGGGGGCTTTGAGATTGTGGGGTTGGTCAGCCCATCTACGGTCAAGAGCGGAGGTTGGATGTTGGAGGATGTGTCCGAGGTGGTGCAGTGGGTTGAGCGCCGGCTTTGTCGCTCACCGAATTAGATTAGGCGGGTGGTGAAGGTTGGTGTTGTTATACGCGGTCCCAGGTGCGGAATTATGTTGTGAGGGCGCCCAGGCTCATTATTGTGTCGCGTTTAAGGTACCATTTTGTGGCAGTGCTGCAGACTTGATTGCAGGTGGCGGGGGTGGGCGCCCGGAATACTATGGGTCGTATTCCTTCTGGATTGGGCCGCCACGGAGGCCCCTCGGTGGGCTCAGAAAAGGGGTTGTGAGAAGTATTGGGAGGTGGGAGTCCTCTTGTTTCGGTGTTACGTTTGGCCTCAGTTGTTATCGGGTTAAGGCAATGGGGGCATTTGAGTCTTTTGGGAGTGGAATGGGTTGGCGTAACAGGTTGGTGTTATCTGTGGGTTTATAACCCCTGGGTTTTTGTGGTGAGGGTGTGCCTCATTTGGATATTTGGGCATTCGTTGGTTCTCGGGGCCTCGACGGTCTGAGGCTCGCCTGAATGTTGCCAGTTGGGTCTGGACGGGTCGATGGTACTGGTCCAGTAAATTGGAGGCAGCGATTTGGTATCTCAAGAAGTTATTTATGAATGTTTAAAAAAAAAAAAAAAAAAAATAGTTGGTTGTTGCATTGTGTAAGACATACCTGAGCTTAATCGTGGGGTAGTTTTGATAGTGTGACCAGGTTGGAATGGCGTGTGGCTCGTGCGATAGGCAGTATCAATCGAGCCTTATTGGGGGGGCGGCGCCAAAAGTTGGTGGCGCTGAACTGGTGGTTTTGGGGATGCGATGGGGGTGCATCTTCACGTGCTTGGTGCTGTTTTGTGGACGCTGGGATTGCGTGGAGGTGTGGTACAAGCTTTTGGTGTGTGGCGGGTCCAGGCCACGTAAGGAGTCACGTGCCCTGTCCTGTGGCGGGGGGTAGGTCTGGTCCAGAGGCGGTTGAAGGCAATGGTAACTGGACAGAGAGACACCATCTTGGTATGGTGGCTCCAGGTTCCGGGATGTTGCAGGCACGGGGTTCTGCAAAGTTGGGGGGTTAATCCGTAGGTGATTAATACCTCATCTCTGGGTCGGTGTGTTGCGGCCAGGGATACTGGGGTGAGAAGTGGTTCCTGGACTGGGCCTACTCAGGGTTGTATATTTACTGTATTGGTTACTGTGTTACCTATTGTTATTTGTTGGGGTCGCCCGTTGGACGGCGCCCCCTTGTGTTAGTATGTAAATAATAGGTAATAAAGGCTGCTGTGGCCAATTTTAAACCAAGTCACATGCAGTTCGTGTATTATTTACAGATGGTATTGGTGGGTAACACACATACAGCACGACTGGAGAATCCTTCCTCAATGGTCAAGAAAGCCATGGAACCCATAGGGTGGAGGGGCGACATGACTAGAGGGAAGGGAAGGAGTGATGGGGTTAATGGAAACAGGAATGGTTTGTTTATAAGGCAGAGTAAAGGGATTGGTGGGTAGGAGGAGTTCCCTGGAGGAAGAGGTGGGACAGTTGAGGGGTGTAAGTAAAGGACTTTGACTTACCCCCTCTCTCTTGACTTCCGGATATGGAACGATCCCCGCCCACCCTCCCTTGTGTTTAATGCCGAGGGGAATTTGGTCTGGGTTGTTTCTTTGTCACAGCAGCGGGGGGTAGGTCTGGTCCAGAGGCGGTTGAAGGCAATGGTAACTGGACAGAGAGACACCATCTTGGTATGGTGGCTCCAGGTTCCGGGATGTTGCAGGCACGGGGTTCTGCAAAGTTGGGGGGTTAATCCGTAGGTGATTAATACCTCATCTCTGGGTCGGTGTGTTGCGGCCAGGGATACTGGGGTGAGAAGTGGTTCCTGGACTGGGCCTACTCAGGGTTGTATATTTACTGTATTGGTTACTGTGTTACCTATTGTTATTTGTTGGGGTCGCCCGTTGGACGGCGCCCCCTTGTGTTAGTATGTAAATAATAGGTAATAAAGGCTGCTGTGGCCAATTTTAAACCAAGTCACATGCAGTTCGTGTATTATTTACAGATGGTATTGGTGGGTAACACACATACAGCACGACTGGAGAATCCTTCCTCAATGGTCATGTATGTTCTCCCCGTGTTTGTGTGGGTTTCCTCCAGGTTCTCCAGTTTCCTCCCACACTCCAAAGACATACAGATAGGGAATTTAGATAGTGAGCCCCAATAGGGACATTGTCCCCAATGTATGCAAAGCGCTATGGATTTAATAGTGCTAAATAAATGAATAAATTATTATTAATTAATGAAATGCCCTGCTCATGAGGTAAGGAACATAGTTTATCAGGAGAGCTATATACTACATTTCCAAATGGAGGCATTTGATTTTATAGTTGCCCTGCTGAATGACTACCAAACATGAGTACGTTATACACCACAAGAAACCACATCTAAATAGCGAGCTCTGTTGTTTAGTATTCATTCAGCTGGATAACTGACCTTAGATCCATCGCCAAGATCCTATCCCAAATATATAGTAGGTGGAATAGCAATATTATCAGCAAATACCAATATTTGGAAATGTAGAATAGTTCTCCTGATTAGGCATGCCCTTACCTCATGAGCAGAGCATTGCAGCTTTGGTAGCAACCGTTACGACATGGACTCTGCTGCTGTGGACCCGGGGAGAGTGGGTGCAGATTCATTGCACCCACACTCCTCACATAGAGGGTCTGTACTCCTAGAAAATGGGGGATACGTTCCCGTTTTTTCCTTACAATAAATATGTGAAAGAGGGAATGTTTTGGGGAGTTTTCTTTCAAATACATTTTTTTGTCGTTTTTTTTTGTTAGTAGTGACAGTTTATGATGTTGGGTATCTGATAGACGCCATGACATCACAAACTGCTGGGCTTGATGTCAGGTGACTTTACAACTAGTATCAACCCCATTTATTACCCCGTTTGCCACTGCACCAGGGCACGGGATGAGCTGGGGTGAAGCGCCAGGAGTGGCGCATCTAGTGCATGCGCCACTTCTGGGGTGCCTGCAGCCTGCTATTTTTAGGCTGTGAAGGCCCAATAACTATGGACCTTCCCACCCTGAGAATACCAGACCACAGCTGTCCGCTTTACCTTGGCTGGTGATCCAATTTGGGGGTGACCCTACTTTTTTTTTGTAATTAATATTATTTATAAAATAATTATAAAAAAAGAGCCTGGGGTGACCTCCACATTGGATCTCCAACCACGGTAAAGCTGCCAGCTGTGGTTTTCAGGCTACAGCCGTCTGCTTTACCCTAGCTGGCTATCAAAAATGGGGGGACCCAACATCATTTTTTTTAAACTATTTTTTAAATAAAAAAAATTAATGGGCTTTCCTGTATTTTGATTGCCAGCCAAGGTAACGCCAGGCAGATGGGTGTGGCAACCCGTAGCTGTCTGCTTTATCTGCACTGAGAATCAAAAATACCTCGGAGCGCTACATCATTTTTTTTAAAGATTTATTTTTACAGCACTGTCATGTCAGGCAATCAAAATACAGGGAAGCCCTTTTTGTTTTTAGTTATTTAAATAAATAATTAAAAAAAAATATATGGGCTCCCGCTGCATTTTTTGTATTGCTAGCTAAGGGTAATCCAAGCAGCTACTGGCTGCTAACTCCCACTGCTTGGTGTTACCTTCACTGGCAATGGAAAATCCAGGGAAGCATTTTTTATTTTTTTTGCCCAAAAACTCCAAAAAAAATGACGTGCGCTTCGCCATATTTTTGTATGCTAGCCAGGTACAGCAGGCAGGTACGGGCTGCCCCCAACCCCCAGCTGCCTATTTGTACCCGGCTTGGAACTAAAAATATAGGGAAGCCCTTTTTTTAACTAATTCATGAATTTTATGAGATAATTAAAAAAAACGACGTGGGCTTCGCACCATTTTTGTGTCCAGCCGGGTACAACTAGGCAGCTGTGGATTGGAATCCACAGCACAGGTTAGCCCGAGGTTTCTGGGCCCCTCTGCTGCGAATTGCAGTCCGCAGCCGCCCCAGAAAATGGCGCTCTCAAAGAAGCGCCATCATCTGGCGCTGTATCCAACTCTTCCAACAGCCCTGGAGCCGGGTGGCTTGTTGGGTAATCATGAGTTAATACTGGCTTTGTTTTACTAGCCAGTATTAAGCCAGAGATTCTTTATGTCTGGCACGTTTGACCCGGCCATTAAGAATCTCCAATAAAGGGTTAAAAAAAAACACCACACAGAGAAAAAATACTTTAAGAAAAATAAATACACAGACACATTAGAGACTCCATCTTTATTACCCCCTGCCAACCCTCCACGATCCTGCTCTTCTGTCTTCTTTCCCCTTCAACACATGCAGCTCTGGTCCATCAGACAGCACAGCTGCATGGGGGAAGACGCTGTGCTCCGTGCAGAAATCACTCTGTGAGAGTGACCACAGGCTCCCGGCTGTAAGCGGTGGCACGGGTTGCCATAACAACGCTGCTCCGATCACGTGATTCCGGTGCCGCTGCGTGCTGGTAGCGGGACGTCCCCGTCACCGCTACCAAGCTCGTTGCTATGGCAACGGTGATCTCCGTGTGTCAGCCGGTCAGGAGCCGGCTTCTGCGGACACTGGTAACTACGGTAAACATTTGGTAACCAAGAAGCCCTTTCCTTGGTTACCCGATGTTTACCGTAGTTACCAGCGTCCGCCACTCTCTTGCTGCCAGTGCCAGCCCCCTGCACACATAGCCAGACTACACATCGGGTTAAATTAACCCGCTGTGTACTGTAACTAGGAGTGCAGGGAGCCAGTGCTAGCGGTGTGTGCTGGTAACCAAGGTAAATATCGAGTTGGTTACCCGATATTTACCTTAGTTACCAAGCGCAGCATCGCTTCCACGTGTGCTGCTGACTGGGGGCTGTGGTCACTGGTTGCTGGTGAGATCTGCCTTTGTGACAGCTCACCAGCAACCCGTGCAGCGACGCTCCAGCGATCCCTGCCAGGTCAGGTTGCTGGTGGGATCGCTGGAGCGTCGCTTAGTGTGACGGTACCTTAAGGGAACGGGGAAGCAGAGCGGGGAGTCGAGCTAGAGCTTGTCGCCGGTACACGGCGATACACAAACGTGCACCGTGTAACAGAGAGATGCAATGACAGGTCCTACATGACGCGTCATAGTCATGTGACCAGTCTGTAGCCAATGAGATAACAGGCACGTGACTGGTCACATGGCTATTTTTCACGTCACGATAGGTCCTGCATCACTGCTGGCAGTCCTGGTTACCGGGAGGATTCAGCGATCATCGGATGGAATAGAGGCAAGAGACAGAGTGCAGGAGGGATCGCGGGGACCGGTAAGTGTTATGGCAATGTTTATTAACTGTATGTGTACATTTATAATGTGTTTTTATTTGTTTGTGATTGCCTCTTATTGTTTCCTATGCGGTTCGAGTTCGGTTCGTCGAACGTTCGCCGAACCGAACTCGAACATGACACCCGTTCGGCGACCCGAACTGGAGCCGAACCGCGACCGGTTCGCTCATCTCTAGTTATGAAAAGAATGAACATGTCAATTCTTTTCAGTGCTTTTGCTATGTTTTTTTTTATTTATTAAAATACCTGGTTAGTTCCAGAATTGATCCAGGGAATCTGGCCGGCACATAAATGGTGGTGGGGATCACCAGCGCGGCTGTACTATCCTGTGGCTCCTCCACTTCCCCGCTCATTGCATATTCACTGCTTTCCTCTGTGATTGGTTGCAGTCAGACACGTTCCCAGCATCTGACTGCAACCAATCATAGGCCCGGTCTGAGAGAATGAGTGAGCCGCTCATTCAGCGGTGACCTCTCTCAGGCTATTTACGATCACAGATGAAATGCAGGAGAAAATGGAGTAAAAAATGCACATCAGTAAACAATGTTCAATAGAAAATTACAAATTTTGATTAATAACAATATTAAAATTAGAATCCACAACCATTGAACAACCAATGTCTATATTTATATTTAACAGTAAGTGATCCGTATATAGCAATACATAGATAAGTCAAAGGACACCAATAAAATAAATGGACCAGAAATACAGTCAGATGGTAATGACTTAATACTCCACATAGAGAGTAAAAGGGGGACAATCTGATCAAAGGTCAGAAAAATTATTGTAGTTACATCAAAACATTACAGCAGCGAACCTTAACTAGCATCATGAAAGTTCAAGCAAAAGGACAATATGACCAAATAACCGTCTGTGATTAATCAAATGTGACCAAGTAAATGCAGAGACCCCCGTGAATGCTAACCAATTAGGTATAAATATATTGCGGTGTACAAAAAATAGTTGACCATGATCAGATATACATAACCCATATACTCACAGTGTTAGGTAGTGAGAGGACAAAGGTTATCCAGGGCAAAAGAAGACAGGAGACCTAACATGCGTTTCGCTTCTTAAAAATAACCAAAAACATGGCGTCCTCACAGGTCCTCTGCCACAAGATCAGGTTTTGGTCAGGAAAAAAACATTGCAAAAATGTCCTGTGTGAACATAGCCTTAGAGCTTGGGCTTATAAATTGGATGAGTACAATCTGATAAAAAAAACGGATCGCAGTCGAACTAATGTTATTCAGGGACAGAGCTGTATATTTTTTCTCAGCTGTGATCAGCATCAGGAAAAAATTGCATCAAACTGCTATTGCATTTGTAAATTTGAAGAGATTCGCCAATGCAAATGTATGGGAGCGTGAAAAGAATCTCCACACAGATCATCCATGTAGCACACAATTTATACGCACACATTTCCTAAAACTCAGGAAATTGCACCAGCTAAGAACAGGAAGTCTGCCCAAAAGATTGTCCTGACAATTTGTTTTTTGGTGGTTTTTTTTGACACACTACATTTGAAAATGTTGTTTTCTCCCCCAGTGAGGGCCATTCAGAGACTGCAAGTGGCTCCCATTGGGGTGCCTCCTAGCATTATTCATTGAAGCAAGCCTGTACTTAGTGTTCAATATTTCATGAATGACACATCCAAGCACCTAGATAAGGGTTAATCTCCTTGTCCTGATGAAGAAGCCTCTGATGGCTTTGAAACACGTTGACCAATATATCATATTTTAGGCAGTTTATGGTGGTTGTGATTTGCACAACTGCACAAGGTATGTCTTTTTGAGTTGTTTCTCCTCTAATTTTAATTGGATAAGACCCTATTTTGTGCAATTTCTCCTTCCAGCTCCTATTTACTAACATTCTAGCACCTGCGATACTCAGCCACAGCATCACAAGTACCTAAGCACCCTTGATCTAGTACAGTGCAGTGCTGAGCCCCCTCGCCCATCATTAGTCTGAGACAACAGTTGCTGGGAAATACAAATCAGGGTTGGGTCCTCTGATGTGTGAGGGTGCCCGGTCAAGGCACAGTCATTTTTCGCTCTGGCACCATATGGGGGTAATGTTGTTGTTGTGAACCTGGTTTAGTGAGTGAACTGCAGGTCATACCAAATAACATAAGAAGATATATGCTTCCAGCACTCCTTTAAATGCAGACCAAAGAACCTACACACCTGTTCCTGCACGGAAAGTCCAGAGCAATGGTTCCAATGTAGACAAGAATTGAAAAAATCCAGCGGAACGCAGGCTTCTGTAAAATTTAACTTACGTCTTTATTTTTCCATTTTAAAATATCCACATCGCAGGTGGGATCCACAAGCAAGGCATTTAGAAAATTATTTCATCCAACATGTTTCGACACCAAACAAGGTCATAAAGTCTTATTCATGGATAGTCATGAGTGAAACCCCATCTTATAAAACTGAAACCAGTGTCTACCCTAAGAGCTACCTCCTCCCCTTGCTTGTGCCACACCTAAATTTTGCTTGCCCTGCAGTCAGTAGCTGAACAATTTGCCATATCAACATCCTACATAACAGTTCTTATTCTTATATGTAGGACCACACATGGGAATGTGTCACCCAGGGTTATGGGGTACTCGGTCCCGGGCGGTGTATAACTGGGGAATGTCACTTGGTGGCTGTTGCCTGATCCTGTGCCCTGGGTGCTTTATTATTTACAGGCGATTTGAATAATGTTCACATGTGACGCCACTTGCGGTGTTGCTACTATAAGTATGGAGCCGCCACTGCACAGTTTTCCCTACTGGGGCTGGTGTTAGTGGCAGTCTGCATGTTAGGCCCTCCGCAAGCAGGGCCAGGCCCCAGAAGATAGGTGATGCAGATGGGTGTTGAAAGAAGGTAGGCCACACAAGGGGTTTCAGTGTAACTGGTTCTTTTACTCACTGCAAGCTGGTACTGGTCAACCGAGGTCGGCTGGTCTCAACTGCAGGACCCCTTTGTCCCAGTGCCAGTTTAGTGACCTGGTGGCTTCTTTCCCCTGCACCTGTCTTTGGTTGGTAGATCTCCGTGGCTTGGAGTGGCTGGGGATCCCCTCCTGGTTGTCTCTTACAGCAGTCCATATGACAGTAGCGTGAACCCTGTGGGGTTGGAGTCTCTGGCCTGTCCCCGGTTCTCTCGTTGCTACTGTGTCCCGAACTTCAAGGTCAGTGAGGTCCTTGATGGTCCCCTCACTGTGCAGATTTTATCAGCTCTGCCTGGAGCGTTTTCCTGACCTAGGATTCTATACCCCGTTGGTGCGTAGTTCTGCGAGTACTCCACCGTACTCCACCGGCAACTAACCGCCTGGGCCCTCAGGTCACTGTTACACTCTGGGCAGTGTGTCTGTTCTCTCTCACTATCATCGACTCACTACTGTCTCACTGACTCTCTGTCCACTGTCTGCCCCTCCTACCTGGTTGTCTAGTGGACTGGATTGGCTTCACCTCTAGGCGGCCATCCATTGGTCCGACCCTGGCCTGGTATCATTCTATGGGGGTTTTTGGAGAAAACAGGGATTATCTGGAGTGTTTGGTTGTTACCGGCACTGGTCTTTTGGGTTCCTAGGGTGTAGGCCTGTTGTTATAGTAACTCCTTAAGTAACAAAAATCAGTAATGTACATGTACATCTTATATCAGCTCCCTAACTTTGATGGCGGCTCATACGCCGAGACTGCATCTTTCTCAGCAGATGATGGCTGTTATTCAGCCATCATCCAACTCTAACAGGCGTAGTTGGAGCAGCACTCTGCCGTGGCTGTTAACTTGTTAAATGTTGCTGTCACTTGCAAGCGCTCCTGCAGCATTGCCAGATCAGCGGCAGCTGCGGCTGACTTGCGGAAGTGGGTGCACATGAAGTGTAGCTTCACAAGCAACTCAGCAAATCTTGGTAGCTTTTCAGAAAGCACTTAAAGGGAACCTGTCAGCAGAAATTTTGCACTAAACATAAAAGATTCCCCCTCTGCAGCTCCTGGGCTGCATTCCAGCAATGTTCCTGTTGTTCTTGTGCCCCCTTTCTGACCAAAATAAAGACTTTATAAAGTGGTACCTTTTTGTATTCAGATACTGTAAATGGTACACGGGGGCGGGCTCTCTGGTGTCCATTATTCTGCCTCCTGCCGCTTTAGGCCGTCCCCATCGCTCATTTCCATAGCTGTGGACGCCGCCCAGTGCTCCAGAGGTCCCCGCACATGCCCAGTGCCTATCTCTCGTGGATAAGCACTGTGCCCAGTGTCACCGCTGGTGACGTGTGCGCAGGCTTTAGATTATGGGCGGCGCTTTGATTTTCATTACCAAGTAACCGCCCATAATCGCGTGACCGCGCTTTCCCCCCTCTGCCCCCTTCGTTCTGCGCAAGCGCGAGCCTGCTGACCCCACGTTACCTCTTTCCAATCTTGCTCTGAGGCAGAAAATAGATAGGAGAAGCGCGGAGTAGGACACCACCGATCAGGATTAGACCCTCACGGTGTGGGCGGTTGCCTTCAATCGTTACGTTTGCTGTTGTGAAACCCCTGGGGTTCCAGTCACATTCGGATCTGACTATTGTCGGCGGCTCCAAGCCTGGTCGGGGTCCGATGGCCCTGCCTGTGTGTGCTGGCTTCACTTCGCTCCCTGGTCGGTACCGGCGGGCCGTCGCCCGACCCCGGTCCTACGGTTCCGCGTTGCTCCACCACTCCTGCAGACGGCCACCACCGTCTGCCAACCTTGCTGTCAGTGCCTGGGCCACAAACCCAGACACCAAGTGCTTGCTCCTCTCACTTCAAACTCCTACTCTGTTCTGTCACTTTTCCCGCCTCCAGGCCTGTGAACTCCTCGGTGGGTGAGACCAACCGCTTAGCTCCGCTCCACCTGGTGTGGACATCAGTCACTGGAGGGAGGCAACAAGGGTTTTTGTTTGGCTGGTGTCCCTGTCTCATGCGGGTGGGGTGTTTGTGTGTTATCTGTCAGAGAAAAACACTGTGGAAAGAAAGCGCAATAGGGTCTTACCCCAGACAATTGGGGAAAATCAAGGAGGGTGGTCTTACTCACCTATAGGGGTTGTGAAAGTCACAACGCCTATACCAGCATATAAAAGTATCCAAGCCACGGCAGCGGACCCAAGGTTAGCAGATAACAGAAAGTAGTAGATAGGGATGTTAAATCACATGTGTTTTGCTTGCCAGACTGTCCTGATGAAGGGAGCTGCAACTCCCGAAACGCGTTGACCTGATCTGTGTAATGAATTAAAGCAACTCCTATCCATTAATCTCCTGGATCGGCTGAGTCAGTGGCGCGGTTTAACATCCCTATCTACTACTTTCTGTTGTGTGTTATCTGTGACGACCTGGCTAGGCCAGGGCGCCACATTCCCCCTTGGTGAAATGCAGACCGTCCGCGGGCTGCTCGTCCATCACCGGTTTTATTTTTCAAAACTGTAAAAATATAAATTACATATAAACATTTTCAAACATAAGTATTTTTGTTAGGACACTTTAACGTTGCACATATAAAACATTTTTAATAATTACGGACGGACGTCTTCCGCTCTCCCACCCAAGCAACCTAGCCCTGATGCTGCCCCTAAGAAGTGGGCAGCACCCCTTGACCCCAGTACAGGTTCAGCCTGCCCGAGCGGGAACGGGTACGGTAACTCGCACCCAGCTGTCACTTCAGGGGTCTGACTTCCTCCTCTCCACAATTCAGCACTCTTACAAGCACTCTCCCCTTTTTAACGTCAACCACCCCTCTGTCCGCCGTCACTGTGGGCCAGTGTTCAGAAGGCATGGGTTCCACCATTGCCGGGTAGTCGCGCCCCTGGGGGCCTACTGCTGCCCTGCACCAGATCATCATTTCCCTCCGGAATGACACCCCTAAGGGGGCCACATCCATCACCCTCACTCCACCAATCTCTCCGCCAGTCGAGCTCACTTGTTGCCGATACAGCAGGGCCCGGATTTCACGCTGCACAGCCCGCTGTCGGCCCCCTCCTGCTGTGGCGGCCAACTGCTGCAACAGATTCAGCAACTCACTCATACAATGCTCCATGACGTTGGTCCCCAAGATTACTTTCGGGGTATGATCACTGGGTTCATTCATTACCACGATCATCTCTTGATCTTTTAACTCCGCACGTCCCACAGTCAGGGTCACTTGCTTGTATCCCACCTGGGTTAGCGGGAGTCCATTGGCTGCAATCAGGGTCAGGCTATCATCAGAGGGGGCAGGTTCGTCAGTGCCCCAATACTGCTGGTACAGTGTATATGGTATAGTGGTTACCTGTAATCCTGTGTCCAAGAGGGCCATAAGCGGGACGCCGTCCACTGCCAGGGGGATGATGGGGTGAGCTCCGACGTACCGGTCTCGCCAATCAGGGGGGCCCCAGGGGTTGCTCGTTTAACGGGCACCACCTAGAGTAGTGGCTCGGCTTGCTGCACCTGTAACAGAAAGGAGGCCCATATCGTGAGTCATTGGTCCTTCTCCGCTGCATCCAGGGGACATCCTCCGGGCTGTCGGCGAGCTGGATCCCTCCTGGGGGCTTGACTCTCGCTGGAAGCTGGAGCACAGCGAGGATCTTGGCTAGGTCTCCAATCATACGGCGGACCTGGGCGGCTAGTTCCTCCATCATCCCGATGGGTGCTGCAGGAGCCGGTAGAGCCGGGGGTGGAGGCGCCACCGTGATAGGAGCTGTCTCAGCTGGCCACGAGGCCACCTCAGGAGCGTCTAGCGCTGTGGCCTGCAGGGCCTTGATGGCTCGCTCTTTCAGTACTGCAAAGTCCAGATTGGGGTGTTCCAAGGCCCACAGCCGCAGCTGCTTGCGGTCTTACACGGACCCCAGCCCCTGCAGGAATTGCTCCACTAGCATCTTATTACTGTCCACATCATTTATAGTGTCCACCAGCTTCAGTGTACGGAGGGCTGTTTGCAGGCACAGGGCGTAATCTCTTACATTGTCCGCAGGTCGTTGTCGGCACTGATAAAACTGCATCCGCAGCTCCGCTTCTGTGCGGGTCTCAAAAGCGATTTGTAGTTTCTCGAAAAAGGTAGTCACCGAGGCCCGGTCCACGTCGATCCAGGTCTCCGCCTCCTGCTCAGCCATGCCGGTTTGCTGCCCCAGCACTACCGCTGCCCGCTGTCTATCAGCCAAGGGATATAAATCGAGGACCGGGCTGATCTTTTTCCGGAACACCTGCAAAGCATCAGGCTTCCCATCGTACTGCGGTAGCCAGGTAGCACCGGGCACATAGGGCAAGGAGAACGGCATCACCTGGGCGACCGCTGGGCCCGCGGCCCCTCCACTCCTGCGACTAGAGCAGGGGCTATTCCGTTTCCATCTACGGGTGCGGCGAGAGCTGCAACCGCCACTCCTCCAACAGCTCCGTCGGGCGCAGACATCTTTTTCCTGTCCCCCCTTGGTACTCCACGGGTCGTGGTGAAGATAGGCACCACCGCTGCTGGTGACGGGGATCCCGGGAGCGATGGTAGGGAGCAGCTGGGATGTTGTTTTCCCCCTCCGTGGGTAGGGGTCAGTGGTCCCGGGGCCCGATGATGTGATGGGGAGGCAGGGTTGGCGAGGTGCAGGGTTGCAGGGACAGTGCGGCGCGGTGCCGGATGGCACGGGTGTACTCACTCAGCAAGAAAGGTACAAAGTCTTCGGTAAACCAAACGGCTGGATGGACGGGTCCCGCAGCCGGCTGCAGTGTCTCTCCCCGGACAGGTGATGGCGGCTGTCTTTCCCTGCACCTTGATGTTCTCCTTCTGACTACTATGGATTCCCAACAGTAGTCCGCTCCCCGGTGTATGGGTACCAGAGGAGCCCGTTTGCCCGCAGGCGCTGGCCCTTGGGTCTCTAGCCTTAGGCGGTAGCTGTATATCCTCACGGTGTGGGCGGTTGCCTTCAATCGGGACTTTTGCTGTTGTGAAACCCCTGGGGTTCCAGTCACATTTGGATCTAACTATTGTCGGCGGCTCCCAGCCTGGTCGGTGTCCGATGGCCCTGCCTGTGTGTGCTGACTTCACTTCGCTCCCCAGTCGCTACCGGCGGGCCGTCGCCCGACCCCGGTCCTACGGTTCCGTGTTGCTCCACCACTCCTGCAGACGGCCACCACCGTCTGCCAACCTTGCTGTCAGTGCCTGGGCCACAGCAAAACGATTATTCCTGGCTCACAGCGTTAAATTTAGGTGCTCAGAAAAAGCAGCAAGTCTAATAGAAAATAATTCTGGCACACTTGGAGACAATATGAAGAGGAGAAAATCTTGAAATGCTTAAATGGTTTTATTTTGTGCATAGATCAAAAAAGAAGTTGATGATAATTCATCCATCCAACGTTTCGACCATTTGAGGTCTTTATCAAGGACAAATTTATCTAATGTAACAAAAACATACGCACCATTAGTGCATGAAAACAAAACATGATTATGGCATTCATTATAACAGCAGTCTCTGATAACATCATGATAGCACATAACCAAATAAAGACATACATATACTTATAAAATCCATGTGCTGAAAAACAGTGAAAATAGAAACCTAATAAAGGAACAAAAGCTCATGAAAGGTACACTTATCATTCGGCAAATGAGGGCAGTAGTGACCCACCTAAATGATCAACTGTATGGTATATATTCAAGACTATGAAGACATCATAATGCAATCAAAGAGATGGATAAAGATGTGATCCTATGTGGGAGACAAAAACAGATAAGTATCGTGTACATGACATATAACCATGCAGATAAGAAGAGTTTCATTCTTCGGCAATAACTGTCTACAGATGTGTCTTTCCCCACTTATACCTTATGCACTGGAGCAAATTGATGATCAGTAGTGGTGACCCTTTTCAGAGGGAATGGGATATAGATAATTCTAAATGCAAGTGGATATAGATATGCGCATTAAAATAATATATAGATTATTTTAACCATATGATTAAAGTGAACTAATGCATCCTGAAGGAGAGTAGTATACCTGGATAAACTATTTCGCTGTCAAAGGTAGATACCTGAGAGCATCAGGGAAAGTTTCGTGTTTCCTTCACTGATGGTTCCTCAGTTGCCTCAGAAGAAGGGGAATATTCTGAGCAAGAGAGTCACATATACTTGCATTACCGCATAAAGTAGGGAGAAGACACATATACAATGACTTCTGTGTATTACATAACATATGGTAAGAAGGCAAAAACTACCTGAAAAATGCAGAGATAGTATACTAATACTTGCACTGAGGAATTCACAACGGCCTCAGGGTAACATCAGTGCTATGGACAAAATATGTGAACATCAGGAGTTACAAGTAGAGTAGGAAAAACCAGTATAAGGTACATGTTGTAGGATAAAAAAGTACCCAAATTACCTTAATATTGTTCCAAAAAGGTGAACATGTATGGGATCATATAACAAAGAGGACTCCTTGTGGGGTTCTCAAAGAGACCCTATGGAAAATGTATACATTTAAGTATCAAATAGTATACGTGACAAAAATGGTGGGCTGATATAGACACATACCTGAGGTATTCAAGGTATTAGAAGCAGGGAAGAGCTATTGAGCCATATATGATGTCACGTATCTAAATACAAATATGGAGAGTGCATAAATAATGCTGTTCCATCATGTTAAAGGCTCAGGAAAAGACGTACACATACCTTGCGTTGGTGATATAGGGTATGGGCCCCAGGGAGACGTGCACTGTGCGGTGGTGGTGTGTCCTTATATAGTGGGAGCAGTGCAGCGTCCACCATCCTGCTTCCTGGATGGTGGAACGCAGTGTGGGCCGGTGGAGCGCACGCCGCGCATGCGCAGTGCGGCGCGCCGCACCGCGCATGCGCCCGAAGCGAAGCATCAGCCCAATGGGAGAAGATGTGACAGGGGAGGTGTGTAAGTGTGTGGGAACCAGGGATTGGCCTGTGAATCGCACCGAGAGCGCGCACAGCGCCACCTAGTGGCCCAGCACGCGCGCCCAGCACGGAACACAGGCCAAAGTGAGTGACAGCAAGGTGAAAATGCTGAATAGTAGTGCCCAGCAAGCACACAGCGCCCATTCATTGGCACAGTGCGCCAGAGTGGCACAAAACAGGACAGAGGAAATGACATGCAAAGTCTAACAACTAGATATGTGAATGTGTGAGATCCTAATATAAAGGATTACGGTGTGCTGGCCTGTGAATTGCGCATGGCAAATGCGCAGTGTCGGGCCATTTACACCAACGCATGAGCCAGGTACAGAGCACAAGTCAGTAAAACATACCAAAAGACGACATTATACAGAGTGCACAATAACAGAGAATCTTGGTGATGGTCCCTTAAAGCTGAGCGTAGTTGTGGTGATGACACAAGATTGGTGCAAGGACGGTGAAGAGATCAAGTAGGAGGTGGAGCCTGGAACAAAGAAAAAACAATTTAGGGAGAAATACATGTCACTATGTGTAGTAGAATGATATTCTCACTTATCCTTATACTGGGTTTTTGACAATCATATTGTAGATGACCACTCAGAGGCTGAAAAGCAACAAAAGTCGACCAAACCCAATTAATATAATAAATATTCAAGGTAACGTAAACTATCGAACAGTAAACTTCATTAAATGCACATATCGTGTTCCCTATTAAGACCTCTTGGTTCCAGCGTATTCAGGGTAAATATCCAATAGGATTCCCTTTCCTTTAGGGTACGTATTCTGTTACCACCCCTTCTAGGTATGGGTACATGTTCCAGTATCTGGTACTTCAATTGCGCGATCGTGTGACCATATGTAATAAAATGATACGGGATAGGGAGCATCATCTGTTTACACCTAATAGTGGATTTGTGTTTACTAATACGGTCTCGGACATGTTGGGTGGTCTCCCCAACATATCCGAGACCGCATGGACACTTAATAAGGTAAACTACAAAAGAGGATTCACATGTAAAAAATCCCTGTATGGAAAAAATTCGTCCTGACAAAGGGTGAGTAAAGGTGTCACCCCTGGTGAGATTGTTGCACTGTATGCAGTGGTGACACGGAAAATTGCCTTTTTTGGGAGTACCGAGAAACGTTTGCCTCGGTACAATCTTACTGGAACCTATGTCAGCCCTTACAAAACTGTCCCGGAGATTACGAGGCCTCTTGTTACAAAATAAAGGGGGTACACTGAATTCGCTAACCTCTGGATAAGCCTTATTCAGGAGCGGCCAGTGTTTACAGACAATGCTCTTAATAAGAGGAGAAAAAGGATGATAGGTGTTTATACACGGAATACGTGGGATATTCTTCCCAGTAGTGGGTCTTTGAGAAAATTTCTTATTGGCAATATCAATAGGATATCCCCTCTGGAGAAACTTCATACTCATTTCTGAGGATCTTAGGTCACGTTGTGCTGGGTCAGATACAATTCGCGCCACACGCTGATGTTGGGAAATTGGAAGACTTTGTTTAGTATGACGGGGATGGCAACTTGTAAAATGCAGAAGACTATTACGGTCGGTCGGTTTTACATACAAATCCGTGCTAAGGATGCCGTCAGACGATATTACCATGGTATCTAAAAAATTGATATTATGGCTATCAAATTGAATGGAAAAGGTGAGACCTAGTGTGAGAGAATTGATCTCTGTGTGAAACTGTGATAAAGAAGCGACATCACCCCGCCAAATGAGGAAGATGTCGTCAATATACCTTTTCCATGTAATCACATGTTCCAACCATAGTGGATGATTGTATATGTGTAATTCTTCAAAATGCGCCATAAAAATATTAGCATACGGGGGTGCCAAATTAGAACCCATCGCGGTCCCCCGTTTCTGTAAATAAAACTGGTCTTGGAACAGAAAGAAATTATTTTCTAGAACCAGTTGAAGGAGATCAATGCAAAATTGATTCTGTAAAGGAGAGTGAGTACTATGTCTATTCAAAAACCATTTTACTGCCTGTATGCCATCAAGGTGTTGAATGCTAGTATAAAGACTATTGACATCAAGGGATACCAAAAGACATTCAGGAGGCAACAACCCTATGGATTGTAAATGTGTCAAGAAGTCGGAAGTGTCCTTAAGGTATGACTTGATGTTGGGTATGAGAGGAGTGAGGATTCTCTCGACTGTGATAGCAAGGGGCGATAAAACGGATTCTGTCGAAGCGACAATCGGACGACCGGGAGGATGGCTCATGTTTTTATGAACCTTGGGTAAGGTATAAAACACCGGTGTGATGGGGTGGGCTTTAATGAGAAAATCAGATAGTTTCTGATCTATGGTATTATTGGCCAAATAGATACGGATAATGTGTTTAATGAGTCCCTGAATATGGGATGTTGGATCACGTGAAATAGGTACATAAGTACTTGTATCCCCTAATTGGCTCAAAATCTCATCAATGTAGTATTTCTTGTTGAGTACCACAATGGACCCACCCTTATCGGCCGGTTTGATAACGATATTGGGGTTATTTTTTAAATCCCGTATTGCACGACTTTCTTCTATAGTAACATTACGTTTGATCTTGAATTGACCCTCATCCACTGTCCTTAATGTATGATTAATGTCTCTAGAAACCAAAGCAACATACGTCTCGATGGGGTGATACGTCTTAGGAGGGTTGAACGAACTCGGGACTCTAAGGTCCAATTGTTTCAACCGAAACATGGTATCGGATTCAGTCGGAGTATTAACGACCGTTGTGGCTTTATCAGTACTAAAGTGAGCTTTTAGTCTCAAGGTCCTAAAAAACCTCCTCATCTCCTGGTCTAAAACAAATGTATTGAGAGGTGGAGTCGGACAAAATGATAACCCTTTTTGTAGTACCTGGGATTCAATTACAGACAAGTTGTACGAAGAAATGTTATACACTAAATTGGTACCTGTGATCTGGTTTGCATGTGATATGTTGATGGTGCTACCGCGGCCCCTCTTACTCCTCCTCGTTTTCCTCTTTGGTTTGGCCGCTGTGCTAAAAAACGAGACTGTCGTGAGGTATACTGTTCTGTATCCGATCCGGATGATGTTGAATACCGATGATACTGTGTTGGTCTCCTAGGAATATCTTCCACAAATTGCCAACGATAGACCCGATTTTTGGCATAATCTTCTTGATCTCTTAAAAACTTAGACCTTTTCCGTTCTTGAAGAGTCTTACTGAATTCAGCAATAGTGGCTTTGGTTTTAGAGTGGATCCTCTCCCACTCTGCAGTGGGAATCGTGTTCTGAAGTTGCTGTTCGATCGAACTGATGTTGTGTCCCAGGTCCTCAATTTCTTTTTGCAGGAATTCAATCGTCAAAATTATAATGTCCATTGAACACTTATTAACTATACTCTCGAATTTTGAACAATATTCGGGTTTATCTGAAAAAAGAGTCGGTTTCAGTGATACTCGTAAGCCCCTTGGAATGCGTTGCACTCTATGATACTCCGCTAGAGTGGCACAATGCAATTCCAGCGCAGTATGCCTTCTTAATTCTTTTTCATAGTCCCTGGTACGTACTTCTTCATTGGGTACTGATAAAAATGTATTGGGTATAGTCACCCTGGACAATATGTTACTGACCTCATCAGCATCATATGAGAAGGTAGTAAATGACATATGGAAAAGTAGGCAAAAAATAGGCTGGAGCTCAGGTAAAGAAACAACAATCACTGCAAAACGATTATTCCTGGCTCACAGCGTTAAATTTAGGTGCTCAGAAAAAGCAGCAAGTCTAATAGAAAATAATTCTGGCACACTTGGAGACAATATGAAGAGGAGAAAATCTTGAAATGCTTAAATGGTTTTATTTTGTGCATAGATCAAAAAAGAAGTTGATGATAATTCATCCATCCAACGTTTCGACCATTTGAGGTCTTTATCAAGGACAAATTTATCTAATGTAACAAAAACATACGCACCATTAGTGCATGAAAACAAAACATGATTATGGCATTCATTATAACAGCAGTCTCTGATAACATCATGATAGCACATAACCAAATAAAGACATACATATACTTATAAAATCCATGTGCTGAAAAACAGTGAAAATAGAAACCTAATAAAGGAACAAAAGCTCATGAAAGGTACACTTATCATTCGGCAAATGAGGGCAGTAGTGACCCACCTAAATGATCAACTGTATGGTATATATTCAAGACTATGAAGACATCATAATGCAATCAAAGAGATGGATAAAGATGTGATCCTATGTGGGAGACAAAAACAGATAAGTATCGTGTACATGACATATAACCATGCAGATAAGAAGAGTTTCATTCTTCGGCAATAACTGTCTACAGATGTGTCTTTCCCCACTTATACCTTATGCACTGGAGCAAATTGATGATCAGTAGTGGTGACCCTTTTCAGAGGGAATGGGATATAGATAATTCTAAATGCAAGTGGATATAGATATGCGCATTAAAATAATATATAGATTATTTTAACCATATGATTAAAGTGAACTAATGCATCCTGAAGGAGAGTAGTATACCTGGATAAACTATTTCGCTGTCAAAGGTAGATACCTGAGAGCATCAGGGAAAGTTTCGTGTTTCCTTCACTGATGGTTCCTCAGTTGCCTCAGAAGAAGGGGAATATTCTGAGCAAGAGAGTCACATATACTTGCATTACCGCATAAAGTAGGGAGAAGACACATATACAATGACTTCTGTGTATTACATAACATATGGTAAGAAGGCAAAAACTACCTGAAAAATGCAGAGATAGTATACTAATACTTGCACTGAGGAATTCACAACGGCCTCAGGGTAACATCAGTGCTATGGACAAAATATGTGAACATCAGGAGTTACAAGTAGAGTAGGAAAAACCAGTATAAGGTACATGTTGTAGGATAAAAAAGTACCCAAATTACCTTAATATTGTTCCAAAAAGGTGAACATGTATGGGATCATATAACAAAGAGGACTCCTTGTGGGGTTCTCAAAGAGACCCTATGGAAAATGTATACATTTAAGTATCAAATAGTATACGTGACAAAAATGGTGGGCTGATATAGACACATACCTGAGGTATTCAAGGTATTAGAAGCAGGGAAGAGCTATTGAGCCATATATGATGTCACGTATCTAAA
This sequence comes from Anomaloglossus baeobatrachus, assembly GCF_048569485.1. Lineage (NCBI taxonomy): Eukaryota > Metazoa > Chordata > Amphibia > Anura > Aromobatidae > Anomaloglossus > Anomaloglossus baeobatrachus. The sequence continues at coordinate 281,279,530 of NC_134355.1, read as the reverse complement.
TACAAATATGGAGAGTGCATAAATAATGCTGTTCCATCATGTTAAAGGCTCAGGAAAAGACGTACACATACCTTGCGTTGGTGATATAGGGTATGGGCCCCAGGGAGACGTGCACTGTGCGGTGGTGGTGTGTCCTTATATAGTGGGAGCAGTGCAGCGTCCACCATCCTGCTTCCTGGATGGTGGAACGCAGTGTGGGCCGGTGGAGCGCACGCCGCGCATGCGCAGTGCGGCGCGCCGCACCGCGCATGCGCCCGAAGCGAAGCATCAGCCCAATGGGAGAAGATGTGACAGGGGAGGTGTGTAAGTGTGTGGGAACCAGGGATTGGCCTGTGAATCGCACCGAGAGCGCGCACAGCGCCACCTAGTGGCCCAGCACGCGCGCCCAGCACGGAACACAGGCCAAAGTGAGTGACAGCAAGGTGAAAATGCTGAATAGTAGTGCCCAGCAAGCACACAGCGCCCATTCATTGGCACAGTGCGCCAGAGTGGCACAAAACAGGACAGAGGAAATGACATGCAAAGTCTAACAACTAGATATGTGAATGTGTGAGATCCTAATATAAAGGATTACGGTGTGCTGGCCTGTGAATTGCGCATGGCAAATGCGCAGTGTCGGGCCATTTAAGGAGGCCTTCATTGGGTACTGATAAAAATGTATTGGGTATAGTCACCCTGGACAATATGTTACTGACCTCATCAGCATCATATGAGAAGGTAGTAAATGACATATGGAAAAGTAGGCAAAAAATAGGCTGGAGCTCAGGTAAAGAAACAACAATCACTGCAAAACGATTATTCCTGGCTCACAGCGTTAAATTTAGGTGCTCAGAAAAAGCAGCAAGTCTAATAGAAAATAATTCTGGCACACTTGGAGACAATATGAAGAGGAGAAAATCTTGAAATGCTTAAATGGTTTTATTTTGTGCATAGATCAAAAAAGAAGTTGATGATAATTCATCCATCCAACGTTTCGACCATTTGAGGTCTTTATCAAGGACAAATTTATCTAATGTAACAAAAACATACGCACCATTAGTGCATGAAAACAAAACATGATTATGGCATTCATTATAACAGCAGTCTCTGATAACATCATGATAGCACATAACCAAATAAAGACATACATATACTTATAAAATCCATGTGCTGAAAAACAGTGAAAATAGAAACCTAATAAAGGAACAAAAGCTCATGAAAGGTACACTTATCATTCGGCAAATGAGGGCAGTAGTGACCCACCTAAATGATCAACTGTATGGTATATATTCAAGACTATGAAGACATCATAATGCAATCAAAGAGATGGATAAAGATGTGATCCTATGTGGGAGACAAAAACAGATAAGTATCGTGTACATGACATATAACCATGCAGATAAGAAGAGTTTCATTCTTCGGCAATAACTGTCTACAGATGTGTCTTTCCCCACTTATACCTTATGCACTGGAGCAAATTGATGATCAGTAGTGGTGACCCTTTTCAGAGGGAATGGGATATAGATAATTCTAAATGCAAGTGGATATAGATATGCGCATTAAAATAATATATAGATTATTTTAACCATATGATTAAAGTGAACTAATGCATCCTGAAGGAGAGTAGTATACCTGGATAAACTATTTCGCTGTCAAAGGTAGATACCTGAGAGCATCAGGGAAAGTTTCGTGTTTCCTTCACTGATGGTTCCTCAGTTGCCTCAGAAGAAGGGGAATATTCTGAGCAAGAGAGTCACATATACTTGCATTACCGCATAAAGTAGGGAGAAGACACATATACAATGACTTCTGTGTATTACATAACATATGGTAAGAAGGCAAAAACTACCTGAAAAATGCAGAGATAGTATACTAATACTTGCACTGAGGAATTCACAACGGCCTCAGGGTAACATCAGTGCTATGGACAAAATATGTGAACATCAGGAGTTACAAGTAGAGTAGGAAAAACCAGTATAAGGTACATGTTGTAGGATAAAAAAGTACCCAAATTACCTTAATATTGTTCCAAAAAGGTGAACATGTATGGGATCATATAACAAAGAGGACTCCTTGTGGGGTTCTCAAAGAGACCCTATGGAAAATGTATACATTTAAGTATCAAATAGTATACGTGACAAAAATGGTGGGCTGATATAGACACATACCTGAGGTATTCAAGGTATTAGAAGCAGGGAAGAGCTATTGAGCCATATATGATGTCACGTATCTAAATACAAATATGGAGAGTGCATAAATAATGCTGTTCCATCATGTTAAAGGCTCAGGAAAAGACGTACACATACCTTGCGTTGGTGATATAGGGTATGGGCCCCAGGGAGACGTGCACTGTGCGGTGGTGGTGTGTCCTTATATAGTGGGAGCAGTGCAGCGTCCACCATCCTGCTTCCTGGATGGTGGAACGCAGTGTGGGCCGGTGGAGCGCACGCCGCGCATGCGCAGTGCGGCGCGCCGCACCGCGCATGCGCCCGAAGCGAAGCATCAGCCCAATGGGAGAAGATGTGACAGGGGAGGTGTGTAAGTGTGTGGGAACCAGGGATTGGCCTGTGAATCGCACCGAGAGCGCGCACAGCGCCACCTAGTGGCCCAGCACGCGCGCCCAGCACGGAACACAGGCCAAAGTGAGTGACAGCAAGGTGAAAATGCTGAATAGTAGTGCCCAGCAAGCACACAGCGCCCATTCATTGGCACAGTGCGCCAGAGTGGCACAAAACAGGACAGAGGAAATGACATGCAAAGTCTAACAACTAGATATGTGAATGTGTGAGATCCTAATATAAAGGATTACGGTGTGCTGGCCTGTGAATTGCGCATGGCAAATGCGCAGTGTCGGGCCATTTACACCAACGCATGAGCCAGGTACAGAGCACAAGTCAGTAAAACATACCAAAAGACGACATTATACAGAGTGCACAATAACAGAGAATCTTGGTGATGGTCCCTTAAAGCTGAGCGTAGTTGTGGTGATGACACAAGATTGGTGCAAGGACGGTGAAGAGATCAAGTAGGAGGTGGAGCCTGGAACAAAGAAAAAACAATTTAGGGAGAAATACATGTCACTATGTGTAGTAGAATGATATTCTCACTTATCCTTATACTGGGTTTTTGACAATCATATTGTAGATGACCACTCAGAGGCTGAAAAGCAACAAAAGTCGACCAAACCCAATTAATATAATAAATATTCAAGGTAACGTAAACTATCGAACAGTAAACTTCATTAAATGCACATATCGTGTTCCCTATTAAGACCTCTTGGTTCCAGCGTATTCAGGGTAAATATCCAATAGGATTCCCTTTCCTTTAGGGTACGTATTCTGTTACCACCCCTTCTAGGTATGGGTACATGTTCCAGTATCTGGTACTTCAATTGCGCGATCGTGTGACCATATGTAATAAAATGATACGGGATAGGGAGCATCATCTGTTTACACCTAATAGTGGATTTGTGTTTACTAATACGGTCTCGGACATGTTGGGTGGTCTCCCCAACATATCCGAGACCGCATGGACACTTAATAAGGTAAACTACAAAAGAGGATTCACATGTAAAAAATCCCTGTATGGAAAAAATTCGTCCTGACAAAGGGTGAGTAAAGGTGTCACCCCTGGTGAGATTGTTGCACTGTATGCAGTGGTGACACGGAAAATTGCCTTTTTTGGGAGTACCGAGAAACGTTTGCCTCGGTACAATCTTACTGGAACCTATGTCAGCCCTTACAAAACTGTCCCGGAGATTACGAGGCCTCTTGTTACAAAATAAAGGGGGTACACTGAATTCGCTAACCTCTGGATAAGCCTTATTCAGGAGCGGCCAGTGTTTACAGACAATGCTCTTAATAAGAGGAGAAAAAGGATGATAGGTGTTTATACACGGAATACGTGGGATATTCTTCCCAGTAGTGGGTCTTTGAGAAAATTTCTTATTGGCAATATCAATAGGATATCCCCTCTGGAGAAACTTCATACTCATTTCTGAGGATCTTAGGTCACGTTGTGCTGGGTCAGATACAATTCGCGCCACAAGCTGATGTTGGGAAATTGGAAGACTTTGTTTAGTATGACGGGGATGGCAACTTGTAAAATGCAGAAGACTATTACGGTCGGTCGGTTTTACATACAAATCCGTGCTAAGGATGCCGTCAGACGATATTACCATGGTATCTAAAAAATTGATATTATGGCTATCAAATTGAATGGAAAAGGTGAGACCTAGTGTGAGAGAATTGATCTCTGTGTGAAACTGTGATAAAGAAGCGACATCACCCCGCCAAATGAGGAAGATGTCGTCAATATACCTTTTCCATGTAATCACATGTTCCAACCATAGTGGATGATTGTATATGTGTAATTCTTCAAAATGCGCCATAAAAATATTAGCATACGGGGGTGCCAAATTAGAACCCATCGCGGTCCCCCGTTTCTGTAAATAAAACTGGTCTTGGAACAGAAAGAAATTATTTTCTAGAACCAGTTGAAGGAGATCAATGCAAAATTGATTCTGTAAAGGAGAGTGAGTACTATGTCTATTCAAAAACCATTTTACTGCCTGTATGCCATCAAGGTGTTGAATGCTAGTATAAAGACTATTGACATCAAGGGATACCAAAAGACATTCAGGAGGCAACAACCCTATGGATTGTAAATGTGTCAAGAAGTCGGAAGTGTCCTTAAGGTATGACTTGATGTTGGGTATGAGAGGAGTGAGGATTCTCTCGACTGTGATAGCAAGGGGCGATAAAACGGATTCTGTCGAAGCGACAATCGGACGACCGGGAGGATGGCTCATGTTTTTATGAACCTTGGGTAAGGTATAAAACACCGGTGTGATGGGGTGGGCTTTAATGAGAAAATCAGATAGTTTCTGATCTATGGTATTATTGGCCAAATAGATACGGATAATGTGTTTAATGAGTCCCTGAATATGGGATGTTGGATCACGTGAAATAGGTACATAAGTACTTGTATCCCCTAATTGGCTCAAAATCTCATCAATGTAGTATTTCTTGTTGAGTACCACAATGGACCCACCCTTATCGGCCGGTTTGATAACGATATTGGGGTTATTTTTTAAATCCCGTATTGCACGACTTTCTTCTATAGTAACATTACGTTTGATCTTGAATTGACCCTCATCCACTGTCCTTAATGTATGATTAATGTCTCTAGAAACCAAAGCAACATACGTCTCGATGGGGTGATACGTCTTAGGAGGGTTGAACGGCCTCCTTAACCACCCAACATGTCCGAGACCGTATTAGTAAACACAAATCCACTATTAGGTGTAAACAGATGATGCTCCCTATCCCGTATCATTTTATTACATATGGTCACACGATCGCGCAATTGAAGTACCAGATACTGGAACATGTACCCATACCTAGAAGGGGTGGTAACAGAATACGTACCCTAAAGGAAAGGGAATCCTATTGGATATTTACCCTGAATACGCTGGAACCAAGAGGTCTTAATAGGGAACACGATATGTGCATTTAATGAAGTTTACTGTTCGATAGTTTACGTTACCTTGAATATTTATTATATTAATTGGGTTTGGTCGACTTTTGTTGCTTTTCAGCCTCTGAGTGGTCATCTACAATATGATTGTCAAAAACCCAGTATAAGGATAAGTGAGAATATCATTCTACTACACATAGTGACATGTATTTCTCCCTAAATTGTTTTTTCTTTGTTCCAGGCTCCACCTCCTACTTGATCTCTTCACCGTCCTTGCACCAATCTTGTGTCATCACCACAACTACGCTCAGCTTTAAGGGACCATCACCAAGATTCTCTGTTATTGTGCACTCTGTATAATGTCGTCTTTTGGTATGTTTTACTGACTTGTGCTCTGTACCTGGCTCATGCGTTGGTGTAAATGGCCCGACACTGCGCATTTGCCATGCGCAATTCACAGGCCAGCACACCGTAATCCTTTATATTAGGATCTCACACATTCACATATCTAGTTGTTAGACTTTGCATGTCATTTCCTCTGTCCTGTTTTGTGCCACTCTGGCGCACTGTGCCAATGAATGGGCGCTGTGTGCTTGCTGGGCACTACTATTCAGCATTTTCACCTTGCTGTCACTCACTTTGGCCTGTGTTCCGTGCTGGGCGCGCGTGCTGGGCCACTAGGTGGCGCTGTGCGCGCTCTCGGTGCGATTCACAGGCCAATCCCTGGTTCCCACACACTTACACACCTCCCCTGTCACATCTTCTCCCATTGGGCTGATGCTTCGCTTCGGGCGCATGCGCGGTGCGGCGCGCCGCACTGCGCATGCGCGGCGTGCGCTCCACCGGCCCACACTGCGTTCCACCATCCAGGAAGCAGGATGGTGGACGCTGCACTGCTCCCACTATATAAGGACACACCACCACCGCACAGTGCACGTCTCCCTGGGGCCCATACCCTATATCACCAACGCAAGGTATGTGTACGTCTTTTCCTGAGCCTTTAACATGATGGAACAGCATTATTTATGCACTCTCCATATTTGTATTTAGATACGTGACATCATATATGGCTCAATAGCTCTTCCCTGCTTCTAATACCTTGAATACCTCAGGTATGTGTCTATATCAGCCCACCATTTTTGTCACGTATACTATTTGATACTTAAATGTATACATTTTCCATAGGGTCTCTTTGAGAACCCCACAAGGAGTCCTCTTTGTTATATGATCCCATACATGTTCACCTTTTTGGAACAATATTAAGGTAATTTGGGTACTTTTTTATCCTACAACATGTACCTTATACTGGTTTTTCCTACTCTACTTGTAACTCCTGATGTTCACATATTTTGTCCATAGCACTGATGTTACCCTGAGGCCGTTGTGAATTCCTCAGTGCAAGTATTAGTATACTATCTCTGCATTTTTCAGGTAGTTTTTGCCTTCTTACCATATGTTATGTAATACACAGAAGTCATTGTATATGTGTCTTCTCCCTACTTTATGCGGTAATGCAAGTATATGTGACTCTCTTGCTCAGAATATTCCCCTTCTTCTGAGGCAACTGAGGAACCATCAGTGAAGGAAACACGAAACTTTCCCTGATGCTCTCAGGTATCTACCTTTGACAGCGAAATAGTTTATCCAGGTATACTACTCTCCTTCAGGATGCATTAGTTCACTTTAATCATATGGTTAAAATAATCTATATATTATTTTAATGCGCATATCTATATCCACTTGCATTTAGAATTATCTATATCCCATTCCCTCTGAAAAGGGTCACCACTACTGATCATCAATTTGCTCCAGTGCATAAGGTATAAGTGGGGAAAGACACATCTGTAGACAGTTATTGCCGAAGAATGAAACTCTTCTTATCTGCATGGTTATATGTCATGTACACGATACTTATCTGTTTTTGTCTCCCACATAGGATCACATCTTTATCCATCTCTTTGATTGCATTATGATGTCTTCATAGTCTTGAATATATACCATACAGTTGATCATTTAGGTGGGTCACTACTGCCCTCATTTGCCGAATGATAAGTGTACCTTTCATGAGCTTTTGTTCCTTTATTAGGTTTCTATTTTCACTGTTTTTCAGCACATGGATTTTATAAGTATATGTATGTCTTTATTTGGTTATGTGCTATCATGATGTTATCAGAGACTGCTGTTATAATGAATGCCATAATCATGTTTTGTTTTCATGCACTAATGGTGCGTATGTTTTTGTTACATTAGATAAATTTGTCCTTGATAAAGACCTCAAATGGTCGAAACGTTGGATGGATGAATTATCATCAACTTCTTTTTTGATCTATGCACAAAATAAAACCATTTAAGCATTTCAAGATTTTCTCCTCTTCATATTGTCTCCAAGAGTGCCTGGGCCACAAACCCAGACACCAAGTGCTTGCTCCTCTCCCTTCAAACTCCTACTCTGTTCTGTCACTTTTCCCGCCTCCAGGCCTGTGAACTCCTCGTTGGGTGAGGCCAACCGCTTAGTTCCGCCCCACCTGGTGTGGACATCAGTCACTGGAGGGAGGCAACAAGGTTTTTGTTTGGCTGGTGTCCCTGTCTGATAGGGTTGGGGTGTTTGTGTGTTATCTGTGACGACCTGGCTAGGCCAGGGCGCCACACAAGCATGGTATAAGTGTGAGCTTGCCGAGCTTCAGAGCCACCTCCAGTTTACGACCACTATTACAAATGGACATATCTGTTTGGTCTTTTATAACTTTTAACACTAGAAGTCCCAGATAGGGGTCATTTAACATTTCTACCTTTGGAACCCATAGACGGGTCGAATGACCTGAAGGATTTTAGCTAACATCCTATAATTACCGTCTTTTGTTCTGTAATTAACCCTTTCACGACCGGCCGATTTTTCGCTTTCCGTTTTTTTTTTTCGCCATTCTTTTTCTGAGAGACGTAACTTTTTTATTTTTCAGTCAATATGGTCATGTGAGGGCTCATTTTTTGCGGAACGAGCTGTACTTTTAAATGAAACCATCAGTTTTACCATATTATGTACTAGAAAATGGCAAAAAAATTCCAAATGCTGAAAAATTGCAAAAAAAGTGCGATAGCACTATGGTTTTTGAGATATTTTATTCACTGTGTTCACTATATGGTAAAACTGATGTATGGGTGTGATGCCTCAGGTCAGTGCGAGTTCGTAGACACCAAACATGTATAGGTTTACTTTTATATAAGGGGTTAAAAAAAAATCGGAAGTTTGTCCGAAAAAAGTGGCGCACGTTTTACGCCATATTCCGTGACCCGTAGCGTTCTCATTTTTCGGGATCTTAGGCTCAATGACGGCTTATTTTTTCCGTCTCGAGCTGACGTTTTTAACGGTACCATTTTTGCGCAGATGCTACGTTTTGATCGCCTCTTATTGCATTTTGCGCAAAAGTTGTGGCGACAAAAAAACGTCGTTTTGGCGTTTGGAATTTTTTTGCCGCTACGCCGTTTACTGATCAGATTAATTGATTTTATATTTTGATAGATCGGGCGTTTCTGAACGCGGCGATACCAAATGTGTGTATATTTTTTATTTTTTTAACCCTTTAATTTTTAATGGGGCGAATGGGGGGTGATTTGAACTTTTAGGTTTTTTTGTTTTTTTTTAATTTTTTAAAACTTATTTTTTTACTTTTTTTTTTTATTTTACTAGTCCCCCTAGGGGGCTATTGCGATCAGCATTCCGATCGCTCTGCAGTATCTGCTGATCACAGCTGGAAGGCTGTAAACAGCAGATACGCTGTCTTTCTCTTTTGCTGTGCTCCGGGCACAGCGAAAGTGAAACCAATTCATGTGTAGTACAGGAGTCATCACATGACCCTGTACTACCATGGCAACTATCGGGAGTCACGTGATCGCGTCACGTGACTTCCGGTTTCGGCGGTAAGTAAAACTTTACCGCGATTGCGCTTATAATGGCGCTGTCATGTATTGACAGCGCCATTATAAGGGGTTAATCGGCACGAGCAGATAACGATTCTGCTCGTGCCTAGCAGGCACACATCTCAGCTGTGAAAATCAGCTGAGATGTGTGCCGATCGCGGCATGCTGCCGCCGGAGGACCGCGGGCAGTAAGATTATGTCATTTAGGACGTAATTTTACGGCCCGCGGTCGTTAAGGGGTTAAGGCCATTACTGTCGCACCACAGTAGGTTGTTGTTTTCCATTGAGTTTAGCCATTTTTTTTCTATTTAGTTCTATTCAGTTTATTGTATTTGATAATATAAAGACTATACATATTGTATTTAGTTTAGTTTTATTTGAGCAAAAAAGCACTGAAACAATAAATCATTTTTTATATATTTTAAACAGAGAATTAGAAATTTTAGTGCAAGGTACAGCTGTGAGTAATGACCAGAAGCATTTGTGTCTAAGGCCTCAAACACACTAGTGAAAAAAAAATCACGCGAAAATCGCATCGCAATGCGATGCGATTTTTTTCTGCGATTTGCCAATGTATTTCAATGGCACCAAGCACACCTGCGATTTTTTTTTCGTGCAATTTTTTCATGCGAAAAAAATTGCAGCATGTTCATTCTTGTGCGAATTTTGTGCGAAAAAAAATCGCACAAAAAAATGGAAAAATCGCAGCCCATTCAAGTCAATGGGTGTGAAAAAAATCACAAAAAAACCCGTAGCTACTTGCGATTTTTTTGCGATCTGTCCCATTGGTCATATAGATCACTCCTCTGGGAAAAAAAAATCGCAGGTGTGCTTGGTGCCATTGAAATACAGGCCTCAAGCACACTAGCGTTTTTCCTTCGCTGTGATTTTTTTCGTGAGATTTTTTTTCATAGGTGCGATTTTCCTGCGATTTTTTTTGTGCGATTTTTTTTCATGCGAAAAAATCCCAGAGGAGTAATTTATATGACCAATGGGACAGATCGCAAAAAAATCGCAAGTAAATGCGTTTTTTTTGCGATTTTTTTTTTGCACCCATTGACTTGAATGGGCTGCAATTTTTTTCGTGCATTTTTTTTCACGCGAAATTCGCACAAGAGGACTGAAATTTCAGTGTGAAAAATATACAAAAGAACAACTGTTATTTGTTTCCTTTTTATTTTTGTTATAAAAATAATCAAAAAATGCAAGGAATAAAACAATTCCACACATATTTACAATAGGCTGCACTGGGGGGCTGCGTGTGTGTGTGTGACTGGGATGTCCTTCTTGTGTGACTAGCATTTCAGCACTCACTCAGCAGTCTGTCTGCACTGTCGGAACATACCTGACACTGCCTGGGTATGTCCCTGGTACATTTGCCACACGTGTATTTGTAGCAGTCAACACATCTCTCAGTTGCACAATTGTTTGTGCATCGATGGTTGACCTGACACTTCGCCCTTTTGCCAGGGCTGGGTGTGGAAGGTTGTTGCCGAAGGAGTTTCTCCTTGCGTGCCTTCTTTTCAGTCACATGAGAGCCACCTAACTCTTTTGCAAGCTCAACCAGGAAGTCCACCCGTCTCTCCTGCACCCCAGTGCATGCCTGATAAAGAACATGAGCTTTCAGTGCTGCCATGTCAATCATGTTGTAGAACACGACAACTGGCCATCTCCGTGTTCCTGCACGCACGCTGTACTCCCGCACCATTTGGTCTATTACATCCACACCACACTTTGTGTGGTTGTATTGTGTGACCGTGTTTGGCTTCCTTTTGTTGGTATCCTCAGTCTCAACCACGCTGTGCATGCTGCTGATAATGTAGACGGCCTTCTTTCGTTTTGGTGCATACACTGTCAGTGTGGCACCAGTGGTTGAAAACACCTGAGTGGTGAATTCAGTATGGTCCATCTGTCTAGCGGATCTAGGAATTTCCCGGCGACTCTTGTTGACTGTGCCGAGGATAGTGGTTTTCCGGCTAAGCAGTCGTTGTGCAAGTGACAATGATGTAAAGAAATTGTCCGTGGATACAGTTCTGCCCTTGTCCAGGAATGGTTCCATCAGCCTCATCACTACAGTTTCGGACAGTCTCTCCCCGCTGGGACGACTAGGGTCCTTGCCAAGATATGGGAGGACATTACAGATGTAATTTGATTTCAAGTCGCAAGCCACCCAAAACTTGATGCCAAACTTGTCTGGTTTTGTTGCAATGTATTGCAGAAAACAGCAGCGAGTCTTTGACGGGAAAAGCCGTTCATCAATAGTGATGTGTCGACCATTGTTGTAGGATGCGAAGCAGTTGGTGACAAATGATCTCCACATATCGGAGATTGCAGCAAACTTATCGGTCTCCACTCGCTCACTGCGTGTGAACATGTCGTCAAAGTGTAGGTGTTGCATGATGTCTTGGAAGCAGTTTCGGGGCATAGTTGCAATGATCCTTGGGTTTGCCAGGTTTGCTGACCAGCTGTCACGTAGTGATGGAACCTTGGTCACCCCCCTCAAGATAATGACTGAAATAAATGCCATTAGCTCTGAGAGACCCATGAACCAACCACCTGCTCCGTGTGCCGTGCATGTTGAGTAGTCCATTCTTGAATGCCATGAAGCATGTCAAGAGTGATAAAACAGAGGAAGCTCTGAAGGCGACTCCGGACACTTCGTCTGGCCTTAGCATTTGGCTCTCCATCTGTAGGGTACGGTTGTATTGGGGTGAAATGGAGAGTTTCCCCACTTGTACTTCACGCCACACTGTGCCATCTTTTGCGGTCTCTTTCGGCTCACTCGCCAACCGAGCTCTCTTTTTTGGTAGAGGAGGAGTCTCCTCATCTGCAAGATAAATAATTTCAAATTAACATTTTGTTTTGGTTCTAAATATAAAAGATAGTCAGGAAGTAAAAATAGGTAATTTGAAAAATCTAACCTGAAGACAGCTCAGAGTCCGATTCCGGTTGAAGCACTATGTCTTCTCCATCTGAGTCAGAAGAGTTGGTGTTGCTCAGGGTCAGTTCCAATGCCTGTTGAATGGTGTGCCTTCTCTGCATTTTGTTTCTTGTGAACAAAATAGGTGAAGCAGTCACCTATTTATCCCCCACAGCACAAAAGGCTGCATGCAAATTTGCTAAGGTGTTAACAACATTATGCATATCCCCTGCACAACAATGCAGCTGGGGGGTGGGCAGACACACTCAGGAGCAGCTTAAATTCTTTTGTTTACACTCTCTTACAAGACCTTTGTTGAGGTGGATCAACACAATTGCCCCCTGCAGATTCCTCAGGCAATGGCCACATTTACAAATGAAAGGATGCTAATTGGAGCCATCAGATTTTTCTGTTTGGACTAAAGGTACTGTCACACTAAAGGCCCCGTCACACTAAGCAACATCGCTAGCAACATCGCTGCTAACGAACAACTTTTGTGACGTTGCTAGCGATGTTGCTGTGTTTGACATCCAGCAACAACCTGGCCCCTGCTGTGAGGTCGTTGGTTGTTGCTGAATGTCCTGGGCCATTTTTTAGTTGTTGCTGTCCCGCTGTGAAGCACAGATCGCTGTGTGTGACAGCGAGACAGCAACAACTAAATGTGCAGGCAGCAGGAGCCGGCTTCTGCGGAGGCTGGTAACCAATGTAAACATTGGGTAACCAAGAAGCCCTGTCCTTGGTTACCCGATATTTACCTTTGTTACCAGCCTCCGCCGCTCTCACTGTCAGTGCCGGCTCCTGCTCTGTGCACATGTAGCTGCAGGACACATCGGGTTAATTAACCCGATGTGTCCTGCAGCTAGGAGAGCAAGGAGCCAGCGCTAAGCATTGTGCGCTGCTCCCTGCTCTGTGTACATTTAGCTGCAGCACACATCAGGTAATTAACCCCATGTGTGCTGTAACTAGGAGAGCAGGGAGCCAGCGCTAAGCGGTGTGCGCTGCTCCCTGCTCTGCGCACATGTAGCTGCAGCACACATCGGGTAATTAACCCGATGTGTGCTGTAACTAGGAGAGCAAGGAGCCAGTGCTAAGCGGTGTGCTCTGCTCCCTGCTCTGTGCACATTTAGCTGCAGTACACATCGGGTAATTAACCCAATGTGTGCTGTAACTAGGAGAGCAGGGAGCCAGCGCTCAGTGTGCGCTGCTCCCTGCTCTCTGCACATGTAGCTGCGTGCGCTGGCAACCAAGGTAAATATCGGGTTGGTTACCCGATATTTACCTTAGTTACCAAGCGCAGCATCTTCCACGCGACGCTGGGGGCTTGTCACTGGTTGCTGGTGAGCTCACCAGCAACTCGTGTAGCGACGCTCCAGCGATCCCTGCCAGGTCAGGTTGCTGGTGGGATCGCTGGAGCGTCGCAGTGTGACATCTCACCAGCAACCTCCTAGCAACTTACCAGCGATCCCTATCGTTGTTGGGATCGCTGGTAAGTTGCTTAGTGTGACTGGACCTTAAGCAACATCGCTAGCAACATCGCTGCTGAGGCACGACTTGCTAGCGATGTTGCTGTGTGTGACATCCAGCAACAACCTGGCCCCTGCTGTGAGATCGCTGGTCGTTGCTGAATGCGCTGTGAAGCACACATCGCTGTGTGTGACAGCGAGAGAGCAACAACTGAATGTGCAGTCAGCAGGGAGCCGGCTTCTGCGGACGCTGGTAACCAATGTAAATATCGGGTAACAAAGAAGCCCTTTCTTTGGTTACCCGATATTTAGCTTTGTTACCAGCGTCTGCTGCTCTCACGCTGTCAGTGCTGGCTTCCTGCTCCCTGCACACATAGCCAGACTACACAACGGTTAATTAACCCGATGTGTACTCTGGCTAGGAGTGCAGGGAGCCAGCGCTAAGTGGTGTGCACTGGTAACCAAGGTAAATATCGGGTTGGTTACCCGATATTTACCTTAGTTACCAAGCGCAGCATCGCTTCCACGCGTTGCTGCTGGCTGGGGGCTGGTCACTGGTTGCTGGTGAGATTTGACTGTGTGACAGCTCACCAGCAACCCGTGTAGAGACGCTCCAGCAATCCCTGCCAGGTCAGGTTGCTAGTGGGATCGCTGGAGCGTCGCTTAGTGTAACGGTACCATAAGGGTCATTTGACCCTCTTTCGGGACTTCAGGGGTGAGCTCGACATTTCTGGGACTTCTAGTGCTAACAACTTTGCAGCGGTGTGCTGTTTCTCACCGAAACAAATTAATTTCAGCAGAGCCTGTTGCTGCTTCACCAGATGCAGTGCTGCAATGCTTCCAGCTTATGGATGATATGGATGGCATGCTCCAAGAGGATAATTCTGAGATGCAGGATCAATAGAAGAAGAGGGTGCAGGAGGTGGAGGAAATCCTGATGGGACTGGGGTCCAAAATCCTCTCAGTAGCACATGTGCTGTCCAATGGTCCTATTCGGTCACAGCCTTCACAAAGTTCATCCAGTGTGTCGTCAGGGAAATGTAGCGTCGCTCGCCACAATCACTTGTCCATTTGTCTGTTGTTAAGTAAACGTTACCAGTTGTGAGGAAAGAGTTAACTTTCGTTGGATAGAAATTCACAAAAATCCTCGCTGCCTGCAAGAGAGCACAACCAGACTTATTTACGCTTCAGACACTGAGAAAGAATCAAGGACTGAGAATGTTCTGCCTTCCCAAGGACAAAGATAAGACTTTGATGGGAAAGAAATTTCATGCTTCTTGCTGAGAAAATAGTCTATTTTGCTTTTTTCATGAGAAATAAAATTCACGCTTATGACGAATCGAAACTAATGAATATGGATATGACATAGTTACACCCAAATTAGTTTGATAAACCCTGTATGTGTGAAAATAAACTAGTCTTTGGAGCGCACATCTCTTGGTTATGTGCAAATACTGGTCTCTTGTCTGTATCTCATTAAGGCTGAGAGGAGCCGGGGGGGTGACCGGGACCCCCTCCGCATTTGGTCATCGCTGGCAACAGTTGTGACCTATTGGTTGACCTAACATTTCTGGCACCCGAAACGGGGACCCATGTCTAATTCAGGACACAGTGGACCGTCTTGCCACCCGAGGACGAGGAGACCAGACGTGGGGACCAAAAACACCTGGCCAGGTAAGAGCTGAACCTTCTTCTGCTCTTTTGCTCCTCATCTCTGCTCTCCCTCTCCTCGCCGCTGCAAGAGGGACACTGTGAGTAGAAACTGGGTAATTGGCGGATCACCACTGAACTTTGAGAGAACTCTTGCCAGTAGATGCTTTTTTGTGCCTTTTCTGTGCCTTGTCTGTTTTTCTGTTCTTTGTCTCCGTGTGTCTGCTTTTCTGCGTTTTGCCTCTGTGTTTCTGTTTTGTCTAAATGGATGTGATGTTCACTACCCTAGTGTTAGTTGGAGGAGCCCTGTTTGCCATTTTTATTGGATATAGAGTATATCTGTGGTATAAAAAGGGCAACCCACCACCATTCAACATACTCAGCCCCCTCTAAACAAAGTTAGGACACCACCTTAAGTAGGAATACAGAAAGGAGTCAGCCTCCAGGTACATCCAAGATAGGTGAGGTTAGTCCAAGGGACGTTTAAGGGTCTAAAAAGCTGAAATAAATAGATGAAAAATGGGGCAAGGACTATCAAAGGACAGAACCGGACGCACCCTGCCGCATCTCATTACGTGTTACCATGGGAAAAACATAGCCAGCCAGTCCAAGGAAGTTTTTAAAACCTTCGGATTGAAAGGAAAGGACCAACTAGAGCCGAACAAATGGGACAAGATAAGAGCAACCAGAGCAGGAATAATAGCAGATAAATCATGGACTGAAGTGGTCAGAACTCTTTGTGACATGGCAAAGACAGCCTATGATCAAGGTTGGATATACCATGAAGAATCAGACACATGGGAAGAAACTGAGAAAAATGCTAAGAAGGATTTTGAGCCACCCCCGTACCTGTCCATAACTCCTGCAAAATGCTCCAGACCCGACTCGAAACCCAGTCAGTTTTTCACGTTACTTGGCCCAAATACAGGTCTCTTACCGGAGCACCTGGTTGGACATGGAGGGTTTGTGTAGAGTCAAAATGTCCCCTGCGATGTATGCCAAACTTACTGCCCATATGGCAGGGCAAATTCCGGATAATACCCATACTGTGGCATCTGGCCAGGACTTCATGTTAAGGCTCAATCTCTTCTGTGCCCAGGAGCAAAGAACAAAGGGCACAATGGGACCAGTGCATCAAGGTCCCATGGAGAATGTCAGTTCATTTTACTATAGACTGATGCAGTCATTTGCAGATGAAGGGCTGGACTTACAAGCAGGTGTGATACGTCGCCTGATGGTAAGATCCTTCATTGATGGAATACATGAACCTCTGGCAGATAGGTTGAAAGTGTGCTGCCCCGAATGGAGGAACATGGAAGACATAGATCTTCTAGTCAACAAAGCAAGTGGATTGGAAAATGACGCAAAAGATAAAAAGACCAAGAAGGTCGTCATAGCGGCAGTGGACGATCAGTCAGAAGTTGCAAGAAAAAAAGGGACCGACCTGCTACTATTGTGGGATCAAAGGACATGTGATCAGAGACTGTAGAGAGAAGAAGAGGGACACTCAAAACCAGCCCAAGAGTCAGGAAGAAAAGACTGCCTGACTTGCGGCAGCATGGGATAGGGATGCCAGAGGTCCATTTATACACGTCCCCCTTCAAATTGGCAACAAGGAAATAAGGGCTCTGGTGGACTCAGGAGCCTCACGCTCCGTACTCCCCAGGGACCTGGTACCTGAAGGATCCATCTCATCCGAGTCTACTATAGTATCCGGTTTTGATGGACAAGCCCAAATAATCCCAATAACACATCCATTGAAGGTGAAACTGGGACCACACATATTCGTGTCCAAATTCTTTGTCTTCCCCCTGGGTGGAGATGCCCTAATGGGAGCAGATGTACTATCAAGATTACAAGCTCAGATTGTCTACAATGAAGATGGATCTGCTGTTCTGCAAACTCCAGAAGATATTCCTGAAGAAGTCCTGTGCACATTTCAGATGATTGAAGATCGACCAGAATTTGATGCCTCACAGGAAGCAAACACGGATCCTGTACTTCTCCAAGTTCCTGCAAAACTCTGGTCCACATCGAAAACTGACCTCGGCACACTACCCGTGCCCCTCGTAAAAGTTTCAGTCAAGCCTGGAATTACACCACCACAGCTAAGACAATATCCTCTCAATACTCAACAGGAAGCTGCTCTGGACCACCAAATAAAAGAACTGCTGAAGTCGGGAGCTCTCAGAACTACTAAGTCTCCTTACAACACTCCGCTATTCCCTGTCAAGAAAAAACAAGTGAAGAAAGGTGACCCAGTCACGTACCAGATGGTACACTATTTGAGGGCAGTGAACTCAATACTGGAGCCCCTCACTCCTGTTCCTAATCCACATACACTGCTCACATAAGTACCGGCTACATCTTCCCATTACATGGTCATAGACCTTGCTAATGCTTTTTTCTTGGTACCACTGGACCCAGCATGTCAAGATCTTTTTGCATTCATGCAAAAACAAAATCAATACACATGGACAAGGCTGCCACAAGGGATGCAGCATTCCCCTACACTGTATACTCAGGCTATGAGTGGTGTCCATCAAGGCTGGCAGCCTCCTGACCGCTGTGTTCTTCTCCAGTACGTGGATGACCTACTACTTTGCTGCCCAAGTGAAGAAGAATGTAAAACGGCTTCACTAAGTCTTCTAACCTTCCTAGCAGAATCAGGATGCAAAGCAAGCAAGGACAAGTTGCAATTCTACAAGACAAGGGTCACTTTCCTGGGTCATTGTCTCTATGCAGGACAAAAACACCTCAGCCCGGACAGACAAGAAGCCATCAGGAAGGCAAATGTCCCTAAGAACCTCAAGCAACTCAGAGGATTTTTAGGACTAATATCATTCTGCAGACAGTGGATTCCTAATGCGTCACTACTCATGCAACCATTGTATGACTGCACGAAGAATGTTCCTTTCTTCCTTACAGAAGAAGCTCGACAAAGCTTCCAGAGACTTAAGGAACTAGTGATTGATGCTCCGGCTCTGGCACTACCAAACTATGATCTCATCTTTTACTTGTTCGTAGCAGAACTTCAAGGATTTGCCGTGGGAGTATTCACCCAGAAGACGGAAAAACATCATATAATCGGGTACTACTCCTCTCAACTCGACAATGTTACCAAAGCAGCACCAACCTGTGTCTGTGTTGTCACGAGAACTATGCAGGTGCTAGAGGTGGGGAGACAGAAGGCGCAAATAGGGTCTTACCCGGTATACAAGAAATGACGGAAAGTTATGATAACACTCACCTGATCAGGTTGTGCCAGTCACAACTCCTGAAATCGCATGTGAGTGTCAGCTTGGTTAAAAAGCAGCGGCCCCGTGAAACAGCAAAAGTCATATATAAATATAGGAAAACGGGTTTTAGCCGCGCTGAAAAACCACTGGTGCAGGATTAATAAAGAAGTTTCTTTTTTATTGCAGCATTTCCAACGCGTTTCAGAGACTGGAATCGTCTCCTTCCTTAGGGAAAAAAGAAATCATGCAGCTGTCTAACAGTCAAGTGTTATAAAGGAGGATTGAAGACTGCCACGTTGACAGCTATGACGTCATAGCTGTCAACGTGGCAGTCTTCAATCCTCCTTTATAACACTTGACTGTTAGACAGCTGCATGATTTCTTTTTTCCCTGAGGAAGGAGACGATTCCAGTCTCTGAAACGCGTTGGAAATGCTGCAATAAAAAAGAAACTTCTTTATTAATCCTGCACCAGTGGTTTTTCAGCGCGGCTAAAACCCGTTTTCCTATATTTATATATGACTTTTTCTGTGTTGTCACAGCAGTCTCAAACATACTGCAGAAAGCATCTGAAATCTCACTTGATTTCCCGACCCCCATCCTTACCAGCCATGATATCTATGCTGTTCTTAATCAAGTGCAGCTGAAACACCTCTCCATGGCAAGACAAGTCAGACTTCGATGTGCATTGTTGCTACCCCCAAATATCTCATTTGCTCGAGTAACCAGCCTAAACCTTGCTGATCTGCTGATCTTCACCAGTTTAGAAGGGGGGACAGAGGAAGAGAGTGACAAACGTACCAGCGCACCATTTGACCATGATTGTCAGGAGCTCATTCAACATGAGGCGAAGCCCCTGCACAATATTCAAACAACACCACTTACAAATCCAGACTTTGAACTTTTTGTGGATGGTAGTAGATATGCCGACGAAGCAGGCAAATTTCGTACCGGATTTGCGGTCGCGACTTTACATGACATCATAACCAAACAACCACTAACTCTGCACATATCTGCCCAAGAAGCAGAACTTCGTGCCCTTATCTGGGCTATTGAGTTTCTGGATGAACGAAAAGCGAACATCTACACGGACTCAGCCTATGCACACGGCATTGTACACGATTTTGGCACTATCTGTCAAGCTAGAGAATTTCTCACAGCAACAGGAAATCCCATCAGGCATGGAGCCTCAGTGAAAAGACTAATGGAAGTAGCCTTGAAACCAAAGCAGTTGGCAATCATAAAGGTTGCTGCCCACACCAGGGCCCAAACACCCGAGGCTAGGGGAAATCACTTGGCCAACCAAGCAGCAAAACAAGTAGCCTTACTCCCTTTGAAGGAGACGGAAACAGTGTCAACGACGGAGGAAAAGACGCAGAACCTCTTTGAGACACAGGAAAACGCCTCTGAGGCATAAAAAGCCGGATGGCGGGCCAAGGGGGCACAAAAGGTGGAGGGGATTTTGCGCCTAAACAGTCTTTCCGTCCTGCCACGCAGTTGGTTCCCTGCCATTTTCCAAATACTGTTCCCTGATATTTATCCCTACCTAGCAACGGAGGTCAAATACACCTTAATTTTTTGGGTGCCCCCAATTCCTCGGCGGCTAGCCCTATATGTCCCTGTCACTATTTTTGACCTAGAACCACCACCAGGTGCAGTGTGCTGGAGTGATTATATAGTCATGTGTCTTAGGTCACAATTCAAATAACCCCATATCTCATGTAATTATTATGATTCTCAAGCCATGTGAGCAGTCAGGCGTTTGTTATCTCATTGGCTACAGACTGGTCACATGACTATGACGCGTCATGTAGGACCTGTCAGTGCACCACTCCAGTACGTGGTGCTCGTTTGTGCATCCCGGTGTACCGGTGACATGCTCTGGCACACGGTCGGGTTCCCGGTCTGCTTCCCCATTCCGTTATAAACCGGATGCCACAGCCTGTCAATAATGGAGATCACCATTGCTATAGCAACGCGCCTGTCAGTGGTGACATCACCGCTTACAAGCAGCAGCTCCTTCTCACTCACGGAGTGAAAACACTGCACTGCACTGATGTAGCAGAGCTGCATGTGCTGAAGGAGAAAGAAGACAGAAGAGCCGGATCGTGGAGGGATAAGAGGGAGTAATAAACATGGAGTCTCTAATGTGTCTGTATATTTATTTCCATTAAACTATTTTTTCTCTGTGTGGTGTCTTTTTTTAACCCTTTATTGGAGATTCTTAATGGCCGGGTCAAACTTGCCTGACATTAAGAATCTCTGACTTAATACTAGCTAGTAAAACAAAGCCAGTATTAACCCATTATTACCCAGCAAGCCACCGTCACCAGGGCTGTTGGAAGAGTTGGATACAGCGCCAGATGATGGCACTTCTACGAAAGCGCCATTTTCTGGGGCGGCTGCGAATTGCAATTCACAGCAGAGGAGCCCAGAAACCTGTGCTGCGGATTTCAATCCCCAGCTGCCTAGTTGTACCTGGCTGGACACGAAAATATGGCGAAGCCCACGTCACTTGTTTTTTAATTATTTCATGAAATAAGTGAAATAATTAGAAAAAATGGGCTTCCCTATATTTTTAGTTCCCAGCCGGGTACAAATAGGCAGCTGGGGGTTGGGGGCAGCCGTACCTGCCTGCTGTACCGGTCTAGCATACAAAAACATGGCGAAGCCCACGTAATTTTTTTGGTGGGCAAAAAACTCCTGCATACAGTCCTGGATGGAGTATGCTGAGCCTTGTAGTTCTGCAGCTGCTGTCTGCTCTCCTGCATACACTAGTGAATGGAGCATGCTGAGCCTTGCCATTCTGAAGCTGCTGTCTGCTCTCCTTCATACAAACAGACAGCAGCTGCAGAAATACAAGGCTCAGCATACTCCATCCAGGACTGTATGCAGGACTTTTTGCCCCCCCCAAAAATTATTTGGGCTTCGCCATATTTTTGTATGCTAGCCAG
The DNA here is from genome assembly GCF_048569485.1 of Anomaloglossus baeobatrachus. Lineage (NCBI taxonomy): Eukaryota > Metazoa > Chordata > Amphibia > Anura > Aromobatidae > Anomaloglossus > Anomaloglossus baeobatrachus. Next base: position 281,257,933 of record NC_134355.1, on the reverse strand, counting down.
GTACAGCAGGCAGCTACGGGCTGCCCCCAACCCCCAGCTGCCTATTTGTACCCGGCTGGAAACAAAAATATAGGGAAGCCCTTTTTTTATTAATTATTTCATAAATTTCATGAAATAATTAAAAAACAAATGACGTGGACTTTGCCATATTTGTGTATGCTAGCCAGGTACAGCAGGCAGCTACGGGCTGCCCCCAACCCCCAGCTGCCTATTTGTACCCGGCTGGACACAAAAATTTAGGGAAGCCCTTTTTTTATTATTTCATGAATTTCATGAAATAATTCAAAAACAAATGATGTGGGCTTCGCCATATTTTTGTATGCCAGCCAGGTACAGCAGGCACCTACGAGCTGCCCCCAATCCCCAGCTGCCTATTTATATCCGGCTGGGAGCCAAAAATATAGGGAAGCCCTTTTTTTATTATTTCATGAATTTCATGAAATAATTCAAAAACAAATGATGTGGGCTTCGCCATATTTTTGTATGCTAGCCAGGTACAGCAGGCACCTACGAGCTGCCCCCAATCCCCAGCTGCCTATTTATATCCGGCTGGGAGCCAAAAATATAGGGAAGCCCTTTTTTTATTAGTTCATGAATTTCATGAAATAATTAAAAAACAAATGACGTGGGCTTCGCCATATTTTTGTGTCCAGCCAGGTACAACTAGGCAGCTGGGGATTGGAATCTGCAGCACAGGTTGGCCTGAGCTTTCTGGGCCCCTCTGCTGCGAATTGCAGTCCGCCGCCGCCCCAGAAAATGGCGCTGTATCCAACTCTTCCAACAGCCCTGGTGACGGTGGCTTGCTGGGTAATAATGGGGTTAGGGCTAGCTGTATATTATCAACTGGCCCTAAGCCCGAAATTCATGGTGGCACGCCAATATTAGACATGGCCACCATGAATTTCTAGTACCGATAAAAAGAACCACAACACACAGAATTTGTTTTTATTATGAATAAAACACAACACAATTAGTGACTCCATCTTTATTAAAATAAAGAACCCCCCTCCGCAGTAATCCTGGGTCAAGGGTCCCTCGCCGTCCAATCCGGATCCAATATCATCTGATCGGTTTGCTGGAAGGCAAAGCGATCAGATGATGTGTCAGGTTCAAGGGCCAGAATCATATGACACAGCAGCTGATTGTATAAACGGCTTATACAATCAGCTGATGCATCAGTGCAAAAAAACCCAAAACAAACTACACACTTCTGTGCAGACTCCTGTCCGACAGCATCAGCTGATAGTTTAGCCGGCCGGGCGGTAAAAAGCCGGCCTCACCGCTCGACTTATAGTGTCAGCTGATTCCGTCAGGTGACCGCTTCCGCTGATCATCACCTGGTCTGAGAAAGAGAGAGAGAGAGAAAGAAGAGAGAGAGAGAAAGAGAGAAAGAGAGAAAGAAGAGAGAGAAAGAAGAGAGAGAAAGAAGAGAGAGAGAAAGAGAAAGAGAGAGAAAGAAGCGAAAGAGGAGAAAGAAGAGAAAGAGAGAAGGAAGAGAGAGAGAGAGAAAGAGAGAAAGAAGAGAGAGAAGAGTAAGGAGAAAGAAGAGAAAGAGGAGAAAGAAGAGAAAGAAAGGAGAGAGAAAGAAAGGAGAGAAAGAAAGGTGAGAGAGAAAGGAGAGCGGGAAAGGAGAGAAAGAAAGGAGAGAGAAAAGAGAGAGAGAAAGAGAGAGAGAAAAAGAAAGGAGAGAGCGAAATGAGAGAGAGAAAGGAGAGAGAGAAAGGGAGAAGGAAGAGAGAGAGAAAGAGAGAAAGAAGAGAGACAAGAGAAAGAGGAGAAAGAAGAGAAAGAAGAGAAAGTAGAGAAAGAAGAGAAATAAAGGAGAGAGAGAAAGAGAGAAGGAAGAGAGAGAGAGAAAGAGAGAAAGAAGAGAGAGAAGAGAAAGAGGAGAAAGAAGAGAAAGAAAGAAGAGAAAGAAAGGAGAGAAAGAAAGGAGAGAGAGAAAGAAAGAGAGAGAAAGGAGAGAGAGAAAGGAGAGAAAGAAGGGAGAGAGAGATAGAGAGAGAGAGAGAGAGAGAAAAGAGAGAAAGAAAGGAGAGAGAGAGAGAAAAGAGAGAAAGAAAGGAGAGAAAGAAAGGAGAGAGAGAAAGGAGAGAGAGAGAGAGAAAGGAGAGAAAGAAACGAGAGAGAGAAAGGACAGAGAGAGAGAAAGGAAAGAAAGAAAGAAAGGAGAGAGAGAAAGAAGAGAGAGAGAAAGGAGAGAGAGAGCTCACAGCTGATGTCCGGCTCCTCCCCTCAGTGCATAATTAAATTTTATTTATAAATATATTATAAATAAAAGTTAAAATTAAAAATAAAAAAAAAAAAAAAACCCTTATGCTCCCTAGGTGAGCACTCTATCCACTCAGCTATTTCCTCTTATGTGAATGATAGGCAGATTTGCTAATCTTGAAGTCTGGAGTGCTGAAGTCTCAGCTGACCACGTGATTCACATCATTGCTACGTGCAGCTCATGCAGAGCACTCGTGTTTTGTAGCAGAGAAGACAGTGTCGAGTGGATTACGTCGGACCTGGAGGGGTATTGGAGGATTTTAATAAAATGGTGAAACTGTGTTTTTTTGTCTTTTATTCCAAATAAAGGATTTTTCGTGGTGTGTGTTTATTTACTTTCACTTTATAAATAGATAATAATTATAATTTAAAATTATAAATAAAATAAATAAAAAAGTGACGCACTTCCTGTGTCGCTCTCGACATCGTAGTGTATAAATCCTAGATGATATGATTAACGAGCGCAAAAGCATCATAATCGTGTCATCGGTGTAGCGTCGGCGAATTCCATAATTACGCTGACGCGATGGATCGATGTGGTTACTCGCTCCTGCGGCAGCAAACATCGCTGTGTGTGAAGTCGCAGGAGCGAGGAACATCTCCTACCTGCGTCACCGTGGCTCCCGTCGGCTATGCGGAAGGAAGGAGGTGGGCGGGATGTTTAGCCAAGCCAGGACGTCACAGGTACTGCAACAACACACCCCACACCCCGGTTAGGCACATCAGTCACGCACACAAATCCTTGTTGCCTCCCTCCAGGGGCTGATGTCCACACCAGGTGGGGCGGAGCCAGGCGGTTGGTCCCACCTACCGAGGAGTTCACAGTCCTGGAGGCGGGAAAGGAAGTCAGAGTAGTTGAGGAGTTGAGTTTGGAGGGTTGGAGGAAGTGGTAGTGGGGCAGACTGGCCGTGTCCGGGTACGTGGCCCGGGCACAAACAGCAAGGTTGGCAGACGGTAAGGACCGGGGACGGGCGTTGGCCCGCCGGTACCGGACCGGGGAGCGAAGAGAAGCCAGCACCATTTGGCAGGGCTTACGGACCCCGAACAGGCTTGGAGTCGCCGTTAAACCGGTCAAATCCGTTAGCGACGGGAACCTCCGGGGTTTCCCAGCAGCAAAGACCCGACTGAAGGCAACCGCTCAACCGTGAAGGGAAATACAGCTACCGCCACAGCTAGAGTTTCCAGGGCCAGAGCCAGCAGGCAAAGGGGGCTCCTCTGGCAAATACACCGCTGAGGAGCAGGTCACCGGTGGGAAGCCATCGGGGCCGAAAACACATCAAAGGTGCAGGGAGAGACAGTCACCGCCAACCTACCGGGAGTGACCACCGCAGCCATCTGTGGGACCCGTCCATCCAGCCATTTGTTTTACCAGAGACTCCGTGTACGATACTGGCTGAGTGAGTACCATCGTGCCGTCTGGCACCGCGCTGCCCTCCCGCGACCCTGCACCTTACCAAACCCCGCCATCCACCTTCTAGTCGCTATCACTGGGCCCCGGGACCACCAAATCCCCTACCCACGGAGGGGAGAGAAACATCTCAGCTGCTCCCTGTCATCGCTCCCGGGATCCCCGTCCAGAGCAGCGGTGGTGTCCCATTATCACCACAAACCGTGGGTGGCGTCACGGACTACATCCCCAAACCAAACCACCCCTTTCACTCACGGGCGAGGAGCGCCGCTCGAGTCCCCGGAACTGGCCCACCGCTCGAGCCACCGAGCAGCAGCAGCAGCGCCGGACCCGAGCGTGATGAGTGCAGTGCCCTCCCCACCCGCGACATTTACATCCTGCTCATCTCCGCCCCTCCGCTCCTATTGGCCGCCTGCCGTGTGACGTTGTAGTGACGCCGCACGACCTGCCCCCTTAATAAGGAGGTGGTTCGCCGGCCACAGCGACGTCGCATGGCAGGTGAGTGCATGTGAAGCTGCTGTAGCGATAATATTCGCTACGGCAGCAATCACAATGATATCGCAGCTGCGACGGGGGCGGGGACTATCGCGCTCAGCATCGCAGCATCGGCTTGCGATGTTGTAGTGTGCAAAGTACCCCTTACTGTGAAAAGCCACGTTTATGGTGATTGAACCGTTCTCGAACGTAACTCGAACTGTTGAACTTTTTGCAAAAAGCTCGAGTTCGAGTTCGATCTCGAGCACCCCCAAAATCACTCGAACATGAAATTGGGGAACCTCGAACATCGCTCAACTCTAGTCTGCACAACACAACTGATGGTCCCAACTAGAGTTGAGCGCGGTTCGTGGTTCGTGGTTCTCCAGTTCTAGGCTCGAGTGATTTTGGGGCCTGTTCTAGATCGAACTAGTACTCGAGCTTTTTGCAAAAGCTCGATAGTTCTAGAAACGTTCGAGAACGGTTCTAGCAGCAAAAAACCAGCTAAATAATAGCTTGGTTTCTGCTGTAATAGTGTAAGTCACTCTGTGAATCACACTATTATGACATTTCAGTGTATAGTGTGCGTGAACAGCGCCTTCAGATCACTGCTGTTTCTATAATGGCGATCGCCATTTTTTTTTTTTTTTCTTGTCTTCCTTCCCTAAGCGCGCGCGTCTTGTGGGGCGGGCCAGCATGTCAGCCAATCCCAGACACACACACAGCTAAGTGGACTTTGAGCCAGAGAAGCAACGGCATGTGTGATAGGATGTCCATGTCACATGTCCCTGCATTATAAAACCGGACATTTTCTTCCAGGACGCCATTATCTGCCTTCTGCGTCTTTGGAGTCAGACATCACTGTCGCAGCTCCGTCCTCCTGAGTCCTATCGCCGATACAGCTGTATGCGCTGCATACACAGCGTTAGACAGCTTAGGGAGAGAACTTTATAGCAGTCCTTTTAAGGGCTCAAACCGGCAGGGTCAGAGTTAAGGTGACAGGTCCTGAAAACAGCAACAGCGTCTGTGTAGCCAAGGTCAGGGATTTCCTCCCTGCATTTCCCCATTAGGAGGGATAGAAAGGCAGGCTTCCATTCCTCTACCCAGAGCCCCAAAATCCTGGCACTGTACCCTCTTGTCCTCTGCACACTCCAACTCATTATAACTAAGCCATTATACTAGCAAACACTCAGTGTACCTAGTGGCATCCTAAACGTGGCTATTGGACTTTGCTATAGTCCCACTAGTGCAAAGACATTTGCAGAGCGCGTCTGCCTGCGTTGCACACTCCAACTCATTATAACTAAGCCATTATACTAGCAAACACTCAGTGTACCTAGTGGCATCCTATCTGTGGCTATTGGACTTTGCTATAGTCCCACTAGTGCAAAGACATTTGCAGAGCGCATCTGCCTGCGTTGCACACTCCAACTCATTATAACTAAGCCATTATATTAGCAAACACTCAGTGTACCTAGTGGCATCCTATACGTGGCTATTGGACTTTGCTATAGTCCCACTAGTGCAAAGACATTTGCAGAGCGCATCTGCCTGCGTTGCACACTCCAACTCATTATAACTAAGCCATTATACTAGCAAACACTCAGTGTACCTAGTGGCATCCTATACGTGGCTATTGGACTTTGCTATAGTCACACTAGTGCAAAGACATTTGCAGAGCGCATCTGCCTGCGTTGCACACTCCAACTCATAACTAAGCCATTATACTAGCAAACACTCAGTGTACCTAGTGGCATCCTATACGTGGCTATTGGACTTTGCTATAGTCCCACTAGTGCAAAGACATTTGCAGAGCGCATCTGCCTGCGTTGCACACTCCAACTCATTATAACTAAGCCATTATACTAGCAAACACTCAGTGTACCTAGTGGCATCCTATCTGTGGCTATTGGACTTTGCTATAGTCCCACTAGTGCAAAGACATTTGCAGAGCGCATCTGCCTGCGTTGCACACTCCAACTCATTATAACTAAGCCATTATACTAGCAAACACTCAGTGTACCTAGTGGCATCCTATACGTGGCTATTGGACTTTGCTATAGTCCCACTAGTGCAAAGACATTTGCAGAGCGCATCTGCCTGCGTTGCACACTCCAACTCATTATAACTAAGCCATTATACTAGCAAACACTCAGTGTACCTAGTGGCATCCTATACGTGGCTATTGGACTTTGCTATAGTCCCACTAGTGCAAAGACATTTGCAGAGCGCATCTGCCTGCGTTGCACACTCCAACTCATTATAACTAAGCCATTATACTGGCAAACACTCAGTGTACCTAGTGGCATCCTATACGTGGCTATTGGACTTTGCTATAGTCACACTAGTGCAAAGACATTTGCAGAGCGCATCTGCCTGCGTTGCACACTCCAACTCATTATAACTAAGCCATTATACTAGCAAACACTCAGTGTACCTAGTGGCATCCTATCTGTGGCTATTGGACTTTGCTATAGTCCCACTAGTGCAAAGACATTTGCAGAGCGCATCTGCCTGCGTTGCACACTCCAACTCATTATAACTAAGCCATTATACTAGCAAACACTCAGTGTACCTAGTGGCATCCTATACGTGGCTATTGGACTTTGCTATAGTCCCACTAGTGCAAAGACATTTGCAGAGCGCATCTGCCTGCGTTGCACACTCCAACTCATTATAACTAAGCCATTATACTAGCAAACACTCAGTGTACCTAGTGGCATCCTATACGTGGCTATTGGACTTTGCTATAGTCCCACTAGTGCAAAGACATTTGCAGAGCGCATCTGCCTGCGTTGCACACTCCAACTCATTATAACTAAGCCATTATACTAGCAAACACTCAGTGTACCTAGTGGCATCCTATCTGTGGCTATTGGACTTTGCTATAGTCCCACTAGTGCAAAGACATTTGCAGAGCGCATCTGCCTGCGTTGCACACTCCAACTCATTATAACTAAGCCATTATACTAGCAAACACTCAGTGTACCTAGTGGCATCCTATACGTGGCTATTGGACTTTGCTATAGTCCCACTAGTGCAAAGACATTTGCAGAGTGCATCTGCCTGCGTTGCACACTCCAACTCATTATAACTAAGCCATTATACTAGCAAACACTCAGTGTACCTAGTGGCATCCTATACGTGGCTATTGGACTTTGCTATAGTCCCACTAGTGCAAAGACATTTGCAGAGCGCATCTGCCTGCGTTGCACACTCCAACTCATTATAACTAAGCCATTATACTAGCAAACACTCAGTGTACCTAGTGGCATCCTATACGTGGCTATTGGACTTTGCTATAGTCACACTAGTGCAAAGACATTTGCAGAGCGCATCTGCCTGCGTTGCACACTCCAACTCATTATAACTAAGCCATTATACTAGCAAACACTCAGTGTACCTAGTGGCATCCTATCTGTGGCTATTGGACTTTGCTATAGTCCCACTAGTGCAAAGACATTTGCAGAGCGCATCTGCCTGCGTTGCACACTCCAACTCATTATAACTAAGCCATTATACTAGCAAACACTCAGTGTACCTAGTGGCATCCAATACGTGGCTATTGGACTTTGCTATAGTCCCACTAGTGCAAAGACATTTGCAGAGCGCATCTGCCTGCGTTGCACACTCCAACTCATTATAACTAAGCCATTATACTAGCAAACACTCAGTGTACCTAGTGGCATCCTATATGTTGCTATTGGACTTTGCTATAGTCCCACTAGTGCAAAGACATTTGCAGAGCGCATCTGCCTGTGTTGCACACTCCAACTCATTATAACTAAGCCATTATACTAGCAAACACTCAGTGTACCTAGTGGCATCCTATCTGTGGCTATTGGACTTTGCTATAGTCCCACTAGTGCAAAGACATTTGCAGAGCGCATCTGCCTGCGTTGCACACTCCAACTCATTATAACTAAGCCATTATACTAGCAAACACTCAGTGTACCTAGTGGCATCCTATACGTGGCTATTGGACTTTGCTATAGTCCCACTAGTGCAAAGACATTTGCAGAGCGCATCTGCCTGCCTTGCACACTCCAACTCATTATAACTAAGCCATTATACTAGCAAACACTCAGTGTACCTAGTGGCATCCTATACGTGGCTATTGGACTTTGCTATAGTCCCACTAGTGCAAAGACATTTGCAGAGCGCATCTGCCTGCGTTGCACACTCCAACTCATTATAACTAAGCCATTATACTAGCAAACACTCAGTGTACCTAGTGGCATCCTATACGTGGCTATTGGACTTTGCTATAGTCACACTAGTGCAAAGACATTTGCAGAGCGCATCTGCCTGCGTTGCACACTCCAACTCATTATAACTAAGCCATTATACTAGCAAACACTCAGTGTACCTAGTGGCATCCTATACGTGGCTATTGGACTTTGCTATAGTCCCACTAGTGCAAAGACATTTGCAGAGCGCATCTGCCTGCGTTGCACACTCCAACTCATTATAACTAAGCCATTATACTAGCAAACACTCAGTGTACGTAGTGGCATCCTATACGTGGCTATTGGACTTTGCTATAGTCCCACTAGTGCAAAGACATTTGCAGAGCGCATCTGCCTGCGTTGCACACTCCAACTCATTATAACTAAGCCATTATACTAGCAAACACTCAGTGTACCTAGTGGCATCCTATACGTGGCTATTGGACTTTGCTATAGTCCCACTAGTGCAAAGACATTTGCAGAGCGCATCTGCCTGCGTTGCACACTCCAACTCATTATAACTAAGCCATTATACTAGCAAACACTCAGTGTACCTAGTGGCATCCTATCTGTGGCTATTGGACTTTGCTATAGTCCCACTAGTGCAAAGACATTTGCAGAGCGCATCTGCCTGCGTTGCACACTCCAACTCATTATAACTAAGCCATTATATTAGCAAACACTCAGTGTACCTAGTGGCATCCTATCTGTGGCTATTGGACTTTGCTATAGTCCCACTAGTGCAAAGACATTTGCAGAGCGCATCTGCCTGCGTTGCACACTCCAACTCATTATAACTAAGCCATTATACTAGCAAACACTCAGTGTACCTAGTGGCATCCTATACGTGGCTATTGGACTTTGCTATAGTCCCACTAGTGCAAAGACATTTGCAGAGCGCATCTGCCTGCGTTGCACACTCCAACTCATTATAACTAAGCTATTATACTAGCAAACACTCAGTGTACCTAGTGGCATCCTATACGTGGCTATTGGACTTTGCTATAGTCCCACTAGTGCAAAGACATTTGCAGAGCGCATCTGCCTGCGTTGCACACTCCAACTCATTATAACTAAGCCATTAGACTAGCAATTTTTGCTGCCAGTTTAAGGCCTGTAGTTGCATTGTCAGGGATATTTATTCTTTATTATTCTGCTGTTAATAAAGCTAGACCACCACTGCAATCTACACCACCTCTCAATTTTTACTACCACATTTTCAGTCCACAATCTTGTCGCAATCAACATGAGTGGCAAAATGACAGATGCTGGTTGAAAGGGGAAGAGGCGTGGTGGAAAAGGCAAAAAAGGTTTTGTCCGTGGGGAAGGTGACAAAGCTCCATTATCATCTGCTGAAGATAGACCCTCTACCAGCAAAAGTAAGATGTCTACTACTTACCATGGACAATCCAATGATCTCCCTTTTTTACGGACACGAACAACAGGAAGAAAGGTAGATGATGGGCAAAAAAGGAAAATGCTTGAATGGATCTCAAGTGGTCCAACAAGTGCCCTCTCAGCCACTTCAAGTACGCATCCAAAAAACACCAGTCCTCTGAGTTGTCATCCCAATCACACTTGATTTCTCCCAGCTCTGAAGTCTCCATCAGCCCTGCACAGTATGGTGGAACAGAGATGGCTGAGTCTGCAGAGCTGTTCAGTCACACTATAGCCTGGGAATCAGAGGTCTGCTCCCAAGCTACAGTGAGTACAGAACAGGAAATGGTCTGCAGTGATGCCCAGAACCTTTGTGACTCGGATTCAGGCCGTGAGGAACAAGTTTCTGAGCATAATGTTGACCCTTTGTCACAAACTGTAACACCTGTGGTTATAGACAATGAGGAACATTCTGATGAAGATGAGACGCAGATACCCGATTGGGATGACAACTTAAATATTCGGTCAGGGCAAGAAGAGGCTCGGTCAGAGGGGGAGGGGAGTGCAAACACAACAATTGATGATGAAGTTCTAGATCCCACCTACTGTCAACCCCCAGTCAGGCACTCGAGGAGGTCAACAGAGGCGGTGGAGGAGGATGCAACCGACGACGAAGTTACCTTTCGCCTTCCTGGACAGAGACGGAGCACTGGTAGCACGTCTACAACTGCATCCTCAGCCACCACTCTGCCTCTGAGCATTATTCGGGGTGGATCAACAGGTGGCATGGCCTCTAAGCCTTGCCTAGCCTGGTCCTTTTTTGACATAGAAAAAGATCGCCCAAATTATGTGATATGTAAAATTTGTCATGGTTCTCTTAGTAGAGGTCAAAACCTCAGCAGTTTGACAACTTCTTCCATGAATCGTCACATGAATAAATATCATATGGCCCGGTGGGAAGCTCACCGTGCTGCAATGCGGCCTAGCGGAGCAAACCATCCACCGCCTGCCCCTTCCAGTGCATCCGCGCGCTCGTCATCTTCTAGCTCGTCATCTTCTAGGACTGTTGGGACAGCTGTCACACCTGTTTTTCCACCCACAACTTCCACCACTGTAACTGCAACAGGCAGTTTGCTTGGTAGGTCGTCAGTAGTTTTGGAAGGGGAAACAAGTGAGTGTGTACAGCTCTCTCAGACATCGATAGCACCAACTTTGGATGAAGGCAACATCATGTCTCCGCCTGCACTTTCCTCACAAAGCTGCATTTTTCCAGGGACACCCTACTCAACACCGTCTACACACAGCAGCCAGATCTCTGTCTCTCAGATGTGGTCAAATAAAAGGCCACTTCCTGCGACCCATGACAAAGCGAAGAGGTTGACTCTATCCCTCTGTAAGCTGTTGGCTACCGAAATGCTGCCTTTCCGCCTAGTGGACACACAGGATTTTAGAGACCTTATGTCTGTCGCTGTGCCCCAGTACCAGATGCCTAGTCGCCACTACTTCTCTAAGAAAGGTGTGCCCGCGCTACACCAGCATGTCGCACACAACATCACCGCTTCCTTGAGAAACTCTGTGTGTGAACGGGTGCATTTCACCACCGATACTTGGACCAGTAAGCATGGACAGGGACGTTACATGTCGCTGACTGGGCACTGGGTAACTATGGTGATAGATGGTGAAGGGTCTGCTGCACAAGTCTTGCCGTCCCCACGACTTGTGTGTCAATCCTCTGTCTGTCCAAGTTCCGCCACTGCTTCTGCATCCTCCACCTCATCTGGGTCCTCCACCTCCGCCCCAAGCCTGCCTGGTCAGGCCACCAGCGTTCTCACTGCGCAGAAGGAATCACGCACGCCTCATTACTATGCTGGCAGCAGAGCGCAACGGCATCAGGCGGTCTTTAGCTTGACATGTCTTGGGAATAAGAGTCACACAGCTGAGGAGTTGTGGTCAGCTCTGCGGTCCGAGTTTAATAAATGGTTGTCTCCACTCAACCTGCAGCCTGGTAAGGCCGTGTGCGACAATGCTGCCAACCTGGGTGCGGCCCTTCGCCTGGGCAAGGTGACACACGTACCTTGTATGGCTCACGTGTTGAACCTTGTCGTCCAGCAATTTTTAACACACTATCCCGGCCTAGATGGCCTTCTGAACAGGGCACGAAAACTGTCTGCTCACTTCCGCCGTTCAAGCGCCGCAGCAGAGCGACTTGCATCGCTCCAGAAGTCTTTCGGCCTGCCGGTTCATCGCCTGAAATGCGATGTGGCGACACGCTGGAATTCAACTCTCCACATGTTACAGCGACTGTGGCAGCACCGCAGAGCCCTGGTGCAATACGTCATGACGTATAGCCTGGGCCAACGAGATGCAGAGGTGGGGCAGATCACCCTGATGGAGTGGTCTCAGATCAAGGACCTATGCACCCTTCTGCACAGTTTTGACATGGCGACGAATATGTTTAGCGCTGACAATGCCATTATCAGCATGACGATTCCAGTCATTTACATGCTGGAGCACACGCTAAACACTATTCGGAGTCAGGGGGTGGGACAACATGAAGGGGAGGAACTACAGGAGGATTCATATGCGCAAGGGACAACAACATCACCAAGGTCCAGACGTTCATCATCACCAACGCAGCAGGCATGGGACCATGGGGGACAGTGATCGACAAGGGCGCATAGTAGCAGGCGAAATGTTGAGCAAGGTGCAGGAGAACATGAAGAAATGGAGGACGAACTGTCCATGGACATGGAAGACTCAGCGGATGAGGGAGACCTTGGTCAAATTTCAGTTGAAAGAGGTTGGGGGGAGATGTCAGAGGAAGAAAGAACGGTTAGCACCTCTATGCCACAAACACAGCGTGGACTTCGTCCGCATGGCTGCGCAAGACACATGAGTGCCTTTTTGTTGCACTACCTCCAACATGACAGTCGTATTGTCAAAATTAGAAGTGATGATGACTACTGGATTGCCACACTATTAGATCCCCGGTACAAGTCCAAATTTTGTGACATAATTCCAGCCATAGAAAGGGACGCACGTATGCAGGAGTATCAGCAGAAGCTGTTACTCGATCTTAGCTCGGCTTTTCCACCAAACAACCGTGCAGGTGCAGGGAGGGAATCTCCCAGTTGTAACTTGACAAACATGGGACGGTCTCGTCATCTTCAACAGTCTACCCGTACCAGTAGGACCGTATCTGGTGCTGGTAACAGCAATTTTATGGAATCTTTTCATAATTTTTTTAGACCCTCTTTTGCAAGGCCACCAGAGACAACAAGTCTGACACATAGTCAACGGCTGGAGAGGATGATACAGGAGTATCTCCAAATGAACATCGATGCCATGACTGTGCAACTGGAGCCTTGCTCCTTTTGGGCTTCAAACCTAGAAAAATGGCCAGAGCTCGCAACTTACGCCTTGGAGATTTTATCGTGTCCAGCTGCCAGCGTTGTCTCTGAACGTGTCTTCAGTGCTGCTGGGTGTGTGCTGACAGATAAGCGCACGCGTCTGTCCAGTGACAATGTGGACAGACTGACGTTCATCAAAATGAACAAGTCATGGATCCAGAAGGAATTTACAACCCCTGTGTCATCCTGGGGAGAGTAAATGCTTGTGGATTTGGAATGTGCTTGATGCAAATCTAGCTGTGAAGTGTACAACTAGGGCACAAGTGCTGCCACTGAATGGGTGGGTGTGTGTGGGGCACAATTTTTGGAAAAAAAGGGAGACTCCGCTTGGAGTAACCCTTGCTTACATTGTTTCTAAAAGAAGCCAAGAAGAACAAGTCATGGTTCAGCAAAGACTTTATCTACCTACCCCGGTGTCTGCTGGGGACGGTTAATTATGGCGTATTTTTGAATGTGCTTGATGCAAATCAAAACATCCTGTTTGCAACTAGGGCCCAAGTGCTGCCATTGATGGGGTGGGTGTCTGTGTGGCCCAATTTTTGGAAAAAAGGGAGACTCCGCTTGGAGTAACCCTTGCTTGCTGTGTTTTTAAAAGAAGCCAAGATGAACAGAGCTGGGATCAGGAAAGACTTTGCTACCTACCCCGGTGTCATCCTGGGGACGGATAAGAACGGCGTATTTTTGAATGTGCTTGATGCAAATCTAGCTGTGAAGTGTACAACTGGGGCACAACTGCTGCCACTGAAGGGGTGGGTGTGTGTGGGGCCCAATTTTTGGAAAAAAAGGAGACTCCGCTTGGAGTAACCCTTGCTTACATTGTTTTTAAAAGAAGCCAAGATGAACAGAGCTGGGATCAGGAAAGACTTTGCTACCTACCCCGGTGTCATCCTGGGGACGGTTAATTATGGCGTATTTTTGAATGTGCTTGATGCAAATCAAAACATCCTGTTTGCAACTAGGGCCCAAGTGCTGCCACTGATGGGGTGGGTGTCTGTGTGGCCCAATTTTTGGAAAAAAGGGAGACTCCGCTTGGAGTAACCCTTGCTTGCTGTGTTTTTAAAAGAAGCCAAGATGAACAGAGCTGGGATCAGGAAAGACTTTGCTACCTACCCCGGTGTCATCCTGGGGACGGATAAGAATGGCGTATTTTTGAATGTGCTTGATGCAAATGTAGCTGTGAAGTGTACAACTGGGGCACAACTGCTGCCACTGAAGGGGTGGGTGTGTGTGGGGCCCAATTTTTGGAAAAAAAGGAGACTCCGCTTGGAGTAACCCTTGCTTACATTGTTTTTAAAAGAAGCCAAGATGAACAAGTCATGGTTCAGCAAAGACTTTATCTACCTACCCCGGTGTCATGCTGGGGACGGTTAATTATGGCGTATTTTTGAATGTGCTTGATGCAAATCAAAACATCCTGTTTGCAACTAGGGCCCAAGTGCTGCCACTGATGGGGTGGGTGTCTGTGTGGCCCAATTTTTGGAAAAAAGGGAGACTCCGCTTGGAGTAACCCTTGCTTGCTGTGTTTTTAAAAGAAGCCAAGATGAACAGAGCTGGGATCAGGAAAGACTTTGCTACCTACCCCGGTATCATCCTGGGGACGGATAAGAATGGCGTATTTTTGAATGTGCTTGATGCAAATGTAGCTGTGAAGTGTACAACTGGGGCACAACTGCTGCCACTGAAGGGGTGGGTGTGTGTGGGGCCCAATTTTTGGAAAAAAAGGAGACTCCGCTTGGAGTAACCCTTGCTTACATTGTTTTTAAAAGAAGCCAAGATGAACAGAGCTGGGATCAGGAAAGACTTTGCTACCTACCCCGGTGTCATCCTGTGGACGGTTAATTATGGCGTATTTTTGAATGTGCTTGATGCAAATCAAAACATCCTGTTTGCAACTAGGGCCCAAGTGCTGCCACTGATGGGGTGGGTGTCTGTGTGGCCCAATTTTTGGAAAAAAGGGAGACTCCGCTTGGAGTCACCTTGCGGTGTTTTACATGACTTTAGAAGGGCGTGCCATGCCTATATCTGTGTGTCCTCCTCTTTTTCCTTGTCCAGCTGTTTTGTTTTCGCATGAGTATATGTCCTTGTCACTTTCCCATGTGTTTGAGTTGTTTGTCACCTTTTGGACACCTTTGAGGGTGTTTTCTAGGTGTTTTTCTGTGTTTGTGATTGCCTGCCATTGTTTCCTATTGGCTCGAGTTCGGTTCGTCGAACGTTCGACGAGCCGAACTCGAATGGGACCTCCGTTCGGCGAACCGACCTCGAGCCGAACCGGGACCGGTTCGCTCATCTCTAGTCCCAACCCTATTTATAAGGCAAGAAATCCCACTTATTTAACCTGCCAGGGCACACCTGTGAAGTGAAAACCATTTCCGTTGACTACCTCTTGAAGCCTAACAAGAGAATGCCAAGAGTGTGCAAAGCAGTAATCAAAGCAAAAGGTGGCTACTTTGAAGAACCTAGAATATAAGACATATTTTCAATTGTTTCAGATTTTTTTGTTAAGTATTTCATTCCACATGTGTTAATTCATAGTTTTGATGCCTTCAATATGAATCTACAATTTTCAGAGTCATGAAAATAAAGAAAACTCTTTGAATGAGAAGGTATGTCCAAACGTTTTGTCTGTATTGTATGTGAGAAGGATATGGCATTGGAATTGTATGCATTTTTTGACCCTGTAGTATGAAGAGGAGACAGGACTATCACATGCACAAACTTGAGCAACAGCATCGGCCACAGCCTCAACAACCCCTTGATGAATAGAAGGGCAGATAGGGCAGCAGTTCAAAAGTGCCATTGGCTATTTCGCCTCAAGCTGCACTGATTCCAAAAAGAGCCAGGCACAGGAGAGGCCTCCCCACCACCAGTACCTGGCGTGAGGTAGATACTGGTGTTCTTACAGTTAAACCCTTAGATCTCGCTCTCAAACTCTCACAACGTGATCTAAAGTGCTTTGTTGGGCATTGTGCTTTTCCCTGCCACCAATCATTGGGTGCCAATGGGTTGGCAAGGCAGTGTGGGGTCAGATGATGACCCCTGTTGCTGCCATGACGTGTTCCTGTGAATAACGACAGAGGGTTGGCACTTACAGTGATACATCATTGCTCTGATCAGGAGAAGCAATCGGAATGTGTGCGGCCACACGCCCTAAGAGGACTTGTAAAATGAATAAAAAATGTAAAAAAAAGTTTTAAAAAATATAAAGAAAAACAAACCACTAAATTTTCAAATGAGCCCCTTTTTGCCCCATTTAAAATAAAACAATAACAATGAAAATAAAAATACACATATTTGGTATTGCCGTGTTCAGAATTGCCCGATCTATCAAAATGTAAAATAATTTAATTTGATCTATACACGGTGTAGCAAGAAAAAAATTCCAAATGACAAAATTACGTTTTTTGGTTGCCTCAACATTGTATTAAAATAACAATAACATTAACAATAACAGACGATCAAAACATTGTATCTATGCAGTAATGGTATAATTAAAAGCATCAGCTCAATACGCAAAAACTATGTCATCACTGAGCCCCAGATCCTGTAAAATGAGAACCTCGGAAAATGGCGACAAAAGCGTATCTCAAGGATGGAACGGGAAGGAAAGCTCGTGGAGTTTTGAAAGGTGGAAATTGAGTAATTAATTATTACAATGTAGGCTTGTAATGACTGGTTTATCACCACCTCTTATTTATAGAGCTGTTTTTTTACTAACTAATATATCCATGGTTAAGATATATTTTATTTCGAAATGCGTCGGATGTTGAACCCTTTGGGGTCTGTCAGTGCAAGCAACTATGCGGCTACAATATGTTTTAACTATTTTAATAAAGAATGTGTTTTTAGCATATCCTTGCCTTGGATTTCTGCTAAATCCTTTATTGTGTGTTGCAGGAATTTGGTGAATAAATTGCATTACCAAATCTGCATATCTTTCCAAAAAAACACACAAAAACAGTTTTGACTCAGTTTCGTTGCGGATTTCTGACACAAGGTGCAAATTTGGTGCATAAATCTGGTGCAGACATATCAACACAAAATTTGCATCTCCTAGTAAAAAAGGTTGAAAAGTGTCCTAAGACAAAGGTAAGCGCTTGACCCAAAAGCTTACTTAAAATCCTGCAGCTGGTTTGTAGGCAAAAATACCCCAAAAATTGCCTGGATACAATCAAGAGAATAAAAATTGAGATTTTTCCAAAATTGGAAAATTTCACAAACCAGCGCTGAATGGTAAGATTAATTGATATTTTAATACTAACAGCAAAATTAAATTAGTTTCTACAAGAGACAAAACACAAAGGACAAGATAATAAATGTACAAACACTAAGGAACATAATAAAAATATATACTCTCGTGGAGCCCCGGCCGGTGGCAGTCACGATTATTAATAAATATTAATGAGGATGGTTGTCCGACTAAAGGAATTATCTTCCTCAGGAATAAACAGTAATTGCACAAATTACAAAAGGTTTTTCCAAGGGGGTACCACGTTCGTGCCAGTCCGTATATATGGGCAATGTTCCTTCTGGCGGGTACTTGTACCCAGATGAATACTTTAATGCTGGTTAGGTGAAAACTAGCAACCACGCTGCACTTTTTCACGGTCCCTGATTAAGGTTTAAATATGCCGCGCTCCGACCAAGGAGTTTAGCGGACAGAGGGATCAGTGCACCGGGGGCTCGTTGCAGGTCCCCGATGTATGTTACCTGTCACCAGCGCTGACAGTGAGGGCTCCGTGGGATGTGGTCCTTGCGTGGGATGATTCTCTCTCCTGCCTGGAGAGGGAGGATTAATGCTGGATCGCAGTTTGCAATAATCCTTAGATCCAAATTGTAAGATGCCGATTAAAAGTTACTATGGCAGGATTGCACTGTCCTGAGATGTGAACTCCTCCGTGCACCTGCTTGGGCGTTCACTTGCCAGTGAACCGGCAAATTCCGTAGTCGATGAAAACGAGCAGACAGTTACGTCCACTTCACAATAATAGACTGAGCAAAATCCGACGCGCGTTTCGGGGGCGTCACCAGTCCCCCTTCCTCAAGGATCCTTGAGGAAGGGGGACTGGTGACGCCCCCGAAACACGCGTCGGATTTTGCTCAGTCTATTATTGTGAAGTGGACGTAACTGTCTGCTCGTTTTCATCGACTACGGAATTTGCCGGTTCACTGGTAAGTGAACGCCCAAGCAGGTGCACGGAGGAGTTCACATCTCAGGACAGTGCAATCCTGCCATAGTAACTTTTAATCGGCATCTTACAATTTGGATCTAAGGATTATTGCAAACTGCGACCCAGCATTAATCCTCCCTCTCCAGGCAGGAGAGAGAATCATCCCACGCAAGGACCACATCCCACGGAGCCCTCACTGTCAGCGCTGGTGACAGGTAACATACACTGGGGACCTGCAACGAGCCCCCGGTGCACTGATCCCTCTGTCCGCTAAACTCCTTGGTCGGAGCGCGGCATATTTAAACCTTAATCAGGGACCGTGAAAAAGTGCAGCGTGGTTGCTAGTTTTCACCTAACCAGCATTAAAGTATTCATCTGGGTACAAGTACCCGCCAGAAGGAACATTGCCCATATATACGGACTGGCACGAACATGGTACCCCCTCGGAAAAACCTTTTGTAATTTGTGCAATTACTGTTTATTCCTGAGGAAGATAATTCCTTTAGTCGGACAACCATCCTCATTAATATTTATTAATAATCGTGACTGCCACCGGCCGGGGCTCCACGAGAGTATATATTTTTATTATGTTCATTAGTGTTTGTACATTTATTATCTTGTCCTTTGTGTTTTGTCTCTTGTAGAAACTAATTTAATTTTGCTGTTAGTATTAAAATATCAATTAATCTTACCATTCAGCGCTGGTTTGTGAGATTTTCCAATTTTGGAAAAATCTCAATTTTTATTCTCCTAGTAAAAAACGCACTAAAACAGCATCAAAACTGTTTTGTACATTTTTTGCCAAGAGATGCACATTTGGTGCTGAAATTTATGTACCATATTCCTGCATAAAATCTGCATCTCCTGACAAAAAAGATTATTGACCGCATCGAATTTTGATGCATGTTTTTGCCAGGAGTTGCAGATTTAGTGCAGAAATAAGGTGTATACATTTCAGCACCAAATCTGCATCTGTTGGCAAAAACATGCACAAAAACTGCTTTTATGCTGTTTTGATAAGATTTGGTGCCAGAATCTGGTCCAGACATTTCAGCACACAATTTACATCTCCTAGCAGAAAACCACACCGAACTGGCGTCAAAACCATTTTTGTGCGTTTTTTGCAAAGAGATTCAGATTTAGTGCTGAAATTTATACAGAAAAAAGCTACTGGACAGTATTCACTGATTGATAACACAAATAGCAGAGTGAATGTAAATATAATAAACGCCTAAAACGTACCTTTTAATGGTATAACTATAAAAAGGTCGTAGTCAGACCATAGGATAAAACAGACAAACAAAGACAATAATAAATCACAAATGACAAGGGGTAGTATCAAACCATGATCACCCCTAAGGTGACACTATATGTCAGTCACCTTAACATGAATAAAGGCCCTGGATAATCGTGGACAGGGCCAACCTGCTGTCATCTCAGGCACAGGCCTATTGCAAGTAAAAAAAGTGGGAACGGTCTTACCCAGTCTGCCGTAGACCCCCTCCTTGCATGAATAGTACCCCTGCCAGGTGATGTGGCTAGTTCAGGTCAGAATACCTGGTCCTTTTTCTTATGACCCAGGATCCCCATAGGCCGTATCACCAGGAATAGCATAGAGCGTACCGTCTCCCAATGCGTTTCATGGAATCATCAGGGGAGATGTATAATTAAAGGGGTGGTTCACCCTTTTTTTTATTTTCTGTAGGAGTTCTACTTACCTTTCTAGGTGTTTTCTCCATTGTCTTCTGTTTCCAGTTCTGGCACTGAGCGGCGCTATCCTGCACGCTCAGTGCCGGTCACATGACCCCCAGGAGCTGTGGCCGCCAGCATCCTCTGACGTCCCGGCATTTCCAGGCTCTCAAACAAGACGGGTACGTCAGAGGAGGCTGGCACCACTCAGATTGAGTGACAGGGCTGTGGGCGGTGACTACCGCACATCACAGCCCAGTATCGAGGGGAGGATCCGGAGGACGTCAGTGTGGAGCCGGCGTCCTGCAGATGGTGAGGCACGGGGCGCCAGTGTGCAGTACAGGGGGGTGTTCTGCAGCTGAATCCCCCCTGCATGTAAATATCTGATCACACTCCCCAACCGCCCGCTC
Organism: Anomaloglossus baeobatrachus; assembly: GCF_048569485.1. NCBI lineage: Eukaryota > Metazoa > Chordata > Amphibia > Anura > Aromobatidae > Anomaloglossus > Anomaloglossus baeobatrachus. The sequence goes on along the minus strand of NC_134355.1, from coordinate 281,237,497 downwards.
TGCTGCGATGTCAGGAGAGCGGCCGGTGTCGGGCAGTGTGATCATCTGCTCCTCCCAGCAGCAAGACACTGACAGGCATGTCACCGCTGTGCTCTGCCATCTGTCCTGCTGCATGGGACCAACTGTCTGCACTCTGTCACCTGCACCACAAGTCACAGAGTGGAGACAGTTGGTGACAGAGCACCTCTGCCCCCCCTTCTTTCCCCACTCTCTTCTCTCCCCTCACTCTTCTCTGCCCCCCTCTTATCCCTCTCTCCTCTCCCCTCTCTTCCCTCGCTCTCTAACTCCCCCCTCGCTCTCTCCCCCCCTCGCTCTCTCCCCCCTCGCTCTCTCCCCCCTCGCTCTCTCCCCCCTTGCTCTCTCCCCCCCTCGCTCTCTCCCCCCCTCACTCTCTTCCCCCCTCGCTCTCTTCCCCCCCCCTTGCTCTCTTCCCCCCCTCGCTCTCTTCCCCCCTCGCTCTTCCCCCCCTCGCTCTTCCCCCCGCGCTCTCTTCCCCCCCCTCACTCTCTTCCCCCCCTCGCTCTCTCCCCCCCTCGCTCTCTTCCCTCTCCTCGCTCTCTCACCCCCCCCACTCTCTTCCCCCCCTCGCTCTCTTCCCCCCCTCGCTCTCTCCCCCCCCTCACTCTCTTCCCCCCTCGCTCTCTTCCCCCCCTCGCTCTCTTCCCCCCCTCGCTCTCTTCCCCCCCTCGCTCTCTTTCCCCCCGCGCTCTCTTTTCCTCCCCCCGCGCTCTTTTCCTCCCCCCCATGCTCTCTTTTCCTCCCCCCCTCGCTCTCTTTCCCCCCCCTCACTCTCTTTACCTCCCCCCCTCGCTCTCTCTCTTTTCCCTCGCTCTCTCCTGGCATGGTCAGTACAGAAATCTCTCCATCGTGGAGGGGTGAGAGGGAGTAATAAACATGGAGTCCATATTGTGTCTGTGTATTTATTTCTAATAAAGTTTTTTTCTCTGTGTGGTCTTTTTTTTTTTTTAAACCCTTTATTGGAGATTCTTAATGGCCAGGTCAAACTTGGCCTGACATTAAGAATCTCGGGCTTTTTACCAGCTGGTAAAACATAGCTGGTATTAACCCCTTATTACCCAGCGTTCCACCTGCCACCAGGGCCACTGGAAGAGTTGGATACAGCGCCAGAAGATGGCGCTTCTATGAAAGCGCCATTTTCTGGGGCGGCTGTGGACTGCAATTCTCAGCGGGGGGCCCAGAAAGTTTGGGCACCCTTCACTGCGGATTCCAATCCCCAGCTGCATAGTTGTACCTGGCTAGACTCAAAAATTCGGCGAAGCCCATGTCATTTTTTTTTTTTAATTATTTCATGAAATTCATGAAATAAAAAAAAAAAAAAAAGGCCTTCTTTATATTTTGGGTTTCCAGCCGGGTACAAATAGGCAGCTGGGGGTTGGGGGCAGCCCGTAGCTGCCTGCTGTACCTGGCTAGCATACAAAAATATGGCGAAGCCCACTTCATTTTTTTAAAAAAGTTTTCAGGCAAAAACCTTTATATAAAAAAAATGCTTCCGTGGATTTCTATTGTCAGTGAAAGTAACACCAAGCAGCTGGGGTTAGCAGCCAGTAGCTGCTTGGGTTACCCTTAACAATAGAAAATGCAGCGGGAGCCCACAAACAATGTGATTTTTTTTTTAATTTTTAATGAATTTTTTAAAAAAAAAAATCGACATGGGCTTCGCCCATCGAGCACCAGTGCATTTTACTGCTCAATTCATCCCAAGTAATCAGATGACTGCAGTGTCTGCCAATTACTTGTTCTGTGTCCCCCTGCATCCATTGCAGAGTGTACAGGCTGTGAGGTCAGCGGAGTTCACTCCAGCACTGGAGTCAGCTGATCTGAACTCAGCTGAACTCCAGCCTGCACACGCTGCGATGGATGCAGGGGGACATAGAACAAGTAAGGTCTAAGCCACACGTGGAGAAAACAGTGCGAGTGTAGTGCGATCAAACATCGCATTCCACTCGGACCAATATTAGCCTGTGTGTCAGGCACACATGAGCGATTATTTTCTCAGCCCTAATTGGACCGAGAAAACAATCGCAGCATGCTACAACTGTAATGCAAGACTCTCTCTTTTACCCATTCAAGTGTATGTGGTGAGAGAAAAATCGCACTGCACTTGTGGTACATCGGTGGACTACGGAGGAGAGAGGGAGAGAAATCCCTCCCACCCCTCCTCAGTGCTGGCCCACCCCTCGAGTGCCGGTCCGCCCCCGCAGCCGAGGTCTGCTCGCACAGTCGGACCTCAGTCGCAGGGACACACGCATGACACTCAGCTCTGCTGTACTGAGCGTGAGCCGATTGTAATGCGAGGGGATCGCAGTAATTCCCGTGTGGCCCCAGCCTAATCGGCCAACACTTGAGTCAGCTGATCTGAACTCAGCTGAAGCCCTGTACACACAGCCCGCACACGGTCACATGTGACCGGCAGCAGGCAGCGACTGCTGTTAAGGCTACATTCACATGACCGTTACGTTTTTGCGGGCCACAAAAAACGGTCCTTTTTTTCATGGATGCATCCTAGTGGCATCCGTGTGACATCTGCGTGCCTTCCGTTTTTTTTGCGGACCGCAAAAAACGGAAGCAGCAAGAAAGATAAATAGATGAGTAGATATAGAGACGAACAGATAGATATAGAGACAGAGGGATAGAGGGATAGAGGGATGGATGAATGAATGAATGAATGAATGAATGTATAGATAGATAGATAGATAGATAGATAGATAGATAGATAGATAGATAAGAAATACATATATAATGTCTTACCCCCCTGTATATTCTAAGCTGACACCCTTTTGTGACTTTCATGTGGCACTAAGGGGTGCTTAGCCTTGTATTTAGCCAAAAAATAAATAAATAATAAAAAAAATTACATGTGGTCCCCCTATCTTTTGTAGCCAGCTAGGGTAAAGCAAACGGCTGCAGCCTGCAAACCACAGCTGGCAGCTTCACCTTGGCTGGTAATCCAAAACAGAGGGCACCCCACGCTGTCACCTGGCATCAAGCCCTGAAGTTAGTGATGTTAGGCGTGTATCAGATACCCGACATCACCAACCCAGGCAGTAAAAAAAAAAAAAGACAACAAACACATTTTTATTTGAAAAAACACTCCCCAACACATTCCCTCTTTCACCAATTTATTAGAAAGAAAAACAAATCCAGGTCTGGTGTAATCCATGGGAGTCCCACGATGATCCATACCATAGTCAATGTCCCAGTCAATGAAGAACAGAATGTTCCCTATTTGCTGGGAGAGCCGTGCAGTGACCTGAGCTAACATCAATAGGTCAGCCCAGGTCACTGCAGGGCATGACGAGTGCTGCTATCAGGAGGTTAGCGAGGTATATTACCTGCGATGATCGCTGAACTCCTGACAGCAGCGCTGTCACTGAGTTCAATGACCGCCGCCTTCACAAACCAAGTATCGCGAGCGGCCCGTGACGTCACCACTAGTCACAGTATCAGGTCGACAGCGAGAGGTGATGTGACAAGCGGTGGGCATAGAAGGCAGTGACGACCGCTGACGTCAGGAGGGCAGGACTTCATCACCGTAGGTAATGAAATTACTAACCTCTTGACGGTAGCGCTGGTCATCCCCGCGGCTGCTGACACTGCAGTGCGGGCCGCTGCTGACACTGCTGAGCGGGCAGCCGCGGGGCTGGGGCTGGAGCGTGACACTGACTGCACGGGCACCCGACGGAAGTCACATGGAAGTGCTTCTGTGTTGCTTCTGGGAATTTTGTGGACCCATTGACTTGTATTGAGTCACGGTTCGTTATTACGGAACAGAATTGGACATGTTCCATAATAACGGAGCGGACATACGGCATCCGATGTGGTTTTTTTTGTAGGATCGGATGCACATGGAAGTGCTACTGTGTACCATCCGATCCTACACAAAAGACATTGAAAATATGGTCCTGTCTGTGGGGCCGCAAAAAAACAGGAACTGACCAGGACACACGGAACGGTCATGTGAATGAGCCCACCTGCAGCCATTGCAGCGTGTGCGGGCTGTGAGATCAGGAGTCAGCTGACTCCAGTGCCGGCCGATAAATTCTGTGTCCCGCTGCAGAAGGATCCGGTAAAATAACGGTTGCATGCGCTGCACATTTAATCCACAGGATCCGGTCATATGCGGTTTGCAGATGATACGGACGACACACAGACTAGGCAACAGGGAAAAAAGCAATCTCATCACCCCCTCACTTTTTTTTCCCCAATTGTTTTTTTCACATGTTGCGCAGACTAATAATTATAATTTCTGTAAACACACACACACACACACTCTCACACACACACAAACACTCACAAACACACTCACACTATACACACACACACACTGTATATACGCACACACACACTTTCTTCCCCTGGCTGTGCAGAGCTGCTGTATCTGTGATTTCTACCTGGGCATCAACTGGGAAGAGGCAGGGAGGAGGGTTTGGTCGGAGAGCAGAGTGGGTGTATTAGACACAATGGGTGTGTTAGATAAGCTAGACACCGCCCTAGAGCCACAAAGAGTTCTGGGACTTGTAGGAACTGAACACAGGAAGTCAGAGGAGAGATTAACCCCATCAGAGCTGGAGCCAGCAATGAGCATGTGCTGCTAGTGCACAATAAAAGGTAATTTTGCTGAAAAAACATAATAGATGTGTTGAGGGGCACATATTAGCAAGATTTATCAGAAAAAAAAAATCAGTTTTGGTAACTGGACAACTTCTTTAATGATTATGGTCAAACATGACCCCTTTACAAAGCACACAGTGCAGGTAAAAAACATATACATAGAATGTCAAAGTTCCATTGTCAATATGGTGAAGGCAGTTGCCTGGCACACATACCCTATACTTACTTTCTTAGACCGCAGGTACATCCTGGGCAGAGCGCGCCCGTCCTGCTACAAAATGCAATCTTAAATGTGCCGGTCACCATTTGAGGCGTCTGACGTCACATCTGCCTGACGCGTCATGCCCGCCCCCAGGTCACATGATCGCGACTGAAGCGAAGACGTCAGAAAAGGTTGTGTCTCAGCGTGCGCATCACCGCGCATGCGCAGAATGCTGATATGACATCCACAAGCAGGGAGCTGTAAATAGTGCCATGCCAGGCACAGACCGCGTCATAGTATCGGTCCATTTGATTAAGGAATGGGCCAAGACAAAACTGCCCATACCATGTACAGGGAGTCCAGATAGGATAGACAGATATTACAATGTCCAACAACAGGTATTTCAAGTGTAAACACGTAAGGGCTGTAAAGAGCAGGAGAGTATGCATTCTCAAAAGGGGAGAAATAACCCCCAATCAGGGGGAAGGAAATAACACACCCCCAATAAATCCTTATGGTGTTATCACATGTGTAAGAAAAATAGAACAACAATACATAAGATGGGCCTGGAGAAACAGAGAAATGGAGAAAAAGGGGGTGGGGAGGGGGGGGGTTGTGAGGAAGCTGGGGAGATGATTCTATTGGGATAATAAGGGAACACTAAGGCCCCCCTGGACTAACAAGGACCATCGTAGTTAATGAGATAATTGACGGGGAGGACACCACCACCATGCCCTAAGATATATGGAGGACCCTAATCAGAAAAATGTTGGCCCTACCTGGCTGTGGAGGTCAGCACCCTAGGATAGACGGTGGGTGGTGCCCCCACTCGGACGACGACTATCCCTCCTAGATGTCCCTAACCTAGTCTTCCAGAAAGGGTGAATGTTCCCCGCTAAATCTCTCTCCACCAATATATCAAGAAAAGGTAATTTCCATTTGTTACTCATAGGTAAAAGTGAGGCCTAGGGAATTGTTGTTCAGTATGTTAACTGTCTCTCAGATCTCATTTTCCGTGCCCCTCCACAAAACAAAAATATCGTCTATATAACGACACCATAGACCAATCTTGTCATGAGGAATCGGGGACTCGTCACTAAAAACACACGTCTCCTCCCACCAGCCGAGGAGGAGATTTGCATGCGAGGGGGCCACCGGACTCCCCATCGCGCTCCCCCTCAGCTGGTGGTAAATCTGTCCATCAAACCAGAAGACATTGTTCCTTGACAGGTTCGTTCAGCTCTACCCCTAAACGTGTCTCCAGATAGGTCTCGATTCAGCAATAGTTTTGTATGCCAGTGTTGATTATAGGCCCTGTTATACACGTCGATTTATCGTGCGATATGTTGTCGGGGTCACGGATTCCGTGACGCACATCTGGCATCATTTGCGACGTCGTTGCGTGTGACACCTACGAGTGACTCTGAACGATCCCAAAAAGGATGAAAATCGTGGATCGTTGACACGTCATTCATTTTTAAAAAATTGTTTGATTTTGGGGATGCAGCTGACATATTCCGTTTGACACCCTGCCAACATTCAAACGACCGCCTGGGTCCAACAATATATCGTTGATCGCTGATGCGTCGATTTTGAGATTGTAACATGTGACAGCAAATAAACGACCTATAAGCGATACCCGCAAATCGTAAATACGATTTGGGCATGTCACTTCGCACATGCGATTGCACGATAAATTGACGTGTGTAACGGGGCCTTAACCCCTTAACGACCTTTGAAGTACTTTGTACGTCACGGTGACATGGTGCTAAACGACCCATGACGTACCCAGTACGTCATGGCGAAATCGCGGTCCCGGAGCCCCGGGGAGTCAATTTCTTTGATTAAACGGTAGATTCGGGAAGGAGGGGACCTCTGCCCGACCTCAGGAGGGGTGGTGCCTCCTCCCTGAACCTACAGAGGCTGTGATTGGCTGACAAACGCCGCTCAGCCAATTACAGTCACTGTAATGTTCCAGCCATTGAAAATGGCTGGAACATTTAAATCCAGCCCTGATCAGTGCTGCTGTAGCACTGTCCATTGGCTGGAGCTGGGTGATCGGTGTTTCACCCGCCCCCAGCTCTGATTGGAGAGACCGGTCTTGTGACCGATTTCTCCAATCAATGTGGATCTGGGGCCTGTGACCGTCCCTGGAAGCCGAGGAGAGCGGTGCCCATCGGTAAGTTGCTGCCCCCAACGCCCGCCCCTGTCCCTGATCGCCCTGCCAGCCCCGCCGCTGTCTCCGATCGCCCCGCCCGCCACCGCCAGCCCCACTGCTGTCTCCGATCGCCCCGCCTGCCACCGCTGCTGTCTCCGATCTCCCCGCCCGCCACCGCCAGCCCCGCCGCTGTCTCCGATCGCCCCGCCCGCCACCGCCTCTGTCTCCGATCGCCCCGCCCGCAGCGCCCGCCACCGCCAGCCCCTCCACGGGTCCGATCGCCACCACCTGCCCCGCCGCTGTCTCCGATCGCCCCGCCTGCCACCGCCAGCCCCGCCGCGGCTCCGATCGCCACCGCCAGCCCCGCCGCTGTCTCCAATCACCCCGCCGCTGCTCCCGATCCACCACTGTCCCCGCCGCCACACTCGCCACTGTCCCCGCCGTGCCCCCGATCCACCGCTATCACCGCCGCCACGCTTGCCACTGTCCCCGCCGCTGCTCCCGATCCACCGCTGTCCCCGCCGCCACTGTCCCCGCCGCTGCTCCCGATCCACCGCTGTCCCCGCCGCCACGCTCGCCACTGTCCCCACCGCTGCTCCCGATCCACCGCTGTCCCCGCCGCCACTGTCCCCGCCGCTGCTCCCGATCCACCGCTGTCCCCGCCGCCGCGCTCGCCACTGTCCCCGCCGCTGCTCCCGATCCACTGCTGTCCCCGCCGCCACGCTCACCGCTGCTCCCGATCCACCGCTGTCCCCGCCGCCACGCTCGCCACTGTCCCCGCCGCTGCTCTCGATCCACCGCTGTCCCCGCCGCTGCTCCCGATCCACCGCTGTCCCCACCGCCACGCTCGCCACTGTCCCCGCCGCTGCTCCCGATCCACCTCCGCCACGCTCGCCACTGTTCACGCTCGCCACTGTCCCCGCCGTCGCTCCCGATCCACCGCTGTCCCTGCCGCCACTGTCCCCACCGCCACGCTCGCCACTGTCCCCGCCGCCGCTCCCGATCCACCGCTGTCCCCGCCGTCACGCTCGCCACTGTCCCCGCCGCCGTCGCACCCACCTTTTTCAGCCGCTGCTGCCCCCGAATCGGCCCCCACTGTTCCCGATCGGCGGCCGCCGCCTCCTTCATCGGCTGCCCCTTCTCCATTGCCACTACACCTCCTATCCCTCCATGTGCTGCAAGCCACCCTCCCTCCACATGTGGGGGGAGGGTGGCTTGCAGCACATGTGGGGGGAGGGTAGCTTGCAGCACATGTGGGGGGAGGGTGACTTGCAGCACATGTGGGGGGAGGGTGGCTTGCAGCACATGTGCTGCAAGCCACCCTCCCCCCACATGTGCTGCAAGCCACCCTCCCCCCTCCATGTTCTGGGGGCCACCCTCCCCTCGGGGCCCCCCCTCCTCCATGTGCCATCTCTCTCTCCCATCAGACTCTGCCCCCCTCCCCGATCTGCTGCCTGCTCTCTCCCATCCTCTTCATCTACTGCCCCCTCTCACCCTCCTCAATCTGTTGCCTCCTTCATCTGCTGCCTCTTCTGTCTACTGTGATCCTGCTGCCTAGATCCATCCTGTAAGGTAGGTATCCCCTTCTCACCTCCCTCCCCCCATCCTCCGCCGCTCCTCCATCCGCTGCGCCATTTCCCATCATCCATCCGCTGCACCCTTTCCCATCCTCTGCCGCTCCTCCACCCGCTGCGCCCTTTCCCATCTTCCATCCGCTGCGCCCTTTCTCATCTGCCGCCCCGCCCTCTCGCATCGCATTATCCAGCGCAGTTGCTCGCTTCCAGACTGCAGTGGATGATGCGATGCGAGACTCGTGCATTGCTCTCACGTTTGGCACTGGTCTTAGTGGCAGGCGCTCATATATTTTTTTTTTTTTTATTCATTTTTTTTTTTTTTACTGATGTCTGTATTTTTTATTTCGCCAAACAAATTTTTTTGTATGGGGGGGTCTAGTTTCCAAAATGGGATCACATGTGGGGGAGCTCCATTGTTTAGGCACCTCAGGGGGTCTCCAAATGAATGTCTCACCAGCATGGCGTCTGCTAATAATTCCAATCAATTTTACTGTGAAATGGCGCTCCTTGCCTTCCGAGTCCTGCTGTGTGCCCAAACATTTGATTTCCACCACAAATGAGGTATCTGCGTACTCAGGAGAAAATGCACAATATATTTTATGGTGCATTTTTTCCTGATGCCCTTGTGATAAAAAAGCTACCTGGTTGAAGCAACAGTTTTGTGGTAAAAAAAAATTTTTTTCTTTTCACGGCTCAACGTTATAAACTTCTGTGAAGCCCCCAGGGGTTCAAAGTGCACATCAAACATCTAGAAAAAATATTTGAGGGCTCTAGTTTCCAAAATGGGGTCACTTATGGGGGAGCTCCATTGTTTAGGCACCTCAGGGAGTCTTAAAACCCGACATGGCGTCCGCTAATGAGTGCAGCTAATTTTGCACTCAAAAATTCAAATGGCGCTCCTTGCCTTCCGAGTCCTGCCGTGTGCCCAAACATTTGATTTCCACCACATATGGGGTATCTGCGTACTCAGGAGAAAATGCACAATACATTTTATGGTGCATTTTTTCCTGATACCCTTGTGATAAAAAAGCTACCTAGTTGAAGCAACAGTTTTGTGGTAAAAAAAAAATGTTTTCTTTTCACGGCTCAACATTATAAACTTCTGTGAAGCCCCCAGGGGTTCAAAGTGCACATCAAACATCTAGAAAAATTATTTGAGGGCTCTAGTTTCCAAAATGGGGTCACTTATGGGGGAGCTCCATTGTTTAGGCACCTCAGGGAGTCTTCAAACCCGACATGGTGTCCGCTAATGAGTGCAGCTAATTTTGCACTCAAAAATTCAAATGGCGCTCCTTGCCTTCCGAGTCCTGCCGTGTGCCCAAACATTTGATTTCCACCACATATGAGGTATCTGCGTACTCAGGAGAAAATGCACGATACATTTTATGATTCATTTTTCCTGATACCCTTGTGAAAACACTAATTTGTATGGCTAAAGTAACATTTTTGTGTTAAAAAAGTAAAATTTTCATTTTTTCTTCTACATTGCTTTGGTTGCTGTGATTTTAGAATGGGGTCACTTTTGGGTATTTTCTGTCGCCTAGGTTTCTCAAATCACTCCAAATGTGATGTGGTACTTAAAAAATGTTTTTTTGTAAATTTTGTTGGAAAAATGAGAAATTGCTGTTGAACTTTGAACCCTTCTAACTTCCTAACGAAATTTTTTTTTTTCAAAAATTGCGCTGGTGTAAAGCAGACAAGTGGGAAATGTTATTTAGTAACTATTTTGTGTGACATATCTTTCAGATTTATGGGCATAAAATTTCAAATTTTGAAAATTGCAAAATTTTCAAAATTTTAGCCAAATTTCCGAAATGTTCACAAATAAACGCAAAACATATTGGCCTAAATTTACCACTGACATGAAGTACAATATGTCACGAAAAAACAATGTCAGAATCGCCAGGATCCGTTGAAGTGTTCCAGAGTTATAACCTGTCAAAGTGACACTGGTCAAAATTGCAAAAAAATGGCCTGGTCTTTAAGGTGAAAACAGGCTGGGGGCTGAAGGGGTTAAGAGTGCGCTGGTCTAAGATGTCCTTGATGTCATGAAGTACATTTCTGGCATAATATACCTCATACCTGGCTAAGCTCTACAGCCTTTCTTAAAAGCTTACAAAGCAGCCTGGGCCTGGAGTAAAATTTGTAACAATGTTTTCTGCATATTTTTTGTACAGAATGTAGTCTAAAAATGTACACAAAGCTATATTGCAGTGATAGTGAATTGGGTTTTACAAAAACCTTATATATGTGTGAAGCAAAAGAAATATACAGTGGTTTATAGAAATGAAAAAGATAACTGTGGTGCCTCTTTTCCTTCTTTTACTAGTGTGTAAACACATCTCAGAAACAGAAAATCCTCTTTCACAAAGTAAAACATTTGATGATTTACCTGACAAAAGGCAGTGACCGGGCTAGAAATGCATTGTTTACTGTCGACCTTTGATCACTGGGGAAAGAAGTAATAGAAACACGACTATTCTCCGATTCTTGGCCTCAGGTTCTATACGGTAGCCTTCACTTTTCATTTCTTATGTTATGTTGAACATAATGAAGGTGAAACTTGTCAATTTTTATTTCAGTTAATTATCTTTATTTTCCTTAGGAAAAAGCCTATACCCTCCTGATTTCATTTCACAAAACAGGAATCCACAAAACACACATTATTCCTAATGTACTGTATTAGGCTATTATTATCAAATGAGTGGGGTCAGACTGAAGGGGTCCCAGCACATCAGTGAGTACTCAATCATCATCTAATATTTGTGGCCTATCCTGCTCATGGGTCATAAACATCAAAGTCCTGTAATACCCAAGCCCTCCCGTGACCCATTTTACAATAACTTATACATGTCCTTATTTCTTTCTCCTTTATACATAGGAAAACATCAAATGGATACATAATAATAGCATAAAACAATGGAAAGACCCAGCCACGACCCATTTTTAATGCTTTGACAGAGGAAAAGAGGTTGCCACTCAGGATTTTACGGTACATGGCTCCATTCATTGTCCCATTGATGCGGTGATGTAGTCCTGTGCTCTTATCAGAGAAACACCCTTAAAACACAATGTTTCCACTGCCATTCTTGACAGTGGGAACAGTGTTCTTTGGGTCATAGGCAGCATTTCTCTTCTTCCAAACACGGCAAGTTGAGTTAAGGCCAAAGAGCTCAATTTTTGTCTCATCTGACCACAACACCTTCTCCAAATCACTCTCAGAATCATCCAGGTGTTCATTGGCAAACTGTATATGGGCCTGCACATGTGCCTTTTTGAGCAGTGGGACTTTGCAGGTACTGCAGAATTTTAAGCCATTATGGCGTAATGTGTTACGAATAGTTTTCCTGGTGACAGTGGTCCAGCTGCCTTGAGATCATTAACATAGTTACATAGTTACATAGGTTGAAAAAAGACCTAGGTCCATCTAGTTCAACCTTCCTCCACCAATTATACATTTTGTCACTAAGTAACTTATAACCAAGAATGTTATGTGTACTGAGGTAATCATCCAGCCCTTTTTTAAAAGCTGTTATAGTATCTGCCAATACTACCTCTTGTGGTAGTGTATTCCACAGTCTGGCTGCTGTAACTGTAAAGAACCCTTTCCTATTTAGCTGCAGGACTCGCTTTTCTTCCACTCACAGTGAATGCCCCCTGGTCCTTAGTATTGTCTTTCGAAGGAATAAGTCACGTGCCAGTCCTTTATATTGACCACACATGTATTTATACATATAAATGAGATCTCCTCTGAGGCGCCTTTTTTCTAAGCTAAACAAATCTAACTTTTTCAACCTGTCATCATATGTGAGGCCTTCCATTCCTTGTAGTAGTCTAGTTACCCACCTTTGAACTGACTCTAATTTCTGAATGTCCTTTTTAAAATGTGGAGCCCAAAACTGAATCCCATATTTTAGATGTGGCCTTACAAGTGATTTATAAAGGGCTAACAATATGTTGGGATCACGGGATCTATCTCTCTTTTATATTAATTATTTATTATTCATAAGTCTGGTGCCCCTTTGTGCCATATTGTGTTTGTTCAGATCTCTCATCTTCCTCATGATCCTGGATACCCTAAGAGGTGAGATTTTGCATGGTGCCCCAGATCGATGTCGATTGACACTCATTTTGTATTTTTTCGATTTTCTTACTATTCTTACTTTCTTACTATTGCACCAACAATTGTCTCCTTCTCACCCAGTGTCTTACTTATGGTTTTGTAGCCCATTCCAACCTTGTGCAGGTCTATGATCCTGTCCCTGACATCCTTAAGGTGGTGTCACACACAGCGACGACGACAACGACGTCGCTGCTACGTCACCATTTCTGTGACGTTGCAGCGACGTCCCATCGCTGTCGCTGTGTGTGACATCCAGCAACGAGCTGGCCCCTGCTGTGAGGTCGTTGCTCGTTGCTGAATGTCCTGCTTCATTTTTTCGTCGTCGCTCTCCCGCTGTGAAGCACACATCGCTGTGTGTCACAGCAAGAGAGCGACGAAATGAAGCGAGCAGAGAGCAGGAGCCGGCGTCTGGCAGCTGCGGAAAGCTGTAACCACTGTAACCGGGTAACCATCGGGTAACCAAGGGAAGACCTTTCCCTGGTTACCCGATATTTACCTTCGTTACCAGCCTCCACCGCTCTTGCTGCTAGTGCCGGCTCCTGCTCTGTGCACATGTAGCTGCAGTACGCATCGGGTAATTAACCCTATGTGTACTGTAGCTAGGAGAGCAAGGAGCCAGCGCTAAGCAGTGTGCGCGGCTCCCTGCTCTCTGCACTGTGACATGTAGCTGCAGTACACATCGGGTTAATTAACCCGATGTGTACTGTAGCTAGGAGAGCAAGGAGCCAGCGCTAAGCAGTGTGCGTGGCTCCCTGCTCTCTGCACTGTGACATGTAGCTGCAGTACACATCGGGTTAATTAACCCGATGTGTACTGTAGCTAGGAGAGCAAGGATCCAGCGCTAAGCAGTGTGCGCGGCTCCCTGCTCTCTGCACTGTGACATGTAGCTGCAGTACACATCGGGTTAATTAACCCGATGTGTACTGTAGCTAGGAGAGCAAGGAGCCAGCGCTAAGCAGTGTGCGCGGCTCTCTGCTCTCTGCACATGTAGCGACGTTATGATCGCTGCTGCGTCGCTGTGTTTGACAGCTAAGCAGCGATCATAACAGCGACTTACAAGGTCGCTGTTACGTCACAGAAAATGGTGACGTAACAGCGATGTCGTTGTCGCTGTCGCTATTTGTGAACCCAGCTTTAGGCCTCTGCCACACTCACGTGAATTTCACGCACGTGCCGAGAGACACGTATTTTCCCTGCGTGTTGCGTGCAGGTAAGTACGTGTCTCTGGTACGTGCGTGACACGTGTGTTCTACGTGTGCTATCCGCGATAGCACACGTAGAATCAGTAATTATTATACTCACCTGGTCCTTCCTGCTGCCGCGCTGCTGTCCGTGGTGCTGATCCTCGGTCTCCAGCCCTCCCGTCTCCCCGCTGCTGCTGCTGCCAGGCAGTGAAGTGAATATTCAATGAGAATAATGAGCGGCGGTCGGCAGCAAGAGGCAGCAGCGGCAGAGACAGGAGGGCTGGAGAAGGTGAGTTAATGTTTTTTATTTTTTTCCCTGACATGTGTGTTTACTCCGGCGCGTGTCACACGGGACCGCATCCACACTACACCCGTGTGGTACGGGTGCGGGCCGTGTAACACCCGTGCTGCCGGAGAAAACACTGACATGTCAGCGCTTTGAAAATCGCACACACGTACAAACGCACACGGACACACGTTCCGTGTGGTTTTACGTGTGTGTGCCTGCTACCATAGGGTAGCATTGCTGTACATGTCTCCGTGCCGCCGGTACGTGTAAAAAATGCCAAACACATACCGGAGGCACGGATGTGTGGCGCAGGCCTTAGAAAGCTCTTTGGCCTTGCCCATGTTGTAGAAGTTAGAGTCTGACTGATTAATTGATTCTGTAGACTGGAGTCTTTTATACAGAAGACAATGTAAGGCGGCTGTCTTTAATGCAGGTAATGAGTTGATTTGGAGCATCTAAGTGGTCTGTAGAAGCCAGAACTCCTAATGGTTGGTAGGGGATCAAATACTTATTTCTCTCTGCAAAATGCAAACACATTGTTATAATTTATAAAATGTGATATTCTCGATTTATTTTGGATATTCTATCTCTCATAGTTGAAATTAGCCTCTTAAAATTATAGACTGTTCATGTCTTTGTCAGTGGCAAACTTACAAAATCAGCAACGGATCAAATAATTACTTCCTTCACTGTATGGTGTGTTTGTTGCTCCGAAAAAATATGCAACGTGAAAAAAACTCTTCATAGAAATTTAACCTTAATGTATATCTTTTTAGGCCCTGCCGATAACATAATATACTTGAACACAGAACCATTAGTGTACTATATGAGCATTAAAGCAGTCAGATAAAATAAGTAAACCAGTAAAAAAAAGTGGTAACAAAAAAAAAATCTTAATCTTTGTGCAAGTCAAAAATAAGAAAAAAACACACACACTTATTTGGTAGTGCCATGTCCTAAAGTATACCTGAACTGTAAAATATAAACTGGAAAAAAAAAAAAGAAAACAATGCCAGAATTGCTATTTTTGCTATTTTTGTTTAACATGCTCCCCAGTGGGAAAAAAAGTGATAAAAAAACATGATTGAGGATAATAAAGCTAACATAATTTACACCATGGGATAAAATCTGTAAAAACTAAACAAATTCATTGGACTGTACCTTTGAAGCATGTATCAGAAGTATTTAGATGCAGAGAACATTTATTCTGATCTAGTGATATAGAAGAAATGTAATATTTAGCTATGGGATCACCCTTATAAGATTTCATATCAGTATCAGTAGTTCCAAACCTAACCTTCAGCCAAATAGTAAACTTATGTATGACGTGTCTTTGCGCAATTGCGTCCATGTAGTTATTGTGCCCTTATTCATTGCATACTTCACTGTGAATTACCGTACTTCTGAAAAGGCTGATGTAGTTGCGTGCAGTGTTTATATGTGCTGGAATTTATTTTTGTTAAGGGAGGTTTGCCTTAAATTCCATTCATCACAGAACAGTATTGATGTTTGCCAGAAATTAGAGACGACTAACATGCTTTATAGATTAGGAGCTAGATTCTTTGTTAGAAATAATGTAGCGGAGAAAAATGACACAAACTTTAGAGGTGAACTGTACAGTGGTATAGCCTCATTATGACCATTCATAGACAAGTAGGTTCATGTTCGCTAGATATATGACATCATGAGTGAAAACTCACTTCTACAAAAGGGAGTATCGATTTGTAGGACTCTGGTCTAGCAGCCAGATCAAGTATCTGTGATTGCTGGATGGAAGGCTTCTGAATATCTTTACCACTCCGCATATCTGACTCCTCTTAGGATTAGCTGAGCTGGAAAGATGTCATATCAGCGTCATACTGCAATTAAGTGTTGAGCTACCTTGGCTAATTAAAAGAGGAGCCTGGAATACCTAAAGCCAAGGAAATTTTTAGATATCCAGGAGCCCCAGATTACTGACCTTGCTGATGGACCGGAATCCTGCTAATCAATTCTCCCTTTTCTACTCAGTACATATATTCATATGTTTACACATACCTTGTAACTAGAGATAAGTGAACCGGTCGCGGTTCGGCTCGAGCTTGGTTCGTCAAACGGAGGTCTAGTTCAAGTTTGGTTCGGCGAACCGGTTCGGCGAATCGCCCGAACCCATAGGAAACAATGGGAGGCAATCACAAACACATAAAAACACCTAGAGAACACCCTCAAAGGTGTCCAAAAGGTGACAAACAACTCACAACACAACACAAACACATGGGAAAGTGACAAGGACATATACTCATGCGAAATAAGAAAGAGCTGGACAAGGAAAAAGAAGAGGAGACACAGATATAGGCATGGCATGCCCTTCTAAAATGATGTAAAACATGGATGGCACCGGGGTAGGTAGCAAAGTCTTTGCTGATCCCAGATCTGTTCATCTTGGATCATTTTTACAAACACTGCAAGCAAGGGTTACTCCAAGCGGAGTCTCCCTTTTTTCCAAAAATTGGGCCACACAGACACCCCTTCAGTGGCAGCACTTGTGCCCCAGTTGTACACTTCACAGGTAGATTTGCATCAAGCACATTCAAAAATACGCCATCCTTAACCGTCCCCAGGATGACACATGGGTAGGTAGCAAAGTCTTTGCTGATCCCAGATCTGTTCATCTTGGATCATTTTTAGAAACACTGCAAGCAAGGGTTACTCCAAGCGGAGTCTCCCTTTTTTCCAAAAATTGGGCCATACAGACACCCCTTCAGTGACAGCACTTGTGCCCCAGTTGTACACTTCACGGGTAGATTTGCAACAAGCACATTCAAAAATACGCCATCCTTAACCGTACCCAGGATACAAGGGAGGAAGAAGTCATTCATTGTGCCAAGGTGCCTACATGCCTTAACGTTAGAAGTACAGAAGTAATCAAAATGCACAAGTGTGCAGGTAAAAATTCTTTTAATGAACAATGAGTACAGTACAAAGGCATAGAAATGAGTATAAATAAGTTATACAGACATAGGGGGTGATAAAAATCCCCACATGTGAATGCATGCAAAATGTGTCAATAAAGTTACTTGTAGCTCACTGGCATGGTCAGTGCTGAGGACAAATTACACCATCGTGCAGACAAGAAAATACCAGCCGAATACATGAACAAGCCGGCTACACATCATAGGTTAACAATTGATAATACAGCAGAAGACCAGAGGCCAGTATAGAGCTTACCAGAGCGACAAGAGCGTGCAGACACACACAGGGGAGGTCCCTAATCCATACTGTTCAGGAATACTGTGAAGGAGCACAGAAAAAGACATATGAAAACCATAGAACAGTAAAGCCGGATCTTAACAGTAGTAAAAGGCACTGACTTCTGGAAGCATAATAGGATACAAGGGAGGAAGAAGTCATTCATTGTGCCAAGGTGCCTACATGCCTTAACGTTAGAAGTACAGAAGTAATCAAAATGCACAAGTGTGCAGGTAAAAATTCTTTTAATGAACAATGAGTACAGTACAAAGGCATAGAAATGAGTATAAATAAGTTATACAGACATAGGGGGTGATAAAAATCCCCACATGTGAATGCATGCAAAATGTGTCAATAAAGTTACTTGTAGCTCACTGGCATGGTCAGTGCTGAGGACAAATTACACCATCGTGCAGACAAGAAAATACCAGCCGAATACATGAACAAGCCGGCTACACATCATAGGTTAACAATTGATAATACAGCAGAAGACCAGAGGCCAGTATAGAGCTTACCAGAGCGACAAGAGCGTGCAGACACACACAGGGGAGGTCCCTAATCCATACTGTTCAGGAATACTGTGAAGGAGCACAGAAAAAGACATATGCTTCCAGAAGTCAGTGCCTTTTACTACTGTTAAGATCCGGCTTTACTGTTCTATGGTTTTCATATGTCTTTTTCTGTGCTCCTTCACAGTATTCCTGAACAGTATGGATTAGGGACCTCCCCTGTGTGTGTCTGCACGCTCTTGTCGCTCTGGTAAGCTCTATACTGGCCTCTGGTCTTCTGCTGTATTATCAATTGTTAACCTATGATGTGTAGCCGGCTTGTTCATGTATTCGGCTGGTATTTTCTTGTCTGCACGATGGTGTAATTTGTCCTCAGCACTGACCATGCCAGTGAGCTACAAGTAACTTTATTGACACATTTTGCATGCATTCACATGTGGGGATTTTTATCACCCCCTATGTCTGTATAACTTATTTATACTCATTTCTATGCCTTTGTACTGTACTCATTGTTCATTAAAAGAATTTTTACCTGCACACTTGTGCATTTTGATTACTTCTGTACTTCTAACGTTAAGGCATGTAGGCACCTTGGCACAATGAATGACTTCTTCCTCCCTTGTATCCTATTATGCTTCCAGAAGTCAGTGCCTTTTACTACTGTTAAGATCCGGCTTTACTGTTCTATGGTTTTCATATGTCTTTTTCTGTGCTCCTTCACAGTATTCCTGAACAGTATGGATTAGGGACCTCCCCTGTGTGTGTCTGCACGCTCTTGTCGCTCTGGTAAGCTCTATACTGGCCTCTGGTCTTCTGCTGTATTATCAATTGTTAACCTATGATGTGTAGCCGGCTTGTTCATGTATTCGGCTGGTATTTTCTTGTCTGCACGATGGTGTAATTTGTCCTCAGCACTGACCATGCCAGTGAGCTACAAGTAACTTTATTGACACATTTTGCATGCATTCACATGTGGGGATTTTTATCACCCCCTATGTCTGTATAACTTATTTATACTCATTTCTATGCCTTTGTACTGTACTCATTGTTCATTAAAAGAATTTTTACCTGCACACTTGTGCATTTTGATTACTTCTGTACTTCTAACGTTAAGGCATGTAGGCACCTTGGCACAATGAATGACTTCTTCCTCCCTTGTATCCTATTATGCTTCCAGAAGTCAGTGCCTTTTACTACTGTTAAGATCCGGCTTTACTGTTCTATGGTTTTCATTAACCGTACCCAGGATGACACCGGGGTAGGTAGCAAAGTCTTTGCTGAAACATGACTTGTTCATCTTGGCTCCTTTTTAAAAACACAGCAAGGGTTACGCCAAGCGGAGTCCCCCTTTTTTCCAAAAATTGGGCCACACAGACACCCCTTCAGTGGCAGCACTTTTGCCCCAGTCGTACACTTCACAGATAGATTTGCATCAAGCACATTCAAAATACACAAGCATTTACTCTCCCCAGGATGACACAGGGGTAGTAAATTCCTTGTGGATCCATGACTTTTTCATTTTGATGAACGTGAGTCTGTCCACATTGTCATTGGACAGACGCGTGCGCTTATCTGTCAGCACACACCCTGCAGCACTGAAGACACGTTCAGAGACAACTGGCAGCTGGACACGACAAGATCTCCAAGGTGTAAAGGCTGCTTTACACGAGTCGATATATTGTGCGATGCATCGTTGGGGTCACGGATTTTGTGACGCACTTCCGTCATTCGTAACGACATCTCCTCATGTGACAGCTCCTTGCGAGTCCAACCGATGCCTAATCGTTTGAAATTCGGCCATCGTGTACTCATCGTTTAATTCCATAAAATCGTTCAGTTTAGTCTTAATGAACGACACATTGCAAAGTGTGACACCGTGTAATCGGCCATCCTCGTAGTTGTTTGTGACGTCAGTAAACGTTCAGGGCGTATTTGTGGTTTTAAATAATCACGCCTAATCTAATCGGATTGGTTGTAGCAGATGCGTTTTGATTGGTTATTACTGTTATAAAATACGGAGCTGTAGTCATGATGTGTGAACATTCAGCCTTGGCGTCATGCACAGTGTTTTATAGTGCATTATTCCTAATTTTTCTTACGTTTGTTTGTTCGCTGGATTTTCCGCCCTCACTCCTTGTTATCCCTTTTTTGTGGTAAGTTGTTATATGCCAATCTTTCCTTTTTGGATCAAAATCGACATTTGGCGTCATTATAATGTTTTTGTTTTATATATTTTAAGGTAACAGGATGTTCAGCAATGTCGAAACTGACATTTTATCTGTGGGTCTCCTTATGACCGAGATATTGCAGGAGGAGGAGGAAATGGACCAAAATACACGTATGAATCCTCGGCCCAAAAGATTATGGTCACGCCAATGGCTTCTTCGAAGGGATGAGATATCCCACGTGCGTCTAGTGCATGATTTACAGGAACGCAATCCGCATGATTACCGCAACTATCTACGTATGTCGGAAGAATCTTTCTCATTAGTCCTGACGCGTATCAGCCCATACATAAAGCGCAGAGATACTTTAATGCGTAAGGCTGTTCCTGCGGAAGAAAGGTTGCTGGTGACGTTGCACTATCTTGCCACAGGCCGTAGCCTCACTGATTTACAATATTCTGCCGGTATTTCGAGATCCCTATTAAGTTAATTAATTCCGGAGACTTGTCAGGCAATAATACATGCGTTAGCAGATTTCATGCCTTTCCCCCAGACAACTTCAGAATGGTCTGATATAGCTCATAGTTTTGCGTTGAGGTGGCAATTTCCCTGCTGTGGTGGTGCGATTGATGGCAAGCACATAAGAATAATTAAACCCCCAAATAGTGGTTCTTTTTTTTATAACTATAAAGGTTTCTTTAGTATAATTTTATTTGCAGTTGTTAATGCAAATTATGAATATTTAACAGTGGATGTAGGAATAAATGGCCGTGTTTCCGATGGTGGCGTTTTAGAACAAACTGATTTTGGAAAGCGTTTATTTAGTTCACAATTACCTTTGCCTCCAAATTCAGGAAATGAAAATAATTTAAATTTAGTTTTTTTAGTGGATGAGGCGTTTCCTCTTCAAAGCCATCTCCTGCGTCCTTATCCCCAGACTACTTTGAGTCCCGAGCGTCAAAATTTCAATTACCGTCTCTCAAGGGCACGTTTGGTTGTTGAGAATACGTTTGGAATTATGGCAAGTCGGTTTCGTGTGTTCTCATCACCAATAAATCTCAAACTCGAATCCATTGATAGTGTAGTTCTTGCCAGCTGTGTTCTACATAATTTTTTACGCAAAAAGGATGCAGCAGCCTACATGCCCCCGGGGTATGTAGACAACATTGGCAGTGATGATTCCGAGGTTGTCCCAGGAGTTTGGCTTTTTAGTGATCCACATTTGCCATCCCTGCCGACACCTCAATCTTTTGGTCGCGTCCGGCATGATGCCATAATCAATCGGGATCGTTTTTGTGATTATTTGAATGCGTCATCATTTTTTTTTTTTTTATTATTATTTGACCAAAATTTTTATATATTTTTTTTTATTTTATAATAGAAAAAGCATTACTAAACATTATAGTGTGTTAACAAAGTCGGAAACCATTACCTTTTTTTTTTAAAAAAAAATTATTTTTTAAACAATGAAACAAACATAATTAAATGAAAACTTGAAGTAAAGTAAGAAATAACTATCAACAAACAAATTCCCTTTGTTAGAAATGTATGAATACAAATATATTTCTAAAATACATACATGACATGATTTCAAAGCATTATAACTTTATTCTATGTTTGAAAAATAAACACTGCCATCACTTCCTTTCACTACAAGGCAGGCAGGAATTTTCACTTCCGGTTTAAAAATCGCATAAACAAACATGTTTGGAAACATGCGAGCAACTGTCTGGGGAGATGCAGAAATCCATCTTCTTGTCAGTGAAATGGATGAAAGAGATTATGATTGTCTACTTATATCTGAACGTCCAAGGGAGCATAAAAAAAAAAGTTCTACGCAAGATTAAGAAATCTCTTCGGAAGAAATTTGGCCTCCACCGCTCAAAAGCGCAGATCAGGAAGAAAATGGCTGATCTGAAATATCGTGGCAAGGAACGTCTAGCAGAAATTAGAGCACAAAATGCCACTACTCGAGGTATATTTTATCAATGCGAGTGGTTTTTTTTTTTTGGCCCTTTAAAAAAAAAACCAAAAAAAAAACAGGTGTATAATATGAATCATACATGTGTTTACATAATATGCCATGTTAGTCATGTGTTTTTTGCTAAATAAATTTTTTGTTTTATCTCATTTTTGAAAGGATCATCACATGTAGCGGACCAAGGGAGCGCAATAATCAATAATCCAGGAACTTCATCAGAACCAATTCATGTTTTGGTTCAAAATAAGGTTTCAGAGCAAGGTTTGTTTTATTTTTTACTTGCCAGTTTATATTTTTTTTTAAAAAAAAATAAAATATTAAACTATTATGTCACTCCCTAGATAACATTGAAGATCATCCTCCTATTGCTGCAAGACGTGTTCATGCTGTTGGTTGGACACTCAGCTCTGATTCAGATTCTGCGTCTGTGCAAGTTAGATCAGGTTATTATAGTTGTATTTTAAAGTTTTGATGATAAAATGATTTCACCTCAAAATGTATGTGTTTTGTTTGTTTTTTTTTTTTTTTTTTAACCAGATGATCGACCAAAGCTTGAAGAAGTGTATCAGTCAGCATGCAGATTATCCCAGACAGCACAAGATCATGTTCAATTGTTAAAAACATACATGGATGATAATGCATAATTTTGTTTTGTTATTTTATTTTTAAACAAAACGTTTGCAGTCAAAACATGTAATGATGTTTTGACCATGTTATTTTGGTGTACATAAGGCCTAAAAATATTATCTGAATGGGTATTTAAATCACTATATAATAAATATACTTAAAAAAAAATTTGGATTTTGTTTGCCTTGTACTATTTTTTTTTTTATAGAAAAAAACATGACAATAATTGTGTTCTCAACCTAACATTTATTGTGAAATATATACATCAAAAATTATGTGAGTCTGAAAATGCAAAAAAGTTAAAGATTGTAGACAAATATTTTCTTTGTCTTATTTTGAATGCGAATTGCGTATCTAAATTAAAAAAAAAAAAAACCTAATGAAAAAAAAATTACCGACGCCTTTTGCTTTTAACTTTTCGAGGTGGTGACAATGCAACAGATTCCCCAAGGGTTGCCACATCAGCAACAACAGATGTATTTTCTGGCAAATCTTCTTTTAATACTGTTGCAGATGTAAGGCGATTTTCTTGTGCCGCATGTAGGACTTGGGCGATGATTCTTTCTGCATGTAATTTTTGATTCTTTTCAAGTATTTTGCAAACATCATCAACATAATGCGCAAATCCAGATACAGGTGGACGGTCATGTTTCTCAAGTATTGACCGACAAATGGACGCCAACTCGTTTCCACGTGCCAATAAAGTTGGTCTTTTCATTCTCCTTGGTAATTGCCTTAACAAAGGTCTTGATGTGGCAGGTGTTTGTTCACACGATGTTAAAGATGAATTCTGTGAGCTATTTGGAGTTTCCTGCTCTTGAGAAGTGGTTTCAGTAGCATAATCCTACATTTGTAACAAGAAAAAAAAAATAATTAAAACCAATTAGAATGATGTGTGAACACATTAGAGAGAAGATACAACATATTTTGGAACTACAATAATGGAAAATAACCCTTTTGTGTTTACATTATTTTCTGTTGGTTATTTCTTTTGGTACATAAAAAATATTTAAAAAAAACCACAAGCAGATCATACAACACCTTAAAAAAAAAAAAAACAAAAAAGAAAAAAAAAAGAGGATCATAGTGTGTAAAGATAAATTTAGGAATAAAGGTAAATATACCAATTGTGTCGCTGACTCGCTGCCAATCGCCCCATTTTGTAACTCCTGAATGGAAAGCATACTTGTTGATGACCTTGGAATCTCTTGATCTCTTGTGAAGTCAAGTAGATCAAAATACCACAGCCGTGGGACATAAAGATCGGCAGTCGCAGCCCCTGAACGTCGTGACTCCTAGACTTTATTGAGTTCCTTTTTATATACAGTGAGTATTCCTTGTATTTTTTTCTTGATAAGATTTACATCTACAGGCTCATTAGGAGAATGATTTTTATAGATAGTAATCAGATCCGCATAAGCTGCTTGTTTGATGCGTTTGTTACTATATTCAGGCGATTTAATTTTCCAAAGACAGGTTAATGTGCGATATTTTTCAATGAAATCACGCAAAAATAATTCGTTTTGATGAGCCGTCATCTGGGAATGAATATATGAGAACATTTTATTTGACACTGTGAGGGTATGTGCGCACGTTGCTTTTTACCTGCTTTTTTGCTGCTTTTTCTTCTGCGCTGTTTAATGCCAAAATGGATGTGTTCTTCTATTCAAGCAAAGTCTATGGGAATTTGGGTTTCTTGTTCACACTATGTTGTTCAAAATGCTGCCTTTTTGTGGCAGAACTTTGGTCAAAAACTCAGCTTTTCAAAGAAGCAACATGTCAATTGTTTTTGCCATTTGGGTTTTGCACTGCAAAGCTGAGTTTTTGACCAAAGTTCTGCCACAAAAAGGCAGCATTTTGAACAACATAGCGTGAACAAGAAACCCAAATTCCCATAGACTTTGCTTGAATAGAAGAACACATCCATGTTGGCATTAAACAGCACAGAAGAAAAAGCAGCTAAAAAGCAGGTAAAAAGCAACGTGCGCACATACCCTTATCTTTTTTCTTTTTAAAAGAACAAAAAAAAGCAAAAAAAAAAAAACAACAACAAAAACATTATTATGTTTCAAAAAACATAATACACGATAAAACCTACACAAATAAAAATAAAAAAAAAAAAACAAAAAAAAACACAGCTATGGGCTGCCAATAACTCCTTTTTACCCCGATTTGCAAAAGCACCAGGGCAAATCGGGAAGAGCCGGGTACAGCCCCAGAACTGTTGCATATAATGTATGCGACAATTCTGGGTGGCTGCTGACTGATATTGTTAGGGTGGGGGGCTCCCCATAACATGGAGCTCCCCATCCTGAGAATACCAGCCTTCAGCCGTATGGCTTTATCTGGCTGGTATTGAAATTGGGGGGGACCGCACGCCGTTTTTTTTTAATTATTTATTTATTTATTTTACTGCACAGTATAGACACGCCCACCGGCTGCTGTGATTGGGTGCAGTGAGGCACCTGTCACTCAGTGTGGGGGCGTGTCTCACTGCAACCAATCATAGGCGCCGGTGGGCGGGGAAAGCAGGGAATAGGAGATTGTTTAATGAGCGGCCGGCTTTTTCAAAATAGTAAAAGCCGCCGCAGCACTGTGAACGCCGTGCAGCGCCGCGCCGGGGATCGAGGAACGGTGAGTATGAGAGAGGGGGGGAAACTTTAGTCACTCGGGGGATTAGCGGTCACCGGTGAATCCTTCACAGGTGACCGCTAATCAGTACTCGACACAGACAGAGCCGCGGTATGAGGATAAAGTCGGGTGAAGTTCACCCGAGTTCATTCTCATCGCGCAACTCTGTCTGCTGTCAGCCGACATTTATAAACGACATTGTGCATCACACACATGGACATTACACACGGACATTACACGTACACATACACGTTAATTCCACACGCACACACGGACGTTCTGCACACAAACACAGCTAGCATACGCAATTCACACAGGTGCCACACGGACCATAAAAACGGACAAAAAAACGGGACACGGACCCGAAAAACGGCCCGTAATACACGTGCGTGTTTTTCATGGACGTGTGAAGGGGGCCTTAAGTGGAGAGCTCTGGCCATTTTTCAAGATTTGAAGCCCAAAATGAGCATGGCTCCATTTGCAAAGTCATGGCATCGATGTTCATTTGGAGATACTCCTGGGAGATTCACTCCGTGCACCACGGTTGTTTGGTTGAAAAGCTGAGCTAACATTAAGTAACAGCTTTTGCTGATACTCCTGCATACAAGCGTCCCTTTGTATGGCTGGAATTATGTCACAAAATTTGGACTTGTACCGGGGATCTAATAGTGTGGCAAGCCAGTAGTCATCATCACTTCTAATTTTGACAATACGGGGGTCATGTTGGAGGTAGTGCAGCAAGAAGGCGCTCATGTGTCTTGCGCAACCATGCGGACCAAGTCCACGCTGTGTTTGTGGCATAGAGGTGCTAACCGTTCTTTCTTCCTCTGACATCTCCCCCCAACCTCTTTCAACTGAAATTTGACCAAGGTCTCCCTCATCCGCTGAGTCTTCCATGTCCATGGACAGTTCTTCCTCCATTTCTTTATGTTCTCCTGCACCTTTCTCAACATTTTGCCTGCTACCATGCGAGCTTGTTGATCCCTGTCCCCCATGGTCCCATGCCTGCCGCCTTGGTGATGATGAACGTCTGCACCTTGGTGATTTTGTTGTCCCTTGCACATATGAATCCTCCTGTAGTTCCTCCCCTTCCTGTTGTCGATGACTCCGAATAGTGTTTAGCGTGTGCTCCAGCATGTAAATGACTGGAATTGTCATGCTGATAATGGCATTGTCAGCGCTAAACATATTCGTCGCCATGTCGAAACTGTGCAGAAGGGTGCATAGGTCCTTGATCTGAGACCACTCCATCTGGGTGATCTGCCCCACCTCTGCATCTCGTTGGCCCAGGCTATACTTCATGACGTATTGCACCAGGGCTCGGTGGTGCTGCCACAGTCACTATAACATGTGGAGAGTCGAATTCCAGTGTGTCGGCACATCGCATTTCAGGCGATGAATCGGCAGGCTGAAAGAATTCTGCAGCGATGCAAGTCGCTCAGCTGCGGCAGTTGAACAGCGGAAGTGAGCAGACAGTTTTCGTGCCCTGTTCAGAAGGCCATCTAGGCCGGGATAGTGTGTTAAAATTGCTGGACAACAAGGTTCAACATGTGAGCCATACAAGGCACGTGTGTCACCTTGCCCAGGTGAAGGGCCGCACCCAGGTTTGCAGCATTGTCGCACACGGCCTTACCAGGCTGCAGGTTGAGTGGAGACAACCATTTACCAAACTCAGTCTCCAAAGCTGCCCACAACTCAGCCGCTGTGTGACTCTTATTTCCAAGACATTTCAAGATAAAGACCGCCTGATGCCATTGCGCTCTGCTGCCAGCATAGTAATGAGGGGTGCATGATTCCTTCTGCGCAGTTACAATGCTTGTGGCCTGACCAGGCAGGCTTGGGGCGGAGGTGAAGGACACAGACGAGGTGGAGGAGGCAGAAGCACTGGAGGAACTTGGACAGACAGAGGATTGACACCCAAGTCGTGGGGATGGCAAGACTTGTGCAGCAGACCATTCACCATCTATCACCATAGTTACCCAGTGCCCAGTCAGCGACATGTAACGTCCCTGTCCATGCTTACTGGTCCAAGTATCGGTGGTGAAATGCACCTGTTCACACGCAGAGTTTCTCAATGAAGCGGTGATGTTGTGTGCGACATGCTGGTGTAGCGCAGGCACACCTTTCTTAGAGAAGTGGTGGCGACTGGGCATCTGGTACTTGGGCACAGCGACAGACATAAGGTCTCTAAAATCCTGTGTGTCCACCAGGCGGAAAGGCTGCATTTTGGTAGCCAAGAGCTTACAGAGGGATAAAGTCAACCTCTTAGCTTTGTCATGGGTCACAGGAAATGGCCTTTTATTTGTCCACATCTGAGGGACAGAGATCTGGCTGCTGTGTGTAGATGGTGGTGAGTAGGGTGTCCCTGGAAAAATGCAGGTTTCTGAGGAAAGTGCAGGTGTAGACATGATGTTGCCTTCATCCAACGTTGGTGCTATCGATGTCTGAGAGAGCTGTACACATGCACTTGTTTCCCCTTCCAAACCAACTGATGACCTACCAAGCAAACTGCCTGTTGCGGTTACAGTGGTGGAAGTTGTGCGTGGAAAACCAGGTGCGACAGCTGTCCCCATAGTCCTAGAAGATGAAGTGCGCGCGGATGCACTGGAAGGGGCAGGCGGTGGATGGTCCGCTCCGCTAGGCCGCATTGCAGCACGGTGAGCTTCCCACTGGGACATATGATATTTATTCATGTGACGATTCATGGAAGAAGTTGTCAAACTGCTGAGGTTTTTTCCTCTACTAACAGATTCCCGACAAATTTTACAGATCACATGATCCTTTGCAAGGTCAAAAAAGGACCAGGCTAGGCAAGGCTTAGAGGACATGCGACTTGCTGAGCCACCCCGACTAGTGCTCAGAGGCACAGTGGTGGCTGAGGATGCAGTTGTAGACGTGCTACCAGTACTCCTTCTCTGTCCAGGAAGGCGCAAGGTAACTTCGTCATCAGTTGTATCCTCCTCCACCGCCTCTGTTGACCTCCTCGAGTGCCTGACTGTGGGTTGACAGTAGGTGGGATCTAGAAGTTCCTCATCAAGCATTATGTTTGCACTCCCCTCACCCTCAGACCGAGCCTCTTCCTGCCCTGACCGAATATTTAAGTTGTCATCCCAATCTCGTATCTGCGTCTCATCATCATCAGTATGTTCCTCATTCTCTATAACAACAGGTGTTACAGTTTGTGAATAAGGGTCAACATTATGCTCAGAAATGTGGTCATCACGGCCTGAATCTCAGTCACAAAGGTTCTGGGCATCACTGCAGACCATTTCCTGGTCTGTACTCACTGTAGCTTGGGAGCAGACCTCTGATTCCCAGGCTATAGTTTGACTGAACAGCTCTGCAGACTCAGCCATCTCTGTTCCACCATACTGTGCAGGGTGGATGGAGACTTGAGAGCTGGGAGAAAGCAAGTGTGATTAGGATGACAACTCAGAGGACTGGGTTTTTTTGGATGCGGTAGTTGAGGTGGCGGAGAGGGCACTTGTTGGACCACTTAAGATCCATTCAAGCATGTTCTTTTTTTTGGGCATCATCTACCTTTGTTCCAGTTGTTCGTTGTCCGTAAAAAAGGGAGCACATCTGATTGTCCACGGAAAGTAGTAGACATCTTACTTTTGCTGGAAGATGGCCTATCTTCAGCAGATGTTAATGTAGCTTTGCCACCTTCCCCACGGACACAAACTTATTTTCCTTTTCCAACACGCCTGTTCCCCTTCCCACCAGAATCTGTCATTTTGCCACTCATTTTGATTGCGACAATATTGTCCACTTAAAATGTGGTAGTAAAAATTGAGAGGTGGTGTAGATTGCAGAGGTGGTCTAGCTTTATTGGCAGCAGAAGAAACAACACAGACTATCCCTGACAATGCAACTGTGGCCCTTAAACTGGCAGCTCAGTTTGCAATTATAATGGCTTAGTAAAAATGAGCTTGAGGGTGCAATGCAGAGTTGCTGGAAGTAGCTTTGCACCACTGGGACACTAATGATGTCCAACAGCCACTTTTAGGATGCCACTAAGTTTTCTCAGTGTTTGCTTATATAATGGCTTAGTAAAAATGAGCTTGAGGGTGCAATGCAGAGGTGCTGGAAAAATCTTGGCACCAGTGGGATACTAATGATGTCCAACAGCCACTTTTAGGATGCCACTAAGTTTTCTCAGTGTTTGCTATTATAATGGCTTAGTAAAAATGAGCTTGAGGGTGCAATGCAGAGGTGCTGGAAATAGCTTGGCACCAGTGGGACACTAATGAAGTCCAACAGCTACTTTTAGGATGCCACTAAGTTTGCTCAGTGTTTGCTATTATAATTGCCAATGCTTAGTAAAAATGAGCTTGAGGGTGCAATGCAGAGGTGCTGGAAATAGCTTGGCACCAGTGGGACACTAATGTTGTCCAACAGACACTTTTAGGATGCCACTAAGTTTTCTCAGTGTTTGCTTTAATAATGGCTTAGTAAAAATGAGCTTGAGGGTGCAATGGTGAAATGCAGCAAGGAAGTCCCTGAGCTTAGGTACACAGACGCTGTTATCTGTAGCTGTTAAAAACTGTTTCCACGGACCTGACTGTCACCTGTGGCTCTGAGCCAGCTGTAATTAGCCCTTAAAAGGGCTGAAAGAAACTTCTATCCCTATTCTGTATAGCGCTGTGTGTAGAGCATACACAGCAGGATTGGCGGCAGGAGCTGCGTCTGCGGTGACTGTGACCCAGAAGCAGAAGGCAGATAATGGCGTCCAGATGGGCAGATGGCCGTATTTATAATGCAGGGACATGTGACATGGACAGCCTATGACACATGCCCTTGCTTGTCTGGCAAAAAGTCCACTTAGCTGTGTGTGTGTCTGGGATTATCTGACATGCTGGCCCGCCCCACTACACGTGCGCTTAGGTAAGGAAGGAAAAAAAAAAATGGTGATCGCCATTATCCCAGCAGCAGTGATCTGAACGCACATTCCCCGCTCACTATACGCTGAAATTTCATAATAGTGTGAGTCTCAGAGTGACTTACACTATTACAGCGAAAAGCCACCTAGTAATTAGCTTGGCCTTTTGCTGATAGAACCGTTCTCGAACGTAACTCGAGCTAATGAACTTTTAGCAAAGAGCTCCAGTTCTAGTTTGATCTAGAACATTCCCCAAAATCACTCGAACCGCGAACTGGAGAACCACGAACCACGAACCGCGCTCAACTCTACTTGTAACACCAATATGTCAAATGACACCGGGGTGGGAAAATGGCTATTTGGGCCATTTTTGCTTATGGATGTACTCATTTTTGTTGCCAGTGGTTTTGACATTGATGGCTGCGTGTTGAGGTTTTTAAAGGTTACACCAAATTTGCACTGTTATACAAGCTGTATACTGATTACTTTATAGTGTATCAAAGTGTCATGTCTCGTAGAGTGTGAAGTATAGTTATAATTACTCCTATCAGAAGTGTACATTCCCATATTAGGGATAATTTTTCACAGTCTTGTTGACAAGTCATTGTTGATTATTGCCTATGCTCACACCATAACCAATCTAAATGACACCAAGGATAAGTTCTGTCATGAACTCGATGTACTTATCTCTGCAGTCCCACAGTCCAGTCAGACAAGCTCAATATACTTGAAGACTTTAAAGCCAGAGTGGGAACACACTATCAAAACTGGGAAGGATTCATTGGGAGTCACAGCATTGGCAAGTGTAACAGTTATGGCCTTCTGAACCTCTAGCCATCATCAACACCCTATCGTGAGCGACACTGGAAATGGATGAAGACAGTGGCAGGTAAGTATAAGACAGGGGGAAGGGACCTACTTTTAAAGCACCACTTGCTACCTACTTGCCTGTTGGACCTACCACCATACTTTGCCGGCATAGAGATGAGGCTTCTTTTTTGTTCTGCTCTGTAGAATGGGTCAGACAGCCGACGTCATGCTAATTGAGAGCTGGCTCCCTGATGGCTAACTGAACGAGTCAGCTGTCAATCAGTAGGATGTCAGCTACAGAGCAGAGTGGATGAGAAGCCACCGCTCTGTCAACATAATGTCAGTGGAAACAGTGGACTCACCGGCAGCAGCGTTCTGTTATTGCTCAGTACTGCCAAAGGATGGTGTCAGGCACAACAGGCAGGAAGTTAGCAATTATTTTTTTTTTAAAGTCCGATCTATATCATTTAACTACTGTAATCAAAGTCTACAAAACTGGTATCTATCTAGTAATATATAGTCATTCTCTAGACAAAATATTAATCTTTATAATTGTGGGGTTTTTTTGTTTAGTAATAGTTTGGTTATTCAATTCATTCACTTTGTGAAGGTATATAGTATATAGTAATATATATAGTATATAGTATTATATAGTGGTATCATTGTTAAAAATGATTTATGTATAAAGTGTTTAGTTTTGTTGTCGCGCCCCGGGGCTGCAGCGCCACTCGTCACTGCGCCGCTTATCTTGGTGCCGCCCATCACTTACCGGCCCGGTCCCCATGCACCCCGACCACGGCCGTCGCTCTCACTCTCCTTCCTCAGCTTCTCCTGCGCATCCTGCTCGGCGGTCCCGGCGCCTCGCTGTGTCCCGTGACTCTGCTTCCAGCCCTCCTGCCTCATCTCTCCTGTGTCCTGCACTGTTCTCCGGCTCCTGGGTCTCGCACATGCATACTAGGGCGCGGGCACGCTCTCTCCCCTTCTCTTAAAGGGCCTACATCTCTGAAACAGGAAATGGATGAATACAGGTACAGGGTATTAAAGACTTCCTTTTCCATGTTGGCAGTGCCTGTTCAACGTGTACCAGTAGCCGAGTCTCTTGTGCTAGTGTTCAGGTCCCCTGTGTCTTGTGCCCAGGATTAACCCTGTCTCTGCCCGCAGATCCCGACTGCTGCCTTTGCGTATCCGATCCTCCGGCTTTCCAGGAGAATCCCCGGTGTCAGACTGTTTTGGATCCCGTCATCTTCCTCCAGCCTGTACTCGTCACCGATCCTGGACTCCGCCGGGTATCGCCTGATTGCACCCTCACTGGCTCTAGATTCCATTTGCCATCTCCAGTCGGCACCTGTGCCCAGTTCTTCTCAGTCCACGTCTATCCTTGGACCAGCCTCCATATCCCGTGTGGACATCTTCGGATGCTATCCCGCAATGCTCCCGTGTCCCTGCTGCTGCGCATCTAGGCCTTCTGGGGTGATTGCCAGACAGCCCCTGTATAGGGGTTCGCTCCTGGTGGTCTCCTTGGGGGAGTCCAGTGCGCAGTCCCGTGGATCCACCTCCTTGCACCGAACCTGACAGATTAAACAGCCCATGGATCCTGCCGGGTCATAAGCGTCCCAGCTAGCTGGATTACACCAAGAACTGGTACGACAATGTGAGACCCAATCTCGCATGATGGCCTTTATGACGTCCGTGGATACCCATTTGAATACTCTTCAGGCAACAGCCACAGCCCAGCACTTCAAGTTGCTCCCACACCTCTTCGTCTCGCATCAGGCGAAAGTGGCCTTCCTGATGTCCCATCTGGAGGGAGAAGCATTGGCCTGGATGAATCCCTTATGGGAGAGAGAGGATCCAGTGACTGTCAACATCCAGGCATTCCTAGAGGCCTTCCACAACATCATTGATGAACCAGGACGTACCTCCGCGACGGCCTCTTCACTTCTTCGGCTCGCTAACTGTTGGTCAATACGCCATCCGTTACCGCACGCTTGCCTCCGAATTGGGATGGAACAATGAGACATTGACTGCGGACTTCTGGGAGGGGCTCTCCGGTCGCATCAAGGACGAGTTGGCTGGTCGTAATGTTCCTCCTACCTTGGATGGTCTGATCTCTCTGGGCTCCAGGATTGACCTCCGTTTCCAGGAACGGACCAAGGAAGCACTCCGGGAGAGAAGACCGATGCGCCACGTTCCAGCAATCGTCCAGTTGTTCTACTCCCGAACCCCTGCAAGTGGACCGCCTGGGACAGGCTGAATAACGCCAGAAGGAACGGATTGCCAGAGGCCTATGCCTCTATTGTGGTGGCCACACACACCCGATTCGTTCCTGCCCAGACCGGCCAGGAAACTCCAAAGCCTAGGGTTGGTAGGGGAGGCTACCCTAGGCGCCGGAGCACACGCATCCCCACTAACGCTAACGATCCAGGTGACGCAGGAAACCCGGTTCACGACAGAGGCTTATCTGGATTCTGGGTCAGCAGGCAACTTCATACAACAAGCCACGGTGGACAAATACCGGATACCCGTTACCCCGCTCTCAAGTCCTCTTGTGATCACCTCCGTGGATGGGAGACCCTTCTCTGATCCCGTGTTATCCGTCACCGAACCCATGGAGCTCCGCATAGGCGCACTGCATACTGAGAAGATCAGCTTATACGTCCTGCCTCATCTGGCTCACTCGCTCCTCCTGGGGCTCCTGTGGTTACAGGCACATGAACCTCTCGTCAGTTGGCGTTCCAGAGAGATCACCCGTGGGGGTCAATCCTGCCATGAGCGATGTTTGCAGCCCATCTGCCCTGTTCCTCAGGTTCCAGCACCCGAGTTCCTGCCAGGACTTCCCTTTGCATATTGGTTGTTTGCAGATGTCTTTGAAAAAAAGGAGGCCGAGGTGTTGCTGCCGCACCGACCATACGACTGTGCTATCTACTTGCTGCCTGGAACCACTCCTCCCCGTGGGCGTATCTATCCCTTGTCTCCAGCCGAGATGCAGGCCATGTTGGATTACATTGCAGATAACCTGGCAAGGGAGTTCATTCGGAGGTCCTCATCACCTGCAGGAGCCAGGTTCTTCTTCGTTAAGAAGAAAGAAGGAGACCTGCGGCCCTGCAATGACTACAGGGGCTTGAACCAGATCACTATTAAAAACAAATACCTCCTTCCTCTCATCCCGGAGCTGTGCGATCGGCTTAGGGGGGCCCGCCTCTTCACCAAGCTTGATCTTCGTGGAGCTTACAACTTGGTCCATATTCGCCCGGGAGACGAATGGAAGATGGCATTCAACACCCGAGATGGGTACTACGAATACTGTGTGATGCCGTTCAGTCTATGCAACGCCTTGGCTGTCTTCCAAGAACTGGTGAATGATGTCTTCAGGGATCTTCTCTACGTCTGTGTGGTCGTGTATCTGAACGACATCCTGGTCTACTCCCCGGACTTACCGACCCACAAGAGAAATGTATGACACATGCTGCAGAGGCTTAGAGAAAACCACCTGTACGCCAAGTATGAGAAATGCTTGTTTGAGCGGACTTCCCTTCCCTTTCTTGGATACGTGATTTCCGACACCGGCCTGCAGATGGATCCCGAGAAAGTGTCTTCTGTTCTAAAGTGGCCTCCTTTCTCCAGACTGAAAGCCATCCAATGCTTCCTGGGCTTTGCTAACTGTTATCATCAGTTTATCCCCCACTTCTCTGCTCTGACAGCTACTCTCTCTGCCTTGACGAAGAAGGGGGTGAATCCGAAAGAATGGTCACCTGAGGCCGACAAGCCTTCTGCTCCCTGAAACAGGCGTTTGCCTTCGCTGCCGTTCTCCACAGACCGGAGTTGAACAGACAATTCACCTTGGAGGTGGATGCCTCCTCATCGGGAGCCAGGCCGTGCTCATGCAGAATCCGTCCTCCGGAAGAATGGTTACCTGTGGATTCTTCTCCAATGTCTTCTCTGTACCGGAATGCAATTACACTATTGGCGACCGGGAGCTCCTGGCTATCAAGTTAACCCTGGAGGAGTGGTGCTTCTTGCTGGAGGGGGCAGTGTACCCGGTTATCATCTTCACTGACCATAAAAACCTGGCATATCTGCAGTCCACCCGAAGACTCAACCCACGGCAGGCCCGCTGGTCCCTGTTCTTTGCCCTTGACTTCCAACTACATTTCCGGCCCGCGGACAAGAATGTGTGAGCTGATGCCTTGTCCCGGTCTTTCGTTCCGGCAGAGCTAGAGGAAGAGACAGACCAGTCCATCATCTGCCCCAGTAAGGTCATCCCGGTGGCTCCCATCACTCTCTCACAGATTCCTCCTGGGAAGACCTTCGTTGCAAAGACCGACAAACTCAAGGTTCTTCAATGGGGGCATTCCTCGAAAGTGGCGAACACGCAGGTCAGAAGAAGACTTGGTGCATGATCTTTCGTCACTATTGGTGGCCGTCTCTCCGTAAGGATGTCGTCTCCTTTGTCTCCGCTTGTCCATCCTGTGCCTGCAACAAGACACCCAAGCACCTGCCCTTCTGTTGTCTCCTGCCTCTGCCCATTCCCTCCATTCCATTGCAACACATTGCCATGGATTTCATCACGAACTTGCCTTCATCTACTGGTTGTTGTCATGATTGACTCCTGGCTCAGCTGGAGCTGAGCCTTTTTTTTAGTTTCATTTCTGATGCAAGTCACGTTAGGGGTTAATCCTTTCTGACTCGTTCTGGAGGTCAGGCTGCTTTATTAGGGCACTGTTTCTCTTGGACTTCGCCAGTGATACTTCTGGCTCTGCTGTGTTCTGCTCTTGAGTGACCTGTTGTCTGCCCTGCCCCCTCCTGACCTCCGTCTTCACCTGACCTGGTAACCTCCTCTGTTGTCTGTTTCCATCAGTGTCTCTCCCGCTGTCTCCCTGTTCGTTCCTTATCTGTTTACCTTTATTCTGTCTTGTCTTCCCACTCCCCCTTGCTTCTAGACTCTGATTTCCCGGCTACTGACTATTTGCTTCTCTCTGACTACGTTTAGACTTTGCCCTTATGTACTTACAAGACCTCATGTTGTGACACGGCTTTCTGATGATTCTACTGCCATCTGGTGGGCTTGACTAGTATTACCTCTGCTAGGGAATTCCCTGCTCATACGTTTCCTCCACTTTTACGCCCCCTAGTGGTTTACCAGCTAACTACCTTCTCAGATAGTTTCAGGAATCCTCTCAGTCCCACATTACTGCGCTGTACTGCTATTGTACATCTTAGAGTACAGCGTGACAGTTGTATCATTATTTGGGTCGTGGGGGACCGATTCTCCAAGATGGCCCATTTCTTCCCCATGGTCGGACTACCCTCTGCTCCGGAACTCGCCGACGCCTTCATTCAGCATGTATTCCGGCTTCACGGTTTTCCCTTGGATATAGTGTCCGATAGGGGGACTCAGTTCACCTCGTGCTTCTGGAGGGTGCTCTATAAACATCTAGGAGTATCTCTGGACTTCTTCTCGGCCTACCATCCCCAGTCAAATGGCCAAGTCGAACGGGTCAACCAGGTTCTGACCTCCTTTCTTTGACACTTCGTCAACGCCTAACATGACAACTGGTCCACGCTACTCCCTTGGGCTGAGTTCTCCTACAACCATCGCGTCAGTGAGTCCTCCTCCAGCTCTCCGTTCTATGTAGTCTACAGTCTCCAGCCTTCCGTTCCTCTACCGGTACTCTCTACCTCTGGTGCTCATGCTGCAGATGCCCTGTCCAGGGTGAGTTCTCCAACATATGGACTGCTGTCAAGTCATGGAACATGCTTCCACACGGATGAAGAAACATGCTGACAAAAGACGCCTCGATCCACCTCGCTTTTCTCCTGGGGACAAAGTGTGGCTGTCCTCCAAGTACATCCGGTTGAAGATTCCCTCGTTCAAGTTGGGCCCGCGATACATTGGTCCATTCAAGGTCATCAAGCGGATCAATGAGGCCTCTTAAAAACTGCAGCTCCCAGCCACGATGCGCATCCCTAACTCCTTCCACGTATCCTTGCTCAAGTCGCTGGCTCCGGATTCCATTTGCCATCTCCAGTCGGCACCTGTACCCAGTTCTTCTCAGTCCACGTCTATCCTCGGACCAGCCTCCATATCCTGTGTGGACATCTTCGGACGCTATCCCGCAACACTCCCGTGTCCCGGCTGCTGCGATTCTAGGCCTTCTGGGGTGATTGCCAGACAGCCTCTGTATAGGGGTTCGCTCCTAGTCATCTCCTTAGGGGAGTCCGGTGCGCGGTCCCATGGATCCACCTCCTTGCACCAAACCTGACATCTGTGAAAGTATTATGCCTTAGTGTAGCCTTCATATTGGTCATAGTGTGGTTGTATTATTTTAGGCTATTGTCATGGAACTCTTTCTAATCGTGGTGTTTGCATAGTGTGTTTTGTTTAGAACGTATGTGGGTAATTTTTAGTTATTGAGAAAAACTAATATAAGATAAAGTAAAATAAAATTATATACTGTACATAGTTAAATGGTTGAGCCATGCAATTGGGGCTTCGGCGTTGGATTTTCTAAGACATTAAGCAATGCTTTTGATATATACTGTTCTATTTGCAGATCTGATGCATACTTTTTGGTCCATGTGACATTCGTGCTGCCAGCAGAAAACAGTCATGTCGCCGTGTGGAGCACATTGACATGTGTATGCTACACAAGGACACATGGTCCGTGTCAAAACACCAAGATGTACGCAAGCCAATGGATTTCAATGGGTCTATGTGTGCCCATGTCTCCAGTACATGTGAAAATGGACGTCACACATGACTGTAAGAAATATCTCTCACAAAAAATTCCTATTTTAGAGGATTACTTTTTAAATCTAGTAGGATTCAAGACCCATATTAAATTTGCTCATCTCTGCAAATGACATATTTTGATATTCCAAAATACTTCTAGATTATCAGCCAATGTGATGTTCAGAGGGTTAATTGGTTTTTTTTCTATCATTGTTATCATGTGTTATTTGAACTAAGACCTCATGTATGAAGTGCTCACCACCTCTCTTTTACCGCTTTTGTATCTAAAGTGTTGTTGTTACGAATCTCTTTGGTAACCTGTTGGAATTTTATGTTTTTGTATTTTAAGTCTAAAGAAGCATTCCTTAGTACATAGCAATATAGGCCTGTCTATACTGGTGTTCTATGTCATATTTATTTGGGGAACTAAACCAAAAGATCATTTTACATTTTTTAGAAGATTCATCCAGGGTATTGAGACAATCAAAAATACCCCATGTTAAAAAAAAAGTCTGATTTTATTTGAAATAATATAAATTAATTTGCCATCCTAACAAAAAAGTTAGATATTAGAGAACAAAATATACATTTCAACCCCTTAAATATTTACTTGAAATGAATTGAATAGTCTGCATAGGAGCTGTGCACACAAAATGGTATGATACGTTTAGTATATATACTGTATATCACAATACAATTCACATACCACAATATTTACAAAAGAAACACAACATAATTCACATCACACTACAAAACAATATATTTATGCAATTGGTGTCTCCAGGGGCAGGAACACGAGGTCCATTGTCCACTGCTCATGCTTGGACTGGGGATGTCCAGTGCATGGCGCATCAGACACGGTACACCAGGGACACAATAACAACAGTGGGCCCTAACGCAAGGGAGAGTGGAATGGAAACACCATTTGCACTCACCTAAGGCTGTTCCCTAAGCTCCCAAACATCCCTAGATGGGTTCTTTCACCCCGTCCCATTCATGTGCCAAGTCTCTTGTTTGTCCTATCCTCACCCTGGCTAGTGAGATGGCCAGCGAGAGCACTAGTCCCACCTCTGCACTAAGAAAACAAAAGGGAAGGTAGAAAAATAGGGGACTAGACAAAAAATATATAATAACAAACTCCCTCCTGCACAGCTAGCTACCAAGGCTGCTAGCAATGGAACTCCAGCAACAGGTCTGTAGTTGCAGACCACAAACAGCTTCTAGATATGTCCTTCCTCCAAACTGACTAGTTGAGAATGAATCATTCACTAGAATCATTGTCACATCTCCAACAGGGCCTACTCCGGGGATGTCTGCCCAGGTCACCAGGCGTCGCTCCACTGTCACGTCTCCACCAGGGCCTGCTCCGGCAACGTCTGACCGGGTCACCAGGCGCTGCTCTGCTCACTCTGCAAGACAAAACAATCACTGATCTCGGGGAGACCAGCCATAAAAAACACTGCTGGCAGCCAGCAAAGGCGCTCAACACAGTGAAATCCCAGGTGCATTGCCCCCTGGGAAGCATGCAAATCAAAAAAGGTCAGTGGATGCTCTGTTAGAAGTCTTAAGAAAATAGCCAGGTAGCCCCCCGAGAAGAACCTAGTTTTCTGTGTTGAGACTCCTAACTAAGGCTCCATGGACCTTTTTTGATTTGCATACTTCCCAGGGGGCAATGCACCTAGGATTTCACTGTGTTGAGCGCCTTCGCTGGCTGCCGGCAGTGCTTTCTCTGGCTGGCCTCCCTGAGATCAGTTACTGTTTTGTCTTGCTGGTCTACTAGGCATTGCTCCCACCGAGCCAGAATCCTACTCCACACTGATGAGGGGCAATACCCCGAAACAGCTGTCTGTGGATGGATACCTGGCCTTGGTATTTCCCTTGTCATGTCTTTAAACTCGTCAAGAGTTGGATATTGACTAAAAGGGCCACTTAATATGGTGGTTATGGTAGTCTCTTAAAAAGAGCCACTCCTTGGCAAGGTCCTTCCCAGAGGGATATCTGGCTACTTTCTGTGTCAAGACTCCTAACAGAGGCTCCATGAACCTTTCTTGATCTGCTCACTCTGCAGGCAGTGCTGGTGATGAGAGAGGTCAGTTCCAGTGACTTTGGTGCGCGGAGTCACTGCACACTCACCATACTTGGACTGGCTGGAACTTGCAGTACTGCTGACTGACTGTAGGTGTTTGTGCCTTCTAGCTGGTATCACTTCTAGCTGGTATCATCTTTGTACCTCACCTGACATCTCGGTTTGACCTCGGCCTGCTTTTCTGGACATTCCCCCTGCCTTCCCATTTTTGTACCTTGCTGACATTCTGGTTTAGACCTTGCCTGGTGACTATCCCCATCTCTGGACTGCAGCCTACCTTAGGCAGTGAACCCCTGGACCCTGCAATAATTCCAAATTCCTGTATAGGGGTTAAAGGGTTTTGGGGTACCTTGGGGTCCTGCTTACTAGGTGGCTTACCATTACAATCAGGTGATGGAACATGAGACTATTTAAAAGGAATGGTAGTGGTCACAAGCCAGCTGTACCTGAGAAGGACTAGCTAGCCACTACCAGCAAGGAAAACTGACATTAATCCTGGCTGCACAAAAAGAAAGCAAACATGTTTAAAAACCAAAGTCTCATCAGGCAACATGAGACTCTGGCCCCAAAACTGTTACAAGTCCCCTAATGACGGGAGCCATTAGTGACAGTACCCCCCTTTCTCAGAGGGCCCTCTGGATCCTTAAGACTGGACTTGTCCAGATAATAAATATGGAAGCAACACCCAGATATTCTTGCGCTCACTTCCAATGTCTTCTGACCTTCAAGGTTACCAATAATGTAAACCGGTGTCAGTGGAAATAATGCATGCTTCTGAGACACTATAGTTCTCTTGAGCGACCTGTAGAAAATGTTATGGATATTAAGTATTTGGTAGCTCCAGGCAAAAGGCTGTAGGTTTAATGACATCCACTACACGATACGGGCCGGTAAACCTCAAGCCCAGGGCCCCAGATCCACGCTTTTGCTTGATATTTTTAGTGGACACCCGTACGTAATCACTGACACACAGATCTGAATCAGAACATTTATTACCTTACATGCACTTATTATGAGAAGGAAGAAATCCACTTAAAGGACTGACAATCGGGGTCTCTATCCAGAACTTAGAAAACTTGACCTCAAAAACAAGATGCATATTGGAAAAGTCTATCCCCCACAACCACCTCTCCTGTGGGAAAACAGAATTCTAGAATACACCTGTGGTGAGGGTGGAATTCTAGCAGCAGCTTGGCTGGAAAAGAGAGTAATGTACACACCCCGGTTGTCTTCTTTCACACGACTTGGGGAGGCAGCTCTTTGAGAGGTGTACCATGTTTGGGTATAGATGGACATTTCCCAATATAATGACCCTTAAGAACACAGTAGAAGCATGCCCCAATACAATGGTGAAATGCAAGCGAATTGGTATTGGGGGACACTGCATGGGTTTGTCAAAACACACCCGTGGAACCTTCTCCCTAGGAAGAACAATGGAAGGCTGGGTTATGGTAGACCTTTCCATGAGGCGTCTATCAACCCTCATTGGAAAGGCCATGGTGGCCTCCAATGACTCTGGAGTAGCATATTGAGCCAGAGAATCCCTAAGCCTACCTGACAACCCCTGACAGAAATGACTTCTAAGCGCATTATCATGCCATTGGGTTTCAGTGGCCCATGTCCTAACCTCTGAACAGTACTCCTCAGGCGCCCTCTGTTGTAGCTTACGGAGTTTAGACTCCGCAAGGGATAAGCCATCAAGGTCACTATACACAAGAGCCAAAACCACATAAAACTCATTCACCGACCATAACTACTGCGAGTAGGTTGGCAGAGAAAAGGCCCAGCACTGTAACAGGGACACAATAATCCCCGCAATGCTGTTCCTCACTCCCGTAGGAACCCGGGCAGAGCTTTCAGTGCAACTTGCAAGCTTACCTAAAGATAATAAATGTATCCCTTCTGCCAGAAAACCTGTCCACGAGGGCTATCTTGAGTTCAATTTTTGTTGTTGTTACCGCTTGTAAAAGTGAGAAATTTTATGCTAATGCTACATTTTTGTGAAAAAAATGAAAATTTTCAATATGATGACCTAATGTTCTCAAATTCTGTGAATAAATTGTTGGTTCAAAATACTCATTATAACCCTTGAAAAAAATCCTTGAGGTGGTCTAGTTTCCAAAATGAGGTCACGTGTGGGGGGTTTCTGCTGTTTAGGTCCCTTGGGGCCCTGCAAATTTAACAAGGTGCGTGCATCTATTTCAGCCAAATTTGTGTTCTATGAATCAAATAGTGCTTCTTCTGTTCCTAGCCTTCCTGTTTGATCAAGAAGAAAATGGCAAACAAATTTTAATGGTCCATTTTGTCGTAAGTTCCTTGAAAAAGTGAATAAACTGAGGATAAAATAACAATTTTTGGTAAAATGTAATTTTGTTTCATTCCACATTGCATTAACTCCTGTGAAGCACCTGAAAGGTTAATAAACTTCTTGGATGTGGTTTTGAGCACTTTGATGGATGCAATTTTTAAAATACTGTCACTTTTGGGTATTTTTTGACAGATAGGCCTCTCAAAGTAACTTCAAATGAGATGTGGTCCCTAAAAAATTGTTTTTTAAATTTTGTTGAAAAATGAGAAACTGCTGAAAAATGTTAAGCTTTCTAACTTTTGTAAGAAAAAAAGTATGTTTTAAAAACAGTACTGATGCAAAGGAAACGTGGGAACTTTTATTCATTAACTATTTTGTCTGACATCTCTCTGGTTTAAGGGGATATAAAGTCAAAGTTTGAAAAATGCAAATTTTTTAAAATTTCCACCAAAGTTCAG
The DNA here is from genome assembly GCF_048569485.1 of Anomaloglossus baeobatrachus. Classification (NCBI taxonomy): domain Eukaryota; kingdom Metazoa; phylum Chordata; class Amphibia; order Anura; family Aromobatidae; genus Anomaloglossus; species Anomaloglossus baeobatrachus. Next base: position 281,194,917 of record NC_134355.1, on the reverse strand, counting down.
ATTTTTTCCACAAATAATCGCAAAAAAGTATCATCATAACTTTACCACTAATATGAAGTACAATATATCATGAAAACAAACAGTCTCAGAATCACTGAGATTCGTTGAAGCGTTCCAGAGTTATTACCTCATAAATTGACAGTGGTCACATTTCTAAAATTTGGCCTGGTCATTAAGGTCAAAATTGACTACGTCACTTAGGGGTACTTTACACGTTGCGACATCGCCACCGATATATCGTCGGGGTCACGTCGTTAGGGACGCACATCCAGCGCCGGTAGCGACATTGCAATGTGTAAATCCTAGGAGCGACGATGAAAGAGCGCAAAAAAGTCAAAAATCGCTGATCTGTGTCACGTCGTTCATTTTCATAATGTCACTCCAGCTGCAGATACGATGTTGTTTGTCGTTCCTGCAGCACCACACATCGCTGTGTGTGAAGTCGCAGGACCGACAAACATCTCCTTTCCTGCATCCACCATCAATGCAGAAGGAAGGAGATGGGCGGGATGTTACGTCCCGCTCATCTCCGCCCCTCTGCTTCTATTGGCTGGCCGCTTAGTGATGTTGCGGTGACGTCGCGGTGAAGCCAAACGCACCTCCCCCTTGAAGGAGGGTTTGTTCGGTGGTCACCGCGACATTGCCAACAAGGTATGTGCGTGTGACGCTGCCGTAGCAATAATGATCACCAGATATCGCATGTGCGACGGGGACGGGTACTATCGCGCTCGACATCGCTAGCCGATGCTAGCGATGTCGCAACGTGTAAAGTACCCCTTAGGGGTTTTGAATCCTTTGCCATACCTTATATAAATAATGTTAAACAACAAAGTTTCACAGCACCTATCACATTCCTATCTTCACGACTTTTATTACAATAGTCACATCTTAGTCCAAATAGTCTAAATTTATGTGATTATAAAATAATAATAAACTGACAGTTTACAGCCTCTAAAGTAAAAGGACTCGACTTTCCATCTTGCTTAATGATAACCCACAGCGCTTTTTATTTAGTCTTTAGTTCAGAATGAGAGATCCATGCATTTGACTAAAAAAGTGCTCTCCGTATTAGGCCTAAGCCACACGGCATGAAAATCGGACCGAGTGGAGTGCGATAAAACAACGCATTTCACTCGGACCAATATTAACCTATGTCTCAGCACCCATGAGCGATTATTTTCTCGGCCTCAATCGGACCGAGAAAACAATCGCAGCATGCTGCGACTGTAATGCGAGACTCTTTCTCTCACATCCATTCAAGTCTAAGGCGGGCTTTGCACACTACGACATCACAGGTGCGATGTCGGTGGGGTCAAATTGAAAGTGACACACATCCGGCATCGCATGCGACATCGTAGTGTGTAAAGCCTAGATGATACGATTAACAAGCGCAAAATTGTCGTAATCGTATCATCGGTGCAGCGTTGGCGTAATCCATTATTACGCTGACGCGACGGTCCGATGTTGTTCCTCGCTCCTGCGGCAGTACACATAACTGTGTGTGAAGTCGCAGGAGCGAGGAACATCTCCTACCGGCGTCACCACGGCTTCCGTAGGATATGCAGAAGGAAGGAGGTGGGCGGGATGTTTACATCCTGCTCATCTCCGTCCCTCCGACGCTATTGGCCGCCTGCCGTGTGACATCGCTATGACGCCGCACGACCCGCCACCTTAGGAAGGAGGCGGGTCGTCGGCTAGATCGACGATCGCAGGGCAGGTGAGTACATGTGAAGCTGGCGTAGCGATAATTTTCGCTACGCCAGCTATCACATGATATCGTACCTGCGACGGGGGCGGGGACTATCGCATGTGACATCGCAGCATCGGTTTGCAATGTCGCAACGTGCAAAGCCCGCCTAAGGGGTGAGAGAAAGATCACACTACACTTGTGGTACACCGGTGTACCGCAAGTGCAGTGCAAGAATATCAATAGCTGGCTACGGAGGAGAGAGGGAGATAAATCCCTCCCTCTCCTCCTCCATGCCAGCCTGTCCCTCCGTAGCGCTGGCCCGCCCCTCCTCAGTGCCGGCCCGTCCCCCGCAGCTGAGGTCTGATTGCATGATTGGACCTCAGTTGCAGGGACACTTGCATGAGACTCGGCTCCCGCTGTGCTGTCAGCGTGAGCTGAGTGTCATGCAAGGATCACACTAATGCCCCGCGTGGCCCCGGCCTTATAAAAAGATAAGTAGTTAATGCAGCCAGCTGGTCTTTTAACCCTTTAAAGCCAAAGCCTGTTTTCACCTTCCCGAGAAGGCCAGATTTTAAAATTCTGACCAGTGTCACTTTATGTGGTATGAATAGTAATTGTAAGAAAAAAAATTTGTGACACATTATACTTCATGTTAGTAGTAACATTAGGTTTAACTTTTTATGTTTACTTGTGAAAATATAAGAAATTTGTTGAAAATTTAGCAATTACCAAACTGAATTTTCATGCTCTTAAACCAGAATTTTATGTCTAACAATATAGTTAATAAATAACATTTTCCACATGTCAGATCAGCACCATTTTTGATATTTTTTATTGTGTTAAGGTGGCTTTACACGCTACGAGATCGCTAAAGCGATCTTGTTGGTGTCACGGAATTCGTGACGCATATCCGGCCGCTTTAGCAATGTCTTTGCGTGTGACACCTATTAGCGATTTTGAATCGCTGCAAAAACGTTCAAAATCGCTAATCGGTGACATGCCCCCCTCTTCCCAAATATTGTTGCTGCTGCAGTAACGATGTTGTTCCTCGTTTCTGCGGCAGCACACATCGCTATGTGTGACACCGCAGGAACGAGGAACCTCTCCTTACCTGCATCCCGCCAGCAATGAGGAAGGAAGGAGGTGGGCGGGATGTTCGTCCCGCTCATCTCCGCCCCTCCGCTTTGATTGGGCGGCCGCTTAGTGACGTCGCTGTGACGCTGAACGAACCACCCCCTTAGAAAGGAGGCAGTTCGCCGGTCTCAGCGACGTCACAGAGCAGGTATGTGCATGTGACGCTGCCGTAGGGATAATGTTTGCTACGGCAGCAATCACCCAGTACAACGGGGGCGGGTGCTATCACGCTCGACATCGGTAGCATCGGCTAGCGATGTCGCAGCGTGTAAAGCAGCCTTAAGGAAGTTCGAAGGGTTAAAGGTTTATCAGCAATTTCACCTTTTTCCAACAAAAATTACATCTGTTTTTTTAGAGACCACAATAAAATTTGAAGTGATCCCTTTGACAGCCTCTATGACAGAAAATACCCATTAAAGAATGCACCTTGTTCACACCATTGGTGTTCTAGACCTACAAGACTCAAAAATATACAACTAAACAATAGGATAAAGAGTTGCACACCAGTGACAATGTATAAGGAAGTAATGAAAAGAAGAACTGCTATGGGAATACTAGATTGAAAAATGCAATGGACCATCTGAGAAAAGTGAAAAACATGAAAATGGTATCTGCATAACTGCTATGAATTATAGGAATGAGAGATGTTTAGCCATTGTATTGATCAATGCAAAAGAGCCCCAAATCCAAACACCAAGGTAATCTCTATTTTTGGGGTCCCTAAGAAAATACCCAAACGTGACACCATTTTAAAAACTGCAACTCAAAATCACATTCAAGATGTTTATTAAGTCTTTAGGTACTTCGCGGGAATTAAAGCAATGTGGAAGGAAAAGATGAAAATACTTTTTCCCAGAAAAATATTGCTTTAGCCTCAAATTTTGCATTTTCATAAGGCAACAGGGTAAAATGGGTCTTACAGTTTTATGTGCAATTATTCCTGAGTATGCTGATACCCTATATGTAGTGGAAAACTACTGTTTGGGCGCACGGCTGGACTCGGAAGTGAAGGATCACCTTTCAACTTCTGGAACGCAAAATTAGCTGAAATAGACGTCATGTCGAGTTTGCAGAACTCTGATGTGCCTAAACATTGGAAATCCCTACAAATGACCCCATTATGATAACTATGTTCCTGAAAAAAAAAATAGATGTGTAGTGAGCATCTTGAACCCACAGGGGCTTTTCAGAATCATATAACATTGAGCCGTGAGAATGAGAAAATACATTTTTCCCACAAACATGTTGCTTTTGCCCCAAATGTTTAATTTTCACAAGGAGAACATGAGAAAATGGACTGTAATACACTGTGTGCAGAATTATTAGGCAAATGAGTATTTTGATCACATGATACTTTTTATACATGTTGTCCTACTCCAAGCTGTATAGGCTTGAGAGCCAACTACCAATTAAGTAAATCAGGAGATGTGCATCTCTAATGAGGAGGGGTGTGGTGCAATGACATTAACACCCTATGTAAGGTGTGCTTAAATATTAGGCAACTTCCTTTCATTTGTCAAAATGGGTCAGAAGAGAGATTTGACGGGCTCTGAAAAGTCCAAAATTGTGAGTAGAGTTGAGCGCGGTTCGTGGTTCTCCAGTTCGCGGTTCGAGGGATTTTGGGGGCTGTTCTAGATCGAACTAGAACTCGAGCTTTTTGCTAAAAGCTCGATAGTTATAGTTACGTTCGAGAACGGTTCTAGCAGCAAAAAGCCAAGCTAATTACTAGCTGGCTTTTTGCTGTAATAGTGTAAGTCACTTTATGACTCACACACTGTTATGAAATTTCAGCGTATAGTGTGCGGGGACTGCGCATTCAGATCACTGCTGCTGAGATAATGGCGATTGCCATTTTTTTTTTTCCTTGTCTTCCTTCCCTAAGCGCGTGTGTAGTGGGGTGGGCCAGCATGTCAGCCAATCCCAGACACACACACAGCTAAGTGGACTTTTAGCCGGAGAAGCAATGGCATGTGTGATAGGATGTCCATGTCACATGTCCCTGCATTTTAAATACGGGCATCTGCCCATCTGGACTCCATTATCTGTCTTCTGCGTCTGGGTGTCAGTCACCGCAGGTGCAGCTCCTGTCTCCGAAAGTGCTGTGTACGCTCTACACACATCGCTATACAGAATAGGGATAGAAGTTTGTTTCAGCCCTTGTAAGGGCTAATAACAGCAGGCTCAGAGCCATAGGTGACAGTAAGGTCCGTGGAAAGAGGTTTTAACAGCTACAGATAAGAGCGTCCGTGTAGCTAAGGTCAGGGAGTTCCTTGCTGCATTTCACCATTGGGAGGGATAGAAAGTGAGGCTTCCTTTCCTCTACACTGACCCACAACCCGGCCACTGTACCCTCCTGCCCTTTGCACACTCAAGCTCATTGTTACTAAGCCATTATACTAGCAAACACTGAGGAAACTTAGTGGCATCCTAAAAGTGGCTGTTGGACTTCATTATTGTCCCACTGGTGCAAAGCTATTTGCAGCACCTCTGCATTGCACACTCAAGCTCTTTGTTACTAAGCCATTCTAATAGCAAACTGTGCTGCCAGTTCAAGGGCCGCAGTTGCATTGTCAGGGATAGTTATTGTTGTTTATTCTGCTGTCAGTAAAGCTAGACCACCGCTGCAATCTACACCACCTCTCAATTTTTACTACCACATTTTAAGTGTACAATCTTGTCGTAATCAAAATGAGTGGCAAAATGACAGATGCTGGTGGAAAGGGGAACAGGAGTGTTGGAAAAGGAAAAAAAGGGTTTGTCCGTGGGGAAGGTGGCAAAGCTCCATTAACATCTGCTGAAGATAGACCATCTTCCAGCAAAAGTAAGATGTCTACTACTTACCGTGGACAATCCGATGTCCTCCCTTTTTTACGGACACGAACAACTGGAACAAAGGTAGATGATGCCCAAAAAAAGAAAATGCTTGAATGGATCTCAAGTGGTCCAACAAGTGCCCTCTCCGCCACCTCAACTACCGCATCCAAAAAAGACCAGTCCTCTGAGTTGTCATCCCAATCACACTTGTTTTCTCCCAGCTCTGAAGTCTCCATCTGCCCTGCACAGTATGGTGGAACAGAGATGGTTGAGTCTGCAGAGCTGTTCAGTCACACTATAGCCTGGGAATCAGAGGTCTGCTCTCAAACTACAGTGAGTACAGACCAGGAAATGGTCTGCAGTGACGCCCAGAACCTTTTTGACGCAGATTCAGGCCGTGATGACCAAGTTCATGAGCATAATGTTGACCCTTATTCACAAACTGAAACACCTGTTGTAATAGACAATGAGGAACATACTGATGATGATGAGACGCAGATACCAGATTGGGATGACAACTTAAGTATTCGTTCAGGGCAGGAAAAGGCTCGGTCTGAATGGGAGGGGAGTGCAAACACAATGCTTGATGAGGAACTTCTAGATCCCACCTACTGTCAACCCACAGTCAGGCACTCGAGGAGGTCAACAGAGGCGGTGGAGGAGGATGCTACTGACGACGAAGTTACCTTGCGCCTTCCTGGACAGAGGAGGAGTACTGGTAGCACGTCTACAACTGCATCCTCAGCCACCACTCTGCCTCTGAGCACTAGTCGGGGTGGCTCGATCTTTTGCTATGTCAAAAAAGGACCAGGCTAGGCAAGGCTTAGAGGGCATGCGACCTGCTGAGTCAGCAGGTTGCATGCCCTCTAAGCCTTGCCTAGCCTGGTCCTTTTTTGACATAGCAAAAGATCGCCCAAATCATGTGATATGTAAAATTTGTCGTGATTCTGTTAGTAGAGGGCAAAACCTCAGCAGTTTGACAACTTCTTCCATGAATCGTCACATGAATAAATATCATATGTCCCAGTGGGAAGCTCACCGTGCTGCAATGCGGCCTAGCGGAGCGGACCATCCACCTCCTGCCCCTTCCAGTGCATCCACGCGCTCTTCATCTTCTAGGACTGTGGGGACAGCTGTCACACATGGTTTTCCACGCACAACTTCCACCAGTGTAACCGCAACAGGCAGTTTGCTTCGTAGGTCGTCAGTTGGTTTGGAAGGGGAAACAAGTGCGTGTGTACAGCTCTCTCAGACATCGATAGCATCAACATTGGATAAAGGCAACATCATGTCAACGCCTGCACTTTCCTCAAAAACCTGCATTTTTTCAGGGACACCCTACTCACCACCATCTACACACAGCAGCCAGATCTCTGTCCCTCAGATGTGGACAAATAAAAGGCATTTCCTGCGACCCATGACAAAGCTAAGAGGTTGACTTTATCCCTCTGTAAGCGCTTGGCCACCAAATGCTGCCTTTCCGCATGGTGGACACACAGGATATTAGAGACCTTATGTCTGTCGCTGTGCCCCAGTACCAGATGCCCAGTCGCCACTACTTCTCTAAGAAAGATGTGCCTGCGCTACACCAGCATATCGCACAGAACATCACCGCTTCCTTGAGAAACTCTGTGTGTGAACGGGTGCATTTCACCACCGATACTTGGACCAGTAAGCATGGACAGGAACATTACATGTCGCTGACTGGGCACTGGGTAACTATGGTGATAGATGGTGAAGGGTCTGCTGCACAAGTCTTGCCGTCCCCACGACTTGTGTGTCAATCCTCTGTCTGTCCAAGTTCCTCCACTGCTTCTGCCTCCTCCACCTCATCTGGGTCCTCCACCTCCGCCCCAAGCCTGCCTCGTCAGGCCACCAGCGTTCTAACTGCGCAGAAGGAATCACGCACCCCTCATTACTATGCTGGAAGCAGAGCGCAACGGCATCATCTTTAGCTTGAAATGTCTTGGAAATAAGAGTCACAAAGTGGCTGAGTTGTGGGCAGCTCTGGAGACTGAGTTTGGCAAATGGTTGTCTCCACTCAACCAGCAGCCTGGTAAGGCCGTGTGCGACAATGCTGCAAACCTGGGTGCGGCCCTTTGCCTGGGCAAGGTGACACACGTGCCTTGTATGGCTCACGTGTTGAACCTTGTTGTCCAGCAATTTTTAACACACTATCCCGGCCTAGATGGCCTTCTGAACAGGGCAGGAAAACTGTCTGCTCCCTTCCGCCGTTCATCCGCCGCAGCTGAGCGACTTGCATCGCTCCAGAAGTCTTTCGGCCTGCCGGTTCATCACCTGAAATGCGATGTGCCGACACGCTGGAATTCGACTTTCCACATGTTACAGCGACTGTAGCAGCACCGCCGAGCCCTGGTGCAATACGTCATGACGTATAGCCTGGGCCAACGAGATGCAGAGGTGGGGCAGATCACCCTGATGGAGTGGTCTCAGATCAAGGACCTATGCACCCTTCTGCACAGTTTCGACATGGCGACAAATATGTTTAGCGCTGACAATGCCATTATCAGCATGACAATTCCAGTCATTTACATGCTGAGCACACGCTAAACACTATTCGGAGAAAGGGGGTGGGACAACAGGAAGGGGAGGAACTACAGGAGGATTCATATGCGCAAGAGACAACAGCATCACCAAGGTCCAGATGTTCATCATCACTAAGGTGGCAGGCATGGGACCATGGGGGACAGGGATCAACAAGGGCGCATGGTAGCAGGCAAAATGTTGAGAGAGGTGCAGGAGAACATGAAGAAATGGAGGATGAACTGTCCATGGACATGGAAGACTCAGCGGATGAGGGAGACCTTGGTCAAATTTCAGTTGAAAGAGGTTGGGGGGAGATGTCAGAGGAAGAAAGAACGGTTAGCACCTCTATACCACAAACACAGCGTGGACTTGGCCCGCATGGCTGCGCAACACACATGAGCGCCTTCTTGCTGCACTACCTCCAACATGACCCTCGTATTGTCAAAATTAGAAGTGATGATGTGTACTGGCTTGCCACACTATTAGATCCCCGGTACAAGTCCAAATTTTGTGACATAATTCCAGCCATAGAAAGGGACGCACGTATGCAGGTGTATCAGCAAAAGCTGTTACTCGATCTTAACTCGGCTTTTCCACCAAACAACCGTGGTGCAGGGACTGAATCCCCCAGTTGTAACTTGACAAACATGGGACGGTCTCATCATCTTCAACAGTCTACCCGTACAAGCAGCACCGTATCTGGTGCTGGTAACAGCAATTTTATTGAATCTTTTCATAATTTTTTTAGACAATCCTTTGCAAGGCCACCAGAGACAACAAGTCTGACACATAGTCAACAGCTGGAGAGGATGATACAGGAGTATCTCCAAATGAACATCGATGCCATGACTTTGCAACTGGAGCCTTGCTCATTTTGGGCTTCAAATCTTGAAAAATGGCAAGAGCTCTCCACTTACGCCTTGGAGATTTTGTGGTGTCCAGCTACCAGCATTGTCTCTGAACGTGTCTTCAGTGCTGCTGGGTGTGTGCTGACAGATAAGCGCACGCGTCTGTCCAGTGACAATGTGGACAGACTAACGTTCATCAAAATGAACAAGTCATGGATCCACAAGGAATTTACTACCCCTGTGTCATCCTGGGGAGAGTAAATGCTTGTGGATTTGGAATGTGCTTGATGCAAATCAAAACATCCTGTTTGCAACTAGGGCACAAGTGCTGCCACTGAAGGGGTTAGTGTCTGTGTGGCCCAATTTTTGGAAAAAAGGGAGACTCCGCTTGGAGTAACCCTTGCTTGCTGTATTTTTTAAAAGGAGCCAAGTTGAACAATTCATGGTTCAGCAAAGACTTTGGTACCTACCCCGTTGTCATCCTGGGGACGGTTAAGTATGACGTATTTTTGAATGTGCTTGATTCAAATCTACCTGTGAAGTGTACAACTGGGGCACAAGTGATGCCACTGAAGGGGTGGGTGTCTGTGTGGCCTAATTTTTGGAAAAAAGGGAGACTCCGCTGGGAGTAACCCTTGCTTGCTGTGTTTTCTAAAAGGAGCCAAGATGAACAATTCATGGTTCAGCAAAGACTTTGCTACCTACCCTGGTGTCATCCTGGGGACGGTTAAGTATGGCGTATTTTTGAATGTGCTTGATGCAAATCTACCTGTGAAGTGTACAACTGGGGCACAAATGCTGCCACTGAAGGGGTGGGTGTCTGTGTGGCCCAATTTTTGGAAAAAAGGGAGACTCCGCTTGGAGTAATCCTTGCTTACAGTGTTTTTAAAAATGATCCAAGATGAACAGAGCTGGGATCAGGAAAGACTTTGCTACCTACCCCGGTGTCATCCTGGGAACGGTTAAGGATGGCGTAATTTTGAATGTGGTTGATGCAAATCTACCTGTGAAGTGTACAACTGGGGCACAAGTGCTGCCACTGAAGGGGTGGGTGTGTATGTGGCCCAATTTTTGGAAAAAAGGGAGACTCCACTTGGAGTAACCCTTGCTTGCTGTGTTTTTTAAAAGGAGCCAAGATGAACAATTCATGGTTCAGCAAAGACTTTGCTACCTACCCGGTGTCCTCCTGGGGACGGTTAAGTATGGCGTATTTTTGAATGTGCTTGATGCAAATCTACCTGTAAAGTGTACAACTGGGGCACAAGTGCTGCCACTGAAGGGGTGGGTGTCTGTGTGGCCCAATTTTTGGAAAAAAGGGAGACTCCGCTTGGAGTAACCCTTGCTTACAGTGTTTTTAAAAATGATCCAAGATGAACAGAGCTGGGATCAGGAAAGACTTTGCTACCTACCCCGGTGTCATCCTGGGAACGGTTAAGGATGGCGTAATTTTGAATGTGGTTGATGCAAATCTACCTGTGAAGTGTACAACTGGGGCACAAGTGCTGCCACTGAAGGTGTGGGTGTCTGTGTGGCCCAATTTTTGGAAAAAAGGGAGGCTCCGCTTGGAGTAACCCTTGCTTGCTGTGTTTTTTAAAAGGAGCCAAGATGAACAATTCATGGTTCAGCAAAGACTTTGCTACCTACCCTGGTGTCATCCTGGGGACGGTTAAGTATGGCGTATTTTTGAATGTGCTTGATGCAAATCTACCTGTGAAGTGTACAACTGGGGCACAAGTGCTGCCACTGATGGGGTGGGTGTCTGTGTGGCCCAATTTTTGGAAAAAAGGGAGATTCTGCTTGGAGTAACCCTTGCTTGCTGTGTTTTTTAAAAGGAGCCAAGATGAACAATTCATGGTTCAGCAAAGACTTTGCTACCTACCCGGTGTCCTCCTGGGGACGGTTAAGTATGGCGTATTTTTGAATGTGCTTGATGCAAATCTACCTGTAAAGTGTACAACTGGGGCACAAGTGCTGCCACTGAAGGGGTGGGTGTCTGTGTGGCCCAATTTTTGGAAAAAAGGGAGACTCCGCTTGGAGTAACCCTTGCTTACAGTGTTTTTAAAAATGATCCAAGATGAACAGAGCTGGGATCAGGAAAGACTTTGCTACGTACCCCGGTGTCATCCTGGGAACGGTTAAGGATGGCGTAATTTTGAATGTGGTTGATGCAAATCTACCTGTGAAGTGTACAACTGGGGCACAAGTGCTGCCACTGAAGGGGTGGGTGTGTATGTGGCCCAATTTTTGGAAAAAAGGGAGACTCCACTTGGAGTAACCCTTGCTTGCTGTGTTTTTTAAAAGGAGCCAAGATGAACAATTCATGGTTCAGCAAAGACTTTGCTACTTACCCTGGTGTCATCCTGGGGACGGTTAAGTATGGCATATTTTTAAATGTGCTTGATGCAAATCTACCTGTGAAGTGTACAACTGGGGCACAAGTGCTGCCACTGATGGGGTGGGTGTCTGTGTGGCCCAATTTTTGGAAAAAAGGGAGATTCTGCTTGGAGTAACCCTTGCTTGCTGTGTTTTTTAAAAGGAGCCAAGATGAACAATTCATGGTTCAGCAAAGACTTTGCTACCTACCCGGTGTCCTCCTGGGGACGGTTAAGTATGGCGTATTTTTGAATGTGCTTGATGCAAATCTACCTGTAAAGTGTACAACTGGGGCACAAGTGCTGCCACTGAAGGGGTGGGTGTCTGTGTGGCCCAATTTTTGGAAAAAAGGGAGACTCCGCTTGGAGTAACCCTTGCTTACAGTGTTTTTAAAAATGATCCAAGATGAACAGAGCTGGGATCAGGAAAGACTTTGCTACCTACCCCGGTGTCATCCTGGGAACGGTTAAGGATGGCGTAATTTTGAATGTGGTTGATGCAAATCTACCTGTGAAGTGTACAACTGGGGCACAAGTGCTGCCACTGAAGGTGTGGGTGTCTGTGTGGCCCAATTTTTGGAAAAAAGGGAGGCTCCGCTTGGAGTAACCCTTGCTTGCTGTGTTTTTTAAAAGGAGCCAAGATGAACAATTCATGGTTCAGCAAAGACTTTGCTACCTACCCTGGTGTCATCCTGGGGACGGTTAAGTATGGCGTATTTTTGAATGTGCTTGATGCAGATCTACCTGTGAAGTGTACAACTGGGGCACAAGTGCTGCCACTGATGGGGTGAGTGTCTGTGTGGCCCAATTTTTGGAAAAAAGGGAGATTCTGCTTGGAGTAACCCTTGCTTGCTGTGTTTTTTAAAAGGAGCCAAGATGAACAATTCATGGTTCAGCAAAGACTTTGCTACCTACCCGGTGTCCTCCTGGGGACGGTTAAGTATGGCGTATTTTTGAATGTGCTTGATGCAAATCTACCTGTAAAGTGTACAACTGGGGCACAAGTGCTGCCACTGAAGGGGTGGGTGTCTGTGTGGCCCAATTTTTGGAAAAAAGGGAGACTCCGCTTGGAGTAACCCTTGCTTACAGTGTTTTTAAAAATGATCCAAGATGAACAGAGCTGGGGATCAGGAAAGACTTTGCTACCTACCCCGGGGTCATCCTGGGAACGGTTAAGGATGGCGTAATTTTGAATGTGGTTGATGAAAATCTACCTGTGAAGTGTACAACTGGGGCACAAGTGCTGCCACTGAAGGGGTGGGTGTCTGTGTGGAAAAAGGGAGACTCCGCTTGGAGTCACCTTGCGGTGTTTTACATGATTTTAGAAGGGCATGCCATGCCTATATCTGTGTCTCATCCTCTTTTCCTTGTAACGCTGTTTTGTTTAAGCATGAGAATTTGTTTTTGTCACTTTCCCATGTGTTTGTGTTGTGTTGTGTTGTGAGTTGTTTGTCACCTTTTGGACACCTTTGAGGGTGTTTTCTAGGTGTTTTTATGTGTTTGTGATTGCCTCCCATTGTTTCCTATGCGGTTCGAGCGGTTCGCCGAACCGGTTCGCTGAACCGAACTCGACCGAGACCTCCGTTCGGCGAACTGAACTCGAGCCAAACTGTCTTGCAGAGGGATGCAGCAGTCTTGAAATTGCCAAACTTTTCAAGCATGATCACCGAACAATCAAGCATTTCATGACAAATAGACAACAGGGTCACTAGAATTGTATTGGGCAAAAAAGGCGCAAAATAACTGCCCATGAATTGAGGAAAATCAAGCGTGAAGCTGCCAAGATGCCATTTGGCACCAGGTTGGCCATATTTCAAAGCTGAAACGTTACTAGAGTATGAAAAAGCACAAGGTGTGCCATACTCCGGGACATGGCCAAGGTAAGGAAGGCTGAAAAACGACCACCTTTGAACAAGAAACATAATATAAAATGTCAAGACTAGGCAAAGAAATATCTTAAGACTGATTTTTCAAAGGTTTTATGGACTGATGAAATGATAGTGACTCTTGATGGGCCAGATGGATGGGCTAGAGGCTGGATCAGTAAAGGGCAGAGAGCTCCACTCTAACTCAGATGCCAGCAAGGTGGAGGTGGGGTACTGGTATATGCTGGTATCATCAAAGATGAACTTGTGGGACGTTTTTGGGTTGAGGATGGAGTGAAGCTAAACTCCCAGACCTACTACCAGTTTCTGGAAGACAACTTGTTCAAGCAGTGGTACAGGAAGAAGTCGGTATCGTTCAAGAAAAACATGATTTTCATGCAGGATAATGCTCCATAACATGCATCCAACTACTCCACAGCGTGGCTTGTCAGTAAAGGTCTAAAAGATGAAAAAACAATGACATGCCCCCTTTGTTCACCTGATCTGAAACCCATAGAGAACCTGTGGTCCCTCATAAAATGTGAGATCTACAGGGAGGGAAAACAGTACACTTCTCGGAAAAGTGTCTGGGAGGCTGTGGTGGCTGCTGCTCGCAATGTTGATCATAAACAGATCAAGCAACTGATAGAATCTATGGATGGTAGGCTGTTGTCATCAGAAAGAAAGGTGGCTATATTAGTCACTAATTTTTTGGGGTTTTGTTTTTGCATGTCAGAAAAGTTTATTTCTAAATTTTGTGCAGTTATATTGGTTTACCTGGTGAAAATAAACAAGTGAGATGGGAATATATTTTGCTTTTATTAAGTTGCCTAATAATTCTGCACAAAATAGTTACCTGTGTGACGCCCTGGCCTATCAGGTCATCACAGGGTATTGTACAATCTGTCCTTCTGCACAGTATCCATCCTCCTTGGTTACAGATCCTGATACTTTGGTGTTGCTAACAGCTTGGCCAATCAAAATCCCAGGAACACTTCCCTCTTTAACCTACCAGACAGACCATTGGGGGCCTGAAGGAATAGGGCCGCCCACATGGGGGGTTGGTGAGGGGAAAGTGAGGAAAGTGACAGTTGAGCTTGGGAGTTGAGAGAGAGTTGAGCTGGAGAGTGAGAGGAGAGGAGGTGTGTGGTGACTCTCAAGAGAAGAGACCACAGAGAAGAGCTCCTGTGTAATAGATGGCAGGCGTTGGTCTGGGCCTGGTAGGAGCTGGAACCCCGGTCACAGGGGACAGTATCAAGGGGCACAGACTGCCGAAGAGGGTGGCAGGCGGCCTTGAGCTATCACCGGGCAGGGGCCAGGGCACGACAGGGTACGTTGACCCTAGGCCAGAAAGTAGCTTCACGCGTTCTGGTAATTTACCCGACGGGGTGAAGACTTCAAGTATCATCCCCAACCCACTCCAAAATCGGGGTACTAGCACACCGATAGGATAGGACTTTCCCAATCCAGTCCAATGAAATCCTATGTGTGAACCTTGAGAGGAAGCTCACGCCATTAGCCATACGGGTTAGCGGGACCCGAAGAGTTTTATACCAATGGGTCCAACAGAGACAGAGGTGCCAAGGACAGGGCCACAGGCCAACAGCAACACCAAGAGCACGGGCCCAAGCGTGCTCCCTACAAGCTGCAGTAGTGCTCAGAATTCTGGTTTACAAGCTGTCAGTGTTATTATTCCTGGACTGAGTGCGTATACTGAATACCCCTGTTCCTACCCCAGTGGCATCCCTTCACCAACCATCCGATGGGCCCCAGGACACAAACCCCCTACCCACAGAGGGGTTTAAACATCAGGCTGCTATACCATCGTCACCGGGCTCCCCTCATCAACAGCAGCGGTGGTCCCTCACATTACCACGCACCTCACATTACCACGCACCGTAAGTGGGGTCACGAACTTTCCAAAATCACCCCCCTGTACATAGCCCCCTTTTCATTGAGTGGCCGTACGACCCCCGGGTCCGGTGACCCCTCAAGCCACCGTGGATCCGAATCCAAGCAGCCCGGCTGCTGTCACAGGGGCGGCACATTGGAAGTGAAAGTAGGAGGAGGTCAGGAGCTGGGCTCCTTGGAACTACTAGGTAGCAGAGGTTGGTCTAGGCCTTGTAAGAGCTGCACCCCGGTCGCAGGGGATCGTGACAAGGGGCACGGCATTGTCGTGGAGGACAGCCGGCAGCCTTGTACCATCACCGGGCAGGGACCAGGGCATGACGGGGTACGTGGAACCTAGGTCAGGGAGTAGCTTTAGGCAAACTGACAATTTGCCCGACGAGAACGGAGCCTTCAAGATCCACTTTCGACCTGCTCCAAAATCGGGGTACTAGCGCAACGAGAGAGATAGGACTTTCCACAAATATGGTCCAAGAAATCCCAAGCGTGAACCCTGAGAGCAAGCTCCCTCAGTTAGCCATACTGGAGAGCGGGACCCGACTAGTTTTAGGCTACAGGGACCAACCAGAAAGCAACAAGGTGCCATGGGAAAAGGTCACAGATCAACAGGCAACACCAACAGAAACGGGACCCAAATGTGCTCCCCTCAGCAGCAGCGGTGTCCAGAACTTTGGTTTACTACAGTTGTCTTTGTCAGCGTTATTGGACTGAGTGAGTACGCAAGTGACCCTTACCTCCCCAACGGTACTTCCTTGTCACCACCACCGAGTCCCGGGGCATCCCTCTCTCTACCCATGGAGGGGTTAAACACCTGGCTGCCAACTCCATCGCCACCGGGTACTCCCAGCCGCAGCGGTGGTACTCCACCTTACGACACACCACGGGTGGCGTCACGAACTCTCAATATATCATACCCCCTGTAAATACCCACCTTCATTCTAGTGGCCTCGAGACCCCTGGGTCAGGACACCCCTCGAGCCACCGCGGATCCAGATTCGAGCAGCTCGGCTGCTGACACAGGGGCGATTCACCTTCACAAACAAAAATCCTCCTAAGATAGCTAAATGTAAAAAAAAAATTATGAGTCTTTTGGGTTGATTGAGAACATAGTTGTTGATCAATAATAAAAAAAAATCCTCTAAAATACAACTTGCCTAATAATTCTGCACATGGTGTATTTGTTGTGCAATTTATCTTGAATATACCAGTACAGCATATGTTATGTAAAACTATTTTTTTGGCATTTGGACGGGCATGGAAGAGAAGGAGCACCATTCGACTTTTGGAGTTAAAAATTGACTGAAATTGATAGTGGACGCCATGTCACATTTGCAGAGCCCCTGATGTGCCTAAACAATAGTAACCCTCCAAAAGTGATCCCATTTTGCAAACTGCACCCCTAATGGAATTTATTTAGAGGTGTGGTGAGCCCCTTGAACACAAAAGTGCTCCACCTAATTTTAAAATGATAAGACATGAAAATGAAAAAATATTTTTCCCACAAACAAGTTGCTTTTGCCCCAAATTTCTCATTTTCTCAAGGATAACAGAAAAAAATCGACCATACAATTTCTTGTGAAATTTCTTTTGAGTACTCCTATTCCCCATAAGTGGTAGAAAACTATTGCTCATGGCCAGACTCAGAAGTAAAGAAGCACCATTTGACTTTTGGAGTGCCAAATTGGCTAAAATAGATATCAAATACCATTTTGCATCTGCCAATTTATTGGTTAATTTCTACTGTGTATACCGGTACCCCATATGTGATGGAAAGCTACTTTTTGGTTGCATGGCAGGGTTCAGAAGGGAAAGAGTACTATTTGCATTTTGGGGCGCCATTTTGGCTGGAATAGATTGCAAACACTATATCACATTTGAAGAGCACCTGACATGGCAAAACAGCAGAAACCCACCACAACTGTCTTTATTTTGGAAACTACTCCTCTTAAGTAATTTATCTAGAGTGTAGTGAGCAATTTCACCCTCAGGCAATTTACAGATTTGTATAACATTGGGCTGACTAAATAAAAATGTCTCTTTTTTACAATGTTGTTTTGGCCCCAAATTTTAAATTGTTTAAAGGGTTATATGAGAAAACAAACTGCACAATTTGTTTAGCAATTTCTCTTGAGTTTGCCAATACACTATATGTGCTTGAAAACTACTTTTCAGGCATGGTGCAAAGCTCAGAAGGGTAGGAGCACCATATTGCAGTGCAGACTTTGTCGGAATGGTTTGATGGTGCCATGTCACATTCACAGGGTCCCTGAGGTGCTAGAAAAGCAGACCCTCCAATAAGTGATACCATTTTACAAGTTATGCACCTCAATGTATTCATCTAGGGGTGCATTGAGCATGTTGACACCAGATGTGCCCCACAGAAATTTAATATCATTGGGTAGTGAAAATGAAAAAGTACACTTTTACCACTAAAATGTTTTAGCCCCAGCTTTTTCATTTTTGTCTAATAGGAAAAAAATAGACCACACAGTTTGTTGTGCATTTATTTCTGAGTGCACCAATGAACTACTTTTGAGGCAAAGTGGAAAGCTCAGAAGGGAAAGAGCGCTGTATTATAGTGCCGATTTTGCTGCTATGCTTTGCGGGTGCCGAGTCACTTTGATAAAGCCCCTGAGGTGCCAAAACAGTAAAAACATTCATAAGTGACCTCATTTTGCAAAATACATCTCTCAATTAATTAATCTAGGGGTGCAGTGATCATATTGACACCAAAACTGTGTCACAGAATTTTATACAATTGAGCGGTGAAGAAAATATAATAAAATGTTTACCACAAAAATGTTGTTTTAGCTCATGATTTTATGTTTTCACATGGACAAATTGGCAACAATGGCACCAAAATGTGTCACACAATTTCTGCTAAGCATGGCAATAAAACAAATGTAACTGTATAGTACTGCTTAGCCATATGGCCAAGAAATGTGCCCCACAAACAGAGGATTATACGGATTATACCCCCACAATAAATTCCTACACAGTATCCTTCACACACAGTATGATGACCAAACTGTACCTCCCTCAACTACCCCAGCAAAGTACGGTGTACCCAACACAGTTTAATCATCAACTATGACCCCCACACTGCCCTCCATGTAGTATGATGGACCTACATTCAATATAATTGTTTCAACACCACATTGTGTAAAGGCTCTCACTAGCCCTCCAAAGAGTATAATGGTCCCCATACAGGTCTCACCACAGTATAATGGGCCCCACATTGCCTTCCATATAAACTGATGAACAAAAGGCTAACGATGTTTTCAACTTTTTACTTTCAGGATCCATATCTCACCATCCAGCACAGCTTAAAATGTGTGACTAAATTAATTTTATAGACAATCTTCGTGGCTATGTCATACATAAATTTGACTTGCAACTATTTATCATATGATTACTTATGGAGATTCTTGACATGTCACTGTTAAATGTTATTGTTTTGCTCCTAAATATCTAAATGTTAATTTTTATTATTTTGTTTATATTTTGTAAACTCACCTTTTTCTTTCAACACTGCCTGAATCCTTCTGGGCATTCTCTTAATCAGATTCATGCATGGCTGTACATAAATCTGATCCTATGTCTTTTCTACAAGTTCCCAATGTTGATGCATACTGGTTGACTCACTTAGGTATGTATACAGCTATTTCTTCAACTTTACCCACAAGTGCTCGATTGGATTGAGGTATAGGGAGTTTCTTTATTTAATAAAGCATCTCTACTTCATTGTCCTTGATCCATTTCTTTGTCAATCTCGAAGTATGTATCGGGTCGTTGCACAGGTGGAACACTACGTCATCCTTTTTGCACCCATAGTACTTAAGTATAAGAAGCAACTTATTTTGTTTCAGCACCAAATTTGGATCTCCTGGCAGAAAACTGCACCAAAATTGTATCAAAACCATTTTTGTGCATTTTTTTGCCAAGAGATGTAGATTTGGTGCTGAAATTTATACACCAAATTCCTGCACCAAATCTGCCTCTTCTGGAAAAAAACCCACAGTAATATTGCATCAAAACTGCATTGCATTTAGAAGCATTTTTTTGCCAGAAGATGCATATTTGGTGCAGGAATTTGGTGTAGAAATTTCAGCACTAAATTTGCATCTCCTGCCAAAATATTGCATCAAAACTGCATTGTGTTTTTATGCGTTTTTTTCCTCGGAGATGCAGTACTGGTACGTAAATTTCGTGTATAAATTTCAGCATCTCTTGGCAAAAAAATGTGGTTTTGTGCCAAGAGATTCAGGTCTCATTGAACTGAATGAGTTCACCTCAGGTGAGGTCACTGAGTTCAGTGACTTCACCTGAGGTGAGTTTACCTGCAGTCACAGGTGCAGTATCATGGTAACCTCCACAGATCACAGATAAACTGAGTGACATCACCGCTCACAGCTGAGGCTCAGTCAGTCTGTGCCTCAAGCCACATTAGGCGGTCATGTTTTCTAACGTGACTGCGTGCTATGACTTAAGTATGTAGCAGAGTCGGGATTGTCATGGTACCTCCATGGATTATATTGGAACCAAGTGTTTGGGGTTAATAAATTGGAGCAAGAGGCTGGGTTTTTTGTATTTTATTCCAAATAAAAGATTTTTTCGGTGTTTGTGTTTTCTTTTCACTTACATAATTAGTAATTGAGGAGGTCTCATAGATGCCTTCCATTACTAATCTAGGGCTTAGTGGCAGCTGTGAGCTGTCATTAACACCTTATATTATCTCGATTGCCACCACACCAGGGCAATTGGAATGAGGAAGGTAAATTGCCGAAATTGTCACATCCGATGAATGACCATGGGCCTCAGATCCTGAGAATACCAGCCCCCAGCTGTCGGCTTTAGCATGAATAGGTATCAATATTGGGAGGGACTGGATGCCATTTCTTTAAATTATTTATTTAAATATTTTTTAGAAAAGCCGCATAGGGTCCCTCTTATTTTGATACACAGCCAAGATAAGCACATGGCTGGGGGCTGCAGCTTGTAGCCATACCTGTACAGGGTATTACAATATGGAGGAACCCGGGTGCCAATTTATTTATTTACTAATTTTTACACCACTATATTGTTTTGAATATTTCCCAGGGGGTATTGCTCTAGAATCACTGCGTTGAGAAACATGTGAAGGTGTCTCCGCGGTGTTGGATGTTGATCTCCCGAAGGTCAACCATCCTTGCTTATGTAGTCTTCTACTAGGCAATGCTCCCACTAGCCAGTTTCCTACTCCACACTGATGAGGGGCAAATAACCCAAAACAGCTGTTTGTGGATGGATACCATGTTTGGCAAAGGTGGTCTCCTTGACTGGAGACTGTCCTTCCCGTGGTTGTTCCTTCCCGGTGAAAGACCTGGCTAGTTTCCTGCCAGCGTTGAGAAACATGTGATGTTGTCTCTGCAGGCTTTCTTGTTTTGAATATTTCCCAAGGGGCATTGCTCTAGAATCACTGCGTTGAGAAACACGTGATGGTGTCTCTGCGGTGTTGGATGTTGATCTCCCTAAGGTCAACCATCCTTGCTTATACACCACTATAGAGGTGAAGATGGCATGTGCAATTCCAACCAATCACAAACACTGTGTCACAGGGTGGGGGTGCAGTCTGACTGCAACGAAACATACGCTAGGACTGATGGTGGGTGAGTGGAAGCAGTAAGTACTGTATGTATAAGAGTTAATGAGCGGACCCAGAAGTTGTGTTACAGCCATGCGGGAGACTCAGTAAATATAACGCTTTCTTTATTCCTTATTTTCTTTCTTTTTCCTTTATTTTTTTTAAATTATCCAGGTGGCCTATTACGAACAGCTACACCGAGTTCTCTATAAACTCTGTGTTTGGGGTCCATGCACAGACACTATGTATCTGGGAAGAACCTCAAATTTTACAGTTCGGGTTCAGCCATCACTGCTTCTATAATTTTTGAGAACACGGCAATGTTATGCTGTTATGTGGTTGTGTATCGAATAAAAAGCCCATTAAAGGAAATTTACACACATACGGTTGGTGGGTTGGTCCCAGTTTGGTTTTGCACATATCCTAGAGCCATATAGGGACAGTCAACATGGAGTGGGGGCAGCACTGTACATTAGGGTGATTAATACCTTTGCTGTTAGGCAAATCCAATTAGGATCAGTATGGATAAGGGAAACACCATTTTTATGAATTCATTTGTGTGTTTATAGATAAATACATGTTAGTATTTGGGTTGAACCATGTTTTGATTTTTGTGCACTATTTTGTAAGTTTTTTAAAATATCAATAAAATTATTTTTCATATATAGATATTTTTTAGTGTGAAAGGTAAGTTATACCTGGTTATATCCATTCTGGTTTTATGAATCAATCTAATAACTAGAGTTGAGCGATGTTCGATGTTCGAGGTTTGCCAATTTCATGTTCGAGTGATTTTGAGGGTGCTCGAACTCGAGCTTTTTGCTAAAAGCTTGACAGTTCGAGTTACGTTTGAGAACGGTTCGATCACCATAAACGTGGCTTTTTACAGTAAGGCTATGTGCACATGTTGCTATCTGCATGTGTCCTGCGTCCCCAGCACAATCCCTCTCCCTTTCCTACTCACTGATCACGTGCGTCTTGCTCCACGACTGTCACAAATCTGCGGCGTCTTTTCCTCTTTAGAAAATGGCTGCCCCTTCATTAGTCAATTAGTTATTCTGTGCTTTCCCCGCCCACCGGCGCTTATGATTGGTTGCAGTCAGACACGTCCCCAAGCTGTGACAGCTGTCTCACTGCAACCATTCACAGCCGCCGGTGGGCGGGTCTATATCGTGCATTAAAATAAATAAATAAAAAAAAAAAAATGCGGTCCCCCCATATTTGATACCAGCCAGGATAAAGCCACACGGCTGGAGGCTGGTATTGTCAGGATGGGGAGTGCCATGGTAAGGGGAGCCCTCCAGCCTAACAATATCACCCAGCAGCCGCCCAGAATTGCCGCATCCAATAGGTGCGACAGTCCTAGGGGACTCTACCCGACTCACCTGAATTGCCCTGGTGCGGTGGCAATTGGGGTAATAATGAGCTTAATCATGGCAGGCGTCTCCCCGAGACACCTTTCATGATTAAACTTAAAGTGAAAGTTATTGAAACACACACACCAAAAAATCCTTTATTTGGAATAAAAGACAAAAAAACAACCCTGGTTCACCCCTTTATTAATCCCAAAAATACCCCTCCAGGTCCGAAGTAATCTACACGACACTGTCAGCTCTGCTCCCTCAAGATGTAGTGGCACTTAAGTGACTCACGCGGTTAGCAGAGACTTCAGTCAGCACAGCAGGCTTCAAGATTAGAAAATCTGCCTAGCTTTTTCCTAAGAGGCATTAGACTAGTGGAAAAAGTGCCCGCCTCAAAAGCATAACGTCGCAAGTTCTAGTCCCAGTAAAGAAATTTATTTTTCATTTTATTATTTTTTTATTTATTATTTTAAATTATAATTATTATCTATTTATAAAGTGAAAGTAAATAAACACACACAGCGAAAAATCCTTTATTTGGAATAAAAGACAAAAAAACACAGTTTCACCGTTTTATTAACATCCTCAAATACCCCTCCAGGTCCGATGTAATCCACACAACACTGTGATCGCTGCTACAGAACACGAGTGCTCTGCATGAGCTTCACGTAGCAATGAAGTGAATCACATGGTCAGCTGAGACTTCAGCAATCCAGACTTCAAGATTATCAAATCTGCCTACCATTCACATTAGAGGCAATAGCTGAGTGGATAGATTCACCTAGGGAGCATAACGTTGCGAGTTCTAGACCCGGTAATTTTTTATTTTTTATTTTTAATTTTAAATTATATTTATAATATATTTATAAATATAATTTAGTTATGCACTGAGGGAAGGAGCCGGACACCAGCTGTGAGATCTCTCTCTCTCTCTCTCTCCTTTATCTCTCTCTCACTCTCTCCTTTTTCTCTCTCCTTTCATTCTCTCCTTTCTCTCCTTTCTCTCTCTCCTTTCTTTCTCTCCTTTCTCTCTCTCCTTTCTTTCTCTCCTTTCTCTCTCCTTTCTCTCCTTTCTTTTGCTTCTTTCTCTTCTTTCTCTTGTTTCTCTTCTCTCTCTTCTTTCTCTCTTTCTCTCTCTCTCTTCTTTCTCTCTCTCTTCTTTCTCTCTTTCTCACTCTCTCTTCTTTCTCGCTCTCTTTCTCTCTCTTCTTTCTCTCTCTCTCTTTCTCAGACCTGGCGATGATCCGCTGATGGGGTCACCTGACGGCATCAGCTGACACTATAAGTCGAACGGTGAGGCCGGCTTTTTACCGGTCGGCTAAACTATCAGCCATCTCTCCTCTTCTCTCTCTTCTCTCTCTCCTCTCTATCTTCTCTCTTCTCTCTCTCTTTTCTCTCTTCTCTCTTCTCCTCTCTCTCTTCTCTCTCCTCTCTCTTTTCTCTCTCTTTTCTATCTCCTTTCTCTATATTCTCTCTCTCTTCTTTCTCTCTCTCTTTTCTCCTCTCTCTCTTCTCTCTCTCTTCTCTTTCTCTCTCCCTCTTCTCTCTCCTCTCTCTTTTCTCTCTCTTTTCTATCTCCTTTCTCTATATTCTCTCTCTCTTCTTTCTCTCTATCTCTTTCTCAGACTTGGTGATGATCAGCTGATGCAGTCACCTGACAGAATCAGCTGACACTATAAGTCGAGCGGTGTGGCCAGCTTTTTACTGCCCGTCCTGCTAAACTATCAGCTGATGCTGTCGGAAAGAAGTCTGCACTGAAGTGCGTAGTTTTTTGGGTTTTTTTGCACTGATGCATCAGCTGATTGTATAAAAGCCGTTTATACAATCAGCTGCTTTGTCATGTGATTCAGGCCCTTGAACCTGACACATCATCTGATTGCTTTGCCTTCCAGCAAACCGATCAGATAATATTGGATCCAGATTGGACGGAGCGAGACCTTTGACCCAGGATTACTGCAGAGGGGGGGTCTTTATTTCAATAAAGATGGAGTCACTAATTGTGTTGTGTTTTATTTATAATAAAAATATTTTTTTGTGTGTTGTGGTTCTTTTTATCAGTACTAGAAATTCATGGTGGCCATGTCTAATATTGGTGTGCCACCCTGAATTTCGGGCTTAGGGCCAGTTGATAATATACAGCTAGCCCTAACCCCATTATTACCCAGCAAGCCACCGTCACCATGGCTGTTGGAAGAGTTGGATACAGCGCCAGATGATGGCGCTTCTATGAATGCACCATTTCCTGGGGCGGCTGCGGACTTCAATTCGCAGCAGAGGGGCCCAGTAAGCTCAGGCCAACCTGTGCTGTGGATTCCAATCCCCAGCTGCCTAGTTGTACCTGGCTGGACACAAAAATATGGCGAAGTCCACGTCATTTGTTTTTCAATTATTTCATGAAATTCATGAAATAATAAAAAAAGGGCTTCCCTATGTTTTTGGTTTCCAGCCATGTACAAATAGGCAGCTGGGGGTTGGGGGCAGCCCGTAGCTGCCTGCTGTACCTGGCTAGCATACAAAAATATGGCGAAGCCCAAAAAGTTTTTTTGGGGGGCAAAAAGTCCTGCATACAGTCCTGGATGGAGTATGCTGAGCCTTGTAGTTCTGCAGCTGCTGTCTATCTGTATGGAGGAGAGCAGACAGTAGCTGCAGAACGGCAAGGCTCAGCATGCTCTATTTACTAGTGTATGCAGGAGAGAAGACAGCAGCTGCAGAACTACAAGGCTCAGCATACTCCATCCAGGACTGTATGCAGGAGTTTTTTGCCCACTAAAAAAATGACATGGGCTTCACCATGTTTTTGTATGCTGGCCAGGTACAGCAGGCAAGTACGGCTGCCCCCAACCCCCAGCTGCCTATTTGTACCCGGCTGGGAACTAAAAATATAGGGAAGCCCGTTTTTTTTAATTATTTCACTTATTTCATGAAATAATTAAAAAACAAATGACGTGGACTTCGCCATATTTTTGTGTCCAGCCAGGTACAACTAGGCAGCTGGGGATTAGAATCCCCAGCACAGGTTAGCCCGAGGTTTCTGGGTGCCTCTGCTGCGAATTGCAATCCGCAGCTGCCCCAGAAAATGGCGCTTTCATAGAAGGGCCATCATCTGGCACTGTATCCAACTCTTCCAACAGCCCTGGTGACGGTGGCTTGCTGGGTAATAATGGGTTAATACTGGCTTTGTTTTACTAGCTAGTATTAAGCCAGAGATTCTTAATGTCAGGCACGTTTGACCCAGCCATTAAGAATCTCCAATAAAGGGTTTAAAATAGACACCACACAGAGAAAAAATACTTTAATAGAAATAAATACACAGACACACTTAGAGACTGCATGTTAATTACGCCCTCTTATCCCTCCACGATCCGGCTCTTCTGTCCTCATTCTCCTTCAACACATGCAGCGCTGATACATCAGTAGCGCTGCATGGGGGAAGACGCTGTTCCTCGTGCAGTGTTTTCACTCCGTGAGTGAGAAGGAGCTGCTGCCTGTAAGCGATGACATCACCACTGACAGGCGCATTGCTATAGCAACGGTGATCTCCGTTATTGACCGGTTGTGGCAGCTGGTTTATAACGGAACGGGGAAGCAGACCGGGAACCCGACCGTGTGCCAGAGCGTGTCGCCGATACACGGGGATGCACAAACGATCACCGCGTACTGACGAGATGCACTGACAGGTAATACATGACGCGTCATAGTCATGTGACCAGTCTGTAGCCAATGAGATAACAGACACGTTACTGGTCACATGGCTATTTTGACGTCACGGAAGGTCCTGTCAGTGCTGGTTACCGGGAGGACGCAGCGTTCATCCGATAAGTGTTATGGCAATGTTTATTAACTGTATGTGTACATTTATAATGTGTTTTTATGTGTTTGTGATTGCCTCCCATTGTTTTCAATGGGGCTTGAGAGGTTCGTCGAACGGCTCGTCGAACGGGGCACCGTTCGAAGAACCGAGCCGAACTCGAACTCTAGGGGGGTGGCTCATCTCTACTAATAACACAATGACCTGTTAGAACAGGTTTTAATTTGTAGTATACAGGAAGAAAAGATTTTCCAAAACCAGGAGAAAAACAGTAATAATGCAGTAACATGACAAGAATCTGCATAACTAATCATATGCTAAATAGTTGCAAGTCAAATTTATTTATGAGATGGACAAGATGATTGTCTATAAAATGAAGGTAGTCTCACGTTTCAAACTGTAGTGGATTATGCGATATGGAGGTTGAAAGTCAAAAGTTCAAAACATTGTTACCATTTTGCTCCTCAGTGTTGTATAATGCTTCCCCCATAGCCCTTCATATGGTATAATAGGCCCCAAATAGTCTTCCATATAGTATAATGTACTTACTATGATCCTTCATATAATGTAATGCACCCTCCATAGTCCTCCATATAGTATAATGCTCCATCCATAGTCCTCTACAAGGTATAATGCATCCTATAGTCATCCATATAATATAATACACTCTCCATAGTCCTCCTTATATGATGCACCCCTAATAGTCCTCCATATATTATAATGCATATCATATCATATAATATCCCTGCCATAGTTATCCATATATAATGAACCCTTGATGCTGATACAGTTGAAAGTTTGTTTCCAGGCGAGCCTCCCGACTCAAAGGCCCCATTGCATCTGTGTGGATTGCCACCACTAGTGCAACTACATATGTGCAAACATAGACCAGAGAAGCAAGAGTACAAATAATTACACTATACTATACCCACTATAGTGTGGCATAGGAGGGCAGTAAGAAGTGATATAAATGTCCCTGGTACAATCTAAACAACTCACCCTGCCTTGCCGCTGAGGTTGGCACCCTATTGTAGATGAAATGGCGGACCAACTCCATGTTAAATATTTCTAAGACAGATTATTCTAAAGCTCACTAGTATTGCAGACATCCCAAAAGGTGCAGCAAAAACCTATATGCACATGGCAAGCTAAAAGTAAAAATATGTGTATACAATAGATACTAAACCATGGTAATGTGGTGCCCCTAAGGCTTCAGTCGCCACGGGGTACTGCACCTCACCAGAGATGCAGTATTAAGCACGGGTACGGAAGAGGCCATTGCTGGTAACCACCACAATCCACATAACACACAGTGAGTGCCCTCCTACTGGGACTGGGTTAGGCTAGGGACCTTTGGGGTGGCCATAACAAAGTAGCGGACCTCCTGACCACTGGTTCAGTGACCTGGGGGGAGGAGCGAGACACAGGTGAGTAAGGCGATACACACAGACAGTGAACGACAGACAAGGGACAAGCGAGGCGTGGGGAGAACACGGTCACTGAGGAGAGAGCTGCACCATAGTTCCCTCAGGGCCGAGCGCATAGAACAGGGTGTGGAATTATAGGCTGGGTGAGTACTGCACCTCCCTCCAGCAGAATTCACAGGGCAGAGGATTTCAATTCTTCTGGCTCACACAAAGTGACCTGTGCACAGCATCATACTAGAGCCAGGAGCCATGACAAAAGAGCAGCACCAGTAAAGGATTTGTGCTGCCTGCCATACGGGACCGAACTGGAGCCAATCCAAGGATGAGGGTCTCAGCGTAGCTTTAAGCCGAAGGGACTCACACACCACAGCGCAAGTAGGAAGGACGCACAGAACTAAGCAGCGTCTCTGACCTCCGAACTATCCGGGATCAGCTGGAGCCCATGTCAGCAGAGTCCGGCACCCCAGAGGTGGTGATACTTCAGTAAGTAAAGAACTTTGATTGCAACCCCTGTGTCGTCCAATCCTTCCTGCGCCCTACCCTCACCATACAGTTAGGTCCAGAAATATTTGGACAGTGACACAATTTTCGCGAGTTGGGCTCTGCATGCCGCCACATTGGATTTGAAATGAAACCTCTAAAACAGAATTCAAGTGCAGATTGTAACTTTTAATTTGAAGGTTTGAACAAAAATATCTGAAAGAAATTGTAGGAATTGTACACATTTCTTTACAAACACTCCACATTTTAGGAGGTCAAAAGTAATTGGACAAATAAACCAAACCCAAAAAAAAATTTTTAGTTTCAATATTTTGTTGCGAATCCTTTGGAGGCAATCACTGCCTTAAGTCTGGAACCCATGGACATCACCAAACGCTGGGTTTCCTCCTTCTTAATGCTTTGCCAGGCCTTTACAGCCGCAGCCTTCAGGTCCTGCTTGTTTGTGAGTCTTTCCGTCTTAAGTCTGGATTTGAGCAAGTGAAATGCATGCTCAATTGGGTTAAGATCTGGTGATTGACTTGACCATTGAAGAATGTTCCACTTTTTTGCACTCATGAACTCCTGGGTAGCTTTGGCTGTATGCTTGGGGTCATTGTCCATCTGTACTATGAAGCGCCGTCCGATCAACTTTGCGGCATTTGGCTGAATCTGGGCTGAAAGTATATCCCGGTACACTTCAGAATTCATCCGGCTACTCTTGTCTGCTGTTATGTCATCAATAAACACAAGTGACCCAGTGCCATTGAAAGCCATGCATGCCCATGCCATCACGTTGCCTCCACCATGTTTTACAGAGGATGTGGTGTGCCTTGGATCATGTGCCGTTCCCTTTCTTCTCCAAACTTTTTTCTTCCCATCATTCTGGTACAGGTTGATCTTGGTCTCATCTGTCCATAGAATACTTTTCCAGAACTGAGCTGGCTTCATGAGGTGTTTTTCAGCAAAGTTAACTCTGGCCTGTCTATTTTTGGAATTGATGAATGGTTTGCATCTAGATGTGAACCCTTTGTATTTACTTTCATGGAGTCTTCTCTTTACTGTTGACTTAGAGACAGATACACCTACTTCACTGAGAGTGTTCTGGACTTCAGTTGATGTTGTGAACAGGTTCTTCTTCACCATAGAAAGTATGCGGCGATCATCCACCACTGTTGTCATCCGTGGACGCCCAGGCCTTTTTGAGTTCCCAAGCTCACCAGTCAATTCCTTTTTTCTCAGAATGTACCCGACTGTTGATTTTGCTACTCCAAGAATGTCTGCTATCTCTCTGATGGATTTTTTCTTTTTTTTCAGCCTCAGGATGTTCTGCTTCACATCAATTGAGAGTTCCTTAGACCGCATGTTGTCTCGTCACAGCAACAGCTTCCAAATGCAAAACCACACACCTATAATCAACCCCAGACCTTTTAACTACTTCATTGATTACAGGTTAACGAGGTAGACGCCTTCAGAGTTAATTGCAGCCCTTAGAGTCCCGTGTCCAATTACTTTTGGTCCCTTGAAAAAGAGGAGGCTATGCATTACAGAGCTATGATTCCTAAACCCTTTCTCCGATTTGGATGTAAAAACTCTCATATTGCAGCTGGGAGTGTGCACTTTCAGCCCATATTATAAATATAATTGTATTTCTGAACATGTTTTTGTAAACAGCTAAAATAACAAAACTTGTGTCACTGTCCAAATATTTGTGGACCTAACTGTAGCTGCATGGCAGCAGGAGACTACTACTCTCATCATCCCCAGGGCCTGAGCTCTGCCTGTGGAAAGCTGTACCATCCGAGCTGCGATACCATCTTCCCCAGGGGACACCTCGCGCAGCGGCGGCTCCTATGTTAGCCACAAACCACAGGTGGCATCACGAATACAAACTCTATTCTCCCCTGTAAATAACCCCTCCATCTTTTATTGACACCGCCGGGGTCATGGAACAGGGCCTGGCCGCTGTGACATCCCCCTCCATACACTGGCCCAGTGACGAGTAACACCCAAGACCCCGTGGGCACATCAGTATACATAAGATGTACAACAAATGGGTAATGGTTAACAAAACCCCTGATATCTGTGTGACGCCCTGGCAAAACCAGATAGTCACATGGATCAGGCCCCCGCATAACACCGCTCCCACACACAGGGTTAAAGCAGCCAACAAAACCCTAGTCACCCCCCCAGGGAAGGACAGGCACACCAGTGGGCGGGACCAGGCGGAACGGAAACGCCCAACTAGGGGTCTGGAGAGCCCGGGGCGGGAAAACGGTCAGATCAGTTTGAATGCAGTGAGGAGGAGAAGCTGACAGGGTCAGAGCCCTGACACATTGGATAGGTGGCAGACGGTGGTCACCGCCAGCAGGCAATGGGAAGACGGCTCGGCAGATCCTAGGTGGACTGGGGCAGGGTTGTAGCCCACCGGTACCGACACCGGAGAACCATCACGGAAACCTTGCACAAGGGGGTACTCGGACCCTGAAGCCAGGACCGGCACCGACGGCCTAGCTAATTAACCGATTGAGGGCAGGATTCCAGGTCTTGTCCCAACCTAAGTCCCGAAAAGTAGACAACCAACCACAGAGAGGGATAGGGCATCTGCCAGGGCCTGGTAGATCCCACGGGTCAGCGTCTGACGGGCATGGCTCCCAACCAGAGTGCAGAGAAAAAGGGCAGTGACCATCAGCCCGGGTGTGGGACCAGATACACCCGTCTATGGCAGCCGGCCACCATCACCTTGGTTTACTAAAAGACTTGTGTGATTTATTCAACAGTGAGTAGCTTTCCCGGTTTGACTGGGTGCGCTGGCCCCTGCCATTATCATCACCTGCACAGAGACATTGGGCCCCGGGGCATCCATCCCTGCCCATGGAGGGGTTAACATTAGAGTTGAGCGATGTTCGAGGTTCGAGGTTCAACAATTTCATGTTCGATTTTGGTGATTTTTTGGGGTGTTCGAGTCGTTCGACGAACTCGAACGATTTGCTTAAAGTTCGGCATTTCGAGTTACGTTCGAGAACGGTTCAATCACCAAAAGCATGGCCTTTCACAGTCATTATGTGTGCATGTTGCGTATCTGCATGCGTCCTGCATCCCCAGCACAATCCCTCTCTCTTTCCTGCTCACCGATCACGGGCGCCTCGCTGCATGGCTGGCACAAATCTCTGGCGTCTTTTCCTCTTTTGAAAATGGCTGCTGCTACATTATTCAATCAGGTATTCCATGCCTTCCCGGCCCAACGGCGCCCATGATTGGTTGCAGTCAGACACGCCCCCACGATGAGTGACAGCTGTCTCACTGCAACCAATCACAGCCGCCGTTGGGCGGGTCTATATTGTGCAGTAAAATAAATAAATAAATAATAATATTAAAAAAAAAAATGCGGTCCCCCCAATTTTTGATACCAGTAAGGATAAAACCACATGGCTGGAGGCTGGTATTGCCAGGATGGAGAGCACCACGTTATGGGGAGCCCACCACCCTAACAATATCATCCATTAGATGCGGCAGTCCCGGGACTCTACCCATCTCATCCCAATTTGCCCTGGTGCGGTGGCAATCAAGGTAATAACTGGGTTAATCATGACAAGCGTCTCCCCGAGACACCTTCCATGATTAACCTGTAAGTGAAAGTAAAAAAACACACACAGCGAAAAATCCTTTATTTGGAATAAAAGACACAAAGACACCTCATTAACCTCTTTATTAATCCCCAAACAACAATCCATGTCCGAAGTAATCCACACGACACTGTCAGCTCTGCTACATGAAGATGACAGGGAGCGATCTGTTTCCTCTCCACGTAGAACCTGAAGTGAGCCGCGCTGTCACCAGACTTCACTCTGCAATGCAGACGTCAAGATAACCAAATCTTCTTACGTTTCTCATTAGAGCCAGTGGCTCAATGGTTAGAGCTACTGCCTAAGAAGCATTAGCTCACGCGTTCAAGTCCTGGCCGCCCAGGTATTTAATTATGCACTGAGGGGAGGAGTTGGACATCATTTATGAGCCACGGGCCACATCTCTAAAATTGAAGCAGTTCACGGAATGAGGCTGCATTGCTCTTTTGTTCTCTCTCTTGTTCTCTCTCTCTTTCTTGTTCTCTCTTTCTTTTTCTTTCTCTCTTTCTCTCTCTTTTTCTCTCTTTTTATCTCTTTCTCTCTCTTGCTCTCTCTTTCTCTCTCTTCTCTCTCTCTTCTCTCTCTCCTCTCTCTCTTCTCGCTCTTCTTTCTCTTTTCTCTCTCTTCTCTCTCTCTCTCTCTCTTCTCTCTCTCTTGTTCTCTCTCTTTCTTGTTCAATCTCTTTCTCTCTCTTTCTCGCTCTCTTTCTCTCTCTTGTTCTCTCACTCCTGTTCTCTCTTTCTTTCTCTCTCTCTTTCTCTCTCTCTTTTTCTCTCCTTCTCTCTCTTTTTCTCTCTTATTCTCTCTTTTTCTCTCTTTCTTTCTCTTTCTCTCTTTTTCTCTCTCTCCTCTCTTCTCTCTCTCTTCTATCTCTCCCTCTCTCCCTC
The DNA here is from genome assembly GCF_048569485.1 of Anomaloglossus baeobatrachus. Lineage (NCBI taxonomy): Eukaryota > Metazoa > Chordata > Amphibia > Anura > Aromobatidae > Anomaloglossus > Anomaloglossus baeobatrachus. The sequence goes on along the minus strand of NC_134355.1, from coordinate 281,162,530 downwards.
TTTCTTCTCTCTCCTCTCTCTCTTCTCTCCTCTTCTCTCCTCTTCTCTCTCCCTCTCTCTTCTCTTTTCTCTCTCTTGTCTCTCTCTTTTCTCTCTCTCAGACCTGGTGATGATAAGCTGATCAGTTGACACTATTAGTCGAGCAGTGAGGCCGCCTTTTTTCCGCCCGGCTGGCTAAACTATCAGCTGCTGCTGTCGGACAAGAGTCTGCACAGAAGTGTGTAGTTTGTTTTGTTTTTTTGCACTGATGCCTCAACTGATTGTATAAAAGCCGTTTATACAATCAGCTGCTGTGTCATGTGATTCAGGTCCTTGAACCTGACACATCATCTGATCGCTTTGCCTTCCAGCAAACCGATCAGATGATATTGGATCCAGATTGGACGGAGCGGGACCCTTGACCCAGGATTACTGCGGAGGAGGGTTCTTTATTTCAATAAAGATGGCGTCACTAATTGTGTTGAGTTTTATTTCTAATTTATTTTCCTGTGTGTTGTGTTTTTTTTATTTCTACTAGAAATTCATGGTGGCCAAGTCTAATATTGGCGTGACACCATGATTTTCGGGCTTAGGGCCAGTTAATAATATACAGCTAGCCCTAACCCTATTATTACCCAGCAAGCCACCCGTCACCAGGGCAGCTGGAAGAGTTGGATGATATTCATGAAACAATTAAAAAGAAAAATGGCTTCCCTATATTTTTGGTTCCCAGCCGGGTACAAATAGGCTGCTGGGGGTTGGGGGCAGCTCGTAGCTGCCTGCTGTACTTGGCTAGCATACAAAAACATCGCAAAGCCCACGTAATTTTTTTGGGTTGCAAAAAACTTCTGCATACAGTCCTGTATGGAGTATGCTGAGCCTTGTAGTTCTGCAGCTGCTGTCTGCTGTCTGTCTGTATGGAGGAGAGCAGACAGCAGCTTCAGAACTACAAGGCTCAGCATCCTCCATCCAGGACTGTATGCTGGAGGGAGAGGCAGGGGGAGAAGAACTACAAGGCTCAGCATGCTCCATTCACTAGTGTATGCAGGAGAGCAGACAGCATCTGCAGAACGACAAGGCTCAGCATACTCCATCCAGGACTGTATGCAGGAGTTTTTTGCCCCCCAAAAAAATGATGTGGGCTTTGCCATATTTTTGTATGTTAGCCAGGTACAGCAGGCAGGTCCGCCGATGCCCCCAACCCACAGCTGCCTATTTGTACACGGCTGGGAACCAAAAATATAGGGAAGCCCATTTTTTTTAATTATGTCACGAATTTCATGAAATAATTAAAAAAAAAATGACGTTTGCTTTGCCCAATTTTTGTGTACAGCCAGGTACAACTAGGCAGCTGGGAATTGGAATATGCAGCAAAGGTTGGCCCGAGCTTTCTGGGCCCCTCTGCTGCGAATTGCAGTCCGCAGCCGCCCAAAAAACTGGCGCTTTCATAGAAGCGCCATCATCTGGCACTGTATCCAACTCTTCCAGCAGCCCTGAAGCCGGGTGGCTTGCTGGGTATTAATGGGTTAATACTAGCTTTGTTTTACTAGCTAGTATTAAGCCAGAGATTCTTAATGTCAGGCAAGTTTGACCCGGCCATTAAGAATCTCTAATAAAGGGTCAAAAATAAAAAACACCACACAGAGAAAAAATACTTTAATAGAAATAAATAAACAGACACACTTAGAGACTCCATGTTCATTACTCCCTGTCAGCCCTCCATGATCCTGGTCTTATGTCTTCTTTCTCCTTCAAACCATGCAGCTCTGCTACATTAGACAGCACTGCCTGGGGGGAAGAACGCTGCCGCTCCGTGCAGTCTAATCACTGAGTGAGTGAATAGAGGCTGCGGGCTGTAAGCGGTGACTTCATCGCTGACAGGCGGGTTACTATAGCAACGGTGCTCCGATCACATGATTCCCGGTGCCGCAATTCACCGGCTGTGGCAACCAGTCCTTGCATGTGGGCTGACTCTGTAAAGAGCGCCCACATGCAGGAACGGGGAAGCCGACCATGTTCCAGAGCATCTCGCCGGTACACGTACACAGAGATGCTGGAACTGACACCGCGTACCGGAGAGATGCACTGACAGGACCTAGCATGACGTCTAGGCATGTGACCAGTCTGTAGCCAATTAGATAATAGACACGTGACTGGTCACATGGCTATTTTGAAGTCACGGAAGGTCCTATCATCAGTGCTGGTTACCGGTAGGATGCAGCGATTATCAGAAGGAAAAGCGGTGGGAAACAGAGTGCAGGACGCGCCGCGGGGACCTGTAAGTGTAATGGCAATGTTTATTAACTGTATGTGTACATATACTGTATAATGTGTTTTTATGTGTTTGTGTTTGCCTCCTATTGTTTTTAGTGGGGTTCGAGTTGGTTTGTCGAACGTTTGTCGAACGTTCAACAAACTTGTCCTCCGTTCGAAGAACCGAACCGAACTCGAACTTTAGGGGGATGGCTTATCTCTAGTTAACATTCAGCTGCCAGCCCATCACCCCTGGGAGCCCCACAACAGCAGCGGTGGTGCTACATCTCACCACACACCGTGGGTGGCGTCACAGACAGTTTTCAACAACCCCCGTACACATACGTCCCCCTTTTATTCGATGTGTCCGCGTAACCCCCGGGTCCGGTAGAGTCTCTTGAGCCATACCGCAGATCCATATCCTAGCAGCACGGCTGCTGGCACAGGGGTGGCACACCTCGAAACTAATGTGACGCCCTGGCAAAACTAGGTAGTCACATCTGCATAAGCCATTAGGTAAATTAGGCTTAGTTTTTTGGTGTTTTTTATATGCATTTTTATCTCATTTTTGATGTGGCAGTTTTTGTCTCTTCTTGGTGTTTCATGTTTCAATTAAAGCTGCTTAGTTTTTGATACTTCCTGGTATTTGGCTTTGACAAAACTTTATTCATACAGTCATGTGTGGATTACATGCATTTTTTTTTTATTGCTATTTCATAGTGGATAAAACGGTTGTTTAACTGCAGATTTTCTGTATCTAATGCAATTCTATGAGGAAAATCTGCAGATAAGAGTCAAAGTACCTGCACAAGAAATTGACATTGCAAATTGTAAATAGAGAGGAGCCACCCCCCCCTAGAGTTCGAGTTCGGTTCGTTGAACGGACGACAAGTTCGTCGAACGTTCGACGAACCAATTCGAACCCCACTGAAAACAATGGGAGGCAAACACATAAAAACACATTATACATGTACACATATAGTTAATAAACATTGCCATTACACTTACATGACGCATCCTCCACTCTGTCTCCCGCCGCTTTTCCTTCCGATAATCGCTGCATCCTCCCGGTAACCAGCACTGATGTTAGTATCTTCGGTGACGTCGTCATAGCCATGTGACCAGTCACGTGTCTACTATCTCATTGGCTACAGACTGGTCACATGGCTAGACATCATGCTAGGTCCTGTCAGTGCATCTCTGCAGTACGCAGTGCTCGTTCCATCATCTCCGTGTACCGGCGAGATGCTCTGGTACATGGTCAGCTTCGCCGATCCTGCACGTGGGTGCTCTTTACAGAGTCAGCCCACATGCAAAGACTGGCTGCCACACCCGGTGAATTGCGGCACCGGGAATCACGTGATCGGAGCACCATTGCTATGGTAACCCGCCTGTCAGCGATGACGTCACCGCTTACAGCCCACAGCCTCTGCTAACTCACTGAATGATTAGACTGCACGGGAGCAGCAGCGTTCTTCCTCCCATGCAGTGCTGTCTGATGTAGCAGAGCTGCATGGGTTGAAGGAGAAAGAAGACAGAAGACCAGGATCATGGAGGCATGAGAGGGAGTAATAAACATGGAGTCTCTAAGTGTGTCTGTGTATTTATTTCTATTAAAGTATTTTTTCTCTGTGTTGTGTCTTTTTTTTAACCTTTTATTGGAGATTCTTAATGGCCGGGTCAAACTTGCCTGACATTAAGAATCTCTGGCTCAATACTAGATAGTAAAACAAAGCTAGTATTAACCCATTATTACTCAGAAAGCCACCCGGCTTCAGGGCTGCTGGAAGAGTTGGATACAGCACCAGATGATGGCGCTTCTATGAAAGCGTTATTTTCTGCGGCAGCTGCGGACTGCAATTCACAGAAGAGGGGCCCAGAAAGCTCGGGCCAACATGTGCTGTGGATTCCAATCCCCAGCTGCCTAGTTGTACCTGGCTAGACACAAAAATTGGACGAAGCCCAAGTCGTTTTATCATGAATTTCATGAAATAATTAAAAAAAGGGCTTCCCTATTTTTTTAGTTCCCAGCCAGGGTACAAATAGGCAGCTGGGGATTGGGGGCAGCTGTACCTGACTGCTGTACCTGGCTAGCATACAAAAATATGACAAAGCCCATGTCTTTTTTTGGTGGGAAAAAAACTCCTGCATACAGTCCTGGATGGAGTATGCTGAGCCTTGTACTTCTGAAGCTGCTGTCTGCTCTCCTGCATAGAGACAGACAGCAGACAGCATCTTCAGAACTACAAGGCTCAGCATACTCCATCCAGGACTGTATGCAGGAGTTTCTTGCCCTCCCAAAAAATTATGGGGGCTTTGCCATGTTTTTGTATGCTAGCCAGGTACAGCAGACAGCTACGGGCTGCCCCCAACCCCCAGTTGCCTATTTGTACCCGGCTGGGAGCAAAATATATAGGAAAGCCCTTTTTTTTTTAATTATTTCATGAATTTCATGAAATAATAAAAAAAAAAATATGACGTGGGCTTTGCCCAATTTTTGTGTCCAGCCAGGTACAACTAGGCAGATGGGGATTGGAATCCTCAGCGCAGGGTGCCCAAGCTTTCTGTGCACCCCTGCTGAGAATTGCAGTCCACAGCCGTCCCAGAAAATGGCGCTTTTATAGAAGCGCCATCTTTTGGCGCTGTATCCAACTCTTTCAGCTGCCCTGGTGACGGGTGGCTCGCTGGGTAATAATGGGGTTAGGGCTAGCTGTATATTATCAACTGGCCCTATGCCCGAAATTCATGGTGTCACATCAATATTAGACATGGTCACCATGAATTTCTAGTACAGATAAAAAAAAGACAACACACAGAAAAATATTTTTATTAGAAATAAAACACAACACAATTAGTGACTCTATCTTTATTGAAATAAAGAACCCCCCTCCGCAGTAATCCTGGCTCAAGTAAGGGTCCCGCGCCGTCCAATCCGGATCCAATATCATCTTATCGGTTTGCTGGAAGTCAGGAATCACATGACACAGCAGCTGATTGTTTAAACGGCTTTTATACAATCAGCTGATGCATCAGTGCAAAAAAACCCCAAACAAACTACACACTTATGTGCAGACTCCTGTCTGACAGCAGCAACTGATAAATCAAGAAATAATATCTGGAACACCATTCTGAGTCTGAACTGGGTGTAAAAACCTAAAAAATCTACTCTATATGGATAGGAGGTATGCACACCAGTGACTATGTAAGGGGAATATATGAAAAGCAGAAACTGCTGTGTGAATACTGACATGAAAAATCCAATAGCTATATGTAAGAATGAATAGCAGCAGCTGATAATTTAGCCGGCCGGGCGGTAAAAAGCCAGCCTCACCGCTCGACTTATAGTGTCAGCTGATTCCGTCAGGTGACTGCATCAGCTAATCATCGCCAGGTCTGAGAGCAAGAAAAGAGAGAGAAAAGAGAAGAACGAGAGGGAGAGAGAAAAGAGAGAAATGAGAGAGAAAAGAGAAGAGAGAGAGAGAAGTGAGAGTGAGAAAGAGAGAAGAGAGGAGAAAAGAGAGAAAGGAGAGGAGAGAAGAGGAGAGAAGAGAGAGAATAGAGAGAGGAGAGAGAGAACAGAGAGGAGAGAGAGGAGAGGAAAGAAGAGAGATAGAAGAGAAAGAGAGGAGAGAGAAGAGAGAGAAGAGAGAAAGAGAAGAGTGAGGAGAGAGAAGAGAGAGGAGAGAGAGTAGAGAGAGAGTGGAGAGAGAAGAGGAGAGAAGAGAGAGAGGAGAGAGAGAAGAAAGAGAAGACAGAGGAGAGAGAGAAGAGAGAGAGAGGAGCGAGGAGAAGAGGAGGGAAGAGGAGAGAAGAGAGAGAGGAGAGAGAGAGAGGAGAGAGAGGAGAGAGAAGAGAGAAAGGAGAGGAGAGAAGAGGAGAGAAGAGGGAAGAAGAGAGAGAGAAGAGAGAGAGGAGAGAGAAAGAAGAGAGAGAAGAGATAGAAGAGAGAAAGAGAAGAGAGAGGAGAAAGAGAAGAGAGAGAGGAGAGAGAAGAGAGCGAGAAGAGGAGAGAAGAGGAGAAGAGAGAGAGAAGAGAGAGAGGAGAGAGAGAGAAGAGAGAGAGAAGAGCAAGAGAAAGAAGAGAGAGAGGAGAGAGAGAAGAGATAGAGGAGAGTGAGGGAGAAAAAGCGAAAGAGATAGAAAGAGAGAGAAAGAGAGAGAAAGAGAGCTTGAACAAGAGAGAGAAAGAGAGAGAGGGAGAGAGCGAGAGAGAGAACAAGAGAGAGAGAGAACAAGAGAGAGAAAGAGAGAGAAGAGAGAGAGGAGAGCAATGCAGCCTCATTCCGTGAACTGCTCTGATTTTAGAGGTGTGTCCCACGGCTCACAACTGATGTCCGGCTCCTCCCCTCAGTGCATAATTAAACTAAATTAAATTCTAAATAAATAATAATTATAATTTAAACTCTTTACCGGGGCGGCCGGGACTAGAACTCGTGAGCTAATGCTTTTTAGACAGTATCTCTAACCATTGAGCCAATGCCTCTAATGAGAAACATAGGAAGATTTTGTTATCTTGACCTCTGCATTGCAGAGTTAAGTCTCCAGTTACAGCGTGGCTCACTTCATGTGCTGCATGGAGAGGATGCATCTACGTGGAGAGGAAACAGATCGCTCCCTGTCATCTTCATGTAGCAGAGCTGAAAATGTCGTGTGGATTACTTTGGACCTGGATTGTTGTTTGGGGATTAATAAACAGGTAAATGAGGGTTTTTTTTGTCTTTTATTCCAAATGAAGGATTTTTAGCTGTGTGTTTTATTTACTTTCACTTACAGGTTAATCATGGAAGGTGTCTTGGGGAGACGCCTGGCATGATTAACCCCATTATTACCTCGTTTGCCACCGCACCAGGGCAATTCGGGATGAGCTGGGTAGAGTCCCGGGACTGCCGCATCTAATGGATGCGGCAATTCCGGGCGGCTGCTGCGTAATATTGTTAGGGTGGTGGGCTCCCCATAACGTGGCGCTCCCCATCCTGACAATACCAGCCTCCAGCCGTGTAGCTTTATCCTGGCTGGTATCAAAATTGGGGGGGGCCACATTTTTTTTTTCAAATTATTTATTTATTTTACTGCACAATGTAGACCCGCCCGCCGAAGGCTGTGATTGGTTGCAGTGAGACAGATGTCACTCATCGTGGGGGCGTGTCTGACTGCAACCAATCATGGGCGCTGTTGGGCGGGGAAGGCACGGAATACCTGATTGAATAATGAAGCGGCGGCCATTTTCAAAAGAGGAAAAGCTGCTGGAGATTTGTGATAGCCGTGCAGCGAGGCGCCCGTGATCGGTGGGTAGGAAAGAGAGAGGGATTGTGCTGGGGACACAGAACGCATGCAAATACACAACGTGCTCACATACTTACTGTGAAAAGTCACGCTTTTGGTGATCGAACCGTTCTCGAACATAACTCGAACTGCCGAACTTTAAGCAAATCGTTCGAATTCTTCTAACAACTCGAACACCCCCAAAATCAATCGAACATGAAATTGGCTAACCTCGAACATCGCTCAGCTCTAATTGTAAACATTCTTCATCTGGCTCCTGTGCATCCTCCTCAACATCCGCCGGTGTCCAACCATCGACATCATTCCCCAGCTGGGATCTCTGCAGCACTGCCATGGCTAAACGCAACATGCACTACAGAAACTCATCTGTATCGGTGACAAATCGCACACGGCACCTGAGCTTTTTAAAGCAATAACTGAGCAGACAGATAAGTGGCTTGAGCCTTTGGACCTCCATCCAGGGATGGTAGTGTGCGATAATGGTCGTAATCTGGTAGCGGCTTTAAAGCTTGAAAAGCTTGTACATGTTCCTTGTATGGCCCATGTTGTAAATTTAGTAGTTCAGGACTTTCTGAAGAAATACCCTGGGATACTAGACCTACTTACCAAGTTACGACGTATTATCGCACATTTCCGTAAGTCATCTCCCTCTTTTGCTGGCCTGGCAGTGCTACAGCAGCGCTTACACTTGCCTCGTCACAGACTAATATGTGACCTCCCTGTGAGATGGAATTCAACCTATCAAATGTTGGCCAGGATCCATGAACAGCAGACGGCAGTATCCCAATTCCAGCTGGAACATGCCCGTCAGACGCAGCTGCCAGGCATAAGTACTGCCGAGTGGGTGTGGATTGCAGACACTTGTCAGGTCTTTGTGAATATTGATTACTGTACCAACATTGTGAGCAGTGAGGATGCTATCAGCATTACCATTCCACTGATTTGTTTATTGAAATGCTCTCTGGATGGTCTGACTGACCAAATTGTTCATGCACCCGAGTTGTCTGTTAATCCAGACTTCCCAATGGTTGCTAGTAAGAGAGACTGAGGAAGAGAGGAGGTTTAGGGAGACAGAATGTATTCTTAGCAGTGACACACAAAGGTTTCCCGTTCGGAGTCTGAGACACATGGCACAGTTCATGTCACACTGCCTTTCTCATGACTGTCGGCTAGTCCACATTTTGGCAGACAACAAATATTGGTTATGTATTTTCATTGAAACTCGCTACAAAGACAAATTTGCTTCGCTATTTGTGGAGGCAAATAAGGATTGTACTACGAAAACATTCAAGAGGGCTGTAGTGGAGTAGTTGATGAAACGATTACCCTCAGATAATGCTGGCGTCAGAGGTAGCATATCATCTCACGCAACAGGATTATAAAAGAGGGCTACGCATAGTAGGAGCAACACAGGCAGGGGACTAATGTGCCAAAAATGGTCCATTTTCCACAAACCGTCAATTGCGAATCAGATACCGGTTGGGGGCACGATAACAAGGAGGGAACAGTTAAGTAAGATGGTGAGGGACTATGTATGTGACCGTATCAGCGTGCTTTCAGAGTCTACTTTTACTTTAACTATTGGGTTTCCACGCTCAACACTTGGCCGGACCTCACGTAATATGCTTTGGAAGTGCTAGCTTGCCCTCCTGCGAGTGTGTTGTCTGAGCGTGTTTTAAGTTTAGCGGGGTCAATAATAACAGATAGTCGCACACGACTATCCATGGAAAGTGCAGACAGTTTGACGATGATCAAAATGAACCATAGATGGATTGCCTCAGAGTATCTCAGGCCGCCTGTTAACAATACCCAATTATAAGTGTAGCCCCAAAATTTTAAATTCTTAAGTTCAAGTAAGTTCCATTGTTTCTCATTCAAGACTATTTTGTCTTCTATCATCTAATGACACTGCATGACTAATGTAACTTGTTATGCTGCTGCCATGTAATTGTTTGGCCCAATCAACCAGGGCAATATTTTTCAAGCCTTTGTACATTATGCACTGGCACAAGCACTGTCGAGACTACACTGTCTAGAACAATTGGTCAGACGGTCTCTATTTGTGTTCTTTATTGATGCTGTGCTCCACGATGTGTTACACATGGCCCCCTGCAAAATCAGATTTTTTTTTAGCTCCTTGGCATGTTATGGACTGTTGAAAAAAAGCAGTTGGGAGTACCTTCTGATGCTGTGCTCCATGGTGTCTGAACCATTTCCCTCTGGGGAGACTGAATTTTTTAACTCCTTGGCATCTTATGGACTGTTGCAAATCCTACAAGTGTTATGGACTACGTATTCCAACTTTCACACTAATGACATTGGAAATGCAGAAAACTTTAAATGACTGCTGTCCCTCCCAACGTATGCTACAGGGCCCACCTGAGGGCTCTAAGAAGTCTGATATTTGAGGATAGCCAGTGGCCCTTTTTACATTTGAATAGAGGGCCACTGGAGCCGATGGTGTTGGTGGATGAGAAGGGCAAGGCCAATATCCCAAAGGGCACATTGTGTCTGAACCATTATCCCCTGGGGAAACTGAATGTATTAAACTCCTTGGCATGTTATGCCCTGTTGCTTATGCTACCAATTTTTTTTTAAAAAAAGCTGTTGTGAGTACCTATTGATGAAGTGCTCCATAGTGTTTGAACCATTATCCCCTGGGGAACTGAATGTAATAAACTCCTTGGCATGTTATGGCCTGTTTCTTATGCTACCAATTTTTTTTTTAAAAAAAGCTGTTTGGAGCTGTTGGGAGTACTTTGTGATGCTTAGCTACATGGTGTCTGAACCACTACATCCTAGGGGAACTGAATGTATTAAACTCATTGGCATGTTAAGCCCTGTTGCTTATCCTACCATTTTTTTTTAAAATAAGCTGTTGGGAGCTATTGGGAGTACCTTCTGATGCTGTGCTACATGGTCTTTGAGACATTCCCCCCCTGGGGAAACTGAATTTTTTTAAATCTTCAGTGTTAGCTAGTGGAATAAAGCCTGAGTTCCAGAGTGAAACAACTGCCACTTCCACGGTGCTGCATGCTTCACAAACTGCGGTCTAGGATAGGAAACAGGCAATGATGCCTCCTGCTCCCAATCTGCTTTTGGCAAAATTCAATCATCATCACCGACATCAGCTTCGATGTCCCAGCGTGGCATTCGTTTGTCCATAAAACATACATTTCTGAATCATTTGAATAGAATTTGAATAGAGGTCCACTGGAACCGGTGGGTGTTGTTGTAGGAGGAGGAGGGCTAGGCCAACACCCAAATGGCCTCATTAGCAATAGCACTGTAAAGTGTTATGGAGTACGTATTCCAACGTTCACACTAATGATATAGGGGGGGCAGAAAACTACAAATGACTGCCAATGTATGTTACATGACCCATCTGAGAGCCCTAAGCAGTCTGACATTCGAGGACAGCCAGTAGCCCTTAGAGGGCCACTGGAGCCAGTGGTGCTGGTGGAGGAGGGCAAGGTCAACATCCCAACGGGCACACTGTAGCTGACCTTTTAAAGTGCTGTCAAATATGTCCCCAAAAAGGAGGTGTGAGAGACACACAAATATAAAGTATGTTACAGCCCTTTCAAATCGAAAAAGAAGGAAAAATATAAAAAACGAAACGTGTGAACATATGCTAAAGTGGGGTTTTTTTGGAGGTTGGGGCTTGATTTGACGTTTTATTACTGTAATTAGGCACTAGAAAATGTTTCTTAGCAATTTCCCCTCTTTTACTTTGGTTTGAGAGCTGTTCTGGCGACTACGTAAATGCCGCGTGCTGCTCTGAGCACGTTATTCCAAGACACCAGAAATGCAGTCAGGCACCTTCTACAGGCTGTGCCCATACTGTTTCAGCCTTTTCCCATCCATTTCAGCCTTTTCCTCAGTCACCACAGGTCTCCGACAGGTCCGACGTAAAATTATTCTGGTTTTCCTTAGACTTACATTGGGCATTGAATATTCGCGAATACTCGAATAGCGGCGAGATATTCGCTGGATATCCATCGAAGCGAATAATAGGATATTTGATCATCCCTATTGCTAACATTTTATAATTTTAAATATGACATTTGCACATTTTTTATATATTTTTATGCCTGGTTCTCACCTTTAAAGAATCCAAGAAGCCTGGTAAAACTGCTTTTACACTGATGTGTTGGCATATGTTTTTAACATCAATTAAATATAGCAGGCTGGGAATTCCTATGTTGGATAATTCCATCTGTTCTGCTGCATAGGGAAACACTTTCCATAGGGCGGTGTAGGATATATGCAAAGACTCATGTTTTATTTGTGTAGCATAGAATTCTGATGACCTAGCAAAGAATGAGGTGTGGTACCTTTTAAAGTGATTTTCCCCTGAAATCCATAATAAATGAGTGGAATAAATAATTGAGCGTGTTCTGTACATTTCTACATGTCTCAGTTTTTTAAAAGAAAGTATACATCTTGTGTCCTGAAAGAGAAGAAAGACATATGAAAATTCAACATATTAATAGCAGAAGAAATCTACAATGATGGGATTAACTTATTTACATGTTTTGTATTTATGAATATATACATATCTATATTATGTACTTTTAAGTGGATATCTGTAAAAGTGATATATGTTAAATTAAATACATGTCTTTAAAGTATCAGCAACCTTCTAAAAGAATTATCGGTTACCTGGCAGCAGGATTGAGACCTATAGTCTTATTTCACAGTTGTAATCTTTTACTAGGGTCTAAGGCAAGGGTCTCAAACTCGGCTGGGTGTATGGGCCGCACAGAGGAAGAAAATAATTTGGGGGGCCGCATTCTTTGCAGGACAAAGTGACACATTTTTATTGGTACCATATATTTTTTTTTACACACCTTTGGATCACTGATTTTGACATTTTTTCACTTGTTTATTATAACAAATGTGCACATTCTTTGTTTAAATAAATAAATATACATATATATATATATATATATATATATATATATATATATATCTCTATACAGTTAGGTCCAGGAATATTTGGACAGTGACACAATTTTCGCGAGTTGCCACCACATTGGATTTGAAATGAAACCTCTACAACAGAATTCAAGTGCAGATTGTAACGTTTAATTTGAAGGTTTGAACAAAAATATCTGATAGAAATTGTAGGAATTGTACACATTTCTTTACAAACACTCCACATTTTAGGAGGTCAAAAGTAATTGGACAAATAAACCAAACACAAAAAAAAATTTTTAGTTTCAATATTTTGTTGCGAATCCTTTGGAGGCAATCACTGCCTTAAGTCTGGAACCCAAGGACATCACCAAACGCTGGGTTTCCTCCTTCTTAATGCTTTGCCAGGCCTTTACAGCCGCAGCCTTCAGGTCTTGCTTGATTGTGAGTCTTTCCGTCTTAAGTCTGGATTTGAGCAAGTGAAATGCATGCTCAATTGGGTTAAGATCTGGTGATTGACTTGGCCATTGCAGAATGTTCCACTTTTTTGCACTCATGAACTCCTGGGTAGCTTTGGCTGTATGCTTGGGGTCATTGTCCATCTGTACTATGAAGCGCCGTCCGATCAACTTTGCGGCATTTGGCTGAATCTGGGCTGAAAGTATATCCCGGTACACTTCAGAATTCATCCGGCTACTCTTGTCTGCTGTTATGTCATCAATAAACACAAGTGACCCAGTGCCATTGAAAGCCATGCATGCCCATGCCATCATGTTGCCTCCACCATGTTTTACAGAGGATGTGGTGTGCCTTGGATCATGTGCCGTTCCCTTTCTTCTCCAAACTTTTTTCTTCCCATCATTCTGGTACAGGTTGATCTTGGTCTCATCTGTCCATAGAATACTTTTCCAGAACTGAGCTGGCTTCATGAGGTGTTTTTCAGCAAATTTAACTCTGGCCTGTCTATTTTTGGAATTGATGAATGGTTTGCATCTAGATGTGAACCCTTTGTATTTACTTTCATGGAGTCTTCTCTTTACTGTTGACTTAGAGACAGATACACCTACTTCACTGAGAGTGTTCTGGACTTCAGTTGATGTTGTGAATGGGTTCTTCTTCACCAAAGAAAGTATGCGGTGATCATCCACCACTGTTGTCATCCGTGGACGCCCAGGCCTTTTTGAGTTCCCAAGCTCACCAGTCAATTCCTTTTTTCTCAGAATGTACCCGACTGTTGATTTTGCTACTCCAAGCTTGTCTGCTATCTCTCTGATGGATTTTTTCTTTTTTTTCAGCCTCAGGATGTTCTGCTTCACCTCAATTGAGAGTTCCTTAGACCGCATGTTGTCTGGTCACAGCAACAGCTTCCAAATGCAAAACCACACACCTGTAATCAACCCCAGACCTTTTAACTACTTCATTGATTACAGGTTAACGAGGGAGACGCCTTCAGAGTTAATTGCAGCCCTTAGAGTCCCGTGTCCAATTACTTTTGGTCCCTTGAAAAAGAGGAGGCTATGCATTACAGAGCTATGATTCCTAAACCCTTTCTCCGATTTGGATGTGAAAACTCTCATATTGCAGCTGGGAGTGTGCACTTTCAGCCCATATTATATATATAATTGTATTTCTGAACATGTTTTTGTAAACAGCTAAAATAACAAACTTGTGTCACTGTCCAAATATTTGTGGACCTAACTGTATATATACATATATGTATATATATATAAAAAATTAGTTGTAGTTTTGGGTTTTTTTTTTTCATTTTATCCCTTTCTTGTAACTAATAGTGTTACAATTAGTACTATATAGAAATTTTCACCAACATCTTTTAGTAATGTTCCCCATGTTGTTGTAATGTGCCCATCCTTGTCCCCTTGTAGTATTGTGCCCCATCCTAGTCCCCATACTACAGTAATATGCTTATCCTTGTCCCCATCTTATCGTAATGTGCCTATCCTGTAGTAATTTGTCCATCCTTGTCCCCCATCTTATAGTAATGTTCCCCATCCTTGTCATCTTGTAGCAATCTCCCTATCCTGTAGTACTGTCCCCTTCATAAGGTTATCCCATTCTATAGTAATGTGCCCATCCTGTAGTAGTTTGTCCATCCTTGTCCACATCTTATAGTAATGTTCCCCATCCTTGTCCCCTTGTAGAAATCTCCCTATCCTGTAGTACTGTCCTCATCATATAGTTATCCCATTCTATAGTAATGTGCCCATCCTACAGTAATGTCCCCATTTTATAGTAATCTTGTCCCCATCTTATAGTAATTTCCCCAGCCTTGTCCCCATCCGGTAGTAATGTCCCCATCCTATAGTAATGTCCCCAGTCTTGTCCCCATTCTGTAGTAATGTCCCCATCCCATAGTAATGTGCCAACCTTGTCCCCATCCTATAGTAATGTCCCCAGCCTTGTCTCCATCTTTTAGTAATGTCCCCTTTCTATAGTAATGGCCCCAGCCTTGTCCCCATCGTGTAATAATGTCCCCATCCCATAGTAATGTGCCCACCTTGTCCCCATCCTATAGTAATGTCCCAAGCCTTGTCCCCATCTTGTAGTAATGTAACCATTCTATAGTAATGTCCCCAGCCCTGTCCCCATCCTGTAGTAATGTCCCCATCCTATAGTAATGTCCTCAGTCTTGTCCCCATCCTGTAGTAATGTCCCCAATGCCATAGTAATGTGCCCACCTTGTCCCCATCCTATAGTAATGTCCCCAGCCTTGTCCCCATCTTGTAGTAATGTAACCATTCTATAGTAATGTCCCCAGCCTTGTCCCCATCCTGTAGTAATTTCCCCATCCTATAGTATTGTGCCCACCTTGTCCCCATCCTATAGTAATGTCCCATTCTGTAGTAATGCCTCCATCCAATAGTATTGTGCCCATCCTTGTAATGTCCCCATTCTTTAGTATTGTCCCCATCCCAAAGTAATGTGCCCATCCTGTCCCAATCCTTTAGTAATGTCCCCAGCCTTGTCCCCATCGTATAGTAATGTGCCCACCTATAGTAATGTGGTGGTGGCGGTGGCTGAAAGTGGGTAGTGGCTATAACTTACCAATAGCTCTCCTCAGCTTCCACAGACGCTGGAGTGAAGCCGAGGGGAGTGGTCTCTGGCCCCAGATCCACAGTGATTGTAGAGATCTGTCACGAGGCCGGTCTCCCCAATCAGAGCTGGGGGCGGGTGAGACAGAGGTCACCAAGCTCCAGTCAATGATCAGTGCTATAGCTGCACTAATCATGGCAGGATTTCAATGTTTTAGCCATTTTCAATGGCTGAAACATTACAGTGGCTGTGATTGGCTGAGCGGCATTCGTCAGCCAATCACAGCCTCCAAAGGTCCGAGGAGGAGACACCACCCCTACTGAGGTCAGGCAGAGTTCCCCTCCTCCCCAAATCTAAGGTATTTGCAAAGCGATCGCAGCCACCGAGGCTCCGGGGCCGCGATTTCGCCATGACATACTGGGTACGTGATGGGTCCTTAAGTACCAGGGAGCCATGACGTACCCAGTAGGGTCATAGGTCGCTAAGAGGTTAATGTGCCATCCTTCACATACACAAACAAAAAAAAAACAACATTCTTCTCACCTGTCCTGTGTTCCCTCGGCTGCCTAATCTCTGCTTCTTGCTGTCTGCAGGCCCGTGCCCCGTTGACTATCGCGGCTGGTGCAGGGGCAGTATCCACTGGCAGCACTTTATGTCAGATGAATGTTTTGCTGGCGCTGCGCGCGCAGAGTCAAGCGCTATGCTCAATGTTTCATATGCAGCCGTAGCCGTCCGCCAATCAGAGGTCAGGCAGTTTCCATTGGAGAAATAGTTGTGCACAGAGAGCTTGCCACTGAGAGCACAGCGCCGGCAAAATATTCATCTGACATGAAGCGTAGACAGTGGCTGCAGCCCCTGCACCGGCCGCGATAGTCAACAGGGGTATGGGCCTGGGGGCTGCACGAAGCAGCCTGAGGGGCCGCATGTGGCCCGCAGGAATTGTGTTTGAGACCTCTGGTTTAAGGGAAGGACTTTTCTCCTTGCAGAGACTGACAAACCAATCTGGCTGTCAGTTGTAGTAGGAATCGTAAAAGTCAAAAGTGGCTGTTTAACATGCCTTTTCATATGACCTAGGATGTATGCCACATCAGAACTTCAATTTACAGACACAGTGTTTCGGGATGAAGTATATAGCATTTTTAACATTTGAAAGATCTTTCTCTAAATATTCTTTTGAATAATACTACTCTAATGCGGGCATCACACGAGACGATCTATCGTGCGATCATTAAAACGATGTGACACGCCCATATCATTGATACGATTTGCCAAGATTGCACATAGGTCATTTACTAGGCGTCACACGTATACATCTCCCCAACGACACAACAGCGATGGGAGATATATTGTTTGATCCGGGCGGTCGTGCGAACCCCGTCACACAGCATTCCTTTAAACGATTTTGGCAGGGACATAGGCGTATCTTTGTTCTTTGCATACACCCCGCCGTGTCTTGGCCTCTCCCTCTACACGCCCAAAGGTTTAAACTTGTCAATAGTGTGTACGTAATGCGTTCCTTGATTGGTTGTCTGAGATATAAAAGTACGCATTTGCGGCAGCCTTGTTTGTCATGCATCCACCGTGTACACACGTGTGATTGATCCTTGTTTTTCTGGCATTCTAATCGGTTTTCTGTCTTCTTCAAGGTAATTTGATTTTAATTTTTAATTTCATGAATTTATCCTGTGTGTTTAATTGTTTGTTTGTTTTTTTTTTTTTTAATTAATAATCTTTGGTGTACTAAATAATTATATAGCTAAACCATGCCATGTACCATGTTATCTCCTGACCTGTCATTTTTAGTTTAGCTTGGTATTGATATATTTGTTAGCATGATTTTAATGTTTTAATTTTTTTTTATTCTTAACAGATGTCCGGCCACCAAAGTGAGGCATTTATGAGAGAATTCATAGATATATATCAATCTTTGCCTTGCTTTTGGAAAATCAAATCTGCCGATTATAGTAATTGAAATGTAAAAAAACAGGCATATGCTGAGTTAATAACAGTCTTCAAAAATCATTACCCAATTGAGCCAATGGATGAGTTGGTTATTAAAAAAAAGATTCAAGCTATTCGTACTGTATATAAAAAAGAACTGAACAAAGTTGAAGAGTCAAAAAGATCAGGGGCAGCCACAGGCGACATATATTTACCAAGGCTCTGGTATTTTGATCTGCTACAATTTAGGCCTGAAACACACTTCCGCATAAAAAACGTACGTGTCTCACGCTCCGTTTTTCGGGTCCGTGTTCCGTTTTTTATGGGCGTTTCTCCGGTACGTGTGACATCCGTGTAATGCCGTATGCTTACCGTGTGTGCATGTGGAATGTCCGTGTATGCGTACATGTAATGTCCGTGTGGTGTCCGTATGTGTTGATCTGTGTGTGTTGTAAAATGTCGTTGCTACATACCCGCTGACAGCCGACACAGACAGAGACGAGCGATGAGAATGAACTCGGGTGAACCTCACCCGACTTCATTGTCACCACCACACCACGGGAATCAACGAGTATGTTGACCATTCAGGAGGCGGAAGTTGTTGAGAGTTGCCCTGAGCAGATGCCTCAAGAAGTAGTTTTTTTTTTTTTTTTCTTTAAATATATTTAAAAACAAAAAATATTCATTTTATGTTTGGAATTATTGTTTTATATTGTTCTATGCATAATCACTATTTTGAAGAAAGGTTACATGTCCCTATTGGATTATTTTTTCAATAATATTTTAACATATTTATATATACATTATATTTTGTTTTAAAATTATTTTAAAAATTTTTTAAAAAAATTGTGCCACAAAAAAAATATTTTTTTCTGTTTCAAAATGACCATTTTAAAAATAAACTTAAATTATGTAACTAATTATGTATTTTCAAAATCATAGGAAACAAGCACTACATCATTGACTCAGGCTGAGCCCATTGCGACACCATCCCAATCATTAACAAATGTGGCTGATGTTTATGCACCTAGCCCATCTCGTGCTCCAATCAGACTGCTGGCAAGGAGACCACGAAAAGCAACTGTTTTAACAAGAGGCAATGAACTGGCTGACCTTTGCCGATCTATCCTTGAGAAACATAATAGGCCGCCTATAAGTGGATTATCACATTACATAGATGATGTGTGTAAAACACTGGATGATGACCAATTAATCCATGTTGAAAGAATTTTTGGTCAGGTCCTCCAGGCAGCACAGAACAAAAAACTGACGGCAACATCTAGTTTTCCTGTAGAGGATGAGGCGGGTCCTTCAAATTTAAGATTCTGTGCAATTAGAATCACCTGTTCATTCTTCTCCCCGGAAGTGCAGGGCCAAACGAAGGAAATAGCTCTATAAGAGTCATGTATGGGTTTTTTGTGTTTTGTTTTGTTTTTTTCATTTTGAACACCTTTATGTTATATCAATCTGACTGAAAATTTTTCATTTAAAAATATGATTCTACAAAGTTGTTTTGTTTAAAAAACATTACGTCTAAAAATATTGATGTTGTGCTATGTGAAAAAACAATTTTTGGTTAAACAAAATTCTGTTTTATTATTTTTTCCTACATACACAATTTTTTTTTTATTTATTTTTTTAAATTAAAAATGTTTATAAAAACTGTTTAAACATTAAAATATTATAACTTTAATGTAGGGTAGTAATAAAAAAATACGTAACGGACCGTTTTTAAATATAACAATATAACATACAAATATGAAAAAAAAGATTTTCGAAAAAATCACTAATTTTAATCACTATGAAGCCCCTCCAAATAACGACGTATTGGTTTGTCATGTGCTCTTGCGGCTGACCACAGTCTCCTGGCAGCAGCACAGACTTCATGAATGGTCGGGTATGCTGTAGATGTAAACAAAACTGGTAAATATATTGTATGCAAAAAATGTTAATTAAAAAATATAAAAACATTAAAACAACAAAACAAACTTACGATTGCTTTGTTCCGCATTATCATCTTCATCAGAACCAGATGCAGAACTGAGGTTCGATCCAGCATCAACTGCACCCATGCCTAATATATTAGTAAAAGCAAGTTATTGGCACCATAGAGAAAATTAGTTATATGTAATTTGTTCAAAGTATGCTTGGCCGTGGCAAAGTTAAATGCTGTGATCTCACCTCTTTGTGACCCCAGACCAACATTCTGTATCGAGGCCGTAGATGATATTGGGTCTGGTGAAGAATGGGGTGACATATTGGCCGGTGGTGATTGTTGAGATGTGATGCTATTTTGACTTGTGGAATCTACTATTGAGGCTGGTGGTGAAGCAGGAGGTGGTGGTGTTGCTGGCATGGATGGCCCTTGGGAATTATATGTTATTCCAGAATGTGTTGGCAAGGCCGGTGGTGAAGGCATCCATTCTTGAACATTGCTGGGTGATTCGTCTTGTTCTATGGGTTAATGGTATATTTTTATAATATTGTTGTTTTTTTTTAATTATTTTTTTTTTTAAATTTTTAAATAATTTAATAACTTCAAATTTAAAAAAAAAACAAAACAAAATAACGATAAAAAAAAGGAATACATCAGATTGTTGATGCGTTATGTGACTGGGTCTAACAAAAAAAAACAAACGCATTCTATTTTGCCCTATCAGGTAAACACAATAGAAACTTACCTTGCTGCATTCTCAAAGATTTGCGGATGCTCTCAATCCGTCCAGAAGATCTATACAGAAGATTTGCCCATTTTTTACTAATCTGTGTTGAAGTGCGTCTGACTCCATAATGTCTGGCTAGGCCGCGGCGTATTTTCTTTAAAACTTTTCTTTTATGCTGCATGGGATGCTCATGTTCTTGCAAACATCCATAATCTAATAAATCAAGCTGGGTAACCAGGAAGGTCACCTCTTTCCTGATATGGCGTCATGGTAGAGTACAATGAGATGCCTCTTCCCTGACGAAGATTTTTTTAAATTGAGATGTACGTAGGCTCTTCTGAGGCCCTCCTCAGACGGAGCCCCCCTCATCTAACTTGATTTACCGGTTGGCTGCTTATATTGGGCTCTTTCTTTCACTGCTATAGGTCTGCTTACAGGTCTGCTATAGGTCTGCTTACAAATGGATCCCTACAGGACTGTGGGTAAATATTTCACTTGATATGCATACACAGTGTTGCCTACTGCCATGCTATATTCCACATGGAATCTAATTCTATTAGAGAGGCAGTTAACGTGGTATTTAGAGTCTGTATGCTCCCCTAGATCTGGCAGCATCCAACCTAACCCTCTTCAGCCAACAAGTCCTAGCATGGGTTACTATTGTATGTATGGGGGGTTGTCCATCATCTAAATTTTTAACATGTTTTTATGACATCTGGATGTTCACCTTTTTTACTGTAGTGAGGAGTATGCTGGGCTCACTACTATATACCTGGTGCTCAGGAGAAAAAATTGTCCATACAAACAGGGAGAATCCCGGCACACAGTATGAAAAGAGGAAAATAGTCGATGATTCTTGTTGTATGTTGTAGTTTTATTCAAGAAAAAGTTCTCATAGCAAGTTGTAATAAAGTCTTTTCATGATAACAGGAAATTGCATACAAGTCCGACGTTTCGGCTATAAATTAAGCCTTCATCAGGGACCATAAGATACTGGATATAAACAGATAAAATCACAAACGACATAATTACAATAATATCATGTTCTGAGTAAAAACATAACAACAGAGTTTTATCAGGTGATATGATATACAAACGTGAAAACAGTGTACGTGAGGCTAAGTGAGTCAGATGAACATCCGGTGGGAGGGAGGGTAGGGAAAAGGGAAAGGGGGAGAAAAAGAGTAGACATAAAACAAAGGAAGAGGGGAAAGAGAATTAGAGAGAGAAGGAAGGAAGCAACGGAGGAGAGAGAAGGGAAAATGAAACATACCCGTACTGATGTTATCATAGAAGAGTCCTATTAGCAACGCTAGAGACTAAAGCGCTGATGGAAGAAAAAAAGGAAATTATAAGAACCCAGATTCATATTAAACCCATAATTCGTTTTTTAGTTAGCCTATTAGACAGAACAATGGCCAGTGGACTTACATTCAGAAAAATATGAATCTTCCAAAAATGGAGAGCTTCGGTTATCAGGTGTAGGTCACTATAGAGTGCGGCTACTGGATAGAGAGAGAGAGGAGGAGAAGAGGGAAGAAGATAGGAAAAAAGAAAAGATTATAACAAAGGGCATTGTACGTTAAGGTTGGTAAAAACGGGAAATGAGGGTTAAGGGACACATACCTATGGGAACCACCTTATCCTATGAGTAGGTGTAGGCCCCTATAACATTGAGGAATGGAGTGTATTCCTGGTACGTATATGTAGTAGCTAGAATAGAGTAAAGATCAGGGAGATAAAAGGGATTGTACTGTAATGGAACCATATAAGACAGAATGTAGCAGACTGCAGACATACCGCTGTAAATGGAGATTTGTTATAATCTTTTCTTTTTTCCTATCTTCTTCCCTCTTCTCCTCCTCTCTCTCTCTATCCAGTAGCCGCACTCTATAGTGACCTACACCTGATAACCGAAGCTCTCCATTTTTGGAAGATTCATATTTTTCTGAATGTAAGTCCACTGGCCATTGTTCTGTCTAATAGGCTAACTAAAAAACGAATTATGAGTTTAATATGAATCTGGGTTCTTATAATTTCCTTTTTTTCTTCCATCAGCGCTTTAGTCTCTAGCGTTGCTAATAGGACTCTTCTATGATAACATCAGTACGGGTATGTTTCATTTTCCCTTCTCTCTCCTCCGTTGCTTCCTTCCTTCTCTCTCTAATTCTCTTTCCCCTCTTCCTTTGTTTTATGTCTACTCTTTTTCTCCCCCTTTCCCTTTTCCCTACCCTCCCTCCCACCGGATGTTCATCTGACTCACTTAGCCTCACGTACACTGTTTTCACGTTTGTATATCATATCACCTGATAAAACTCTGTTGTTATGTTTTTACTCAGAACATGATATTATTGTAATTATGTCGTTTGTGATTTTATCTGTTTATATCCAGTATCTTATGGTCCCTGATGAAGGCTTAATTTATAGCCGAAACGTCGGACTTGTATGCAATTTCCTGTTATCATGAAAAGACTTTATTACAACTTGCTATGAGAACTTCACCTTTTTTACTGTGTGATGAATAAAATTTCGTATTTTGTGCACTATAAAAACTCCTGTCCTCCTCTTCATGACATGTTATTGAGTTTGTGCTTGGTGTGGGGATCCAGCAGAATCTGGACCCACCCCTTATTTTGTATGGTGCTGTGGAGTGTTTTCTCCCTAACTGTTTCAATTCTGTTTACCACAGATAGCTCCTTGCCTACGATGAATTTCCGGGCCAGGGACAACACCTGGCAATCACAGATTGATGATATTCTAAAGACCGGTGGTGCATCGGGTGGTGGGAACGATGGTGTCCAATCCAATGAGACCATCATGCTTAAAATAAAGATTTACTTAAAAAAAGAACCAAACTGTGGTGGAACAAGGCCTTTCTGGGCAAGTATTTAGCAAAAGATTTGGTGCCCAGGGGACTTCGTATACAGGCCTTCCCCTCCTTCCCTTTGGAGGATGGGGGCTTTAAAGCCAAATGGGAGGAACTGGCTCAGACCTGTTCCCAAGGTTTCCTTGTCCTACTATGGGACCACAATTCATCCTCATTGACCCCGATTGAGGCCGAGTTGGAACTATTGAAAAAAAGAAATTAACCGAGACATGCCCACCAGCTGTCGTGACCCGCTTCCATTCCGACATTGATAAAAAACTTGAAAGATGGGAAAGGGAGATTAAGGCTTTTAAACTGAAAAAGCTGAATAGAGACATCCTGGATTACACCACACGGAGAGCTTACAGATGGAGAACTGACACAACGAGAGGACGTATTGGGGATGATCCAAATAGAAACCCACGATCGAGATCCTCTTCAGTTGTGTCACATACCTCCGCCGATGGGTCCTCTTCCTGTGCTTCAGTGAGCTCTGTGGACATTGGTGAGACTGTCGGAGCACGTGTTAAACACAGAGCCCGACCACCTGTAACGTACGACAAGAACAAATCCAAGGAAACAGATTGCAGGTAATAAATCTGTCTTCACGGGTGCTCACTGTTGCTCAGGTGGAGGTCCTATCACGCGGTCTGACTTTCTCTCCCCTTAACTCCTTCTACCTTTTTTCAGCTTTAAAGGACCTTAATCTGTTTTCACGCAAATTAACTCTTAAAAAACTTTTTTATAAGCGGAATGCCGGGTTTGACAACCAGGTGGAAAGAGAGGCCATACAAAATCTGGAGGATTTACTTCAGGAACAGGGGACCTCGGCCACAGGTATGTTCCCACGTACTCTCTTACCAAAATCAACGAAATTCCCGCTATTGTCAATTAGCCCTGCAATTGACATATTTACCAAAATGGTCAGTGAAGACTTTAAACAGATCTCGACCAAACTGAGGTATGACAATCTGACCCGTAGGACGGCTTTGGTTGAGTTGCAGGGCTTTCATGATATTGTCATAAAACCAGCTGACAAGGGGGGGAATATCGTGGTACTTTCCTGTGACAAATATGAACATGAAGTCTTAAGACAACTTTGTGACAGGAATACTTAGAAGAAACTTCCCTCTAATCCCCTGGATGTATTTTCCGCTGAACTCACTGCAATATTACAAAGGGCTCTGGACGCTGGCCTTATCAACAAAAAAATGTTTGATGGGCTATGCAAAAAACATCCCAGAGTGCCCACGTTTTATATACTGCCCAAGAGCCACAAAGATGCTGTCAATCCGCCTGGACGTCCGATCGTGTCCGGCATAGAGGGTATATTTGATCCCATCTGTAAATTTATAGACTACCATTTAAAATCTTTGGTTGAAACACTGCCCTCATATGTCCTTGACACCATGGACGTCCTACGGCGCATTGTCGGCATCTTTTTGGAAGACGATATGTTCCTTGTTACAGCCGACATCGAGAGCCTTTATACGTGCATATCCCATGCAGACGGTATTTGAGCGGTCCGTTTCTTTCTCGAAATGTCCGGTCGGGGTGGCGATTTTGACGAGCTGATTATCGAGCTGCTTGAGTTTGCCCTGTGACACAACTTCTTCGTCTTTAAGGATATTTACTATCTACAGCAATGCGGCACTGCCATGGGTGTGGCCTGTGTGCCCTCGTATGCCAGTCTCTTCCTGGGTTTCTGGGAGAGGCTGGTATTTGCTGTTGAGGGTCCTGGGCTTAGCACCCATGTGCAGTGCTGGCTAAGATAAATCGATGACATTTTGTTTGTCTGGCAGGGGTCAGCTGAGCAGCTCGACCAGTTCATGGGGCAATTAAATGTGAACAATTACAACATCAGACTTACTCACAAAATCAGCAGATGCAGGATCGACTTTCTTGATATTATGATTACTGTAGATCATAGAGGATCGATCCAAACGGATGTCTTCCACAAAGAAATGTCCGTGAATGCACTGCTGCATGCCTCATCCGCCCATAACCTTTCTCCAATTCGCGCCATGCTGACCGGGCAATACTTGAAAATGAGAAGGATTTGCTCATCCGATAGTAACTTTGAGGCTCGGCCGGCTGACCTCAGGATCGATTTTATGAAAGGGGCTACAGCGGCAGGAGTATCCGGTCTGGTTACAATCGGGCTAAAAGGACCCCCCAGTTGCAACTGCTTGCTGACACCCCAAAGAAGGATGAACAACATGATATTGCGGTGAGATTCATCAGAATATACAACCAGGAATGGGAAACTATGCAGCACATTCTGAAAAAACATTGGCCGGTGTTAATGACAGACCCGGCATTAGTGGAAATTCTTGCCCTGAATCTGCTGATGACCTCCAGGAGAGCGAGGAATTTGAGGGATTTTCTTGTCCAGAGCCACTACATCCCCCCTAGATCGAATCCATTTGGTTCCACAGGGCTGTTTTCCCTGTGGCCACTGTGTGGCCTGCAGCAATGTCCTTCGGAGCAATACCTTTTATTCCTCTGATGGACAGAGAAATTTTAACATCAAGCATTACATCACGTGTGGTACCACACACGTGGTGTATTTTGCTACATGCATGTGCCCCCTGACCTATGTGGGACTCACCTCCTGGGAGCTCCGCATTAGGGTCAGGGAGCACGTGAGGGACATTGCTGCGGCCAAAACAGAGGAAGATCCGTCAATACTCAAGACACTGCCCAGGCACTTCAGATCTCACTACTCCTTTGATCCCTCCAAGTTAAAAATAAGGGGTATTGATGTGGTAACAGGAGAGATTAGGGGTGGTGACCTTAAGAAACGCCTGGCGCAGTGCGAGACCAAGTGGATAGTGACTCTTGATATGATGATCTCCAAAGGAGTAAATGAGTCAGTGAGCTATGGTCCATTTTTATAAACATGACCGGTATCTGACTTTATTCTCCCTTGCCTGTGATGTATCATAGTATCATAGTATCATAGTTTTTTAAGGTTGAAGGGAGACTCTAAGTCCATCTAGTTCAACCCGTAGCCTAACATGTTGATCCAGAGGAAGGCAAAAAAAACCCCAATGTGGCAAACAAGTTCCAATGGGGAAAAAATTTCCTTCCTGACTCCACATCCGGCAATCAGACTAGTTCCCTGGATCAATACCCTGTCATAAAATCTAATATACATAACTGGTAATATTACATTTTTCAAGAAAGGCATCCAGGCTCTGCTTAAATGTTAGTAGTGAATCACTCATTACAACATCATGCGGCAGAGAGTTCCATAGTCTCACTGCTCGTACAGTAAAGAATCCTCATCTGTGGTTATGATTAAACCTTCTTTCCTCAAGACGTAGCGGATGCCCCCGTGTTCCAGTCGCAGGCCTAGGTGTAAAAAGATCTTTGGAAAGGTCTCTGTACTGTCCCCTCATATATTTATACATTGTGATTAGATCCCCCCTAAGCCTTCATTTTTCCAAACTAAATAACCCCAAGTTTAATAACCTGTCTTCGTATTGCAGCCCACCCAATCCTCTAATAATCTTGGTCGCTCTTCTCTGCACCCTCTCCAGTTCAGCTATGTCCTTCTTATATATCGGTGACCAGAATTGTACACAGTATTCTAAGTGCGGTCGCACTAGTGACTTGTACAGAGGTAGAACTATATTTTTTCATGAACACTTATACCTCTTTTAATACATCCCATTATTTTATTAGCCCTGGCAGCAGCTGCCTGACACTGTCCACTAAAGTGAAGTTTACCATCCACCCATACACCCAAGTCTTTTTCTGTGTCTGTTTTACCCAGTGTTCTACAATTAAGTACATAATCATAAATGTTATTTCCTCTACCCAAGTGCATGACCTTACATTTATCTACATTAAACTTCAATTGCCACTTCTCAGCCCAATCCTCCAATTTACATAAATCTCCCTGTAATATAAAATTATCCTCCTCTGTATTGATTACCCTGCAGACTGCATGTCATCGGCCCCTAGTGACACCCAGTTTGTGTGACAGAAATTGTTATATGCAGCTGCATACACCTGCTTGTATATGTAATTTTCTTGATATTGACCTTCATCGATATATTTTGGACCCACCGTTTTCCCTCCACCTGCATCCTTTGTCCTTCCCCTTTTAAACCTTTTTAACTTTTTATGATATCCTGCATTCCCCCATGACACCCAGGTCTATGTAATACTCATAGGCCTTATTTTTTGTTTATAGGACATAGAAACTTATATATTTATCAAATTTTATGAGAAACGACATCTTTGGACTCACACAGAAAACCAAGAATGGACCCCTTAAACATGACGTTGAATATGCTTGACATATGATATTGTATAATCTGCCCGGACCGTTACGTTATATGCACTGGGATCCACTGTTGTACTTACTATTCTGTGATGTACGGTCGTCTCCGTGTGAATGCGCTGGATCCAGGAGTTGTCTGCGCGTAGCTGCCGCCGTCTGAGCGTCGTGCGCATGCGCGGGAGCCTTAGTGATGCATCCCCGCTCCCGCGCATGCGCGATTATGACGTGACAGCCGGCGTCTCGCGGGACTTGCCTGGTTTACCGACGCGAGCGCCGCTAGCGAGACTTCCGGGTCCGCGCCCACTTTCCTGACATTTAAAGCCTGGCGTCATGGTAGAGTGCTATGAGATGCCTTTTTCCTGACGAAGATTTTTTTAAATTGAAACGTACGTAGGCTCTTCTGAGGCTCTCCTCAGACGGAGCCCCACCTCATCTAACTTGATTTACTGGTTGGCTGCCTATATTGGACTCTTTCTTTCACTGCTATAGGTCTGCTTACATATGGATCCCTATGGGACTGTGGGTAAATATTTCACTTGATATGCATACAAAGTGTTGCCTACTGCCATGCTATATTCCACATGGAATCTAATGCTATTAGAGAGGCAGTTAACCTGGTATTTAGAGTATGTATGCTCCCCTAGATCTGGCAGCATCCAACCTAACCCTCTTCAGCCAACATGTCCTATCATGGGTTACTATTGTATGTATGGAGGGTCGTCCGTCATCTAAATTTTTAACATGTTTTTATGACATCTGGATGTTCACCTTTTGTACTGTGTGATGAATAAAATTTCGTATTTTTGTGCACTATAAAAACTCCTGTCCTCCTCTTCATGAAAAGTTGTACTGTACAGTATTCTGGAAGAACCAGGAAGTGACGTCAGAGCGTCAGGGAGAACAGGCTTACAGTAAGCAATATATGTGTCATCAAATATACGTATCTGCGTAATTCCTCATTGTGTGGTGAGTCATGGAATAATGCACTAGTATAGACGCAATTCAGTTTTGCTTCCATCGCACATGCCGCTGCGTCTATGTATGTACCGTAACATAGTTGAGTGTATGTTGTTATGTTGCGCAAATGTATTCTTTAAACTGTATGTTAAAATTTTTAAGCTACAAAATCTGAAATATTTTGTCAAATTTACATTAAAGTAATAGTGTAATAAAAAATATTCAATACAAATACACCAAAAAAAAATTATTTTATGCAAGAAATGTAATAAGTTTGTGTCCCTTGTACACTTGAATGTTCAAATAGGAGGAAAAATTTATTTTATTACATTGTAACTTAAAAAAAAAATGCATTTGTGGATTTTTTGTTGTTTGTGCGTAACAACAATGTCACAACAGAGTTTTGATTACCACTTTAATATACAAATTAAACAAAATATATTTAAAAAATTTAGAAATTGGGCATTAAAGACATTTTACAAATAAATGTTTTACACATTAATCCAGCTATTCAAAAAAATATTGTTAGCCAAATATTCTTATTTATTTATATTTAGAGAAAATAATAATAATAAAAAAAAAAACGAAAAATCCCAGCAATTAAATATTATGTTGCCAACTCACAGCCCCGGCCCATTAAAATAAGCACAATACCTATCACGATTAATGAGTGCTTCATGATGGGTACAGCCAGATGGGGGAAGGGGGTGTTCAAAGATGGCAGCTGGGGAACCTGATTACGCCATGTTCCAGGGACAACATCAGAAACTCCACTAACAATAGTGTCAACATAGCCAGGTGGCATATAGGCCGGTGCATCCTTTTTCCTCCAAAAATTGTGGATCACAAAGCAGGCAAGCACCACACTGTCTATAGATGAAAGTTTAAGATTTATGGGAGTGGAGAAAACTCGGAACCTGCTTGCCATGATTCCAAAAGCATTCTCCACAACCAGCCGTGCCCTGGAGAGTCGATAGTTGAAAACTCGGCGTGAAGGATTCAAAGACGTCTGTGAATATGGGCGTAAAAGATGGTTTTGTAGAGGCAAGGCCTCATCTCCTAGGAAAACAAAGTTCATGCTGTTTAAATTTTCAGAATTAGGAGGCAATGGCAACTGAGATCTTAACAGGCGTTGTCCAAACACGGTATGCTCCAATACGCCACCATCAGATACCTGGCCATTAATACCAACATCCACAGTTAAAAATTCAGAACAACCTATGAGGAGCAAAAATATCTCCACAAGAAAAACAGTGATTTCAATATATTAAAATTAATTTATTGAATAAATATTTGAAATATGTATTTAAAACATTAATAACAATTATAATAAATGATGGTGCTTCTACAGGAGGGACGATATATAAGCAATAATATTGTACTTTATACAATGCACAAAAAAATACAAAGCCAAAATATTTATCCTGAATAGAAAGTCTGTTTTGTTAAATCTGTTTATAAACAAAATTTCACATAAAAATAGAAATATGTGTCAGTGTCTTTTTGTTGTTTCTATATGAGTTAATAGTGAAAAATAAATAAAAAATGGTGATGATGAGTGTAGAAGAAAAATGCTGAAATAAAATATTAGGGTGCAAGGATATGTGCACATATCCTTGCATTGGATCACAATAGGTTTTTCATGTGATTAATTAATTGTTTTTATCAAATTCACATGAATTTTTAATTTTCACACATGTCATGGGCTGCTTTTTCTAATATTTTATTTCACCATTTTTCTTCTACAGTCATCATCATCATTTTTTATTTATTTTTGACTACTAACTCATATGGAAACAACAAAAAGACCCTGACACTATATCTCTATTTTTATTTTTAATTTTGTTTATAAACAGATTTAACAAAACAGATGGCACCACTTTCTATTCGGTATAAATATTTTGGCTTTGTATTTTTTGTGCATTGTATAAAGTACAATATTATTGCTTACATATCGTCCTTCCTGTAGAAGCACCATCATTTCTTATAATTGTTATTAATGTTTTAAATACATATTTCAAATATTTATTTAATAAATTAATTTTAATATATTGAAAACACTGTTTTTCTTGTGGAGTTATTTTTGCTCCTCATAGGTTGCTCTGAAATTAGTTTACAGTGAACACACAATTCAGACTATTGTTGTTAACAGTTAAAAATTCGTAGCTTGAATTCACAAAGGCCAATAAAATTATACTAAAAAACCCCTTATAATTGAAAAAAAAAGATCCACTGTTGGGTGGTTTGGAAATACGGATGTGCTTTCCATCCACAGCACCACCACAATTTGGAAACTGCCAATGGGAGGAAAAACCATTAGCAATTTCAGACCATTCGCCAGGTATTTTAGGGAAAGGCATGAAATCACTTAGTGCGTGAATTATAGCCTGACAGAACTCAGGTATCAACGTACTGAGCAGGGACCGGGAGACAGCAGAAGAATATTGCAGATCAGTCAGGGAGCGACCCATTGCTAGGTAACGCAAGGTTACACCCAACCGCTCTTCAACAGTTTCCGCAGTCCGCATTGTAGTATTTGACCTCATGATGTAAGGCCGTACACGGTTCAGGAGAAAAGAAAAAGAATCTTCAGACATGCGTAAGTAATTACGGTAGTCCTGTGGATTTCTTTCCTGCAGATCACGGACAAGCCTCATGTGTGATATCTCAGGCCTTCTCATTAGCCACTAACGTGACCACAGACGTTTTTGGCGTGGATTATGACGGCGTTGGTTTAACTCCTCCTCCTCCAACAAGGACAATGTCATAATCACACCCACAGAAATTATATCTTGCTCCACAGGTGAAAGCATGTTGACCCTATAAGGTAACATGGAAAAAAATATATAAGTGCTACTCTCTGACTCATTTTCATACATGTTTTAAATATTTTTTACTATTTAAGTAATGTTTATAAAAATTAAAAAATACTAAAACACTATATATAACAAAAACAATATTTTTAAAAGTTATTATAGGAAAAAAAAATAATTAAAAAAAGCATAGAGGTAAAAAACATAGAACACATATGCGCAAATCCAAATTAACATAATAAACATGTGAAATCGTAACTTACCAAGAAAATACAAACAACCAGGCTAAGTGAAAGTATACAATAGCAAAATATCACTATTGTCAGCACAGAGCTAAGTACAATAAAGCACACAGCACCATTGCCAGCCACAAAGGACGACAAATAAACTTTATGTTCGCCTCTTAAACCATACGTGACAAATCAGAACGCATTTGCAAAAACCTATCACAGCAGGGGAGGCATGTATAATTCGTAGAGCCGACACGCCCAGGTCGCTGATGACAGATGCCCAAACGACGTTGTTGGTCGTTGGCAGGGTGTCACACAGAGCAATATGTCGTCTGCAAACTCAAAAGCAACCAATTTTTTTTAAAAATGAACGACGTGTCAACGATACATGATTTTCATCCGATTTGTGATCGTTCAGAGTCGCTCGTAGGTGTCACACGCAACGACGATGCGAACGATGCCAGATGTGCGTCACGGAATCCGTGACCCCAACGACATATTGCGCGGTAGATCTTCTCGTGTGACGCCTGCATAAGAGGCCTCTGCTATGCGTGGACCAGTCCTGCCCTATCTTCCGATAGCACAACCATGGAGGTTTGACTAAGGCTGGGGCCACGCGGGGACTACTGCGATCCCCTTGCATGACACTCGGCTCACGCTTGCAGTACAGCAGAGCCGAGTATCATGAGTGTGTCCTTGCGACTGAGGTCCGTTCGTGCGAGCGGACCTCAGCTGCGGGGGGTATGCCGGCACTGCAGAGGGGCGGGCCAGCATGGAGGAGGGGTGGGAGGGATTTCTCTCCCTCTCTCCTCCGTAGCCGGCTATTGCCGTTCTCACACTGCACTAGCGGTACACCGGTGTACCGCGAGTGCAGTACTATTTTTCTCTCGCCCTATTCACTTGAGAGAAAGAGTCTCGTATTACAATCGCAGCATGATGCGATTGTTTTCTTGGTCTGATTAGGGCTAAGAAAATAATCGCTCATGTGTGCTGACACACAGGCTAATATTGGTCCGAGTGGAATGAAATTTTTTATCGCACTCCACTCGCACCATTTTTCTCACCGTGTGGCTTAGGCCTAAGATTCCTGGTTCACTCTCACACTTTGAATCCCACAGCTGCTCATACACACCACAACTTCCTCTGAAGTTTGTCCTTTAGCAGAAGCGCACTCCAGAGCGAAAAAAGAGCTGTGCTTTGTACTCTGTACTCTGTGGGAAGCGTGTATCTGATAGGTTGCCTGGAGTGCATAACAGTGTTCATATCATAGATGTCAGTCATGCCTCTGTGGGCATGCTATGGGGGACTACAAAGCGCTCATATATTTTTCTCACACAGGTATGAAGACCATACTTCGATCAATAGATATTTGTAGTTAGGTAACTCTATGGGTACTGTCTCACTAAATGACGTACCAGTGATTCCGATCACGATACGACCTGGTCAGGAACGCTGGTATGTCGCTACGGGGTCGCTAGTGAGCTGTCAAACAGTCAGATCTTCCATACGACGCAGCAACGATACGGTGGTCGCTGGGACCCTGTCACATAGCATGATTCAAATCTTGATTAGTAACATAGGCATGCATCTACATTGCCTTTTCCGCTGCCCCTCTGCTCCGATTGGTGATCGTAACTGCATTGAGACTGGATGGCCTTGCCTTTAGAGAAGGCAACATAATAGCGCTTCCATCCTTCTCCATCCTTGTCCATCCTACAGTCTCGATGCAGAATGAACTGTATTATGATCTGCTGCTACATGCGGTCCGGGACAAGTGAATTCAGCCCTCTGAAATATACTGCGATCTACAAGCCAGAACAGAGGATGGAAGCGGCCAATCTGAACGCAGTAGCGATCACCAATCGGAACATAAAGGGCGTGGAAAACAACGAAGATGCATGCCTACGTGAGTCGCGAACGAGGTCGTTTGGTAAGGTGTCAAACACACCGATGCGTGCTCCCCTGCGGGAGCCCAATGACCAAAAAATGAACCAGAACAGTGTGTAATGATCAGCGATTTCACAGCAGGGGCCAGGTCGCTGCTTAGTGTCACATACAGCGAGATCGCTGATGAGGTCACTGGTACGTCACAAAACCTATGACTCAGCAGCGATCTTGCTAGCAATCTCGCTATGTGAGAAGTACCCCTATAGCTGCCAAAACTGAGCTGATAACAATGGACTTCTTGCAGTTTTGAAGGGAAGTTAGCATGATGTGTTTTTCATCTGCTGCACTAAGTTTCCTAGGACGACCACCGCTTCTCAGATCCTCAACATTGCCTATATCTTGGTGTCCTCAATGCTGAGAAATAAAGGCAGATGCAAATTCATGGTGCAGTGTCATCAAGGAGGTATCTGCATGGCTCTAATCTTATTTTGCAGCAGTACAATGATCCCAAACATACAATGTCATTAACAATTATCTTCAATGTAAATGAGAACAAGGAGTACTGACGGTGATGATATGGCTCCACAGAGTCCTGAACACAACATCATCAAGTCTGTCTGGAGTTACATGAAGAAATAAAATGATGTGCACAAGCCAACAGCCATAGATGATCTATGTGTTTTGAACACATTTGGACTGGGTTCCGGTTTGGGGTTCCTCTTATGGCCAGTGCTGGTAGTAGAGTTAGTCTGCTTAACAGAAGCCAGACAGCTGATGATGATTGGAAATCAGGCTGTTCAGACTGGGCCCCTATAACTGAGTAGTGTTCTCTTGGTCTGGGCCGGTAATCAATGTTGTCTCCTGTGGTGCTGTGGACATTTTGGAACCTTCCCCATCTTCTGTTTCCACCTGAACTCCTTGCAGATAAGTTTGTCTTTGTACCATTTGCTGGTTTGTTTCCACTTCTTGTCATTTTTATTTCTGTGGTATTAAGGCTTGTTTCCTGGTTTCTGTTTGTGTGGAGTTCTGGGTGCAGTTGGATTATTCCCTGCTGGGAATGTCTGTGTACCCAGGCTCCATATTCTGCAATGTATTTTTGTTTTGTCATGCTTGATATTAGTTTCAGTTCTTCCTCTATATTAGTATTTTGCTTGGATGCCAGTAACACCAGAGTACTGATATAGTGGGGGAGAGATCATGTGGTCTCAGTTTTTTCATATCAGGAGTTTTGTTTTTTTGATAGGGTTTTGCGTGGCTGCAGACAGTGCTCTTTTCTGTACTTTCCTATATAGATAGCTTGGGCCTCATCTTTGCTGAATTTGTTCTCTATCTGTGTACTGTATTTCATCTTGTCTCACCGTCTTTACATGTTTGGAGGCTACCATTATTCTTTGGGGAACTGCTCTGAGGCAGATTAGCTTTCCTTGTTTCTCTCTCTTTAGGAACAAATAGCTCTCTGGCTGTGTTGAGGCAACCAGGTCATCATAGGCATGTCCCACGGCTACTTCTAGTTGTGTTGTCAGTTAGAGGTCTGCAGTCAGCTGAGTTTTCAACCACTCTGGTGATTCTCTGGGTTTCCTAGTTTCTACCCCTTTGATCCACCTCGATCACTGAATCATAACATCTATGGTTAGTTCTCCAAAATGTTTTGAACAACCTTTCTTATAAATTCATTGAAAACCTGTGTGCAACTATGCCTAGAAGAATTGATAAGCTGAAGCTGTTCTAAAGGCAAAGGGTGATCACACCAAATGTAGATTTGATTTAGATTGAAATGGTGGCTATATTAGAGAGGGCTTGTAATAATTCACATTCTTGCTTACATTTTTGTATTGACCCCTGGGTTACAGAAAATGAAAGTTAAGATACATGCCCATTATGAATGTTACTTGCATTTTTCCAAGCTGCAGCACGTTAATTTATCTTGCGGGTATGCTGAGTTCACAGTGCGGAATTTCCTCATAGACTTGCATTTGATGTGGAAACTCAGCAGGAAAAAAAAAACGCTTTTGCATTTTTAGTGTGTTTACACTGTATAATGAGAGCAGAAATATTTCTTTGGAATGTTCAAAGAGAAGCACCTTGCAATGTACCTGCCGAAGAAGAGAAATGGAAGCATGTGATTGTGGTGCCCCTGAGGCTTCAGTCACCACAGGGTATTGCATCTCACTTAAGGTGCAGTACTCATCCTGGGTAAGGAAAAGGTTAACCACTGGTGTTCATCAGTTACAAAACACACACTTTAGCTATTTTCCCACTGGAACTGGGTTAGAGGAGGTCACTATGACAACGGAACTTCCAACCACTAGTGAGTCATCAGGAAGGTGGGGGCAGCAGGAGAGAATTGAGGAACACACAAACTTTTACCTCAGAACAGTCTGAGATGCAGGAGAAGCAGGGTCGCTGTGGGGCGTGCTTCAGAGGTCCCTCAGAAAGACCGACCGAGGGGAGTGCTTTAGAGCTCCCTCGGGGAGGAAAGAGGGAGACAGTGCCAGGACATCAGGGACTCATAGGACCACGGCAACTGAGGGGAGTTTTTCAGAGCTACAGTACCTCAGTTAGGACCGGGCAGACTGGAAGAAGCATGAGAGGACCGATGGAGCTGGCAAGACAAAGGAGCAACACGGTAACAGCCCCTTCAGGACCTGCGCAGTCAGGGTGTAGAGCCCTAGAGTGGCATACACTCCATGTTGCGCCAATTGGGACTAAGAGCACACAGCTCAAAACGCGTAGCATCTGCAATCTGATTCCCCCTTGTGGGATTCTATATTTTGGATGTGATATGCATCATCCTTTTAACGAATGTGAATAAAATCTAGTTTTATATATCTGGACGTGGATGCTGGATTTCCTTGGTTCTGTGGATTGACCAGTAGATGGCAGCAAGGTACATTTAACAATCCTCAGTGTACGAACATCATAAGGCTATGTGCGCACGTAGCGTTCTGTCCCTGCAGAAATTTCTGCAGCGATTTGAACAGCTCACGTACGCTTCAAATCGCTGCAGAAAGAGTATGTAATGAAAAAAAAAGCCAATTCCATGCGCTCTGAGTGCAGCCCCTCCCATAGACAGAGCGGGGGATGCATGCAGAGCGCATGAAATAAGTGACATGTCACTTCTTAGAACGCGCGCTTCGGGCAGCAGCCGAAGCGCTGCGCTCTAATATGCCACATGCGCACGTCTCTTGCATAATCTTCATAGATTATGCTGGGGACGCAGGACGCATGCAGTTACGCTGCGGTGCAGATAGCAGCGTAACTGCAGGAAAATACGCAACGTGCGCATATAGCCTTGCAGTGCAATTCATACTGCCTGAATCAAAGTGCAAAAAATAATTCTGGCACACTGTAACAGATCTACTGCCACACGACAACTGTTTAACTCAGCAGCAGTAGAATGGGTATTGAGACACCACAAGAGTGATGGTCATGGGGGATTCCCTACTGAGAGGAACAGAACCTGCAATCTGCCAACGGGACATCACCTCAAGAGAAGTGTGCTATCTTCCAGATGCCTAAATGAAAGATGTTTCCGACAGGGTATCAAGACTCCTGAGTGCTACAGACAACTACCAATTTCTGCTAATGTACCGCCCCCGAATGGTCAGTCGAGTACAGTGCGGCAGACCTGTGCCCAGGTCTGCAGCGGAAACTGACATGTGCCAGGGTCGTAGACCTGGTACCTTGGCTAGGAGGCAGGCGGTGGCCTGGCCTGCAGGAGCCGGGAAGACGGCCAGGTGGAACCGTAAGGGACCGGGACAGGGTAGTGGCCCGCCGGTACTGAACCGTGGAACCGACTGGAAACCAGAGCACAAGGGGGCTACTCAGACCCAGAACGAGGCCCAGAAGCCAATGGACCACGTCGAATTCACTGATTGAGGTCTGGACCTTAGGTCCTTTCCCATCCCAAGACCTGAAAGAAGGCAACAGCCCACCGAGGGGGATAGAAAGCCACCGCACAGGCAGAGAGATCCCACGGGCCAGCGCCTGCGGGCAAATGGACTCCACCGGTACATACACAGCCGGGGAGCGGACTTCCGCTGCTAAGGCACAGGCAGTCTACACGAACATAACGAGGTGCAGGAAAAAGGCCAGGACCACCAACCCAGGTGGGGGACAAGACGCAGCCGGCTGCAGGCGCCGGCCACCATCAACTTTGTTCATCAGAGACTTGTGTGTGTCAGTAATCGTGAGTACAACAGTGCCATCCGGCCCTGCACCGCCCTTTGCCAATCTCCCCAAGCGGGTACCGGGGCCACCATCCCTGCTTACGGAGGGGTTAACATCTTGCTGCACTACCATCTCCCCCAGGTGCCCCCGAAACCGCAGCGGTGGTGTCTACACCTTAACCACGTCCCGTGGCTGGTGTCACGAACTCAAACACGGCTCCGGCCGTACACCTACCTAACCACCCCCATTGAGATCGCCAGCATCCCCTTGCAGAGCGACATGACCCCCGGGTCTGGAGGCGCTCGAGCCACCCACCAAATGAGCCCGGACCCGAGCAGCTCGGCTGCAGCCAAGCGCGGAGCGGTACACATCGACGCTTCTGGCGTCATGAACAGGATTCGATACATTCACTTACCCAGTGAAGTGCTCCTTGAAGTAGAGGTCAGCGGTGATCCATTGCGAAGTTTGAAGAAGTCGCCATTTTTTGGCTCGAAGATTCCCGCCAGAGTCTTCTTCCCTGCAGAAAGGACGCAAAAGCAGAAGCTCCGCCACAGAGAATGCGGCCTTGCAGAGAAAGTGAGCGGTCGCGAAGTGAGGTTGTCCGGCTGAAAAAGGGAAGGCCGCGAAAAGACCAAGGGGGAGCAGATGGAGGATGTCAGCTCCCAAGCCTGATGCCGGCCCTGTGCCGACCGCTGGAGTGGCGGCGCCCGCTGAGACTACCACCGGTGAGGAAGAGGAGGCTGCCGCTCCCGCTCTGGTCTCAGGAGCAGCGGATCCGGAGGCTCTGGTGGTGGCTCCCCGTGCAGCAGCTGGCGGTGAACCGCCTACCGCAGGGAGGATGTCAGCCCCGGCAGTCCGCCCCGCCGTGACGGGAACGGCGCCTGGTTGGGAAGATCCTGCGGTCACCAACTCAGAATCGGATACAACAGATGGCAGCAGCTCAGGGGATGATACGGAGTCCCTCTCAGAAGAGGAGGCCCCGCTCGTCATTGGCGTCTACGGAGATATGATGGTAGCGATCTGCAGGTACTGCAGGCAGCCAGGGCACTTTGCGGGTGCGTGGCCTGAGAATGGCCGACCAAGGGGCCTGGAGAACTACTGCAAGTTAAATCCCAAAGTTTTAAAATTTTACAGTTAAATGTTTTAAAGTTTTAAAGGACCCGCTCCTGCAGTAACCCTCCTGCCTTTGTTGAACGTCCCCATGTTCCCCGGAGATGCCATCCCGCACACGGGTGGAAAGAGGAGGACCTTACCCGACTTGTTGAACGCCGCTGCGGTTGGAGCCGCAGAGGGCGCCATCAGGGGTTGGAGCCCTTGGTGGAGGACAGCAAGAAGTTAAAGGAGTGAGGACAGTTTCTGCTACAGAGCCCGGTTGCCGTACCCGCACCACAGGCAGTGGAAGACGGGGTCTTTATGGACAGTGTCACCGTGAGTGAATGTGGCATTGAGGACCCGTGCTACCCTGTGGTGGACTGTGGGAAAGTGGCTGGAGAAGGCGGCGTCAGCAGCAAAGTTACCCTGTTTGTAAATAAGTCCCGGACCACCTTTTCGATCCCACAGCCTCCGGAGAGGCAGACTGGAGGAAGGGCCTGCAGGAATATGATGGCCGAGGCCCTGTCACCAATGCAACCGGTGACAACCCTCCGGATCGGGGGTCCCCTGGACGTGGGGCCTCTGGAGAGGCTGCCGGGTATGGAACTTTGTGCCCGGCCTGTTTGTGCAATACCTGGACCCGATCCTCTTTCCTTGACTGGGGAAAAGGGGTGCGCACCATTGCTTAGCGGTGGCACCAAGGTCTAGGTTTGTTTGGGTGGGTGACTGAAAGGACCCAGTCCTGTCCCGTTCCCGGTTAATAAAAATGTTTTTTCTTTACATGTTAGCAACGTTTAAGCAAAATGCCTCCCACAAGGGAAGAAACCCCGCAAATGCTTGAAAATTGTAAATAATGTTATTATAGTTGTACCTGTTTTCCCTTTTTATCTTTTTCAGTTAAAATAAATGGTGGTGGTCGGACAGCCCGCGGACAGTCTGTATTAAATCAAGGGGGAATGTGACGCCCTGGACTAGCCAGGTAGTCACAGGTAGGCCCTTGCATAACACCGTCCCCCTAAAAAGGTAACAGCAGCCAACGACACTAAAACCTAGTCACCTCCCTCATAGTTTAATAGTCACACCAGGAGGCGGAGCCAGGCGGTTGGCCACACCCACCGAGGAGTCCAGAAGGCCTGAGGCAGGAAACACCGAGAGTTCAAGTTCAGTAGTCAGTTGCGTACAGTTGTTCAAGTTGAGTGGTCAGTCGAGTACAGTGCAGCAGACCTGTGCCCAGGTCTGCAGCGGAAACTGACAGGTGTCAGGGTCGTAGCCCTGGTACCTTGGCTAGGAGGCAGGTGATGGCCTGGCCTGCAGGAGCCGGAAAGATGGCCAGGTGGAAGCGTAAGGGACCGGGACAGGGTAGTGGCCCGCCGGTACTGAACCGGGGAACCGACTGGAAACCGGAGCACAAGGGGGCTACTCAGACCCAGAATGAGGCCCAAAAGCCACTGGACCACGTCGAATTCACTGATTGAGGTCTGGACCTTAGGTCCTTTCCCATCCCAAGACCTGAAAGAAGGCAACAGCCCACCGAGGGGGATAGAAAGCCACCACACAGGCAGAGAGATCCCACGGGCCAGCGCCTGCGGGCAAACGGACACCACCGGTACATACACAGCCGGGGAGCGGACTCTCGCTGCTAAGGCACAGGCAGTCTACATGAACATAATGAGGTGGAGGAAAAAGGCCAGGACCACCAACCCGGGTGGGGGACAAGACGCAGCCAGCTGCAGGCACCGGCCACCATCAACTTTGTTCATCAGAGACTTGTGTGTGTCAGTAATCGTGAGTACAACAGTGCCATCCAGCCGGTCACCGCCCTGCACCACCCATTGCCAATCTCCCCAAGCGGGTCCTGGGGCCACTATCCCTGCCCACGGAAGGGTTAACATCTTGCTGCACTACCATCTCCCCCGGGTGCCCCCGAAACCACAGTGGTGGTGTCTACACCTTCACCACGTCCCGTGGGTGGCGTCACAAACTCAATCACGGCTCTGGCCGTACACCTACCTAACCATCCCCATCGAGATCGCCAGCATCCCCTTGCAGAGCGACGTGACCCCCGGGTCCGGAGGCGCTCGAGCCACCCACCAAACGAGCCCGGACCCGAGCGGCTCGTCTGCAGCTGAGCGCGGGCCGGTACAGTGATGCCACCCACGATGCGTAGTAAAATGAAGTACCACCGCTGCTGTTGGGAGCCCCCGGTGGCGGTGGTATGGAAGCAAAGTGTTTAACCCCTCTGTGGGTAGGGTGTTTTCCCTGGGAGCCCAGTGATGTTAGTGAAGGGGTGCCTTTGGGAAAGAAAGGGGTTTTCTGCGTACTCACTCAGTCCAAGAATACTGACACCGACAACTTGTAAACCAGAATTCTGAGCACCTCTGCAGCAGGGAGGGAGCATGCGTGGATCCGTGCTCCTTGGTGTTGCTTGTTAGCCTGTGACCTTTTCCGTGGCACTTTCTTCACTATTTGGACCCTGTTGTGTGGAACTAGTCAGGTCCCGCTCACCCATATTGCTAACGGAGTGAGCTTGCTCTCAGGGTTCACGCTTGGGATTTTCTGGACTAGGTACTGGGAAAGTCCTATCCCATCGTTGTGCTAGTACCCTGATTTTGGAGCGGGTGGAGGATGAATCTTGAAGACTTCACCCTCATCGGGTAAATTACCGGGCTGCGTGAAGCTATTTCCCGGTCTAGGGTCCACGTACCCCATCGTGCCCTGGTCCCCTCCTTTGCAGATCCGTACTTCTTGACACGATCCCCTGCGACCAGGGTTCCAGCTCCTACCAGGCCCAGACCAACGTCTGTCACCTAGTATTCTACAAGGAGCCCTGCTCCTGACCTCCTCTCACTTCTCCTCTCCTAACACTTCTCCTTTCTAACACTTCTGCTTCTCTTCCACCAACCCCCCAAGTGGGTGGCCCTATTCCCTTCAGGCCCCCCAATGGTGTGTCTGGTGGGTGTGGTGCAAAGTGTTCTTAGGGTTTTGACTGGCTCTGCTCTTAGCAACACTGAAGGACAGGGATCTGTAACCAATGAGGACTTGGATACCATGCTGAAGGGCAGATTGCACAATACCTTGTGACGACCTGATAGGCCAGGGCGTCACACTAATACCTGTAGGAACAAATTATACAACATAAAAGGACCTGGAAACTATATTGAGAGACTTTGAAGAACTAAGCTGACAAGTGAAGGAACTGGGAGCTTAGGTTGTCTTGTTATTAGAGTTGAGCGCGGTTCGTGGTTCGTGGTTCTCCAGTTCTAGGCTCGAGTGATTTTGGGGCATGTTCTAGATCGAACTAGAACTCGAGCTTTTTTGCAAAAGCTCGATAGTTCTAGAAACGTTCGAGAACGGTTCTAGCAGCAAAAAAACAGCTAAATCCTAGCTTGGTTTCTGCTGTAATAGTGTAAGTCACTCTGTGAATCACACTATTATGACATTTCAGTGTATACTGTGCGGGAACAGCGCCTTCAGATCACTGCTGTTTGTATAATGGCGATCGCCATTTTTTTTTTTTCTTGTCTTCCTTCCCTAAGCGCGCGCGTCTTGTGGGGCGGGCCAGCATGTCAGCCAATCCCAGACACACACACAGCTAAGTGGACTTTTAGCCAGAGAAGCAACGGCATGTGTGATAGGATGTCCATGTCACATGTCCCTGCATTATAAAAACGGACATTTTCCTCCAGGACGCCATTATCTCTTCTGCGTCTTTGGTGTCAGACATCACTGTCGCAGCTCCGTCCTCCTGAGTCCTATCGCCGATACAGCTGTATGCGCTCCATACACAGCGCTGGACAGCATAGGGATAGCACTTTCTAGCAGTCCTTTTAAGGGCTCAAACCGGCAGGGTCAGAGTTAAGGTGACAGGTCCTGAAAACAGCGCCAGCGTCTGTGTAGCCAAGGTCAGGGATTTCCTCCCTGCATTTCACCATTAGGAGGGAATAGAAAGGCAGGCTTCCATTCCTCTACCCAGAGCCCCAAAATCCTGGCACTGTACCCTCGTGTCCTCTGCATACTCCAACTCATTATAACTAAGCCATTATACTAGCAAACACTCAGTGTACCTAGTGGCATCCTATCTGTGGCTATTGGACTTTGCTATAGTCCCACTAGTGCAAAGACATTTGCAGAGCGCGTCTGCCTGCATTGCACACTCCAACTCATTATAACTAAGCCATTATACTAGCAAACACTCAGTGTACCTAGTGGCATCCTATCTGTGGCTATTGGACTTTGCTATAGTGCCACTAGTGCAAAGACATTTGCAGAGCGCGTCTGCCTGCATTGCACACTCCAACTCATTATAACTAAGCCATTATACTAGCAAACACTCAGTGTACCTAGTGGCATCCTATCTGTGGCTATTGGACTTTGCTATAGTCCCACTAGTGCAAAGACATTTGCAGAGCGCGTCTGCCTGCATTGCACACTCCAACTCATGATAACTAAGCCATTATACTAGCAAACACTCAGTGTACCTAGTGGCATCCTATCTGTGGCTATTGGACTTTGCTATAGTCCCACTAGTGCAAAGACATTTGCAGAGCGCGTCTGCCTGCATTGCACACTCAAACTCATTATAACTAAGCCATTATACTAGCAATTTTTGCTGCCAGTTTAAGGGCCGTAGTTGCATTGTCAGGGATATTTATTCTTTATTATTCTGCTGTTAATAAAGCTAGACCACCACTGCAATCTTCACCACCTCTCAATTTTTACTACCACATTTTCAGTCCACAATCTTGTCGCAATCAACATGAGTGGCAAAATGACAGATGCTGGTGGAAAGGGGAAGAGGCGTGGTGGAAAAGGCAAAAAAGGTTTTGTCTGTGGGGAAGGTGGCAAAGCTCCATTATCATCTGCTGAAGATAGACCATCTACCAGCAAAAGTAAGATGTCTACTACTTACCGTGCACAATCCGATGTGCTCCCTTTTTTACGGACACGAACAACAGGAAGAAAGGTAGATGATGGGCAAAAAAGGAAAATGCTTGAATGGATCTCAAGTGGTCCAACAAGTGCCCTCTCAGCCACTTCAAGTACCGCATCCATAAAACACCAGTCCTCTGAGTTGTCATCCCAATCACACTTGATTTCTCCCAGCTCTGAAGTCTCCATCAGCCCTGCACAGTATGGTGGAACTGAGATGGCTGAGTCTGCAGAGCTGTTCAGTCACACTATAGCCTGGGAATCAGAGGTCTGCTCCCAAGCTACAGTGAGTACAGAACAGGAAATGGTCTGCAGTGATGCCCAGAACCTTTGTGAGTCTGATTCAGGCCGTGAGGACCAAGTTTCTGAGCATAATGTTGACCCTTTGTCACAAACTGTAACACCTGTGTTTATAGACAATGAGGAACATACTGATGAAGATGAGACGCAGATACCCGATTGGGATGACAACTTAAATATTCGGTCAGGGCAAGAAGAGGCTCGGTCTGAGGGGGAGGGGAGTGCAAACACAACAATTGATGATGAAGTTCTAGATCCCACCTACTGTCAACCCCCAGTCAGGCACTCGAGGAGGTCAACAGAGGCGGTGGAGGAGGATGCAACCGACGACGAAGTTACCTTGCGCCTTCCTGGACAGAGTCGGAGCACTGGTAGCACGTCTACAACTGCATCCTCAGCCACCACTCTGCCTATGAGCATTATTCGGGGTGGATCAACAGGTCGCATGGCCTCTAAGCCTTGCCTAGCCTGGTCCTTTTTTGACATAGAAAAAGATCGCCCAAATTATGTGATCTGTAAACTTTGTCATGGTTCTCTTAGTAGAGGTCAAAACCTCAGCAGTTTGACAACTTCTTCCATGAATCGTCACATGAATAAATATCATAGGTCCCCGTGGGAAGCTCACTGTGCTGCAATGCGGCCTAGCAGAGCGAACCATCCACCGCCTGCCCCTTCCAGTGCATCCGCGCGCTCTTCATCTTCTAGGACTGTGGGGACAGCTGTCACACCTGTTTTTCCACGCAAAACTTCCACCACTGTAACCGCAACAGGCAGTTTGCTTGGTAGGTCGTCAGTTGGTTTGGAAGGGGAAACAAGTGAGTGTGTACAGCTCTCTCAGACATCGATAGCACCAACGTTGGATGAAGGCAACATCATGTCTCCGCCTGCACTTTCCTCACAAACCTGCATTTTTCCAGGGACACCCTACTCAACACCGTCTACACACAGCAGCCAGATCTCTGTCCCTCAGATGTGGTCAAATA
The DNA here is from genome assembly GCF_048569485.1 of Anomaloglossus baeobatrachus. Taxonomy (NCBI): domain Eukaryota; kingdom Metazoa; phylum Chordata; class Amphibia; order Anura; family Aromobatidae; genus Anomaloglossus; species Anomaloglossus baeobatrachus. The sequence continues at coordinate 281,117,919 of NC_134355.1, read as the reverse complement.
AAAGGCCACTTCCTGCGACCCATGACAAAGCTAAGAGGTTGACTCTATCCCTCTGTAAGCTGTTGGCTACCGAAATGCTGCCTTTCCGCCTAGTGGACACACAGGATTTTAGAGACCTTATGTCTGTCGCTGTGCCCCAGTACCAGATGCCTAGTCGCCACTACTTCTCTAAGAAAGGTGTGCCCGCGCTACACCAGCATGTCGCACACAACATCACCGCTTCCTTGAGAAACTCTGTGTGTGAACGGGTGCATTTCACCACCGATACTTGGACCAGTAAGCATGGACAGGGACGTTACATGTCGCTGACTGGGCACTGGGTAACTATGGTGATAGATGGTGAAGGGTCTGCTGCACAAGTCTTGCCGTCCCCACGACTTGTGTGTCAATCCTCTGTCTGTCCAAGTTCCGCCACTGCTTCTGCATCCTCCACCTCATCTGGGTCCTCCACCTCCGCCCCAAGCCTGCCTGGTCAGGCCACCAGCGTTCTCACTGCGCAGAAGGAATCACGCACCCCTCATTACTATGCTGGCAGCAGAGCGCAACGGCATCAGGCGGTCTTTAGCTTGACATGTCTTGGGAATAAGAGTCACACAGCTGAGGAGTTGTGGTCAGCTCTGCGGTCCGAGTTTAATAAATGGTTGTCTCCACTCAACCTGCAGCCTGGTAAGGCCGTGTGCAACAATGCTGCAAACCTGGGTGCGGCCCTTCGCCTGGGCAAGGTGACACACGTACCTTGTATGGCTCACGTGTTGAACCTTGTCGTCCAGCAATTTTTAACACACTATCCCGGCCTAGATGGCCTTCTGAACAGGGCACGAAAACTGTCTGCTCACTTCCGCCGTTCAAGCGCCGCAGCAGAGCGACTTGCATCGCTCCAGAAGTCTTTTGGCCTGCCAGTTCATCGCCTGAAATGCGATGTGGCGACACGCTGGAATTCAACTCTCCACATGTTACAGCGACTGTGGCAGCACCGCAGAGCCCTGGTGCAATACGTCATGACGTATAGCCTGGGCCAACGAGATGCAGAGGTGGGGCAGATCACCCTGATGGAGTGGTCTCAGATCAAGGGCCTATGCACCCTTCTGCACAGTTTCGACATGGCGACGAATATGTTTAGCTCTGACAATGCCATTATCAGCATGACGATTCCAGTCATTTACATGCTGGAGCACACGCTAAACACTATTCGGAGTCAGGGGGTGGGACAACATGAAGGGGAGGAACTACAGGAGGATTCATATGCGCAAGGGACAACAACATCACCAAGGTCCAGACGTTCATCATCACCAACGCAGCAGGCATGGGACCATGGGGGACAGGGATCGACAAGGGCGCATAGTAGCAGGCGAAATGTTGAGCAAGGTGCAGGAGAACATGAAGAAATGGAGGACGAACTGTCCATGGACATGGAAGACTCAGCGGATGAGGGAGACCTTGGTCAAATTTCAGTTGAAAGAGGTTGGGGGGAGATGTCAGAGGAAGAAAGAACGGGTAGCACCTCTATGCCACAAACACAGCGTGGACTTGGTCCGCATGGCTGCGCAAGACACATGAGTGCCTTTTTGTTGCACTACCTCCAACATGACCCTCGTATTGTCAAAATTAGAAGTGATGATGACTACTGGATTGCCACACTATTAGATCCCCGGTACAAGTCCAAATTTTGTGACATAATTCCAGCCATAGAAAGGGACGCACGTATGCAGGAGTATCAGCAGAAGCTGTTACTCGATCTTAGCTCGGCTTTTCCACCAAACAACCGTGCAGGTGCAGGGAGGGAATCTCCCAGTTGTAACTTGACAAACATGGGACGGTCTCGTCATCTTCAACAGTCTACCCGTACCAGTAGGACCGTATCTGGTGCTGGTAACAGCAATTTTATGGAATCTTTTCATAATTTTTTTAGACCCTCTTTTGCAAGGCCACCAGAGACAACAAGTCTGACACATAGTCAACGGCTGGAGAGGATGATACAGGAGTATCTCCAAATGAACATCGATGCCATGACTTTGCAAATGGAGCCTTGCTCCTTTTGGGCTTCAAATCTAGAAAAATGGCCAGAGCTCTCCAGTTACGCCTTGGAGATTTTGTCGTGTCCAGCTGCCAGCGTTGTCTCTGAACGTGTCTTCAGTGCTGCTGGGTGTGTGCTGACAGATAAGCGCACGCGTCTGTCCAGTGACAATGTGGACAGACTGACGTTCATCAAAATGAACAAGTCATGGATCCACAAGGAATTTACTACCCCTGTGTCATCCTGGGGAGAGTAAATGCTTGTGGATTTGGAATGTGCTTGATGCAAATCAAAACATCCTGTTTGCAACTAGGGCCCAAGTGCTGCCACTGATGGGGTGGGTGTCTGTGTGGCCCAATTTTTGGAAAAAAGGGAGACTCCGCTTGGAGTAACCCTTGCTTGCTGTGTTTTTAAAAGAAGCCAAGATGAACAGAGCTGGGATCAGGAAAGACTTTGCTACCTACCCCGGTGTCATCCTGGGGACGGATAAGAATGGCGTATTTTTGAATGTGCTTGATGCAAATGTAGCTGTGAAGTGTACAACTGGGGCACAACTCCTGCCACTGAAGGGGTGGGTGTGTGTGGGGCCCAATTTTTGGAAAAAAGGGAGACTCCGCTTGGAGTAACCCTTGCTTACATTGTTTTTAAAAGAAGCCAAGATGAACAAGTCATGGGTCAGCAAAGACTTTATCTACCTACCCCGGTGTCATGCTGGGGACGGTTAATTATGGCGTATTTTTGAATGTGCTTGATGCAAATCAAAACATCCTGTTTGCAACTAGGGCCCAAGTGCTGCCACTGATGGGGTGGGTGTCTGTGTGGCCCAATTTTTGGAAAAAAGGGAGACTCCGCTTGGAGTAACCCTTGCTTGCTGTGTTTTTAAAAGAAGCCAAGATGAACAGAGCTGGGATCAGGAAAGACTTTGCTACCTACCCCGGTGTCATCCTGGGGACGGATAAGAATGGCGTATTTTTGAATGTGCTTGATGCAAATGTAGCTGTGAAGTGTACAACTGGGGCACAACTGCTGCCACTGAAAGGGTGGGTGTGTGTGGGGCCCAATTTTTGGAAAAAAGGGAGACTCCGCTTGGAGTAACCCTTGCTTACATTGTTTTTAAAAGAAGCCAAGATGAACAAGTCATGGGTCAGCAAAGACTTTATCTACCTACCCCGGTGTCATGCTGGGGACGGTTAATTATGGCGTATTTTTGAATGTGCTTGATGCAAATCAAAACATCCTGTTTGCAACTAGGGCCCAAGTGCTGCCACTGATGGGGTGGGTGTCTGTGTGGTCCAATTTTTGGAAAAAAGGGAGACTCCGCTTGGAGTAACCCTTGCTTGCTGTGTTTTTAAAAGAAGCCAAGATGAACAGAGCTGGGATCAGGAAAGACTTTGCTACCTACCCCGGTGTCATCCTGGGGACGGATAAGAATGGCGTATTTTTGAATGTGCTTGATGCAAATGTAGCTGTGAAGTGTACAACTGGGGCACAACTGCTGCCACTGAAGGGGTGGGTGTCAGTGTGGCCCAATTTTTGGAAAAAAGGGAGACTCTGCTTGGAGTCACCTTGCGGTGTTTTACATGACTTTAGAAGGCCGTGCCATGCCTATATCTGTGTGTCCTCCTCTTTTTCCTTGTCCAGCTGTTTTGTTTTCGCATGAGTATATGTCCTTGTCACTTTCCCATGTGTTTGAGTTGTTTGTCACCTTTTGGACACCTTTGAGGGTGTTTTCTAGGTGTTTTTCTGTGTTTGTGATTGCCTGCCATTGTTTCCTATGCAGTTCGAGTTCGGTTCGTCGAACGTTCGACGAGCCGAACTCGAACGGGACCTCCGTTCGGCGAACCGGCCTCGAGCCGAACCGGGACCGGTTCGCTCATCTCTACTTGTTATCCATCCTACCAGTGAATGGACATGGAACAAGAAGATTAAAAAGGATTCTACAGGTGAACAGATGGCTACGTCAATGGTATCATCAGCAACGTTTTGGTTTTCTTGACTATGGAGTGAATTAACTGTAGATTTAGATAAGCTGGAACCATAGGCAGTAATTAACAGAATGATATTTAACACTAGAACTACTGAGGTAGTCATTTTGACTACTTTGCACCATGTATTTCTATATAGGTGTCACGAGTCCAGTAGTTCTAGTGTTAACTGGGACAAATGCAGAATTCTACATCTGGGCAAAACAAATGAAAATAATATCTACAGAATGGGAGGAATAGAACTAAGCAACAGCAAATGGGAAAAAGACGGGTATACTGATAGATCACAAACTGCACGAGTCAACAGTGTGATTCAGCAGTAAAAGAGGCAAACATAATTCTGGGATGTATTAAGAGAAGCATAGGGTTTAGATCATGGGAAGTAATTATTACCTTCCTCTCCTCTTTGGTCAGACCTCATCTGGAAAATTGTGTCCAGGTCTGGGTACCACATTTTAGAAAAGACATAAAAAAACTGGCACAAGTTCAAAGAAGACCAACCAGGATTGTGAGCTGACTGCAGACTATGTCTTAAAAAAGAATGCTAAGAGGAGACTTAATAGCTGTCTACAAATATCTGAAGGTATGTCACAATGTAGAGGGATCATTCCATTGCACAATGAAATACTATAAGCAATGGAATTGAAATGGAGAAGATACAGACTAGATGTTTGAAAAACCTTTTGACAGTGAGAGTGATCAAGATGATGTGGTGGCAGTAATCGGGAGCAGGGGCACATTGGCAGTGCTATTTCTGTTGGTCTATGCCCCGGCCACTTCCACAGAGCAAGGGGGAAGAGATTGGTCGCAGTGGTCATGGCTGGCATGTGGTTTTTGTGTATGTAAGCCATACCTGTGTTTAAGCCCTGGTGCTGACCAGAATTCTTCCACTGGGGAATCACAAACACAAATACTGATTTATTTTTCAGCCGTCTTTTACTCAACTGTATGCACAGTACGTCCAACACATTATCACTGCGGGCACAATAACTGAACAAGTTTTTTACAGTATAATCAACTGCAGGGCACAGTTTTACTTCAGGCTCTTGGTACTATTGCTGCTGTTTTTTTGTCCTCCTCCTTGCTTCCTGGCACCACAGTTTTACACAATACATTCATAAAGTGCCACATGGTTTTGGTCTCGTCCCACCCACAGGGACTCGTTCAGTATAATCGTTTTGACCATTTTAAGCCATAGCTCATCTACTGCACTCACCACATCAACCTGTTCGCCTAGGTCTATAGCAAGCTCCCACTTGAGGACTAGTACTGATGGAGTCAGTCCACTGACCGGGAAACTTCTCCATAGGTCAAGCCTGGCACTCACGACTTGAAAACGGAGGTGACCATCTACCTGTCCCTGACTGTAGCTCTTCCCGCCTGCTCTGTTCCCATTTTGACCCAGAGGGTCAGATCTCGAATGGCAGAAACACCCACTTTCTTCGGCCTAAAGTATCTGACGGACATGCAAATTTCTCCTTCTTGCTATACTATCCACTAGTGCAGCTTTCCAACTATTACCCTCCTTGACTGACTAGATGAGGACGGAGTTAGGCTGTACCCTGCAGCTGGTTCTTCCCTCTGTGGCCGACCCACAGAACTTAACTGTTCCCTGTATAAATTCTCCTGTAATTAGGAAGAACCTATTCTCTTTACCAAAGAGCAGTACATAATCCAAACAATAGCTGGCTACAGTTACACATATGAATGAATACATTGCATATAGTAACACAATTCACATTATTATAGTTTATCAGCGATTAGTATCTACAGGACAGGGGCACATGATTTGAGTGGAACAGGCTACCATGAAATGTGATGTGTTCTCGTTTTAATGGAAGATAGTTTTCCTGTAGCTATATAATCTCACATTAGCCCTCCATATAATATACACTAGAACCCTTTAGTGCCTTTCATGTGGATCTAAAAGAAGTTTAGCCTATTAAATAAATCCTTTAAAAAAAAAAATTACATGAGGTCCCCCTATGTTTGATACCCAACAAAGGTAAGGCAGACAGTTTTTTCTTTCATCAATTTAATAGAAAGCAAAGTTCCCAGGTCTGACGTAGTCTGGGTGCATATTAGTAATCCGTGCCTAGCAGTTTCAGCCTATAGTAGCATAAATAAACAGATTTTTAGAAAAAGTATTTCTAAAGATCGTTTATTTTATGTTAATAAGGCCAGGGACTAGTCGCAAGGACGTAAGTTCCCTTGGCTAGTCGGCCCCCTGAGCATGTTAGTAGGCCCCAACAGGGGCGTGCTAACTAGAGTTGAGCGCGGTTCGTGGTTCGTGGTTCTCCAGTTCGCGGCTCGAGTGATTTTGGGGCATGTTCTAGATCGAACTAGAACTCGAGCTTTTTGCAAAAGCTCGGTAGTTCTAGAAACGTTCGAGAACGGTTCTAGCAGCCAAAAAACAGCTAAATCATAGCTTGGTTTCTGCTGTAATAGTGTAAGTCACTCTGTGAATCAAACTATTATCACATTTCAGTGTATAGTGTGCGTGAACAGCGCCTTCAGATCACTGCTGTTTCTATAATGGCGATCGCCATTTTTTTTTTTTTTTTTCTTGTCTTCCTTCCCTAAGTGCGCGCGTCTTGTGGGGCGGGCCAGCATGTCAGCCAATCCCAGACACACACACAGCTAAGTGGACTTTGAGCCAGAGAAGCAACGGCATGTGTGATAGGATCTGCATGTCACATGTCCCTGCATTATAAAACCGGACATTTTCTTCACGGACGCCATTATCTGCCTTCTGCGTCTTTGGTGTCAGACATCACTGTCGCAGCTCCGTCTTCCTGAGTCCTATAGCCGATACAGCTGTATGCGCTGCATACACAGCGTTAGACAGCTTAGGGAGAGCACTTTATAGCAGTCCTTTTAAGGGCTCCAACCGGCAGGGTCAGAGAGCCATAGGTGACAGGTCCTGCAAACAGCAACAGCGTCTGTGTAGCCCAGGTCAGGGATTTCCTACCTGCATTTCACCATTAGGAGGGAATAGAAAGGCAGGCTTCCATTCCTCTACCCAGAGCACCACAATCCTGCCACTGTACCCTCTTGTCCTCTGCACACTCCAACTGATAACTAAGCCATTATACTAGCAAACACTCAGTGTACCTAGTGGCATCCTATACGTGGCTATTGGACTTTGCTATAGTCCCACTAGTGCAAAGACATTTGCAGAGCGCGTCTGCCTGCATTGCACACTACAACTCATTCTAAACAAGCCATTATACTAGCAAACACTCAGTGTACCTAGTGGCATCCTATACGTGGCTATTGGACTTTGCTATAGTCCCACTAGTGCAAAGACATTTGCAGAGCGCGTCTGCCTGCATTGCACACTACAACTCATTCTAAACAAGCCATTATACTAGCAAACACTCAGTGTACCTAGTGGCATCCTATACGTGGCTATTGGACTTTGCTATAGTCCCACTAGTGCAAAGACATTTGCAGAGCGCGTCTGCCTGCATTGCACACTACAACTCATTCTAACCAAGCCATTATACTAGCAAACACTCAGTGTACCTAGTGGCATCCTATACGTGGCTATTGGACTTTGCTATAGTCCCACTAGTGCAAAGACATTTGCAGAGCGCGTCTGCCTGCATTGCACACTCCAACTCATTAAAACCAAGCCATTATACTAGCAAACACTCAGTGTACCTAGTGGCATCCTATACGTGGCTATTGGACTTTGCTATAGTCCCACTAGTGCAAAGACATTTGCATAGCGCGTCTGCCGGCATTGCACACTCAAACTCATTTTAACTAAGCCATTATACTAGCAAACACTCAGTGTACCTAGTGGCATCCTATACGTGGCTATTGGACTTTGCTATAGTCCCACTAGTGCAAAGACATTAGCAGAGCACATCTGCCTGCATTGCACACTACAACTCATTCTAACCAAGCCATTAGACTAGCAAACACTCAGTGTACCTAGTGGCATCCTATACGTGGCTATTGGACTTTGCTATAGTCCCACTAGTGCAAAGACATTTGCATAGCGCGTCTGCCTGCATTGCACACTCAAACTCATTTTAACTAAGCCATTATACTAGCAAACACTCAGTGTACCTAGTGGCATCCTATACGTGGCTATTGGACTTTGCTATAGTCCCACTAGTGCAAAGACATTAGCAGAGCACATCTGCCTGCATTGCACACTACAACTCATTCTAACCAAGCCATTATACTAGCAAACACTCAGTGTACCTAGTGGCATCCTATACGTGGCTATTGGACTTTGCTATAGTCCCACTAGTGCAAAGACATTTGCAGAGCGCGTCTGCCTGCATTGCACACTCCAACTCATTAAAACCAAGCCATTATACTAGCAAACACTCAGTGTACCTAGTGGCATCCTATACGTGGCTATTGGACTTTGCTATAGTCCCACTAGTGCAAAGACATTTGCATAGCGCGTCTGCCTGCATTGCACACTCAAACTCATTTTAACTAAGCCATTATACTAGCAAACACTCACTGTACCTAGTTGTATCCTAAACGTGGCTATTGTACTTTTGTCAATTCACAGTATTGGAACGTTATTTGCAGCACGTCTGCCTGCATTGCACACTCAAACTTTTTTAAACTCAGCCATTTATAGTAGCAAACAGTCAGTGTACCTAGTTGTATCCTAAACGTGGCTATTGTACTTTTGTCTATTCACAGTATTGGAACGTTATTTGCAGCACGTCTGCCTGCATTGCACACTCTAACTTTTTTAAACTCAGCCATTATACTAGCAAACACTCACTGTACCTAGTTGTATCCTAAACGTGGCTATTGTACTTTTGTCAATTCACAGTATTGGAACGTTATTTGCAGCACGTCTGCCTGCATTGCACACTCAAACTTTTTTAAACTCAGCCATTATACTAGCAAACACTCACTGTACCTAGTTGTATCCTAAACGTGGCTATTGTACTTTTGTCAATTCACAGTATTGGAACGTTATTTGCAGCACGTCTGCCTGCATTGCACACTCAAACTTTTTTAAACTCAGCCATTTATAGTAGCAAACACTCAGTGTACCTAGTTGTATCCTAAACGTGGCTATTGTACTTTTGTCAATTCACAGTATTGGAACGTTATTTGCAGCACGTCTGCCTGCATTGCACACTCAAACTTTTTTAAACTCAGCCATTTATAGTAGCAAACACTCAGTGTACCTAGTTGTATCCTAAACGTGGCTATTGTACTTTTGTCTATTCACAGTATTGGAACGATATTTGCAGCACGTCTGCCTGCATTGCACACTCTAACTTTTTTAAACTCAGCCATTTATAGTAGCAAACACTCAGTGTACCTAGTTGTATCCTAAACGTGGCTATTGTACTTTTGTCAATTCACAGTATTGGAACGTTATTTGCAGCACGTCTGCCTGCATTGCACACTCAAACTTTTTTAAACTCAGCCATTTATAGTAGCAAACACTCAGTGTACCTAGTTGTATCCTAAACGTGGCTATTGTACTTTTGTCAATTCACAGTATTGGAACGTTATTTGCAGCACGTCTGCCTGCATTGCACACTCTAACTTTTTTAAACTCAGCCATTTATAGTAGCAAACACTCAGTGTACCTAGTTGTATCCTAAACGTGGCTATTGTACTTTTGTCAATTCACAGTATTGGAACGTTATTTGCAGCACGTCTGCCTGCATTGCACACTCAAACTTTTTTAAACTCAGCCATTTATAGTAGCAAACACTCAGTGTACCTAGTTGTATCCTAAACGTGGCTATTGTACTTTTGTCAATTCACAGTATTGGAACGTTATTTGCAGCACGTCTGCCTGCATTGCACACTCAAACTTTTTTAAACTCAGCCATTTATAGTAGCAAACACTCAGTGTACCTAGTTGTATCCTAAACGTGGCTATTGTACTTTTGTCTATTCACAGTATTGGAACGTTATTTGCAGCACGTCTGCCTGCATTGCACACTCTAACTTTTTTAAACTCAGCCATTATACTAGCAAACACTCACTGTACCTAGTTGTATCCTAAACGTGGCTATTGTACTTTTGTCAATTCACAGTATTGGAACGTTATTTGCAGCACGTCTGCCTGCATTGCACACTCAAACTTTTTTAAACTCAGCCATTATACTAGCAAACACTCACTGTACCTAGTTGTATCCTAAACGTGGCTATTGTACTTTTGTCAATTCACAGTATTGGAACGTTATTTGCAGCACGTCTGCCTGCATTGCACACTCAAACTTTTTTAAACTCAGCCATTTATAGTAGCAAACACTCAGTGTACCTAGTTGTATCCTAAACGTGGCTATTGTACTTTTGTCAATTCACAGTATTGGAACGTTATTTGCAGCACGTCTGCCTGCATTGCACACTCAAACTTTTTTAAACTCAGCCATTTATAGTAGCAAACACTCAGTGTACCTAGTTGTATCCTAAACGTGGCTATTGTACTTTTGTCTATTCACACTACTGCAAATCTATGTGCAGCACCTCTGCATGACAACCTCGTGCTCTGTTTTTAATAAGCTATAATGATAGCACAAAATACTGCCATTTTGTGGCATCATAGAACTGGCTGTTGTATTCCATTAGTGCCCCACTGGTGACAAGCTATTTCTAGCACCTCTACATCACACCCTCATGCACATTTAGCTACGCTAATGTTATAGCAAACTCATGGAATTCATTGCTGCATTTCATAATTCGGAGGGATAGAAAGTCAGGCTTCCTTTAGCTTTTCCTTCTGTTCATAGACAGCATCTCCAAGACAAATTTCCCCTCCACGTCTAAGTGTGGAGAGGCAGCTAGTGCGCATGCGTGTGCCGATGTACCCCAGCTGCAGCATAATTACAGTGTTTCGCCTAGTGAGTATGCTCAGCCTGACTGTGCCATTCCTGACGCTAAGTCTTCATTTCGGGATACAGCGCATGCTCCCACACTAAGTGTGAAAAGCCTCTTTGCACAGGTGCTTGCATTCTGTGCCGGGTCTAAGTCCTGTTTTGTGCCTAGACACCATGCTAAAGCTGATAGTCTTTTTTCAGAGACTGTATTTCATGCTACTGAGCATGCTCAGGCACTTCCTGCATCAGAGACTAGGTCCGGTAATGAACTCTTTGGCCCTGGCCCTGATGTGGGGGTCCCATATAGACCACAGGGCATCAGGTGTCCTCCCAAATGGCTTGCAGAGGCCCACACCTATGACTTGTCACCGCATTATTGATGGTCAGACGATGACTGGTGAGGTGTTTGGGTCATGGCAGCCATGAGGTCATCATTGAAGTTGCGTTTCCAAATAGGACGCTAGTTATGCCACTCATGACGTGTCACTCTGCTTTTGTCTCCAGGAGGTGCATTGTGGTTCACCCTGGTTTGGGGCGGACCCAGGTTATAAAAGGGGCTGGAGCCAACAAGGAGGTGCGCAGTCTTCTATTATGCTCCGAAAGAGCACACCTCCATGTGTTGAACCCATTGCGGCTTTAGGCCAGAGGTAGGCAGGGATAGGGTGGTGGATGCAGGCCACCACCACAGTTGGTAACGCAGAACGGTTAAGACCAGCTCCTGTCCTAACAGTCCTGCTTGTGCAGCCCAGTGGCATTAACAGGCCTGCTGCTGCTGATGCGCCTGCTGTCCACAGGTGTGGCCCCTACGCACACGGTCAGCGTACTCAATGGCCCCTGTGTTGTTAACAGGGAGTTCCTGGGCTGGGTGGGCATGTGGACCCTGTGACGCTAACAGGGCTCACAGTCTCCAGATCCGAATGGCGTCTAACTCGGTTCAGGCTACTATTAGTTTCATAGCCACACAGCTCTGTATCCTCCACCAAACCTTCAAGTTGCCAACCTCTCCTTTTCCAACTGGGAGCACGGTGGACACTGACTGCTGAAGGTGATATATACCTTTCTCTTTCTTTTCTTATTAATTTTTGTTATATAGCGGTCACAGATTATATACCACTTTATCCAAATCTGCCAGTCCCACTGTAACAGATGTTGTTTCTTCAGCAAATGTTACAGTTGTTTAACCACCAAATCCACGGACCCAAATTTTTTTCCCCTTTCCAACACACCTGTTCCCCTTTCCAACAGCATCTGTCCTTTTTCAACTCATTTTGGGATATGACCAAAAGTGCAACTGTGCAGGGACACCGTACTCAACGCCATCTCAGCACAGCAGCCATCCCTCGGTCCCTCCGATGTGGACAAGTAAAAGACCATTTCCTCCTATCCATGACAAAGTGTTGAGATTCACTCTGTGCAGCACTGGTGTTTAGTGGAAAAGTAGATCTAAGATTGCGTACCACATTCTGCAGATACTCCTGTATACGTGCGTCTATTTCTATGGCAGGAATTAGTTCGCCAAATTTTGTCTTGTACCGGGGATCTAACAGTGTGGCAACCCAGTATTCAGGATTACTTCAAATTCATACAATCCGAGGGTCATGTAGGTAGTGCAGCAAGAAGGCGCTCATGTGTCTTGTGCATCCAGGAGGACCAAGTCCTTGGTGTGTTGGTGGCAGAGAGGTGAGAATCGTGCATCCTTCCTCTGCCCTCTACCCACAACCTCGCACAACCGAAATGTGAGCAAGCTCTCACTCATCTGCTGAGTCTTCCATGCCCATCGCCAGTTCGTCCTCCATTTCTTCATGGGCTCCTGCACTTTCATCAACACTTTTTGCTGATACTATGCGCCCTTGTTAATCCCTCTCCCTCACCATGACTGCCGCATAGGTGCCGCTGACCATCTGGACCTCGTAGATCTTGTTATCCCTTCCGCATATGACTCCTCCTGTACTTCCTCCCCTTCCTCTTGTCCCAACACCTGACTCCGAATAATAATTACAGTGTGCTCCATCATGTAGATGACCAGAATTGTCACGCTGAGAATGACATTGCCAGTGCTAAACATCTTCGTCGACATTTCAAAACTGTGTAGCAGGGTGCATAGGTCCTTGATCTGACACCACTCCAGCAGCGTGATCGGCACCACCTCTGGATCAACTTATCCCAGGCTATATGTCTTACCGTATTTCAGCAGGGCTCTGCGCTGCTGCCACACACGCTGCAACATGTGCAGATTCCAATTCCTGCGTGTCGGAACATCGCATTTACGGCGTTTAACTGCCAGACCCTAAGACTTCCGGAGTGATGAAAGTTGTTGAGCTGCTGTGTGCGCACGATGGAAGTGAGCACATAGCGAGCGTGCCCGCTGCACAAGGACATGTAGGCCGTGATGGTGTTTTAAAAATTGCTGGAGAATTCGGATCAACACGTGAGCCATAAAAGGCACGTGTGTCACATTGCCCTGAGGATGGCCCGCAGCCAGGTTTGCATCATTGCCGCACACGGCTGTTAAGTCACCAACGGAGTCCGCTCCGTCAATTTGTACTCCGGTCGCCAGGTGACAACGTGTTCCTTTCATGAATAGTGCTGATGATGGGAGAGTAGTCGATGCCAGCGGCGCAGGTGGACGCAGGTTATGCTCACCCACTGGGCTGCATTACCTTGACAGATGCAGAATCTCTGGCTGAATGTAGCTGGTGGGTATCTCACAGATGAAATACCATCATTCAGCTACAACCAATGGGAAGACACCACACCCTTTTTTATGCCCATCCTGTCTGCAGACCACTGCCAGACATAGCTATGAACCTCTGGTTAATTTTACCCCCAGTTCAGTTTTATGATTTTGTGTGCTTGTTACCTGACTACTTTTCCTGCTTGCTGTTTATGTACCTTGTTGGCCGATACGCATTTCACCTCTGCTTGTTTTCTGATTAAGTCCTGGCCGTCCCATTCTGTTCCTGTTCCTCAATTAATGTTTTGACCCTGCCTGACTACTATTCTCTGTAATAGCGGTGTGACTCACATTTCCCATACATTTCAAAGTAAAACTTTGACCGCCTGATGGCATTGAGCTCTGCTGCCAGCATAGTAAGGAGGTGTGTGGTAGTCCTTGTGCGCAGTTGCAAGGAAGGGTGGCCTGACCACACAGGGTTTGCGCAAAGGTAGAGGACCCACACGAGGTTGAAGAGGCAGAAGCAGTGTATTAACTTCTACATACAGAACAAGGATTGAAACAACTCGTGGGGACGGCAAGACTTGTACAGCAGACCCTTCTCCATCTCTCACCATAGTTTGCCAGTGCCCAGTCAGTGACATGTACTGACCCTGTCTATGCTTACTGGTCCAAGTATCTGTGTTGAAATGCACCCTGTCGCACACAGATTTTCTCAAGGAAGTGGTGATGTTGTGTGCGACATGCCGGTGTAGCGCGGGCATGCTTTTCTTGGAGAAGCAGTGGTGATTGGGCATCTGGTACTGGGGCACAGCGACAGACATAAGGTCTGTAAAATCCTGTGTGTCCACTACGCGTAAAGGCAGCATTTCGGTAGCCAACAGCTTACAGAGGGATAGAGTCAACCTCTTAGCTTTGTCATGGGTCGCAGGAAGTGGCCTTTTATTTGACCACATCTGAGGGACAGAGATCTGGCTGCTGTGTGTAGACGGTGTTGAGTAGGGTGTCCCTGGAAAAAATATTTATTCATGTGACGATTCATGGAAGAAGTTGTCAAACTGCTGAGGTTTTGACCTCTACTAAGAGAACCATGACAAATTTTACAGATCACATAATTTGGGCGATCTTTTTCTATGTCAAAAAAGGACCTGGCTAGGCAAGGCTTAGAGGCCATGCGACCTGTTGATCCACCCCGAATAATGCTCAGAGGCAGAGTAGTGGCTGAGGATGCAGTTGTAGACGTGCTACCAGTGCTCCGACTGTGTCCAGGAAGGCGCCAGGTTACTTCGACGTCGGTTGCATCCTCCTCCACCGCCTCTGTTGACCTCCTCGAGTGTCTGACTGTGGGTTGACAGTAGGTGTGATCTAGAACTTAATCATCAATTGTTGTGTTTGCACTCCCCTACCCCTCAGACCGAGTTTCTTCTTGCCCTGACCGAATATTTAAGTTGTCATCCCAATCGGGTATCTGCGTCTCATCTTCATCAGTATGTTCCTCATTGCCTATAACCACAGTTGTTGGAAAGGCAGCATTTTGGTAGCCAACAGTTTGCATATGATGAAAGTCAACCTCCAAGCCATTTCATGCCCTTCTAAAAGCATGTAAAACACAGCGAGGGGACTCCAACCACAGTCTCCCTCGTTGCCACTAACTGGGCCACACACACCCCACTTGACTGGCATCGGTTGAGCACCCTTTTGAAAAAGAAAAAGATGCTTTGCATGAAGCACTCTCAAAAATACGCGTGCCTTTCCCGTCCCCTGGCTGACCCAGGGGAAGAAAAGTCCTCTGAGAGCCATGACTTGTTCATCTTGGTTCTTTTAGAGACACAGCGAGGGGACTCCAACCACAGTCTCCCTCGTTGCCACTAACTGGGCCACACACACCCCACTTGACTGGCATCGGTTGAGCCCCCCTTTTGACAAAGAAAAAGATGCTTTGCATGAAGCACTCTCAAAAATACGCGTGCCTTTCCCGTCCCCTGGCTGACCCAGGGGAAGAAAAGTCCTCTGAGAGCCATGACTTGTTCATCTTGGTTCTTTTAGAGACACAGCGAGGGGACTCCAACCACAGTCTCCCTCGTTGCCACTAACTGGGCCACACACACCCCACTTGACTGGCATCGGTTGAGCCCCCTTTTGAAAAAGAAAAAGATGCTTTGCATGAAGCACTCTCAAAAATACGCGTGCCTTTCCCGTCCCCTGGCTGACCCAGGGGAAGAAAAGTCCTCTGAGAGCCATGACTTGTTCATCTTGGTTCTTTTAGAGACACAGCGAGGGGACTCCAACCACAGTCTCCCTCGTTGCCACTAACTGGGCCACACACACCCCACTTGACTGGCATCGGTTGAGCCCCCTTTTGAAAAAGAAAAAGATGCTTTGCATGAAGCACTCTCAAAAATACGCGTGCCTTTCCCGTCCCCTGGCTGACCCAGGGGAAGAAAAGTCCTCTGAGAGCCATGACTTGTTCATCTTGGTTCTTTTAGAGACACAGCGAGGGGACTCCAACCACAGTCTCCCTCGTTGCCACTAACTGGGCCACACACACCCCACTTGACTGGCATCGGTTGAGCCCCCTTTTGAAAAAGAAAAAGATGCTTTGCATGAAGCACTCTCAAAAATACGCGTGCCTTTCCCGTCCCCTGGCTGACCCAGGGGAAGAAAAGTCCTCTGAGAGCCATGACTTGTTCATCTTGGTTCTTTTAGAGACACAGCGAGGGGACTCCAACCACAGTCTCCCTCGTTGCCACTAACTGGGCCACACACACCCCACTTGACTGGCATCGGTTGAGCCCCCTTTTGAAAAAGAAAAAGATGCTTTGCATGAAGCACTCTCAAAAATACGCGTGCCTTTCCCGTCCCCTGGCTGACCCAGGGGAAGAAAAGTCCTCTGAGAGCCATGACTTGTTCATCTTGGTTCTTTTAGAGACACAGCGAGGGGACTCCAACCACAGTCTCCCTCGTTGCCACTAACTGGGCCACACACACCCCACTTGACTGGCATCGGTTGAGCCCCCCTTTTGACAAAGAAAAAGATGCTTTGCATGAAGCACTCTCAAAAATACGCGTGCCTTTCCCGTCCCCTGGCTGACCCAGGGGAAGAAAAGTCCTCTGAGAGCCATGACTTGTTCATCTTGGTTCTTTTAGAGACACAGCGAGGGGACTCCAACCACAGTCTCCCTCGTTGCCACTAACTGGGCCACACACACCCCACTTGACTGGCATCGGTTGAGCCCCCTTTTGAAAAAGAAAAAGATGCTTTGCATGAAGCACTCTCAAAAATACGCGTGCCTTTCCCGTCCCCTGGCTGACCCAGGGGAAGAAAAGTCCTCTGAGAGCCATGACTTGTTCATCTTGGTTCTTTTAGAGACACAGCGAGGGGACTCCAACCACAGTCTCCCTCGTTGCCACTAACTGGGCCACACACACCCCACTTGACTGGCATCGGTTGAGCCCCCTTTTGAAAAAGAAAAAGATGCTTTGCATGAAGCACTCTCAAAAATACGCGTGCCTTTCCCGTCCCCTGGCTGACCCAGGGGAAGAAAAGTCCTCTGAGAGCCATGACTTGTTCATCTTGGTTCTTTTAGAGACACAGCGAGGGGACTCCAACCACAGTCTCCCTCGTTGCCACTAACTGGGCCACACACACCCCACTTGACTGGCATCGGTTGAGCCCCCTTTTGAAAAAGAAAAAGATGCTTTGCATGAAGCACTCTCAAAAATACGCGTGCCTTTCCCGTCCCCTGGCTGACCCAGGGGAAGAAAAGTCCTCTGAGAGCCATGACTTGTTCATCTTGGTTCTTTTAGAGACACAGCGAGGGGACTCCAACCACAGTCTCCCTCGTTGCCACTAACTGGGCCACACACACCCCACTTGACTGGCATCGGTTGAGCCCCCTTTTGAAAAAGAAAAAGATGCTTTGCATGAAGCACTCTCAAAAATACGCGTGCCTTTCCCGTCCCCTGGCTGACCCAGGGGAAGAAAAGTCCTCTGAGAGCCATGACTTGTTCATCTTGGTTCTTTTAGAGACACAGCGAGGGGACTCCAACCACAGTCTCCCTCGTTGCCACTAACTGGGCCACACACACCCCACTTGACTGGCATCGGTTGAGCCCCCTTTTGAAAAAGAAAAAGATGCTTTGCATGAAGCACTCTCAAAAATACGCGTGCCTTTCCCGTCCCCTGGCTGACCCAGGGGAAGAAAAGTCCTCTGAGAGCCATGACTTGTTCATCTTGGTTCTTTTAGAGACACAGCGAGGGGACTCCAACCACAGTCTCCCTCGTTGCCACTAACTGGGCCACACACACCCCACTTGACTGGCATCGGTTGAGCACCCTTTTGAAAAAGAAAAAGATGCTTTGCATGAAGCACTCTCAAAAATACGCGTGCCTTTCCCGTCCCCTGGCTGACCCAGGGGAAGAAAAGTCCTCTGAGAGCCATGACTTGTTCATCTTGGTTCTTTTAGAGACACAGCGAGGGGACTCCAACCACAGTCTCCCTCGTTGCCACTAACTGGGCCACACACACCCCACTTGACTGGCATCGGTTGAGCCCCCCTTTTGACAAAGAAAAAGATGCTTTGCATGAAGCACTCTCAAAAATACGCGTGCCTTTCCCGTCCCCTGGCTGACCCAGGGGAAGAAAAGTCCTCTGAGAGCCATGACTTGTTCATCTTGGTTCTTTTAGAGACACAGCGAGGGGACTCCAACCACAGTCTCCCTCGTTGCCACTAACTGGGCCACACACACCCCACTTGACTGGCATCGGTTGAGCCCCCTTTTGAAAAAGAAAAAGATGCTTTGCATGAAGCACTCTCAAAAATACGCGTGCCTTTCCCGTCCCCTGGCTGACCCAGGGGAAGAAAAGTCCTCTGAGAGCCATGACTTGTTCATCTTGGTTCTTTTAGAGACACAGCGAGGGGACTCCAACCACAGTCTCCCTCGTTGCCACTAACTGGGCCACACACACCCCACTTGACTGGCATCGGTTGAGCCCCCTTTTGAAAAAGAAAAAGATGCTTTGCATGAAGCACTCTCAAAAATACGCGTGCCTTTCCCGTCCCCTGGCTGACCCAGGGGAAGAAAAGTCCTCTGAGAGCCATGACTTGTTCATCTTGGTTCTTTTAGAGACACAGCGAGGGGACTCCAACCACAGTCTCCCTCGTTGCCACTAACTGGGCCACACACACCCCACTTGACTGGCATCGGTTGAGCCCCCTTTTGAAAAAGAAAAAGATGCTTTGCATGAAGCACTCTCAAAAATACGCGTGCCTTTCCCGTCCCCTGGCTGACCCAGGGGAAGAAAAGTCCTCTGAGAGCCATGACTTGTTCATCTTGGTTCTTTTAGAGACACAGCGAGGGGACTCCAACCACAGTCTCCCTCGTTGCCACTAACTGGGCCACACACACCCCACTTGACTGGCATCGGTTGAGCCCCCTTTTGAAAAAGAAAAAGATGCTTTGCATGAAGCACTCTCAAAAATACGCGTGCCTTTCCCGTCCCCTGGCTGACCCAGGGGAAGAAAAGTCCTCTGAGAGCCATGACTTGTTCATCTTGGTTCTTTTAGAGACACAGCGAGGGGACTCCAACCACAGTCTCCCTCGTTGCCACTAACTGGGCCACACACACCCCACTTGACTGGCATCGGTTGAGCCCCCTTTTGAAAAAGAAAAAGATGCTTTGCATGAAGCACTCTCAAAAATACGCGTGCCTTTCCCGTCCCCTGGCTGACCCAGGGGAAGAAAAGTCCTCTGAGAGCCATGACTTGTTCATCTTGGTTCTTTTAGAGACACAGCGAGGGGACTCCAACCACAGTCTCCCTCGTTGCCACTAACTGGGCCACACACACCCCACTTGACTGGCATCGGTTGAGCCCCCTTTTGAAAAAGAAAAAGATGCTTTGCATGAAGCACTCTCAAAAATACGCGTGCCTTTCCCGTCCCCTGGCTGACCCAGGGGAAGAAAAGTCCTCTGAGAGCCATGACTTGTTCATCTTGGTTCTTTTAGAGACACAGCGAGGGGACTCCAACCACAGTCTCCCTCGTTGCCACTAACTGGGCCACACACACCCCACTTGACTGGCATCGGTTGAGCCCCCCTTTTGACAAAGAAAAAGATGCTTTGCATGAAGCACTCTCAAAAATACGCGTGCCTTTCCCGTCCCCTGGCTGACCCAGGGGAAGAAAAGTCCTCTGAGAGCCATGACTTGTTCATCTTGGTTCTTTTAGAGACACAGCGAGGGGACTCCAACCACAGTCTCCCTCGTTGCCACTAACTGGGCCACACACACCCCACTTGACTGGCATCGGTTGAGCCCCCCTTTTGACAAAGAAAAAGATGCTTTGCATGAAGCACTCTCAAAAATACGCGTGCCTTTCCCGTCCCCTGGCTGACCCAGGGGAAGAAAAGTCCTCTGAGAGCCATGACTTGTTCATCTTGGTTCTTTTAGAGACACAGCGAGGGGACTCCAACCACAGTCTCCCTCGTTGCCACTAACTGGGCCACACACACCCCACTTGACTGGCATCGGTTGAGCCCCCCTTTTGACAAAGAAAAAGATGCTTTGCATGAAGCACTCTCAAAAATACGCGTGCCTTTCCCGTCCCCTGGCTGACCCAGGGGAAGAAAAGTCCTCTGAGAGCCATGACTTGTTCATCTTGGTTCTTTTAGAGACACAGCGAGGGGACTCCAACCACAGTCTCCCTCGTTGCCACTAACTGGGCCACACACACCCCACTTGACTGGCATCGGTTGAGCCCCCTTTTGAAAAAGAAAAAGATGCTTTGCATGAAGCACTCTCAAAAATACGCGTGCCTTTCCCGTCCCCTGGCTGACCCAGGGGAAGAAAAGTCCTCTGAGAGCCATGACTTGTTCATCTTGGTTCTTTTAGAGACACAGCGAGGGGACTCCAACCACAGTCTCCCTCGTTGCCACTAACTGGGCCACACACACCCCACTTGACTGGCATCGGTTGAGCCCCCTTTTGAAAAAGAAAAAGATGCTTTGCATGAAGCACTCTCAAAAATACGCGTGCCTTTCCCGTCCCCTGGCTGACCCAGGGGAAGAAAAGTCCTCTGAGAGCCATGACTTGTTCATCTTGGTTCTTTTAGAGACACAGCGAGGGGACTCCAACCACAGTCTCCCTCGTTGCCACTAACTGGGCCACACACACCCCACTTGACTGGCATCGGTTGAGCCCCCTTTTGAAAAAGAAAAAGATGCTTTGCATGAAGCACTCTCAAAAATACGCGTGCCTTTCCCGTCCCCTGGCTGACCCAGGGGAAGAAAAGTCCTCTGAGAGCCATGACTTGTTCATCTTGGTTCTTTTAGAGACACAGCGAGGGGACTCCAACCACAGTCTCCCTCGTTGCCACTAACTGGGCCACACACACCCCACTTGACTGGCATCGGTTGAGCCCCCTTTTGAAAAAGAAAAAGATGCTTTGCATGAAGCACTCTCAAAAATACGCGTGCCTTTCGCCTCCCCTGGCTGACCCAGGGGAAGAAAAGTCCTCTGAGAGCCAGGTCCACATTGTCAGTGGACAGACACGTGTGCTTATCTGCCAGCAGACCCCCAGCAGCACTGAAGACAGGTTCCGAGAGAACGCTGGCTGCAGGACACGACAAGATCCTCAAGGCGTACGTGGCGAGCTCAGGCAATTTATCCAGATTGGAAGCCTAAAATGAGCAGGGCTCAAGTTGCACAATAATGGAATCGATGTTTCTTTGCATATACTCATATATCTGTGTGTCTCCCTCTTTTTCCTTGTCCAGCTGTTTTGTTTTCACATGAGTATATGTCCTTGTCACTTTCCCATGTGTTTGTGTTATGTTGTGAGTTGTTTGTCACCTTTTGGACACCTTTCAGGGTGTTTTCTAGGTGTTTTACTGTGTTTGTGATTGCCTGCCATTGTTTCCTATGGGCTCGAGTTCGGTTCGTCGAACGTTCGACGAGCCGAACTCGAGCCAGACCCCCCGTTCGGCGAACCGCCTCGAGCCGAACCGGGACCGGTTCGCTCATCTCTAGTGCTAACAAGCTATGTGGGCCGGCTAGCCAAGGGAACTTACGTCCTTGCGACTAGTCCCTGAACTCATTAGCATATGATAAAAGAGCTTTAAAAATACTTTTTTGAAAGATCCCTTTATCTATGCTAGTGTATACAGGGACAGTTAGGCAGGGATTAGTAATATACAGCCAGAACTGCCTTCGGTTCTGGATGCATATTGCACCTGACAGGTTCCCTTTAAGCAGGTTTCACACATAAGATTGCATTGCTGTACTTTGTACACTTTGGTTGAAGACCATTTCTGTTCCTTTACTACCTCTCTAATCACTCTATCCTTGCAGAGTATGATGTGAAGAACTTTCCTACAAAACGGTGGGAGTGCTCTGCTTGCAAATCCAGTGCTGTAATGTTTTAAAAATAAGAGTAGCTTTGATCAAACACAAGTGGGATCTCAGATTCAATATCCCACAAGAAATTATTATTTTTTTTTTTTAAATATTTTCTATAGTCTCCCCATCCCCATCACCCACTATATTCATCACAACAGCTTGCTAGAACCAGCACGGGAGACAAAAAGCTGTTGTTGATCTGCATAGTAATGGGGAAAACAACCTGATTCAACCCTTGTGGAAATTAGATCTGTTTATTCCTTTTTGGAAAGTATTTAGCATTTCTTTATGCACCAATGGTATCTACTTGTTTATTCTTAAATATCTTTTGCACAACTATGTGTTTTCATATTGCGTGCCATAATCCAGCTGTGAGTGATGTATTTTATCCATATTCATAGTCTGCACAAACTTGCTATTCATAGACCTTACCGCTGTGTAAATTTCGGTGGGCATGCTAGAATTCCTTAGAGTGGTTTACTGTAATCCTTAACCTGAGGGTTTGCTCCAAATACAAGTTTACATTCCTAGGGCGGCTAGCATCAAATGTAAAGGAATGAAGTAGGAGGGTCCTCCACTACATAACCCTCTGCATTTACATGTTCCAGTAAGAAAGGTACACAGAGAACTTATATTGAGTTGCTTCAAAGGAATGCGCCACACTATTTCCTATAATAAAAAAGCAACAACCTCAGAAGTAAGCCAATATAAACCATGCGTTAACTCTTCTTACACCAGGTGGTAGACCTGCGTTTTATAACAGAAGGGTCAGTGTCTTATTCAGGAGGTTTGTGTATGCTGGGCAATGAGCATATCATTAGATTTTTATTAATACATCCTGTTTTTACCAAGAAAACGAATCTCAGGCCAGGTCTCGGCATCTGGAGAACTTTGTTTATTAGTGAGGCTGAAAGGGTTCTGTATATGATTTAAAGATTGTACAGAGGAAGATGCGAAGACAAAAAATGCATGGAAAAAGAATTATTTCATTAGATGTCCTGTCCAATGTTGTTTTAACTCCAGTAACCAAATGTACAATAACATACTTCAATCGCTCTCGTCTCAAATTGGACAGTAAAATCCTTTTCAGCATATTTTCCACAAAGACATTCCACAAGCATGCCGACAGATTTTATCACCTTTATACATACGCATTTTCATATGTATCATGGAACAAGTCTAGTTACATCAATAAACAGAAGATTATGGGTTAATTGTATTGTATGTGTCTTTTTAAAAATAGGAAAAGCTACTTAGCAGCAAACCGGGGAGAAATCTGTTTAGTCTGAACTTTTACTAGTAATAACACAGCAGACTTACGGGATACAGACTTGCAGAATACCAGCATAGTCAAAGCTTTCATTCAAATTAGATTTTATTAACCCCTAATACATCATATGACAGTTCCCTGTCTTTGATGCAGACTCAGGAGCTGAGTCTGCATCTTTCCCGACAGACGACTGTCTTAAAGAACCATAATCTCTGTAAGATTATGTTCACACTGAATTTTTTAAGGAAATTTTTGGAGCATAACCTCAGCAGAAACTCTCCAAATGCTCCAGAAACTTAAAACTCATCAAAAAGGCTTATTGTGCAAATGACCTAACAGCAGTGAGCAAAGAAAAACCCTGCTCGCTGCTGTTAACCACTTAAATACTGCTGTAAGTCTCTTACAGTGGAATTTAAAGTTTACAAACCAGATGATGCATCATTTCATGCTCCTATGAATTGACATGGCAGCCTTGGATCTTCTAAACCGTACAGTGATGTCTCACTGATGTAATGCAGTGTCTGGCTCAAAGCCTATTAGCGATGACCATAAAGTTAGGTCAGGTTGCCCAAAATTCTATATACAGTAAGAGTAAAGAGGAGTAGAGTTGAGCGTGGTTCGCGGTTCGAGGTTCTCAAGTTCGCGGTTCGAGTGATTTTGGGGGGTGTTCTAGATCGAACTAAAACTCGAGCTTTTTGCTAAAGTTCGATAGTTCTAGATACGTTCGAGAACGGTTCTAGCAGCAAAAAGCAGGGCTTTTTACAGCTACAGTGTGCAGGAGCCATCGCTGGCAGCCTGCCAGAAGCTGGTAACCAAGATAAACATCAAGAATCCAAGAAAAGCGCTTTGGTTAGTAACCCGATGTTTATCCTAGCTCGCTCCGCCCCCTCCTGCACGCGTCATGTACACACACACACACACACTCACACTCACCTGTCCCCAGCCATGTAGTCCACGACACTGACGTCCTCAGCGCCACATGACCCCGCTAGGCTCCACCCACTTCGCACTCCGCCACCAGCACACATGGCTCTGCCCACCTGGCACTCTGCACACATGGCACTGCTAGGCTCCGCCCACCTGGCACTCTGCACACATTAACCTGCTAGGCTCCGCCCACCTGGCACTCTGCACACATTACCATGCTAGGCTCCGCCCACCTGGCACTCTGCACACATGGTCCCACTAGGCTCCGCCCACCTGACACTCTGCACACATGGTCCCGCTAGGCTCCACCCACCTGACACTGCACACATGGTCACGCTAGGCTCCGCCCACCTGGACTCTGCACACATTACCCTGCTAGGCTCCGCCCACCTGGCACTCTGCACACATGGTCCCACTAGGCTCCGCCCACCTGACACTCGGCACACATGGTCCCGCTAGGCTCCGCCCACCTGACACTCTGCACACATGGTCCCGCTGGGCTCCGCCCACCTGACACTCTGCACACATGGTCCCGCTGGGCTCCGCCCACCTGGCACTCTGCACATATTACCCCGTTAGGCTCCGCCCACCTGGCACTCTGCACACATGGCACTGCTAGGCTCCGCCCACCTGGCACTCTGCACACATTTCCCCGCTAGGCTCCGCCCACCTGGCACTCTGCACACATTACCACGCTAGGCTCCGCCCACCTGGCACTCTGCACACATTACCACGCTAGGCTCCGCCCACCTGGCACTCTGCACATATTACCCCGCTAGGCTCCGCCCACCTGGCACTCTGCCCACATGGCACTGCTAGGCTCCGCCCACCTGGCACTCTGCACACATTACCCCGCTAGGCTCCGCCCACCTGGCACTCTGCACACATTTCCCCGCTAGGCTCCGCCCACCTGGCACTCTGCACACATTTCCCCGCTAGGCTCCGCCCACCTGGCACTCTGCACACATTACCACGCTAGGCTCCGCCCACCTGGCACTCTGCACACATGGTCCCACTAGGCTCCGCCCACCGAACACTCTGCACACATGGTCCCGCTAGGCTCCTCCCACCTGGCACTCTGCACACATTACCCTGCTAGGCTTCGCCCACCTGGCACTCTGCACACATGGTCCCGCTAGGCTCCGCCCACCTGACACTCTGCACACATGGTCCCGCTAGGCTCCGCCCACCTGACACTGCACACATGGTCCCGCTAGGCTCCGCCCACCTGACACTCTGCACACATGGTCCCGCTAGGCTCTGCCCACCTGGCACTCTGCCCACATGGCACTGCTAGGCTCCGCCCACCTGGCACTCTGCACACATTACCCCGCTAGGCTCCGCCCACCTGGCACTCTGCCCACATGGCACTGCTAGGCTCCGCCCACCTGGCACTCTGCACACATTACCCAGCTAGGCTCCGCCCACCTGGCACTCTGCACACATGGTCCCGCTGGGCTCTGCCCACCTGACACTCTGCACACATGGTCCCGCTAGGCTCCGCCCACCTGACACTCTGCACACATTACCCCGCTAGGCTTCGCCCACTTGACACTCTGCACACATGGCACTGCTTGGCTCCGCCCACCTGGCACTCTGCACACATTACCCCGCTAGGCTCCGTCCACCTGGCACTCTGCACACATGGTCCCGCTAGGCTCCGCCCACCTGACACTCTGCACACATGGTCCCGCTAGGCTCCACCCACCTGACACTCTGCACACATTGTCCCGCTAGGCTCCGCCCACCTGACACTCTGCACACATTACCCCGCTAGGCTCCGCCCACCTGGCACTCTGCACACATGGCACTGCTAGGCTCCGCCCACCTGGCACTCTGCACACATTACCCCGCTAGGCTCCGCCCACCTGGCACTCTGCACACATTACCCCGCTAGGCTCCGCCCACCTGGCACTCTGCACACATGGTCCCGCTCGGCTTACCTGCGGTGATGAAGTCCCGACCTCAGCGCTGTCACTGTCCTCCATGGCCGCCGCTTGTCACATCACCTTCTCTCGCTTCCCACCCGAGACTGACTAGCGGTGACGTCACGGGCCGCTCGGGATACTTGGCTGTGAAGATGATTGAAGTCAGTGTGCAGGAGATCAGCGCAGGTAATGTACCTCGCTGACAGCAGCACTTGTCATCCCCTGCAGTGACCTGCGCTGACCGATTGATGTTAGCTCAGGTCACTGCACTGCTCTCCCAGCCAATGGGGAACATCCTGCTCTTCATTGACTGCGACAGTGTGGATCGTCATGGCAACCCCTTGGATTACACCAGACCTGGATTTGTTTTTCTTTCTAATAAATTGGTTAAAGATGGAATGTATTGGGGAGTGTTTTTTCAAATAAAAATGTGTTTGTCGTCTATTTTTTTTTATTACTGACTGGGTTGGTGATGTCGGGTATCTGATAGACGCCTGACCTCACCAACCCCAGGGCTTGGTGCCAGGTGACATTACACATCTGGTATTAACCCCATATATTACCCCATTTGCCACCGCACCAGGGCACGGGATGAGCTGGGGCGAAGCACCAGGATTGGCGCATCTAATGGATGCGCCACTTCTGGGGCGGCTGCGGCCTGCTATTTTTAGGCTGGGGAGAGTCCAATAACCATGGACCTCCCTAGTCTGAGAATATCAGACCCCAGCTGTCTGCTTTACCTTGGCTGGTGATCCAATTTTGGGGGGACCCCTACATTTTTTTTTAATTATTTATTTAATTTAAAATAACTGCGTGGGGTGCCTCAGTTTTGGATTACCAGCCAAGGTGAAGCTGCCAGCTGTGGTCTGCAGGCTGCAGCCGTCTGCTTTACCCTAGCTGGCTACAAAAATAGGGGGAACCCTACGTCATTTTTTTTTTTCATTTTTTTGCCTAAATACAAAGCTAAGCACCCCTTAGTGCCACATGAAAGGTACCAAAGGGTGCAAAATTACAAAATGCAGGAGTGTGGGAAATTATGTGTCTTTCTGCCATTATAATGACAGAAAAGACTGATATGAAGTGTACAAGCACAGGAAAATCACCAGAGCTCTCTACGCTGTGAAAAGCAGTAGAAAATGGCACTGGAGTGACCGCTTCATGAAGGTTGAAGCTATGGATCCTGGGTAAATTTATGTATTTTCCCTCCTTCAGATTTTTTGCAGTACGCAAAAAAAACGGAAGGCACACGGATGACAAACAGATGACATACGGACCGTCTACGGAATGGAAACGGATGCCACACGGATGCACCCGTGAAAAAAAACGGACTGTTTTTTGCAGACTGCAAAAATGGATCGGTCGTGTTAATGTAACCTTATTCTGATCTGCCGTTTATAAACAGCAGGCAGAAATAAGTGAATAGCGCCCCCCAGCGTCAGAAAATCTCCGGGGTTTCAGGCGTAGCTGAGACCCTGGAGATCCTGATTCAGGACGGTTTTTCCGGTCCCCGCTCACGTGATCACAGATATACACCGTATACCGATGATCACGTTACAGTAAATGACAGCGCCGGTAAAAAATTATTTATCTCCCATCTGGCATGAATAAACATGATAAATCTCCTCCCCGGTCCCCTCCGGTCCCCCGGTGTCGCCAAAGTGCCCCCCCTGATGCCCTCCCAGAAATCCAAGATGGCCGCGCGCACAGCAGCTCGCCGGCCGAATTCACCCTACTCCTCTGATTTCTGTCGCATGTGCCATGACACATGCGACAGAAAACTCTTCCCCAGGCCCTGCCAGGTCACCCCCTATAACCCCACCGGTGTTCCCCGGTGTCCCACGGTACCTGTGCAGCATTGATCCCCCGCGGCCCTCTCCTTCACAATAGACGCTGCCGCATGCACAGAGCGGCTGTCAGCTCAAGTTCCTGTGTTCAGACACAGTGAGTGGTTGTTATGCATCTGAAAGCTAAATGGGCGGCACGGTGGCTCAGTGGTTAGCACTGCAGTCTTGTGGTGGCTCAGTGGTTAGCACTGCAGTCTTGCAGCGCTGAAGTCCTGGGTTCAATTCCCACCAAAGACACCATCTGCAAGGAGTTTGTATGTTCTCCCCGTGTTTGCGTGGGTTTCCTCCGGGTTCTCCGGTTTCCTCCCACACTCCAAAGTCATACAGATAGGGAATTTGGATTGTGAGCCCCAATGGGGACAGTGTTCGCAATGTATGCAAAGCGCCATGGAATTAATAGCGCTAAATAAAGGAATAAATTATTATTATTACTGCAATGCCCTACACATGAGGTAAGGAACATAGTTGATCAGGAGAGCTATATACTACATTTCCAAATGGAGGCATTTGATTTTATAGTTGCCCTGCTGAATGAATACCAAACATGAGAGTCCATTATACGCCACAAGAAAACACATCTAAATAGCGAGCTCTGTTATTTAGTATTCATTCAGCTGGATAACTGACCTTAAAGGGGTATTCCATCTCCAAGATCCTATCCCCAATATATAGTAGGTGGAATAGCAATAATATCAGCAAATACCAATATTTGGAAATGTAGAATAGTTCTCCTGATTAGGCATGCCCTTACCTCATGAGCAGGGCATTGCAGCTTTGGTAGCAACCGTTACGACATGGACTCTGCTGCTGTGGACCCGGGGAGAGTGGGTGCAGATTCATTGCACCCACACTCCTCACATGGAGGGTCTGCACTCCTAGAAAATGGGGGATACGTTCCCGTTTTTTCCTTACAATAAATTTGTGAAAGAGGGAATGTTTTGGGGAGTTTTCTTTCAAACACATTTTTTTTGTCGATTTTTTTTGTTAGTGCTGACAGTTTATGATGTCGGGTATCTGACAGACGCCATGACATCACAAACTGCTGGGCTTGATGTCAGGTGACTTTACAACTAGTATCAACCCCATTTATTACCCCGTTTGCCACTGCACCAGGGCACGGGATGAGCTGGGGTGAAGCGCCAGGAGTGGCGCATCTAGTGCATGCGCCACTTCTGGGGCGCCTGCGGCCTGCTATTTTTAGGCTGTGAAGGCCCAATAACTGTGGACCTTCCCACCCTGAGAATACCAAACCACAGCTGTCCGCTTTACCTTGGCTGGTGATCCAATTTGGGGGGGACCCTACTTTTTTTTTGTAATTATTATTATTTATAAAATAATTATAAAAAAAGAGCCTGGGGTGACCTCCACATTGGATCCCCAACCACGGTAAAGCTGCCAGCTGTGGTTTTCAGGCTACAGCCGTCTGCTTTACCCTAGCTGGCTATCAAAAATGGGGGGACCCAACATCATTTTTTTTTTAACTATTTTTTAAACAAAAAAAATTAATGGGTTTCCCTGTATTTTGATTGCCAGCCAAGGTAACGCCAGGCAGATGGGGGTGGCAACCCGTAGCTGTCTGCTTTATCTGAACTGAGAATCAAAAATACCGCGGAGCGCTACGTCATTTTTTTAAAGATTTATTTTTACAGCACTGTCATGTCAGGCAATCAAAATACAGGGAAGCCCTTTTTGCTTTTAGTTATTTAAATAAATAATTAAAAAAAAATATATATGGGCTCCCGCTGCATTTTTTGTATTGCTAGCTAAGGGTAATCCAAGCAGCTACTGGCTGCTAACCCCCACTGCTTGGTGTTACCTTCACTGGCAATGGAAAATCCAGGGAAGCATTTTTAATTTTTTTTGCCAAATGACTCCAAAAAAATGACGTGAGCTTCGCCATATTTTTGTTATTTTGTATGCTAGCCAGGTACAGCAGGCAGGTACGAGCTGCCCCCAACCCCCAGCTGCCTATTTGTACCCGGCTGGGAACTAAAAATATAGGGAAGCCCTTTTTTTAATTAATTCATGAATTTTATGAAATAATTAAAAAAAAAACCAAAAAAAAAACGACGTATGCTTCGCCCCATTTTTGTGTCCAGCCGGGTACAACTAGGCAGCTGGGGATTGGAATCCACAGCACAGGTTAGCCCGAGGTTTCTGGGCCCCTCTGCTGCGAATTGCAGTCCGAGCCGCCCCAGAAAATGGCGCTCTCATAGAAGCGCCATCATCTGGCGCTGTATCCAACTCTTCCAACAGCCCTGGAGCCGGGTGGCTTGTTGGGTAATCATGAGTTAATACTGGCCGAGGGCTATAACAGGGCCAGTCGACGCAGAGTGGGGGCACCTTAGCGTGACGTCATAGGGTGCCGACCCCCACGGTTAGGAAGGGGGAGAATAGGGAAAAGCCCAAAAACCCTCCACCAACCATAACATATGCATCAATGTATTTTAATTTTGCACTTGTCTTTGGTGTGGTGTATTGATTAAATTTATACATTTATAACAAAGGGGTTTTGTTGTTGGTATTACTGTGTCTCACATGGCCCTACTCTCAATCTATTAGTATTTTATTGCGCACTTTAAACTGATGAGCAAGAAAAAAACTAATGAAACACTACAATGAGATCGACATAACCAAAATTCTGTGCTGGAAAAGTCTGCATCCCTTATCTACTCAGCTCCATATCCATTTGTCCAATAGTCATTAGTCCGCAGCCAGCTTCTCACAGGTTTACTAGTTCTCTAGTTATATTTCTCTGCTGATAAAAAGTGATTTTATAAAAAATAGTGAGCCGCCCAATAAGTGACAAATTCCTGGAATCAGAGTCTCTGCCCTTACATCATGCTGCTCTCAGATTAGTTAGGAAAATCATTTCTAACAGATTTCCTTTAACTTTAATCTATGCAGTGTAATATTACATTAATATCACAATAAGACGTTTTTATAATTCATCTATTAAAACCAAATTATTTATCTTTATATATGTGGCGCCCCTGAGGCTTCAGAGGCCACAGGGCACGGCACCTGATTTTAGGTGCTATGCTCATCCTGGATTCCTGGGTGATCACTTTCGGTTCTACACAACATCACATCTCAACACACGCCAGTTGTCGGGACACACCTCGGGTCAGGGTTTAAGGCAGGTACTCCATTAATGCTGGGAAGCAGCAACCAGTATATCTGGTTATGGAGCCTTAATTCCCATTCACTGTCCTGTAGGGGTGGAGCCTGGCAGAGGGAGTGTGGGAGGAGTCAGTAGGTAAAGTGGGTGGAGCTAGGTTTGAAAAGTGGACAGTTGACAGTTGAGACCAGTCGAGTCCAGGGAGAGAGTCCAGTCAGTCGGTCTGTGGAGAAGGAGGGGGGACAGCTGACAGTCCCAATCAGTTCCAGTCAGAGCTCACTAGTGACTTTGGTGAAAAAAGGAGTGCGGTCGCTGGGGAGTAAAGTGTGATTACTCACAGGACCGAGCACCGTCAGGGTGTAGAGTCCTAGATTAGGGGACACTTCAGGCTCGCCTAATAAATCTACAGGGAGAGAAGATTGTACGTTTCTCAGCCCACCATAGTGTCCGAAGCACAGCAGCAGACTCAGAGCCTGGGAATTGGTACAGAGATACACCCCATTGAAAGATTTGCGCTGCCTGCGAATGGACCGGGACTTTCTATACAAAAAGTCAAGCAGGGGCCTTCGAAAGCTACAGGCTACGGGGACCCATTAGTAACAGAGAGGTGCATGAGAGAAGAATTCACCGGGTCACAACCGACACTGGGATCCGAGGAGTTCAGGATCACCTGGAGCCCATCATGGTGAAAACCGGCACCCTGCGGGCATAACAAGTAGTAAGTAAAGACATCTTGAACCGCAGCCTTTGTGTCGCCTGCTTCTTTCCGTGCCCGATCTGCCCTGCACCTCATCAAGATCCACCATAGACTTTCCCAACGGTTGCCCCGGGGTCCTGATCTACCTGCGGGGAGCAAGAAACACCTCAGCTGCCACAACATCAGCCCCGGAGGTCCCATCCAGCAGCGGCGGCTACAAAGCCGCAATCCACAGGTGGCATCACAAATCTTTATTAAACATTAATTACAACTCCCATCATCTCCCCTTTTTCATTTAAAGACACCACCAGGATCACGGAGCCGGACCCCCACCACCGCTGACATCCCCGGACTAGTCCGGCCCAGTTCCGAGTATCCCTAAGGCCCTGGGGCGGGCGAGTCATATACAGTCTGTATCATACATTATATGGACATTATAGTGGACACCTGTATGTTATACCTATGTAACGGGGGCAGGGGGCACCTCAGGGGGTGTAGTCGGGTCCCCTCGCTTTGTGGGCCGCAGGCTGAACCCCGGCCCGGCCGTTACTTGCAAAACAGGTGTGTTGTTGGGGCAGAGTGTGGATGCATGGGGCCCATTCATGACAGCGTTCTTTCTGTGCTCTCCAGCTCCTTCTTCACTTTCAGGAAAGAGACAATTGCAGGCAGCGGATAAACCAAACACCGATTTATTAAACAAAGCTTCCATCTTTTTGTTTGCAGCAGGTTTACTTTAGTACGTTACAAGTTACAGTTCCTTTTCTACAAAAACGGTTTCCTTTTTCTCTACGGGCACTTTCCTTTGCCTGCAGGGGACATACGTTAACCCCCTAGTAGCTGCGCTCTAATCCGGATTTACTGTAGGGCAGATCCAGCACACACTACCGGCTCTGGATAAGTTCTCACCTCTCCACTTCTTTGTCAGGGCACTAACCTTCGCCTGCAGGGGCCACTTGTTATCCCCCTGATAGCTGCACTCCACTCTAGTACACACCACCGGCTCGGACTAGTCCCAACTCTTCCACCGTTTCTCATGGGTTTCCTCTGCTTTCTAGCCAAGAGTACTCACTCAGGCTGACTGCCTCGTCTCACTCCCACACTCTGCCCCGTCACCTCAGACCGAGCTTGCTCGCCTCTCACATCTCACTGCACACTGGACTCTGCATTCAGAACCCTTCCTTCCCCACCTAGGCTGCCCTCCCCCTTCCTTCCCTGCCACTGTTACCAGGGGAACCACTGCTCTACACTGGCACCTAGTGGGGAAACAGTTTATGACAGGTAACATTTTACCATCAACATTTACAATTTGCCACCATACTACTGTGCCGTCTTCAGGGGGGGGGAAACGCTCCTTCACTACCAGGGGTCTGACTACCCCTTACACCTACAAGAGCTTTAATGGCATACCATTCTAAATCCGTAGGCAATAATATAGAGTAATTTCCCACTTTACATTCTTCTGGAAAGTCTTTCTGCAAAATGTTGCAGTTTGCCTGTGGAAAATTTTGTAAATTCATCCAGAAGAACATTTGTGAGGTCAAATACTGCTGAGAGGGGCTGGCTCATAATCGTCATTCTAGTTCATCCCCTAGGTGCTCAATAGTGTTGAAATTAAGACATTTTGCTGGCCAGTCTAGTTCTCCCACCAAATCAGGTCAACCATGCATTTATTGATAGCTGTCCCCAAACTATTCTCACAAAGCTGGAGGCATACAATTATCCAAAATGTCTTGGTTTTCTAAAGCATCATTTTTTCCTTAACTGTAATTTAGGGGGCTAAACCAACTCCAAATAACACCACTACATAATTACCACCACCAAACTTCACAGTTTGCACAATGCAGTCAGGCAGGTAACATTCTCTTAGCATTGGGCAGACTCTTGCTCATCCATCAGACTTTAAGGCCGGGGCCACACGGGGACTACTGCGATCCTCGCATGACACTCGGCTCATGCTGGCAGCACAGCGGGAGCTGAGTGTTATGCGAGTGTCACTGCGACTGAGGTCTGATCGTGCAATCGGACCACAGCTGCGGGGAGCTCTGAGGAGGTGCAGGTCGGCGCTGAGGAGGGGAGGGCTGGCGCTGAGGAGGGGAAGGAGGGATTTATCTCCCTCTCTCCTCTGTTGCCGGGTATTGCTATTCTCGCCCTGCATTCGCAGTATACCGGTGTGCTATGAGTGCAGTGTGATTGTTCTCTCACCCCATAGACTTGAATGAGTGCGAGAAAATCTTGGATCGCATTACCGTCGCAGCATGCTGCGATTGTTTTCTCGGTCTGATTAGGGCTGAGAAAATAATCGCTCATGGGTGCTAACACATAGGCTAATATTGGTCCGAGTGGAATATGTTTTATCACATTCCACTCGCTCCGATTTTCATGCCCTGTGTCATAGGCCTAAGATAGATAGAAAAGTAGGGCTCATCACTCCAAAGAACATGTCTCAACTACTCTAGACTTCTGTGGTTTACATCACTCTATCCAATGCTTAGCAGTATGGATAGTAATGAAAAGCTTTCATGCAGCTGCTCGATCATCTATATATATAATTGCCTTATTCTGTCTGTCTGTCTGTCTGTCTGTCTATCTGTCTGTCTGTCATGCTCCAAAATTGTGTCCTTACGGTGACACAAAGCTGATTGGCCGCTGGGCTCGCCATGGCCCCGCCCCCCCACACCGATTGGCCGCTCGCCCAGGCTGTGCCCCCACACGGATTGGCCAGCCGCTCGCCCAGGCTCCGCCCCCCCCACAGATTGGCCTCTCGCCCCGGCACCCTGCAGGCATTGGCAATTCGGCCACGCCACGCTCCGCCCCCCTCACGCAATGCACGCTAGCTCTGGCCCCGCCCCCTCCCTCCCCCCGCACATTCCCCGAACTGACACGGCTGTCACCGAGGTGAGTACTGTACTTCCCCCCCCTCCCCCCCCGCGCATTCCCCGAACTGACACGGCTGTCACGAAGGTGAGTACTGTACTCCCCCCCCACCCCCACCCCCCCCCGGCCCCCGCTCGCACGGGAGTGGTGTGGATACGTTGGTAACCATGCTCGCATGGTTACAAGCGCATCAAGGTCCTGCTGCGGCGGAAGATCCACACGCACACACATACAAGCACACACACAAACATACACACACATCAGATCACACTCACTCTCACACACACACCTTACACATACCTCACATCGCATCCACACACTCACAGCATCCGGCGATATCGCTTGCTTCTCGGCCTCGATACTGTGCTGTTGTGACCTTCCAGGACCTGACGGAGGATCACATGGCCAGAAGCATGTGGTATCTCCGAATGTTGTGAGTGTGAGCGCGTATGTGCGATATCGTCAGTGTCTGTGTGTGTGAGTGTATGCGTACGGGTGTGTGTGAGTGGATGCGATCGGGTGTGTGTGAGTGGATGCGATCGGGTGTGTGTGAGTGGATGCGATCGGGTGTGTGTGAGTGGATGCGATCGGGTGTGTGTGAGTGGATGCGATCGGGTGTGTGAGTGTCGGCAGAGGAGCACGGCATGCTGGAGGAGGCTGGGAGCAGAGAGGCTGATCATGGGGAAGGCTGGGAGGGGGAGGCTGATGCTGGGGGAGACTGGGAGGGGAAGGCTGATGCTGAAGGAGGCTGGGAGGGGGAGGCTGGGAGGAAGGAGGCTGGGAGGAGAGAGGCTGATCCTGGGGAAGGCTGGGAAGGGGAGGCTGATGCTGAGGGAGGCTGGAAGGAGAGAGGCTGATGCTGGGGGAGGCTGGAAGGAGAGAGGCTGAGGCTGGGAGGAGGGAGGCTGATGCTGGGGAAGGCTGATGCTGAGGGAGGCTGGGAGGGGAAAGCTGATGCTGGGGAAGGCTGGGAGGACGGAGGCTGGGAGGAGAGAGGCTGATCCTGGGGAAGGCTGGGAGAGGGAGGCTGATGCTGGGGGAGGCTGGAAGGAGAGAGGCTGATGCTGGGGGAGGCTGGAAGAAGAGAGGCTGATGCTGGGGGAGGCTGATGCTGGGGGAGGCTGGGAGGAGAGAGGCTGATGCTGGGGAAGGCTGGGAGGAGAGAGGCTGATGCTGGGGACAGAGAGGAGAGGCTGATGCTGGGAGGAGAGAGGCTGATGCTGGGATGAGAGAGGCTGATGCTGGGAGGAGAGAGGCTGATGCTGGGGGAGGCTGGGAGGGGGAGGCTGATGCTGGGGGAGGCTGGGACGAGGGAGGCTGATGCTGGTGGAGGCTGATGCTTGGGGAGGCTGATGTTGGGGGAGGCTGGAAGGAGAGAGGCTAATGCTGGTGGAGGCTGATGCTTGGGGAGGCTGATGCTGGGGGAGACTGGGAGGGAAAGGCTGATGCTGAGGGAGGCTGGGAGGGGGAGGCTGGGAGGAAGGAGGCTGGGAGGAGAGAGGCTGATCCTGGGGAAGGCTGGGAACGGGAGGCTGATGCTGAGGGAGGCTGGAAGGAGAGAGGCTGATGCTGGGGGAAGCTGGAAGGAGAGAGGCTGATGCTGGTGGAGGCTGATGCTTGGGGAGGCTGATGCTGGGGGAGACTGGGAGCGGAAGGCTGATGCTGAGGGAGGCTGGGAGGGGGAGGCTGGGAGGAAGGAGGCTGGGAGGAGAGAGGCTGATCCTGGGGAAGGCTGGGAAGGGAAGGCTGATGCTGAGGGAGGCTGGAAGGAGAGAGGCTGATGCTGGGGGAGGCTGGAAGGAGAGAGGCTGAGGCTGGGAGGAGAGAGGCTGATGCTGGGAAGGCTGATGCTGAGGGAGGCTGGGAGGGGAAAGCTGATGCTGGGGAAGGCTGGGAGGACGGAGGCTGGGAGGAGAGAGGCTGATCCTGGGGAAGGCTGGGAGAGGGAGGCTGATGCTGGAGGAGGCTGGAAGGAGAGAGGCTGATGCTGGCAGGGGCTGATGCTGGGGGAGGCTGGAAGGAGAGAGGCTGATGCTGGTGGAGGCTGATGCTTGGGGAGGCTGGGAGAGGGAGGCTGATGCTGAGGGAGGCTGGGAGGAGGGAGGCTGGGAGAGGTAGGCTGAGAGAAGAGAGGCTGATGCACACACACACACACACACACACGCGCACGCACTGCACAACACACCACACACCACACACACACACACTGGGAACCACAAACAACTGCCCTACACAGACACCCACACACACAGACAACGCTGCACACACACAACACCCAACACACAAACACCGCGGCACACACAAATATACGCACATACCGCACAACACACAAATTGCACAAAACATACCTCCCCCAAAACACACCACACACACACAAACCGCGCAACACACACACAACGCTACAGACACACAGGGCTCCACAAACAACGCAACACACGCAACACACATACAACACCGCTCTCACCCCCCGTCACACCCAGACAACACCCAGAACATGTACAGCGCCTACACAAACACTTGGTAACTACACACAACAACATCTATATATATATATATATATATATATATATAACAAAAATCATACATGAACTACACAATACGTAAATTCTAGAATACCCGATGCGTAGAATCGGGCCACCTTCTAGTTTAAAATAATGCTATAAAGTGCAAAATGCATATTTTTTGAGCTGATGTCAAAGAAGATGTTTCAAACACGGTAGTAATTGAGTTAGGAGAGCATTGTTGAATTTTCTGTGCTATATGCCTCAGCACTTGGCGATTTTGCACTGTCACTTCATGGCACACTCAAATTCAGTAAGCTGCCTTGAATGATCCACCCCCATACTTTGACACCCCCATACTTTGCACTGACGAGGGGCAAGCACCCCGAAACACCGTGTCTGCAAATTGGGATTCTGATCTGGCTTATATATCCTGAGTCATATTGCAAAGGATTGTCGAAAATCCACTTGTGACTTTTAGGATCGCTACTTCCAATAGGTGGCGCTGTGCTAGAGTTTGTCTCCTTTACTGGAGAGACAATTTGAATGATCCATTCTTTCACAAACGTTGGTGAACGCAGATTGAAAGGTTAGCAAATGGATTTTATACATCTTAAGCAATGGGAATGAATGACTAAATTCAATGATAAAGAGATATGTCCCAATTCTTTTGTGCATGTAGTGAAGTCTTGGCTACTTTATTTTGTATTAATTTATCATAAACATGTCTAGAGTAAAATCTTCATGAAAGTATTGTCACTGACATCTGACAATTGACTAAAGGGTGCTTTACACGCTGCGACATCGCTAGCGATTGCTAGCGATGTCGCGAGCGATAGCACTCTCCCCGTCGTTCGTGCGATATGTGGTGATCGCTGCCGTAGCGAACAATATCGCTAAGGCAGTGTCACACGCACATACCTGTTCAGCGACGTCGCTGTTGCTGCCGAACAATCCCTCCTTCAAGGGTGAGGTGTGTTCAGCGTCACAGAGACGTCACAGCGGCGTCACAAAACAGCCGCCCAATAGAAGAGGAGGGGAGGAGATGAGCGGCCGGAACATGCCGCCCACCTCCTTCCTTCCTCCTTTCCGGTGGACGAAGGTAGGATGATGTTCATTGTTCCTGCGGTGTCACACACAGCGATGTGTGGTGCTGCAGGAACGACGAACAACCAGCGGCATGCACCACCAACGATATTATGAAAAGGAGCGACGTTTCAACGATCAACGATTTTTGGCATTTTTGCGATCGTTGATAGTCTCTCCTTATAGTCACACACAACGATATCGCTAACAGCGCTGGATGTGCGTTACAAACACCATGACCTGGACGATATATCGTTAGCGATATCATTGTGTGTAAAGTACCCTTAAGGTCTTGTCCGCTAATATGTAGGTCACGCCAGCAACCACCTCTTAAAACATTTTAGCAGTTGTGTATTTTCTGCATGGTAAAATGAATGAGAAAGCAGATCTCAGCACCATATACAGTGGCATGTAAAAGTTTGGGCACTCCCGTTGAAAATTACTGTTATTGTGAACAGTTAAGCAAGTTGAAGATGAAATGATCTTTAAAAGGCATAAAGTTAAAGATGACACATTTCCATTGTATTTAGGACAAGTAAAAAATATTTTCACCTTTACCATTTTAAAAATTACAAAAAGGAAAATGGGCTGATGCAAAACTTTCAGCACCCTTAGAAATTTGTGTGCTCAAATAAGTTTGACCAATGTTTCAGACCTTAATTAAATTGTTAGGGTTATTTCTTACTCACTATCATCTTTTGGAAAAGCCAGGTGATGAAAATTTCACAGCTTTATAAAAACCCAGCCTCCTCTAACCTTGTGCTAGAACACAGCAGCCATGGGTTCTTCTAAGCAGCTGCCAAGCACTCTGAAAATGGTGCAGGCCCACAAAGCAAAAGAGGGATATAAGTTGTCCTCTCCTCAGTTCAAAATGTATTTAAGAAATGGTAGTTTAAACGAACAGTGGAGGTCAAGATACATTCTGGAAGACCAAGCAAAATTTCTGCAAAAGCTGCTTGTAGAATTGCTAGAGAGGCAAGTCAGGACCCACACTTGACTGCAAAAGACCTTCAGGAACATTTAGCAGACTCTCTAGTTGTAGTACATTGTTCTACTGTTCAGCGACACCTACACAAAAATGGTCTAAACAGTAGAGATTAGCAATCTCAATTGGAAAAGATCAGAGAATTACAAAATCGTACACTCCTTGGCGGGATCAGGATCGGAAAACTGAATATTGGACCAAAAATTTGGAAATATTCGGTTTAGATCGCAACATTTTTTTTTGCAGAAACCATCCTCTCCTGGCCCCATCACAGCCATGTCGTCTTGATATGGCTGTGATTGGCCCAGAAAATCACTGTAAAAAAAAGGAAGCAAAAGGGTTAAACCAGGAAATACTTACCGAGTCTCTTTATGGCTGCACAGCTACTTCCGGGGTCGATAATTATCCCTCATACATATTCACGCTTTCCCAACCCACCGGCATCCCTGATTGGGTGCAGTGAGACTGTGCCCCACTCTCTCTGACAGCATTATAGTGGTGTAAAATAAATAAATAAATTTAAAAAATGCCATGTGGTCCTCCTATATATTGATACCAACACAGATAAAGGCCATGAGTACAGGCTGCAGTTCCCAGCTGTGCGCTTATCCTGGCTGTGTATCAAAATAGGAGGAAACACATGCGGCTTTTTAAAAAATAAATAAATTTAAAAAAACAATGCCAAATTTAGCCCAATTTAACAAAACAAAACAATGCCCAATTTAGCTATGTCTGAAGCTCAGATTGGGCAGTCATGTTCTGTGGCCTCACATTGTCAGTTCAGATATAGCAGAGCTGGGAATTGTCATGGGACCTCCTGTGGATCAAGTCAGACCTGGGTGTTTTGGGGGTTAATAAAGTGGTTAAACAGGATTTTTTGGGAATTTATTTCAAATAAAAGATTTTTTGGGTGTTTGTGTTTATTTCTTTTCACTTACCTATTAATAATGGGGGGTCTCATAAACATTTCCCATTCCTAATCTAGGGCTTAGTGGCAGCTGTGGGCTGCCAATAACCCTTATTACACAGTTTGCCACCTCAGCAGGGCAATTAGGAAGAGCCGGATAAAGTTCTTGGACTATCGCATCTAATGGATGCGGCAATCCTGGACAGCTGCAGGCTATGGGGACCAATAACCATAGGCCTCCCCAGAGAATATCAATCTTCAGCTGTTGGGCTGGGTAACAAAATTCGGGAGATCGCACGCCATTTTGAAAAAATATATATTTATTTCAAATTTAAATTAAATTTCTCTCTTTCTCTCTCTCTCTCTCTCTCTCTCTCTCTCTCTGTCTCTTTTGCAATTTTCAAACTTTGAATTTTAATGCCCTTAAACCAGAGTTATGTCACACAAAATAGTAAATTTCCCACATATCTACTTTACATCAGCTCAATTTTTGAAGCATATTTTTTACTATTAGGAAGTTGAAAGGGGTCAAAATGTATCAGCAAATTCTCATTTTTCCAATGAAATTTAAAAAAAAATATTCTTTTGGGACCACATCACATTTTTAAGTGACTTTGAGCTGCCTAGGTGACAGAAAAAAAACCACAAAAGTGACCATATTCTAAAAACTGCACCCCACAAAGTACTCAAAACTACAGCCAAGAAATGTATTAAACCTTTAGTTGCTTCAAAGGAGCTAAAGCAATATGAAGGAACAGAATGAAAAATTTACTTTTTCTCACAAAATTGTGATTTTAGTCAGAAACTTTGCCTTTTCACAAGGGTAACGAGTAGAGCTGAGCGCGGTTCGCGGTTCAAGGTTCTCCAGTTCGCGGCTCGAGTGATTTTTGGGGCTGTTCTAGATCGAACTAGAACTCGTGCTTTTTTGCTAAAGCTCGATAGTTCTAGATACGTTCGAGAACGGTTCTAGCAGCAAAAAAAACACCTAATTCCTAGCTGGCTTTCCGCTGTAATAGTGTAAGTCACTCGGTGACTCACACTATTATGACATTTCAGTGTATAGTGTGCGGGAACAGCGCATTCAGATCACTGCGGTTTGGATAATGGCGATCGCCTTTTTTTTTTTTTCCTTGTCTTCCTTCCCTAAGCGCGCGCGTGTAGTGGGGCGGGCCAGCATGTCAGCCAATCCCAGACACACACAAAGCTAAGTGGACTTTTAGCCAGAGAATCAATGGCATGTGTGATAGGATGTCCATGTCACATGTCCCTGCATTATAAAACCGGACATTTTCCTCCAGCACGCCATTATCTGCCTTCTGCGTCCTTGGTGTCAGACATCACTGGTGCAGCTCCTATCGCCGATACTGCTGTATACGCTCCATACACAGCGCTGGACAGCTTAGGGATAGCACTTTCTATCAGTCCTTTTAAGGGTTCATACCGGCAGGGTCAGAGCCATAGGTGACAGGTCCTGAAAACAGAGTTTAACAGCTACACAAGATGACAGCGTCTGTGTAGCTAAGGTCAGGGATTTCCTCGCTGCATTTCCCCATTAGGAGGGATAGAAAAGCAGGCTTCCTTTCCTCTAC
Source organism: Anomaloglossus baeobatrachus (assembly GCF_048569485.1). Classification (NCBI taxonomy): domain Eukaryota; kingdom Metazoa; phylum Chordata; class Amphibia; order Anura; family Aromobatidae; genus Anomaloglossus; species Anomaloglossus baeobatrachus. The sequence continues at coordinate 281,076,293 of NC_134355.1, read as the reverse complement.
CCAGAGACCCACAACCCTGCCACTGTACCCTCCTGCCCTTTGCACACTCAAACTCATTGTTACTAAGCCATTATACTAGCAAACACTGAGTGAACTTAGTGGCATCCTAAACGTGGCTGTTGGACTGCTGTATTGCCCCAGTAGTGCAAAGATATTTGCAGCACGTCTGCCTGAATTGCACACTCAAACTCATTGTTACTAAGCCAGTATACTAGCAAACACTGAGTGAACTTAGTGGCATCATAAAAGTGGCTGTTGGACTTCTGTATCGTCCCACAAGTGCAAAGATATTTGCAGCACCTCTGCCTGCATTGCACACTCAAACTCATTGTTACTAAGCAATTATACTAGCAAACACTGAGTGAACTTACTGGCATCATAAAAGTGGCTGTTGGACTTCTGTATCGTCCCACAAGTGCAAAGATATTTGCAGCACCTCTGCCTGCATTGCACAGTCAAACTCATTGTTACTAAGCCATTATACTAGCAAACACTGAGTGAACTTAGTGGCATCCTAAACGTGGCTGTTTGACTGCTGTATTGCCCCAGTAGTGCAAAGATATTTGCAGCACGTCTGCCTGCATTGCACACTCCAACTCATTGTTACTAAGCCATTATACTAGCAATGTATACTGCCAGTTTAAGGGCCGTAGTTGCATTGTCAGGGATAATTATTCTTTATTATTCTGCTGTTAATAAAGCTAGACCACCGCTGTAATCTACACAACCTCTCAATTTTTACTACCACATGTTAAGTGCACAATCTTGTCGCAATCAACATGAGTGGCAAAATGACAGATGCTGGTGGAAAGGGGAAGAGGCGTGTTGGAAAAGGAAAAAAATGGATTGTCCGTGGGGAAGGTGGCAAAGCTCCATTAACATCTGCTGAAGATAGACCATCTACCAGCAAAAGTAAGATGTCTACTACTTACCATGGACAATCCGATGTGCTCCCTTTTTTACGGACACGAACAACAGGAACAAAGGTAGATGATGGCCAAAAAAGGAAAATGCTTGAATGGATCTCAAGTGGTCCAACAAGTGCCCTCTCAGCCACCTCAACTACCGCATCCAAAAAACACCAGTCCTCTGAGTTGTCATCCCAATCAAACTTGCTTTCTCCCAGCTCTGAAGTCTCCATCAGCCCTGCACAGTATGGTGGAAGTGAGATGGCTGATTCTACAGAGCTGTTCAGTCACACTATAGCCTGGGAATCAGAGGTCTGCTCCCAAGCTACAGTGAGTACAGACCAGGAAATGGTCTGCAGTGATGCCCAGAACCTTTGTGACTCTGATTCAGGCCGTGAGGACCAAGTTTCTGAGCATAATGTTGACCCTTTGTCACAAACTGTAACACCTGTGGGTATAGACAATGAGGAACATACTGATGACGATGAGACGCAGATACCAGATTGGGATGACAACTTAAATATTCGGTCAGGGCAAGAAGAGGCTCGGTCTGAGGGTGAGGGGAGTGCAAACACAACAATTGATGAGGAAGTTCTAGATCCCACCTACTGTCAACCCACAGTCAGGCACTCGAGGAGGTCAACAGAGGCGGTGGAGGAGGATGCAACCGACAACGAAGTTACCTTGCGCCTTCTTGGACAGAGTCGGAGCACTGGTAGCACGTCTACAACTGCATCATCAGCCACCACTCTGCCTCTGAGCACTAGTCGGGGGGGCTCAGCAGGTCGCATGCCCTCTACGCCTTGCCTAGCCTGGTCCTTTTTTGACATAGAAAAAGATCGCCCAAATTATGTGATGTGTAAAATTTGTCGTTATTCTGTTAGTAGAGGTCAAAACCTCAGCAGTTTGACAACTTCTTCCATGAATCGTCACATGAATAAATATCATAGGTCCCAGTGGGAAGCTCACCGTGCTGCAATGCGGCCTAGCGGAGCGAACCATCCACCGCCTGCCCCTTCCAGTGCATCCGCGCGCTCTTCATCTTCTAGGACTGTGGGGACAGCTGTCACACCTGGTTTTCCACGCACAACTTCCACCACTGTGGAACCGCAACAGGCAGTTTGCTTGGTAGGTCGTCAGTTGGTTTGGAAGGGGAAACAAGTGTGTGTGTACAGCTCTCTCAGACATCGATAGCACCAACGTTGGATGAAGGCAACATCATGTCTCCGACTACACTTTCCTCACAAACCTGCATTTTTCCAGGGACACCCTACTCAACACCGTCTACACACAGCAGCCAGATCTCTGTCCCTCAGATGTAGACAAATAAAAGGCCATTTCCTGCGACCCATGACAAAGCTAAGAGGTTGACTTTATCCCTCTGTAAGCTCTTGGCTACCGAAATGCTGCCTTTCCGCCTGGTGGACACACAGGATTTTAGAGACCTTATGTCTGTCGCTGTGCCAAAGTACCAGATGCCCAGTCGCCACTACTTCTCTAAGAAAGGTGTGCCCGCGCTACACCAGCATGTCGCACACAACATCACCGCTTCCTTGAGAAACTCTGTGTGTGAACGGGTGCATTTTTCCACTGATACTTGGACCAGTAAGCATGGACAGGGACGTTACATGTCGCTGACTGGGCACTGGGTAACTATGGTGATAGATGGTGAAGGGTCTGCTGCACAAGTCTTGCCGTCCCCACGACTTGTGTGTCAATCCTCTGTCTGTCCAAGTTCCGCCACTGCTTCTGCCTCCTCCACCTCATCTGGGTCCTCCACTCCGCCCCAAGCCTGCCTGGTCAGGCCACCAGCGTTCTCACTGCGCAGAAGGAATCACGCACCCCTCATTACTATGCTGGCAGCAGAGCGCAATGTCATCAGGCGGTCTTTAGCTTGACATGTCTTGGGAATAAGAGTCACACAGCTGAGGAGTTGTGGTCAGCTCTGCGGTCTGAGTTTAATAAATGGTTTTCTCCACTCAACCTGCAGCCTGGTAAGGCCGTGTGCGACAATGCTGCAAACCTGGGTGCGGCCCTTCGCCTGGGCAAGGTGACACACGTACCTTGTACGGTTCACGTGTTGAACCTTGTTGTCCAGCAATTTTTAACACACTATCCCGGCCTAGATGGCCTTCTGACCAGGGCACGAAAACTGTCTGCTCACTTCCGCCGTTCAAGCTCCGCAGCTGAGCGACTTGCATCGCTCCAGAAGTCTTTCGGCGTGCCAGTTCATTGCCTGAAATGCGATGTGCCGACACGCTGGAATTCGACTCTCGACATGTTACAGCGACTGTGGCAGCACCGCCGAGCCCTGGTGCAATACGTCATGACGTATAGCCTGGACCAACGAGATGCAGAGGTGGGGCAGATCACCCTGATGGAGTGGTCTCAGATCAAGGACCTATGCACCCTTCTGCACAGTTTCGACATGGCGACGAATATGTTTAGCGCTGACAATGCCAATATCAGCATGACAATTCCAGTCATTTACATGCTGGAGCACACGCTAAACACTATTCGGAGTCAGGGGGTGGGACAAAAGGAAGGGGAGGAACTACAGGAGGATTCATATGTGCAAGAGACAACAACATCACCAAGGTCCAGACGTTCATCATTACCAAGGCGGCAGGCATGGGACCATGGGGGACAGGGATCAACAAGGGCGCATGGTAACAGGCGAAATGTTGAGGAAGGTGCAGGAGAACATGAAGAAATGGAGGACGAACTGTCCATGGACATGGAAGACTCAGCGGATGAGGGAGACCTTGGTCAAATTTCAGTTGAAAGAGGTTGGGGGGAGATGTCAGAGGAAGAAAGAACAATTAGCACCTCTATGCCACAAACACAGCGTGGACTTGGTCCGCATGGCTGCGCAAGACACATGAGTGCTTTCTTGCTGCACTACCTTCAACATGACCCTCGTATTGTCAAAATTAGAAGTGATGATGACTACTGGCTTGCCACACTATTAGATCCCCGGTACAAGTCCAAATTTTGTGACATAATTCCAGCCATAGAAAGGGACGCACGTATGCAGGAGTATCAGCAGAAGCTGTTACTCGATCTTAGCTCGGCTTTTCCACCAAACAACCGTGCAGGTGCAGGGAGTGAATCTCCCAGTTGTAACTTGACAAACATGGGACGGTCTCGTCATCTTCAACAGTCTACCCGTACCAGTAGGACTGTATCTGGTGCTGGTAACAGCAATTTTATGGAATCTTTTCATAATTTTTTTAGACCCTCCTTTGCAAGGCCAACAGAGACAACAAGTCTAACACATAGTCAACGGCTGGAGAGGATGATACAGGAGTATCTCCAAATGAACATCGATGCCATGACTTTGCAAATGGAGCCTTGCTCATTTTGGGCTTCAAATCTTGAAAAATGGCCAGAGCTCTCCACTTACGCCTTGGAGATTTTGTCGTGTCCAGCTGCCAGCTGTCTCTGAACGTGTCTTCAGTGCTGCTGTGTGTGTGTTGACAGATAAGCGCACGCGTCTGTCCAGTGACAATGTGGACAGACTAACGTTCATCAAAATGAGCAAGTCATGGATCCACAAGGAATTTACTACCCCTATGTCATCCTGGGGAGAGTAAATGCTTGTAGATTTGGAATGTGCTTGATGAAAATCAAAACATCCTGTTTGCAACTAGGGCACAAGTGCTGCCACTGATGGGGTGTCTGTGTGGCCCAATTTTTTGAAAAAAGGGAGACTCCGCTTGGAGTAACCCTTGCTTGCTGTGTTTTTTAAAAATGATCCAAGATGAACAGAGCTGGGATCAGGAAAGACTTTGCTACCTACCCCGGAGTCATCCTGGGGACGGTTAAGAATGGCGTATTTTTGAATGTGCTTGATGCAAATCTAGCTGTGAAGTGTACAACTAGGGCACAAGTGCTGCCACTGAATGGGTGGACGTGTGTGGGGCACAATTTTTGGAAAAAAAGGGAGACTCCGCTTGGAGTAACCCTTACTTACATTGTTTTTAAAAATGATCCAAGATGAACAGAGCTGGGATCAGGAAAGACTTTGCTACCTACCCCGGTGTCATCCTGGGGACGGTTAAGAATGGCATATTTTTAAATGTGCTTGATGCAAATCTAGCTGTGAAGTGTACAACTAGGGCACAAGTGCTGCCACTGAATGGGTGGGTGTGTGTGGGGCACAATTTTTGGAAAAAAAGGGAGACTCCGCTTGGAGTAACCCTTACTTATATTGTTTTTAAAAATGATCCAAGATGAACAGAGCTGGGATCAGGAAAGACTTTGCTACCTACCCCGGTGTCATCCTGGGGACAGTTAATTATGGCGTATTTTTTAATGTGCTTGATGCAAATCAAAACATCCTGTTTGCAACTAGGGCACAAGTGCTGCCACTGATGGGGTGTCTGTGTGGCCCAATTTTTTGAAAAAAGGGAGACTCCGCTTGGAGTAACCCTTGCTTGCTGTGTTTTTTAAAAAAGAAGGGCAGTGAGCCCCATAGGGGTGAATGGACCCCATGACGATCGGGAGGGTGCAAGGTTAGGAAAGGGTTAATAGGTTTGCATGGGATGGGGGATGTGTGGGAGTACAGGATTGGTAGTAGGGAGCTGTAAGGGGATTGGGGGGGAGCAAGGAAGGGGTGGGGTGTTGGGAGAGGTATAAGAGAGGGGGGTGTGCTGTTTACCTCCCCTTTCGTCGATTGATCTTTGTGTCCCAGGACGTAGTGCTGCTGCTGCTTCCTGCCATGGCTGCCCTTGCTGAACTCCTGGAGATGGTGCGGGGGGCATCCGAGGTCATGGGAGTGGATGCCCTGAGGCAGCAGCTGGCAGCGGTCTGTGGGGCTGGAGCGGCGCCGCCTGCTGTTCCAGCGCCCGGGCCGTGGCTACGTGCTCGGCGGGCGCGACCGCCGGAGCGCTACTCCCCCAGCTGGAGGGGGAGAATCAGATCAAGGAGCCCCTGCGGGGACCCTCCGGAGCAGCGGCGGAGCCCTCCAACTAACCTAGGGGAGCAGCCGGTCACCGGGAGGAATCCGCGACGGAGATCCCGTGGGTCGGGGGTGGGCGGAGCCTCTGCGAGGCCCACTTCCGGTCCGCGGCCTGCGCAGCACCAGACCGGAGCATGGATGACGGCAGCCCCCAGTGATGTGCCGGCTGGGGGTGGCGCTCGGCGTGCCGGATTGCCGGAGGAGACTCCCTGCAGGCCGCAGGGGAGAGCAACAGGACGGGGGACGGGAGCGGATGTGAGCGGCGAGGTCAGGAGATCGGAGGAGGGGTACGGTGGCCCGCAGGCACAGAGGAGATCGGTAGTCACGGTCCCCCCCGGCGAGGAGCGTGCTGGGGTGGGTCCCGGCGAGGAGCAAGCTCGGCACGGCCTTCCGGCAGTCGGCAGGGAGGGAGCCCACTGAGGACGACAGGAGAAGGGGCGGCGCAGCAGGATATCACGATTACAGCGGGAAGAGACGGCGGCAGGGCGCCACGGCGGGAGAAAAGGAAGAGGTCAAGCAGGAGTCGCCCGGACGAGCGGGGTGCGGTGACTGTGGGGGTCGACGGCCGCCAGGTGCGGGCTGTCCCCTCGCTGGTCCCCCCTGAGGATTTCGGCAGCGCATCAGACTCCAGCGAGGAAGAAGGAGCAGCGGCAGGTCGGACGGAGCGGCAGCTGGAAGATCGTGGCACGGCTGTTCCGGCGTCGGCTCAACGGCAGCCTGGTGAGCAGACAACAGAAATGTTACATGCTGTGGGTAGCGCGGGCGAGGGCGGGGGTTCCGTCGCGGGACGCGTTGCGCTGGGGGCGAGTGCGGTTGGGCAGTCTGGTTTACCGGGTCCAGAGTTTTGGGGGCAGCTTTTGGGGGTGTTGCAGGGGTTGTCTGCGGAACGGGGTAGTCGGACTGGGCCTGGGGCTCCGGTGGGGGCGTGGGTGGGCCCCACGGAGGTGGTGCGGACAGAAGCGCCGGTGCGCGATGTTGCTGCGGGGGACACGACCTCGGCGGCAGGTACGGGACAGGAGGCTGGTGGGGCGGCTTCCGTGGGTGCGAGTAAGGAGGCGGAAAAGGAAAAAGAAAAGGAGGATGAGGTAGTGCGTTTGGATGATAGGGCACGGAGTGAAATTTATGTGTGCTTTGAAGGGCAGTTAGGGGTTCATTTGAAAAAGGAGGTGAGGGAAAAGATTTGGAAGGGGGAGTATGTGGAAATTTTTTCCCTGCTTCCTTTGGAAAAGTTTAATTTGGATAAGGTGAAACCTAGTGATACAAAAAAGGAGAAAGAGGATGAGGAAAAACGGCGGTATAGGTTGATCCCGAGGACGTTTACCAATTGGTTGCAGGCCTTTGCTATCTTAGCCAGTGTGATCGGGGAAAAGGAGCCGGAGCATTGTTCCGCCCTATTTGGATATATGGACGCGATAGGGGAAGCGTATAGAGTGTACGGCGGTTTAGGGTGGTTGAGATATGATGAGCAGTTCCGGCAACGGAAGGCTCTGCGGCCGGGAGTCCAGTGGGGCCACAAGGATATTTCTTTGTGGATGCGGTTAATGACGGCGCCGGCTCAGCCCTTTCGAGGGGGTGCCGGGAGCCCGGGTGCGAGTGGCGGGTCCTCGGCTGGACAGAAAAAGGGAGCTTGTTGGCAGTATAACGAGGGACAGTGTAAGTTCGGGGCCTCTTGTCGGTTCAGACACGAGTGTTCCGGATGTGGAGGGTCCCACCCTCTGGCCAGGTGCTTCAAGAAAGGCAAAGGAAAGGCGGGGGAGGGGTCTGGAAAAAGGGAGGACGCCAGTGAGGGTAGAGGCGATGCTTCCCTATTTAAGTAGATACCCGGATGTGCGGGCGGCGGAGTTGTTGGAACGTGGTTTTACAGAGGGCTTTCGGATTCCGTTTGAATCTGAGGCGCCGGTGTTTCGCCCGGGAAACTTGCGGTCCGCAAAAGAACATCCGGCGGTGGTGAAGGAAAAGCTGCAGAAGGAGGTGGAGTTGGGGAGGATGGCGGGCCCATTCCAGGACCCGCCATTCTCTAATTTACGGATTTCCCCCCTTGGGGTGGTACCTAAGAAGGAGCCGAACAAATTTCGGCTCATTCATCATTTATCTTATCCGGCGGGATTGTCGGTGAATGATGGGATATCACCGGAATTGTCGGCGGTATGTTATGTATCGTTCGATAGGGCCTTGGAGCTGGTAAGGGTAGCGGGGCGGGGGGCCCTGATGGCAAAGGCGGATGTGGAAGCAGCTTTCGTTTACTCCCGGTGCATCCAGAGAGCTTTCATCTCTTAGGGTGTATGTGGGATGGTGAATACTATGTGGATCGTTGCCTGCCGATGGCTGTTCCATTTCGTGTGCTTATTTTGAGGCATTCAGTACGTTTGTGGAATGGGTAGTCAAGGAGGTGGCAGGAGTCCATTCGGTGATTCACTATTTGGATGACTTCTTTTGCGTGGGTCCGGCGGGCTCTTCGGTTTGCTCCTTGTTGTTGTTTACGTTAGAGCGGATCGCGCGGAGCCTGGGTATTCCGTTGGCAAAAGACAAAACAGAAGGGCCGGTGACGGTATTATGTTTCTTAGGTATCGAAATTGATACACTGGCAATGGAATGCCGGTTGCCGGAGGGAAAGCTGTTGGATTTGAAGGCGTCGGTGCGGTTTTTGTCTCAGGCCAAGAAGGTGCGGTTGCGCGAGTTGCAGTCAGTGCTCGGAAAATTGAATTTCGCTTGTCGCATTATGCTGATGGGGCGGATATTTAATAGGAGACTGGCGAGCGCAACCGCAGGGGTAAAAGCTCCAAATCACTTTGTCAGAGTGACAAAAATGATGAAAGGGGATTTGTTGGTGTGGGAGGAGTTCTTGGACCGGTACAACGGTCGGACCCTTTGGATGAGCGAGGCGGTGTCCAATAGCCAGCTGGAATTGTACACGGATGCGGCTGGGGCGACAGGTTTTGGAGCAATTTTTCAAACGCGCTGGTGCGTGGGAAAGTGGCCGCGGCGGTGGGTGGAAGCAGGTTTGGTGAGGAATTTGGCGCTGTTGGAATTGTTTCCCATTATTGTGGCGGTGGAGTTGTGGGGCCCTGTTTTTGCTGGAAGAAGGGTTTGCATGCATTGTGACAACATGGCGGTGGTGCATTCCATCAACGCACTGTCGGCAAAATCCCCGCCGGTTGTGGGGTATTTAAGGCATCTAGTGTTGCGTTGTTTGGAGTTAAACATTTGCGTGGTGGCTCGGCATGTGCCTGGGATTCGCAACGAGGTGGCTGATGCGCTATCACGGTTTCAGTTTTGCAGGTTCAGGAAGCTGGTGCCGGAAGCGGACGCGGAGGGGGAACCTTGCCCGAACTGGCTGTGGGACCTGGCATCGGTGTAGCTTTTGAGGGAATTCGGAGATCGGTGTCTGAGGCTACTTGGTGCCGATATCAGGCGGTGTGGCAGGAATGGGCAAAGTTGGAAAGTAGGGAGTTCATGGAGTCGGGTTACCAGGGTCGAGTGTTGGGGGTACTGATGTTAATAAGTGGGGATTTTTCGGAAGGCAGGTCTGTTTCGGTGATTGGTTGCAAGTTGGCGGCGTTGGCCTTTTTGTTCCAGATGCAAGGGGTTCGGGACGCGACTAAGGATTTTCTGGTGCGACAGGCGATGAAGGGTTTTCGAAAAGGGGCTCAGTCGCGTGACTGTAGGCGGCCGGTGTCATTGCCATTGTTGGTGCGTTTGGTGGGGTGTTTAGGGGAGTTGTGTTCGTCTCCTTATGAGCGGGTGTTGTTCTCGGTAGCTTTTGTACTGGCGTTTTTTGGGGCCTTTCGTATTGGCGAATTGGTCAGCCCGACTAAGCAAGCGATGGGTGGTTTGCTGTTGGGTGATGTGATGCTGGGGGAGGATAGAGTGGAATGTCGGCTTCGTTTTTCTAAGACGGATCAGAGGGGCCGGGGGCGCTTAGTAGTGTTGTACGCTTTACCGGGGCACCAGTTGTGCCCAGTGTTACATGTGTCAGAGTTTTTAAAGGTGCGCGGCGGTTACCCTGGTGTTTTTCTTAGACATACGGACGGATTGGCTTTGTCGCGGTATCAATTCAATGCGGTGCTGAAGATGGCTCTAGCAAGGGTGGGGGAGGAGCCACGTGAGTACGGGTCTCACTCCTTCCGGATTGGGGCGGCAACGGAGGCCGCCAGGTGGGGCTTGAGTGAGGATTGTATCCGGCGGATTGGGAGGTGGGAGTCTTCCAGGTTCCGTTTGTACATTAGGCCTCACTTGGTCAGGTGATGGTCAGGGGTGGGGGATTCAAGGTTGGTGTTAGATGCCGGTTTGTGGGCAATTTCTTGTGCTGTTGCTGTTTTTATTCGTGGTCTTTGTATTTTATAGGTCCATGCCTTGTGTGGATCCTCGGGCACTCCTATGTGTATTGGGGAGCGTTGCGGGCGGATGTGCGGCGTGACGGTCGGCAGCTCGGAGTGTCGGTGTCGGAAGCTCGAGTAAAGTGGCTCGGAATTCGGGGCATGACCTGGGGTAGGGTGCGCCCTGAGGTGGCTTATTATAGCCGTATGGATCGTGTCCCTGATGTGTTAATTTTGCATGTGGGAGGGAACGATTTGGGAGTAAGGTCGGCGAGGGAATTGAAAAGGGATATAAAGCTGGACCTGTTACATTTGTGGAGGGCGTTCCCGGGCATAGTTATCGTTTGGTCGGACATTATAGCTCGGACGCAGTGGCGTTTTGGGAGGTCGGTGGACCGTATTAATAGGGCTCGGAGCAAGCTGAACCGGGCTATTGGCAGGTTTGTGGCGAGAAATGGTGGGTTGGTGGTGCGGCATAGAGAATTGGAGGAGTCCACGGAGCAGTATCTAAGGAGAGATGGGGTTCACCTGACTGATGTGGGTCTGGATTTATGGATGTTGGGTTTGAGGGATGGCCTAGAGCAAGCACTGGGGGTGTGGGGGGCCCGGGCCAAGTAAGGGTGTCACTTGGCCGGCCTGTGGCGGGGTGATAGGTCCGTCTGAGAGGTTGGGAGTACCGACAGTCGGCTTGTTGGTACGAAGTCGCTCAAGGGGAGTGGCTTCGGAGTGGATGGGAACTTGTGGGCGGAGGTCCCGCAGGTTCTGGGTAGGGGTAATTAACGATGGAACGTTGTTACCCCTCACCTCGGGCCGGGTGGTCACGGCCGAGGTGGTCCTCTGGGCCGGTTTGGAGGTTACGGCCGGGGGGTTAGGAATGATGGTTTGCCTCTCGGACGGATCTATCGGTGTTTCTGGTTATACGGGTATATATGTATAAGGTTAAGTTTAACAATTGAGTGGCATGTTGGGCCACAAGTTTGGTATACATATATACGGTAAAATAAAACTGTGGCCATTCCTGCAATAAAGTCGTGGTTCTCGTCTTCATTTAGGTAGATATGGTACGGGGGGTGTGTTTTACAGGATAACCTGCTTATCCCTTATAGATGCGTCAAGAAGGGCAGTGAGCCCCATAGGGGTGAATGGACCCCATGACGATCGGGAGGGTGCAAGGTTAGGAAAGGGTTAATAGGTTTGCATGGGATGGGGGATGTGTGGGAGTACAGGATTGGTAGTAGGGAGCTGTAAGGGGATTGGGGGGGAGCAAGGAAGGGGTGGGGTGTTGGGAGAGGTATAAGAGAGGGGGGTGTGCTGTTTACCTCCCCTTTCGTCAATTGATCTTTGTGTCCCACCCGCCCGCCCTGATATATAATTATATGTATATGTTCAAAAAAAAAAAAAAAAAGATAAAAAAAAAATAAAAAAATAAAAAGGTGAAAAGGTGATGGTTTTTCAAAAAAAAAAACAAAAAAAACCCAGAACTTTAAAAAAAAAAAAATAAAAAAAAAAAAAAAAAAAAAAAAAGAGGAATAAAGGAGAATATAAGGTTGAGTTGCTAATTTATTGTTGTCACAGCGGGGTGATAGGTCCGTCTGAGAGGTTGGGAGTACCGACAGTCGGCTTGTTGGTACGAAGTCGCTCAAGGGGAGTGGCTTCGGAGTGGATGGGAACTTGTGGGCGGAGGTCCCGCAGGTTCTGGGTAGGGGTAATTAACGATGGAACGTTGTTACCCCTCACCTCGGGCCGGGTGGTCACGGCCGAGGTGGTCCTCTGGGCCGGTTTGGAGGTTACGGCCGGGGGGTTAGGAATGATGGTTTGCCTCTCGGACGGATCTATCGGTGTTTCTGGTTATACGGGTATATATGTATAAGGTTAAGTTTAACAATTGAGTGGCATGTTGGGCCACAAGTTTGGTATACACATATACGGTAAAATAAAACTGTGGCCATTCCTGCAATAAAGTCGTGGTTCTCGTCTTCATTTAGGTAGATATGGTACGGGGGGTGTGTTTTACAGGATAACCTGCTTATCCCTTATAGATGCGTCATGATCCAAGATGAACAGAGCTGGGATCAGGAAAGGCTTTGCTACCAACCCCGGTGTCATCCTGGGGACGGCTAAGAATGGCGTATTTTTGAATGTGCTTGATGCAAATCTAGCTGTGAAGTGTACAACTAGGGCACAAGTGCTGCCACTGAATGGGTGGGTGTGTGTGGGACACAATTTTTGGAAAAAAAAGGGAGACTCCGCTTGGAGTAACCCTTGATTGCTGTGTTTTTTTAAAAGGAGCCAAGATGAACAAGTCATGGTTTAGCAAAGACTTTGCTACCTACCCCGGTGTCACCCTGGGGACGGTTAAGGCTGGCGTATTTTTTAATGTACTTGATGCAAATCTAGCTGTGAAGTGTACAACTGGGGCACAAGTGCTGCCACTCAAGGGGTGGGTGTCAGTGTGGCCCAATTTTTGGAAAAAAGGGAGACTCCGCTTGGAGTCACCTTGCGGTGTTTTACATGATTTTAGAAGGGCGTGCCATGCCTATATCTGTGTCTCGTCCTCTTTTTCCTCGTTACGCTCTTTTGTTTTCGCATGAGAATTTGTTCTTGTCACTTTCCCACGTGTTTGTGTTGTGTTGTGAGTTGTTTGTCACCTTTTGGACACCTTTGAGGGTGTTTTCTAGGTGTTTTTATGTGTTTGTGATTGCCTGCCATTGTTTCCTATGCGGTTCGAGTTTGGTTCGTCGAACCGAACTCGAACGGGACCTTCGTTCGGCGAACCGACCTCGAGCCGAACCGCGACCGGTTCGCTTATCTCTAGTAACGAGAGAAAATTCACCTTACAATTTGTTATGCAATATATCCTAAATGTGCTGATGCCCCATATGTGCTGGAAATTTAATGTTTGGGCGCATGGCAAGGCTTGGAAGGAAAGAAGCGCAAAACTGTCTGGGATAGATAGCGGACACCATGTCGCATTTGGAGAGCCCCTGATGTGACTTAACAGTAGAACCCTCCAACAAGTGACCACATTTTGAAAACTTAGACCCCTCAAAGAATTAATCTAGATGCTTGATGAACACCTTGATCTGTCAGGTGCTTCACACAATTTTATAACATTGAGCCATGAAAAAAAAAAGAAATACATTTTTTTCCACAAAAATCTTGCTTTAAATGCAAATAACTATAACAGCACACATTTAAAAACACATAGTGTAGTACCTTTTCCTAACACAGTAAGTGTTTTTAAATGTGTGCTGTTATAATCATTAGTAGAGTTGAGCGCGGTTCGTGGTTCGTGGTTCTCCAGTTCTAGGCTCGAGTGATTTTGGGGCCTGTTCTAGATCGAACTAGAACTCGAGCTTTTTGCAAAAGCTCGATAGTTCTAGAAACGTTCGAGAACGGTTCTAGCAGCAAAAAACCAGCTAAATCATAGCTTGGTTTCTGCTGTAATAGTGTAAGTCACTCTGTGAATCACACTATTATGACATTTCAGTGTATAGTGTGCGTGAACAGCGCCTTCAGATCACTGCTGTTTCTATAATGGCGATCGCCATTTTTTTTTTTTTTTTTCTTGTCTTCCTTCCCTAAGCGCGCGCGTCTTGTGGGGCGGGCCAGCATGTCAGCCAATCCCAGACACACACACAGCTAAGTGGACTTTGAGCCAGAGAAGCAACGGCATATGTGATAGGATGTCCATGTCACATGTCCCTGCATTATAAAACCGGATATTTTCTTCACGAACGCCATTATCTGCCTTCTGCGTCTTTGGTGTCAGACATCACTGTCGCAGCTCCGTCCTCCTGAGTCCTATAGCCGATACAGCTGTATGCGCTGCATACACAGCGTTAGACAGCTTAGGGAGAGCACTTTATAGCAGTCCTTTTAAGGGCTCAAAGCGGCAGGGTCAGAGAGCCATAGGTGACAGGTCCTGCAAACAGCAACAGCGTCTGTGTAGCCAAGGTCAGGGATTTCCTCCCTGCATTTCACCATTAGGAGGGAATAGAAAGGCAGGCTTCCATTCCTCTACCCATACCCACAATCCTGCCACTGTACCCTCTTGTCCTCTGCACACTCCAACTCATTATAACTAAGCCATTATACTAGCAAACACTCAGTGTACCTAGTGGCATCCTATACGTGGCTATTGGACTTTGCTATAGTCCCACTAGTGCAAAGACATTTGCAGAGCACGTCTGCCTGCATTGCACACTCCAACTTTTTTAAACTAAGCAATTTTACTAGCAAACACTCAGTGTACCTAGTGGCATCCTATACGTGGCTATTGGAATTTGCTATAGTCCCACTAGTGCAAAGACATTTGCAGAGCACGTCTGCCTGCATTGCACACTCCAACTTTTTTAAACTAAGCCATTATACTAGCAAACACTCAGTGTACCTATTGGCATCCTAAACGTGGCTATTGTACTTTTGTCTATTCACACTATTGTAAACATATTTGCAGCACGTCTGCCTGCATTGCACACTCAAACTTTTTTAAACTCAGCCATTATACTAGCAAACACTCACTGTACCTAGTTGTATCCTAAACGTGGCTATTGGACTTTTGTCTATTCACACTACTGCAAATCTATGTGCAGCACCTCTGCATGACAACCTCCTGCTCTGTTTTTAATAAGCTATAATGATAGCACAAAATACTGCCATTTAGTGGCATCATAGAACTGGCTGTTGTATTCCATTAGTGCCCCACTGGTGACAAGCTATTTCTAGCACCTCTACATCACACCCTCATGCACATTTTGCTACGCTAATGTTATAGCAAACTCATGGAATTCATTGCTGCATTTCATAATTCGGAGGGATAGAAAGTCAGGCTTCCTTTAGCTTTTCCTTCTGTTCATAGACAGCATCTCCAAGACCAATTTCCCCTCCACGTCTAAGTGTGGAGAGGCAGCTAGTGCGCATGCGTGTGCCGATGTACCCCAGCTGCAGCATAATTACAGTGTTTCGCGTAGTGAGTATGCTCAGCCTGACTGTGTTATTCCTGACGCTAAGTCTTCTTTTCGGGATACAGCGCATGCTCCCACACTAAGTGTGAAAAGCCTCTTTGCACAGGTGCTTGCATTCCGTGCTGGGTCTAAGTCCTGTTTTGTGCCTAGACACCATGCTAAAGCTGATAGTCTTTTTTCAGAGACTGTATTTCATGCTACTGAGCATGCTCAGGCACTTCCTGCATCAGAGACTAGGTCCGGTAATGAACTCTTTGGCCCTGGCCCTGATGTGGGGGTCCCATATAGACCACAGGGCATCAGGTGTCCTCCCAAATGGCTTGCAGAGGCCCACACCTATGACTTGTCACCGCATTAATGATGGTCAGACGATGACTGGTGAGGTGTTTGGGTCATGGCAGCCATGAGGTCATCATTGAAGTTGCGTTTCCAAATAGGACGCTAGTTATGCAACTCATGACGTGTCACTCTACTTTTGTCTCCAGGAGGTGCATTGTGGTTCACCCTGGTTTGGGGCGGACCCAGGTTATAAAAGGGGCTGGAGCCAACAAGGAGGTGCCCAGTCTTCTATTATGCTCCGATAGAGCACACCTCCATGTGTTGAACCCATTGCGGCTTTAGGCCAGAGGTAGGCAGGGATAGGGTGGTGGATGCAGGCCACCACCACAGTTGGTAACGCAGAACGGTTAAGACCAGCTCCTGTCCTACCAGTCCTGCTTGTGCAGCCCAGTGGCATTAACAGGCCTGCTGCTGCTGATGCGCCTGCTGTCCACAGGTGTGGCCCCTACGCACACGGTCAGCGTACTCAATGGCCCCTGTGTTGTTAACAGGGAGTTCCTGGGCTGGGTGGGCATGTGGACCCCGTGACGCTAACAGGGCTCACAGTCTCCAGATCCGAATGGCGTCTAACTCGGTTCAGGCTACTATTAGTTTCATAGCCACACAGCTCTGTATCCTCCACCAAACCTTCAAGTTGCCAACCTCTCCTTTTCCAACTGGGAGCACGGTAGACACTGACTGCTGATGGGGATATATACCTTTCTCTTTCTTTTCTTATTAATTTTCGTTATATAGCGGTCACAGATTATATACCACTTTATCCAAATCTGCCAGTCCCACTGTAACAGATGGTGTTTCTTCAGCAAATGTTACAGTTGCTTAACCACCAAATCCACGGACCAAAACTTTTTTCCCCTTTCCAACACACCTGTTCCCCTTTCCAACAGCATCTGTCCTTTTTCAACTCATTTTGGGATATGACCAAAAGTGCAACTGTGCAAGGACACCGTACTCAACGCCATCTCAGCACAGCAGCCATCCCTCGGTCCCTCCGATGTGGACAAGTAAAAGACCATTTCCTCCTATCCATGACAAAGCGTTGAGATTCACTCTGTGCAGCACTGGTGTTTAGTGGAAAAGTAGATCTAAGATTGCGTACCACATTCTGCAGATACTCCTGTATACGTGCGTCCATTTCTATGGCAGGAATTAGTTCGCCAAATTTTGTCTTGTACCGGGGATCTAACAGTGTGGCAACCCAGTATTCAGGATTACTTCAAATTCATACAATCCGAGGGTCATGTAGGTAGTGCAGCAAGAAGGCGCTCATGTGTCTTGTGCATCCAGGAGGACCAAGTCCTTGGTGTGTTGGTGGCAGAGAGGTGAGAATCGTGCCTCCTTCCTCTGCCCTCTCCCCACAACCTCGCACAACCGAAATGTGAGCAAGCTCTCACTCATCTGCTGAGTCTTCCATGCCCATCGCCAGTTCGTCCTCCATTTATTCATGGGCTCCTGCACTTTCATCAACACTTTTTGCTGATACTATGCGCCCTTGTTAATCCCTCTCCCTCACCATGACTGCCGCATAGGTGCCGCTGACCATCTGGACCTCGTAGATCTTGTTATCCCTTCCGCATATGACTCCTCCTGTACTTCCTCCCCTTCCTCTTGTCCCAACACCTGACTCCGAATAATAATTACAGTGTGCTCCATCATGTAGATGACCAGAATTGTCACGCTGAGAATGACATTGCCAGTGCTAAACATCTTCGTCGACATTTGTGAACTGTGTAGCAGGGTGCATAGGTCCTTGATCTGACACCACTCCAGCAGCGTGATCTGCACCACCTCTTGATCAAGTTATCCCAGGCTATATGTCATACCGTATTTCAGCAGGGCTCTGCGGTGCTGCCACACACGCTGCAACATGTGCAGATTCCAATTCCTGCGTGTCGGAACACCGCATTTCCGGCGTTTAACTGCCAGACCCTAAGACTTCCGGAGTGATGAAAGTTGTTGAGCTGCTGTGTGCGCACGATGGAAGTGAGCACATAGCGAGCGTGCCCGCTGCACAAGGCCATGTAGGCCGTGATGGTGTTTTAAAAATTGCTGGAGAATTCGGTTCAACACGTGAGCCATAAAAGGCACGTGTGTCACATTGCCCTGAGGATGGCCCGCAGCCAGGTTTGCATCATTGCCGCACACGGCTGTTAAGTCACCAACGGAGTCCGCTCCGTCAATTTGTACTCCGGTCGCCAGGTGACAACGTGTTCCTTTCATGAATAGTGCTGATGATGGGAGAGTAGTCGATGCCAGCGGCGCAGGTGGACGCAGGTTATGCTCACCCACTGGGCTGCATTACCTTGACAGATGCAGAATCTCTGGCTGAATGTAGCTGGTGGGTATCTCACAGATGAAATACCATCATTCAGCTACAACCAATGGAAAGACACCACACCCTTTTTTATGCCCATCCTGTCTGCAGACCACTGCCAGACATAGCTATGAACCTCTGGTTAATTTTACCCCCAGTTCAGTTTTATGATTTTGTGTGCTTGTTACCTGACTACTTTTCCTGCTTGCTGTTTATGTACCTTGTTGGCCGATCCGCATTTCACCTCTGCTTGTTTTCTGATTAAGTCCTGGCCGTCCCATTCTGTTCCTGTTCCTCAATTAATGTTTTGACCCTGCCTGACTACTATTCTCTGTAATAGCGGTGTGACTCACATTTCCCATACATTTCAAAGTAAAACTTTGACCGCCTGATGGCATTGAGCTCTGCTGCCAGCATAGTAAGGAGGTGTGTGGTAGTCCTTGTGCGCAGTTGCAAGGAAGGGTGGCCTGACCACACAGGGTTTGCGCCAAGGTGGAGGACCCACACGAGGTTGAAGAGGCAGAAGCAGTGTATTAACTTCTACATACAGAAGAAGGATTGAAACAACTCGTGGGGACGGCAAGACTTGTACAGCAGACCCTTCTCCATCTCTCACCATAGTTTGCCAGTGCCCAGTCAGTGACATGTAATGACCCTGTCTATGCTTACTGGTCCAAGTATCTGTGTTGAAATGCACCCTGTCGCACACAGATTTTCTCAAGGAAGTGGTGATGTTGTGTGCGACATGCTGGTGTAGCGCGGGCATGCTTTTCTTGGAGAAGCAGTGGTGATTGGGCATCTGGTACTGGGGCACAGCGACAGACATAAGGTCTGTAAAATCCTGTGTGTCCACTACGCGTAAAGGCAGCATTTCGGTAGCCAACAGCTTACAGAGGGATAGAGTCAACCACTTAGCTTTGTCATGGGTCGCAGTAAGTGGCCTTTTATTTGACCACATCTGAGGGACAGAGATCTGGCTGCTGTCTGTAGACGGTGTTGAGTAGGGTGTCCCTGGAAAAATGCAGGTTTGTGAGGAAAGTGCAGGCGGAGACATGATGTTGCCTTCATCTTGCCTTCAGATCTGTTCATCTTGTATCATTTTTAAAATTTTTTAAAAAACACAGCAAGCAAGGGTTACTCCAAGCGGAGTCTACCTTTTTTCCAAAAATTGGGCACACAGACACCCCATCAGTGGCAGCACTTGTGCCCTAGTTGCAAACAGGATGTTTTGATTTGCATCAAGCACATTCAAAAATTCGCCATAATTAACCGTCCCCAGCATGACACCGGGGTAGGTAGATAAAGTCTTTGCTGAACCATGACTTGGTCATCTTGGCTCCTTTTAAAAACAATGTAAGCAAGGGTTACTCCAAGCGGAGCCTCCCTTTTTTCCAAAAATTGTGCCCCACACACACCCACCCATTCAGTGGCAGCAGTTGTGCCATAGTTGTACACTTCACAGCTAGATTTGCATCAAGCACATTCCAAATCCACAAGCATTTACTCTCCCCAGGATGACACAGGGGTTGTAAATTCCTTCTGGATCCATGACTTGTTAATTTTGATGAACGTCAGTCTGTCCACATTGTCACTGGACAGACGCGTGCACTTATCTGTCAGCACACACCCAGCAGCACTGAAGACACGTTCAGAGACAACGCTGGCAGCTGTACACGACAAAATCTCCAAGGCGTAACTGGATAGCTCTGGCCATTTTTCTAGATTTGAAGCCCAAAATGAGCAAGGCGCTATTTGCAAAGTCATGGCATCGATGTTCATTTGTAGATACTCCTGTATCATCCTCTCCAGCCGTTGACTATGTGTCAGACTTGTTGTCTCTGGTGGCCTTGCAAAGGAGGGTCTAAAAAAATTATGAAAAGATTCCATTAAATTGCTGTTACCAGCACCAGATACGGTCCAACTGGTACGTGTAGACTGTTGAAGATGACGAGACCGTCCCATGTTTGTCAAGTTACAACTGGGAGATTCCCTCCCTGCACCTGCACGGTTGTTTGGTGGAAAAGCGGATCTAAGATCGAGTAACAGCTTCTGCTGATACTCCTGCATAAGTGCGTCCCTTTCTATGGCTGGAATTATGTCACAAAATTTGGACTTGTACCGGGGATCTAATAGTGTGGCAAGCCAGTAGTCATCATCACTTCTAATTTTGACAATACGAGGGTCATGTTGGAGGTAGTGCAACAAGAAGGCACTCATGTGTCTTGTGCAGCCATGCGGACCAAGTCCACGCTGTGTTTGTGGCATAGAGGTGCTAACCGTTCTTTCTTCCTCTGACATCTTCCCCCACCCTCTTTCAACTGAAATTTGACCAAGGTCCCCCTCATCTGCTGAGTCTTCCATGTCCATGGACAGTTCGTCCTCCATATCTTCATGTCCTCCTGCACCTTCCTCAACATCTCGCCTGCTACCATGCGCCCTTGTTGATCCCTGTCCCCCATGGTCCCATGCCTGCCGCGTTGGTGATGATGAACGTCTGGACCTTGGTGATGTTGTTGTGTCTTGCGCATATGAATCCTCCTGTAGTTCCTCCCCTTCCTGTTGTCCCACCCCCTGACTCCGAATAGTGTTTAGCGTGTGCTCCAGCATGTAAATGACTGGAATCGTCATGCTGATAATGGCATTGTCAGTGCTAAACATATTCGTCGCCATGTCGAAACTGTGCAGAAGGGTGCATAGGTCCTTGATCTGAGACCACTCCATCAGGGTGATCTGCCCCACCTCTGCATCTCGTTGGCCCAGGCTATACGTCATGACGTATTGCACCAGGGCTCTGCAGTGCTGCCACAGTCGCTGTAACATGTGGAGAGTTGAATTCCAGCGTGTCGCCACATCGCATTTCAGGCGATGAACCGGCAGGCCGAAAGACTTCTGGAGCGATGCAAGTCGCTCAGCTACGGCGCTTGAACGGCGGAAGTGAGCAGACAGTTTTCGTGGCCTGTCCAGAAGGCCATCTAGGCCGGGATAGTGTGTTAAAAATTGCTGGACAACAAGGTTCAACACGTGAGCCATACAAGGTACGTGTGTCACCTTGCCCAGGCGAAGGGCCGCACCCAGGTTTGCAGCATTTTCGCACACGGCCTTACCAGGCTGCAGGTTGAGTGGAGACAACCATTTATTAAACTCGGACCGCAGAGCTGACCACAACTCCTCAGCTGTGTGACTCTTATTCCCAAGACATGTCAAGCTAAAGACCGCCTGATGCCGTTGCGCTCTGCTGCCAGCATAGTAATGAGGGGTGCGTGATTCCTTCTGCGCAGTGAGAACGCTGGTGGCCTGACCAGGCAGGCTTGGGGCGGAGGTGGAGGACCCAGATGAGGTGGAGGATGCAGAAGCAGTGGCGGAACTTGGACAGACAGAGGATTGACACACAAGTCGTGGGGACGGCAAGACTTGTGCAGCAGACCCTTCACCATCTATCACCATAGTTACCCAGTGGCCAGTCAGCGACATGTAACGTCCCTGTCCATGCTTACTGGTCCAAGTATCGGTGGTGAAATGCACCCGTTCACACACAGAGTTTCTCAAGGAAGCGGTGATGTTGTGTGTGACATGCTGGTGTAGCGCGGGCACACCTTTCTTAGAGAAGTAGTGGCGACTAGGCATCTGGTACTGGGGCACAGCGACAGACATAAGGTCTCTAAAATCCTGTGTGTCCACTAGGCGGAAAGGCAGCATTTCGGTAGCCAACAGCTTACAGAGGGATAGAGTCAACCTCTTAGCTTTGTCATGGGTCGCAGGAAGTGGCCTTTTATTTGACCACATCTGAGGGACAGAGATCTGGCTGCTGTGTGTAGACGGTGTTGAGTAGGGTGTCCCTGGAAAAATGCAGGTTTGTGAGGAAAGTGCAGGCGGAGACATGATGTTGCCTTCATCCAACGTTGGTGCTATCGATGTTTGAGAGAGCTGTACACAATCACTTGTTTCCCCTTCCAAACCAACTGACGACCTACCAAGCAAACTGCCTGTTGCGGTTACAGTGGTGGAAGTTGTGGGTGGAAAAACAGGTGTGACAGCTGTCCCCACAGTCCTAGAAGATGACGAGCGCGCGGATGCACTGGAAGGGGCAGGCGGTGGATGGCTGGCTCCGCTAGGCCGCATTACAGCACGGTGAGCTTCCCACCAGGCCATATGATATTTATTCATGTGACGATTCATGGAAGAAGTTGTCAAACTGCTGAGGTTTTGACCTCTACTAAGATAACCATGCCAAATGTTACAGATCACATAATTTGGGCGATCTTTTTTTATGTCAAAAAAGGACCAGGCTAGGCAAGGCTTAGAGGCCATGCGACCTGTTGATCCACCCCGAATAATGCTCAGAGGCAGAGTGGTGGCTGAGGATGCAGTTGTAGACGTGCTACCAGTGCTCCGACTGTGTCCAGGAAGGCGCAAGGTTACTTCAACGTCGGTTGCATCCTCCTCCACCGCCTCTGTTGACCTCCTCGAGTGTCTGACTGTGGGTTGACAGTAGGTGGGATCTAGAACTTCATCATCAATTGTTGTGTTTGCACTCCCCTCCCCCTCAGACCGAGCCTCTTCTTGCCCTGACCGAATATTTAAGTTGTCATCCCAATCGGGTATCTGCGTCTCATCTTCATCAGTATGTTCCTCATTGTCTATAACCACAGTTGTTGGAAAGGCAGCATTTTGGTAGCCAACAGTTTGCAGATGATGAAAGTCAACCTCCAAGCCATGTCATGCCCTTCTAAAAGCATGTAAAACACAGCGAGGGGACTCCAACCACAGTCTCCCTCGTTTCCACTAACTGGGCCACACACACCCCACTTGACTGGCATCGGTTGAGCCCCCTTTTGAAAAAGAAAAAGATGCTTTGCATGAAGCACTCTCAAAAATACGCGTGCCTTTCCCGTCCCCTGGCTGACCCAGGGGAAGAAAAGTCCTCTGAGAGCCATGACTTGTTCATCTTGGTTCTTTTAGAGACACAGCGAGGGGACTCCAACCACAGTCTCCCTCGTTTCCACTAACTGGGCCACACACACCCCACTTGACTGGCATCGGTTGAGCCCCCTTTTGAAAAAGAAAAATATGCTTTGCATGAAGCACTCTGAAAAATACGCGTGCCTTTCCCGTCCCCTGGCTGACCCAGGGGAAGAAAAGTCCTCTGAGAGCCATGACTTGTTCATCTTGGTTCTTTTAGAGACACAGCGAGGGGACTCCAACCACAGTCTCCCTCGTTTCCACTAACTGGGCCACACACACCCCTCTTGACTGACATCAGTTGATGCCCCTTTTCAAAATGAAAAAGATGCTTTGCATGAAGCACTCTCAAAAATACGCGTGCCTTTCCCGTCCCCTGGCTGACCCAGGGGAAGAAAAGTCCTCTGAGAGCCATGACTTGTTCATCTTGGTTCTTTTAGAGACACAGCGAGGGGACTCCAACCACAGTCTCCCTCGTTTCCACTAACTGGGCCACACACACCCCACTTGACTGGCATCGGTTGAGCCCCCTTTTGAAAAAGAAAAAGATGCTTTGCATGAAGCACTCTCAAAAATACGCGTGCCTTTCCCGTCCCCTGGCTGACCCAGGGGAAGAAAAGTCCTCTGAGAGCCATGACTTGTTCATCTTGGTTCTTTTAGAGACACAGCGAGGGGACTCCAACCACAGTCTCCCTCGTTTCCACTAACTGGGCCACACACACCCCACTTGACTGGCATCGGTTGAGCCCCCTTTTGAAAAAGAAAAAGATGCTTTGCATGAAGCACTCTCAAAAATACGCGTGCCTTTCCCGTCCCCTGGCTGACCCAGGGGAAGAAAAGTCCTCTGAGAGCCATGACTTGTTCATCTTGGTTCTTTTAGAGACACAGCGAGGGGACTCCAACCACAGTCTCCCTCGTTTCCACTAACTGGGCCACACACACCCCACTTGACTGGCATCGGTTGAGCCCCCTTTTGAAAAAGAAAAAGATGCTTTGCATGAAGCACTCTCAAAAATACGCGTGCCTTTCCCGTCCCCTGGCTGACCCAGGGGAAGAAAAGTCCTCTGAGAGCCATGACTTGTTCATCTTGGTTCTTTTAGAGACACAGCGAGGGGACTCCAACCACAGTCTCCCTCGTTTCCACTAACTGGGCCACACACACCCCACTTGACTGGTATCGGTTGAGCCCCCTTTTGAAAAAGAAAAAGATGCTTTGCATGAAGCACTCTCAAAAATACGCGTGCCTTTCCCGTCCCCTGGCTGACCCAGGGGAAGAAAAGTCCTCTGAAAGCCATGACTTGTTCATCTTGGTTCTTTTAGAGACACAGCGAGGGGACTCCAACCACAGTCTCCCTCGTTTCCACTAACTGGGCCACACACACCCCACTTGACTGGCATCGGTTGAGCCCCCTTTTGAAAAAGAAAAAGATGCTTTGCATGAAGCACTCTCAAAAATACGCGTGCCTTTCCCGTCCCCTGGCTGACCCAGGGGAAGAAAAGTCCTCTGAGAGCCATGACTTGTTCATCTTGGTTCTTTTAGAGACACAGCGAGGGGACTCCAACCACAGTCTCCCTCGTTTCCACTAACTGGGCCACACACACCCCACTTGACTGGCATCGGTTGAACCCCCTTTTGAAAAAGAAAAAGATGCTTTGCATGAAGCACTCTCAAAAATACGCGTGCCTTTCCCGTCCCCTGGCTGACCCAGGGGAAGAAAAGTCCTCTGAGAGCCATGACTTGTTCATCTTGGTTCTTTTAGAGACACAGCGAGGGGACTCCAACCACAGTCTCCCTCGTTTCCACTAACTGGGCCACACACACCCCTCTTGACTGACATCAGTTGATGCCCCTTTTCAAAATGAAAAAGATGCTTTGCATGAAGCACTCTCAAAAATACGCGTGCCTTTCCCGTCCCCTGGCTGACCCAGGGGAAGAAAAGTCCTCTGAGAGCCATGACTTGTTCATCTTGGTTCTTTTAGAGACACAGCGAGGGGGCTCCAACCACAGTCTCCCTCGTTTCCACTAACTGGGCCACACACACCCCACTTGACTGGCATCGGTTGAGCCCCCTTTTGAAAAAGAAAAAGATGCTTTGCATGAAGCACTCTCAAAAATACGCGTGCCTTTCCCGTCCCCTGGCTGACCCAGGGGAAGAAAAGTCCTCTGAGAGCCATGACTTGTTCATCTTGGTTCTTTTAGAGACACAGCGAGGGGACTCCAACCACAGTCTCCCTCGTTTCCACTAACTGGGCCACACACACCCCTCTTGACTGACATCAGTTGATGCCCCTTTTGAAAATGAAAAAGATGCTTTGCATGAAGCACTCTCAAAAATACGCGTGCCTTTCCCGTCCCCTGGCTGACCCAGGGGAAGAAAAGTCCTCTGAGAGCCATGACTTGTTCATCTTGGTTCTTTTAGAGACACAGCGAGGGGACTCCAACCACAGTCTCCCTCGTTTCCACTAACTGGGCCACACACACCCCTCTTGACTGACATCAGTTGATGCCCCTTTTCAAAATGAAAAAGATGCTTTGCATGAAGCACTCTCAAAAATACGCGTGCCTTTCCCGTCCCCTGGCTGACCCAGGGGAAGAAAAGTCCTCTGAGAGCCATGACTTGTTCATCTTGGTTCTTTTAGAGACACAGCGAGGGGGCTCCAACCACAGTCTCCCTCGTTTCCACTAACTGGGCCACACACACCCCACTTGACTGGCATCGGTTGAGCCCCCTTTTGAAAAAGAAAAAGAAGTTGCATGAAGCACTCTCAAAAATACGCGTGCCTTTCCCGTCCCCTGGCTGACCCAGGGGAAGAAAAGTCCTCTGAGAGCCATGACTTGTTCATCTTGGTTCTTTTAGAGACACAGCGAGGGGACTCCAATTACAGTCTCCCTTGTTTCCACTAACTGAGCCACACACACCCCACTTGACTGGCATCGGTTGAGCCCCCTTTTGAAAAAGAAAAAGATGCTTTGCATGAAGCACTCTCAAAAATACGCGTGCCTTTCCCGTCCCCTGGCTGACCCAGGGGAAGAAAAGTCCTCTGAGAGCCATGACTTGTTCATCTTGGTTCTTTTAGAGACACAGCGAGGGGACTCCAACCACAGTCTCCCTCGTTTCCACTAACTGGGCCACACACCCCACTTGACTGGCATCGGTTGAGCCCCCTTTTGAAAAAGAAAAAGATGCTTTGCATGAAGCACTCTCAAAAATACGCGTGCCTTTCCCGTCCCCTGGAATACCCAGGGGAAGAAAAGTCCTCTGAGAGCCATGACTTGTTCATCTTGGTTCTTTTAGAGACACAGCGAGGGGACTCCAACCACAGTCTCCCTCGTTTCCTCTAACTGGGCCACACACACCCCACTTGACTGGCATCGGTTGAGCCCCCTTTTGAAAAAGAAAAAGATGCTTTGCATGAAGCACTCTCAAAAATACGCGTGCCTTTCCCGTCCCCTGGCTGACCCAGGGGAAGAAAAGTCCTCTGAGAGCCATGACTTGTTCATCTTGGTTCTTTTAGAGACACAGCGAGGGGACTCCAACCACAGTCTCCCTCGTTTCCACTAACTGGGCCACACACACCCCACTTGACTGGCATCGGTTGAGCCCCCTTTTGAAAAAGAAAAAGATGCTTTGCATGAAGCACTCTCAAAAATACGCGTGCCTTTCCCGTCCCCTGGCTGACCCAGGGGAAGAAAAGTCCTCTGAGAGCCATGACTTGTTCATCTTGGTTCTTTTAGAGACACAGCGAGGGGACTCCAACCACAGTCTCCCTCGTTTCCACTAACTGGGCCACACACACCCCACTTGACTGGCATCGGTTGAGCCCCCTTTTGAAAAAGAAAAAGATGCTTTGCATGAAGCACTCTCAAAAATACGCGTGCCTTTCCCGTCCCCTGGCTGACCCAAGGGAAGAAAAGTCCTCTGAGAGCCATGACTTGTTCATCTTGGTTCTTTTAGAGACACAGCGAGGGGACTCCAACCACAGTCTCCCTCGTTTCCACTAACTGGGCCACACACACCCCACTTGACTGGCATCGGTTGAGCCCCCTTTTGAAAAAGAAAAAGATGCTTTGCATGAAGCACTCTCAAAAATACGCGTGCCTTTCCCGTCCCCTGGCTGACCCAGGGGAAGAAAAGTCCTCTGAGAGCCATGACTTGTTCATCTTGGTTCTTTTAGAGACACAGCGAGGGGACTCCAACCACAGTCTCCCTCGTTTCCACTAACTGGGCCACACACACCCCACTTGACTGGCATCGGTTGAGCCCCCTTTTGAAAAAGAAAAAGATGCTTTGCATGAAGCACTCTCAAAAATACGCGTGCCTTTCCCGTCGCCTGGCTGACCCAGGGGAAGAAAAGTCCTCTGAGAGCCATGACTTGTTCATCTTGGTTCTTTTAGAGACACAGCGAGGGGACTCCAACCACAGTCTCCCTCGTTTCCACTAACTGGGCCACACACACCCCACTTGACTGGCATCGGTTGAGCCCCCTTTTGAAAAAGAAAAAGATGCTTTGCATGAAGCACTCTCAAAAATACGCGTGCCTTTCCCGTCCCCTGGCTGACCCAGGGGAAGAAAAGTCCTCTGAGAGCCATGACTTGTTCATCTTGGTTCTTTTAGAGACACAGCGAGGAGACTCCAACCACAGTCTCCCTCGTTTCCACTAACTGGGCCACACACACCCCACTTGACTGGCATCGGTTGAGCCCCCTTTTGAAAAAGAAAAAGATGCTTTGCATGAAGCACTCTCACAAATACGCGTGCCTTTCCCGTCCCCTGGCTGACCCAGGGGAAGAAAAGTCCTCTGAGAGCCATGACTTGTTCATCTTGGTTCTTTTAGAGACACAGCGAGGGGACTCCAACCACAGTCTCCCTCGTTTCCTCTAACTGGGCCACACACACCCCACTTGACTGGCATCGGTTGAGCCCCCTTTTGAAAAAGAAAAAGATGCTTTGCATGAAGCACTCTCAAAAATACGCGTGCCTTTCCCGTCGCCTGGCTGACCCAGGGGAAGAAAAGTCCTCTGAGAGCCATGACTTGTTCATCTTGGTTCTTTTAGAGACACAGCGAGGGGACTCCAACCACAGTCTCCCTCGTTTCCACTAACTGGGCCACACACACCCCACTTGACTGGCATCGGTTGAGCCCCCTTTTGAAAAAGAAAAAGATGCTTTGCATGAAGCACTCTCAAAAATACGCGTGCCTTTCCCGTCCCCTGGCTGACCCAGGGGAAGAAAAGTCCTCTGAGAGCCATGACTTGTTCATCTTGGTTCTTTTAGAGACACAGCGAGGGGACTCCAACCACAGTCTCCCTCGTTTCCACTAACTGGGCCACACACACCCCTCTTGACTGACATCAGTTGATGCCCCTTTTCAAAATGAAAAAGATGCTTTGCATGAAGCACTCTCAAAAATACGCGTGCCTTTCCCGTCCCCTGGCTGACCCAGGGGAAGAAAAGTCCTCTGAGAGCCATGACTTGTTCATCTTGGTTCTTTTAGAGACACAGCGAGGGGGCTCCAACCACAGTCTCCCTCGTTTCCACTAACTGGGCCACACACACCCCACTTGACTGGCATCGGTTGAGCCCCCTTTTGAAAAAGAAAAAGATGCTTTGCATGAAGCACTCTCAAAAATACGCGTGCCTTTCCCGTCCCCTGGCTGACCCAGGGGAAGAAAAGTCCTCTGAGAGCCATGACTTGTTCATCTTGGTTCTTTTAGAGACACAGCGAGGGGACTCCAACCACAGTCTCCCTCGTTTCCACTAACTGGGCCACACACACCCCACTTGACTGGCATCGGTTGAGCCCCCTTTTGAAAAAGAAAAAGATGCTTTGCATGAAGCACTCTCAAAAATACGCGTGCCTTTCCCGTCCCCTGGCTGACCCAGGGGAAGAAAAGTCCTCTGAGAGCCATGACTTGTTCATCTTAGTTCTTTTAGAGACACAGTGAGGGGACTCCAACCACAGTCTCCCTCGTTTCCACTAACTGGGCCACACACACCCCTCTTGACTGACATCAGTTGATGCCCCTTTTCAAAATGAAAAAGATGCTTTGCATGAAGCACTCTCAAAAATACGCGTGCCTTTCCCGTCCCCTGGCTGACCCAGGGGAAGAAAAGTCCTCTGAGAGCCATGACTTGTTCATCTTGGTTCTTTTAGAAACACAGCGAGGGGACTCCAACCACAGTCTCCCTCGTTTCCACTATCTGGGCCACACACACCCCTCTTGACTGACATCAGTTGATGCCCCTTTTCAAAATGAAAAAGATGCTTTGCATGAAGCACTCTCAAAAATACGCGTGCCTTTCCCGTCCCCTGGCTGACCCAGGGGAAGAAAAGTCCTCTGAGAGCCATGACTTGATCATCTTGGTTCTTTTAGAGACACAGCGAGGGGACTCCAACCACAGTCTCCCTCGTTTCCACTAACTGGGCCACACACACCCCTCTTGACTGACATCAGTTGATGCCCCTTTTCAAAATGAAAAAGATGCTTTGCATGAAGCACTCTCAAAAATACGCGTGCCTTTCCCGTCCCCTGGCTGACCCAGGGAAAGAAAAGTCCTCTGAGAGCCATGACTTGTTCATCTTGGTTCTTTTAGAGACACAGCGAGGGGGCTCCAACCACAGTCTCCCTCGTTTCCACTAACTGGGCCACACACACCCCACTTGACTGGCATCGGTTGAGCCCCCTTTTGAAAAAGAAAAAGATGCTTTGCATGAAGCACTCTCAAAAATACGCGTGCCTTTCCCGTCCCCTGGCTGACCCAGGGGAAGAAAAGTCCTCTGAGAGCCATGACTTGTTCATCTTGGTTCTTTTAGAGACACAGCGAGGGGACTCCAACCACAGTCTCCCTCGTTTCCACTAACTGGGCCACACACACCCCACTTGACTGGCATCGGTTGAGCCCCCTTTTGAAAAAGAAAAAGATGCTTTGCATGAAGCACTCTCAAAAATACGCGTGCCTTTCCCGTCCCCTGGCTGACCCAGGGGAAGAAAAGTCCTCTGAGAGCCATGACTTGTTCATCTTGGTTCTTTTAGAGACACAGCGAGGGGACTCCAACCACAGTCTCCCTCGTTTCCACTAACTGGGCCACACACACCCCTCTTGACTGACATCAGTTGATGCCCCTTTTCAAAATGAAAAAGATGCTTTGCATGAAGCACTCTCAAAAATACGCGTGCCTTTCCCGTCCCCTGGCTGACCCAGGGGAAGAAAAGTCCTCTGAGAGCCATGTCCACATTGTCAGTGGACAGACACGTGTGCTTATCTGCCAGCAGACCCCCAGCAGCACTGAAGACAGGTTCCGAGAGAACGCTGGCTGCAGGACACGACAAGATCCCCAAGGCGTACGTGGCGAGCTCAGGCAATTTATCCAGATTGGAAGCCTAAAATGAGCAGGGCTCAAGTTGCACATTAATGGAATCGATGTTTCCTTGCATATACTCATATATCTATGTGTCCTCCTCTTTTTCCTTGTCCAGCTCTTTTGTTTTCGCATGAGTATATGTCCTTGTCACTTTCCCATGTGTTGTGAGTTGTTTGTCACCTTTTGGACACCTTTGAGGGTGTTTTCTAGGTGTTTTTCTGTGTTTGTGATTGCCTGCCATTGTTTCCTATTGGCTCGAGTTCGGTTCGTCGAACGTTCGACGAGCCGAACTCGAACGGGACCTCCGTTCGGCGAACCGACCTCGAGCCGAACCGGGACCGGTTCGCTCATCTCTAATCATTAGTGAATTAAATTATGTTTTACTTAGGCTGCTTTCACACTACGTTTTTTTAACATGCGTCATGAACGTTTTTTTGCTGTAAAAGCGGATCCTGCTTTTACACCAAAAACACGCATGCAAACACATGTGTTATTTTGCAGGATCCTGTCACTTTAAGTTTATGGGCGGGCATTGGAGTCATGTGATCAGGAGTCAGTGGAACTGAACGTGATAGACTGGGAGCCGGCTCATAACCAAGGTAAACATCGGGTAACTTGCTTGGATACCCGATATTTATCTTTGTTACGAGCGTCTGCAGATGCTAGGAGCCGGGCTGCCTGCATACGTAACCAACGTAAACATTGGGTAACTAAGAGAAGCGCTTTCCTTGGTTACCCGATATTCATCTTGGTTACGAGTGTCTGCAGCTCTCAGGCGGGGGAGAGAGAGAGGAGAGGAAGAGGGAGGGGAGAGAGGGAGGTGGGGAGAGACAGAGAGGGAGGGGGAGAGAGAGACTGATCACACCAGGCTGGTTTCTTGGCATGCTCAGTAGAGCAAGCAGAATCCTGTCTATCAGCATGCCAGCGTTCACATGCGTTTGCATGCAGTATAGTCAGGATCCAGCAATTTGCAGTATTTGGACGCAGCTCAAAAACGCTACAAGTAGCGTTTTTCAAAAATGTTAAAAAACTGCAAGTCGCTGGATCTGACTCGCCCACCCCAGGGCTATGGGACACCCGGTGCAGGGCCGGACTAGTCCGGAGGTAGTCAGTGGTGGCTGGGCCCGGCTCCGTGGCCCTGGTGGGTGTCAGTAAAATATGTGGCTTGAATTAAAGTTTGTGTTCGTGACGCCACCTGTGGTCTGCGGTTATTAAGCCGCCGCTGCTGTGTGAGGCCTCCGGGGTGATGATATAGCAGCGATGGTGGTACTGCTCCCCACAGGTGGAGCGGAGCCCCGGGGACACTGTTAGTGCTCGTGAAAGTCTATGGTGTTGTGTGGCTAACACGGTGCAGGGCCGACAGGCAATGAAAGAACCAGGCACAAACAACAGTCTCTTTACCTTTTCCTCTTTTACTTTAGGAACAGTCCAGTCCTGGGAGACCGTTACAGGTGCTGATGAGGATCCGGACGGCCTGGAAGTACTTGGGGTGATCTTTCTGGCCAACTGAGTATGAGGCCTACTCCTGTGCTTTTCTTTGTTATGATAGGACCTTGCTTCTCTGAATCCAGCAATGGCCCTCTTTGCTGCTGGGACCGGTGGTACATCCCTTTCCCTTTGTAGCAGGCTGCGCAGGCCCTCTCTGGTGCTTCTATGCTGGAGTCCACACCGGGCCCTGATGCTGCAGCTGTGTGTTCGGGATGTATATGGGCCAGGTGCTTGCAGCTCTCCTGCCCTTCGGATTCAGCTACCAGGGGTATTTTAAGCCCTGGTGGCCACAGACTCCGATGTCCGAGTCTCTTTGCTGCCTCTCTGCTACTCCTGCTTCCCTGGGCCAAGCTACTCTAGCTCTAGGCCCCAGATCCACAGAACAGCTCACTCTGCGTCTGCTCACTATCACCTCTCCCTACAGACTGACTACTTCCTCCCTCTGGTCAGACTTGAGGAAGGCTCCCTGGAATTCCAGGTTCAGAGCTCCCCCTGCTGGCCGGAGGGAGAACTGCGTTGGATGTTAAACTTGCTGGCCAATGGACCTCCCAATTACCTCCAGGCTCAGCATTAACCCTTTTGGAAGGGCAATGCTGTTGTGGCGACCAGGTCCTGGGGTGCCACACTCCCCCTTAGTTAAATTCAGTACTCCCGGACTGTAGAGACAAAACAAAACAGGTTACAACATTTCATCCCATTATGGGAGGCGCATTACTTAAATGTTACCAACTTAAACACTACTATAAGAGTCCAGTGTGGCTCCCTGCCGGGTGTCCATTACACTGCTCCATGGGGGACCCGCCGCGATCAAACCCCCAACGTAGGCTCTGGGCGTGCGTCAGAGCATTGATGACCCCACTCTATGCACGCCGGACGGGTTTTTCTTCAGGGGTGTTGAGCACACAGGTGCTAACTATGAACAATTTAGGTGTTGGCCACCCATAGTCCAGTGGCCCAGTTGTCCATTTACTTAATCACCTAAGACAAAAAGCATTTTATACACAACATTACAGACATTTCCCATAACTATTTACATTCTGTTAGGTATTTTATTTTCTATGTTCTATACCTTGGAGGGGGCTGTCCCTGGGTGCTACGTTGGGACCGGCGTAGCTCTGGGGTTTGTCCCTGACTACTTGGAGTGTCTGCCCCCCCCGTGCTATTGGTAGGCCTAACCCTGACAGGGATGCACGTTGGTTGCCTACGGGAGCTCAGATTCGCCAAGGGTACGGCAGGTTCGCCACTGGCAGGGGGTTGAACCTCCGGTTCCACTGCTGGCGTGTCATCTTGTGTTGGAGCGGATGGTTCTTTAGGTGGATCTGGAACCTCTTCGGTTTCTGGCTCGACCAACTGCGGGAACGTCAAAACTGGTACCACTATGGCATTGTTTATTCGGGTCCAAGTTTTGGGGAATTTTCCAAGGATTGTTTGGATCATCTCCTCCTCTTTTTCTTGACTTTGGGGACTTTCCTGTACTTCTTCCACTTCCCTTTGGATCCTGCACCGTTCAGGGCACGCTTTCAGGCGGTCTCGAGAAACTGCTTGATAGGTCTTGCCTTCATCCTTGCTTATGAGGCATACCTTACTGTTGTCAAAGTTGGAGGGGATAATAGTGTAGGGTTCTCTCTCCCACTGATCATCCAATTTATGCGCCCTCCACTTCTTCTTGAGGACTTGTTCTCCAGGTGCTAAGGGAGTTGCTGGGGCTGTTTGATTGTAATGCTGCTCTTGTCTCGTTCTTGCTTGAGACAGGCTCCTTTCTACGCATTCCTGGATCTTACGGTACTGCTGCTGCCGCTCTGTATCCCAATCCTCTATTTCCTGAACCGCCTCAGGTGACACAGTCCCCATCTCAAAGTCTACAGGTAACTTGCCAGGTCTGGCTCGCATCAGGTAAGCAGGGCTGCAGTTGGTCGAATTTACCGGGATATGGTTGTACAAGTCTACCAGATCTGGTAACTTCTCTGGCCATTGGTTCCTTTCTTCCAAAGGTAGAGTCTTGAGCATATCAATAACCACATGGTTCATCTTCTCGCACAATCCATTGGTTTGGGGGTGGTACGGTGTGGTTCTAATTTTCTTACAACCGTACATGTTACAGAACTCTTGGAACACTTCTGCCTCGAATGCAGGACCCTGATCAGTAAGTACCCTTTCAGGGTAACCGTGAGGTCGACAAAAGTATGCCTGAAATGCTCTCGCTGCTGTTCTGGCTGTCTGGTCCTTCACGGGCACTACTACCAGGAAACGAGAGTAATGGTCCACAATGGTGAGGGCGTACACATAGCCTGACCGGCTTGGTGTTAACTTCACGTGGTCCAGGGCCACCAACTCCAGGGGCTGCTTCGTGACATTTGGCTGTAGGGGAGACCTCTGGCTGGCATCATCTTTCCGCCTCAGGTTACACGGACCACAGTCTCGGCACCACTTCTCGATTGTCTTTCTCATGTGCACCCAGTAGAACCGATCACGGAGTAGGGTCTCCAACTTCTTCCACCCGAAGTGTCCTGCGTTATCATGATAAGCTGCTAGGACCATTGGAGCATCCCTCTGCGGGACCACTATCTGCCAGACGAGTTCATTCGTTCGCCAGTTGACATATCTCTTGCAGAGCTTGCCTTGGTAGGTGAACAGTCGTCCCCTCTCCTTCCACAGCTGCTGGGCTTCTTCTGGAGCATCTGGGCCAAGATGGGTCTCAGCTTGTGCTAGCTTTTCTTTGACCAATCGCACGGCCGGGTCACCGTTCTGTGTCTCTTCCCAATTATGGTGGAGTAATGGGTTGACCGAGACCTCGTGCTGGCTCGAGCGCTTCACTCCTACAGCATGCTCACACTGGGAAACACCCTGATGATGGAAAGCCGGTAACTCTATCTCTTCGAGTTCATCCAGGTCTTCTCCAGACTCGGGTAAGTGAGGCATTCTGGACAGCGCATCAGCATTGTTATTCTTCTTGCCAGCCCGGTACTTGATGGTAAAGTCGAAGTTAGACAGCCGGGCCATCCATCACTGTTCCAACGCACCTAACTTGGCTGTTGCCAGATGTGTCAACGGATTGTTGTCCGTGAAGATGGTGAACTTGGCCGATGCCAGATAGTGCTTTAAGCATTCAGTCACCGCCCAAACAATAGCGAGGAACTCCAGCTTGAAGGAACTGTAGTTTTCTGGATTCCTTTCTGTGGGCCGCAGCTTCCTACTGGCGTAAGCTATTACTTCTCTCTGACTCCCTGCACCTGGGACAGAACCGCTCCCAGTCCCACGTTGCTGGCGTCTTTATACAGTACAAACGGCTGGCTGTAGTCAGGGTAGGCCAGAATTTCTTCTCCCGTGAGAGCCCTTTCAGCCGGACAAAGGATGTTTCTATTTGGCTGCTCCATTCAAATGGAGGGCTCTGCTTCTTAGCCTGCTTTGGCTGGCCCACCAGGAGATCTTGAAGGGGCGCTGCTATCTTTGTGAAACCATCAAGTAGCCCACCAGCCCAAGAAACTGCCGCACCTCTTTTACCGTCGTGGGTCTTGGCCAGTCCTTGATCACGGTGACTTTCTCTGGATCAGGTGCCACACCTTCTGCGCTGACCACATGACCCAGGTACTGTACCTTTGGCTTCAAGAGGTGACATTTGGACGGCTTGATCTTCAGGCCATATTTCGACAAAGACTCAAACACTTCTGCTAAGTGCCTCAGGTGGTCTTCATAAGTCTTGGAGTAGACTATGACGTCATCCAGGTACAACAGCACGGTTTCAAAGTTGTGGTGGCCCAAGCAGCACTCCATCAACCTTTGGAATGTCCCTGGGGCGTTGCAGAGCCCGAATGGCATACAGTTGAACTCGCAGAGGCCCATTGGTGTCGTGAATGCAGTCTTCTCCTTGTCCGCCTCTGCCACGGGAACCTGCCAATACCCACTGGTGAGATCCAAGGTGGAGAAATAGTTAGCTGACTTTAAGGCTGTTAGTGACTCCTCTATTCTGGGTAGTGGATAAGCATCTTTATGTGTAATGCGGTTAATTTGCCTGTAATCTACGCACATTCTCATTGTACCATCTTTTTTCTTTACGAGCACTAGTGGAGCTGCCCAGGGGCTACAACTATCTCTGATAACCCCAGCCTCCTTCATTTCCCGTAACATCTCCTTGGCACGCTGATACTGTGCAGGGGGTACAGGGCGGTATCTCTCTTTAATGGGATGATGATCACCCGTGGGGATTTGATGTTTAACCCCTTTCACCTGCCCAAAATCTAGGGGGTGTTTGCTGAAGACCCGCTCGTACTCCTGTACCACCCGGTAAACCCCATGCTTTTGGTGTGAGGGGGTGGAGTCGGTGCCCACATGTAAATTTTGGCACCAGTCTTCCAGCCGTCCCTTGGAGCCATTGTCTTCCGCCTGGTCAGACGGGATCAAGGGTTCCACTGCTTTGATGGTATTGTTGCTGACAGTGTACAGTTTTGCTACAGTGGCGTACCGGGGCAATTTGGCCTCCTCCTCCCCACAATTCAGGACACGGACGGGCACTCTCCCCTTGCGGACGTCTGCTACCCCTCTGGCTACCAGGACTCCAGGCCTACTGTCTGAATACACCGGTTCCACCAAGGCATGGTAATCCTGACCCTTGAGGCCTATTGCTGCCCGACACCATATCAACATTTCACTTCTTGGGGGTATTGCAATGGGGAGGGGGTCACTTACCCTCACACTGCCAATTTCTCCTCCGGCCAGCTCTACCTGCTGCCTCCTCACCAGGGCTCTGATCTCCCTCTGTAGGGCACGCTGCTGCCCGGAGCTGGCAGTTTCAGACGCCTGTTGCAACAAAATTATCACTTCGGCAATACAAT
The DNA here is from genome assembly GCF_048569485.1 of Anomaloglossus baeobatrachus. Lineage (NCBI taxonomy): Eukaryota > Metazoa > Chordata > Amphibia > Anura > Aromobatidae > Anomaloglossus > Anomaloglossus baeobatrachus. The sequence goes on along the minus strand of NC_134355.1, from coordinate 281,039,845 downwards.
TTTCTATCACATTTGTACCAATGGTTAGCAGTGGGTCAGATTCTTTGCGATCAATATCTACAATTATCATCCCCTGACATGGCAATTCTACCCGCCCCACTTTAATGGTTACTTCTTTGTACCCAATTTGAGGTAAGGGCTGACCTTTACTGGCCACAATTGTTAAATCATCATCTGGGCCATGGTCAATGTCTGAATCAGCCCAATATCTTTTGTACAGTTTATAGGGGATGGTTGTTACCTGGGACCCCGTGTCCAAGAGGGCATTCAAAGGGATCCCATCCAGCACAATAGGAAGGACCGGTCGTCCTCCCACATACTTGCTGCGGCTGGGGGTTGAGCCGGGCTTCCTTACACCTGGGGGTTGGCTCCTGGCCCCAGGCTCGGCCCATTTAAAGGACAGTGTCGTGCAATGTGGCCCGCCTGGCTGCAGCGGCGGCAGATCGGTTGTCCTGTTGAATCATACCGGTCTGTGTCTTTTCCTCGGGTCGGCGGAATCCTCCTCTGTCGCATCCATGGGACGTCATCTGGGCTGGAGGCCAACTCGATTCTTGCAGGCGATGGGGTCACTTGTAGAGACTGCACGGTCTTGGCAAGGGCAGCTACAGTCTTGGTCAGCTCCTGGACCTGCTGTCTGAGCTCTGCAGTGGGATCCTTATCCAGGGACTGCGCCTCGGCCCCTGCAGCAGCTCGTGTTGCAGGCACCACCCCGGGGTACGTGATAGCAAGAGGCCGCAGGGGTACTGGGTCATTCGGTGTAGATTCTCTCAGTACCCGGATGGCCTGGTCCTTAAACTTTTCAAAGTCCAGAGCAGGGTTCTGCAGGACCATGATACGCAGCTGGGTCCTGTGAGCATCTGACAGGAGCCCTTCTATGAACTGCTCAGTTAGGAGTTTGTCTCCTTCTCGTACACTCTCTGGGTCCACCTGTTTAACTGCTTTCAGGGCCTCCTGCAAGTTTAAGGCATAGTCCCTTATGCTGTCTGTGGCCCGCTGCTTACACCCAAAGAATCTCATCTTTATTTCTGCTGCGGTGCGGGTGTCAAAAGTACTCTTCAGCTTGGCCAGTATCTGGGTTACTGTCCCTTTATCTGTATCAGGCCAGGACTTCACTTCACGCTGGGCTGCGCCGGCTAGCTGCCCCATTAATATGCCCACCTTCTGGCTCTCAGTCAGCGGATACACCCGGAACAAGCTGTGCAGGCTTTCTCTGAAGTCGCTCAAGGTATGGGACTCCCCGGAGTACTGCGGCAGCCATTCTGCTCCCGGGATGTACGGCATTGTGATCGGCATTACCGGCGCTACAGCGGGGGCTGGGGTGGCGGCTACTGGGATTGCTTCGGCCGGTGCTGCGGCGCCTCGGGCTATGGCAGCCACCTTCTCTCCCTCTGAGTCGGACATCTTCCTCCCCCTTAGTGAACCTTACCAGGCTCCGTTCACTTTTCAAATTCCCTTCTGGGTCGCGCGGGGTTAACAGCGCTCTGCTCTGATGGCGCGCTGCCTTCGCGCTCTTTGTCAGGCACGCCCCCCTTCTTCCTGCGCTCGGCGAGGCTAATGGCGGCGGCAGTTTGCAAACAGTAACACAGTCTTTTAAGCACAGTTTCTGCAGGCGCACAGTACCCGGTGAAACCGGGCACGAAATCCTGTTCGTGACGCCAAAGTTGACTCGCCCACCCAAGGGCTATGGGACACCCGGTGCCGGGCCGGACTAGTCCGGAGGTAGTCAGTGGTGGCTGGGCCCGGCTCCGTGGCCCTGGTGGGTGTCAGTAAAATATGTGGCCTGAATTAAAGTTTGTGTTCGTGACGCCACCTGTGGTCTGCGGTTATTAAGCCGCCGCTGCTGTGTGAGGCCTCCGGGGTGATGATATAGCAGCGATGGTGGTACTGCTCCCCACAGGTGGAGCGGAGCCCCGGGGACACTGTTAGTGCTCGTGAAAGTCTATGGTGTTGTGTGGCTAACACGGTGCAGGGCCGACAGGCAATGAAAGAACCAGGCACAAACAACAGTCTCTTTACCTTTTCCTCTTTTACTTTAGGAACAGTCCAGTCCTGGGAGACCGTTACAGGTGGTGATGAGGATCCGGACGGCCTGGAAGTACTTGGGGTGATCTTTCTGGCCAACTGAGTATGAGGCCTACTCCTGTGCTTTTCTTTGTTATGATAGGACCTTGCTTCTCTGAATCCAGCAATGGCCCTCTTTGCTGCTGGGACCGATGGTACGTCCCTTTCCCTTTGTAGCAGGCTGCGCAGGCCCTCTCTGGTGCTTCTCTGCTGGAGTCCACACCGGGCCCTGATGCTGCAGCTGTGTGTTCGGGATGTATATGGGCCAGGTGCTTGCAGCTCTCCTGCCCTTCGGATTCGGCTACCAGGGGTATTTTAAGCCCTGGTGGCCACAGACTCCGATGTCCGAGTCTCTTTGCTGCCTCTCTGCTACTCCTGCTTCCCTGGGCCAAGCTACTCTAGCTCTAGGCCCCAGATCCACAGAACAGCTCACTCTGCGTCTGCTCACTATCACCTCTCCCTACAGACTGACTACTTCCTCCCTCTGGTCAGGCTTGAGGAAGGCTCCCTGGAATTCCAGGTTCAGAGCTCCCCCTGCTGGCCGGAGGGAGAACTGCGTTGGATGTTAAACTTGCTGGCCAATGGACCTCCCAATTACCTCCAGGCTCAGCATTAACCCTTTTGGAAGGGCAATGCTGTTGTGGCGACCAGTTCCTGGGGCGCCACAGATCCTCACTATAACGCACGCAAACGCAGGTGAACGCATGTTGACGCGAGTCCATTGCAAATGCATTGAAATGAAAATGCATTTGCACTGGATCCGCTTTTGCGTTAAAAAAACGTTCATGACGGATGTTAAAAAAATGTAGTGTGAAAGCAGCCTTAGTAAAGTTTTTAGTTAGGGTATTTGTTGCTTAGGCAAATTGCAAATTTCTATTAACCCTACACTGACTGAGAGCCAGAGTGTTTAGTGGTAAGTGTAGAAAAACAAAAACATCCTCAAGTGACCAAATTTTGGAAATTACATCCTTATGGGAATTCATGTTTGGATGTAGTGATGAGTTAGTCTTTGGAAAATACCCATGGAGTCAAACACAGTGAAGGTTACAGAATTAAAAATTGCAAATAAGTCCTTGTCGTGTCTATACATTGTAGTGGCCATACATTGTGCCCAGCTTGTTCTTCTGGAAACCTGCATCCCATAAATTAAGAAGTCTCTCCTCACTACAACAATGCCAAACATATGGATAGTAACTGTGGTTTAGGAATATTGTGGGACTCAGAAAGGAGAGGGGGCATTTGGATGTTCAAGCACAGATCTTGATGGATTTCTTTTTGAGGAGGGTTGTCATAGTGTTTTTCCAGAGTCTATATTTCCAATAACAGATGATAGACCTGATTAGGGACTTTTGTTTTTGTTGGTAGAGTTGAATATTATTTGGTGGCAATTTGGGGTACAGAACATTTTGGATCAGTCCACATTTATCCTGTGCTCCATGCTGAGTAGGGACATAGAGGATTCCATCTACATCTCTGAAATACGAGATTCTGGTAAAACCCCCAACAGATAAATTCTCTAATGAGGCAGGAGAGTTACTCCGGACTCCATTTGACCTCTATTCTGCGATTTTCATCTTTTCAAAGGTAAAAAAAAATATTAATGACCGCATTTTTGTGCACACCTAAAAAATATGAGTGAAATTATGGACACCGCGAAACCACAGGTCAGACAGGAGTTCAAAGTGAGTCCATCTGCTTCATTACAATGTATTTTCTATTGGGAATTGTGTCTGAATCACGAGAGTTACATTTAATTCCCTATGTAAGTGCTCTGCGTAGAGTACAGGATAAATAGAAGTTGTGCTGTGCTGCAATCTTTGGGAACAAATCAACAGCAGTTGAAGAATTGGCTTTATTTATTTTTTATGCTGTTCACCTTATGTTATAAGTGATAGGATGGCTTTAATTCTCTAGTCAGTACAATTACAGTGATACCAGATTTACATAGTTTTTTTTAGTTTTGGCTACTATCACAATAAAAATGCTTTTTTTGCAAAATAATGTTTTTTTTGTATCATTGAATTTTGAAGGCTATATTTTTTATTTAGTCATGTGAGGGCTTGTTTATTTGCGGGATAAGTTGGAATTTTTATTGATACTATTTTGGGCCACACTATTTTTGGATCGCCTCAGTACAATTACAACAATATCACATTTGTATATTTTTTTATGTTTTGCCGCTTTTACAACATTTTTATAGAAAAAGAACAGTTTTTACATTGCTGTATTCTTAGAGATTAAGCTTTTTATTCTTTAACAGAGCTGTGAATCAGCTTATTTTTTGCAGAACAAGATTTTCAGGGGTTCCATTTTTATTTATACATGACTTTTTGATCGCTTGCTATTGCACTTGTTTATCAGCGTTAGATGAAAATACATACATTTTTTTTCGTGCTCACTGTAGGGGTTAACTAGTGTTAAATTGTTATAGATCAATTTGTTATGGACTCGGCGATACTAAATATGTGTAATTTTTATAATTTTTTAATACATAAATATACATCTTTTTGTAATAATTTTTATTTTTTTTCTTTGTTTTCTGATTTTTTTTAAAAAAAATATTTAATTTTTCTTTAACTTTTTTAGTCCATATATGGGACATTAACTTTTGTACTCTGATCACAGCTATACTGTAATGCATTGCTCAATCATGTCAGACCTGCACTTATAGAAGTATTTGTGATCATGTTCCTGGTGTGATCACAGATGCTTTCCATAGTCTGGTGAATTATAGGTTGTTATGAACACCCCAGGTTAGCATGGCAATGACTGGGCTCTTGCAATAACTTAGAATGGGCACCAATTGGAGTGGAGAGGGAGTGCGATCCCTATTCCAATTCACTTAGCATTTAGAGGATAAAACAGCCAGGGAAGGCACAGGGACTGACCACGACTGTGAGAAAAGCCGAGCCCCCAGCGCAGATTGTGAGGGCATAGCGCCTGTGTCTCCACAATTACCATAACGTACAGAGTACTTCCAAGGTTGGGAAGCACCCGACAGCCAGGACGTACCCCATACATCCAAGGTTGGGAAGGGATTATATCTACATATTCTGTTTGTGTCAGAACTGCTCCATGCAGTAATCATACATCATTAGATTCAGGATCGCTTTGCTTACATCATCTGCTCTCAGAAGAAGTAGGAAAAATCTGCTGACAGATTACCTTTAAGTAGTCCTCCACTTAAAATACGATATAGCTACATTTACCAGTCAATAAAATGTAACAATGTCGATATAAAGTTAAACTAATGCAGAAACACGCCTATCAATGCATGAACGTACTTCATAATCTCTTTCAGTACACAAAAGATTGTAATTCCACTAATAAGATTGTTTTGTTAAGATCATTAGAGGATTTGACACAATTATAAGCCTCTTTTGGTAAGGAATGACATCATGAATCATGTGTTTACAATTTTCTTATGTGGATTCTTAATGCTATTTACTGTGCTCTACATAAAATGTTTTGAACTGTAGTTTTGCATCAAAGGACAAATGTGTCACGGCTTGGCTCATAGATAAGTCCCGGAATTGCTGCCATTCTCCTTAACAATAATGAATGTCTCCCAAATATCCTTTTAGTAGACAAAGTCTACTGGCATTTCGTAAACATCTGCTTTATATGTTTGGCTCAGGTTACATTATTTTAGCCAGAAAATATATTTTAGGAGATGATGGGAAAGTAGATGAGAAAACCAATAAACTATTGTTTCATTTGGCAGCAGAAGATATTAACAGTATGACCATAAACAACACAATTTCCAAAACTGAAAGGCAATACATTTTAAAGCACTAGAAAAATGGCTTCCAGGATCTCCAGTCGTTGAAATTTTTTGCTTCATTACATATTATGTCGCGGGCGGGAGGGTGGGAACGCCGCTCGTCTGGAATCGCTGGTGCTCGGGTCCGGTGCTTCTGCTCCTCGGTGGCACAAGCACGGGGCCAGACCCAGGGCTCGAGCAGCGCCTCCTCGCCCACGAGTGAAAAGGGGAAGTTTTTGGTGGGTATTTTGGGATGTCGGTCGTGACGCCACCCACAGGTTGTGGTGATGGTGGGCACCACCGCTGCTGGTGACGGGGGATCCCGGGAGCGATGGCGGAGAGCATCTGAGGTGTTGACGCCTCCGTGGGTAGAGGATATTGGTCCCGGGGGCCCCGGTTGGGGAGTAGGGAGGAAATATAGGTGCAGGTGCCGAGGCGGGGAGGCAGCGTGGGCGCGGGTCCAACGTTGCGGTGCAGCGCGGTGCAGTGCCAGATGGCACTGTTGTACTCACTCAGACACAGAAGGACAGAGTCTCTGGTAAACCAAATGGCTGGATGGACAGGGCCCACAGCCGGCTGCGGTGTTCTCACTCTCCCCGGATGTGTTGATGGTGGCTGTCGTTTTCCTGCACCTGTGTAAGTGTATTTGACTCCTATGGCTTCCCACGGGTAGTCCGCTCCCTGGCGTGTACGTGTCGGGAGAGCCCGTTTGCCCCCAGGCGCTGGCCCTTGGATCTCTGGCCCTTGGCGGTGGCACTTATCCGGACGGGTTGGGCTGTTGCCTTCTGACGGGACTTAGGTGGGAATGAACCCCTGAGGTCCAGACCGCAATCAGATAATTTGACCTTTACGGCGGCTCCTAGCCTAGTCAGGGTCTGAGTACCCTGCCTTGGTGCTTGGCTTCAATCTGCTCCCCGGTTCGGTACCGGCGGGCCACCGCCCGACCCCGGTCCTACGGTTCCGCTGACCTACACCAACTCCTGAAGACGGCCACCACCATCTGCCGACCTTGCTGAACGTGCCTGGGCTCAAACCCAGACACCAACAGTTTTCACTCCTCTCACTTTCACTGTCTACCACCAACTCTACTGTCTTTTCCTGCCTCCAGGCCTGTGAACTCCTCGGTGGGTGGGGTCAACCGCCTGGCTCTGCCCCACCTGGTATGGACATCAAGCCTGGAGGGTGGCAACAAGGATTTGATTGACTGGTGTCACCTACCCAGGGGAGGGGATGTGTGTGTGATGTTAGTGTACTGTGACCCCTGGGGGTCCAGGGCGTCACAATTACATGATAAAGGAAAAGTTGTGATATTAATTTCATGAAAGAGATTTTTACGTTAGGAATGCAAAGGTTTCATGATATGATGGAATAAAGAGTAGAATATTTACAAAAAATATATACGAATTAAAACTACAGCATCACTCTTTAAGTTGAAAAATGTATGCAAACTTTGAATATATGAAGTTTAAAGCATTTCTCCAGGGTGTTTTTATTCAGCCCAGGATTGGCGCTTTAAATCCGAGTTTCTACCTCTGTAATATTCACGTTTCGGCATCTTCACCTTTTACTGATGCCACACTGGTCCTGCGGCACTATTTTGTACCCACTTCTGAGGCAGGGCCAGAGCAGCACAAAAGACCACAGCTTGCAGTCCTACCACAAAAATGTTGCCGTCACCACAAATCTTTCATTTTCACAAGGATAACAGGAGAAAATACACCATACAATTTGTTGAGCATTTTCTCCTGAGTATGCCTATAACTCATATGTGGTTGAAAACTACTATTTGAGGGCTCAGAAAGGAATCAGCACTATTTGGCTTTTTGAACGCAAAATTGGCTGGAATCGTTAGCGGAAATCATGTTGGAGAGCCCCTGAGGTACCTAAATAGTAGAGCTCCCCCACAAGTGACCCCATTTTGGAAACTAGACTGCTTAAGGAATATAACTAGATGTTTGGTGACCACCTTGAACACTCAAGTGCTTCAGAATTTTGTAGACATGAAAATGAAAAAATACATTTTTAAACACAAAAATGTTGCTTTAATCCCAAATTTTTCATTTTCACTAGAGTAAAAGGAGATAATGGACCATGAATTTTATAATGCAATTTCTCCTGAGTATGCCAATACCCCATTTATGATCAAAACTACTTTTAAGGCACAGTACAAAGTGAGCAAGGGAACGAGAGCCATATTTGAGTTCAGATTTAGTTGAGGCCTTGAGGTGCCAGAACAGCAGAAATCCCTCACCAGTGACTACATTTTACAAGCTGCACTCTCAATGAACTCATCTCGGAATGCAATGAGCATAATGACAGGTGTGTAACAAAATTTTATACTATTAGGCGGTGAAGACAAAATAATTATATTTTTACCATTAAAATGTTGTTTAACCCCAGATTTCCAATTTTCATAAGGTGAATAGGTAAAAAAGCTCCATAGTGTGTTACACAATTTCTCCTAAATGTGGCAATACATGTGACTCTACAGAGCTGTGTAGCGGCACCACAGGGCTCAGAAGGGTAGGAGTGCCAATTGATTATTGATGCACACATTTTCCTAGGTCAGTTTGTGTACTCCATTTAAAAAGCCCCTAAGTGCCAGAAAAACAGAAACCCTCTGAAGTGACCCAAGTTTAGCGATTACACCCCTCTGTGATTTCATCTACTGGTGTGGTGATGATTTAGTCCCTGAAAAAACACCCTTTAAGTCAAACTCAGTGAATGTTGCAAAATTAAAAATTGCAAATAAGTCATTGTAATGCTCAGTACATTACAGTGCCCATACATTGTGCCCATCTTGTGCTTCTGAACACCTGCAGTCTGGAAATTAAGTGGGTTCTTGTTAACTGTGGTTGAGGCACATTATTGGGCTCAGAAAGGAGGAGAGCATTTGGATATGGGAGTGCAGGTTTTCCTGGATTTCTTTTTTGAGGAGTGGGAGCCATGGTATTTTTCCAGAGACTTTGTGTTACCAGTACATGGAAAATGCAGAAAATGCAGTTTTCTGCCAGGAGATGCAGGTCTGTAATTTCATTGAGGTCCCCTGAGGTGTTTTGGGGATTGATAAAGTTGTGAAAGAAGGTGGGTTTTTTTGCATTTTATTTCAAATAAAGGATTTTTTTCAGTCTTTATGTTTATTTACTTTCACTTACAGATTAGTAATGGGAGGTCTCATATACACACAAATTATTCCCCAATTTAATTTATTATTTTATTAAAGTCAATAAAACATTTTAATACACCGCACCAATGATGCCAGGAGGACAGCAGTATACTATTATCAAGACAGGATCTCACTGTGATGCTGCTGATCTGATTTAATGGTGCCATGGACCTGCATGCCCTATATCTGCTGATTTAACAACCTCCTGATGAACCGCATGTTTAATGTGGGGAAACGCGTCGAGCTGGAGACGTTTATAATCTATTAAATGGTCGGCGGTTTACCATAATGACTATGGGACTAAATACTCAACGCCTTGTGACCTAAATGTGGATGCTTCTGGATTATTACATCTGATTGTGATATACTAAATCAGCACGAATGTGCCAGCAGAATCACATGGGAAGCTATAAAGTTAAGTCCGGCTTGATGTGATGTATATATGTCCTCTGTGTGAACCAGCACTGTATTCATTTGTAAATTGTATCAATTTGTCAATTATCTACTGTAAACCCTGTTCTTGATATTCAAGATCAGGGGTGGCCATAAAGTTGGTTCCTTGAGACAAATTGATTATTGCTCTGTTTGTTGTGCACAAAATGGTGCGGTGTATTAAAATGTTTTATTGACTTTAATAAAATAAAATTTAAATTGGGGAATAATTTGTGTGTTCTAATAGTTATATACTATTCCCTTGGCCTGAGAGCCATTATTAATTTGAGGTCTCATATACACCCCCATTAGTAATTTAGGGTTTAGTAACAACTTTGAGCAGTGATTAACCCCTTATTTTCTCAACTGCCACCAAACCAGGACAATCAGGAAGAGGCGGGTAAAGTGCCAAGCTTGTTGCACCTGATGGATGCTGCAAACTTGGTCGGTTCCAGGCTGCTATTTTTAGGATGGGCGGGCTCAATAACCATGGGTCTCCCCAGCCTGAGAATACTAGCTCCCACCTATCGGGCTTTATCATGGCTGTGTATCAAAATTGGGGGGGACTGTACGTCGCTTTATTAAATTATTTATTTAAATAATTAAAAATTAAAAAATGCGGTTCCTCTTATTTTGATACACAGCCAAGATAAGTGGATGCCTTAAAGCTGCAGTCTGTAGCTGGTATCAATAGATGGAGACCGTACGCCAATTTTTTTTTTTCAATAAATTTATTTTTACAGTACAATAGACCCGGAGACAGGTGACTTCATTAAGCTGAGTGACCTCACCTGAGGTCTCATCACTGAGTTAATTGAGGTCCACTGATTTCAGGTTACCTGCTGTCACAGGTGGAGTGCCAAGGAAAATTCCAGCTGTGGCCACAAATAACCTGAGTGACATCACCACTGATCGCCGTGGTTCATTCTCTGCCTGCAGTTACAGCGGGCAGTCATTTCTTTGGCTGCGCTGTAATTTCAGATTTAGCAGAGCTGGGATCGTCATGGGACCTAGTGTGGATTGTATTGGACCTTCAGGGGTGTTTTGGTGTTTTGGGGGTTAATAAATTGGTGAAAGTGGGTGATTTTGGTATTTTATTTCAAATAAAGGATTTTTTTGGTGTTTGTGTTTAGTTGCTTTCACTTACAGATTAGTAATAGGGGGGGGTCTTATAGACCCTTCCCATTTCTAATGTAGGGCTTGATTGCAGCTGTGAGCTGCAATTAACCCCTTATTACCTTGATTGCCACTGCACCAAGGAAATTGGGAAAACTTGGTAAAGTGCTGGGATTGTCACCTCTAATGTATGTGGCAATGTTGTGTGGGTGCAGGCTGCAATTGTTAGGCTAGGGGGATTAATCAGGGGTCTCCCCAGTCTGAGAATACCAGCCCCCAGCTGTTGCACTTTATCATGCCTGGGTATCAAAATTGGGGGGACTACACACCGGTTCTTTAAATTACTTATTTAAATAATTAAAAAAGCCACATGCGGTTCCTCTTATCTTGATACACAGCCAAGATAAGCGCACATTGGGGGGTTGCAGCCTGTAGCCATGGGTTTTATCTGTGCTGGTATCACTAGACAGGGTACTTTATGCCAATTACATTATTTATTTATTTATTTATTTGTTTTATACCATGATATGGAGACCCGCACACAGTGTCTGTGATTCAAACCAATCACAGACGCTGTCTGGGGGTGGAGTCTGATAGCAGCCAGACTCAGTAAGTATTTCCTGCTTTATTTTCTTTCTTTTACAGCCCCCCTATGCCATTTTACACTACATAGGTTTGGCCTCCCTTTGAATTCAATGGGCTCGGTATGTGTGATGAACAGCTTGACTGAACTGTTTGGCGAACACTGGGAGATTCAGTAAAGATCGGCGAACCAAACTTTGAAACATTCCCACATCTACGCCTCATAGGAAAGGCTATATGTTTTACATTATCCAGCTCTATATTTTCCATTGTTGATCCATCCATGATACATGTCCCTTATGACATCCAAGTAACCATTCATATAGTTATTACCCTCATGCTTTTTGATTGCCATACATTTTTTATCTTATTTCTGGGTGTACCATCTGCCCTGTCCCATACTTTTCTGAATGCCACACTTTCTACAATCTTTTGAGAATCTGCATTATTCACTTTATTACTTAGGTTGTCCAGTAAAATTGTAGTCCTGTCCTACCGCTAATTTACATATCAATTCCATCATACAATCTCCGTCCTCTTTTTAATATGACTTGTGTTTGATATTATTTTCAACTATTTATCTGATGCACTGTGCACTTTGAGAAAAATATAAAAATAAACTTTATGTATTTTTCAGCAATTTTTGCTCATGTTTTCTTTTGAGTAACGTTATCTTGGCTGTGTTTTAAAATACAAGGGACCCCATGTCTTTTTTCCATTATTTAAATAAATCATTTTAAAAAATGTTGTAAGATCGCCACCACTTTTGATACCCAACCAAGATAAAGCGGACAGGCAGGGGCTGATATTATCAGGCTGGGAAGGCCCATGGTTATTGTGCCATCTCCAGCCTAAAATTAGCAGCCTGCAGATGCCACAGAATTGTTACATCTATTAAATGCAACAATGCTGGAACTTTACCCGGCTCATCCCAATTACCCTGGTGTGGTGGCAATCGGGGTAGTAAAAGGGGTTAACGACAGCTGTGATTTGTCAAAAAAATCACAACTCTCATCAAGACAGAGGTTAGTAATGGGGAGGAGTCTATGAGACTTCCCATTACTAACCTTGTAAGTCAAAATAAATAAACACAAGACACAAAAATCCTTTGTTTTTAAAAAACAGATTAAGCAATGTGCACATGTTCAGTATTTGGATACAGATATTTCTGTATGAAATCTGCATCTCCTGGCAAAAGAAACACATTCAAACTGCATCAAAATGCATATGGTATTGATGCATTTGTTTACCATGAGATACAGATTGGTGCAGTAATGTATACAACCAAATACTGAATGCGTGCACTTAGCCTAATCCCGCAATCCGGCATTGAGTTCAATGACTTCCCATGGTACCACAGCTGTGGCCTCAAGTGAACTGATCTAAGGTGAACTCATTGAGTATTTGGTCACACTTTTCTGCACCAAACCTGTAGCTCCTACTACACCAATATTTTACTGCACTAATATTGCATCAAAACGCATGTAATGTCAGTGCATTTTTTTTCTGCCAGGAGATGCAAATTTGGTGCAGAACTCTCTGCAACCAAATTCTGAACTTGTGCACATAGCCTAATCTGCTAATTGGGTATTGAGTTAAATGACTTCACCTGAGGTGAGGTCACTGAGTTCAATGAGTTTACCTCAGGTCAGTTCACCTGAGGTCACAGCTGGGGTACTATTGGAACACCAGCTGTAACCGCACCTGAAGTCATTGAACTCAATGCCGGATTTCTGGATTAGGCTATGTGCACACGTTTAGTATTTGATTGCAGATATTACTACACCAACTCTGTATCTCTTGGAAAAATAACACTGATAATGCATGCGTTTTTATGCAGTTCTGGTGTGTTTTTTTGCCAAGAGTTAAAAGATTTGGTGTAGAAATTTCTGCAAATAAATACTCAATGTGTACACATTGTCTCTTCTGGGACTCCTGCATTAAAGGGGTGGTTCACCCATTTTTTTATTTTCTGTGTGAGTTCTACTTACCATTCTAGGCGTTTTCTCCATTGGCTTCTGTTTCCATTTCTGGCACTGAGCGGCGCTATCCTGCACGCTCAGTGCCTGTCACATGACCCCCTGGAGCTGTGGCCGCCAGTATCCTCTGACGTCCTGGCAATTCCGGGCTCTCAAACTTGACAGGTACGTCAGAGGAGGCTGCACCACTCAGATTGAGTGACAGGGCTGTGGGCAGTGACTACCGCACGTCACAGCCCAGCATCGAGGGGAGGAGCTGGAGGACGTCAGTGTGGAGCCGGCTAAGCATCCTGCAGATGGTGAGGCACGGGGCGCCAGTGTGCAGTACGGGGGGGTCTTCAGCTGAAATCCCCCCCTGCACGTAAGTATCTGATCACACTCTCCACCCGCCCGCTCTGCTGCGATGTCAGGAGAGCGGCCGGTGTCGGGCAGTGTGATCATGTGCTCCTCCCAGCAGCACTGCAGGACGCAGCAAGTCACTGAAAGGCATGTCACCGCTATGCTATGCCATCTGTCCTGCTGCATGGGACCAACTGTCTGCACTCTGTAACCTGCACCACAAGTCACAGAGTGGAGACAGTTGGTGACAGAGCACCTCTGCCCCCCCCTCTTCTTTCCCCACTCTCTTCTCTCCCCCCACTCTTCTGCCCCCCCTCTTTTCCCTCTCGCTCTCTTTTCCCTCTCGCTCTCTCCACCCCCCCTCGCTCTCTTCCTCCCCTCGCTCTCTCCACCCCCCTCACTCTCTTCCTCCCCTCGCTCTCTCCACCCCCCCCTCACTCTCTTCCCCCCCCTCGCTCTCTTCCCCCTCGCTCTCTTCCCCCCCTCGCTCTCTTCCCCACCTCGCTCTCTTCCCCCCCTCGCTCTCTTTTCCCCCTCGCTCTCTTCCCCCCCTCGCTCTCTTCCCCCCCTCACTCTCTTTTCCCCCTCGCTCTCTTTTCCCCCTCACTCTCTTTTCCTCCACCCCTCGCTCTCTTTTCCTCTCCCCTCGCTCTCTTTCCTCCCCCCTCGCTCTCTTTTCCTCCCCCCCTCGCTCTCTTTTCCTCCCCCCCTCGCACTTCCCCCCCTTGCTCTCTTTTCCTCCCCCCCTCGCTCTCTTTCCCTCCCCCCCTCGCTCTCTTTCCCCCCCCTCGCTCCCTTCCCCCCCACTCTCTTTTCCTCCCCCCGCTCTCTTTCCCCTCCCTCGCTCTCTCCTGGCATGGTCAGTACAGAAATCTCTCCATTGTGGAGGGAGTAATAAACATGGAGTCCCTACTGTGTCTGTGTATTTATTTCTAATAAAGTATTTTTCTCTGTGTGGGGTCTTCTTTTTTTTTATTTAAACCCTTTATTGGAGATTCTTAATGGCCAGGTCAAACTTGGCCTGACATTAAGAATCTCGGGCTTTATACCAGCTGGTAAAACATAGCTGGTATTAACCCCTTATTACCCAGCGTGCCACCTGCCACCAGGGCCACTGGAAGAGTTGGATACAGCGCCAGAAGATGGCGCTTCTATGAAAGCGCCGTTTTCTGGGGCGGCTGTAGACTGCAATTCGCAGCGGGGACCCCCGAAAGTTTGGGCACCCTGCACTGCGGATTCCAATCCCCAGCTGCCAAGTTGTACCTGGCTGGACTCAAAAATTCGGCGAAGCCCACGTCATTTTTTTTTTTTAATTATTTCATGAAATTCATGAAAAAAAGGGCTCTATATTTTTGGTTCCCAGCCGGGTACAAATTGGCAGCTGGGGGTTGGGGGCAGCCCGTAGCTGCCTGCTGTACCTGGCTAGCATACAGAAATATGGCAAAGCCCACGTCATTTTTTTTTTAATTTCATGAAATTCATGAAATAAAAAAAAGGGCTTCTCTATATTTTTAGTTCCCAGCCGGGTACAAATAGGCAGCTGGGGGTTGGGGGCAGCCGTACCTGCCTGCTGTACCTGGCTAGCATACAAAAAATATGGCGAAGCCCACGTAATTTTTTTAAAAACGTTTTCAGGCAAAAACCTTTATATAAAAAAAAGAAATGCTTCCCTGGATTTCTATTGCCAGTGAAAGTAACACCAAGCAGCGGGGGTTAGCAGCCAGTAGCTGCTTGGGTTACCCTTAGCAATAGAAAATGCAGCGGGAGCCCACAAACAATGTGATTTTTTTTTTTTTTTTATTTTTAATGAATTTTTTTTAAAAAAAAAAAAATCGACATGGGCTTCGCCCATCCAGCACCACAGCATTTTACTGCTCATTCACCCCAAGTAATCAGATAACTCCAGTGTCGGCCGATTACTTGTTCTGTGTCCCCCTGCATCCATCGCAGCGTGTACAGGCTGTGAGGTCAGCGGAGTTCAGTCCAGCACTGGAGTCAGCTCATCTGAACTCAGCTGAACTCCAGCCCGCACATGCTGTGATGGATGCAGGGGGACATAGAACAAGTAAGGTCTAAGCCACACGGCGAGAAACACAGTGCGATAAAACATCGCATTCCACTCAGACCAATATTAGCCTGTGTGTCAGCACACATGAGCGATTATTTTCTCAGCCCTAATTGGACCGAAAAAACATTCGCAGCATGCTACAACTGTAATGCAAGACTCTCTCTTTTACCCATTCAAGTGTATGGGGTGAGAGAAAAATCGCACTGCACTTGCGGTACATCGATGGACTACGGAGGAGAGAGGGAGAGAAATCCCTCCCACCCCTTCTCAGTGCTGGCCCACCCCTCGAGTGGCGGACCGCCCCCCCGCAACTGAGGTCTGCTCGCACAGTCGGACCTCAGTCGCAGGGACACACGCATGACACTCAGCTCTGCTGTACTGAGCGTGAGTCGAGTGTAATGCGAGGGGATCGCAGTAATCCCAGTGTGGCCCCAGCCTGATCGGCCAACACTTGAGTCAGCTGATCTGAACTCAGCTGAACTCCTGTACACACAGCCCGCACATACAGCCCGCACACGGTCACATGTGATCGGCAGCAGGCAGTGACTGCTGTTAAGGCTACATTCACATGACCGTTCCGTTTTTGCGGGCCACAAAAAAAACGGTTCTTTTTTTCATGGATGCATCCGTGTGGTATCCGTGTGACAGCTGCGTGCCTTCCGTTTTTTTTGCGGACCGCAAAAAATGGAAGCAGCAAGAAAGATAAATAGATGAGTAGATATAGAGATGGATAGATAGATAGATATAGAGAGATAGAGGGATGAATGAATGATTGAATGAATGAAGGGATGGATAGATAGATAGATAGATAGATAGATATAGATAGATAGATGAGAAAGACATATATAATGTCCTACCTCCCTGCATATTCTAAGCTGGCACCCTTTTGTGACTTTCATGTGGCACTAAGTTGCTTAGTCTTGTATTTAGCCAAAAAATAAATAAATAATAAAAAAAGACATGCGGTCCCCCTATCTTTTGTAGCCAGCTAGGGTAAAGAAAACGGCTGCAGCCTGAAAACCACAGCTGGCAGCTTCACCTTGGCTGGTAATCCAAAACAGAGGGCACCCCACGCTGTTATTTTAAATAAATAATTTAAAACAAAAAACACGGGGTCCCCCGAAATTGGATCACCAGCCAAGGTAAAGCGGACAGCTGTGGTCTGGTATTCTCAGACTAGGGAGGTTCACCATTATTGGACACTCCCCAGCCTAAAAATAGCAGGCTGCAGCCACCCCAGAAGTAGCGCATCCATTAGATGCACCAGTCCTGGTGCTTTTCCCAGCTCATTCCGTTGCCCTGGTGCGGTGGCAAACGTGGTAATTTATGGGGTTACTACCAGATGTGTAATGTCACCTGGCATCAAGCCCTGGAGTTAGTGATGTCAGGCGTGTATCAGATACCCGACATCACCAACCCAGGCAGTAATAAAAAAAAAAAAAAAGACAACAAACACATTGTTATTTGGAAAAACACTCCCCAACACATTCCCTCTTTCACCAATATATTAGAAAGAAAAACAAATCCAGGTCTGGTGTAATACAAGGGGGTCCCACGACGATCCATACCATAGTCAATGTCCCAGTCTATGAAGAACAGAATGTTCCCTATTTGCTGGGAGAGCTGTGCAGGGACCTGAGCTAACATCAATAGGTCAGCCCAGGTCACTGCAGGGCATGATGAGTGCTGCTATCAGGAGGTTAGCGAGGTATATTACCTGCGATGATCGCTGAACTCCTGACAGCAGCGCTGTCACTGAGTTCAATGACCGCCGCCTTCACAAACAAAGTATCACGAGCGGCCCGTGACGTCACCACTAGTCACAGTCTCGGGTCGACAGCGAGAGGTGATGTGACAAGCGGCGAGCATAGAAGGCAGTGACGACCGCTGACGTCAGGAGGGCAGGACTTCATCACCGTAGGTAATGAACTTACTAACCTCCTGACGGTAGCGCTTGTCATACCCGCGGCTGCTGACACTGCAGTGAGGGCCGCTGCTGACACTGCTGAGCGGGCAGCCGCGGGGCTGGAGCTGGAGTGGGACACTGACTGCACGGGCACCCGACGGAAGTCACACAGAAGTGCTTCCGTGTTGCTTCCGGGAATTTTGCGGACCCATTGACTTGTATTGAGTCACGGTTCGTTATTACGGAACAGAATAGGACATGTTCCATAATAACGGAGCGCTCATACGACATCCGATGTGTTTTTTTTTGTAGGATCGGATGCACATGGAAGTGCTACCGTGTGCCATCCGATCCTACACAAAAGACATTGAAAAGATGCTCCTGTCTGTGGGGCCGCAAAAAAACAGGAACTGACCAGGACAAACGGAACGGTCATGTAAATGAGCCCACCTGCAGCCATTGCAGCGTGTGCGGGCTGTGAGATCAGGAGTCAGCTGACTCCAGCGCCGGCAGATAAATTCTGTGTCCCGCTGCAGAAGGATCCGGTAAAATAACGGTTGCATGCGCTGCACATTTAATCCACAGGATCCGGTCATATGCGGTTTGCGGATGATATGGACGACACACAGACTAGGCAAGAGGGAAAAAAGCAATCTCATCACCCCGTCACTTTTTTTTCCCCAATTATTTTTTTCACATGTTGCGCCGACTAATAATCATAATTTCTGTACACACACACACACACACACACACACACTCTCACACTTTCTTCCCCTGGCTGTGCAGAGCTGGGAGCTGCTGCTGTCTCTGTGTGATTTCTCTCAATGCATCCACACAGGGAAGACACAGGGAGGAGGCTTTGGGTGGAGAGGAGAGTGGGGGTGTTACACACAGTGGGTGTGTTAGATAAGCTAGACACCGCCCTAGAGCCACAAAGAATTCTGGGACTTGTAGGAACTAAACCCAGGAAGTCAGAGGAGAGATTAACCCCATCAGAGCTGGAGCCAGCAATGAGCATGTGCTGCTAGAGCACAATAAAAGGTAATTTTGCTGAAAAAACATAATAGATGTGTTGAGGGGCGCATATTAGCAAGATTTATCAGAAAAAAAAAAATCAGTTTTGGTAACTGGACAACTTCTTTAAGTTCAGTGAATTCATTGGAGAACCGATCAGTGAGTTCTGGTAAGTACCATGGGAACCCCAACTGTGACTTCAGGTGAAGTCATTGAATTCAATGCGGGATTGCCGGATTTGACTACGTGCACACGTTCAGCATTTGGTTTCAGACACTTATGCACCAAATTTGTATCTCCTGGCAAAAAAACTCACCAATAATGCATACATTTTGATGTGATATTGGTGCATTTTTTTGCATGGAGATGCAGATTTGGCACAGAAATTTCTGCAACAGAATACTGAATGTGTGTACATCGCCTAATCTGGTAATTCGACATTTACTTCAATGACTTCACCTGAGGTGAGGTTACTGAGTTAAATGAGTTCACCTCAGGTCAGTTCACCTGAGGTCACAGGTGGGGTACCATGAAAACCCCAGCTGTGACCTCAGCTGAAGTCATTGAACTCAATGCCGGATTTCTGGATTAGGCTATGTGCACATGTTCAGTATTTGGTGCAGACATTTTTGTACCAAATCTGTGTCTCCTGCAAAAAAAATGCACAATACTGCAGGAATTTTGATGTTGTATCGGCATGTTATTTTTACAGGAGCTGCAGATTTGGTGCAGAAATGTCTGCAACCAAATACTCAATGTGTGCACATCACCTATTCTGGTAATCTGGCATTGAGTTCAATGACTTGACTTGAGGTGGGATCAGTGAGGTCAGTTCACCTGAAGTCACAGCTGGAGTACCATGGTAACCCCAGTTGTGACCTCAGATGAAGTCATTGAACTCAATGCCAGATTACCAGTTTGTTAATGTGCATACGTTTAGTACAGTATTTGGTGGCAGACATTTCTGCACCAAATCTGTATCTCCTTGCAAAAGAAGAAACAGATGTTATTAACCATACATTATTATACGGTATAGGTGGAATTTTTACCAGGAGCTGCAGATTTGGTGCAATGAAATACTGAATGTGTGCAAATCGCCAAATCTGGTAATCTTGCATGGACTTTAGTGACTTTACCTGAGATGAGTTCACTGAGTTCAATTAATTCACCTCAAGTCAGTTCACCGGAGGTCACAACTGGGGTACCATGGCAAGCCCAGCTGTAATGTCAAGTGAACTCACTAATATCCCTACTCTCATATTTGTGGCTCAATCAGTGTGTCCTTGAAGCCGCTGTGCTTGGTAATGTTTTCTAATCTGACCACACACTGTGACCTTAGATGTAGAAGAGCCAGGATCATCAGGTCTTTGGGTAACATTGGACCTGCAGGCAAGTTTTTGAGGTTAATAAATTTAAGAAAAAGGGTGTTTTTTTCTTTTTCATATATATATATATATATATATATATATATATATATATATATATATATATGATTTTTCTCTGTTTTGTTTTTATCTCTTTTGACTAACAGGGTTAGTAGTGGGGGTTTCTCATAGACCCCCCCATTACTAACCTTGGTCTTGATGACTGCTTTGATTTTGTGACAGCTTGATTAACCTTGTGCTTAATGACAGCTGTCATTAACCCTTTATATTATTCTGATTGCCACTGCACCAGGGCATTCGGGATGAGCAGTGTAACGTTTTGGAATTGGTGCATCTAATGGATGCGACAATTCTGTGGTGGCAGCAGGCTGCTATTTTTAGGCTGGGGAAGGCTCAATAACCTTGGGCTTCCACAGCCTGAGAATATCAGTCCCCAGCGTTCCACTTTATCTTAGCTGGATATAAAACTTGGGAAGGACCTCACAATGTGTTAGGCATCGAGTTGTTTCTGATTCCAAAGCTAAACCCAAGGCAGCTTTGGTTCCAGTGATCTCCCATTGGGGCTTGGCTGCTGGGTTTGCTGCTGGGTTTGCTGCTTAGCTTCACTGTTGAACTCGGCACCCAGCCTGGACATGTGATATTCAGGCTGGAATCTCTGCTCCTGTGAGTATAATGAATGCTGCCATGCATGCGCAGATGAAGAAAGCTGTCTTCCACTTCTATGTCCAAAAACAGCTCCAGTGCACGTCAGTGCCGCGGCCACCCTCAATTAGTGGTCCAGTGTCAGCAGACCTGATGACGTGGCGCCACCTGATTGGTCTGGAGGTGACATCATCAGTGACGCTGCCTGGAGTGTTTGGGGCATGGTTTAACCTTTAAAAGATGTGGTCATGCACATGGCAGTGTGCTCGGATCATTTCACAGTGAGTGGTGCATGTGAATCACTGTGTGTCTGTCTGCTGCCATCTTGATGTTAGTTGTCTGGGCCCATTCTGGGTATATACTGCTAGTATTAGGGCCTAGGCGCGGAGGTCCCACTGCATCTGCTTGTGTGGGTCACCGGCAGTAATCTGTTGGTACCTAGGGGCACAGCAGACAGGTCGGCGTGGTGCCAGCAGTAAGCTGGTGCTGTTAGTGGCCGTTTAGGCAGCCATAGCGCAAGGCTAGTTTACACCATCCACAACTGGGTTCAGTGAGAGGGTAATTCCACAGTAGAACTGGTGTCCAGGTAGGCCACCTGAGCAGACACATGGAGTGTGCAGTTATCACACCTCCTCACATTCGTTATCTTTAGTTCCGTTCCTCTGTGCTGTCAACAGAGGTTACAGGGAGTTAATTTTATTTTTCATATTCTTTGTGACGTAACAAGGAGTATTGCTGTTCCGCTACTCTCAGAGTGTGTGGCGTAACACATGTCTGAGTGGAACACCTACATTAACCTTTTAGTTCTGCCTAGCCCAGTGGGTATCTTAGCAGCAGCTTATAGCTGCATCGCGGACCGGGTTTCGGTTGCAAGTATTATTATTTAAGTTATTTGCAACCAGCACCCATAACACAATGTTTTTTAAAATTATTTAAATAATTTTAAAAAATGCATGGGGTTATGCGTATTTTGATACACAGCCAAGATAACGCACACAGCTGTGGACTGCAGGTTCAGCTATCTGCTTTATCTGTGCCAGGTATCAAAATACATGGTAGCCTGTGCCCTTTTTTAAAATTAGGATTAGTAAAATAGTTTTTAATTTAAGTGTGTGGCCTGATGCAGACAGCTGATCAACTGCCTGTATGAGATGAAGATGCAGTGCTGCAGAGATTCAGTGGGAGGGTAAATATAATCTGAAAAAAAAAAATCTGCATGGGGTCCCTCATATTTTGATACACAGCCAACATAACGTATTTTGATACACAGTTAAGATGACACGCACAGCTGGGGGCTGCAGCCTGTAACTGCCTGCTTTATCTGAGCTGGGTATCAATATACGAAAGACCCTGAGCCATTTTTTTCCAATTATTAATTTATTTTTACACTTCATAACCAATCATAGACACCGGCATGCCGTTAGTCTGACTGTAACCAATCACAGATGACCAACTACAGAGACGCTGACACATAGCATGGGCGGAGAAACAATGAATATGCATGAGAGCTAATGAGTAAACCAGGAAGTGGTGTGACAGCTGCACAGTAGATTTGGTAAGTATAACTGTTCTGCTCTAATCCCCATATTTCTTCCTCTTGCAGCCCCTAGCCCTAATACAATTTTACAGCAAACAAGTTCAAGTCCCTTAGACTTATATGGGGTTCAGCATCCAGGCTCATATTCGGGTTCAAGACTTGTCCTGAACCGTATTTTTTTCAAAGTCCGTCTGGACCCGCCAAATCGGAAAATCTGAGGGTTCACCCATCTCTACTCTCAAATCAAGGTAGTACTGTACTTATCTGTATGTTGTATAAATAAAGTACATAAATGTTTGCTGTATCATTCTTATAGGTTTCTATGAGAAAAATAGTATTGTCATGGCTTATAGCTGGAAGTGTTCCACGGAAATGTTTAAAAATTAAAGGGGTTTTCCAACTTTCAATTTTCTTCAGCCTATTGGTAAGCTGAAATGATAAATTCAGTGTTTCTCACTTTCCCTTGCTCAAGTGACAACTCCCCATTGCTGTGTCCTGTAATTGTTTTCAGGCAGTGATGAAGTCAAGACTACAGCACGTTTGAATGTTGCAGCCAATCATTGGGCTTAAGGCCTCTTTGCACGCTAATGAGATGTCATTGCGGTCACAGAATTTGTGCCGCACATCCGGCCTTGTTAGCGACGTTGTTGCGTGTGAAACACAGGAACGACTGTTAATAATCAAAAATACTCACCATATCGTTGATCGTTGACACGTCGTTCTAATGTCAAATATCGTTGCTGCTTTTGGACGCAGGTTGTTTGTCGTTCCTGCGGCATTACACATCTCTATGTGTGACACCGCAGGAATGAGGAACATCGTACCTGCGGCCGCCGTCAATGAGGAAGGAGGTGGGCGGGATGTTACGCTCGCTCATCTCCGCCCCTCTGCTTCTATTAGGCGGTCGTTTAGTGACGCTGCTGTGACGCCGCATGAACCGCCCCCTTAGAAAGGAGGCAGCTAGCGATGTCGGTGTGTGTAAAGTGGCCTTTAGTGGTCCAGCTGATGTAGATGTCAATGATTGGCTGCAGTGGTCACATGTACTGTAATTTTGACATCAATACTGCCACCTGTAAACAATCACTAAAAGAAGCAGTGGTTAGACCACACCAGAGCATGGGATGGGAAGATGAGTATTACGGATATATTACTTTTAGCTACAGCAAGGCTATGTTCTGAAGAAACTTAAAAGTAGAAACTCCTTTAGGCCCTGTGCGCACTGGAAAATGGAATTTTCTTAAGAAAATTCCACAGGGTCTGAAAGATTACCGCACCCGCGGTAAAAAAAAGGGACAAACTGCACCCGAAAACCCCATGCGGTTTGCCGCGGTTTTACCGCGGTATTGTTCGCGGTATTGCCGCGGTTCTGCCGCGTGCGGGTTGGTACATGTGTTTTATTGCATTCAATGCAATAAAGCAGATTGAAAAAAAAAAATAATAATTTCCTTCTGAGATAGATAGTAGATAGATAGATAAATAGACAAATAGATAGAGGGATAGATAGATAGAGGACAGATCGCTGCATTTCTCCCGAGCGGTAATGTGAGTTCACATTACCGGCCGTGGGAAATGCCCTGTGGTTACCTCTGCTGTCTCGCTGCGAGGCTGCATTCAGCGCTGTGTCAGTCATGGCTGGATGCAAGCATCGCAGGACGTGGATTACGCCGGAGCTGTGTGTTTTAGGGGGATAATAAAAGGGTGAACAAGGAGGCTTATTTGTTTTTTATTTAAAATAAAGGATTTTTCGGTGTGTGTGTTTTTTCACTTTACTTACGGGTCGATCATGTCAGCTGTCACATAGACGCTGCCATGATCGAATCTGGACTTAGTGGCGGCGATCCGCCGCCATTAACTCCTTATTACCCTGTCTGCCACCGCATCACGGCAACAGGAAGAGTCAGGGACACTCCGGTACTGCCGCATAATGGATGCAACAGTCCCGGGGCAGCTGCGGGCTGATATTCTCGGCTGCGGGTGGGAGGGGGACATTAACCCTGCCCCCCGTCCTCCCCAGCCTGAGAATACCGGGCCGCCGCTGTGTGCTTACCTCGGCTGGATAGTAAAAATACAGCGGAGCCCACGTGTTTTTTTTCTATATTTCCATTTGATTTCTATGTATATTCTATATGTCTGTGTGTGAGTGTGATGTGTGTGTTCTATGTCTGTGTCTGTGATGTGTGTGTGTTTACTCTCTGCTCCGCTTCCTCTTCCTGTCATAATGCAAACCGCAGGCAGTGATGAACATTACCACAGGTAAACTGAGAAATATCGGAGGGGATAACGCAGGAAAACGCAATGAACCGCACAGAAATTGCTGCCTGTGTTATTCCCTGCGGGATTTCAGGATTAGATTGCAGTCAATGTAGTGAAATCCTGCAGTGACGTGCGGAAAAGTAGTGACATGCAATTGTTTTTGCTGCGGGAATCCCGCAGCAAAACATGCAGCTGTCAAAATCCGCATAGTGCGCACAGCATTTTTTTTCCCATAGGTTTTGCTGGTGATTCACTGCAGAGATATTATGAACATTTTCTGCAGCGAAACATGCAGCAAAACTGCAGGAAATCTGCGGCAAAAACCGGCAAGTGTGCACAGGGCCTTAAAGTCATTGTACATTTGTACAGAATGCCAATGATAAAATACAGCTGGTTGGAAAGAAAAAAAAAAAGTGTTCCTAAAAAGTATTAAAAACATGATATGAACAAAGCTTATGATCTTTTGTTGCTCAGATGAATTTCTCCGAAAAAGACTATTGATGAGCTGTACAATCCAGTAAGGAATTGGCACTATCTTATGCATTGTAGTTGCTGGAAGTGAGAAATATTTCCCAACTCTTTTATGTTTTCCCATCATTTTTTAAACTAAATTCCAGAGTCTGAAATCTGTTTAAGTCTTTGTTATATTCCCTTCATATCTTGTCATCATTTCTTATTTCTCGTGAAATATACGCTCTCCGTGGTGGAATGTGGCATTGTGAACAGTACTAACTATAAGCCCACTGTTATTTGCTCGCTATCAGATGGAATCGGGTAATGTCCTAATGCCTTCATCTCAGATTTACCATGTCAGTGTTTGTATTGTAACTTATCACAATGTAGAAACAGAAAGCGATCCCAGAGACTTTTCCCATGAGCTTGAACATTAGTGGGTTACTAGCATAAACAGTGGAAAATAATAGGCTCTGAGAATAAAATGTAGTCCAGGAGCCAGCATTCCTGAATTAAGAAAAAATGTTGTTTTAAATGATTCTGGAAACTAGCAGAATTCCTTTTTTCTTCTTGATATATTACAGTAAAAAATACTGGAAGGAAGAACGCCCTGTCTGGTGTGCAGCTTATTCTGTTTTCATATTAATCGCATTAGCCCGAATGCTCTAGGGCTTTACTCATTCACATAATTACAATTGGCAGCTTTTTGAATATGTAATCATTGCATGTTATCAAGGGTATGTATACAGAGCTATCCTTTGTGAATGTATGAGGCCAAACAGCTCATATATCATGCACATGGGTGTTAGTCCTTTTCCTAAATGAGTATTTTATTGCACAAAGGCCATGTGCGCACTAGAAAGTGAATTTTTTTCAAGTAAAATACGGCTCCTCTGAAATAATCCCCCACCGGCGGTAAAAAAATGCATCAAAACCGCAACGAAATCCCCATGTGGCTTTTGCCGCGGTTTGGTGCAGATTTGCCGCAGTTTATCCACAGGTTAGTCCCTGAGGATTTTACCATTATGTATGGCAAAAACCGCAGGTACCTGCTGTGAGGTAGCGTGGTCGGCTGCGCGGCAGAAGACACGGGATCCAGGCACCAATGGTCACAGCACACGGTTTATTGCACAAACAAAGTCCAAAACAGCACACAACACGTTCCGGAATGTCCTCCTCCTGGACCAACAAGCCAGGTTCCAGAAATGGCTCACATGTGTTTCTTTGGCAGAAACTCAGGGAGTTGTGTTCACTCCCTCACACTAGGGCCCACACCCATGTTCCTGTTTCCTTTTAACCTTCCTTTCAGCCTGCAGGGAAACAGCATTAACCCTGGAGTGGAGTTGCTTTCTATACATGGAGGGAGCACAACCGGGGCGAGACGTACCGGCCGTCATAGACAACCCCGGTCACAGTCTCACATACCCCCCCCTCAGTTCAAGCGTGCGGGGTTGAACTCCCGCCATCAAACACGGGCCGCGGGACAAGGCATCGGCGTTGCCCTGCAACCTACCGGCCCGGTGTTCAACCGTAAACCAGAAGTTCTGTAGAGAAAGGAACCACCGGGTAACCCGGGCATTCCGTTCCTTGGCAGACCTCATCCAGACCAGCGGAGAGTGATCAGTCACCAAGCGAAACTGCCGTCCCAGCAGGTAATAGCATAGGGACTCCAAGGCCCACTTGATCGCCAGGCACTCCTTCTCCACTACGCTATAATTCCGCTCGGGAGGGGTGAGCTTCCTACTTAAGAAGGTGGCGGGGTGTTCCTCCCCCTATACCACCTGAGACAGCACTGCCCCCAGGCCGACCTCAGAGGCGTCAGTCTGTACCACGAACTCCTTCCGAAAATCAGGGTTGACAAAAACGGGCTGTCCGCACAGGACCCCCTTCAGGGCCCGGAAGGAGTCCTAGGCCTGCGGAGTCCAGCGCACCATGACGGACTTCTTGCCTTTGAGAAGGTCCGTCAAGGGGGCTGGTAGTCCTGCAAAATTTTTTACAAACCTCCTGTAGTACCCCACGATACCCAGGAAGGCCCTAACCTGCTTCGTGCTCAGGGGTCTAGGCCACTTCTGGATCGCCTCAACTTTGTTAATTTGGGGCTTAATCACTCCTTGGCCTATTACGTAGCCCAAGTAGCGGGCTTCCGTGAGCCCCAACGCACATTTGTTGGGATTGGCTGTCAATCCGGCTGTTCGGAGCGCGTTCACCACCCCTTGTACCTGTTCCAAGTGGGTCTGCCACTCGGAGCTGTAAATAATGATGTCATCAAGGTACGCTGATGCATACGCCTGGTGGGGTTCCAGCACCAAGTCCATCAACCTCTGGAACGTGGCCGGAGCGCCATGTAACCCAAAAGGCAAGACAACATAGTGGAATAGACCTTCCGGCATAACAAAAGCGGTTTTCTCCTTGGCGGACTCCGTCAGTGGCATCTGCCAGTACCCCTTGGTCAGGTCGAGCGTGGTGAAATATCGCGCCTGTCCCAGCCTATCAATCAGCTCATCCACCCGGGGCATGGGGTAGAGATCGAACTTGGATATTTCGTTCAATCTCCTAAAGTCATTGCAGAACCTTAAGGAGCCATCGGGTTTTGGTATTAGGACAATGGGACTAGCCCATTCACTCCGGGATTTTTCGATGACCCCCAGGCGTAGCATTGTCTTCACTTCCTCTGATATGGCTTGTCTTCGAGCCTCCGGCACCCGGTATGGCTTCAGGCGTACCTTCAGGTGAGGCTCGGTGACAATGCCATGTTGTATCAGACTGGTCCTACCAGGCAGCTCGGAGAAGACATCGGGGTTCTGCTGAACCAGCCGTCTGGCCTCTCGTCTCTGTTGCTTGGTGAGGGCTTCTCCAATCCTTACTTCCGGTTCGTCCTCTCCGGAGGCCGCTGGAGCCGGGTTTGAACGACCCGAAGAGGAGGGAGATGGGGAAAAATCAACCATCAGGCTTTCCCGTTCCTGCCAAGGTTTTAACAGGTTGACATGGTATATTTGTTCAGGTTTCCGCCTACCGGGCTGCAATACCTTATAGTTGACCACCCCGATTCTTTCCTTTATCTCGTAGGGGCCTTGCCACTGAGCCAGGAATTTACTCTCTGCCGTAGGGACCAATACCAACACCCGATCCCCGAGGTTAAAGGTCCGCACGGTGGCTTGTCTATTGTAGCGGCCGCTTTGCGCGGCCTGAGCCTCCTGTAAATGCTCCTTCACAATTGGCTTAACCGCGCTTATGCGGTTCTGCATTCCTAAAATGTGTTCAATCACACTTTTATGGGGGTGGGCTCCTGCTCCCATGTTTCCTTTGCCAGGTCCAACAATCCCCGGGTATGTCGCCCGTATAAAAAACCCCGTGGATGCCTGTGGCACATCTCGGATGGCAAACATCAAATAGGGAAGCATCATATGCCAGTCTTTCCCGTCTTTGGAAATCACCCTTTTGAGCATGGTTTTCAGGGTTTTATTGAATCGCTCCACTAAACCGTCCGTTTGAGGATGATACACAGATGTACGCAACTGCTTGATCTGGAGTAGCCGGCATAGCTCTTTGGTCACTTTAGACATGAATGGGGTCCCCTGATCCGTAAGGATCTCCTTGGGCAACCCCACCCGGCAGAACACAGCAAACAACTCCCGAGCTATAAGCTTCGCCGCAGTATGTCTGAGAGGTATCGCCTCTGGATACCGGGTGGCATAGTCAACGATCACTAGGATGTGTTGGTGCCCTCGAGCGGACTTTACGAGGGGCCCCACCAGATCCATCCCTATCCGTTCAAAAGGGACTTCTATAATGGTTAACGGTACCAACGGACTGCGAAAGTGGGCCAGGGGTGCGGTAAGCTGACACTTCGGGCAGGTTTCGCAGAACCATTTTACCTCCCCAAAGACCCTGGGCCAATAGAACCTTTGCAATATTCGCTCCTGCGTTTTCTTGACCCCTAGGTGGCCACTCATCAGGTGTTTATGAGCCAAGTCGAGGACCCGCCGGCGATATGGCTGGGGCACCACCAACTGCTCTACCCCCCCGCCCCGTATTTCATCTACCCGGTAGAGTAAATCCTGCTTAAGAGCGAAATGGGGGTACCTTACCTGGGCACCGGGAAGCTCCTCCGGCGGGACCCCTGCGAGTATTGGAGTCCTCCGGCGGGACCCCTGCGGGTATTGGAGTTCTCCAGCGGGACCCCTGCGGGTATTGGAGTCCTCTGGCGGGACCCCTGCGGGTATTGGAGTCCTCCGGCGGGACCCATGCAGGTATTGGAGGCCTCCGGCGGGACCCCAGCGGGTAATGGAGTCCTCCTGAGGGTAATGGAGTCCTCCGGCGGGAGACCTGCGGGTAATGGAGTCCTCCTGCGGGTAATGGAGTCCTCCGGCGGGACCCTTGTGGGTATTGGAGTCCTCCGGCGGGACCCCTGCGGGTATTGGAGTCCTCCGGCGGGACCCCTGCGGGTATTGGAGTCCTCCGGCGGGACCCATGCAGGTATTGGAGGCCTCCGGCGGGACCCCAGCGGGTAATGGAGTCCTCCTGAGGGTAATGGAGTCCTCCGGCGGGAGCCCTGCGGGTAATGGAGTCCTCCTGCGGGTAATGGAGTCCTCCGGCGGGACCCTTGTGGGTATTGAAGTCCTCCGGCGGGACCCTTGTGGGTATTGGAGTCCTCCGGCGGGACCCCTGCGGGTATTGAAGTCCTCCGGCGGGACACCAGCGGGTATTGGAGTCCTCTGGCGGGACCCCAGCGGGTATTGGAGTCCTCCGGCGGCACCACAGCCGGTAATGGTGTCCTCTGGCAGGAGCCCTGCGAGTATTGGAGTCCTCCGGCGGGACCCCAGCGGGTATTTGAGTCCTCCGGCGGGACCCCTGCGGGTATTTGAGTTTTCCGGCGGGACCCCTGCGGGTATTGGAGTCCTCTGGCGGGACCCCAGCGGGTATTGGAGTCCTCCGGCGGCACCACAGCCAGTAATGGAGTCCTCCGGCAGGAGCCCTGAGGGTATTGGAGTCCTCCGGCGGGACCCCAGCGGGTATTTGAGTTTACCAGCGGGACCCCTGCGGGTATTGGAGTCCTCCGGCGGGACCCCTGCGGGTATTGGAGTCCTCCGGCGGGACCCCTGCGGGTATTGGAGTCCTCCGGCGGGACCCCTGCGAGTATTGGAGTCCTCCGGCGGGACCCCTGCAGGTTTTGGAGTCCTCCGGCGGGACCCCAGCGGGTATTGGAGTCCTCCGGCGGGACCCCAGCGAGTATTGGAGTCCTCCGGCGGGACCCCAGCGAGCATTTGAGTCCTCTGGCGGGACCCCTGCGGGTAATGGAGTCCTCCGGCGGGACCCCTGCGGGTAATGGAGTCCTCCGGCGGGACCCCAGCGGGTATTGGAGTCCTCCGGCGGGACCCCTGCGGTTGTTGGAGTCCTCCGGCGGGACCCCAGTGGGTATTGGAGTCTTCTGGCGGGACCCCAGCGAGTATTGGAGTCCTCCGGCGGGACACCAGCGGGCATTGGAGTCCTCCGGCGGGACCCCTGCGGGTAATGGAGTCCTCCGGCGGGACCCCAGCAGATATTAAAGTCCTCCGGCGGGACCCCAGCGGGTATTGGAGTCCTACGGGGGGCCCCTTGTGGGTATTGGAGTCCTCCGGCGGGACCCCAGCGTGTATTGGAGTCCTCCGGCAGGACCCCTGCGGGTATTAGAGTCCTCCGGCGGGACCCCTGCGGATATTGGAGTCCTCCGGCAGGACCCCTGCGGATATTGGAGTCCTCTGGCGGAACCCCTGCGGGTGATGGAGTGCTCCGCCGGGACCCCTGCGGGTAATAAAATCTTCCGGCGGGACCCCTGCAGATATTGGAGTACTCCGGCGGGACCCCTGCGGATATTGGAGTCCTCCGGCAGGACCCCTGCGGGTATTGGAGTCCTCCGGAGGGACCCCTGCGGGTATTGGAGTACTCTGGCGGGACCCCTGTGGGTATTGGAGTCCTCCGGCGGGACCCCTGCGGGTATTGGAGTCCTCCGGCGGGACCCCTGCGGGTATTGGAGTCCTCCGGCGGGACCCCTGTGGGTATTGGAGTCCTCCGGCGGGACCCCTGCGGGTATTGGAGTCCTCCGGCGGTACCCCTGCGGGTATTGGAGTCCTCCGGCGGGACCCCTGCGGGTATTGGAGTCCCCTGGCGGGACCCATGCAGGTATTGGAGGCCTCCGGCGGGACCCCAGCGGATAATGGAGTCCTCCTGCGAGTAATGGAGTCCTCCGGCGGGAGCCCTGCGGGTAATGGAGTCCTCCTGCGGGTAATGGAGTCCTCCGGCGGGACCCTTGCGGGTATTTGGAGTCCTCCGGCGGGACCCCTGCGGGTATTGGAGTCCTCCGGCGGGACCCCTGCGGGTATTGTAGTTTTCCGTTGGGACCCCTGCGGGTATTGGAGTCCTCCGGCGGGACCCCAGCGGGTATTGGAGTCCTCCGGCGGCACCCCAGCGGGTAATGGAGTCCTCCGGCAGGAGCCCTGCGGGTATTGGAGTCCTCCGGCGGGACACCAGTGGGTATTTGAGTCCTCCAGCGGGACCCCTGCGGGTAATGGTGTCCTCCGGCGGGACCCCTGCGGGTAATGGTGTCCTCCGGCGGGACCCCTGCGGGTAATGGTGTCCTCCGGCGGGACCCCTTCGGGTAATGGAGTCCTCCGGCGGGACCACTGCGGGTAATGGAGTCCTCCGGCGGGACCCCTGCGGTTAATGGAGTCCTCCGGCGGGAACCCTGCGGGTAATGGAGTCCTTCGGCGGGACCCCTGCGGGTAATGGAGTCCTCCGCCGGGACCCCTGCGGGTAATGGTGTACTCCGGCGGGAACTCTGCGGGTAATGGTGTCCTCCGGCGGGACCCCTGCGGGTATTTGAGTCCTTCGGCGGGACCCCTGCGGGTAATGGAGTCCTCCGGCGGGACCCCTGCGGGTATTGGAGTTCTCCGGCGGGACCCCTGCGGGTAATGGAGTCCTCCGGCGGGACCCCTGCGGGTAATGGAGTCCTCCGGCGGGACCCCTGCGGGTAATGGAGTCCTCCGCCGGGACCCCTGCGGGTAATGGTGTCCTCCGGCGGGACCCCTGCGGGAAATGGTGTTTTCTGGCGGGACCCCTGCGGGTAATGGTGTCCTCCGGCGGGACCTCTGCGGGTATTGGAGTCCTTCGGCGGGACCCCTGCGGGTATTGGAGTCCTCCGGCTGGACCCCTGCGGGTATTGGAGTCCTCCGGCTGGACCCTTGCGGGTAATGGAGTCCTCCGGCGGGACCCCTGCAGATAATAGAGTCCTCCGGCGGGACCCCTGCGGGTATTGGAGTCCTCCGGCGGGACCCCAGCGGGTATTGGAGTCCTCCGGCGGGACTTCAGCGGGTATTGGAGTCCTCCGGCGGGACCCCAGCGGGTATTGGAGTCCTCCGGCGGGACCCCTGCGGGTAATGGAGTCCTCCGGCGGGACCCCTGTGGGTAATGGAGTCCTCCGGCGGGACCCCTGCGGGTAATGGAGTCCTTCGCCGGGACCCCTGCGGGTAATGGTGTCCTCCTGCGGAACCTTTGCGGGTAATGGTGTCCTCCGGCGGGACCCCTGCGGGTAATGGTGTCCTCCGGCGGGACCCCTGCGGGTATTGGAGTCCTTCGGCGGGACCCCTTCGGGTAATGGAGTCCTCTGACGGGACCCCTGCGGGTATTGGAGTCCTCCGGCGGGACCCCAGCGGGTAATGGAGTCCTCCTGAGGGCAATGGAGTCCTCCGGCGGGAGCCCTGCGGGTAATGGAGTCCTCCTGCGGGTAATGGAGTCCTCCGGCGGGACCCTTGTGGGTATTGGAGTCCTCCGGCGGGACCCCTGCGGGTATTGAAGTCCTCCGGCGGGACCCCTGCGGGTAATGTAGTTTTCCGTTGGGACCCCTGTGGGTATTGGAGTCCTCTGACGGGACCCCAGCGGGTATTGGAGTCCTCCGGCGGCACCACAGCCGGTAATGGAGTCCTCCGGCAAGAGCCCTGCGGGTATTGGAGTCCTCCGGCGGGACCCCAGCGGGTATTTGAGTCCTCCGGCGGGACCCCTGCGGGTATTTGAGTTTTCCGGCGGGACCCCTGCGGGTATTGGAGTCCTCCGGTGGGACCCCTGCGGGTATTGGAGTCCTCCGGCGGGACCCCTGCGGGTATTGGAGTCCTCCGGCGGCACCCCTGCGAGTATTGGAGTCCTCCGGCGGGACCCCTGCAGGTGTTGGAGTCCTCCGGCGGGACCCCAGCGGGTATTGGAGTCCTCCGGCGGGACCCCAGCGAGTATTGGAGTCCTCCGGCGGGACCCCAGCGAGCATTTGAGTCCTCTGGCGGGACCCCTGCGGGTAATGTAGTCCTCCGGCGGGACCCCTGCGGGTAATGGAGTCCTCCGGCGGGACCCCAGCGGGTATTGGAGTCCTCCGGCGGGACCCCTGCGGTTGTTGGAGTCCTCCGGCGGGACCCCAGTGGGTATTGGAGTCTTCTGGCGGGACCCCAGCGAGTATTGGAGTCCTCCGGCGGGACCCCAGCGGGCATTGGAGTCCTCCGGCGGGACCCCTGCGGGTAATGGAGTCCTCCGGCGGGAACCCTGCGGGTAATGGAGTCCTCCGGTGGGACCCCAGCAGGTATTAAAATCCTCCGGCGGACCCCTGCGGGTATTAGAGTCCTCCGGAGGGACCCCTGCGGATATTGGAGTCCTCCGGCAGGACCCCTGCGGATATTGGAGTCCTCTGGCGGAACCCCTGCGGGTGATGGAGTGCTCCGCCGGGACCCCTGCGGGTAATAGAATCTTCCGGCGGGACCCCTGCGGATATTGGAGTACTCCGGCGGGACCCCTGCGGATATTGGAGTCCTCCGGCGGGACCCCTGCGGGTATTGGAGTCCTCCGGAGGGACCCCTGCGGGTATTGGAGTCCTCCGGCTGGACCCCTGTGGGTATTGGAGTCCTCCGGCGGGACCCCTGCGGGTATTGGAGTCCTCTGGCGGGAACCCTGCGGGTATTGGAGTCCTCCGGTGGGACCCGTGCGGGTATTGGAGTCCTCCGGCGGGACCCCTGCGGGTATTGGAGTCCTCCGGCGGTACCCCTGCGGGTGTTGGAGTCCTCCGGCGGGACCCTTGCGGGTATTGGAGTCCCCTGGCGGGACCCCTGCAGGTATTGGAGGCCTCCGGCGGGACCCCAGCGGATAATGGAGTCCTCCTGCGGGTAATGGAGTCCTCCGGCGGGAGCCCTGCGGGTAATGGAGTCCTCCTGCGGGTAATGGAGTCCTCCGGCGGGACCCTTGCGGGTATTGGAGTCCTCCGGCGGGACCCCTGCGGGTATTGGAGTCCTCCGGCGGGACCCCTGCGGGTATTGTAGTTTTCCGTTGGGACCCCTGCGGGTATTGGAGTCCTCCGGCGGGACCCCAGCGGGTATTGGAGTCCTCCGGCGGCACCCAAGCGGGTAATGGAGTCCTCCGGCAGGAGCCCTGCGGGTATTGGAGTCCTCCGGCGGGACCCCAGCGGGTATTTGAGTCCTCCAGCAAGACCCCTGCGGGTATTTGAGTTTTCCGGCGGGACCCCTGTGGGTATTGGAGTCCTCCGGCGTGACCCCTGCGCGTAATGGTGTCCTCCAGCGGGACCCCTGCGGGTAATGGTGTCCTCCGGCGGGACCCCTGCGGGTAATGGTGTCCTCCGGCGGGACCCCTGCGGGTAATGGAGTCCTCCGGCGGGACCACTGCGGGTAATGGAGTCCTCCGGCGGGACCCCTGCGGTTAATGGAGTCCTCCGGCGGGAACCCTGCGGGTAATGGAGTCCTCCGGCGGGACCCCTGCGGGTAATGGAGTCCTCCGCCGGGACCCCTGCAGGTAATGGTGTACTCTGGCGGGAACTCTGCGGGTAATGGTGTCCTCCGGCGGGACCCCTGCGGGTATTTGAGTCCTTCAGCGGGACCCCTGCGGGTAATGGAGTCCTCCGGCGGGACCCCTGCGGGTATTGGAGTCCTCCGGCGGGACCCCTGCGGGTAATGGAGTCCTCAGGCGGGACCGCTGCGGGTAATGGAGTCCTCCGGCGGGACCCCTGCGGGTAATGGAGTCCTCCGCCGGGACTCCTGCGGGTAATGGTGTCCTCCGGCGGGACCCCTTCGGGAAATGGTGTTTTCCGGCGGGACCCCCGCGGGTAATGGTGTCCTCCGGCTGGACCTCTGCGGGTATTGGAGTCCTTCGGCGGGACCCCTGCGGGTATTGGAGTCCTCAGGCTGGACCCTTGCGGGTAATGGAGTCCTCCGGCGGGACCCCTGCAGATAATAGAATCCTCCGGCGGGACCCCTGCGGGTATTGGAGTCCTCCGGCGGGACTTCAGCGGGTATTGGAGTCCTCCGGCGGGACCCCTGCGGGTAATGGAGTCCTCCGGCGGGACCCCTGCGGGTAATGGAGTCCTCCGGCGGGACCCCTGCGGGTAATGGTGTCGTCCTGCGGGGCCTTTGCGGGTAATGGTGTCCTCCGGCGGGACCCCTGCGGGTAATGGTGTCCTCCGGCGGGACCCCTGCGGGTAATGGTGTCCTCCGGCGGGACCCCTGCGGGTAATGGTGTCCTCCGGCGGGACCCCTGCGGGTAATGGAGTCCTCCGGCGGGACCCCTGCGGGTAATGGTGTCCTCCGGCGGGACCCCTGCGGGTAATGGTGTCCTCCGGCGGGACCCCTGCGGGAAATGGTGTTTTCCGGCGGGACCCCCGCGGGTAATGGTGTCCTCCGGCTGGACCTCTGCGGGTATTGGAGTCCTTCGGCGGGACCCCTGCGGGTATTGGAGTCCTCAGGCTGGACCCTTGCGGGTAATGGAGTCCTCCGGCGGGACCCCTGCAGATAATAGAATCCTCCGGCGGGACCCCTGCGGGTATTGGAGTCCTCCGGCGGGACTTCAGCGGGTATTGGAGTCCTCCGGCGGGACCCCTGCGGGTAATGGAGTCCTCCGGCGGGACCCCTGCGGGTAATGGAGTCCTCCGGCGGGACCCCTGCGGGTAATGGTGTCGTCCTGCGGGGCCTTTGCGGGTAATGGTGTCCTCCGGCGGGACCCCTGCGGGTAATGGTGTCCTCCGGCGGGACCCCTGCGGGTAATGGTGTCCTCCGGCGGGACCCCTGCGGGTAATGGTGTCCTCCGGCGGGACCCCTGCGGGTAATGGAGTCCTCCGGCGGGACCACTGCGGGTAATGGAGTCCTCCGGCGGGACCCCTGCGGTTAATGGAGTCCTCCGGCGGGAACCCTGCGGGTAATGGAGTCCTCCGGCGGGACCCCTGCGGGTAATGGAGTCCTCCGCCGGGACCCCTGCGGGTAATGGTGTACTCCGGCAGGAACTCTGCGGGTAATGGTGTCCTCCGGCGGGACCCCTGCGGGTATTTGAGTCCTTCAGCGGGACCCCTGCGGGTAATGGAGTCCTCCGGCGGGACCCCTGCGGGTATTGGAGTCCTCCGGCGGGACCCCTGCGGGTAATTGAGTCCTCCGGCGGGACCGCTGCGGGTAATGGAGTCCTCCGGCGGGACCCCTGCGGGTAATGGAGTCCTCCGCCGGGACTCCTGCGGGTAATGGTGTCCTCCGGCGGGACCCCTGCGGGAAATGGTGTTTTCCGGCGGGACCCCCGCGGGTAATGGTGTCCTCCGGCGGGACCTCTGCGGGTATTGGAGTCCTTCGGCGGGACCCCTGCGGGTATTGGAGTCCTCAGGCTGGACCCTTGCGGGTAATGGAGTCCTCCGGCGGGACCCCTGCAGATAATAGAATCCTCCGGCGGGACCCCTGCGGGTATTGGAGTCCTCCGGCGGGACTTCAGCGGGTATTGGAGTCCTCCGGCGGGACCCCAGCGGGTATTGGAGTCCTCCGGCGGGACCCCTGCGGGTAATGGAGTCCTCCGGCGGGACCCCTGCGGGTAATGGAGTCCTCCGGCGGGACCCCTGCGGGTAATGGAGTCCTTCGCCGGGACCCCTGCGGGTAATGGTGTCGTCCTGCAGGGCCTTTGCGGGTAATGGTGTCCTCCGGCGGGACCCCTGCGGGTAATGGTGTCCTCCGGCGGGACCCCTGCGGGTATTGGAGTCCTTCGGCGGGACCCCTTCGGGTAATGGAGTCCTCAGACGGGACCCCTGCGGGTATTGGAGTCCTTCGGCGGGACCCCTGCGGGAGTTGGAGTCCTCCGGCGGGACCCCTGCGGGTAATGGAGTCCTCCGGCGGGACCCCTGCGGGTAATGGAGTCCTCCGGCGGGACCCCTGCGGGTAATGGAGTCCTCCGGCGGGACCCCTGCGGGTAATGGAGTCCTCCGGCGGGACCCCTGCGGGTAATGGAGTCCTTCGCTGGGACCCCTGCGGGTAATGGTGTCCTCCGGCGGGACCTTTGCGGGTAATGGTGTCCTCCGGCGGGACCCCTGCAGGCATTGGAGTCCTTCGGCGGGACCCCTTCGGGTAATGGAGTCCTCCGGCGGGACTCCTGCGGGTATTGGAGTCCTCCGGCGGGACCCCAGCGGGTATTGGAGTCCTCCGGCGGGACCCCTGCGGGTAATGGAGTCCTCCGGCGGGACTCCTGCGGGTAATGGAGTCCTCCGGCGGGACCCCTGCGGGTAATGGAGTCCTCCGGCGGGACCCCTGCGGGTAATGGAGTCGTCCGGCGGGACCTCAGCGGGTATTGGAGTCCTCCGGCGGGACCCCAGCGGGTATTGGAGTCCTCCGGTGGGACCCCTGTGGGTATTAGAGTCCTGCGGCGGGACCCCTGCAGGTAATGGAGTCCTCCGGCGGGACCCCTGCGGGTAATGGTGTCCTCCGGCGGGACCCCTGCGGGTATTGGAGTCCTTCGGCGGGACCCCTTCGGGTAATGGAGTCCTCCGGCGGGACCCCAGCGGGTATTGGAGTCCTTCGGCGGGACCCCTTCGGGTAATGGAGTCCTCCGGTGGGACCCCAGCGGGTATTGGAGTCTTCCGGCGGGACCCCAGCGGGTATTGGAGTCCTCCGGCGGGACTTCAGCGGGTATTGGAGTCCTCCGGCGGAACCCCTGCGGGTAATGGAGTCCTCCGGCGGGACCCCTGCGGGTAATGGAGTCCTCCGGCGGGACTCCTGCGGGTAATGGAGTCCTCCGGCGGGACCCCTGCGTGTAATGGAGTCCTCCGGCGGGACCCCTGCGGGTAATGGAGTCCTCCGGCGGGACCCCAGCGGGTATTGGAGTCCTCCGGCGGGACCCAAGGGGGTATTGGAGTCCTCCGGCGGGACCCCTGCAGGTATTGGAGTCCTCTGGCGGGACCCCTGCGGGTATTGGAGTCCTCCGGCGGGACCCCTGCGGGTAATGGAGTCCTCCGACGGGACCCCTGCGGGTAATGGTGTCCTCCGGCGGGACCCCAGCGGGTAATGGAGTCCTCCGGCGGGACCCCAGCGGGTATTGGAGTCCTTTGGCGGGACCGCTGCGGGTATTGGAGTCCTGCGGCGGGACCTCTGCGGGTAATAGAGTCCTCCGGCGGGACCCTTGCGGGTAATGGAGTCCTCCGGCGGGACCCCTGCGGGTAATGGAGTCCCCCGGCGGGACCCCTGCGGGTAATGGAGTCCTCCGGCGGGACCCCTGCGGGTAATTGAGTCCTCCGGCGGGACTTCTGCGGGTAATGGAGTCCTCCGGCGGGACCCCTGCAGGTAATGGAGTCCTCCGGCGGGACCCCTGCGGGTAATGGAGTCCTCCGGCGGGACCCCTGCGGGTAATGGAGTCCTCCGGCGGTACCCCCCATTCCCAACCGTTGCTTTCTTATGACTGTGGCTGTTTAATGATATGGGCATTACCCCAACCTTCTACTCTTGTGCATCTTGAAACTTGCATGTTGAGATGCCAAAAGAATCCATAAATGGAAAGATAAAGGGTAGTTATGAGCAGACCCAGACTTTCAAAAGAACCCGAGCACCTACCTCAGGCCCGAAGTTCTCAGGTAATTCCGGATAACAATCTGGATCTGGCCACCTAGGTAATAAAAAGAAAGAAAGAAAGAAAATAAGAATAAAGCAGCGCATTATACTTACCGGTGTCCACGTGGCTGTATACTGCTTCCAGGTACGCTCACTCGTCTTCCGGGGTCATTCATTAGCTTCATGCATACGCACTGCGTTCCCCATCCACCGGCAGTCCCAGCATCTCCAATCGGTTGGAGTCAGATAGCACCCGCAGTCTGTTTCACAGCGTGTCAGACTGTAACCAATCACAGGTGCTGTCTGCTTCTAAATTGCACCAAAAAAAGGGCCTAACAAAATATATACTGGGTAACTCATTAGCAGCAACACCTATAGAACAAAACCGAGTTCACAGCCAAAGAACAAAAATATTGTTGATTAAAATTTATTTTTTTATTGATTTTTTTTTAAAAATAGAATATACAAGAAAAAAAGAGGAATTGGGGATAAGGATAAGCATAGAACAGTTCCTCTTAGTCATACAATCCAATTAATAAGAACGTGTTTGTTGGATAAACAATTCACTATAGCAGGTACAGGTTGAAAATACCAGAAATTTGGATATTATAATTTTCTCCAGAAGGGGTCACAATCGTGCAAAGATTAGTCCATTGATAATATATAACCAAGTGGAAATATATATATATATATATATATATATATATATATATATATATATATATATATATATATATATATATATCTGCTAAAGCTGTCAACAACGTGTAGAATAAATAATTTTTTAATATATTGCACAGCCCGCAAAACAAAAATTGTTATAATAATATACTGCACAAATTCCAAATAAAATATTATAAATATCTATTGTCCAAAATCCAAAAGATATATAGGACAAGAAATACATATTGCACAAACCTAATAATGTGATATAGACAGAAAATCTGGAGCAAAATTTCTTTTTGTATAAAATTAGATATTGCACATGTTATTATTTCAATATTTTATCCAGGTCAATTGTATACAGCAGAACCTGCCACTGAAAGGTATATAACTCATATGGCTTGCCACAAAAAGGGGCAAAGAATCTCCACATAAGAAATAAGGAGGCCAAATAGGAGGGAGATTATGCCCAGTATCAAACCAACTCAGCAGAGAATGCACAAAGACTAAATGGACTGGAACAATTATCCAAAACAACACAGCCACACAAGGACAGGATATCAGGCTAAATGTATACCATGCAGGACTGGAGAAAAGAGGAATGGATACCCTAATGCACGTTTCACCAGGGGTTTCTTCGTGAGGCTTCTAAATTGCTGTAAAAATAGTAAAAAAATAAATAAATAAAAAAATTGGCATAAGGTCTCCCCATATTATGATGCCCAGCACATATGAAGCATACAGCTACAGGCTGCAGGGCCCTTGATGAAAGGTATAAAACTTACTGGAACTTAATGCTATAATGTTTTTGGAACTGATGGCTTTAAAGTTGTATGGTATCACAAAGGTAAGGATTACTAAAAAAATACATGGTACCTCTAGTGAAATATGGTGTTGGCAGTGTCCCTTATGAAGGGCTGCATGAGTGCTCCTGGTGTCAGGGAGCTACATTTCATTGATGATGTCATAAATTCACAGATGTACTGCTCTATTTTATAAGAGAAGATGCTACCATCATTCTGTCACCTTTGTAGACTTGCACTTTTCCAACATGACAGTGATTCAAAACACACAGGTCACTATTGTATTTCTGAAGAAAAAAAGGGTGAAAGTGATTCAATGGCCAAGTATGTCTCCTGATCCGAACCTAATTGTACACTTATGGGGAATTCTGAAGAATATGATGAGCATTAACAATGAGTGAGCGTGCTTGCCACTGCTCGATACTCAATAAAGCATCAAAGTGCTCAGGTACGCTTAGTGCTTGGCCAGTATCGCGGGTGCTCAGGTATTTTTTGTATGTTTTAGAGCCATCTGCATGTCCATTTTGTATATGTGTATGCTATATAATTTGTATGAGAACAATGTAATCTATATATATAATTGCCTTATTCTGTCTGTCTGTCTGTCTGTCTTGCTCCAAAATTCTGTCGTTACCGCAACAAGCGTCTCATTGGCCGCTCACCTCGCCTCGGCTCCGCCCCCCCATGGATTGGCCTCTCGCCCCGGCCCCCTGCACGCATTGGCAACTCGGCCACGCCCCAACCCTCTCACGCATTGCACGCTCGCCCTGGCCCCGCCCCCCGCACGCATTCCCCGAACCGACACGGAGCCCCGACTCCTAGGTGAGTGCTGTACCCCCGGGAGCCCACACCAGCGTACGCCGGCAACCCAGCCGACACATACCCTCACATTGCTGGGGTTGCCGGCGTACGCTGGTGTGGGCTCCCGTGCGTGCGGGGGGCGGGGTACGCTGGTAACCATGGTACACATCGGGTTATATTGTGTAGCATGGTTACCAGTGTACACTGGCTCGCGGTACACATGTGCAGAAGAGAGAAGACAGAAGAGAGAAGACCCCCGATCATACTCACCAGAAGCCGACCGGGAGCAGGTGAGCGCATCAAGGTCCTGCAGCAGCGGAACACACACACACGCACACACATAAGAACAGACACACACACACACATCAGATCACACTCACTCTCACACACACCTCACACACACATCAGATCGCATCCACACACTCACAACATCCAGTGATATCGCTTGCTTCTCGGCGGCGATACTGTGCGTGCAGTGACCTTCCAGGACCTGTCAGAGGATCACATGGCCGAAGCATGTGGTATCTCCGGATGTTGTGAGTGTGAGCGCGTATGTGCGATATCGTCAATGTGTGTGTGCGCGTATGCGATCGTGTGTGTGCGCGTATGCGATCGTGTGTGTGCGTGTATGCGATCGTGTGTGTGCGTGTATGCGATCGGATGTGTGCGTGTATGCGATCGGATGTGTGCGTGTCGGCAGAAGGCAGAGGAGCACTGCGTGCAGCACAGCTGCTGGGACCGCCCACCGGAGGGCACAGGCAGAAGTGGGATGTGAGTGTATGCGATCAGATGTGTGCGTGTATACTGTCTGATGTGTGACTGTGGAGCACGATGGGGGGTGCACAGCATGGGGGATGGAGCACAATGGGGAGTGCACAGCATGGGGGATGGAGCACGATGGGGAGTGCGCAGCATGGGGGATGGAGCACGATGGGGAGTGTGCAGCATGAGGGATGGAGCACGATGGGGAGTGCGCAGCATGGGGGATGGAGCACGATGGGGAGTGCGCAGAATGAGGGATGGAGCACGATGGGGGGTGCGCAGCATGGGGGATGGAGCACGATGGGGAGTGCGCAGCATGGGGGATGGAGCACGATGGGGAGTGCGCAGCATGGGGGATGGAGCACGATGGGGGGTGCGCAGCATGGGGGGTGGAGCACAATGGGGGGTGCGCAGCATGAGGGATGGAGCACAATGGGGGTGCGCAGCATGGGGGATGGAGCACGATGGGGGTTGCGCAGCATGGGGGATGGAGCATGATGGGGGGTGCGCAGCATGGGGGATGGAGCACGATGGGGGGTGCGCAGCATG
Source organism: Anomaloglossus baeobatrachus (assembly GCF_048569485.1). Taxonomy (NCBI): domain Eukaryota; kingdom Metazoa; phylum Chordata; class Amphibia; order Anura; family Aromobatidae; genus Anomaloglossus; species Anomaloglossus baeobatrachus. Next base: position 280,997,712 of record NC_134355.1, on the reverse strand, counting down.
AGGGATGGAGCATGATGGGGGGTGCGCAGCATGGGGGATGTAGCACGATGGGGGGTGCGCAGCATGGGGGATGGAGCACGATGGGGGGTGCACAGCATGGGGAATGGAGCACGATGGGGAGTGCGCAGCATGGGGGATGGAGCACGATGAGGAGTGCGCAGCATGGGGGATGGAGCACGATGGGGAGTGCGCAGCATGGGGGATGGAGCACGATGGGGAGTGTGCAGCATGAGGGATGGAGCACGATGGGGAGTGTGCAGCATGGAGGATGGAGCACGATGGGGAGTGCGCAGCATGGGGGATGGAGCATGATGGGGAGTGCGCAGCATGGGGGATGGAGCACGATGGGGAGTGTGCAGCATAGGGGATGGAGCACGATGGGGGTGCACAGCATGGGAGATGGAGCACGATGGGGGTTGTGCAGCATGGGGGATGGAGCGTGATAGGGAGTGCGCAGCATGGGGGATGGAGCACGATGGGGAGTGCGCAGCATGGGGGATGGAGCATGATGGGGAGTGCGCAGCATGGGGGATGGAGCACGATGGGGGGTGCGCAGCATGGGGGATGGAGCACGATGGGGAGTGCGCTGCATGGGGGATGGAGCACGATGGGGAGTGCGCAGCATGGGGGATGGAGCACGATGGGGGGGTGCGCAGCATGGGGGATGGAGCACGATGGGGGGTGCGCAGCATGGGGGATGGAGCACGATGGGGGTGCGCAGCATGGGGGATGGAGCACGATGGAGGGTGCTCAGCATGGGGGATGGAGCACGATGGGGGTGCACACCTCCCCCCAAAACACACACACACTGCCACACGTGCACCGCACAACACACCACACACACACTGGGAAACACAAACACTGCCCTACACAGACACCAACACACACAGACAACGCCGCACACACACAACACCCAACGCACAAACACCGCAGCATACACAAATATACGCACATACCGCACAACACACACACATTGCACAAAACATACCTCCCCCAAAACACACACACGCACCCCACACCCAAACAAACCGTGCAACACACACAGCACCACACACAGATAACACTGCAGACACACAGTGCTCCACAAACAACACAACACACACAGCGCTCCACACAAACAACACTGCTCTCACACACACCCCCACCCAGACAACACCCAGAACATTTCCAGCCCCTACACAAACACTTGGCAACTACACACAACATCTATATATATAACAAAAATCATACATTAACTACACAATAAATTCTAGAATACCCGATGCGTTAGAATCGGGCCACCTTCTAGTATATAATAAAGGTCAAAGGTAGTTTCCAGTCTTTATAATTGTAATATATCCATGAGAAATGAATGACATATGGAGGAAACCCACAGTATAGTAAGGGTTTTTAAATTTGGTTAGAATAACTTCTTTACAAATGAAATTTCCCTGTAAAATATGTGGAAATAGGCAAATTTGAATCTTGCCTGATCTAGTGATCTCTAAGTATTTACATACACCATCAATATTCAGATTAATGTCAAATATAAGAATTCTATGAAAATCGTATTCATTGACCACTAGAAGCTTTTTTTTCTTCAATCCTAGTTCTAACAGTACTCTATTGCCCTCTAGTGAAAAATTTCATGAATGGGGCTTCAATTGAAATACTATGTCCCAAGAATGACAAAAGTATTTTAGGAGTGATACCTTTATAGGCTAACCAGAAAAATCATATTACCAAGCTTTTAGAACATCAAGGCTCCTTCTTCAAGCAAAATTACAAATGAATTACTAAGACAAAATACCAACATTTAAATGAATGTTTCAACAGGACATGGGAAAGATGATGCCCCCTAAAGATAATCCAAGGAAATCAAATTAAGGTGTTTGTTAGAAATGCGGATGAGCTGGTAGTGATCTGTTCATGTGGAGATGTGAAGTGTGTCCACCTGGTGAGTCATAAAACCAGCTGTTAAATTGAGTCCTGAAGAAGAAGCCTTGAAGGAGCCTTGATGCTCTGAAAGCTTGCAAATGTAATTTTCTGGTTAGCCTATAAAGGTATAACTCCTAAAATACTTTTGTCATTCTTGGGACATAGTATTTCAATTGATTTTTCTGGCTAACACCTTACCACAATATTACCTTGTATTGCACATTGTATGAATGGGGCTTGAATGGGAAATACTATATCCATAATGTCATGATCCAGGTCCGGTATTCTCAGCTCCAAAGTTTCACAGACCCGGCCTGGTCATGAAGGGATTAACTCCCTTCAGCCTCATTCTGGTTTTAGGAGACACTGGTCTCTGGACCTGCATTCCTGTGCTGGTTATAGTTTTGCTCTGTAGCCTGTGATTTGCTCTGGTGAGATTTCCTGTTTTTTCTGACTCCTTGTTGTCATGCCTCCCCCGATTCGCCCATCTGTCCCAGTCCCTGACTTCCCGCTCCTGTCTGTTGTTTGTGTTTCTTTCTGCGTTCCTGATCTCCCGGCTTCTGACTCGGTTGTGTTTTCTGACTTGATTTTGATTTTCCCTCTGCACTGACTTGACTTCCCAGCTAGACCCTGACTGTTTGACTATTCTATTGCCTTCTGATGGTTTTCCTGTTATCTTCCTGCTGGAGTTACTTTGCTGTACTTCAGCTGCCTTTCTGTTACAGTGTAACTTTCACTCTCCTTCACTACTCTGCTGCCATCTAGTGGAGAATACTCTGTACTTCGTCATACTAGCCCTTTGTACAGTGTGACACACAAGACTTTTTACGTTATATTAACCCCTTCACCCCCAAGCCTAGATTACACCTACATGACCAGGTCATTTTTTTTTTAATTCTGACCAGTGTCACTTTATGAGGTTATAGCTCTGGAATGCTTCAACAGATCCCTGTGATTCTGAGACTGTTTTTTTGTGACATACTGTACTTTTATGATAGCTGTAAGTTTAGGATACTTATTTTCTTTGTTTATTTGTGAAAATATCTAAAATTTGTCCAAAATGTTACAAATTTTGCAGTTTTAAAACTTTGATTTTTTTCGCCCTTATACTAGAGCGTTACACAAAATAGTTAATAAATAACATTTGCTGCATGTCTACTTTACAAAAGCACAATTTTTGAAACACTCTTTTTTGTTTAGACGTTAGAAGGGTTAAAAGATTATCTGCTATTTCTCATTTTTCCAGCACAATTTACAAAACCATATATTTTTTATGGACAAAATCTCATTTGAAGTGACTTTGAGGCACACTGGTAGTCTATGTCTGATGTGAAAATATGTATCCAATGTATGTGCATTGTGTAAAGAGCCACCAGGTGGCACTGTCATAGCGTGGCTGTCCTGTCACCTGGGGGAGCAGGGAAAGAGTTAAGAAAGAGGAGGAGAGTAAGACATATAAAAAGAAGAGAAAGGAAGTAGGGATTAGGAGAGTCCCCCAATAACAGTGATATACAGAAGCCCCTTTATAAATTCCGACCATAAGGGTCACCCCCATGACCGTGAAACGCGGGACCCGGTATAGGATTGTCGAACTGCGTCCCCAAAGAGCGAAGTATAGTCCGGATGATTGGGGGTCGGACGTCTGATTCTTCCTGGCTCAAAATACCTGAAGATTCCATCCACGAAAAGGTCAGTTGCGCCCTCATGGAGGAGGGTATATCTAGATCTTGGCCTGAGCACGGACAGGTGAGCACCGTCATGTACAGTCCTTCATGTGTGCAAGCAGTCCCTTTGGGTGGGATGAAGTTGCCCAAAAGACTTTATGATCCGGTCGGTTCTAGAGTGACGTTTAATGGAAGGATGAGGGGCCTAGAGGTGTTTTATGGAACCCAGGTGCCAGAAGGACGGACAGTTGCTAAATTTAATACCAGAATGGAATGTAGGAGGAACCTTAATTGGACATCTAACAGTGCTGGTGTGATGTGGACCGAAGTAGTGCAGGAATGGGAAAGAAATAAAGACAGTTTGTTTAAAAGAAGAAATCATGCCTCGGTTTTATTGTCTGTGAACAAGAATGAGGTGTCCCCTGGACTGTTGTTGAGTCCTCCTGTGAGTGATGTGTCGACAGGGAGGCATGAGGTTAACAAGTGGCTGCGCTGCGGCCTGTTGACCCCTGAAAACACGGCTACTACTGCTTGCCCCGTGCCTCCCACATTTGTGACAGAAAGCATCTAAATGTGACACCATTCTAAAAAATTGCACCCTTCACACTTCTCAAAAACACTTCCAAGAGGTTTATTAACCTGTCTTATGCTTCACAGGAACTAAAGCAATGTGGAAAGAAAAAATGAAAATTTTACTTTTTCCCAAAAAAATTTTACTTTAGCCTCAAACTTTGCAATTTCACAAGGGTAACAGGAGAAAATGCACCATAAAATTTGTTGTGCAATTTATCCTGAGTACGATAATCCCCCATATATGGTGGAAAACCTATTTAGACGCACGGCAGGGGCTAGGAAGGAAGGAGCACCAACTTTTTGAACCAAAAATTGGCTGGAATCGTTAGCGGATGCCATGTAGAGTATGGACAAACCCCTGATGTGCCTAACAGTGGAAACCACCCACATGTCACCCTATTTTTGAAACTTGACCCCTCACTGAATTTTAGTTTTTGTGGTAATCACCTTGAATCCCCAATTCCTTCAGTTAGCCATTAAAAGGTATCAACCACTGAGGACTCTCAGTTCTTTTAACCAAACTTTTTTTTATCTCTACTGGCTAAGGCCTGCAACACACATCCGTGCCGCCGGTACGTGTTTGTCATTTTTTACACGTACCGGAGACACGTGCTTATGTTGACACAGTCCTTTTAATGTAAATAGCCTCACGTCAGTGTTTTGGCATGGAGCGTGTGTCCGTTCCGTGCCTACGTATGACCGTGCAGAAAAAGCTCTGACATGTCCGTTTTCCTCCGGCATAACGTCCTCACGGATCCATTAAATCCTATGGGTCTGTGTTTGCACGTACGTGATACGGATGGCCTCCGTATGCTATCCGTGCGGTCCGTGTTTGAAAAATCAAGGTTGTTACAATTTTAAATACTTGCAGGTGGCGTAGCTAACATATTTTTTTTGCTCAAAACTTACTTTGCATTTGCAGAAAGAGTGAGCAAGCAAGCAGTTGTTGTTCTGTGTAGTTAAAGAACGTTTTTGACCACAATTTCTGCTTCCAAATATAATAATGGCTCCACGGGTAGACACGGAGAAACTGATAGCAGCTGTTGAGTCTCACCCACCATTATGGGATACACGTGTTGATGGTTACCATGACAGACTGACAGTTGACCGCCATTGGCTTCAAGTTGCTGAGGAAGTGTACCCCAATAATGCATGGCATAGATGTTCGCCTTCAAAGCGTGCTAAATATGGTAAGTGTTGTATAATTTTGTTTGCTTTTTTTCTTTCGTATATTATATATTTTTTTTTTCAAACTGTGAATGTTTTGTTATTGTAGTCTTAATTTTGTTTTTATTTAACTTTGTGAAGAATTGTCATATGTAATAATCTATTTATTTTGTTAATGTTAAATTTGAATAAATTTTCTATAACTGCAAAATTACAAAAATTAAAACTAAAATTTAATTTTTAATATTATTTAGAATTCTTCATGAAGTTAATTAATCAACAGATAAAAATGTCATGTGAATTTGAATTCCATGTTTTATTAGTAAAATTTTTGGATCCCAATTTCTAATCATGTTTTCTAAATTATGTTTTGTTTTTTGTAATTTTTTAAAAGCATTTAAATTTTATGATATAAATTTTTTAACATAATATTGGTAAATATTGGCAAAAAATAGCAACCTTTTTAAAAGCTAGATCACAATTACTTCCAATATAATTGAAGAGAAATATTATATTGGTATTTGTGAATGTTTGTAAATGTTTTTTAGTGACTAATATCTTCAATAATGTATTTTCCTATAATGTATTTTTTTTGTTTTTAATTTTTTTTATATTACATTTAGACAAATTTATTATCATTAATGTGTGCAAAATTATGCTGAATGTTGCAATTGACATAATTTTTTAAAATCAACAGTTGACTTGGTAAAAAGGCGTTGGCGTTCGGCACGTGATCAGTACCGAAGGGAGTACAACCCTATACCATCCTCATCCAGCCAAGGCCGCAAACGCAGATATGTTTACTACGAACAAATAAGCTTCCTAGCACCCATCTTAGAAGTAACACAGTAAGTTTTTTCCAGCACCCATGACAGCACCACGAGAGAGGGGATCCGCCCTTCAAGGACAGGAAACCTCCAGGATAAAAAGGGGCGGTACCTCTCCCCACATCAGTTGGTTTCCTGTCCTTGAACAGGGAGCTTCCAGAGATCCAGGATGGTCCTGTTGGGCCGAAGATTCAAAACCGGCGCCCAGCCGGCTGGCTCTGGCAGCGGCATGGGTCCTGCTGCGGTCGGCTGAGGTGCCGTGGAGCTGCCGCAGCGGACCCACGGGGGTCGGGCCTGCGTGCGGCACACCATCCTCCGGTGACGCCAGGACGGATTCCGGGCGCGAGGACGTGGTGTGGAGCCTGCGGGGACCAGGTAAGGGTTGGTCGACCGCAAGTGCTCTCCCGCCGCAACAAACCCACGGGGGTCTGTCTGCGCGTGGGCTCCCTCCCCTCCCCCCCCCCCCCTCTCCTTACCACTGGCGCCAGGGGCTGTGATGGAGGTGGCTGCTTTTTGCGCTTCCCTGCGGCGTCCTCGTGGCTGCTGCTGCGGTGGCGTCCTCGTGGCTGCTGCTGCGGTGGCGTCCTCGTGGCTGCTGTTGCGCTTCCCTGCGGTGGCATCCTCGTGGCTGCTGCTGCGCTTCCCTGCGGTCACCTGGGAGTAGCGGAGCCTACCAGCAGCAAGTCTGGGGACTCGCCCCAGCAGCCCACGGGGGCTATGCCTGTGAATGTCAGTGTCTCCCACGCTCCAATGCTGCAGGAGCAGTGACGCTGTCTTGCCGGCCTAGAGGTCAGTGGTGGTGTCCCACAGTGTGCTTCAGGGCCTCACAAGTATCTGCCCGGCCACTCCGGGTGATTGGGCAGGAGAGACAACTGGGGACGCCATCTTGAGGATGGCCGCTGCCGCATGGTGTGTGTGTGTGCGCGCAGGCGCGGGATCTTCTCTGGGTTCTCGCATGACGCTCAGCTGACGCCACCTCCCGGAAGAGACGCCGGCTGTGTGCTGAGACTCGGCTACAGTGAGATGAACTGAAGGTTCACCCCCTCCGGTGGAATACGGCTGTCCCCATGCTGCTGGAAACAGCTTCCAGGGTTGCATGTGGCCTGCGGGCCTGATGTTGGAGACCCTTGGTGTGAGTCAGCCTCCGCATTAGCGACATGGCTCCTATAACGTTCTGGGTTTGACTCCGTTCTTGCAGACTGCTATGTACACGGTAACAGCTCCGTGTTGACAGCTGGGGGACAGAGGGAGCTGGTTGCTGGCAGTTGCTGCACTCATGGCTCTTGTCGGTCGCGCCCAAATGACTGATAACCCTTTAGATGTGAGCAGTCCTGTCATTCAAAAAGTGCTAGCTTCGGCAGCACATATGCTCAGTGGCAGAGCCTACACACAAGATGATTAGCATATGATTGATTAGCCCCTGCACAGCAGCTGCAGCAGGCCATGGATGATTACATGGAAAGGGGGCTCACTGAGGCAACCTCCAGTTCTGCTCCTGCCAGACAGCGCAGGCTGGCACGCAGTTGGGGCAGTGTGCTTGCAAGCCTCAACGCGGACGGGTATACTAGCTCATGTGATTCTTTGGAAGGATCGGCACCTGGTCCAATTAGTGGAGTCTAAAATCCAGCAGGACCGACGCCCAGAGCCTGCAGGGGAGATTGATCAGAGGCCATCATTCCTCCTTCTACCCCAGTTCCGCCTCTGCATCAGAGTGGTAAGTGACCTTCATGAAAGTTCACTTTGTTCAGAGCCACTCTTGCCTGTTTTTGGGGCGGACTCAATGGATATACTTCAATACCTGGACCACGCTCCCTTTAATCAGGAGATGTCTGTTACCTGGTCTCAGAAGTGGTGCCAGAAGGGTATTGAGCACAACCTCTCAGGTGAGGACTTGGCTTAGGGCTGTCAAGCCCGATGTTGGCTTGACAGTTTTGCAGTGTCATGGCCTTCGGAAATTCAGGCCTGCCTTCCCTGGTTATGGAGACTGTCAGGTCAGAGGGTGAGTGGAATTCTTCAGCTTCCCCGTCAATGTCTGACAGTATCTCGGGTTGTTCAGACTTCTCGATGGAGCACAATGTGACACTAGTGACTGTGGTCGGGCCCGCTATGGGCATCCCTGAAGTGGCACCCAAGAGATGTCTCGATTTAGTATGTTGTGGCCTAGAAGAGGGAACCCGTGATGCCTCCCGGTTGTTGATAATGTATAGTCCCTCATTGCTATATAAGGGCCACAGGCGGATTGGCGAAGTTCAACCCAGCCTGCCCCTTGAGGAAGCAGCTTGTTCCTTCTGTCGCAGGGCCCCTTAAGCTGACTGTCGCTGCTCTCAGGTTTTCAAATAGTCATTGGCCGCTCTCGGCTGCTTGTGCCTGCCCTGGTTAGCTCACAGCGGCTCTACAGTTGAGACTGGACAAGTAACGGCTGAAGGGATTGGGGGGGGCAATTCCCTATTCTGTGAAAATGAGGGAGGTAAGGTCTTACAGCATTCTAGGATGGAAATACCGTCACTTCCTCAAATACCTGGGTATTTTCAGCTGGGGCTTGCAACAGCTAATGAAGCTGCTTCCACAGTGGAGTCCCTGGCAGTATGAGTTGACCACATCAAGGTTAGGCTATGCCAGAGAGCCCCTAGACGGATCATGTCCCCACTCCTCTTCTCACAAGGAGCGGCAGCGTTCCTTTTAGACTCATCTGCGGCCTCACCCAGACTAGCAACCAGTTCTCTCGTGGTAAACCTGTTTCGGAATAGTGTCCGGGAGGTCCAGTATGAAACATTTATTCCCGGCGGTCACATACCGTAGTGAATCTGACGGATGCATACTATCATGTCCAGTTCGACGTCGTAGTGTTCCTCAGAGTAGCCTGTTTATGGAAGGAAACATTCAACGTTTCCGGTATGCAACCTTTCCAAGGGATGTCGATGGGCTGGGAGTCTTCGCAAGATTTTCAGACGTTACAGTGCAGAGTAGTGCTTATCTTCCCTTACCTCGGCAACTTCTTGTTTGGTGGCAGGCCTGCCTGTCATCGTGCCGCCTTTCTGCGGGAGGATGTTCTTCCTGCTCACACGGAAAAGGCTCATCCACTGGGAGATTCAGGATTGTGTCCAAGGACAGTCCTAATTTTCTTTTTTATGGCTTACTTCGATTCAGAAGTTCGGGTATTCGTCTTCCGGTCCTAATAGATCCGGCACCAGTGGCACCAAGGTGTCCCTCAAAGGTGCTATGTCCCTTCAGGGTTCCCTTACATCCGCCATTGCGACAGTTCGGTGGGGCCAGGCGCACACGATAGTAACCTTCAGTGGGACGTATTGGGGTCTCAAGCAATTGTTGAGGATCATTGACCAAGTGCTTGCGCTCCGGCACATTCGAATCCCTACGTTGCTGGTTGAACCGGTAAAGTAATGAAACACGCTTCAGATGACCTGAGATCCTAAGGTGCTTGCTTTTGCCGCACGTCTTCACAAAGGAGCCCGCCTTCGGGGTCACCTGTTCTGCGGTGTGTGGTCTGGAAGCGAATCCCATGGTTTGTTTTCTTTTCTTAAAAATTGCCAGGATATGGCTGGTTGTAGACTGAGCGGTGGGCTGGTCCCTACCCTCCCTGTCTGGTCGTCAGTTCCTGTATGGAGAAGAGTAATCGGTTTGGACTGTTTTCGGCAGCGGCCAGTTGAGACGGGGAATGGGTCCTCCGTCAGTCCATCGCCACTTCGCTATACGTTGGACCGACGACTGTCCTGTGTTCTGATACTAGACCTCTTGTGGCCTTAAATAAGGTTCACTGGTTCTGTTCTCTAAATCCTCGGGATAGGCCTCAAGTGGTGGACGCCCTGCTGTTCGAATGTAGATGTGACCTTGTTGTACCTGTCCACTCATAGCCTGTTTCCAGTCGTGTTGAAGAAAATCCTGGAGAACAGGGCTGTGATGATCCTGATAGCGCCATTTTTTGCCAGATTACCATGATTCTATTCCCTGGTAACTTGTCGTTCTCCAGGCCGGGGGTCCTACTGGTCCTCCTCACTCAGGTTCCAGATTGTCACCCCCTGTCAGGCATTTTGCATCTTACAGTGTGGTCTTTTTTGAAAGGTCACCTTACGACTCAGGGTTTTCTCTTGTTCTTGTCCCTACTCTTCTTCAGAGTGGTAAGCCGGTTGAAAATAAAAAAAAAAAAAAAAAGGGCCTGGACAATATTCTTGTCTTCCAAGGGTGAGCCCTGATGGACCGACGACTGTTGCGGTAATCTTAGAGTTTTTCCGGAGGGGTTGACACTGGGTCTGTCTTGCGTTCACCAAGAGTTCTGATATGGGCCCTTGCTACCTGGTACTATTGTGTCCAGTCTGGAGTCCGCTGGCCTCCCGGTTCATTCGGGTATGGTCTAGCCCTTTGCGCAATGTATCTTGCCCCCTCGGGGCCTTATTCTCGTTCTATCTGCCCTGACAAAGCCCCATTGATCCCTTGGAGTCCATGTTATTAACTACTCTGCCTCTGAAACAGACTTCCTGACACCGTCACATCGGCTTGTAGGGTTAGTGACTTCCGGGCCCTATCTTAGTTCCACCATTACTCAGCTTTCAAGGATAAGGTGTCCTGAAACCTGCCCCTCCTTGCCTCCTGATAGTACGTCATGTTTTTCAAAAGGGAATTGTTCTTCCATCCTTTGGGATAGTCGGCAAGATCAGGAAGGGGAGGGGGGAGCCATTTGCTGGTCATTAGCGGTTCCTTATGGAATATCTGTCTGCAGCAGAGGCAGGTCCAGTTTGTTTTCTTTCAGGGTGATAGCTAGACGCTCAAGGCTTCTAAATCCACTTGGTGGGTGGATCTGCGAAGCCGCTTCTTCGTCTGCTTGGCTTGTGGTAGGTATGTGCCGGTAGGTCTTAAAGTTCCCTGCACGAGGGCAATGACATCTCCTGGTCTGCAAGATCATATGTCACCGTGGAGAGGCTTGTCAGGGGCCACGTAATCTTCCCCTTTCACTCGCTATAGACACTGTAAGTTGGCCTCATTCTTGCTGGCTTCACCGGGGGAGCTCGGTTCTGTGATTTTCCCCCCCTTGGCTTATTCCTCTATCTATGTAATTCTCTCGTGGTGCTGTCATGGGTGCTGGAAAAATACGTAATTACTTACCGGTAATGTGTTTTTTCTGAACCCATGACAGCACCCTTACATTCCCTCCCTGCATGTGGATAATTGGCTGTTTTGTAGCTGCACGGGGTTCATGTTGGTGCTGGTTATGTTATAATGTTGTTTCCTCCGGAGGTCCTTTCATGCTCTGCAAACTAACTGATGTGGGGAGAGGTACCGCCCCTTTTTATCCTGGAGGTTTCCTGTCCTTGAAGGGCGGATCCCCTCTCTCGTGGTGCTGTCATGGGTTCAGAAAAAACACATTACCGGTAAGTAATTACGTATTTTTTTTGTTTTTTTTTCAAAAAATTTTTTTTATAAATTTATTTTAAAAATGTAACTTAATTTTTTTTTCTTTATTTGAAAAAGGTAATTTGTAAAATATAATTTTAATGATTGTAATCTTTTATCTAATTTTAACCAAAAAAAAATAGAACGGAGGATAATCTAGACGATTCTGATGAACAACCAACAGCTGGTCCCTCTGCTACAGCCACCTCAGCATCAGACCAAGAACCCGGCAGAGAAGACAGTGAAAATCAAGAGATTCAACATGATGCAGCAGCAGCAACTGAGTTACATGAGGGTGGAACAGAGAGTGCCCAAACCAACACCCAAGGCTCATCAACACAACAAACCAACACACCAGCAACCCAATCAACACAAACAAATGTACTTCCACGTTTTGCACCACAACCTCTCCGTGCAAGAAGAATCCGCAGACCAGAGAAAATGAGATCCTTACCGGAAATAATTGACACACGCATTATTCACATAATGAACACTTTAATTCCAGAAACAGATGCCGAGCGTTTTTGTCGGTCTTTATCTACTAGCTTAACCAAAATTGCATCCGATAGGCAGGAAAGTGTACGTGCTGCTATGCTGACACTCCTTTCAGCTAGTCAGGCAGAACAGGAACCAGTGAGAGTTTATGAAGCCATAGAAAATTGGCGGACCATTATGCAACAACATACAGTCCCAAACACAACAGACAATCAAAATACCATTTCTACACAAACAACAATGGCAACAGTAATTGTCACTAATCGAGTATTACAACAATCTGCTCAACCTTCTATTGCTTCAAGTACGGTATTCCCAACACCAATTAGACAAGGGTATGTTTCAACCAATACTGGCTCCTTAAGCACTGTACAAAGTGCAACTTCACAGCAACCCATAAACTATATGAATTTACAACCAACTCCAAGTACTAGTTACTTTACACAACCCACAAATATTGGGGCTTTACCTAACTTGTTTCCTGGTTCAACATACCCACAATCATTCATGATGCCTCATTATCCAATCTCAACTATGTTACCTACACCACACTTACAAACATCAGTCAACTATCCTCAAGTTCAACAACATACACACACACAATACCCACTTACCCATGCAGACCCACAGGTGTACTCAACAACAGGCAATGTGTTGGGCCAAACAAGCATGCAACAGACTGTTCCACACACTACTGTAGTTAGTAATAGGAATGTTGTTCAGCAAACAACTGCTTCCATTCCTGAAAATACTATTTCTGAGGCAACCCAAAACAACATACTCAGCAACACTCAGGTTACTTCCCTAGAAGATCTTGTAGACTTATGATACACATATTTGATAATCTGTACATTTATCCAAAAAATAAGATGAATGGGAAAAAAAACCCCAAACATTTGTTTTTACAAACATTTTTAAAGACAGAGTCTTGACTAGAGTTGAGCGCGGTTCGCGGTTCGCGGTTCTCCAGTTCTAAGCTCGAGTGATTTTGGGGGCTGTTCGAGATCGAACTAGAACTCGAGCTTTTTGCAAAAGCTCGATAGTTCTAGATACGTTCGAGAACGGTTCTAGCAGCAAAAAGCAAGGCTTTTTACAGCTACAGTGTGCAGGAGCCATCGCTGGCAGCCTGCCACAAGCTGGTAACCAAGATAAACATCGGGTATCCAAGCAAAGCGCTTTGGTTAGTAACCCGATGTTTATCTTAGTTACGTGCAGGAAGCCCACACTTCCCTGCTCAGCTCGCTCCGCCCCCTCCTGCCCGCGGCATGTACACATACACACACACACACACACACACACACATGGTCCCGCTCGGCTTACCTGCTTTGATGAAGTCCCGACATACCGACCTCAGCGCTGTCACTGTCCTCCATGGCCGCCGCTTGTCACATCACCTCTCGCTTCCGACCCGAGACTGACTAGCGGTGACGTCACGGGCCTCTCGCGATACTTGATGTGAAGGCGCCGGTCATTGAACTCAGTGACAGGGGCTGTCAGTGTGCTGGAGATCAGCGCAGGTAATGTACCTCGCTGACAGCAGCACTTGTCATCCCCTGCAGTGACCTGGGCTGACCCATTGATGTTAGCTCAGGTCACTGCACTGCTCTCCCAGCCAATGGGGAACATCCTGCTCTTCATTGACTGGGACAGTGTGGATCGTCATGGCAACCCCTTGGATTACAGCAGACCTGGATTTGTTTTTCATTCTAATAAATTGGTTAAAGAGGGAATGTTTTGGGGAGTGTTTTTTCAAATAAAAATGTGTTTGTCGTCTATTTTTTTTATTACTGACTGGGTTGGTGATGTCGGGTATCTGATAGACGCCTGACCTCACCAACCCCAGGGCTTGATGCCAGGTGACATTACACATCTGGTATTAACCCCATATATTACCCCGTTTGCCACCGCACCAGGGCGCGGGATGAGCTGGGGCGAAGCACCAGGATTGGCGCATCTAATGGATGCGCCACTTCTGGGGCAGCTGCGGCCTGCTATTTTTAGGCTGGGGAGAGTCCAATAACCATGGACCTCCCTAGTCTGAGAATATCAGGCCCCAGCTGTCTGTTTTACCTTGGCTGGTGATCCAATTTTGAGGGACCCCTACGTGTTTTTTTTTTTAATTATTTATTTAATTTAAAATAACAGCGTGGGGTGCCCTCAGTTTTGGATTACCAGCTAAGGTGAGGTTGCCAGCTGTGGTCTGCAGGCTGCAGCCGTCTGCTTTACCCTAGCTGGCTACAAAACTAGGGGGAACCCTATGTCATTTTTTTTTTCATTTTTTTGGCTAAATACAAAGCTAAGCACCCCTTAGTGCCACATGAAAGGCACCAAAGGGTGCTCCACTTTTTCTCCACTTTTTCTCCACTTTGTCTACATTTTTTTCTCCACTTTTTCTCCACTTTTTCTCCACTTTTTCTCCACTTTATCTCCACTTTTTCTCCACTTTTTTCTCCCCTTTTTCTCCATTTTTTTCTCCACTTTTTCTCCCCTTTTTCTCCCCTTTTTCTCCCCTTTTTCTCCACTTTTTCTCCATTTTTTTCTCCACTTTTTCTCCATTTTTTTCTCCACTTTTTCTCCACTTTTTCTCCACTTTTTCTCCACTTTTTCGCCACTTTTTCGCCACTTTTTCGCCACTTTTTCTCCACTTTTTCTCCATTTTTTTCTCCATTTTTTTCTCCACTTTTTCTCCACTTTTTCTCCACTTTTTCTCCACTTTTTCTACATTTTTTTCTCCACTTTTTCTCCACTTTTTCTCCACTTTTTCTCCACTTTTTCTCCACTTTTTCTCCACTTTTTCTCCACTTTTTCTCCATTTTTTTCTCCACTTTTTCTCCGTTCTTTTTCTCTGTTCTTTTTCTATGGTCGGTCTACCCATTAGCTCTGCCATGCATACTGTAGCTCTACACCGACTGCACATGTTACTTTATGATTGACATCTCTTTCGTACCAGAGCTGTCTAAGTCTACTCTGACCCCATATTTGTCATTACTATATTGTCCTTGTACTGTATTATGACATTTGTATCATGTGTTTCATTTCTTGCTGTGTTGCAATTTTTTTGCTGCATCCCAATTGTACCTCTACATTGTTCGAGTTTATGTTATTGTTCTCTCACTCTTATGTGATACTGATTATTGTCATTTTTCATGATTACATGCAGATAAGTCCAATCTGACGAAGGCTCAGGCCGAAAGGTCATTTGTAACTTGTTTTGGACAAAAACATATATGCTTATGAAAATTTTTTTTTTCTTAATACGGACCAATAAAGAGTGATTTTCCATTACTATCCGTTGTGACTTACTGACTTAGTCTGGGAGATTTAGAGTGCCGAGGTTACTCACTAATTTTATCTATTATTACCTCTGAGCACCTATATGCCAGTGAGCAGAGCTTCCTCTACAGTAGTTCTCCTGATTAGGCATGCCCTTACCTCATGAGCAGGGCATTGCAGCTTTGGTAGCAACCATTACGACATGGACTCTGCTGCTGTGGACCCGGGGAGAGTGAGTGCAGATTCATTGCACCCACAATCCTCACATGAAGGGTCCGCACTCCTAGAAAATGGGGGATACGTTCCCTGAGTGTCTCCCCCCCCATATTCTAGACGGTCCAAAGTCGTCGTGGGACCCCTTTATTTTTTTTCTTACAATAAATTGGTGAAAGAGGAAATGTTTTGGGGACTGTTTTTTCAAATAAATTTCTTTTGTCGATTTTTTTTTTTTTTTGTTAGTACTGACAGTTTATGATGTTGAGTATCTAATAGACGCCATGACATCACAAACTGCTGGGCTTGATCTCAGGTTACTTTACAGCTAGTATCAACCCGATTTATTACCTCGTTTGCCACTGCACCAGGGCACGGGATGAGCTGGGGTGAAGCGCCAGGATTGGCGCATCTAGTGGATGCGCCACGTCTGGGGTGCCTGCGGCCTGCTATTTTTAGGATGTGAAGGCCCAATAACTATGGACCTTCCCACCCTGAGAATACCAGACCACAGCTGTCCGCTTTACCTTGGCTGGTGATCCAATTTGGGGGGGGACCCTACTTTTATTGTGTAATTATTAATATTTATAAAATAATTATAAAAAAGAGCCTGAGGGGACCTCCACATTGGATCCCCAACCACGGTAAAGCTGCCAGCTGTGGTTTTCAGGCTACAGCCGTCTGCTTTACCCTACCTGGCTATCAAAAATGGGGGGACCCAACGTCATTTTTTTTTGTAACTATTTTTTAAATAGAAAAAATTAATGGGCTTCCCTGTATTTTGATTGCCAACCAAGGTAACGGCAGGCAGATGGGGGTGGCAACCCATAGCTGTCTGCTTTATCTGCGCTGAGAATCAAAAATACCGCGGAGCGCTACGTCATTTTTTTAAAGATTTATTTTTACAGCACTGTGATGTCCAGCAATCAAAATACAGGGAAGCCCATTTTATTTTTAGTTATTTAAATAAATAATTAAAAAAAATATATATGGGCTCCCGCTGCATTTTTTTGTATTGCTAGCTAAGGGTAATCCAAGCAGCTACTGGCTGCTAACCCCCACTGCTTGGTGTTACCTTCACTGGCAATGGAAAATCCAAGGAAGCATTTTTTATTTTTTTTGCCAAAAAACTACAAAAAAAGGACGTGAGCTTCGCCATATTTTTGTATGCTAGCCAGGTATAGCAGGCAGGTGGTGGAAGAGTTGGATACAGCGCCAGAAAATGGCGCTTCTATGAAAATGCCATTTTCTGAGGCGGCTGCAGACTGCAATTCGCAGCAGTGGGGCCCAGAAAGCTCAGGCCAACCTGTGCTGCGTATTCCAATCCCCAGCTGCCTAGTTGTACCTGGCTAGACACAAAAATGGGGCGAAGCCTACGTCATTTGTTTTCTAATTATTTCATGAAATTCATGAAATAATAAAAAAAGGGCTTCCCTTTATTTTTGGTTCCCAGCCGGGTACAAATAGGCAACTGGGGGTTGGGGGCAGCCGTACCTGCCTGCTGTACCTGGCTAGCATACAAAAATATGGCGAAGCCCACATAATTTTTTCAGGGGGCAAAAAACTTCTGCATACAGTCCTGGATGGAGTATGCTGAGCCTTGTAGTTCTGCAGCTGCTGTCTGTCTGTATGGAGAAGAGCAGACAGCAGCTGCAGAACTACAAGGCTCAGCATACTCCATCCAGGACTGCATGCAGAATTTTTTTGCCCACCAAAAAAATGACGTGGGCTTCGCCATATTTTTGTATGCTAGCCAGGTACAGCAGGCAGCCACGGGCTGCCTCTAACCCCCAGTTGCCTATTTGTACCCGGCTGGGAACCAAAAATATAGGGAAGCCCGTTTTTTTTTCAATTATTTCACTTATTTCATGAAATAATTAAAAAACAAATGACGTGGGCTTCGCCCCATTTTTGTGTCCAGCCGGGTACAACTAGGCAGCTGGGGATTGGAATCCGCAGCACAGGTTAGCCCAAGGTTTCTGGGCGCCTCTGCTGCGGATTTCAGTCCGCAGCCGTCCCAGAAAATGGCGCTCTCATAGAAGCGCCATCATCTGGCGCTGTATCCAACTCTTCCAACAGCCCTGGAGCCGGGTGGCTTGTTGGGTAATCATAAGTTAATACTGGCTTTGTTTTACTAGCCAGTATTAAGCCAGAGATTCTTAATGTCAGGCACGTTTGACCCGGCCATTAAGAATCTCCAATAAAGGGTTAAAAAAAACACCACACAGAGAAAAAATACTTTAATAGAAATAAATACACAGACACATTAGAGACTCCATCTTTATTACCCCCTGTCAGCCCTCCACGATCCTGCTCTTCTGTCTTCTTTCTTTCTAGTGTAGTAGTAGTGACGATTGTAGTGAGGATGAGGTTCACCAGCTCATCACTTGGGGCTGGGGAACCTCATCCTCACTACAATCCTCACTACAATCGGGAAGCTTCGTGCAGCCTTCACTCCGTGAGTGATCAGTGCTGGCTGCTAGCGGTAACAGCGGTAACGCTGACAGACGCGTTACCATAGCAACGGTGCGCTCGGAGCCGCAGTTAGCGGTGACGTCACCGCTAACTGCGTTGCTATGGCAACGGTGATCTCCGTTAATGACCGGCTGTGTCAGCCGGTCCCTAACGGAACGGGGAGTCGACCGTGTGCTAGAGCATGTCGCCGGTACACGGCGATACACATATGTGCACCGTGTACCGGAGAGATGCACTCGCAGGTCCTACATGACGCGTCATAGTCATGTGACCAGTCTGTAGCCAATGAGATAATAGCCACGTGACTGGTCACATGGCTATTTTGACGTCACGATAGGTCCTGCATCTCTGCTGGCAGTGCAGGTCACCGGGAGGATTAAGCGATCATCGGATGGAATAGCGGCAGGAGACAGAGTGCAGAAGGGATCGCGGGGACCGGTAAGTGTTATGGCAATGTTTATTAACTGTTTGTGTACATTTATAATGCATTTTTATGTGTTTGTGATTGCCTCCCATTATAGCCTATACGTTCGAGTTTGGTTCGTCGAACGTTCGACGAACCGAAGTCGAACGGGACCCCCGTTCGGCGAACCGGCCTCGAGCCGAACCGGGACCGGTTCGCTCATCTCTAGTCTTGACACAACAAAAAAAGGCATGTGTGTTTATATTTTGTGCCGGTTGACATATATGTTGTTTGACATGTATATGTTTCATTTTTTAGGAACACATTTGTAACAAACAAATTTGATGGTTAGATGATTTCTTATATTCTCAAACCAAAGTTTACAATTATTATGTCTATTTAAATGTCCAACATGAGACCAACATAATTATTTCAGGTTGCAAATTTTTCAACATAACAATCAAGGCAAAAATGTTTGCAAGTGTACTATTTTATGTAAAGTATATGAACAATTTTATTATAAAGAAACAATATTATTATTTTGTTAAAGATTCATGAAGAGTAGCAAGAATCCTTTTTTTTTTTTCAAAAAAATTACAACATTACTTTTTTCAATAATAAGCATATTATTAATAAAAAAAGTTTTCAAAAAAAATATTCTGTTTCTTTTTTTAATGTATATATAATATTTAGTGATGAGCGAGTACTAAAAAGCTCGGGTGCTCGAAGCTCGGGCCGAGCCTCCCAAGATACTCGTGTACTCGGGCCGAGCAACGAGCCCAATGTTATCCTATGGGAGACCCGAGTATTTTTGTGAAATGACCCCCCGGCAGCATGGAGAAACCCTAAAAATGTCACAAAAGTCTCAGAAGAGTGCTCAAATGACATGGCAACAGCATGGGGAAGACCCCTTGAAGCATTTATCACTCAAAAGTCACAGCTGTGAACAATTTTGTCCGCGTTTCACACCATTTTTACGGACTCACCAGAAAACCTTCCAAAATGACCCCAAAATGATTTTTCATGGCTGAAATGTTAAGGGCACATACGCAATAGTGAGATAGAGCTGGTGTATGTTACTTTTTGAGATTAATACATGAAAGATTTTACGTGAAAACATTGTGTGGCACTCCGATGTCCCTGAGAAGAGACGTACATGAAGGCCTCTTGAGTCTAATGTGCCCATTTTGAGGAAGTGAGTCTTTGTAGTATTTTCCTTTGCCAGGGCAGTCCAAAATTGTGAGGTTCACCAATGCCCCTGCATACAGACGTGCATGAGGGCCTGTAAACCTGAAGTGCCCATTGGAAGGAAGTGGGTCTATTGTAGTATAGCCCTTAGGCAGGGCAGCCAAAAATTGGGAGGCTCCACGTTGTCCCTGGATAGAGACGTGCATGAGGGCCTGTAAACCTGAAGTGCCCATTGGAAGGAAGTGGGTCTATTGTAGTATAGCCCTTAGGCAGGGCAGCCAAAAATTGGGAGGCTCCACGTTGTCCCTGGATAGAGACGTGCATGAGGGCCTGTAAACCTGAAGTGCCCATTGGAAAGAAGTGGGTGTATTATAGTATAGCCCTTAGGCAGGGCAGCCAAAAATTGGGAGGCTCCACGTTGTCCCTGGATAGAGACGTGCATGAGGGCCTGTAAACCTGAAGTGCCCATTGGAAGGAAGTGGGTCTATTGTAGTATAGCCCTTAGGCAGGGCAGCCAAAAATTGGGAGGCTCCACGTTGTCCCTGGATAGAGACGTGCATGACGGCCTGTAAACCTGAAGTGCCCATTGGAAGGAAGTGGGTGTATTATAGTATAGCCCTTAGGCAGGGCAGCCAAAAATTGGGAGGCTCCACGTTGTCCCTGGATAGAGACGTGCATGAGGGCCTGTAAACCTTAAGTGCCCATTGGAAGGAAGTGGGTCTATTGTAGTATAGCCCTTAGGCAGGGCAGCCAAAAATTGGGAGGCTCCACGTTGTCCCTGGATAGAGACCTGTTAGGTTCTTAGAGCCTCCGTGCTTGCATTTAAAAACCGCACGTGTGTGCCTGTTGGTGGCAGCTTTCCGCTGCATTTGTGTGAGTTTTGCAAAAACTTGGATATAACGCACAAGTCTAGTGAATAATACACATCAGCACAGCATTGCAAAATGCGCAAGGGCGTTGTCAACGAACAAGGAAGTGGACGTGATGGTGGTGCAGGCAGAGACCGAGGTTGTGTGCAAGCTCTAATTTCGCCACAACAAAGGGCCACATCTAGTCGCTCGCACGTCCTGTCCCAAATTCTTGGGGACTGCAGCAGTACACCGCTCTTGAACCAAGACCAGTGTCAACAGGTTGTTAGTTGGATAGCGGATAATGCTTCTAGTCAGATTGGCACCACCACAAACACTCTGTCTTCCACACGGTCAAGTGTCAGTAGCCGTGATACTGCACCGCACATTTCAGAACCTGATCCTCCTTCCTACCACCAGGCCGAGTACACGTCCACGGACATTACTGATCCCACACTTGTACACTCGGAAGAGCTGTTCGTTCACGTTTCCATTCACAAATTCTGGCCTCTCGCCAGCTCCTGTTGAAGTGGGCCATGACGAGATTGTATGTACAGATGCCCAAATATTTGAGCAGCCACGTTCTCACGAAGTTGGCAACGTGTCTCAACAAGGGGTGGACGATGATGAGACACAATTGTCAGGAAGTCAGGAGGAGGAGCAGGGTGCGGAAGAGGAAGACGACGTGGTGGATGATCCAGTAACTGACCCAACCTGGCAGGAGGATATGCAGAGCGAGGACAGCAGTGCACAGGGGGAGGGAGGCGTAGCATCCCAACAGGCAGTAAGAAGCAGAGTGGTGGCCCCAGGCAGACGTCAGGCAACTGTTCCCCGGAACAACACGACACAAGGTGCCTGTACAAATGTTAGGTCTTCCCGAGTCTGGCTGTAATACTATTGTATGTATTGAGGATTTCGATTGCGTTAGGGCAATGACAACCAGAGACGAGTTCTTGGTGCAAGACGTTTATAATATGCAACCAGCAAATATGTACATAAACGGAACTAAAACACAGTAGAACATAAATACAGGAAATACCTTCCAGGGACGGAGCGAAAGGGAATTCCCGGGACCGCGCACCGGACTCCCCCAGGGAGACCACCAAGAGCGAACCCCTATACAGGGACTGTCTGGCAATCACCCCAGAAGCCCTAAATGCGCAGCAGCCGGGACACAAAAGGGCAATAGGTAAGTCCAAAAATGTCCGTACGTGATGTGAGTCCAGAGTGGTATTAAACGGAAGGAACCGGGCAGAAGTGCCGACCAAAGACGGCAAACGGAGTCCGGGCACAGCTAGATGATACCAGATGAAGTCCAGAGTCGGTGTCGGTTGTTTTCCAAGAGGATCCGAATAACAATCAGGAACCAAAAGCAGCAGGGCAGGAGCACACAGGAAGCATGTATACAGGCACTGGACTAAGCTTTAGGGGCGGCTTTTAAACAGATGGACAGGAAGTAGGGCAACAGAACAGAAAACTCCATGTTAACAAAGGGCAAGCTCTTTCAAAAGAAAACTGGAAAACCCGGAACTCTGACACTGGCAGTTTTTTAAGTTGGCTCCAGATGATTCTAAAAAGGCCATTTGCAACACCTGCCATGCCAGCATCAGCAGGGGTACCAAAACTAGCAGCCTGACCACCACCAGCATGATCAGGCACATGTCAGCCAAGCCAAACAAGGAGCCTCATGGTTATACCTTAGGGTCTCAGAAGGGCCATACTGGCGTAGGGTATAGATTAACCCTCCCGTGTGGCCACGAGACAGCACACTCCAAAGAGCATGTATACAAAAAAGAGCACAAGGAGTTTTAAAGTGCAAAAATAGAGAATTTATTAAAGTATGTCAATAAATAGTAAGGAAATAGTATAGGACATTACAAGCACAAATCTAGGGAATGAATACCTAGGTCCCGTGGACCACAATTGTACACATTATATAAATAATGGGGTCCCAATAGGGAAACCCAGTATAAAAATAGTACAAGGTAAAACGCAGGAAGTATTCATAATAGCAAAACCATTACAATGGGTATAGGCTGAATATAATGGAAATAATATGCTGACAAGTAATCAAATGGCCCATATCCAGAATGGATTACAGCTGCAGGTGAGCGCTTACCTAAAAACAATGGTGGTGCAGGGGAGCCAGAGCAGAGGGGACCTCCGACGGCCGTTTCGCGGTATGCTACCGCTTCTTCCGGGAGGAGTGAGGTTTTGCTATTATGAATACTTCCTGCGTTTTACCTTGTACTATTTTTATACTGGGTTTCCCTATTGGGACCCCATTATTTATATAATGTGTACAATTGTGGTCCACGGGACCTAGGTATTCATTCCCTAGATTTGTGCTTGTAATGTCCTATACTATTTCCTTACTATTTATTGACATACTTTAATAAATTCTCTATTTTTGCACTTTAAAACTCCTTGTGCTCTTTTTTGTATACATGTCAGCCAAGCACCCGACTTTGTGGGAAGTACAACAGAGTCGAGGAGCAGTGCTTGCTGATGTCACTGCTACGTCTTCGCTGGTTGTGCATGCGAGCCAATCCCCTGTCCATGCTGCCTGAGAACAAGCCTCCTC
Organism: Anomaloglossus baeobatrachus; assembly: GCF_048569485.1. Classification (NCBI taxonomy): domain Eukaryota; kingdom Metazoa; phylum Chordata; class Amphibia; order Anura; family Aromobatidae; genus Anomaloglossus; species Anomaloglossus baeobatrachus. The sequence goes on along the minus strand of NC_134355.1, from coordinate 280,974,682 downwards.
CACTCCTGCACCTGCAGTTGCCTACGCAGAAAGAACACCATCATCAAGCACGTCCTTGTCCCAGCGCAGCGTTCAGTTATCCATTCAGCAAACCTTTGAACGCAGGCGCAAATACACTGCCAACACCCCACATGCCACAGTTCTAAATGCTAACATTTCGCGACTGCTTGCGCTGGAAATGTTGCCTTTTAGGCTGGTTGAGACAGAAGCATTCCGCGACATGATGGTGGCAGCTGTACCACGTTACTCGGTCCACAGCCGCCACTATTTCTCCCGGTGTGCCGTCCCCGCATTGCATAACCACCACGTGTCACAAAACATCACACGTGCCCTGAACAACGCTGTTTCAGCCAAAGTCCACCTAACCACAGACACGTGGACAAGTGCATGTGGGCAAGGCCGCTACATCTCGTTGACGTCACACTGGGTTAATATTGTGCAAGCTGGGACCCAGTCTGAGCGAGGGACGGAACACGTCCTTCACACACCAAGTTTTGCAGGCCCTACCTCAGTCAGGGTTTCACACACACTCTACAGCTCCGGAATGTCATGCTCCTCAGCCTCCTCCTCCTCCTGGAAGTGTCGCGGGCGGAGGAGGGGACGGTGCGCTCTCCCACTGCTCGGGTCCGGCTGACGCTGCTCTACGGCTGCTGCTATCGCTCGTTGGCTCGAGCGATGGCCGGATCCCGGGGACTTGAGCGGCGCTACTCGCCCGTGAGTGAAAAGGGGTGGTTTGGGTTTTGGGGATATTGTCCGTGACGCCACCCACGGTTGTGGTGATTGTGTGGACACCACCGCTGCTCTGGACGGGGATCCCGGGAGCCTGTGACAGGGAGCAGCTTTGTTGTTATTTCTCCCCTCCGTGGGTAGGGGGGTTGGTTGTCCCGGGGCCTGGTGATGGGGTAGAGATGGATGACAGGCGGGTTGCGGGGCCTGATGAGGTGCAGGGTCGCAGGGGCAGCGCTGTGCCGCACGGCATGGAGGTCCTCACTCAGCCCAATGATGATGACACAGTTCACGGTAAAACAAGTGGCTGGATGGACGGGTCACTCGGACGGCTGCGGTTGTTCCTCCCTGCAGGTTAGTGATGACTGTCTCTCCCTGCACCTAAGTTAAGTGTTGGTAGTGATGGTTTCCCAACGGTAACACGCTCCCCGACCTGGATATGGGCCGGAGGAGCCCGTTTTGCCCACAGGCGCTGGCCCTGGGAGACGGTTGCCCTTGGCGGTGGCGGTGTCTCCCCTTCACGGTTGTACGGTTGCCTTCTATCTGGACTTGGCTGTTTGGAAACCCTGAGGTTCCCTTCACTAACGGATTTGGCAAATTCACGGCGACACCAAGCCTTGCCGGGATCCGAAAGTCCTCTGCCAATGGTGCTGGCTTCTCTTTGTATACCGGTCCGGTACGGCCGGGTCACCACCCGTCCACGGTCCTTACGGCAGACTCCAATCGGCCTCAACTGCAGACGGTCACCACATCCTGCCAACCTTGCTGTCCTGTCCGGTCCACACACCCGGACCAACTTCAGGCTCTTTGCTGTCACTTTTCTCCTCTCTACTACTTTTCTCCTTCCACTTCCTTAGCTTAACTCTCACTGCCTGTGTTTTCCCTCCTCCTCGGTGGGTGGAGACCAACCGCCTGGCTCCACACCCTGGTGTGGACAACAGCCCCTGGGGAAGGCAACTAGGATTTTGTGTTTTGACTATGATATGCCTGCAGGGAGTGTGGGGTGTTTAAGTGTTGTGCTCTGTGGCCCCTGGCTTGTCCAGGGCGACACAGAAGCACTGCAGCACTGCCTCGGCGAAGCGGCAACAGGCAGTGCTGAAGCTAATCTGCATAGGTGACAAACCCCACAATGCAGAAAAGGTGTGGACAGCTCTGAAACAGCAGGCAGATCACTGGCTCACAACTCTGAACCTAAAGCCAGGAAAGGTCGTGTGTGACAATGGCCGGAACCTGGTGGCGGCTTTGAGGCGAGGCCAGCTGACACATGTTCCATGCGTGGCCCATGTGCTCAACCTCGTGGTTCAGCGGTTTCTAAAGTCATACTCAGAGCTGTCTGATCTGCTGATAAAAGTTCGCCGCCTGTCTGCACATTTTCGAAAGTCACCTACTGCTTCAGCCGGCCTTGCCGGCTTAAGACGCCGTTTGCATCTTCCGGCACACAGACTGGTGTGTGATGTCCCCACGCTTTGGAATTCAACTCTGCACATGTTGGTCAGGATATGTGAGCAGAAGAGGGCAGTTGTTGAGTACCTGCATCACCTAAGCCGTCGGGAAATGGGTCAAACTCCACACATAACACCTGAGGAGTGGAGAGGGATGTCCGACCTATGCACCATCCGCCAAAACTTTGAGGACTCCACCAAGATGGTGAGCGGCGATGACGACATTATTAGCGTCACCATACCGCTTCTCTGCCTTCTAAAATGGTCTCTGCTCAAAAAACAACCATGATGCATTGCAGGCGGAGCGCGATGAGTTTGAGCAAGAAACAGTAGTGGGTGTGGGTGATGATAACACACAGCCCAGCCTCGTCTCATCACAACGTGCAGTGGAGGACTATGACGAGGAGGAGGATGAAGACATGGAGCAACTCTCTGGCCAAATTGAGGATATGACATGCAGTCATATTCTCGGTTCAGCGTGGCTGGCCAGAGGACAGGGTAGATGATGAGGAGGAGGAGGAGGAGGAGGACAGCATGTTCAGTCATCGTGTTGGTCAGGATACTGAAGTGATGGCTGTTAAGAGTCTGGCACACATGGCTGACTTTATGGTAAGCTGCCTGTCTCGTGACCCTCGCGTTAAGAACATCTTGGCCGACAATCATTACTGGTTGGTAACACTGTTAGACCCACGCTAAAAGGACAACTTTATGTCTCTTATTCCCGAGGCGGAGAGGTCAGGCAAAATGCAGCAGTTCCAGAAGGCCATAGTCACGGAAGTAGGCAAAGCATTCCCCTCACAAAACGCTAGCGGCATAGGTCAGGAATCAGTGGACAACCAAGGCGTACAGCCGAGAGGGGCACAAGTCCAATCCGCCAGAGGTAGGGGAACAGTCTTTAAGATGTGGGACAGTTTTCTCAGCCCCTCACATACCACAGCCCCTGAGGTGAGGGGTAGTGCCACAAGAAATCCTAAGTTTGCCCAGATGCTCAAGGAGTACCTTGCAGATCAAACAACTGTACTCCGACATTCCTCTGTGCCTTACAATTAATGTGTATCCAAGCTGGACACGTGGCATGAATTGGCTCTCTACGCCTTGGAAGTCCTGGCCTGCCCTGCCGCTAGCGTTTTGTCAGAGCGTGTTTTTAGTGCCGCAGGTGGAATCATTACAGATAAACGCACCCGCCTGTCAACTGTAAATGCTGACAGGCTGACTCTGATCAAGATGAACAAGGGTTGGATTTGGCCAGACTTCACCACACACACCAACAGCAAATTACAGCGGAATTTAAAGTTTGTAACGGGAATTTGCCATGTACCTCCACTCACCCATGGTAACACACTTCTGGACTTTGGCTAATCGCTGGACTGCTCCTCCTTCTCCTCATGCGCCATCATGGTGACCGTTACAATAGTTAAGCCGTTGTTTCAGGTATACCCCCAGTGGTAAAATTTTTCGCCCATTCTTTCTGAATGGGCATTACAACGACAGGAGACCCGCTCCTTTGCAATGGGAACAATGTTTTGAGGCCCTCATGCACATCTCTATCCAGGGACAATGTGGAGCCTCCCAATTTTTGGCTGCCCTGCCTAAGGGCTATACTACAATAGACCCACTTCCTTACAATGGGCACTTCATGTTTACAGGCCATCATGCACGTCTCTATCCAGGGACAATATGGAGCCTCCCAATTTTTGGCTGCCATGCCTAAGGGCTATACTACAATAGACCCACTTCCTTACAATGGGCACTTCATGTTTACAGGCCATCATGCACGTCTCTATCCAGGGACAATATGGAGCCTGACGCTGCCACCGACTGCCACACACGTGCTGTTTTTAAATGCAAGCACGGACGCAATAAGAACCTAACTGGTTTTTAGGAGCGACAATTACTGAGAAGTCTGACACTATCAGACACTGCTGACTGACGTGTATTATACACTAGACTTGTGCGTTATATAATAGTTTGTGCAAAACGCGCACCTGTACGCTGCCACCGACTGCCACACACGTGCTGTTTTTAAATGCAAGCACGGACGCAATAAGAACCTAACTGGTTTTTAGGAGCGACAATTACTGAGAAGTCTGACACTATCAGACACTGCTGACTGACGTGTATTATACACTAGACTTGTGCGTTATATAATAGTTTGTGCAAAACGCGCACCTGTACCCTGCCACCGACTGCCACACACGTGCTGTTTTTAAATGCAAGCACGGACGCAATAAGAACCTAACTGGTTTTTAGGAGCGACAATTACTGAGAAGTCTGACACTATCAGACACTGCTGACTGACGTGTATTATACACTAGACTTGTGCGTTATATAATAGTTTGTGCAAAACGCGCACCTGTACCCTGCCACCGACTGCCACACACGTGCTGTTTTTAAATGCAAGCACGGACGCAATAAGAACCTAACTGGTTTTTAGGAGCGACAATTACTGAGAAGTCTGACACTATCAGACACTGCTGACTGACGTGTATTATACACTAGACTTGTGCGTTATATAATAGTTTGTGCAAAACGCGCACCTGTCCCCTGCCACCGACTGCCACACACGTGCTGTTTTTAAATGCAAGCACGGACGCAATAAGAACCTAACTGGTTTTTAGGAGCGACAATTACTGAGAAGTCTGACACTATCAGACACTGCTGACTGACGTGTATTATACACTAGACTTGTGCGTTATATAATAGTTTGTGCAAAACGCGCACCTGTACCCTGCCACCGACTGCCACACACGTGCTGTTTTTAAATGCAAGCACGGACGCAATAAGAACCTAACTGGTTTTTAGGAGCGACAATTACTGAGAAGTCTGACACTATCAGACACTGCTGACTGACGTGTATTATACACTAGACTTGTGCGTTATATAATAGTTTGTGCAAAACGCGCACCTGTACCCTGCCACCGACTGCCACACACGTGCTGTTTTTAAATGCAAGCACGGACGCAATAAGAACCTAACTGGTTTTTAGGAGCGACAATTACTGAGAAGTCTGACACTATCAGACACTGCTGACTGACGTGTATTATACACTAGACTTGTGCGTTATATAATAGTTTGTGCAAAACGCGCACCTGTACGCTGCCACCGACTGCCACACACGTGCTGTTTTTAAATGCAAGCACGGACGCAATAAGAACCTAACTGGTTTTTAGGAGCGACAATTACTGAGAAGTCTGACACTATCAGACACTGCTGACTGACGTGTATTATACACTAGACTTGTGCGTTATATAATAGTTTGTGCAAAACGCGCACCTGTACGCTGCCACCGACTGCCACACACGTGCTGTTTTTAAATGCAAGCACGGACGCAATAAGAACCTAACTGGTTTTTAGGAGCGACAATTACTGAGAAGTCTGACACTATCAGACACTGCTGACTGACGTGTATTATACACTAGACTTGTGCGTTATATAATAGTTTGTGCAAAACGCGCACCTGTACCCTGCCACCGACTGCCACACACGTGCTGTTTTTAAATGCAAGCACGGACGCAATAAGAACCTAACTGGTTTTTAGGAGCGACAATTACTGAGAAGTCTGACACTATCAGACACTGCTGACTGACGTGTATTATACACTAGACTTGTGCGTTATATAATAGTTTGTGCAAAACGCGCACCTGTACCCTGCCACCGACTGCCACACACGTGCTGTTTTTAAATGCAAGCACGGACGCAATAAGAACCTAACTGGTTTTTAGGAGCGACAATTACTGAGAAGTCTGACACTATCTGGACTGTTTTACACTGTGTACACCAGCCCCAGATATGATGAAGGCTGGTATACGGTCACCACTAGGAATGGCTATATACCCTGCCTGCCTGCCTGCCTGTATACTGCTACAATAGTCCTGACAAGGACTCTTCTGGTCACTAGCCTGTATTCCGACCTGGCTATACCCTGCCTGTATATAGCAACAATAGTCCTGAGAAGGACTCTGCTACTGTACTCCGACCTGGCTATACCCTGCCTGCCTGTATACAACTAGAATAGTCCTGAGAAGGACTTCTGGTCACACTGTTTGCAGCCCTGCTCCGGAACTAACTATAAAGGGCCGCAAACCTTTCCCTGAATCAGCGACACTCTCCCTACACTGACTGTCTGAATAGCTGTGAGCAGAGCACAGCGCGCCGGCCGATATAAAGGCTCGGTCACGCTGTGCAGGCCGGCCAATCACTGCAATTCCACAACTAACAGGGCTGTGGCATTGCAGTGGTCTGCCAGCCAATCCCTGCATGAGGGCTGGCTCTCAAAAGAGCGCCAACATGCAGAAATGAAGACCACGAGTACAGCACGAGTATCGCGAGATTACTCGGTCCCCGCCGAGCAGCCCGAGTACAGCGATACTCGTGCGAGTACCGAGTAGTGACAAGCATGCTCGCTCATCACTAATAATATTGCATTCTTTGTATAGACAAATTAACATTATTGATTTAGTAATGTTAAAAACAAAATAAAAATAAACAAGTCATGATACTATCACATAAAATTACAAACATACATACAACATTCAGAAATCCATGTTGTTAACAGAAATGTAAGTTGGTGATGAACGGATTTTATCTTTAATACAATTAATCTTTAAGCTCTTGGATTTTTTACACAAAGTAAACATTTTCATCTAGGTGAAAATGACTACATTGTCAATCCAAAATTGCCATGAAAAAATTAACAAACATTATTATTATTATTAGCATCAAAAAAATTAAAGTAATCAGTAAATAATTTTCTAATTTGTAATCCAGATGTCACGGAATTATGAGACATAGGTTCACCTGTTGGATTAACAACATGGTTTATCTGAAATTCATCATCAACATAAGGTCCTCCTTCATGTATCCGACAGAAATTGTGAAGCACTATGGTAGCCTTGATGACAGATTTGACAGAGTTTGGCTGCAACTGAATAGTTGTCTGATAAATGCGCCATTTGTTAGATATACCAAATGCACACTCCACATAACGTCTTGCTTTAGTTAGCCGATAATTAAAGTACTGTTTCCTGTCATCAATTGATCTCCTTGGATATGGTCGCATAACATGTTTGGATAATGCAAATCCTGCATCTGCTACCATCACATATGGTGCCAACGGTCCAGATGTACCAGGTAGGGCAACTGGTGGGGGGATCAATAATGAATTTTCTTGCAGCCGTTGGGCTAATCTTGATGAACGGAAAATACGGGCATCTGAGGCACTACCATAGGCCCCAATGTCAGCATAAATAAAACGGTATTCTGTGTCAACCAATGCCAAAATAACAACCGAAAAAAACTTATGAAAATTGAAATAACGTGAACCAGAGTTTGGTGGTTTTTTAACTCTGAAATGCTTGCCATCCAAAGCTCCTATGCAGTTAGGAAAGTCCACAGAGTCCTTGAAGCCCTTAGATATTTTCAACCAATCTTGTCTGTTTGGCTGAGGCATCATTTGTTCTTTTAAATGTTGCCATATCATGTCGCATGTGTGACGTACTATAACGGCAATGGTTGATCTCCCCAACAAAAAATCAAAATGTAACGCACTAAAAGATTGACCAGTCGCCAAGAATCTATGAACACAAGACAAACAATGATTTTAAAGTATCAATATGTTGTTTTAAGAAAGGCAAACAAAAAAAAAACCCAAAAATTTAGGCTAAAGAGAGATTATATCAAGAAATCTCAATTACACATTTAAATGTGAAACCTAACACATTTAAAACAAAACAAAAATAAATTATACCTCAGAGTCACCATAAATCTCTCCTCTGGGGAAATGGAAAGCCGCATCCAAGTGTCCTGGTGTTGCAAATGGGGTCGTAAAATATTTAGTAGGTAATCAAAACTCTCCACACTCAAACGGCAGTATGAAAAAAACTTATCAGGGAAATTCCGTAACTCCAAAAATAACGTATGGAAATAACCATGCATAGGCCGCATCATGATTAGTGGATGCACCCACAATCTGTTTCTTCTTAAATTATCATATTGCAACATGTGACGTCTAACGCCAAAACGACGAGATATAATCCAACATAAAAAAACGAAGGCCTCCGTGGATAATGGCATTGCGACAATTTTGTCTCAACACATAGGTGCTCCAAGGCAGAATACAAGCAGGAAACAGTTTATAGGTAACTTATATTTATGTCCTAATCACATACACCTATGTGTCATTTAATTCCAAATAATCACCATTATCTCAATGTGTGAAACATGTTAAACACGCACAAAATACGGACTGCTCACGGAACATACACTGACGTATTTCACGCACAGGAAAACGCACACACGTACACACGTATGACACACGATATGCATACGGACACTACACGGAGGGGAAAAACGGACACAAAATACGGAACACGGACACAAAAAACGGACTACATCACACGTACGTTTTTTAAATGTGAGTGTGGCAGAGGCCTAACACAGTACAAAGATATATTTTACCTGTATCAATTCCTTCACAGAATTTTATAGCGCAAAGCCAGAAAAATGAAAGAATACATTTTCCCCACAAACATGTTGCTTTTGCCCAAAATTGTTAATTTTCACAAAGGTAACAGGAGAAAATTCATCATTTATTTTGATGTGCAATTTCTCCTGAGTACATTGATAACCCATATAAGGTAGAAAACCACTGTTTGGGCACACGGTAGGTCTCAGAAGGGAAAGGGCGCTATATTGGAGTTCAGATTTAGTTGGAATGCTTTGTAGGTGCCATGTCACATAGGCAGAGCCCCTGCCATCCCAGAAAAGCAGACCCTTCACAAGTGACAATGCTTTACAAACTACACCCCTCAATGAACTCCTTTAGTGAGCATAATGACATCACAGGTGGGTCACTGTATTTTTACCATTGGGCGGTGAAGAAAGAATTACATTTTTTCACTAAAATGTTGTTTCAGCCCAAAGTTTTAAATTTTTATAAGGACTAGTAAGAAAAAATGTACCATAAATCTTGTTTTGTCATGTTTCATGAGAATACCAGTACCCTCCTTGTAATCGGCCACTTCTTTTGATGTACAGTGCAAAGCTAAGAAGGGAAGGGGCACCGTAACTACCTCATGCTCTATGGCTTGCATAAAATATGGTAATTCCAAGAATAGGTCTTTATTCTGCTGCAACAATGCTTGATACTGCTGTTTCTGAGAGCAGGACAAAGTTTCTGCCACCTTGACATCTTCTACGCTGGCTTCAGACTTCACCATCAGACAGGGAGCTTCCAAGGGTCCTCTGTCCTGACAGGGCTTTGTCAGGTTATGTGGTATGGTTAGGCTTACAACTCCCTGGTTGATGAATTTTATAGTTAACTTCACCAACCTTCTCCACCTCTTCATATGGTCCCTGTCACTTGGTCATCTATTTGCTCATTATCGTGGCTTCCAGCAAAAGTACTCAATCTCTTAGGTTGAACTACCTCACTCTGGTTGACCTATTATACACCCTTTTCTATCCCTCTTGTGCTTTGAGAAGGTGTTCCTTCACAATGGGCATCACAATGGCAATCCTGTCTTGCTTTTTAGCCACATTCTCCAACATGCTCCTGTAGGGTGTGGTCTCAGTTTCCCATGACTTTTCAGTAACATCCAGGAGACCACAGGGAAGTTGGCCATATAGCAGTTAGAATGTGTCTTGGCTGTGTATCAAAATACAAGGGACCCATGCAGTTTTTTTGTTTTTAATTTCTTAAGTTATTTTTAAAAAAAATATGCCCCCCCCCCCTCCAATTTTGATACTCAGTCACGATAAAGGCAACAGCTGAGGGCTGGTACTCCCAGGCTGGGGAGGCCCATGGTTATTGCCCCTCCAGCCTAAAAGTAGCAGCTTGCAGCCACCCAGAATTGTTGCATCCATTAAAGGCGACAATTACGGCCCTTTACCCAGCTCATCCCGATTGCCCTCTTGTGGTGGCAATCGGGGTAATATAAGGTGTAATGACAGCTGTGGTTTGTCAACAAATCACAGCTGCCACTAAACCCTGAACAAGTAATGGGTAGAGGTCTATGAGAACCCCCCATTACTAATCCTGCAATTAAAAAGAAATAAACGCAAAACACATAGAAAAATCCTTTGTTTAAAAGACAAAACAAAAATATCACCTCTTTCTCCAATTTATTAACCCCAAAACACCCATGTCCATCATTATCCACACCACGATGTCCCACAACGATTCTGGCTCTGCTAAATACTGAATTTGCAGCACACATGCATATTAGAAAACATGCCCACCTGCTGCGGCTTCAGACAGACACTGACTGAGATGCAATCAAGAAATAACATCTGGAACACCATTCTGAGTCTGAACTGGGTGCAAAAACCTAAAAAATCTACACTATATGGAGAGATGGTATGCACACCAGTGACTATGTAAGGGGAATATATGAAAAGCAGAAACTGCTGTGTGAATACTGACATGAAAAATCCAATAGCTATATATAAGAATGAAAATATGAAAAATGGAATCTGCATTACTGCCATGAACATATGAATAAAGAGAAATTTAGCTATTGAATTGATCAATGCAACAGAGCCCCAACTCTACACCAAAGTATTTCTCTACGTTGGGGTCCCTATCAAGTGTGTGTCCTCTCATGCAGTTAAAAAACTTACCGTGTATGGATAGCTGAGACCCAGGCTATAAATGCATATAATGTGGTAGAAAAACTGAGTTTTTTTTGCCAGGAGATGCAGATTTGGTGCTGAAAGTTATACACAAAATTGCTGCACCAAATTTGCACCTTCTTGCAAAAAAAATGAATCAAAATTTAGTGTGGTTTTGACGCAGTTTTTATGTAGTTTTTTGCCAGGAGACGCAGATCTGGAGCAGGAATTTGTAAACCAAAAACGGACCAGAAAAGTACAATCTTCAAAACAGATGTGGCACCCCTAGACTAGTCAGGTCGTCACAGGGTACTGCACGCTCTTTATCTCCCAGTGCAGGACTCAAACCCCCCCATGGTTCTGGGTTCCCAACTTGCAGTACTGCCTCCACGAGCATCTACAATATCCCAGTCACACCTCGCACCACACCCTGACAGGCACACCAGTGGGCTGCTAAGCTGGAATAGGGCCGCCCACCTAGGGGTCAGGCAGAGAGGTGGAAGGTGACAAGTCAGTCGAGTGGTAGCCCTCAAGCAGTGAGGAGCTCAAGGAAGCTGGGAGTTGGAGCTCCCAGGGAGAGAAGCAGATTGGGTTGCAGACGGTGGTCTGGACCCGGAGGAGTCGGAGACCCGGTCGCGGGAGATTGGGACTGGGTGCTGGCTTAGTCAAGGAGGACGGTCGGCAGCTGCAGTCCAATAGCCGGTCTGGGGCCAAAAGCACGTCGGGGGAACTGGACCCTAGGTCGGGGAGAAGGTTCAAGCAACCCAGCAATTAACCTGCGGAGGACAGGGCCTTTATGGACTGTTCCCACGAAGCTCAGAGATCGAGGGCACTAGCACAACAAGGGGAATAGGGCTTTCCAAGCAAAGCAGCCCGCTAAAATTCCAAGCGTGAGCTCTTGAGAGCAAGCTCCTCTGCTACCCATTGTAGGGAGCGGGGCCCGGACAACTCCAAGCTTATGGGCCACCTGAACACTTTCAAATTCTGTGCACGGAGGCAGGTTACAGACCACTAGGCAGTGCTGCAGGGACGGAACCCGGACGAGCTCCCCAAGAGGGTAGCGGCAACCAGAGACTTGGTTTATCACGTTGTCAGCATCTTCTTTCCTTCTGAGTGAGTACCTGATTAACCCCTGCTACCAGTGAGCCTGCACTCCCCCTGCAATCCATCCCACAATTCGGGGTCCCGGGGCCTTTCCCTACCCGTGGTGGGTAACGTCATCTGGCTGCCTCACTCCATCACCCCGGGTACTCCCAACAGCAGCTGCGGTACTCCCAATTACCGTACACCACGGGTGGCGTCACCATCCTAGTAATACATCTATACCATAGAGGGCAATAAAGTGTCAAGTGCACATAATTTGACCTGTGTGAATAGACGGTAAATACTTTCATATAAACATAGGATTTCCTCTCAGGGGGAAAAATGTGTGCAAAATCGCATAGACCATTCATGAACAACATGTAGATTTGAAACAAATTTATCAATGTAAATACAGCCAATGAGTGCAAAAAAAGTCCCCTTAATAAAAAGGTCCAGTGACCATCCCATCCTAATAATACATCTGAAGCATGAGGGATAATAAATTGTCAAGTGCACATGATTTAGTCAAATCAGTATGAATAAAAGTTAAAACCACATGAACAGTTCATAAACAGCATATGAAATAAAAACATAATTACCAATGTACATATAGCCACTGCATGCACTGAGGTCCCCTGATGTACGTTTCGCTACAGCTTCTTCATGAGGTGCGTGGATTCAGGAGTACAGAGTGTAACCTTATATAAGGGTCCATTAGTAGACATAGGTGCAGCAGATGTGGTGATGCTGCAACTGCCACGTGTACTGTCCGGTAGCTCTAGGGTGGCGGCCCTCATCATGCCTCCCCGCCCTCTCCAATGACCTAAAAACACCTAAGGCTGGTGTCCCACTTTGCACCTGTGATGTCTCCATTTAATGGAGGTCTTACTGTATCCTGGTAATGCATTAGTCTTTTTGGCCTGGGCAGTTTACATCTTCTGCCATTAGTCTGTGAGTTTTTGCTTAATTTTTGGAGGATTTTTATTCCTCTTTTTGGTGTTTTTTATGTATATACATATATGATATATTAGTGTAGGGACCCACAAAAATGAGGATCCGTGACATGGATTGTGGGCTTCCGTACTATGGTCATATTACCTACCAATACCTTATATATTTATTTATTCTTTTGCACAGAATATTTTATACAGGATGCAGCCAGGCCTCTTTATGTTAGGCCTTGAATACTATACTCACTGTCCCTGGATGGAGCACATATATTGTACTGGCGTAGCCCGCTTGCATCTATTGTGATGAGGTGTAACTAATAGGCTGCATACCAGATACTGTGAACCTGCATGTGTGAACAGTGACATATGCAAGCTACAAGTGTGCAATTTTACCATCTTCCTTTGCACCTGAGATGTCTCCATTTAATGGAGGTCTTGCTGCATCCTGGTAGTGCATTAGTCTTTTTGGCCTGGGCAGTTTACATCTTCTGCTATTAGTCTGTGAGTTTTTGCTTAATTTTTGGAGGATTTTTATTCCTCTTTGATGTTTTTTTATGTATACACGTGTACTGTCCGGTAGCTCTAGGGTGGCGGTCCTCATCATGCCTCCCCGCCCTCTCCCATGACCTAAAATCACCTAAAGGCCCTGTCACACACAGATAAATCTACGGAAGATCTGTGGTTGCATTGAAATTGTGGACAATTAGTGCCAGGTTTGTGGCTGTGTACAAATGGAACAATATGTCCATGATTTCACTGCAACCACAGATCTGCCAAAGATTTATCTCTGTGTGTGACGGGGCCTTAAGGCTGGTGTCCCACTTGCGATTGCCTCGCGTGTATCTCGCGTGAGTTTCGCGGTGCATCACCCGTCATGGGCTGCATCTCTATGCAGCCGACCTGCTCCTGTGAGCAGAGTGTGAGTCCGTGATGGGTGATGCACCACGAAACTCGCACGAGATACGTGTGAGGCAATTGGAAGTGGGACACCGGCCTAAAAGAATAAAATAGAAATAAAAAACACCCAAGTTAAAAACATAATAAACAAACTCTTAGGAAGGGAGAAAAGCTCAGAATTTCATTCATATCCATGGGGCAGACACTATCAATCCTCCATATCCATCGTGAATCAAGTTGAGCTTATTGTTTTTTAAGATCACCACAGCGATTATGTAACATCACTCTATCAATCCCCCTGACATTCAAGAATTTGCATCACATCCGTGGGCCATTTTAAAATGTCTGAGGATAGGTTTTAACTGGGAGAGGTCCTGGATTTCTGCTGACTTCCCTATATCTAAAACATGTTCACTGATTTTTTCTTTAATTTCCAGGATGTAAGGCCCACATAGATGAGTTTACACAGTCAGGTGGCATAAAAAATTGCACTGTTTCGCATGTAATGTGATGGTTAATTTGAAAGGTTCAGGTGCCATTGCTGGATTCAAAGGTGGTTGATCTCTCCATATTCGGGCAGGCCAAGCACTGCCCACATGGGTTAAAGTGTACCGCCCCGGGGCTCGGCCGGCTGCCGAGCCGCTCGGATCCATGCTCGTCGGTGGGTGGCTCGAGCTCCTCACGGACCCGGGGGTCACGTCGCTCTGAAGGGAGGTTGCTGGCGCTACATGAAGAGGGGTGGTGATGTACGGTGGGGTGGTCGGTGGTCCATGGCCGGGGCCGTGGTTGTTTGGGGGTTTAGGTTTGTGATGCCACCCATTAGTTGTGGTGAATAGATGGACACTACCGCTGCCATTGACTAGGCTCCCAGGGACGGTGTTGCGCAGCTTGGTGTTAACCCCTCCGTGGGTAAGGGGGTTATGGTCCCGGGGCCTGTGGTTGAGGGGGCTAGGGGAGGGCGTGTCATTGCGGTGCGGTGCAGTGCTGTGCGCGGCCCGAGGGCACTGTTGTACTCACTATGACAGACACACTGGAGTCTCTGGTAAACCAAACAAGATGGTGGATGGTGCCCGCAGCCGGCTGCACTTCTCCCCTTTTCAGGTTGGTGGTTTCCGCCTTTCTTCTGCACCTTTCTTTAAGTAGAATTGTGACTCCTATGCCTGAGCAACGGTAGTCCGCTCCCCAGCTTTGTGTGTGCTGGAAGAGCCCTTTTGCTCGCAGACGCTGGCCCGTGGGTTCTCTATGCCTGGGCGGTGGCTTTCTATCCCTATGGTTGTGCGGTTGCCTTCAATCGGGTCTTGGGTGGGAAAGGACCTAAAGTCCAGAATCAAATCAGTGAATTCGACTCGGTTCAGTGGCTTCTGGGCCTCGTACTGGGTCTGAGTACTTCTCCTGGTGCTCTGGTTTCCAATCGGTTCCCCGGTTTGGTACCGGCGGGACACCACCCGTCCACGGTCCTTACAGTTCCACTGGCTGTAATCTCAGCTCCTGCAGGCGGCCACCACCGTCTGCCTCCTGGCCAAAGGGAATCCGGGCTCCGATCCAGACCCCTAACAGACGTTACTCCGCTCTCATTCACCTCCAAAGCAGATCTCTCTTCTTTTTCCCGCCTCAGGCCATCCGAACTCCTCGGTGGGCGTGGCCAACTGCCTGGCTCCACCCCCGGGTGTGAACGTCAAAACCTGAGGGCGGTGACTCAGGGTTTTAAGGTTGGCTGCTGGTACCTTTTTAGGGAAAGGTGTTTGTGCAAGGGACTACCTGTGACTATCTGGCTAGTACAGGGCGTCACAAAAGCTCCATTTTGTTCTTCATGTTCCAAAAACATTCTGTGTTGTTAAACTGACTCCTTACCAAGATGTCCTTTAGGCTTTCTGCTCTCTTGTAGGTGATTGTGGGATTTGTAGGAACATACAGTAATTTCCCAATATTGAATCATTGGTGAAGATGAACAAGTATTTACTAAGTGCCTCCTTCATTTTGCATCACTGGTCATTGTACAGTGAAATAAAATGTAATTGTTATTATTAAATGTTCTTTTGCGCTGAATAAGGCGGTCCTTCCTTCTTATTGTCAAATCTCAATTAAATCCCCTCTGGAAAACTTTTCTGGAAGAGCCCTTATCATACTGTAGAATTTGTTTGAAAGATCTCGTGGCTGTTGAAGAAAAATTCCATCATCAGAGAAGTTCCTCTTTAGTTACCCTTTAGAACTGATCCACAGTTATATTCTCCTTGGTTGGTTTGGAGTATGCTGAATCAGCATGCAGTAATTATGGTAATTATCTGCGGTGTCTATAATGAATAGTCTTGGTTTACACCAGACCCGGAAGCATTGTAAGGCTGTGTTCACATGTCCTGTAATGATCCATTTGTAACAGATACGACGGATGTAAAATAACTGATTCATAAACAGATTGTAACAACAGATTACTTTAACCAATCCATTAATGAATCAAGTATTTTTATAGTCAATGGAACAGATCCGTCATTATCTAGCTAGCTGGAGAGAGAGATAGAAAGATAGATAAATGTGCAACACATAAATGTAGCGTCGCTGAGACTGGGTGCTACAGGGTATTGCATTTTATATATGTATTCTTATGTATCTTATAATTTCTGTCAAGAAAGGCAGAGGTTGTGTGGCATGGAAGAGAAGAGAGTTATGTAGCACCCCAGGGTTCATATGCCACAAGTAACAACACAAAGGGTTAACTCCCAACACAATACTAGCACCTGGTTATTGAAATGTTTATATAATTGCAACGTTAAGACCCATAAGTCCAGTACTTACAGAGACTATTCTGTATGAACACTTACGTATTCTTGAACAATTTCCTTTTTTATTAAATATGGACCATACCTACCACAGGACAGGTTGTGATAAAGACTGAGTGCGTACCTTCATCAGCCTCGGAGGCAATAGACTAAGCCCTGGAGAGACTGCTTTTTGAACATTTTGAGACTCTTGTTGAACTTTTTGGGTTTTTGTATTTTTCCTTTTGAGACTCTATATATATATATATATAATTGTTGTTGATAACTTGTTTGTTTCTTTCACAGTCCCGGAGTACTGTTCTTCACTAAGGGGGAATGTAGCACCCCAGGGTTCATATGTCACAAGTAACAACACAAAGGGTTAATTCCCCACACAACACTAGCACCTCCTGGCCAGAAGGGGGAGACCAAGCTGCTTCCCTGTATATTCTGGTGTGGAGAGGAAGTGGTCAGTTTCAGTTTAGTTTCAGTTTGAGTTCAGTCAGTGCAGAGGACTGAGGAAAGAGGATTTGCAGGTTGGAGCTGGCTCTAGCTCACCTCAGGATCCGCTGACCAATTCCAGGCCTAAGCCGAGGGTCTGAGGAAAGGAGACAGAAAACACAGAGGAACATACCTGGGAGAAAGAGTATTGCTGAACTCACCCCAGTGGAGCACACAGAATGGATGCCAGATCCGAGGCTGAGCAGATAACACACAGCACAGCGAACACCGGAGAAGTGAAGATTCCAGATTCTTCACCTTTACCACAGACACAGCAACACAGGAGAGAGTTCAGGAACATACAAGTAAGGACTCGAGTTGCCTGTCAGGTCGGTACCAGGGAGGAGAACAGAGCCGTCTGCCTAGTTTACAAAGCAGCAGGGCCACACAAGCACAGTGCAGAAAAGGGAGCCAAAACGACCCGGCTGGGTGGGAGAAACCCTGAACCCCTCACTGACTCCGTGGACAGTACTCTGCTGAATGCCATCTTCAGTAAAGTACAAAGAAACTGCAAAACCGTGAGTCTGCTTGTTTATTGTGCTCGTGTCCTGCACCTCCCCATAGACTATCACACTGCCCCGGGGAGAAGGCTCTACCCGTGGGGAGCCATCCCATCTCAAGCTGCCATCCATCACCCCTGGAGGTTCTGCAGCAGCGGTGGTCATCTCTGATAACATTCCACGTGTGGCGTCACATAGATAACCCCTTTTTATTGTAGAACCAGGGATCACAGACGGGGTCACAACTAGAGTTGAGCGCGGTTCGCGGTTCGAGGTTCGCCAGTTCTAGGCTCGAGTGATTTTGGGGCCTGTTCTAGATCGAACTAGAACTCGAGCTTTTTGCAAAAGCTCGATAGTTCTAGAAACGTTCGAGAACGGTTCTAGCAGCAAAAAAACAGCTAATTCCTAGCTTGGTTTCCGCTGTAATAGTGTAAGTCACTCTGTGAATCACACTATTATGACATTTCAGTGTATAGTGTGCGTGAACAGCGCCTTCAGATCACTGCTGTTTCTATAATGGCGATCGCCATTTTTTTTTTTTTTCCTTGTCTTCCTTCCCTAAGCGCGCGCGTGTAGTGGGGCGGGCCAGCATGTCAGCCAATCCCAGACACAAACACAGCTACGTGGACTTTTAGCCAGAGAAGCAACGGCATGTGTGATAGGATGTCCATGTCACATGTCCCTGCATTATAAAATCGGACATTTTCCTCCAGGACGCCATTACCTCTTCTGCGTCTTTGGTGTCAGATATCACTGTCGCAGGTCCGTCCTTTGTCCTATCGCTGATACAGCTGTATGCGCTCCATACACAGTGCTGGACAGCTTAGGGAGAGCACTTTCTAGCAGTCCTTTTAAGGGCTCAAACCGGCAGGGTCAGAGCCATAGGTGACAGGTCCTGACAACAGCGACAGAGTCTGTGTAGCCAAGGTCAGGGATTTCCTCCCTGCATTTCCCTATTAGGAGGGAATAGAAAGGCAGGCTTCCATTCCTCTACCCAGAGCCCCACAATCCTGGCACTGTACCCTCCTGTCCTCTGCACACTCCAACTCATTATAACTAAGCCATTATACTAGCAAACACTCAGTGTACCTAGTGGCATCCTAAACGTGGCTATTGGACTTTGCTATAGTCCCACTAGTGCAAAGACATTTGCAGAGCACGTCTGCCTGCATTGCACACTCCAACTCATTATAACTAAGCCATTATACTAGCAAACACTCAGTGTACCTAGTGGCATCCTAAACGTGGCTATTGGACTTTGCTATAGTCCCACTAGTGCAAAGACATTTGCAGAGCACGTCTGCCTGCATTGCACACTCCAACTCATTATAACTAAGCCATTATACTAGCAAACACTCAGTGTACCTAGTGGCATCCTAAACGTGGCTATTGGACTTTGCTATAGTCCCACTAGTGCAAAGACATTTGCAGAGCACGTCTGCCTGCATTGCACACTCCAACTCATTATAACTAAGCCATTATACTAGCAAACACTCAGTGCACCTAGTGGCATCCTAAACGTGGCTATTGGACTTTGCTATAGTCCCACTAGTGCAAAGACATTTGCAGCACGTCTGCCTGCATTGCACACTCCAACTCATTATAACTAAGCCATTATACTAGCAAACACTCAGTGTACCTAGTGGCATCCTAAACGTGGCTATTGGACTTTGCTATAGTCCCACTAGTGCAAAGACATTTGCAGAGCACGTCTGCCTGCATTGCACACTCCAACTCATTATAACTAAGCCATTATACTAGCAAACACTCAGTGTACCTAGTGGCATCCTAAACGTGGCTATTGGACATTTGTCTAGTCACACTAGTGCAAAGACATTTGCAGCACCTTTGCTTGCATTGCACACTCCAACTCATTATAACTAAGCCATTATACTAGCAAACACTCAGTGTACCTAGTGGCATCCTAAACGTGGCTATTGGACTTTGCTATAGTCACACTAGTGCAAAGACATTTGCAGAGCACGTCTGCCTGCATTGCACACTCCAACTCATTATAACTAAGCCATTATACTAGCAAACACTCAGTGTACCTAGTGGCATCCTAAACGTGGCTATTGGACTTTGCTATAGTCCCACTAGTGCAAAGACATTTGCAGAGCACGTCTGCCTGCATTGCACACTCCAACTCATTATAACTAAGCCATTATACTAGCAAACACTCAGTGTACCTAGTGGCATCCTAAACGTGGCTATTGGACTTTGCTATAGTCCCACTAGTGCAAAGACATTTGCAGAGCACGTCTGCCTGCATTGCACACTCCAACTCATTATAACTAAGCCATTATACTAGCAAACACTCAGTGTACCTAGTGGCATCCTAAACGTGGATATTGGACTTTGCTATAGTCCTACTAGTGCAAAGACATTTGCAGCACGTCTGCCTGCATTGCACACTCCAACTCATTATAACTAAGCCATTATACTAGCAAACACTCAGTGTACCTAGTGGCATCCTAAACGTGGCTATTGGACTTTGCTATAGTCCCACTAGTGCAAAGACATTTGCAGAGCACGTCAGCCTGCATTGCACACTCCAACTCATTATAACTAAGCCATTATACTAGCAAACACTCAGTGTACCTAGTGGCATCCTAAACGTGGCTATTGGACTTTGCTATAGTCCCACTAGTGCAAAGACATTTGCAGAGCACGTCTGCCTGCATTGCACACTCCAACTCATTAAAACTAAGCCATTATACTAGCAAACACTCAGTGTACCTAGTGGCATCCTAAACGTGGCTATTGGACTTTGCAATAGTCCCACTAGTGCAAAGACATTTGCAGCACGTCTGCCTGCATTGCACACTCCAACTCATTATAACTAAGCCATTATACTAGCAAACACTCAGTGTACCTAGTGGCATCCTAAACGTGGCTATTGGACTTTGCTATAGTCCCACTAGTGCAAAGACATTTGCAGCACGTCTGCCTGCATTGCACACTCCAACTCATTATAACTAAGCCATTATACTAGCAAACACTCAGTGTACCTAGTGGCATCCTAAACGTGGCTATTGGACTTTGCTATAGTCCCACTAGTGCAAAGACATTTGCAGAGCACGTCTGCCTGCATTGCACACTCCAACTAATTATAACTAAGCCATTATACTAGCAAACACTCAGTGTACCTAGTGGCATCCTAAACGTGGCTATTGGACATTTGTCTAGTCACACTAGTGCAAAGACATTTGCAGCACCTCTGCTTGCATTGCACACTCCAACTCATTATAACTAAGCCATTATACTAGCAAACACTCAGTGTACCTAGTGGCATCCTAAACGTGGCTATTGGACTTTGCTATAGTCACACTAGTGCAAAGACATTTGCAGAGCACGTCTGCCTGCATTGCACACTCCAACTCATTATAACTAAGCCATTATACTAGCAAACACTCAGTGTACCTAGTGGCATCCTAAACGTGGCTATTGGACTTTGCTATAGTCCCACTAGTGCAAAGACATTTGCAGAGCACGTCTGCCTGCATTGCACACTCCAACTCATTATAACTAAGCCATTA
Source organism: Anomaloglossus baeobatrachus (assembly GCF_048569485.1). Classification (NCBI taxonomy): domain Eukaryota; kingdom Metazoa; phylum Chordata; class Amphibia; order Anura; family Aromobatidae; genus Anomaloglossus; species Anomaloglossus baeobatrachus. The sequence goes on along the minus strand of NC_134355.1, from coordinate 280,953,681 downwards.
TACTAGCAAACACTCAGTGTACCTAGTGGCATCCTAAATGTGGCTATTGGACTTTGCTATAATCCCACTAGTGCAAAGACATTTGCAGAGCACGTCTGCCTGCATTGCACACTCCAACTCATTATAACTAAGCCATTATACTAGCAAACACTCAGTGTACCTAGTGGCATCCTAAACGTGGTTATTGGACTTTGCTATAGTCCCACTAGTGCATAGACATTTGCAGAGCACGTCTGCCTGCATTGCACACTCCAACTCATTATAACTAAGCCATTATACTAGCAAACACTCAGTGTACCTAGTGGCATCCTAAACGTGGCTATTGGACTTTGCTATAGTCCCACTAGTGCAAAGACATTTGCAGCACGTCTGCCTGCATTGCACACTCCAACTCATTATAACTAAGCCATTATACTAGCAAACACTCAGTGTACCTAGTGGCATCCTAAACGTGGCTATTGGACTTTGCTATAGTCCCACTAGTGCAAAGACATTTGCAGAGCACGTCTGCCTGCATTGCACACTCCAACTCATTATAACTAAGCCATTATACTAGCAAACACTCAGTGTACCTAGTGGCATCCTAAACGTGGCTATTGGACATTTGTCTAGTCACACTAGTGCAAAGACATTTGCAGCACCTCTGCCTGCATTGCACACTCCAACTCATTATAACTAAGCCATTATACTAGCAAACACTCAGTGTACCTAGTGGCATCCTAAACGTGGCTATTGGACTTTGCTATAGTCACACTAGTGCAAAGACATTTGCAGAGCACGTCTGCCTGCATTGCACACTCCAACTCATTATAACTAAGCCATTATACTAGCAAACACTCAGTGTACCTAGTGGCATCCTAAACGTGGCTATTGGACTTTGCTATAGTCCCACTAGTGCAAAGACATTTGCAGAGCACGTCTGCCTGCATTGCACACTCCAACTCATTATAACTAAGCCATTATACTAGCAAACACTCAGTGTACCTAGTGGCATCCTAAACGTGGCTATTGGACTTTGCTATAGTCCCACTAGTGCAAAGACATTTGCAGCACGTCTGCCTGCATTGCACACTCCAACTCATTATAACTAAGCCATTATACTAGCAAAAACTCAGTGTACCTAGTGGCATCCTAAACGTGGCTATTGGACTTTGCTATAGTCCCACTAGTGCAAAGACATTTGCAGAGCACGTCTGCCTGCATTGCACACTCCAAATCATTATAACTAAGCCATTATACTAGCAAACACTCAGTGTACCTAGTGGCATCCTAAACGTGGCTATTGGACTTTGCTACAGTCCCACTAGTGCAAAGACATTTGCAGCACGTCTGCCTGCATTGCACACTCCAACTCATTATAACTAAGCCATTATACTAGCAAACACTCAGTGTACCTAGTGGCATCCTAAACGTGGCTATTGGACTTTGCTATAGTCCCACTAGTGCAAAGACATTTGCAGCACGTCTGCCTGCATTGCACACTCCAACTCATTATAACTAAGCCATTATACTAGCAAACACTCAGTGTACCTAGTGGCATCCTAAACGTGGCTATTGGACATTTGTCTAGTCACACTAGTGCAAAGACATTTGCAGCACCTCTGCCTGCATTGCACACTCCAACTCATTATAACTAAGCCATTATACTAGCAAACACTCAGTGTACCTAGTGGCATCCTAAACGTGGCTATTGGACTTTGCTATAGTCACACTAGTGCAAAGACATTTGCAGAGCACGTCTGCCTGCATTGCACACTCCAACTCATTATAACTAAGCCATTATACTAGCAAACACTCAGTGTACCTAGTGGCATCCTAAACGTGGCTATTGGACTTTGCTATAGTCCCACTAGTGCAAAGACATTTGCAGAGCACGTCAGCCTGCATTGCACACTCCAACTCATTATAACTAAGCCATTATACTAGCAAGCACTCAGTGTACCTAGTTGCATCCTAAACGTGGCTATTGGACTTTGCTATAGTCCCACTAGTGCAAAGACATTTGCAGCACGTCTGCCTGCATTGCACACTCCAACTCATTATAACTAAGCCATTATACTAGCAAACACTCAGTGTATCTAGTGGCATCCTAAACGTGGCTATTGGACTTTGCTATAGTCCCACTAGTGCAAAGACATTTGCAGCACGTCTGCCTGCATTGCACACTCCAACTCATTATAACTAAGCCATTATACTAGCAAACACTCAGTGTACCTAGTGGCATCCTAAACGTGGCTATTGGACTTTGCTATAGTCCCACTAGTGCAAAGACATTTGCAGAGCACGTCTGCCTGCATTGCACACTCCAACTCATTATAACTAAGCCATTATACTAGCAAACACTCAGTGTACCTAGTGGCATCCTAAACGTGGCTATTGGACATTTGTCTAGTCACACTAGTGCAAAGACATTTGCAGCACCTCTGCCTGCATTGCTCACTCCAACTCATTATAACTAAGCCATTATACTAGCAAACACTCAGTGTACCTAGTGGCATCCTAAACGTGGCTATTGGACTTTGCTATAGTCACACTAGTGCAAAGACATTTGCAGAGCACGTCTGCCTGCATTGCACACTCCAACTCATTATAACTAAGCCATTATACTAGCAAACACTCAGTGTACCTAGTGGCATCCTAAACGTGGCTATTGGACTTTGCTATAGTCCCACTAGTGCAAAGACATTTGCAGAGCACGTCTGCCTGCATTGCACACTCCAACTCATTATAACTAAGCCATTATACTAGCAAACACTCAGTGTACCTAGTGGCATCCTAAACGTGGCTATTGGACTTTGCTATAGTCCCACTAGTTTAAAGACATTTGCAGCACGTCTGCCTGCATTGCACACTCCAACTCATTATAACTAAGCCATTATACTAGCAAACACTCAGTGTACCTAGTGGCATCCTAAACGTGGCTATTGGACTTTGCTATAGTCCCACTAGTGCAAAGACATTTGCAGAGCACGTCTGCCTGCATTGCACACTCCAACTCATTATAACTAAGCCATTATACTAGCAAACACTCAGTGTACCTAGTGGCATCCTAAACGTGGCTAATGGACTTTGCTATAGTCCCACTAGTGCAAAGACATTTGCAGAGCACGTCTGCCTGCATTGCACACTCCAACTCATTATAACTAAGCCATTATACTAGCAAACACTCAGTGTACCTAGTGGCATCCTAAACGTGGCTATTGGACTTTGCTATAGTCCCACTAGTTTAAAGACATTTGCAGCACGTCTGCCTGCATTGCACACTCCAACTCATTATAACTAAGCCATTATACTAGCAAACACTCAGTGTACCTAGTGGCATCCTAAACGTGGCTATTGGACTTTGCTATAGTCCCACTAGTGCAAAGACATTTGCAGAGCACGTCTGCCTGCATTGCACACACCAACTCATTATAACTAAGCCATTATACTAGCAAACACTCAGTGTACCTAGTGGCATCCTAAACGTGGCTAATGGACTTTGCTATAGTCTCACTAGTGCAAAGACATTTGCAGAGCACGTCTGCCTGCATTGCACACTCCAACTCATTATAACTAAGCCATTATACTAGCAAACACTCAGTGTACCTAGTGGCATCCTAAACGTGACTATTGGACTTTGCTATAGTCCCACTAGTGCAAAGACATTTGCAGCACGTCTGCCTGCATTGCACACTCCAACTCATTATAACTAAGCCATTATACTAGCAAACACTCAGTGTACCTAGTGGCATCCTAAACGTGGCTATTGGACTTTGCTATAGTCCCACTAGTGCAAAGACATTTGCAGCACGTCTGCCTGCATTGCACACTCCAACTCATTATAACTAAGCCATTATACTAGCAATCACTCAGTGTACCTAGTGGCATCCTAAACGTGGCTATTGGACTTTGCTATAGTCCCACTAGTGCAAAGACATTTTCAGAGCACGTCTGCCTGCATTGCACACTCCAACTCATTATAACTAAGCCATTATACTAGCAAACACTCAGTGTACCTAGTGGCATCCTAAACGTGGCTATTGGACTTTGCTATAGTCCCACTAGTGCAAAGACATTTGCAGAGCACGTCTGCCTGCATTGCACACTCCAACTCATTATAACTAAGCCATTATACTAGCAAACACTCAGTGTACCTAGTGGCATCCTAAACGTGGCTATTGGACTTTGCTATAGTCCCACTAGTGCAAAGACATTTGCAGCACGTCTGCCTGCATTGCACACTCCAAATCATTATAACTAAGCCATTATACTAGCAAACACTCAGTGTACCTAGTGGCATCCTAAACTTGGCTATTGGACTTTGCTATAGTCCCACTAGTGCAAAGACATTTGCAGAGCACGTCTGCCTGCATTGCACACTCCAACTTATTATAATTAAGCCATTATACTAGCAAACACTCAGTGTACCTAGTGGCATCCTAAACGTGGCTATTGGACTTTGCTATAGTCCCACTAGTGCAAAGACTTTTGCAGCACGTCTGCCTGCATTGCACACTCCAACTCATTATAACTAAGCCATTATACTAGCAAACACTCAGTGTACCTAGTGGCATCCTAAACGTGGCTATTGGACTTTGCTATAGTCCCACTAGTGCAAAGACATTTGCAGCACGTCTGCCTGCATTGCACACTCCAACTCATTATAACTAAGCCATTATACTAGCAAACACTCAGTGTACCTAGTGGCATCCTAAATGTGGCTATTAGACTTTGCTATAGTCCCACTAGTGCAAAGACATTTGCAGAGCACGTCTGCCTGCATTGCACACTCCAACTCATTATAACTAAGCCATTATACTAGCAAACACTCAGTGTACCTAGTGGCATCCTAAACGTGGCTATTGGACTTTGCTATAGTCCCACTAGTGCAAAGACATTTGCAGCACGTCTGCCTGCATTGCACACTCCAACTCATTATAACTAAGCCATTATACTAGCAAACACTCAGTGTACCTAGTGGCATCCTAAACGTGGCTATTGGACTTTGCTATAGTCCCACTAGTGCAAAGACATTTGCAGCACGTCTGCCTGCATTGCACACTCCAACTCATTATAACTAAGCCATTATACTAGCAAACACTCAGTGTACCTAGTGGCATCCTAAACGTGGCTATTGGACTTTGCTATAGTCCCACTAGTGCAAAGACATTTGCAGAGCACGTCTGCCTGCATTGCACACTCCAACTTATTATAACTAAGCCATTATACTAGCAAACACTCAGTGTACCTAGTGGCATCCTAAACGTGGCTATTGGACTTTGCTATAGTCCCACTAGTGCAAAGACTTTTGCAGCACGTCTGCCTGCATTGCACACTCCAACTCATTATAACTAAGCCATTATACTAGCAAACACTCAGTGTACCTAGTGGCATCCTAAACGTGGCTATTGGACTTTGCTATAGTCCCACTAGTGCAAAGACATTTGCAGCACGTCTGCCTGCATTGCACACTTCAACTCATTATAACTAAGCCATTATACTAGCAAACACTCAGTGTACCTAGTGGCATCCTAAACGTGGCTATTGGACTTTGCTATAGTCCCACTAGTGCAAAGACATTTGCAGAGCACGTCTGCCTGCATTGCACACTCCAACTCATTATAACTAAGCCATTATAATAGCAAACACTCAGTGTACCTAGTGGCATCCTAAACTTGGCTATTGGACTTTGCTATAGTCACACTAGTGCAAAGACATTTGCAGCACGTCTGCCTGCATTGCACACTCCAACTCATTATAACTAAGCCATTATACTAGCAAACACTCAGTGTACCTAGTGGCATCCTAAACGTGGCTATTGGACTTTGCTATAGTCCCACTAGTGCAAAGACATTTGCAGCACGTCTGCCTGCACTGCACACTCCAACTCATTATAACTAAGCCATTATACTAGCAAACACTCAGTGTACCTAGTGGCATCCTAAACATGGCTATTGGACATTGCTATAGTCCCACTAGTGCAAAGACATTTGCAGCACGTCTGCCTGCATTGCACACTCCAACTCATTATAACTAAGCCATTATACTAGCAAACACTCAGTGTACCTAGTGGCATCCTAAACGTGGCTATTGGACTTTGCTATAGTCCCACTAGTGCAAAGACTTTTGCAGCACGTCTGCCTGCATTGCACACTCCAACTCATTATAACTAAGCCATTATACTAGCAAACACTCAGTGTACCTAGTGGCATCCTAAACGTGGCTATTGGACTTTGCTATAGTCCCACTAGTGCAAAGACATTTGCAGCACGTCTGCCTGCATTGCACACTCCAACTCATTATAACTAAGCCATTATACTAGCAAACACTCAGTGTACCTAGTGGCATCCTAAACGTGGCTATTGGACTTTGCTATAGTCCCACTAGTGCAAAGACATTTGCAGAGCACGTCTGCCTGCATTGCACACTCCAACTCATTATAACTAAGCCATTATACTAGCAAACACTCAGTGTACCTAGTGGCATCCTAAACGTGGCTATTGGACTTTGCTATAGTCCCACTAGTGCAAAGACATTTGCAGAGCACGTCTGCCTGCATTGCACACTCCAACTCATTATAACTAAGCCATTATACTAGCAAACACTCAGTGTACCTAGTGGCATCCTAAACGTGGCTATTGGACTTTGCTATAACCCCACTAGTGCAAAGACATTTGCAGAGCACGTCTGCCTGCATTGCACACTCCAACTCATTATAACTAAGCCATTATACTAGCAAACACTCAGTGTACCTAGTGGCATCCTAAACGTGGCTATTGGACTTTGCTATAATCCCACTAGTGCAAAGACATTTGCAGAGCACGTCTGCCTGCATTGCACACTCCAACTTATTATAACTAAGCCATTATACTAGCAAACACTCAGTGTACCTAGTGGAATCCTAAACTTGGCTATTGGACTTTGCTATAGTCACAGTAGTGCAAAGACATTTGCAGAGCACGTCTGCCTGCATTGCACACTCCAACTCATTATAACTAAGCCACTATACTAGCAAACACTCAGTGTACCTAGTGGCATCCTAAACGTGGCTATTGGACTTTGCTATAGTCCCACTAGTGCAAAGACATTTGCAGCACGTCTGCCTGCATTGCACACTCCAACTCATTATAACTAAGCCATTATACTAGCAAACACTCAGTGTACCTAGAGGCATCCTAAACGTGGCTATTGGACTTTGCTATAGTCCCACTAGTGCAAAGACATTTGCAGAGCACGTCTGCCTGCATTGCACACTCCAACTTATTATAACTAAGCCATTATACTAGCAAACACTCAGTGTACCTAGTAGCATCCTAAACGTGGCTATTGGACTTTGCTATAGTCCCACTAGTGCAAAGACTTTTGCAGCACGTCTGCCTGCATTGCACACTCCAACTTATTATAACTAAGCCATTATACTAGCAAACACTCAGTGTACCTAGTGGCATCCTAAACGTGGCTATTGGACTTTGCTATAGTCCCACTAGTGCAAAGATATTTGCAGCACCTCTACCTGCATTGCACACTCCAACTCATTATAACTAAGCCATTATACTAGCAAACACTCAGTGTACCTAGTGGCATCCTAAACGTGGCTATTGGACTTTGCTATAGTCCCACTAGTGCAAAGACATTTGCAGCACGTCTGCCTGCATTGCACACTCCAACTCATTATAAATAAGCCATTATACTAGCAAACACTCAGTGTACCTAGTGGCATCCTAAACGTGGCTATTGGACTTTGCTATAGTCCCACTAGTGCAAAGATATTTGCAGAGCACGTCTGCCTGCATTGCACACTCCAACTCATTATAACTAAGCCATTATACTAGCAAACACTCAGTGTACCTAGTGGCATCCTAAACGTGGCTATTGGACTTTGCTATAGTCCCACTAGTGCAAAGACATTTGCAGAGCACGTCTGCCTGCATTGCACACTCCAACTCATTATAACTAAGCCATTATACTAGCAAACACTCAGTGTACCTAGTGGCATCCTAAACGTGGCTATTGGACTTTGCTATATTCCCACTAGTGTAAAGACATTTGCAGAGCACGTCTGCCTGCATTGCACACTCCAACTCATTATAACTAAGCCATTATACTAGCAAACACTCAGTGTACCTAGTGGCATCCTAAACGTGGCTATTGGACTTTGCTATAGTCCCACTAGTGCAAAGACATTTGCAGAGCACGTCTGCCTGCATTGCACACTCCAACTCATTATAACTAAGCCATTATACTAGCAAACACTCAGTGTACCTAGTGGCATCCTAAACGTGGCTATTGGACTTTGCTATAGTCCCACTAGTGCAAAGACATTTGCAGAGCACGTCTGCCTGCATTGCACACTCCAACTCATTATAACTAAGCCATTATACTAGCAAACACTCAGTGTACCTAGTGGCATCCTAAACGTGGCTATTGGACTTTGCTATAGTCCCACTAGTGCAAAGACATTTGCAGAGCACGTCTGCCTGCATTGCACACTCCAACTCATTATAACTAAGCCATTATACTAGCAAACACTCAGTGTACCTAGTGGCATCCTAAACGTGGCTATTGGACTTTGCTATAGTCCCACTAGTGCAAAGACATTTGCAGAGCACGTCTGCCTGCATTGCACACTCCAACTCATTATAACTAAGCCATTATACTAGCAAACACTCAGTGTACCTAGTGGCATCCTAAACATGGCTATTGGACTTTGCTATAGTCCCACTAGTGCAAAGACATTTGCAGCACGTCTGCCTGCATTGCACACTCCAACTCATTATAAATAAGCCATTATACTAGCAAACACTCAGTGTACCTAGTGGCATCCTAAACGTGGCTATTGGACTTTGCTATAGTCCCACTAGTGCAAAGATATTTGCAGAGCACGTCTGCCTGCATTGCACACTCCAACTCATTATAACTAAGCCATTATACTAGCAAACACTCAGTGTACCTAGTGGCATCCTAAACGTGGCTATTGGACTTTGCTATAGTCCCACTAGTGCAAAGACATTTGCAGAGCACGTCTGCCTGCATTGCACACTCCAACTCATTATAACTAAGCCATTATACTAGCAAACACTCAGTGTACCTAGTGGCATCCTAAACGTGGCTATTGGACTTTGCTATAGTCCCACTAGTGCAAAGACATTTGCAGAGCACGTCTGCCTGCATTGCACACTCCAACTCATTATAACTAAGCCATTATACTAGCAAACACTCAGTGTACCTAGTGGCATCCTAAACGTGGCTATTGGACTTTGCTATAGTCCCACTAGTGCAAAGACATTTGCAGAGCACTTCTGCCTGCATTGCACACTCCAACTCATTATAACTAAGCCATTATACTAGCAAACACTCAGTGTACCTAGTGGCATCCTAAACGTGGCTATTGGACTTTGCTATAGTCCCACTAGTGCAAAGACATTTGCAGAGCACGTCTGCCTGCATTGCACACTCCAACTCATTATAACTAAGCCATTATACTAGCAAACACTCAGTGTACCTAGTGGCATCCTAAACATGGCTATTGGACTTTGCTATAGTCCCACTAGTGCAAAGACATTTGCAGCACGTCTGCCTTCATTGCACACTCCAACTCATTATAACTAAGCCATTATACTAGCAAACACTCAGTGTACCTAGTGGCATCCTAAACGTGGCTATTGGACTTTGCTATAGTCCCACTAGTGCAAAGACATTTGCAGAGCACGTCTGCCTGCATTGCACACTCCAACTTATTATAACTAAGCCATTATACTAGCAAACACTCAGTGTACCTAGTGGCATCCTAAACGTGGCTATTGGACTTTGCTATAGTCCCACTAGTGCAAAGACATTTGCAGAGCACGTCTGCCTGCATTGCACACTCCAACTCATTATAACTAAGCCATTATACTAGCAAACACTCAGTGTACCTAGTGGCATCCTAAACGTGGCTATTGGACTTTGCTATAGTCCCACTAGTGCAAAGACATTTGCAGCACGTCTGCCTGCATTGCACACTCCAACTCATTATAACTAAGCCATTATACTAGCAAACACTCAGTGTACCTAGTGGCATCCTAAACGTGGCTATTGGACTTTGCTATAGTCCCACTAGTGCAAAGACATTTGCAGAGCACGTCTGCCTGCATTGCACACTCCAACTCATTATAACTAAGCCATTATACTAGCAAACACTCAGTGTACCTAGTGGCATCCTAAACTTGGCTATTGGACATTTGTCTAGTCCCACTAGTGTAAAGACATTTGCAGAGCACGTCTGCCTGCATTGCACACTCCAACTCATTATAACTAAGCCATTATACTAGCAAACACTCAGTGTACCTAGTGGCATCCTAAACGTGGCTATTGGACATTTGTCTAGTTACACTAGTGCAAAGACATTTGCAGCACGTCTGCCTGCATTGCACACTCCAACTCATTATAACTAAGCCATTATACTAGCAAACACTCAGTGTACCTAGTGGCATCCTATCTGTGGCTATTGGACTTTGCTATAGTCCCACTAGTGCAAAGACATTTGCAGAGCGTGTCTGCCTGCATTGCACACTCCAACTCATTATAACTAAGCCATTATACTAGCAATTTTTGCTGCCAGTTTAAGGGCCGTAGTTGCATTGTCAGGGATATTTATTCTTTATTTTTCTGCTGTTAATAAAGCTAGACCACCACTGCAATCTACACCACCTCTCAATTTTTACTACCACATTTTCAGTCCACAATCTTGTCGCAATCAACATGAGTGGCAAAATGACAGATGCTGTTGGAAAGGGGAAGAGGCGTGGTGGAAAAGGCAAAAAAGGTTTTGTCCGTGGGGAAGGTGGCAAAGCTCCATTATCATCTGCTGAAGATAGACCATCTACCAGCAAAAGTAAGATGTCTACTACTTACCGTGGACAATCCGATGTGCTCCCTTTTTTACGGACACGAACAACAGGAGCAAAGGTAGATGATGGGCAAAAAAGGAAAATGCTTGAATGGATCTCAAGTGGTCCAACAAGTGCCCTCTCAGCCACTTCAAGTACCGCATGCAAAAATCACCAGTCCTCTGAGTTGTCATCCCAATCAAACTTGATTTCTCCCAGCTCTGAAGTCTCCATCAGCCCTGCACAGTATGGTGGAACTGAGATGGCTGAGTCTGCAGAGCTGTTCAGTCACACTATAGCCTGGGAATCAGAGGTCTGCTCCCAAGCTACAGTGAGTACAGAACAGAAAATGGTCTGCAGTGATGCCCAGAACTTTTGTGACTCTGATTCAGGCCGTGAGGACCAAGTTTCGGAGCATAATGTTGACCCTTTGTCACAAACTGTAACACCTGTGGTTATAGACAATGAGGAACATACTGATGAAGATGAGACTCAGATACCCGATTGGGATGACAACTTAAATTTTCGGTCAGGGCAAGAAGAGGCTCGGTCAGAGGGGGAGGGGAGTGCAAACACAACAATTGATGATGAAGTTCTAGATCCCACCTACTGTCAACCCACAGTCAGGCACTTGAGGAGGTCAACAGAGGTGGTGGAGGAGGATGCAACTGATGACGAAGTTACCTTGCGCCTTCCTGGACAGAGTCGGAGTACTGGTAGCACGTCTACAACTGCATCCTCAGCCACCACTCTGCCTCTGAGCATTATTCGGGGTGGATCAACAGGTCGCATGGCCTCTAAGCCTTGCCTAGCCTGGTCCTTTTTTGACATAGAAAAAGATCGCCCAAATTATGTGATTTGTAAAATTTGTCATGGTTCTCTTAGTAGAGGTCAAAACCTCAGCAGTTTGACAACTTCTTCCATGAATCGTCACATGAATAAATATCATATGGCACGGTGGGAAGCTCACCGTGCTGCAATGCGGCCTAGCGGAGCGAACCATCCACCGCCTGCCCCTTCCAGTGCATCCGCGCGCTCGTCAACTTCTAGGACTGTGGGGACAGCTGTCACACCTGTTTTTCCACCCACAACTTCCACCACTGTAACCGCAACAGGCAGTTTGCTTGGTAGGTCGTCAGTTGTTTTGGAAGGGGAAACAAGTGAGTGTGTACAGCTCTCTCAGACATCGATAGCACCAACTTTGGATGAAGGCAACATCATGTCTCCGCCTGCACTTTCCTCACAAACCTGCATTTTTCCAGGGACACCCTACTCAACACCGTCTACACACAGCAGCCAGATCTCTGTCCCTCAGATGTGGACAAATAAAAGGCCATTTCCTGCGACCCATGACAAAGCTAAGAGGTTGACTCTATCCCTCTGTAAGCTGTTGGCTACAGAAATGCTGCCTTTCCGCCTAGTGGACACACAGGATTTTAGAGACCTTATGTCTGTCGCTGTGCCCCAGTACCAGATGCCTAGTCGCCACTACTTCTCTAAGAAAGGTGTGCCCGCTCTACACCAGCATGTCGCACACAACATCACCGCTTCCTTGAGAAACTCTGTGTGTGAATGGGTGCATTTCACCACTGATACTTGGACCAGTAAGCATGGACAGGGACGTTACATGTCGCTGACTGGGCACTGGGTAACTATGGTGATAGATGGTGAAGGGTCTGCTGCACAAGTCTTGCCATCCTCACGACTTGTGTGTCAATCCTCTGTCTGTCCAAGTTCCGCCACTGCTTCTGCATCCTCCACCTCATCTGGGTCCTCCACCTCCGCCCCAAGCCTGCCTGGTCAGGCCACCAGCGTTCTCACTGCGCAGAAGGAATCACGCACCCCTCATTACTATGCTGGCAGCAGAGCGCAACGGCATCAGGCGGTCTTTAGCTTGACATGTCTTGGGAATAAGAGTCACACAGCTGAGGAGTTGTGGTCAGCTCTGCGGTCCGAGTTTAATAAATGGTTGTCTCCACTCAACCTGCAGCCTGGTAAGGCCGTGTGCGACAATGCTGCAAACCTGGGTGCGGCCCTTCGCCTGGGCAAGGTGACACACGTACCTTGTATGGCTCACTTGTTGAACCTTGTCGTGCAGCAATTTTTAACACAGTATCCCGGCCTAGATGGCCTTCTAAACAGGGCACGAAAACTGTCTGCTCACTTCCGCCGTTCAAGCGCCGCAGCTGAGCGACTTGCATCGCTGCAGAAGTCTTTCGGCCTGCCGGTTCATCGCCTGAAATGCGATGTGGCGACACGCTGGAATTCAACTCTCCACATGTTACAGCGACTGTGGCAGCACCGCCGTGCCCTAGTGCAATACGTCATGACGTATAGCCTGGGCCAACGAGATGCAGAGGTGGGGCAGATCACCCTGATGGAGTGGTCTCAGATCAAGGACCTATGCACCCTTCTGCACAGTTTCGACATGGCGACGAATATGTTTAGCGCTGACAATGCCATTATCAGCATGATGATTCCAGTCATTTACATGCTGGAACACACGCTAAACACTATTCGGAGTCAGGGGGTGGGACAACAGGAAGGGGATGAACTACAGGAGGATTCATATGCGCAAGATACAATAACATCACCAAGGTCCAGACGTTCATCATCACCAAGGCGCCAGGCATGGGAGCATGGGGGACAGGGATCAACAAGGGCGCATGGTAGCAGGCGAGATGTTGAGGAAGGTGCAGGAGGACATGAAGAAATGGAGGACGAACTGTCCATGGACATGGAAGACTCAGCAGATGAGGGATACCTTGGTCAAATTTCAGTTGAAAGAGGTTGGGGGGAGATGTCAGAGGAAGAAAGAACGGTTAGCACCTCTATGCCACAAACACAGCGTGGACTTGGTCCGCATGGCTGCGCAAGACACATGAGTGGCTTCTTGTTGCACTACCTCCAACATGACCCTCGTATTGTCAAAATTAGAAGTGATGATGACTACTGGCTTGCCACACTATTAGATCCCCGGTACAAGTCCAAATTTTGTGACATAATTCCAGCCATAGAAAGGGACGCACGTATGCAGGAGTATCAGCAGAAGCTGTTACTTGATCTTAGATCCGCTTTTCCACCAAACAACCGTGCAGGTGCAGGGAGTGAATCTCCCAGTTGTAACTTGACAAACATGGGACGGTCTCGTCATCTTCAACAGTCTACACGTACCAGTAGGACCATATCTGGTGCTGGTAACAGCAATTTTATGGAAACTTTTCATAATTTTTTTAGACCCTCCTTTGCAAGGCCACCAGAGACAACAAGTATGACACATAGTCAACGGCTGGAGAGGATGATACAGGAGTATCTCCAAATGAACATCGATGCCATGACTTTGCAAATGGAGCCTTGCTCCTTTTGGGCTTCAAACCTAGAAAAATGGCCAGAGCTCTCAACTTACGCCTTGGATATTTTGTCGTGTCCAGCTGCCAGCGTTGTCTCTGAACGTGTCTTCAGTGCTGCTGGGTGTGTGCTGACAGATAAGCGCACGCGTCTGTCCAGTGACAATGTGGACAGACTGACGTTCATCAAAATGAACAAGTCATGGATCCAGAAGGAATTTACAACCCCTGTGTCATCCTGGGGAGAGTAAATGCTTGTGGATTTGGAATGTGCTTGATGCAAATCTAGCTGTGGAGTGTACAACTAGGGCACAAGTGCTGCCACTGAATGGGTGGGTGTGTGTGGGGCACAATTTTTGGAAAAAAAAGGGAGACTCCGCTTGGAGTAACCCTTGCTTGCTGTGTTTTTAAAAGAAGCCAAGATGAACAGAGCTGGGATCAGGAAAGACTTTGCTACCTACCCTGGTGTCATCCTGGGGACGGTTAATTATGGCGTATTTTTGAATGTGCTTGATGCAAATCAAAACATCCTGTTTGCAACTAGGGCCCAAGTGCTGCCACTGATGGGGTGGGTGTCTGTGTGGCCCAATTTTTGGAAAAAAGGGAGACTCCGCTTGGAGTAACCCTTGCTTGCTGTGTTTTTAAAAGAAGCCAAGATGAACAGAGCTGGGATCAGGAAAGACTTTGCTACCTACCCTGGTTTCATCCTGGGGACGGTTAATTATGGCGTATTTTTGAATGTGCTTGATGCAAATCTAGCTGTGGAGTGTACAACTAGGGCACAAGTGCTGCCACTGAATGGGTGGGTGTGTGTGGGGCACAATTTTTGGAAAAAAAGGGAGACTCCGCTTGGAGTAACCCTTGCTTACATTGTTTTTAAAAGAAGCCAAGATGAACAAGTCATGGTTCAGCAAAGACTTTATCTACCTACCCCGGTGTCATGCTGTGGACGGTTAATTATGGCGTATTTTTGAATGTGCTTGATGCAAATCAAAACATCCTGTTTGCAACTAGGGCCCAAGTGCTGCCACTGATTGGGTGGGTGTCTGTGTGGCCCAATTTTTGGAAAAAAGGGAGACTCCGCTTGGAGTAACCCTTGCTTGCTGTGTTTTTAAAAGAAGCCAAGATGAACAGAGCTGGGATCAGGAAAGACTTTGCTACCTACCCTGGTGTCATCCTGGGGACGGTTAATTATGGCGTATTTTTGAATGTGCTTGATGCAAATCTAGCTGTGAAGTGTACAACTGGGGCACAAGTGCTGCCACTGAAGGGGTGGGTGTGTGTGGGGCACAATTTTTGGAAAAAAGGGAGACTTCGCTTGGAGTAACCCTTGCTTACATTGTTTTTAAAAGAAGCCAAGATGAACAAGTCATGGTTCAGCAAAGACTTTGCTACCTACCCCGGTGTCATCCTGGGGACGGTTAAGAATAGCGTATTTTTGAATGTGCTTGATGCAAATCTAGCTGTGAAGTGTACAACTAGGGCACAAGTGCTGCCACTGAATGGGTGGGTGTGTGGGGCACAATTTTTGGAAAAAAGGGAGGCTCCGCTTGGAGTAACCCTTGTTTGATGTGTTTTTAAAAGAAGCCAAGATGAACAGAGCTAGGATCAGGAAAGACTTTGCTACCTACCCCGGTGTCATCCTGGGGACGGATAAGAATGGCGTATTTTGGAATGTGCTTGATGCAAATCTAGCTGTGAAGTGTACAACTAGGGCACAAGTGCTGCCACTGAATGGGTGGGTGTGTGTGGGGCACAATTTTTGGAAAAAAACGGAGACCCCGCTTGGAGTCACCTTGCGGTGTTATACGTGATTTTAGAAGAGCATGCCATGCCTATATCTGTGTCTCATCCTCTTTTTCCTCGTAACGCTGTTTTGTTTTCACATGAGAATTTGTCCTTGTCACTTTCCCATGTGTTTGTGTTGTATTGTGAGTTGTTTGTCACCTTTTGGACACCTTTGAGGGTGTTTTCTAGGTGTTTTTCTGTGTTTGTGATTGCCTGCCATTGTTTCCTATGCAGTTCGAGTTCGGTTCGTCGAACGTTCGACGAGCCGAACTCGAACGGGACGTCCGTTCGGCGAACCGACCTCGAGCCGAACCGGGACCGGTTCGCTCATCTCTAGTCACAACACCGTGATCACCTTTCCAGAAGTGACCCCTTGGCCCGGTTCTGGGTATCCCCTTAACCCCTGGTGACACAACTTTGGCGTCACGAACAGGATGCGGACTGGACCCGGCTGCGGTGACGTGCGCCTGTAAAGACTTATTGCATAGCATAAAAGGCTTGCCCTTTGAATTGTTGCAACAAAGAACGGACTTTAAACTTTGCAAAGATACCTGGAAAATCCAAAAACATCATTGGTAAAAATTTCCAGGTGCTATCTTCGATCGCGCTATTAGCTGCTACGCACGGGAGAACAGCGTGAATAAACCAGGACTCCGCCCACTGCTTGCAGAGGAGGTGCTCTCTGTGCTGCGATCCAAACAGGGACGCAGGAAAGTGCCCCAGGCTTGCCGTGAAGAAGACTGGTGAAATTAACTAAGGGGGCTCAAAAGATGTCACAGCAGGGAGACGCTGTTGTACCCGGCGGTGCAGCGGCACCTATCATGCCGTTCCTGATGCCATACACCCCGGGAGCAGTGTGGCTGCCGCAGTACTCAGGTGAGCCCAACACACTTAATGACTTTATCAGAAAGCTAAAAATCTACTACAGCATGTACCCTCTGATGGAAGCCCAGCATGTCGGTATGCTTATGGGACAGTTAACCGGCAATGCCCAGCGAGAGGTTACGTCCTGGTCAGATGATGCAAAAGACACTGTAGAGCACATAATAGCTGGATTAAAAGTAGCTTTTGAATCCACTGCCGGCAGCCGGGCTAAAATGAGGTTCTTTGGATGCAAGCAAAAACCTAGAGAGAGCGCAAGAGACTTTGCCCTAAACTTGCAGGAGGCGCTCAGAGCACTTAAGTTAGCAGAACCTGCCTTAGCCCCTGGAGCAGATAAGCTGCTGATAGACCAATTCTTAGATGGATTCTCATCCCCTTCACACCGGGGACAACTAAGCATGATGGTGATCCAGGATCCAGGACTAACATTTGCCCAGCTAAAGGATAGATCCATCCTCCTCCAGCAGGTAGAGGAGCCCCGGGATATAGATTCTGTTCAACACCCTACAGCAGCACCCCAGCAGCCGGTAGTGCCAGTGACATCGGCCATGTCAGCAGCTGCTGCTAACCACCTGGAGCCCATCACTAATGAGGCTCTCCATCAAAAGGTTGATGCCCTGACACTGTTGCTTCGATGGATAGAAAGGTCCAGGAGCTGCGTAGATCCAAGTCTGCACCCAAGATGGAGTTAGCGACCAGCAAGGAGGATGTCCCGTGGATGAGGCCTAGGAGATACCAAGTGACGAGAGGACGACCCAGCGACCGCTACCAACCAGATGGACAGCCCATTTTCCGCCGTTGCAAGGAGCCAGGTCACTTTGCCCGTGAATGTGCTTTAAATGGGGATCCCCTGGGGAGGCGGGCCGCTCCTCAGGAATGAACTCTCAAGGCCCCTCACCCTGGCATGACAAGTATGTGGGAGGACGTCCAGTCATCCCCATCGTGCTGGATGGCATTCCGCTCAACGCCTTGCTGGACACTGGTTCCTAAATTACATCAATTCCGTATTTCCTTTATAAGAGGTAGTGGGCTGATTCAGACGTTAGCAGTGGTCCATCTAACATTACATTGGATATATGGGCTAGCAATGGTGAATTAGTACCACAGGTTGGTTTCAGAGAAATGACCATTAAGATTGGGAGAGTAGAATTGCAGAACTAGGGTATTGTCATTGTTGATGTTGACTGGTGAGAACGTGAACCAACTATGCTGTTAGGAATGAATGTAATTGAAAATTGTTTTGCAGAGGTAATTACTGTCTTGCAACAGATCGCCGAGACTGCCAAACCCGGGCAACAGAGACTCCTGCAGAAGGAAATCAAAGCCTTGATGCTGAAGCAGCAGGTAGAAATGTCAGGAGGTGAAATTGGCAGTGCAAGGGTAAGTGACCCAATACCCATTGTAATACCTCCCAAAACGGAAATGCTGGTCTGGTGTAGAGCCGCAATAGGCATCAGAGGGCGAGACTATCAGGCCCTGGTAGAACCCGTGTACTCAGACAGTAGGCCCACTGTACTGACGGCCAGAGGAATAGTTGAGGTACATCGGGGAAGAGTGCCAATACGCCTTCTAAATTGTGGGGTAGATGAGGTCGCCCTACCAAAGTATGCTACCATGGCTAAACTATATACGGTTGATAACAATGCCATCACCACTGTTGAGCCCTTGAGCCCGTTAAGTCAGGCCGGCGACAATGGCTCAGAGGGAAAGCTGGAGGATTTGTGCCAAAAGCTACATGTAGGTACCGATTCTACACCCTCACATGAAAAGCATGGAGTATACAGGGTAGTGAAAGAATATGAACAAATATTCAGCAAACACCCATTAGACTTTGGGCAGATCAAAGGGGTAGAGCACACTATACCCACAGGTAACTATCCACCCATAAAGGAGAGGTAGAGACCAGTACCACCGCTCACTACCAATGCACCAAAGACATGCTCAAAGAAATGAAAGAAGCAGGGGTAATAAGAGACAGCTGTAGCCCCTGGGCAGCCCCACTAGTGCTAGTTAGAAAAAAGGATGGGACTGTGAGGATGTGCGTAGACTACCGACGGATCAACTGCATTACACACAAGGATGCATACCCATTACCTAGGATAGAAGAGTCATTGGCAGCATTAAAATCTGCTACTTACTTTTCCACCCTAGATCTGACTAGTGGGTATTGGCAAGTTCCTGTGGCAGAGGCTGACAAGGAGAAGACAGCATTCACCACGCCGATGGGCCTCTGTGAGTTCAATTGTATGCCGTTTGGACTCTGGAACGCGCCTGGTACCTTCCAGCGACTGATGGAGTGTTGCCTAGGACATAAGAATAGAGTTGAGCGCAGTTCGCGCTTCTCCAGTTCGCGGTTCGAGTGATTTTGGGGGGTGTTCTAGATCGAACTAGAACTTGAGCTTTTTGCTAAAAGCTCGACAGTTCGAGTTACGTTCGAGAACGGTTCTATCAGCAAAAGCAGGGCTTTTTACAGCTACAGTGTGCAGGGAGCCATCGATGGCAGCCTGCGGTAAGCTGGTAACCAAGATAAACATCGGGTATCCAAGTAAAGTGCTTTGGTTAGTAACCCGATATTTATCCTAGTTACGTGTGCAGGGAGCCGACACTTCCCCGCTCAGCTCGCTCCGCCCCCTCCTGCACGCGGCATGTACACACACACACACACACTCACACACACACTCACACTCACACTCACCTGTCCCCAGCCATGCAGTCCACGACACTGACATCCTCAGCGCCACATGGCCCCGCTAGGCTCCAGCCACTTTGCACTCCGCTGCCAGCACACATGGCCCCGCTAGGCTCCGCCCACCGGTCACTCTGCACACATGGTCCCGCTAGGCTCCGCCCACCTGGCACTCTGCACACATGGTCCCCCTAGGCTCCGCCCACCTGGCACTCTGCACACATTACCCCGCTAGGGTCCGCCAACCTGGCACTCTGCACACATGGTCCCGCTAGGCTCCCCCAACCTGGCACTCTGCGCACATGGCCCCACTAGGCTCCGCCCACCTGGAACTCTGCACACATTACCCCGCTAGGCTCCGCCCACCTGGCACTCTACACACGTGGTCCTGCTAAGCTCCGCCCACCTGGCACTCTGCACACATGGCCCCGCTGAGCTCCACCCACCTGGTACTCTGCACACATTACCCCGCTAGGCTCTGCCCACCTGGCACTCTGCACACATTACCCCGCTAGGCTCCGCCCACCTGCACTCTGCACATATTAACCCACTAGGCTCCGCCCACCTGGCCCTCTGCACACATTATCCCGCTAGGCTCCGCCCACCTGGCACTCTGCACACATTACCCCGCTAGGCTCCGCCCATCTCGCACTCAGCACACATGGCCCTGTTCTGCTTACCTGCGGTGATGAAGTCCCGCCATCCCGACCTCAGCGCTGTCACTGTCCTCCATGGCCGCCGCTTGTCACATCACCTTCTCTCGCTTCCGACCCGAGACTGTCACTAGCGGTGACGTCACAGGCTCTTGCGATACTTGGCTGTGAAGGTCATTGAACTCAATGACAGGTGCTGTCAGCAGTGCAGGAGATCAGCACAGGTAATATACCTCGCTCCTGACAGCAGCACTTGTCATCCCCTGCAGTGACCTGGGCTGACCCATTGATGTTAGCTCAGGTCACTGCATTGCTCTCCCAGTAAATGGGGAACATCCTGCTCTTCATTGACTGGGAGAGTGGGGATCGTCATGGGAACCCCTTGGATTACAGCAGACCTGGATTTGTTTTTCTTTCTAATAAATTGGTGAAAGAGGCAATGTGTTGGGCAGTGTTCTTTCAAATAAAAATGTATTTGTCGTCTATTTTTTTTTATTACTGACTGGGTTGGTGATGTCGGGTATCTGATAGACGCGTGACATCAGCAACCCCAGGGCTTGATGCCAGGTGACATTACACATCTGGTATTAACCCCATATATTACCCCGTTTGCCACCGCAGCAGGGCACGGGATGAGCTGGGGCGAAGCACCAGGATTGGCGCATCTAATGGATGCGCCACTTCTGGGGCGGCTGCGGCCTGCTATTTTTAGGCTGGGGAGAGTCCAATAATCATGGACCTCCATAGTCTGAGAATATCAGACCCCAGCTGTCTGCTTTACCTCGGCTGGTGATCCAATTTTGGGGGGACCCCTACGTGTTTTTTTTTAAAAATTATTTATTTAATTTAAAATAACAGCGTGAGGTGCCCTCAGTTTTGGATTACCAGCCAAGGTGAAGCTGCCAGCTGTGGTCTGCAGGCTGCAGCCGTCTGCTTTACCCTAGCTGGCTACAAAAATAGGGGGAACCCCACGTCATTTTTTTGGCTAAATACAAGGCTAAGCACCCCTTAGTGCCACATGAAAGGCACCAAAGGGTGCAAAATTACAAAATGCAGGAGAGTGGGACATTATGTGTCTTTCTGCCATTATAATGACAGAAAAGACTGATATGAAGTGTACAAGCACAGGAAAATCACCAGAGCGCTCTACACTGTGAAAAGCAGTAGAAAATGGCACTGGAGTGAACATGTGACCGCCTCATGTAGGTTGAAGCTATGGATCTGTACCGCCCTGGGGGCTCGGCTGCTCTCCGCCGAGCCGCTCGGATCCGGGCTCAGGTTGTCGGTGGCTCAAACACCTCTGGACCGGGGGGGGGTGTTTGCTTGTTTGGTTTGGGGTGGACCGGTTTCACGGCCGGAGCTGCGGTGACCGGTAACAGTTCGTGACGCCACCCACAGGTTGTGGTGAGGTGATGGGCTTCACCGCTGCGGTGAGGGTGCGGGGGCTCGTCCGGGATCGGTGGTGGGTCGCAGCTAGGTGTTGACCCCTCTGTGGGTAGGGGCTTTGTTGGTCCCGGGGCCAGATGGCAGGAGCGGGGGATTGCAGTACGCAGGGGCTCGCTTGCAGCGCGGTGCCTGATGGCACTGGTGTACTCACGATTAAACCACACAGAGTCAATGGTAAACCAAGTTCGGTGTAGATCGGTGCTCTCAGCTGGCTGCGTGTGTCCCCAGTGAGGTTGGTGATGTCGCCTTTCTCCTGCACCTTTAAATTTGCTATAGTGACTCCTATGCTTCAGCAACGGTAGTCCGCTCCCCGGCTTTTGGGTACCGGAGGAGCCCTTTTGCCCGCAGGCGCTGGCCCTTTGGATCTCTGGCCCTTGGCGGTGGCTCTTATCCGGAATCGGTGGCCTGTTGCCGTCTATCGGGACTTTGAGTGGGAATGAACCCCTGAGGTCCAGACCGCAATCAATAGATTTGTCTGAGCACGGTTGCTTCTGGGCTAGAAAGGGGTCTGAGTACCCTGCCTGGTGCTCCGGTTGACTTGTTAGCTCCCCGGTTCGGGTCCGAAGGGTCACAACCCTCTTCTCGATCCCTACGGTTCCGCAGTTCAGTCCCTGACCGGACTCCTGCAGATGGCCACCACCGTCTGCCTGCCTGACCGTTCCAAGGGGTCCTAGGCTCCGTCCTAGGCCCTTGACTCTCAGCTCGCCACTTTTACTTCTCTCACTACACCTCTCCCCACTCGACTCACTTGTCCTTTCCCGGCCTCAGGCCAGCAGACTCCTCGGAGGGTGTGCCTATCCG
Organism: Anomaloglossus baeobatrachus; assembly: GCF_048569485.1. Taxonomy (NCBI): domain Eukaryota; kingdom Metazoa; phylum Chordata; class Amphibia; order Anura; family Aromobatidae; genus Anomaloglossus; species Anomaloglossus baeobatrachus. Next base: position 280,931,228 of record NC_134355.1, on the reverse strand, counting down.
CCTGGCTCCGCCCACCTGGTGTGCCTGGCTAGACCTGAGGGAGGCGGTCAGGACTTGTTGGCTGCTGGTGCCTCACTGGGGTGGGGGTGTGTATGGTGTTGTGTGTTGTTACCTGTGACCCCTGGGGGTCCAGGGCGTCACAGATCCTGGGTAAATTTATGTATTTTCCCTCCTTCTGCACCCATAAAAAAATGAACCATTTTTTGCGGACCGCAAAAACGGATCAGACGTGTGAATGTAGCCTTATTCTGATCTGCCATTTATAAACAGCAGGCAGAAATAAGTGAATAGCGCCCCCCAGCGTCAGAAAATCTTTCTGGGGAGGTTTCAGGGGGTAGCTGAGACCCTGGAGATCATGATTTAGGCCGTTTTTTCCGGTCCCCGCTCACGTGATCACCGGTATACACCGTATACCGATGATCACGTTACAATAAATGACAGCGTCGGTAAAAAATTATTTATCTCCCATCTGGCATGAACAAACATGATAAATCTCCTCCCCGGTCACCTGGTGTCGCCAAAGTGCCCCCCGTGAACCCCTCCTGGAAATCCAAGATGGCCGCGTGCACAGCAGCGCGCCGGCGGCATTCACCCTACTCCTCTGATTTCTGTCGCATGTGCCATGACACATGCAACAGTAAACTCCTCCCCAGGCCCTGCCAGGTCACCCCCTATAACACCACCGGTGTTCCCCGGTGTCCCACGGTACCTGTGCAGCGTTGATCCCCCGCGGCCCTCTCCTTCACAATAGACACTGCCGCATGCACAGAGCGGCTGCCAGCTCAAGTTCCTGTGTTCAGACACAGTGAGTGGTGGTTATGCATCTGTAAGCTAAATGGGCGGCACATTGGCTCAGTGGTTAGCAGTCTTGCAGCGCTGAAGTCCAGGGTTCAATTCCCACCAAGGACACCATCTGCAAGGAGTTTGTATGTCCTCCCCGTGTTTGCGTGGGTTTCCTCCCACACTCCAAAGACATACAGATAGGGAATTTAGATTGTGAGCCCCAATGGGGACAGTGTTTCCAACATATGCAAAGCACTATGGAATTAATAGCGCTATATAAATGAATAAATTATTATTATTACTGCACTGCCCTGCTCATGAGGTAAGGAACATAGTTGATCAGGAGAGACATATACTACATTTCCTAATGGAGGTATTTGATTTTATAGTTGCCCTGCTGAACGACTACCAAACATGAGAGTCCGTTATACGCCACAAGAAAATACATCTAAATAGCGAGCTCTGTTGTTTAGTATTCATTCAGCTAGATAACTGGACTTAAAGGGGTATTCCATCTCCAAGATCCTATCCCCAATATATAGTAGGTGGAATAGCAATAATATCAGCAAATACCAATATTTGGAAATGTAGAATAGTTCTCTTGATTAGGCATGCCCTTACCTCATGAGCAGGGCATTGCAGCTTTGGTAGCAACCGTTACGACATGGACTCTGCTGCTGTGGACCCGGGGAGAGTGGGTGCAGATTCATTGCACCCACAGTCCTCACATGGAGGGTCTGCACTCCTAGAAAATGGGGGATACGTTCCCTGAGTGTCTCCCCCCATATTCTAGACAGTCCAGAGTCGTCGTGGGACCCCCTTATTTTTTTCTTACAATAAATTGGTGAAAGAGGAAATGTTTTGGGGATTGTTTTTTCAAATAATTTTTTTTTGTCGATTTTTTTTTGTTAGTACTGACAGTTTATGATGTCGGGTATCTGATAGACGCCAAGACATCACAAACTGCTGGGCTTGATGTCAGGTGACTTTACAGCTAGTATCAACCCCATTTATTACCCCGTTTGCCACTGCACCAGGGCACGGGATGAGCTGTGGTGAAGCGCCAGAATTGGCGCATCTAGTGGATGCACCACGTCTGGGGTGTCTGCGGCCTGCTATTTTTAGGCTGTGAAGGCCCAATAACTATGGACCTTCCCACCGTGAGAATACCAGACCACAGCTGTCCGCTTTACCTTGGCTGGTGATCCAATTTGGGGAGGACCCTACTTTTTTTTTGTAATTATTAATATTTATAAAATAATTATAAAAAAAGAGCCTGGGGTGACCTCTACATTGGATCCCCAACCACAGTAAAGCTGCCAGCTGTGGTTTTGAGGCTACAGCCGTCTGCTTTACCCTAGCTGGCTATCAAAAATGGGGGGACCCAACGTCATTTTTTTAACTAGTTTTTAAGTCGAAAAAATTAATGGGCTTCCCTGTATTTTGATTGCCAGCCAAGGTAACGCCAGGCAGATGGGGGTGGCAACCCATAGCTGTCTGCTTTATCTGCACTGAGAATCAAAAATACCGCAGAGCGCTACGTCATTTTTTTTAAAGATTTATTTTTACAGCACTGTCATGTCAGGCAATCAAAATTCTGGGAAGCCCTTTTTGTTTTTAGTTATTTAAATAAATAATTAAAAAAATATATATGGGCTCCCGCTGCATTATTTTATTGCTAGCTAAGGGTAATCCAAGCAGCTACTGGCTGCTAATCCCCACTGCTTGGTGTTACCTTCACTGGCAATTGAAAATCCTCGTAAGTATTTTTTATTTTTTTTGCCAAAAAACTACAAAAAAACATGACGTGCGCTTCGCCATATTTTTGTATGCTAGCCAGGTACAGCAGGCAGGTACGGGCTGCCCCCAACCCCCAGCTGCCTATTTGTACCCGGCTGGGAACTACAAATATAGGGAAGCCCTTTTTTTACTTAATTCATGAATTTTATGAATTAAAAAAAAAACAAAACGACGTGAGCTTCGCCCCATTTTTGTGTCCAGCTGGGTACAACTAGGTAGCTGGAGATTGGAATCCACAGCACAGGTTAGCCCGAGGTTTCTGGGCCCCTCTGCTGCGAATTGCAGTCCGCAGCCGCCCCAGAAAATGGTGCTCTCATAGAAGCACCATCATCTGGCGCTGTATCCAACTCTTCCAACAGCCCTGAAGCCGGGTGGCTTGTTGGGTAATCATGAGTTAATACTGGCTTTGTTTTACTAGCTAGTATTAAGTCAGAGATTCTTAATGTCAGGCACGTTTAACCCGGCCATTAAGAATCTCCAATAAAGAGTTAAAAAAAACACCACACAGAAAAAAAATACTTTAATAGAAATAAATACACGGACACATTAGAGACTCCATCTTTATTACCCCTGTCACCCCTCCACGATCCATGGTCTTCTGTCTTCTTTCCCCTTCAACACATGCAGCTCTACTACATCAGACAGCACAGCTTCATGGGGGAAGACGCTGTGCTCCGTGCAGAAATCACTCTGTGAGAGTGACCACAGGCTCCCGGCTTTAACTGGTGGCACGGGTTGCCATAGCAACGCTGCTCCGATTACGTGACTCTGGTGCCGCTGTGTGCTGGTAGCGGGACGTCCCCGTCACCGCTACCAAGCGCGTTGCTATGGCAACGGTGATCTCCGTTATTGACCGGCTGTGTTAGCCGGTCAGGAGCCGGCTTCTGCGGACGCTGGTAACTATGGTAAACATCGGGTAACCAAGAAGCCCTTTCCTTGGTTACCCGATGTTTACCGTAGTTACCAGCGTCCGCCGCTCTCACGCTGCCAGTGCCAGCTCCTTGCACACATAGCCAGACTACACATCGGGTTAAATTAACCCGATGTGTACTCTGGCTAGGAGTGCAGGGAGCCAGCGCTAAGCTGTGTGCGCTTGTAACCAAGGTAAATATCGGGTTGGTTACCCAATATTTACCTTAGTTACCAAGCGCAGCATCGCTTCCACGCGTGCTGCTGGCTGGGGGCTGGTCACTGGTTGCTGGTGAGATCTGCCTGTGTGACAGCTCACCAGCAACCCGTGTAGCGAAGCTCCAGCGATCCCTGCCAGGTCAGGTTGCTGGTGGGATCGCTGGAGCGTCGCTTAGTGTGACGGTACCTTAAGGGAACGGAAAAGCAGAGCGGGGAGTCGACCGTTTGCTAGAGCATGTCGCCGGTACATGGCGATACACAAACTTGCACCGTGTAACAGAGAGATGCAATGACAGGTCCTACATGACGCGTCATAGTCATGTGACCAGTCTGTAGCCAATGAGATAACAGACACGTGACTGGTCACATGCTATTTTGATGACGTCACGTAGGTCCTGCATCACTGCTAGTTAACAGGAGATCGCAGCGATTATCGGGAGGAATAGCGGCAGGAGACAGAGTGCAGGACGCATCCCGGGGACAGGTAAGTGTTATGGAAATGCTTATTAAGTGTATGTGTACATTTATAATTAGTTTTTATGTGTTTGTGATTGCCTCCCATTGTTTCCTATGGGTTCGAGTGGTTCGCCGAACCGGTTCGCCGACCCGAACTCGAACCAGACCTCGGTTCGGCGAACTGAGCCCAAGCTGAACCGCGACCGGTTCGCTCATGTCTACATAAGAACTTCGAAACTGTCCTCCTGTACCTGGATGACCTCATTGTCTACTCCAAGACCTATGAACAGTATCTACAAGACCTGGCAGAAGTGTTTGAAACTTTATCCGGATACGGCATGAAAATCAAGCCATCCAAGTGTCACCTTCTAAAGCCAAAGGTACAGTACCTGGGACATGTCGTGAGCTCAGAAGGGGTAGCACCGGATCCTGAAAAAGTTACTATGATAAGAGATTGGCCGAGACCCACCAGCGTGAAAGAGGTGAGGCAAATCCTGGGACTGGTGGGCTACTATAGAAGATTCATAAAAGGGTTCATGAAGTTAGCAGCTCCCCTACAAGACATCCAAGTAGGACAGTCAAAGAAGTCTTCAGCCCGGAATCCTCCTTTCCAGTGGAGTGATGAGAGAGAAGAGTCCCTTAAGAAGTTAAAGTGGTGTAAGGTGGCAGCACGGAGAATTACAACGTTATACATGGGTGGTGGCCCGAGGGCCGTGAGGCCTACTGCACTTACGACAAGAGTAGAAACACCTGTAAGAAGAGTTTGGTTATTGAAATGTTTATATAATTGCAACGTTAAGACCCATAAGTCCAGTACCTACAGAGACTATTCTGTATGAACATTTACGTATTCTTGAACACTTTCCTTTTTATTAAATATGGACCATACCTACCACAGGACTGGTTGTGATAAAGACTGAGTGCGTACCTTCATCAGCCTCGGAGGCAATAGACTAAGCAGAGAGACTGCTTTTTGAACATTTTGGGACTCTTGTTGAACTTTTTGGGGTTTTGTATTTTTCCATTTGAGACTCTGTATTTATATAATTGTTGTTGATAACTTGTTTCTTTCTTTCACAGTCCCAGAGTACTGTTCTTCACTAAGGGGGAATGTAGCACCCCAGGGTTCTGCAGGACAGCAAAGCCCAGCACAGCGTTTCCACGGACCTGCCTAGCAGCTATGGCTATGAACACCTGTAAATCAGCCCTGAAAAGGGCTGAAATAATTAGTACAGAAGTCCCTAGTCCCTAAAGTGCTGTGTAGATTGCACTGTATCTCTATAGCGCACACAGCAGCAGTAGCAGCGGGAGCGGAAGCAGTGACTGTCACCCACACGCAGCAGACAGATAATGGCGGCGATGGGGAAAATGGCCGGATCTTATAGAGCAAAGACATGTGACATGCACAGCCTATGACACAAGCCCTTGCTTGTCTGGCAAAAATCCACTGTGTAGTGTGTGTCTCTGTGATTTGCTGACAGCCTGTCCCGCTCCACTGTACGTGCGGTTAGGGAAAAAAAAAATGGCATTCTATCAACACTCAGCAGTAGCACTGATCTAAACCCTGCCCCCCCCCCCCGCACACTATACGCTGAATTTTGATAATAGCGTGAGTCACACAGTGACTCACACTATTACAGTGAAAAGCCAGCTAGTAACTAGCTTGGCTTTTTGGTGCTCGAACCGTTCTCAAACGTAACTCGAACTGTCGAGCTTTTAGCAAAAAGCTCGAGTTCGTCAAGCCTCTCGAACACCCCCCAAAATCACTCGAACATGAAATTGGCGAACCTCGAACATCGCTCAACTCTATCTCTGAGCCCCTCCAGCATCCCCCATTGCTCTCTACCCTCCAGATCTGGCTATGCGCCCAGCATCTCCAGTGCTCTCTGTGCCCCTCCAACATCCCCCAGTGCTCTCTGTGCTTTCAGCATCCCCCCAGTGCTCTCTGTACTCTCAGAGTCTGGCTGTGCGCCAAGCATCCCCCAGTGCTCTCAATGCTCTCAGCGTCCCCCAATGCTCTCTGTGCATCCAGCATCACCCAGGTCTGGCTATGCATCTGTGCCGTCCCTGCAGCGGTTAAACCTCTTAGATCCGGGGGTTGCTGCTGCTGTGGCTCAAGGGTCTCCGGACCCGGGGTTTGCAGCCACTCTCAAATGTAAAGGGGGCTATTTACAGGGGATAATAGCCTGTGACGCCACCCATGGTGTGCGGTAAGGGAAGTACTTCCGCTGCCGATGAGAGTACCCAGGGAAGATGAAGTTGGGCAGCCAGATGGAGTTTCCCTCCACAGGTAGGGGGAGGCCCTTGGACTCTGGATTGTGGGGTGCAGGGGAGCACAGGGCTAGGTGGTAGCAGGGGATGACCATATACTCACTCAGACAGCGTTAGTGATGAAAAGCAGACTCTGACAACAAGGTAAACCAAATCTCTGGGTGCCGCTGCCCTCTTGAGGGGAGCCCCTCCGGGTATTTGTCCCCTACAGTGCTGACTGATGGTCTGGAGCCTGCCTCGTGCACAAATTTAGAAGTGTTCAGTTGGCCCGTAGGCAAAAAGCTGTCCGGGCCCCGCTCCCTACTATTGGTAGAGGAACTTTGCTCTCAAGGGTTCACGCTTGGAATTTAAGTGGGCTGCTTGGGTTGGAAAGCCCTATCCCCCTCATTGCGCAAGTGCCCCTGTTCTCTGAGCTTCGTGGGGACAGTCCATAAAGTCACTCTCCTACTGCAAGTTAATTGCCGGGTTACTTGAAGCTACTCCCCGACCTAGGGCCCAGTACTCCGCCGTGCTTTCGGTCCCAGACCGGCTATTGAACTCGAGCTGCTGACTGTCCTCCAAGACTAGGTCCAGGCACCCAGTCCCAATATCTCGCGACCGGGTCTCTGACTCCTCCGGGTCCAGACCACTGTCTGTGACTCAGCCTGTTACTCAGTTTCCCTGGGAGGTCCAACCCCAGTTTCCTTTCCCTTTGAGAGCTACTACTTCCCTTCCTTTCACTTTGCTCTCCTGGAGCCGACTACTCTGTCACCTCCCCCCAGTCTGCCCCCCTAGGTGGGTGGCTCAATTCCAGCTCAGCAGACCACTGGTGTGTCTGACAGGGTGTGATGTAAGGTGTGATTGGGATTTTGGATGCTGATGGAGGCAGTACTATAGGTTGAGAACCCAGAACCATGGGGGTTGAGTCCTGCACTAAGAATAAAGAGCGTTCAGTACCCTGTGACGACCTGACTAGTCCAGGGGCATCACACATCCAGTGTCTCCCAATGCTCTCTGAGCTCTCTGAGCCCCTCCAGCACCTTCCCCCCCAGTGCTCTCTGTGCCCCTCCAACATCCCCAGTGCTTTCTACTCCCCAGTTCTTGCTATGCGCCCAGCATCCCCCAGTGCTCTTTGTGCCTCCTGTGTCCTCTAGTGTGCCGTAGCATGTACTCCGGACCTCCACTCCCAGCAGCTCCTCCTCTCAGCCTGGTGTCTCTTGGCAGCTCATCCTGTCACCGCACAGAGCAGAGCGGAGGTTCGAGGTGAGTACATGCTGTAGTGAGCGGTGATCACAGCCTGCCATCTATAGTGCAGATCGCCCCTGGCTAACACCAGTACTTCGAGAGTTCCTTCTGGTCATTGCTCTGTGTTCAGCACAGGAAGCACAGAGAGCTCTGGGGAATGCAGGGAGCATAGAGCAATGGGGAACATTAGGGACACAGAGAGCCCTGGGGGATGCTGGAAAGGCGCAGAGAACACTGGGGGATGCTGGGCACATAGCCAGACCTGGGGTATGCTGGTGTGGTGCCCTGGACTAGCCAGGTCGTCACAGGTACTACAACATACACCCCAACCCTGAGACAGGCACATCAGCCAGACACAAAATCCTTGTTGCCTCCCTCCAGGGGCTGATGTCCACACCAGGTGGGGTGGAGCCAGGCGGTTGGCCCCACCCACTGAGGAGTTCACAGTCCTGGAGGCAGGAAGGGAAGTGAGTTCAGATCAGAGAGTGAGTCAGTGCAGTTAGGGAAGTGAAGGAGTAGGAGTGAAGGAGCAAACTGACCGTGTCCGGGTGTGTGGCCCGGGTACCAAGAGCAAGGTTGGCAGATGGTGGTGGCCGTCTGCAGGAGAGGCAGATCAACGCAGAACCATAGGACCGGGGATGGGCAGTGGCCCGCCGGTACCGAACCGGGGAGCGAAGTGAAGCCAGCACACACAGGCAGGGCCTGCGGACCCCGACCAGGCTTGGAGCCGCCATTAGAGGTCAAATCTGTCAGTGACTGGAACCCCAGGGGTTTTCTAACAGCCAAGACCCGATTGAAGGCAACCGTCCAACCAACAGAAGGAAATACAGCTACAGCCACAGCTAAAGTTCCAAGGGCCAGAGCCTGCGGGCAAAAGGGCTCCTCCGGCACATATACACGCTGGGGAGCGGGTTACCGGTGGGAATCCATCGGGACCAAACATACACAAAGGTGCAGGGAAAGGCAGCCACCACTAACCGTCCAGGAGAAGCCACAGCAGCCGGCTGCGGGATCCGTCCATCCAGCCGTTTGGTTTACCAGAAACTTTACGTACATTTGTGGCTGAGTGAGTACTCCCGTGCCATCCGGCACTGCGCTGCGCAGTCCAAGCAACCCTGCACCCATCCAACCCTGCCTCCCCGTCATCTCACCGGGCCCTGGGACCACCAACCCCTACCCACGGAGGGGGAAAAAAACATCCCAGCTGCTCCCTGCCATCGCTCCCGGGATCCCCGTCCCCAGCAGCGTTGGTGCCCAACCTCATCACAACCCGTGGGTGGCGTCACGGACCAAATCCCCAAACCAAACTACCCCCTTTCACTCACAGGCGAGGAGCGCCGCTCGAGTCCCCGGATCCGGCCCACCGCTCAAGCCACCGAGCAGCCATCGCAGCAGCGCCGGACCCGAGCGTTAGCGAGCGCAGCGCAGCGGCGTCCTTCCCTGCCCGCGACACTGGGAGCACAGAGAACACTAGGAGATGCTGGAGCAGCATAGAGTGCACTGGGTGTCACTCTGCGCATAGCTAGACCTGGGGGACGTTTTGCTCAGGGTAAAAGTGGAGCGCACAGTATATGCCGTGGGCTCCACAGAGATTGTGCTGATCTCCTTCCTTTGCTTTCATAGGACAGTCCAGGGGGCATGTCCAGGTCACAGCAGGGAGCAGCCACAGTGCAGGAGGTAGGGTTGAATGCCGACTATGTGCCCTTATGCACAGGGGCTGCCATATTTGAGGTATGTAACTGTCATTACACACTTTAAATCCAAGATGGCAGCCCTCAGTGTTTGATTAAATTAAATAAAAACTAAATAAACAGTTAATTTCATTTTGTATTAAAAATAATTGATTCCATAATGAGTAATAATTAATAGAAAATTATAATCTCATCACCTTCCCTTTAAGTCACGGCTGCCTGCTTGGAAGCCAAATTTGGGTGATGTTTCTTGGGTGTGTTGGCAAACTCTCTAAAGAAGGTCTGTAGGGGCCTTCTTTAAAATTGGGTGGTGTGTGTTGGAGCTCAGGCAATCTTGGCTGTGAGGGTCAACAGGCACCAGAGGCGGTGGAGGGGAATTCTTTAAAATTGAGTGCTCTCTGTTTAATCTGGGGCAATCTTGACTGTGGGTGTCAGCAGGCAAAAGAGGCTGTATAGGGACCTTCTATAAAATTGGGTGCTTTATGTTTAATCTCAGGCAATCTTGGCTGTGACAGTGAACAGGCAAAAGAGGCTGTATAGTAACCTTCTTAAAAATTGGGTGCTCTCTGGTGGAGCTTGTGTAATCTTGGCTGTGAGAGTCAACAATCAAAAGAGGCTGTATAGGGGCCTTCTTGAAAATTGGGTGCTCTCTGGTGGAGCTCGGTGCAATCTTGGCTGTGAGGGTCAACAGGAAATATAGGCTGTTTAGGGGCCTTCTTGAAAATTGAGTGCTTTGTGGTGAATCTCAGGTAATCTTGCCTGTGAGGGTGAACAGGCAGAAGAGCCTATATAGGGACCTTCTTTAAAATTGTGTGCTCTGTGGTGAATCTCGGGCAATCTTGGCTGCGACGGTGAAAGGGGAAAATAGGCTGTATAGGTGCCTTCTTAAAAATAGTGTGCTGTGTGGTGAAGTGGAGCCATGTAAGCTTGGCTGTGAGGCTCACCAGACAGAAGAGGCTATATAGGGGAAGTATTTAACATTGGGTGCTGTATGATAGAGCTCAGGCAAGCTTGGCTGTGGGGATCACCAGGCAAATGAGGCTGTGCCTTCTTTAAAATTAGGTGTTCTGTGGTGAATCTTAGGCAATATTGGCTGTGAGGGTCAACAGGGAAAGCAGGCTCTTTAGCAGCCTTTTTTAAAATGTGATACTCACTTTACATGTGATATACTCTGTAGTATGAGTAGGCAGTGTTTAAACAGAATGGTGGAAGAGTATGTGTCCACATACAGACTGTGAACGTACTGAGTGATGGGTTTGCCCCATGTAGTTACGGTTCATGCTGGTTGTGTTGTTGCACCTGGTCCACTCTTAATTATGACATAATTACCGACAACAAGCAATTACAACGGCGTGCTATTCCATTATTCATAGCTGTCATATTCAGATGTGGCTGCCTGCTTTGAACACTATTTTTTTCAAAATAAATGCTTCGGGTCTCAGATATACTCATTCAGTAGCATTTGGAAGGCATACAAAGGCAAAGGGGATGAGCAGTAGCAAGCCTATCTGCTGGACCACCAGCACGATCATTAATACAATGACATGCTTTTTAACTGCAGCTGATATAGTTTGCACAGCAGGATCGGAAAATTAGGCTCTGTAGGGGGAACTGGGAAAACAGGCTTTGGAGGGAGGTTGTATTAATATTGCTGCTCTATGGGTGAACTGTGAAATCTGTCAATGTGGTGTGACTGTTAAAATGTTTCCTCATGTGCTTGCTATGTTAAAAGGAGTAGGTAATTTCCCGGTCAACATTTGTTTGCTGTGCAATTGTTCTGCTCTTACCCCCCATTTCACTTCCATTTACAGCCCCCCTAGCTATTACTACAACCATTTTACAGCCATTTTTCTTTACTGAAGTTTGGTTTCCTATTGACTAGAATGGGGTTCGTTGTCCAGAGTTAAGTTCGGGTCAAGTTCGATTCTGGAACCAAACTTTATTTTTTCTGTCTGTGCGAATTCAGAGAACCCAAATATCCACAGGTCCATTCATCTAATAAAGCCTTAATCACCTAAGTGGATGCAAAAACAATCACAGTCCATTGCATTGGATTCTTGAGAAGAACACAAACAAGAAGTATCATAAAATGAATCCCCGAAGACTGGTTGTTATCCTAGACAAACACATTTGTTTCTACTAGTTGTTTTGTTTTTTCAAATGGGGTACAGGTAAATCCCATCATGTGCACTTTCTCTATTACAAAGTTTAACACTAGAACTTCTGGACTTGTGACACCTATATAGAAATACATGGTGCAAAATAGTCAAAATGACTACCTCAGTAGTTCTAGTGTTAAATTGATTTGCACCAACTTTCTCTGTGAAGTTTGTGGCAAAAGGAACAATACAAACAATTGCAAAAACTATAATAATGGAATAGTCTTGGTGCACATGATTGCAATTGTAAAAAAGCTGAGCTGTGGAGACACAAAGTTGATGAGCTTCATCATGAGTTGCAGAATAATTGTGTAGACTGCACATGTATGGAGCAGGGGTAAACTCAACTTACTGCAAGAGAAATTGACAAGCCCACTCCAGGACCGAGGGTACTCATAACCAGGCTGGACTAGTCCGGGGATGTCAGCGGTGGCGGTGCTCGGCTACGTGACCATTGCGGTGTCTTTTTAATAAATGAAGGGGAGTTGATGTTGGGAGTTATAGTCAATATTAAATGAAGTACGTGATGCCACTTGCGCTGTGCGGCTATGAGAGGGAGCCGCCACTGCATAGTCTCTCACGGCTGGGGCTGTTGGTATTGAGCACCTCGGATATTATGGCCCTCCGCAAGTAGAGCTAAGCACCAAGAAAGAATGATGATGGTTGTAGTATAGTGAAAGTTGGTGATGCAAAGGTGCGGGAAGAAGTCAGACGACACAGGGTTCAACTTGTTCTTTACTCACTGGTTCTGTGATACCGTCACCCGCCTGGTGCTGGTCTATGCCATTGTAGGCCTCAGTTGATCCTGTGTTCCTTTGATCCCAATGCCAGTGTTGTGACCTGGTGTGCTCTTCCTCCATGCACCCTTCTGTAATTGGTGGGTTCCCGTGGCCTGAAGCGTTTTGGGGTCCCCTCCTGGTCTCACAGTCCTGGCCCATATGGCAGGCAGCATGAACCTCTCCATGCATTGGACCTCTGTCCCAGTTCCCAGGTTCCCTCTTTGCTGCTGTGCCCCAGACTCTAAAGTTGGTGAGGAACATTGATGATCCCCTCACCTGGCAGATTTAACAGGTGAGCCTAAGCGTCCTCCTGAACTAGGGCTCTGCACCCCGCCTGTGCTCAATCCCATGAGTACTGACACTGTACTCTCCCTGGCGACCGTACTCCTTTAGCCCACCGATGTCACTCCTTGTGTTTCTCACTGGACCCGAATTTCCTCACACCCTCCCTGACTCAACAACAACTCCTGACTGACTTTCAAATGTCCCAATCAACTGTCCAGACTAGCCACTCCCCCTCCCGGGTTTCTGACAAGCAGGATTGGATAAGTCCCGACCAATAGGTGGCCATCCATCAGATCCGTCTCTAGGCTGTTACCCAGTCTGGAAAAAGGGCAAAGCAATGTGTGTGTTTTAAATAGTGTTGTTTGGTGTTTACCGACACTGGACTCCCAGGAACCCTGGATAAGTACTGCGCCTGTAACTGGATACCAATGAGAAAACAAAGACCAGGGCTGCTGGACCTCATAATGGTAATAAGATGCATTTACCCCAATACATAATGAAATGGACAACAGAGACTCAAGGGGCTATACCATGCCAGTACATAATAAGTAATAGACCACTGTTTGACAAAAGTATATCAATTTTATTGTACAAAAATGCAACACTAATATTATAAAACAGTGAGAATATAACAGTGAATAATTTTGTCAATGTTAAATGTAAAAACCAGAGAGAAAGGCAACTAGAGGAGGAAAATCCCACAATGAGGACGGGAGACTGACCCCTACCATAGCCAACTGGATACAGTATCCTGTGATACCTGACACCTCAGAGGTGCCACATAAGAAACGATGCTGCCGTATGGAGATAGAGGAATGCAATAGTATATGCTCAGCCAGATATCGGAGCTACAAGAGCATGCCTACCATCAAACCGCAGTATAACTTGAACAAAGGACCGGCACTCCAAATCTTCTGGAATTTTTTACACTTTATTACACATCATGAGTATACAGGCTGTATACTTATGATGTGGAATAAAGTGTAAAAAATTCCAGAAGATTTGGAGTGCCGGTCCTTTGTTCAAGTTATACTGTGGATGCCTTCCTTGGACACGTGCACCTTGGATTGTGTGCCGCCCGGAACCATTGTTTCTACCATAAAACCGCAATATAAACAGTTATTTTGCATGAGATATTTTGAAGAGGTCAATGTAGACAATTTTTTAAGAAATTATGCTACATGTGGCATATTTTCCTGTTTCAATGTGTTGTGTGGAAATTTGAGCCTAGCCATAAAGTCCAACATTATGAGGGTGGTCTAACTTTGACTAGCTGGCCATTGGCTGATTTTAATATAAATGACTAAAAGATGAAAATAAAATTGTGTCAAGTGCACCCTAAGCCATATTGTAAAATGATGGCCTACAACTTTGTGCTGATTAAATACAGCACCAATTTGTAGGCTGGGTTTACTGCAATATCTATTGGCTTTCTGATTTTAGGAAGTACCATAATTTTGTTCAGTATAGGGAGGGGTCATTCGTGCATTGGTTGGAGCTTCATGGTCATTGTAAAGAAGTTGTAATCAAGTAAAATATCTGTTAGAAAGCTGCTCTATAACATACAGAGAAGGTAGAAATTGTATGTGTTCTCTTGTAGTATTATTAATATCATTTGATCTTTTCTTTCTGCATTTTGCCAGGTCACAATTTTTTTGTGACCATAAAGATATCAAACAATGATCTTTCACAGTTAAATGGTTATATTTTTCATTAATCATTGTATGTAAAATTAGTTTTATACAAAAAAAACAGATCTAGTAATCAAAGTTTTATGTTGTAAAAGAGAACTAACGGAATCCAAAATTGCAATACCACTATGTCACCACAAGAAGGCAGCAATCTGCTTCAAACTAACCTTCATTTATTTAATATTTCCAAATTCTGAACTTAAAATTGTTAAAATAAAATTAGTGGATAACTCCTTTAATTTACAAAAAAAACCCTAACAACTGTAATACAGAGACCTCTAGACCAAGAAAAATCAGACATATTGATTAGGAGACACACTTTTTTAATTGTCTGAATTCTAGTGGTGTCAGTCTACTGGCCAACAGTGTGACTTCCTTTCCTAGTGTTTTGGGCATCTGCTCATCAGTGCGAGATAAATATTGGGAAACTAGATTTATTTCAGTTATGCTTCTCAAAAACATGTAAACTTATATTTACAGAAAATTATGTCAACCAGTATAATCAGGTAATAGTAATATTTCCTCAGAGCACAGACAAAACAAGGAAGAAATGCTGGATACATCTGAGTGATAACCAGGTATTAAGAATGTGGGGAATCTAAACATTATGTCACTGCCTTGCTATTAGAGGCAGAAAATGAGAAAAGAGAACTTGAAAATGCATTTACTTATCTATGCAAATTTCAAAATATATTGCATACCATCAATATTAAAGATGGATCAACTTTGAGTAAAAAAATTGGCCAAAACCATTTCACACACTACAGAAGACTGCAGCAGTCAAAGATCAGGCTAATGATGTCAGCGCAAACTTCATTATAGTGCCTTGCAGATATCATATAACATGGCCTAGTTCAGTCAATCGAGGGACTAAGGGTGGCTTTGCACGTTGCAACATCGCACATGCGATGTCGGTGGGGTCAAATCGAAAGTGACGCACATCCGGCGTCACTTTCGAGATCGTAGTGTGTAAATGCTAGATGATACGATTAACGAGCACAAAAGCGTCATTATCGTATCATCATTGCAGGCTCCGACTTTTTCATAATTATGCTGCAGCGATAGGTACGATGTAGTTCCTCGCTCCTGTGGCTGCACACATCGCTGTGTATAACGCCGCAGGAGCGAGGAACATCAGCTTACCTGCCGCCGGCAGCTATGCGGAAGGAAGGAGGTGGGCGGGATGTTTACATCCTGCTCATCTCCACCCCTCCGCCGCTATTGGCCGCCTGCCGTGTGACGTCGCTATGACGCCGCACGACCCGCCCCCTTAGGAAGGAGGCAGGTCGCCGGCCAGAGCGACAGTCGCAGGGCAGGTGAGTGCATGTGAAGCTGGCGTAGCGATAATTTTCGCTACGCCAGCTATCACAAGATATCGTACCTGTGACGGGGGCGGGGACTATCGCGTGCGACATCACAGCATCGGCTTGCGATGTTGCAACGTGCAAAGCCCGCCTAACACTGCCAAAATAAAAGTTGAAGGCCATCCAAGCAGTACCATTTTAGGATGTTATAGCCTAGGGATAGAAGGTCAGGGGGCATAGCACATTACATTTATGGATAAGAAAAATGCCTAAACCTGGCCGTAGTGCACTACTGCAGTGCTGAAGCACATTGAAAATTAGATTGGTAGTCTTGGTCTGTGAATAATAATAACAATAACAATAATAATAATAATAATAATAAAGTAAATTAAGTGATAAACTCAGGTTTTGTACCTGCATGGTCAGTGTGACTGTGAATTAATTGATCTGTGATATAGTTCAGTAACAGCCCACTAATAATAGCATTTTTAATTATTCTTCATACCCTGAAACAGGGAGAACAGTTTAAGATCCCACTGTTATAATTGTGTTTCTGAAGAAAAATCCTGAAACCAAGGCTTGTGTGTAAAAGGTTTGCTTTCTGGCTTGTGAGGGGGGAAGCCATCATTTTTTGTGGGGTAAAACACAAAACTCTCCACATACCAGAAATGTTACTGTCTACCTCACAAAGTATGTGTGATGTAAAGAAGAAGACTAGATTTGCCATCTTCATTGCTCTAATAGTCCAATATTAGACCTGTGCATGCCAATCGAATACAATGGCCTATTGCAGGTGCTTGCTTTTGGGATGTGACCCTAGGTTTATTTTTTTGTTCTATCCTATTTTCTTTCTTTTTTTTTTTCTGTTTTAAAGACACAGGGTGTTATTTCTTCTTTTTCAACCTTTTTAAAGAAGGACACTTTTTATATTTGAAAACCTGCTTTAATAGTCCAGTTTAGCAACCACAAACTCCACAATTAGACTGCATGCTTTTGTCCCAATGATCATTTCATTAGTGATGCATTATTTTAGTGTTAGGTTACATTTTTTGTCAAGATAGGAATAATTTATAGGTAAATGAAAAAACAAGATAAACTTAAAATAAGGTAAGATTTGGCATCTGTTTTATAAGGCTGCTTTCACGCACCCGGTTTTTGCTGAGCGGCACAATACGGCGCTCTGCAGAAAAAACGCAACCGTTTTTTTTTTTGCTGACGGTTGCGTTTTTCCCGCATAGACTTGCATTAGCGCCATATTGTGCCGCATGGCCATGCGTTGCCTCTAATTTTGCCGGATGTGGCACATTTAGCCCATGCGGCGGCTACATGGATTGTTGTCTGGCACGTTTTTTTGTGCGGCGAAAATCTGCATCGCGCCGGATCCGATTTACAATGCAAGCCTATGGACGCCGGATGCGGCGTCCTGCGGCAAAAATCGCATCCGGCCGCCGGATGCATTTTTTGGCACTTCGCATGCTCAGTATCAAGCCGCATCTGTCAAAAAACGTACAGGCCGCATGGAAAAACTTATGCAACGGATCCGTTTTTTTCACCGCATAGGTGCATAGGTGAAAGCAGCCTTAGACCAATGACAAATCCGTACACACCACTACAATACTGCTGAGTCTTTCTGACTGAGCACTCCGCCATATAACCAGGCTGTGTGCATAACCTTTATAGCAGGAGCCTAGCTGTCCATACAGTCAGGGCCAGAAATATTTGGACAGTGACACAAGTTTTGTTATTTTAGCTTTTTACAAAAATATGTTCAGAAATACAATTATATATATAATATGGGCTGAAAGTGCACACTCCCAGCTGCAATATGAGAGTTTTCACATCCAAATCGGAGAAAGGGTTTAGGAATCATAGCTCTGTAATGCAAAGCCTCCTCTTTTTCAAGGGAGCAAAAGTAATTGGACAAGGGACTCTAAGAGCTGCAATTAACTCTGAAGGCGTCTCCCATGTTAACCTGTAATCAATGAAGTAGTTAAAAGGTCTGGGGTTGATTACAGGTGTGTGGTTTTGCATTTGGAAGCTGTTGCTGTGACCAGACAACATGCAGTCTAAGGAACTCTCAATTGAGGTGAAACAGAACATCCTGAGGCTGAAAAAAAAGAAAAAATCCATCAGAGAGATAGCAGACATGCTTGGAGTAGCAAAATCAACAGTCGGGTACATTCTGAGAAAAAAGGAATTGACTGGTGAGCTTGGGAACTCAAAAAGGCCTGGGCGTCCACGGATGACAACAGTGGTGGATGATCGCCGCATACTTTCTTTGGTGAAGAAGAACCCGTTCACAACATCAACTGAAGTCCAGAACACTCTCAGTGAAGTAGGTGTATCTGTCTCTAAGTCAACAGTAAAGAGAAGACTCCATGAAAGTAAATACAAAGGGTTCACATCTAGATGCAAACCATTCATCAATTCCAAAAATAGACAGGCCAGAGTTAAATTTGCTGAAAAACACCTCATGAAGCCAGCTCAGTTCTGGAAAAGCATTCTATGGACAGATGAGACAAAGATCAACCTGTACCAGAATGATGGGAAGAAAAAAGTTTGGAGAAGAAAGGGAACGGCACATGATCCAAGGCACACCACATCCTCTGTAAAACATGGTGGAGGCAACATGATGGCATGGGCATGCATGGCTTTCAATGGCACTGGGTCACTTGTGTTCTTTGATGACATAACAGCAGACAAGAGTAGCCGGATGAATTCTGAAGTGTACCGGGATATACTTTCAGCCCAGATTCAGCCAAATGCCGCAAAGTTGATCGGACGGCGCTTCATAGTACAGATGGACAATGACCCCAAGCATACAGCCAAAGCTACCCAGGAGTTCATGAGGGCAAAAAAGTGGAACATTCTGCAATGGCCAAGTCAATCACCAGATCTTAACCCAATTGAGCATGCATTTCACTTGCTGAAATCCAGACTTAAGATGGAAAGACCCACAAACAAGCAAGACCTGAATGCTGCAGCTGTAAAGGCCTGGCAAAGCATTAAGAAGGAGGAAACCCAGCGTTTGGTGATGTCCATGGGTTCCAGACTTAAGGCAGTGATTGCCTCCAAAGGATTCGCAACAAAATATGGAAAATAAAAATATTTTGTTTGGGTTTGGTTTATTTGTCCAATTACTTTTGACCTCCTAAAATGTGGAGTGTTTGTAAAGAAATGTGTACAATTCCTACAATTTCTATCAGATATTTTTGTTCAAACCTTCAAATTAAACGTTACAATCTGCACTTGAATTCTGTTGTCGAGGTTTCATTTCAAATCCAATGTGGTGGCATGCAGAGCCCAACTCGCGAAAATTGTGTCACTGTCCAAATATTTCTGGACCTAACTGTACATGAAGGTTTGTAGTCCAAATAGTGGCATATGCTCAGACACGGATGTTTTTAACCTAGATAGTCGCATTTAGCTTAGGTTCCTGGATTACAGAGATTACCTTGCCATTGGTTCCCAGGGTTATATGCATGGGCAAATACATAAACCAAATATCTCTTTTTTCATATATTCCTATAGCAGTAATGCAGTACCAAAGTTCCCTTTATACATTGTTGGCTTTTTAGTGTGCAGCTGTATGCATTTTCTATATACTATTTAACAAGCATGCAGACCACAAAAATATGTCTGTTTGTTGTTGCTATTTCATTTATATGCACGTACTTATAAACTTCTGTTGCATTTCTGGTTATGGTTTTTTTGTGAGGGAAGAGAACAGTGTTTGTTTGTTTTTTTTTAAAATGAGTGCAAACTTTTTACATATGTATTTACTTCTTGCATTCCTGCTTTAATATTGCAATTTAACAACCATACACCCAATAACTATTCTTTGAGGTGTTGCAGTATTACAGTATTATGCCGTGTTGCTACCTCCTGGCCTTTGTTGTTATATTGTTCTTTTTGCACACAGAAGTTTAATCTGCTTTAAGCAAAAATATGCAAAAAATTAATATAATATTTCAAGACATTTATCTGTGCAGTTCTGCTTTGACACACCTGTTTACATTGTCAAATTGAACAGATGAACACACCATATTGATATTAGGGGCACGCTAGTGTCGTATTAGGCTTTTTGACGATCACTTGAACCGTGCCTACCATTTAATAGTTGATTCCATATTTTCCAGGACTGGAGAAATATGAAGGCTGCAAAAGGAAGCAAAATGGGGCAATTGCCCTCCAAACAAATGTGGATAGGGTATAAACTTGAATGGGTTCTATTACCCTAGCAATCATGGTTACATAGGAAGTAAATGAAGAAACAAAAAATTTTAAGAGTGCCCCCACATGGACTCATTTCACAATTCTCTCACCATACAACAATTCTCAATAAGGGCTTTAAAGAGCCTGATTTCCCAGTTCACCCACACACTCAAGATTGTTAAAGGTACTTTACACGCTGCGATATCGGTACTTCTATCGCTAGCGAGCATACCCTCCCCCGTCGGTTGTGCGTCACGGGCACATCGCTGCACAACATCACTTACACCCGTCACATGGACTTACCTTCCATGCGACGTCGCTCTGGCCAGTGATCCGCCTCCTTTCTAAGGGGCGGTTCGTGCGGTGTCACAGCGACGTCACACGGCAACCGTCCAATAGCAGAGGAGGGGCGGAGATGTGCGGCCGGAACATGCCGCCCACCTCCTTCCTTCCTCATTGCCGGTGGACGCAGATAAGGAGATGTTCGTCATTCCTGCGGTGTCACACATAGCGATGTGTGCTGCCGCAGGAGCGACGAACAACATTGCACCTGCAGCAGCAACGATATTAAGGAAATGAGCGACGTGTCAACGAGTAACGATTTTTCGCGTTTTTGCAGTCGTTGATCGTCGCTCATTGGTGTCACACGCTGCGATGTCACTAACGACGTGACCCCGACGATATATCGTTAGCGATGTCGCAGCGTGTAAAGCACCCTTTAGAGTTCCCCATAGAGCAACAATTCTCCAATAGGCCCCTGCAGAGTCTGTTTTACTATTTGCTTCCCACAGTCATGATTGTTAGTTTCCCTTCAAAGCAACAATTATCAAAAGGCCCTTACTGAACCTGTTTTCAGAGGTTACCCACATAGCCACAATTGTTAGAGAACTCCCATAGAGCAAAAATTCTCAAAAAGGCTAATACAAAGTCTGTTTTCCCAGTTATCCCACACAGTCAAAAGGCCCTACAGAATCTGTATTTCCAGTTCATTCACAAAGTTAAGATTGACATAGTTCCTCTACAGAGCAGTAATTCACAAAAAGGTCCTTAAATTTGCCTGTTTTCAGAGGTTGCCCACGCAGCCAAGAAAACTCTTAACTTCTCCACCTCATTTTCCTCCTTCCAATACTTCAAAACTGTCCCCTGGTGGCAAAAGTGTGTAGATACCCATTATCGGTACAGGTACTCCCCCTCAGAGCCTTGATAATGGTGTCAATATTCCCTGTTCCTCCTGCTCCTCTTCCTCCTGTGCCACCCATCCCATCCATCATGGCCTCAAGCATTTTTTTTTCAAGCAGGCATACTGACGAGATAGTAATGTTGATAATGGTGTTATCAGCGCTGGCCATGTTGATGTAGTATTTGAATCAGCGCAAAATGGCACACAGGTCACGGAGGTCTACTCGTTGGTGGTAAAGTGGTGATGCTGTACTGCAGAGCGACTCAACCGTGCATGCTGCAGCTGAAACTCCCCTACTGCTTGCTGCTGTTTGCACAGTCTCTCCAGCATATGTAAGTGCAATTCCATCTTTTGGGTATGTCGCATATGAAGCAGTGAGTGGGAAGGCAGAAGTGGTGCTACAGTGCAGGAAAGGTGATCAGCAGCAGACTGAGAATATTGAAAGCGCGCACAGATTATTTATTTATTATTTATTTTATCATTTTATGCAGCAGTTCTGACATACATGGGTAATTTTTAATTAGTCTTTGCACAACCAAATTCAGCACATGCTCCAGGCAAGGGGTGTGCATCAAACTGCCTAAGCTCAGAGATTATACCCCGTTATCGCACACCATCAGGCCAGGATAAAGGTTCACCAGCAACAACCATTCATCTGTTATTTGATCTCTGTCCAAAGCTCAGACCAGCCTGCTGTCATTTCCCTCTGACTGTGCTGAAGTTGGTGATGCAGATCTTACTCAATCGGGATGAGGAGGTAGTGGAGGAAGTGGTGTAGGAGGAAGAGGCAACACAGACAGAAAAACATTAAGCAATCTTTGCTGGTGGTATTGTGCCACCTCCATGCCAGCAGCCGAGCTACTCGGATCTGGATCCGCGGTGGCTCGAGGGGTCTTCGGACCCGTGGGCTGTGCAGCCACTCAAATGAAGGAGGTATTTACAGGGGATTGTAAAGTTCGTGACGCCACCCGTGGTATGTGGTAATTAGGAGTACCACCGCTGCAGTTGGGAGTACCCAGGAATGATGGAATGGGGCAGCCAGGTGTTGTGACCCTC
This sequence comes from Anomaloglossus baeobatrachus, assembly GCF_048569485.1. Taxonomy (NCBI): domain Eukaryota; kingdom Metazoa; phylum Chordata; class Amphibia; order Anura; family Aromobatidae; genus Anomaloglossus; species Anomaloglossus baeobatrachus. The sequence goes on along the minus strand of NC_134355.1, from coordinate 280,909,206 downwards.
AACGGGTAGGGGGCATACCCTGGGGCTCGGTGAGGGGGAGTGCCGTTAGGTGCAAAGGGGTCACTTGCATACTCACTCAGTCCATTAGGCTGATACCGACAACTGGATAAACCAAAGTTCTGGATACCGCTGCCGCTGAGGAGAGCTAGTTCAAGCACCGTCCCCAATGGTGCTGCCTGGTGATCCATGACCTGCCTCCTGGCACTAAGTTTACTTCTCTGTTGGTCCCGGTAGTATGGAACTTGCCGGGTCCCACTCCACACTATGGCTAAGTGTGGGAGCTTGCTCTCAGGGTTCACACTTCGGATTTTCTAGACCATTTTTAGTGGAAAGTCCTATCCCCCTCGTTGCACTAGTACCTCAATTTTGAAGCAGGTGGAGAGCGGATCTTGAAGGCTCCATTCTCATTGGGTAAATTTTCAGGTTGCCTGAAGCTACTCCCTGACCTAGAGTCCACGTACCCCGTCGTTCCCTGGTCCCAGCCCGGTGATGGTGTTGGGCCGCCGGCTGTCCTTTTCGACAGTTCCGTGCCCCTTGCCATGATCCCCTGCGACCGGGGGTCCAGCTCCTCTAAGCCCAGACCACCATTTGCCACCTAGATAGCTTCCTAGGAGCCCTGCTCCTGACCTCTCTTTTTCACTTCCAAACTCAACTCTCTTCTCCTGACACTCCTGACCTCCATTCTCAAACCCCCCAGGTGGGCGACTCTATTCCACGCAAGCTGTCCACTGGTGTGTGTGGTGCGGGTGGTGCAGAGTGTACCTAGGGTTTTGATTAGCTTATGTAGGCAACACCATATAGTTGGGGACCCATAACCAAAAAGGAGGTGGATACTGCACAGGAGGGCAGATTGTACAATACCCTGTGACGACCTGATAGTCCAGGGGTGTCACATTATGACATGTCACAGAATGCTTTCCACCTCACTGCCAGCTGCTGCCGTTGCCCATACTTAATGTTTCCTACATCCATGGTGAAGTGAACCCTGCCACTGATGGCCTTGCGCAGTGCAAACCTGATGTGGTCCACAACATGTGTTTGCAGGGCAGTGATGGCCAGCCGAGAAGATTAGTGGCAGCTGGAAATAATATACGGTAGGACAGCCACTAACATCAGTTGTTTAAAACTGTCTGTCTCTACTACAAGGAATGACAGCATTTCAAAGGCCAAGAATTTTGAAATGCTGTCATTCAGGGCCATTGCTCATGGATGTGTAGGGGTTATTTACCCTTTCTCTCCAGTATTTGTTGGATAGAGAGCTGAAAACTTACATAGGACGATGTGGAGATGCTTGACGACACTGCTGGTGGTGGTGGCACTGTCACATCTTTTCACTGCAGGTAGGCAGGTGGCCCTGTTGATCGTGAGCGGAAGGAAGATGCCGAGGCCACAGAAAAAGAGGGAGCAGGAGGAGCCTCAGATCTTTCCTGGTTTTTCAGGTGTGTACTATACTGCATCCCATTCAGATGCCTTGCAATGCAGGTGGTGCTCAGGCTTGGAACATTTATGCATCACTTCAGGCTACGACGACACAGTGTGCAAACGAACCATCTCATATAGTCAGTATAATGACTGAAAAAATGCCAAGCAAGGAAGCGCCATAGAGCTGGATGTGGTGATGTGCTTATTTCCTTGATGCAGTGGCTGGTAGCAGCTACTGGTTAGTGGCTAGCCTCTGTGCTTTTGCACCATTCCCTCTTTTGCTGTACTGCTGTTCCAGTGTGACTACTTGAATATAAAAGAATGAGGGCAAGATGTGACCAATAATTAAGGTACCAATAAAGACTACACCCTATTACTTGATATGGAGACAGGAGGACTATGGGAATGGTAGTCACGGGGTCAAAAACTGACCAATTCAAAATAACCACAATTACTGCTTTTTTGCAAAAATATAACAAGTGTTTTATTCATATAATAAATAGCAAAAAAGTGACATAACATGATAAAAACAACATTACACAGTGATCAGGCTACAGCAAGGAGGTGTCACTGACACAATAGAACCAGGAGTCCACCCTTCATTGGGGAAGCAGAATCACCAAAATAATAGGTGGGACATGGCCAGAAGAAACAACAAAGGATACTGGGCCCAAATAAACATCAATGATCCGGAATGTGCACACCTATCAAGTGTGCACCAAAGAGGATCAGCATACATAAGGGGTCCAATATCCGAAGAGTCAGACCATTAACCACACCACAATTATAACAGAGACAGGCATTAAAAGATGCAACACATTACTATGCACAAAGTCCCTGTGCTGCACTCACCCATAATGAGGAAGGTGGTACCCGAGTAAAACGTGCCCCGACGCGCACGTTTCGATGTCTTCTTCGGGGGGCCGTGGTGTACTGTCACATAACAAAGCTGCGTTTAAATATCCCGCTCCCATGTCCAGCCGGGCAACGATTGGTCGCGTGCGGGGTGGGACTCCGGCAGTGGGCCGCGTCATCGGGCATTCCCGGAACTGACGCGGGCGCTTCCTGTGTCGTCACACAGAGCGCGCACGTCACTCCGTACGGAAGCCGGCCGACGCGAACATGCCCAGGAGTCACAGCGCGCACGCGCTCCTACAGCCGCGGCCATTGGAAAAAAGGGCAAAGAGAAGGGCAAAAGGAGATGGTGGTATGTACGTGCATCCAAAGCCATAAATCCCGATATTCGGGGACTAAGTATAGAACATGAGGCAATCTCCTCTTATATTACCCCGAAGCTACATACATAACCGGGTAACATCATAAAGTCTGCTAAGACCAGCGAATATAAACATACACCTGCACAGACCCAGATATACATTCCAGGGCAGCCACTATCATAATAATAAATAATAAAAAAATAATACCATACCACGATCATTATACAGTAACTATGGTGATATCAAATAAACAGCAACCCTAGTTGTTATAGAACACCTCATCTAGTCCATAAGATAAAATTATGGATAAAGTCCAGATATGTATGTCAGCAATCCACATATAGGGGGCATGCATGATTCAATCTTCAATGCCCAACTCCTTCATGCCATCTTCATCTTTTAATACCAAACATTAGTTAAAGATGGAATATATCCGTCCACGATATGGGTACATAGATGTGAATGTTTTCAATGTGACCAAAAGAATTTCATGTACTGGTAGATACATCCATGTCCCCATAAGTAGACAGGGGAACGGCAAGATTCAAAACGCAGACGAATAAGCCTGTAAAAGGGGACAAACCAAAAAACAAAAGACAAACACCAACATGAATAAACACAGTTTTAAAACCAGAAAACACTGAGGCAAGTGACTGAAACATCACGAGTACATGAGTCAAAGAGAACTGAGTCGGGTGGAAACAACTTAAAAAACTTAAAAAACTGACGGAGCCCGTCCTCACAAAAAGGGGGCGAAGGACAACTTCTCATTGAGTCCCCCAGGTGTCATGGTGCCCAAAATGACAATCCATCTACATTCAAGGCGCGACAATGCCTGCTGGTAATTGCCGCCCCTTGAACCAAGATGTAATTTGTCGATAGCCTTCACTCTAAAGGATGCCGGATTGCAATCGTGATGCGTCTTATAATGTCGAGGGATGGTACGAAGAGAGTTCAAATCCTCAACATCCTTTGCCGCCACAATGTCCCTGACATGTTCGCGTGTACGCACCCGAAATTGCCGAGTTGTTAAACCGACATACATCAGATTGCATCCGCATTTTGCCAAATAGATTACATGATCCGTGTTACACGAGATGTAATGCCTAATTGTGAACTCTTTTGTACCATCTACTGACAAAAAGGAGGAGGCCCTATCAATGTTTTTACAGGCCATACATGCACCGCAGGGAAAGCAACCCCACCTTGGTTTCCCGATGTTAAATGGAATGACATCACGATGCACATAATGACTGTGCACCAAGATGTCACGCAGATTCCTACCCCTCCTTGCCGTCATGAGAGGGCGATCAGAGAGAGCCTTCGCCAAAGAAGGTTCCGTTTTCAAAACAGACCAATGTTTGTCAAGAATGCGTCTTATCTCACCCCACTGGTTATTGAAGGTGGATATGAACCGTATTGGTCCAGTACTAGGCTCTATTTTCTTGGATAAAGATAAGAGTTGGTGTCTAGGAGTGGCTCTGGCCCTGGAGTAAGCTCGTTTCACATTACGAGCACTGTATCCCCTGTCCCTGAACCGCTGGGACAGATCTCCGGACTGTATAGCAAAGGACTCATTAGAAGAGCATATCCTCCTAATCCTCAAAAACTGTCCCACAGGGATAGCCCTGATGGTTGAGGACAGATGGGAGGATGATGCATGTAATAGACTGTTCACTGACGTCTCCTTCCGGAAAACGTCAGTCTGAACAGACCTATCAGTTTGAATAGAGATGTTAATATCCAAAAAGTCCATGGACTCCGAATTACTCCTGAAGGTCATCCTGACATTACGATCATTAGAATTCAAAACAGAAATAAAAGAAGATAATTCAAGGTCGGTTCCCCCCCAGATGATGAACACGTCATCGATGTATCTTAGCCAGCACTGCAGATGGGAGGCGGCGCAGGCGCCGTCGCCGAAAATCTCCCTCTCCCAATAGCCGAGAAAGAGATTTGCGTATGACGGCGCGCACGCCGCGCCCATCGCAGTGCCACGCTTCTGGAGGAAGAACCGATCCTTGAAAAGAAAAAAATTCCGTGTCAGGATGAACTCCAGGAGTTCGAGTACCAAATCCTGCATAGGTGTCTCCCAGCGGCTCATTCGCAGGAAGAATTTAGTTGCCAACAGCCCATCCTTGTGCTGGATACAGGAATAGAGGGACTCCACATCCGCTGCCACCAGGATAGAACCATGATCAAGATACAATCCGTCAATCCGCCTCAGGACGTCCGACGTGTCTCTGACATAGGAGGGGAGCGTTTCAACCAATGGATGGAGATAATATTCAATAAATTTACAAATTGGGTCGCATAGCCCTCCTATGCCAGAGACAATAGGACGTCCAGGGGGACAACGGGGGTTCTTATGTATCTTGGGCAGCAAATAAAAAGTTGGAGTTACTGGAAATTTGATGTGGAGCCCCTCATACACTCTTTTGGTAATAATTCCCCGGGACAGAGCCATATCCAACACACCAACCAATTCAGCCATAAATTCACCAGTGGGGTTGTAAGACAATGGAATGTATGCATCCTGATTTCTCAACTGTTTAAAGGCTTCACGCTCATACATCTGGACTGGCCAGATGACCACGTTCCCGCCCTTGTCCGCAGGTTTGATTACTATCCCCTCCATGGACTTCAATTCGCATAAGGCGTTTCTCTGTTTCATGGAGAGGTTGTGATGATACCCCGATCTATCAAGTTTTTTCAGATCTTCCATCACAAGTTTGTTAAAAATCTCTACCTGCGGGCAAAGGGTAATGGGAGGGAACGTGGTTGATTTTGGATACACCTTAGGTGGAAATTTACCTGTTAAGGTGCTCATAGACTCCTCCTCCAATTCCTCCAATGTGGCAATTGCCTCCAATTCTCTAGATGTAAACTGTTGGGAGTCAACATTGCCACGAGAATGCAGCTTGTGGAGGACTAGCTTTCTTGAAAATAAGTGAAGATCTTTAATCACTGTAAAGAGATCAACATTAGAATCGGGGGAGAAAGTAAGCCCCAACTTAAGAACCTCCACCTGTTCTTTGCTCAGAGAAATATTAGATAAATTTATCACCTGGAGATCGTTTTTACTCTTCTTGTCAAGTGATTGTGGAGGGGTCAACTTCCGTTTCTGGTTGGGGCCTTTTCCCATCCGATTCTCTGTTCTCAGTGGTAAATGAAATCTTTCAAGAAATTTATTAGCCTTGTTCCCCACCGGCTGCATCTCTTCAGTTGAGGAAATTGAGGAGAAGGAGCCGGAACGAGAGCGTGTGCCTTGTCTCTTTGATGGACGATTATGTCTCCATCTGTATACATAGCCACTGCTATAATCGGATGCATCTCTCTGATACTTTTTAGTCTTGACTCCAATTATCTCCTTCTCCCATTTGGCGAATTCTCTCTCTAAATCCTCATTCAATGAGGAAAGCCCCTCATTAGATAGCGCCAGAGTGAGTTTCTCATAGATTGAATTAATCTCCAATTGGAGATTAATTCAATCTATGAGAAACTCACTCTGGCGCTATCTAATGAGGGGCTTTCCTCATTGAATGAGGATTTAGAGAGAGAATTCGCCAAATGGGAGAAGGAGATAATTGGAGTCAAGACTAAAAAGTATCAGAGAGATGCATCCGATTATAGCAGTGGCTATGTATACAGATGGAGACATAATCGTCCATCAAAGAGACAAGGCACACGCTCTCGTTCCGGCTCCTTCTCCTCAATTTCCTCAACTGAAGAGATGCAGCCGGTGGGGAACAAGGCTAATAAATTTCTTGAAAGATTTCATTTACCACTGAGAACAGAGAATCGGATGGGAAAAGGCCCCAACCAGAAACGGAAGTTGACCCCTCCACAATCACTTGACAAGAAGAGTAAAAACGATCTCCAGGTGATAAATTTATCTAATATTTCTCTGAGCAAAGAACAGGTGGAGGTTCTTAAGTTGGGGCTTACTTTCTCCCCCGATTCTAATGTTGATCTCTTTACAGTGATTAAAGATCTTCACTTATTTTCAAGAAAGCTAGTCCTCCACAAGCTGCATTCTCGTGGCAATGTTGACTCCCAACAGTTTACATCTAGAGAATTGGAGGCAATTGCCACATTGGAGGAATTGGAGGAGGAGTCTATGAGCACCTTAACAGGTAAATTTCCACCTAAGGTGTATCCAAAATCAACCACGTTCCCTCCCATTACCCTTTGCCCGCAGGTAGAGATTTTTAACAAACTTGTGATGGAAGATCTGAAAAAACTTGATAGATCGGGGTATCATCACAACCTCTCCATGAAACAGAGAAACGCCTTATGCGAATTGAAGTCCATGGAGGGGATAGTAATCAAACCTGCGGACAAGGGCGGGAACGTGGTCATCTGGCCAGTCCAGATGTATGAGCGTGAAGCCTTTAAACAGTTGAGAAATCAGGATGCATACATTCCATTGTCTTACAACCCCACTGGTGAATTTATGGCTGAATTGGTTGGTGTGTTGGATATGGCTCTGTCCCGGGGAATTATTACCAAAAGAGTGTATGAGGGGCTCCACATCAAATTTCCAGTAACTCCAACTTTTTATTTGCTGCCCAAGATACATAAGAACCCCCGTTGTCCCCCTGGACGTCCTATTGTCTCTGGCATAGGAGGGCTATGCGACCCAATTTGTAAATTTATTGAATATTATCTCCATCCATTGGTTGAAACGCTCCCCTCCTATGTCAGAGACACGTCGGACGTCCTGAGGCGGATTGACGGATTGTATCTTGATCATGGTTCTATCCTGGTGGCAGCGGATGTGGAGTCCCTCTATTCCTGTATCCAGCACAAGGATGGGCTGTTGGCAACTAAATTCTTCCTGCGAATGAGCCGCTGGGAGACACCTATGCAGGATTTGGTACTCGAACTCCTGGAGTTCATCCTGACACGGAATTTTTTTCTTTTCAAGGATCGGTTCTTCCTCCAGAAGCGTGGCACTGCGATGGGCGCGGCGTGCGCGCCGTCGTACGCAAATCTCTTTCTCGGCTATTGGGAGAGGGAGATTTTCGGCGACGGCGCCTGCGCCGCCTCCCATCTGCAGTGCTGGCTAAGATACATCGATGACGTGTTCATCATCTGGGGGGGAACCGACCTTGAATTATCTTCTTTTATTTCTGTTTTGAATTCTAATGATCGTAATGTCAGGATGACCTTCAGGAGTAATTCGGAGTCCATGGACTTTTTGGATATTAACATCTCTATTCAAACTGATAGGTCTGTTCAGACTGACGTTTTCCGGAAGGAGACGTCAGTGAACAGTCTATTACATGCATCATCCTCCCATCTGTCCTCAACCATCAGGGCTATCCCTGTGGGACAGTTTTTGAGGATTAGGAGGATATGCTCTTCTAATGAGTCCTTTGCTATACAGTCCGGAGATCTGTCCCAGCGGTTCAGGGACAGGGGATACAGTGCTCGTAATGTGAAACGAGCTTACTCCAGGGCCAGAGCCACTCCTAGACACCAACTCTTATCTTTATCCAAGAAAATAGAGCCTAGTACTGGACCAATACGGTTCATATCCACCTTCAATAACCAGTGGGGTGAGATAAGACGCATTCTTGACAAACATTGGTCTGTTTTGAAAACGGAACCTTCTTTGGCGAAGGCTCTCTCTGATCGCCCTCTCATGACGGCAAGGAGGGGTAGGAATCTGCGTGACATCTTGGTGCACAGTCATTATGTGCATCGTGATGTCATTCCATTTAACATCGGGAAACCAAGGTGGGGTTGCTTTCCCTGCGGTGCATGTATGGCCTGTAAAAACATTGATAGGGCCTCCTCCTTTTTGTCAGTAGATGGTACAAAAGAGTTCACAATTAGGCATTACATCTCGTGTAACACGGATCATGTAATCTATTTGGCAAAATGCGGATGCAATCTGATGTATGTCGGTTTAACAACTCGGCAATTTCGGGTGCGTACACGCGAACATGTCAGGGACATTGTGGCGGCAAAGGATGTTGAGGATTTGAACTCTCTTCGTACCATCCCTCGACATTATAAGACGCATCACGATTGCAATCCGGCATCCTTTAGAGTGAAGGCTATCGACAAATTACATCTTGGTTCAAGGGGCGGCAATTACCAGCAGGCATTGTCGCGCCTTGAATGTAGATGGATTGTCATTTTGGGCACCATGACACCTGGGGGACTCAATGAGAAGTTGTCCTTCGCCCCCTTTTTGTGAGGACGGGCTCCGTCAGTTTTTTAAGTTTTTTAAGTTGTTTCCACCCGACTCAGTTCTCTTTGACTCATGTACTCGTGATGTTTCAGTCACTTGCCTCAGTGTTTTCTGGTTTTAAAACTGTGTTTATTCATGTTGGTGTTTGTCTTTTGTTTTTTGGTTTGTCCCCTTTTACAGGCTTATTCGTCTGCGTTTTGAATCTTGCCGTTCCCCTGTCTACTTATGGGGACATGGATGTATCTACCAGTACATGAAATTCTTTTGGTCACATTGAAAACATTCACATCTATGTACCCATATCGTGGACGGATATATTCCATCTTTAACTAATGTTTGGTATTAAAAGATGAAGATGGCATGAAGGAGTTGGGCATTGAAGATTGAATCATGCATGCCCCCTATTTTTGGATTGCTGACATACATATCTGGACTTTATCCATAATTTTATCTTATGGACTAGATGAGGTGTTCTATAACAACTAGGGTTGCTGTTTATTTGATATCACCATAGTTACTGTATAATGATCGTGGTATGGTATTATTTTTTTATTATTTATTATTATGATAGTGGCTGCCCTGGAATGTATATCTGGGTCTGTGCAGGTGTATGTTTATATTCGCTGGTCTTAGCAGACTTTATGATGTTACCCGGTTATGTATGTAGCTTCGGGGTAATATAAGAGGAGATTGCCTCATGTTCTATACTTAGTCCCCGAATATCGGGATTTATGGCTTTGGATGCACGTACATACCACCATCTCCTTTTGCCCTTCTCTTTGCCCTTTTTTCCAATGGCCGCGGCTGTAGGAGCGCGTGCGCGCTGTGACTCCTGGGCATGTTCGCGTCGGCCGGCTTCCGTACGGAGTGACGTGCGCGCTCTGTGTGACGACACAGGAAGCGCCCGCGTCAGTTCCGGGAATGCCCGATGACGCGGCCCACTGCCGGAGTCCCACCCCGCACGCGACCAATCGTTGCCCGGCTGGACATGGGAGCGGGATATTTAAACGCAGCTTTGTTATGTGACAGTACACCACGGCCCCCCGAAGAAGACATCGAAACGTGCGCGTCGGGGCACGTTTTACTCGGGTACCACCTTCCTCATTATGGGTGAGTGCAGCACAGGGACTTTGTGCATAGTAATGTGTTGCATCTTTTAATGCCTGTCTCTGTTATAATTGTGGTGTGGTTAATGGTCTGACTCTTCGGATATTGGACCCCTTATGTATGCTGATCCTCTTTGGTGCACACTTGATAGGTGTGCACATTCCGGATCATTGATGTTTATTTGGGCCCAGTATCCGTTGTTGTTTCTTCTGGCCATGTCCCACCTATTATTTTGGTGATTCTGCTTCCCCAATGAAGGGTGGACTCCTGGTTCTATTGTGTCAGTGACACCTCCTTGCTGTAGCCTGATCACTGTGTAATGTTGTTTTTATCATGTTATGTCACTTTTTTGCTATTTATTATATGAATAAAACACTTGTTATATTTTTGCAAAAAAGCAGTAATTGTGGTTATTTTGAATTGGTCAGTTTTTGACCCCGTGACTACCATTCCCATAGTCCTCCTGTCTCCATATCCAGTGTGACTTCTGTAGCAATATGTACATGCTGTATGTCCCCTAGGGGCCTCTAGGGGTCTCTCTTCTTGTATGTGTTCACAAGCAAGTGGGAGCTCGCTGGTACTGCAGACAGAGTGCAGGCAGCAGAGAGAGATGTTATGGCTGACAATACCACCTAATAAATAGCCTGAAGATCTCCACTGAGTGTGATTACTGAGAGACACAACAACAGAACATGGTGGCAGCTGGGCACAGAACCTTCATGTGACACCTGCAAATCCTCAGAGCTTGTGTGTGAGACTGGGACTGTACAGAACATCATTGCAACTGTGAGTACAGATTTCCTGTCATTATACAAGATGGAGACTGGTCTGAAGCCCCCTCAGAAACTGGATGTCTCATCATGTAATCTATCCCAGACATGGAGACACTGGAAAGAGGAGTTTACTCTGTATGTGGATCTGACAGTGGCCCCCAGTGATGACAAACGTAAAGTAAAGCTGTTTTATTACTTAATTGGGGAAAAAGGCAGAGAACTAGCCCAGACCTTATTGCCAGACACAGACATCCTCGTCCTAGCAGACATTGTGGAGGCATTTGATAAGCACTGTGACCCCAAGAGAAATGAGACTGTGGAGAGATACAAGTTTTTCACAAGACAGCAGGCGGATGGTGAAAATGTAGACAGATATGTGACAGAGCTGAGGACATTGGCTGCAACATGTGGCTGTGGGGAAATCAGGGATAGCCTCATAAGAGACAGAATTGTATGTGGCATTATGGATACTCGTCTCAGAGAAAGGTTACTCAGAGACGAAGAGCTGACCTTAGAGAGATCCATGCAAATCTGCAGGGCTGCAGAGCTGACAAAGCGCAGCCTGAAGATGATGGCAGGCACCAGTGAGAATGATGATGATGATGAGGTACATGCAGTATCTATGAGAGGAAAGACAAGACCAAGCTCCCCTCTAAGCACGATCCACTGCAAATATTGTGGTAAGAGACATGAGAGAGACAAGACCAAGTGTGCAGCATATGGCGAAACCTGCAGGTTATGTGGCAAGAAGAATCATTTCTCAGCTGTCTGCAGGCTGAGAATAAGCAAACAGCATAGACAGGTCCACACTGTGACACCAGACACTGACAGTGCAGAGGACATTACATGGCTACAGCTGCGACCTGCAACAGAGAATGTCAGTGTAATCAGGCAGCCAGTAGTCAAGGATGCCAAGCAGCTCTATGCAACCTTCCTGTTGGATGAGAAGCCCATTAGATTTCAGCTGGATTGTGGAGCAAGCTGTAATGTAATTCCAAGTGCTCTGCTGAACAAGCAGGTTTCCATTGAGCCAACGGACAAGGTACTGGTGATGTACAACAAAAGTGTTCTGAAACCTATGGGGACATGTAAGCTCAAAATACGGAACCCATGTAACAGGAAAAGTTACAGAGCTGAATTTACCGTGCTGCATGGTGGGAACCATGTACCAATACTGGGAGTAAAAGCAGTGCAGGCAATGGACTTAATAAAAGTACAGTCTCAGAACATTATGTCTGTTGAGGTTTCCCAGGATATACCAAATCCCAAACTAAATGCAAAGCACAATTTGGACTTTCAAAAAATAAAAATGGAGTATGCTGATTTATTTGAAGGTGATGGATGTTTTGAAGGTAAATACAGGCTAGAAATTGATAAAACCGTGCAGCCTACCAGATTACCTACAAGAAGGGTGCATGTAGCTTTAATGCAACCACTGAAAGTAGAGCTACAAGATTTACAGAAAAGAGGCATGATAGAACCAGTCCAGAAGAGTACAGATTGGATCAGCAGTTTGGTCATAGTGCAGAAACCATCAGGCAAGTTAAGAATGTGCATTGATCCGAAGCCACTCAACAAGGCGCTGAAAAGAAATCATTACCTGATGCCAACATTGGAGGATGTTCTCCCAGATCTATCAAAGGCTAAAATATTTTCTGTATGTGATGTCAAAAATGGATTCTGGCATGTGGAACTGACTGAAGAATCAAGTTTATTGACAACATTTTCTTCACCATTTGGACGCTATAAATGGCTGAGACTGCCCATGGGACTAAAACCTGCTCCGGAGATGTTCCAGCAGAAATTGATGCAGGCTTTGGAAGGACTTCCTGGAGTAAAAACAATAGCAGATGATATCCTTATAGTGGGAGAAGGCGAAGATATGGAATCTGCAATCAAGGATCATGATCAGAAGATGATACAATTTTTGGACCGATGTAGAGCAAAACAAATAAAGCTGAACATGGACAAATTCAAACTGAAAATGACAGAAGTTGCATATATTGGACATCTTCTAACCTCAAATGGTGTAAAAGTGGATCCAGAAAAGGTGAGAGCAATTCAAGATTTGCCAACCCCAACTGATGTGTGTGGAGTACAATGATTTCTGGGCATGGTAAATTATCTCTCCAAGTTTTGTAAGCATCTGTCAGATATGTGTGAGCCACTGAGACAGCTAACCCACAAAGATGTGCTCTAGGAATGGACAGAAAACCAGGAAACTGCTTTCCGGTCAGTAAAGAAGGCTATTGCAGATGCAGCAACCCTGAAGTATTTCGACCCAGATCGAGAAGTGGTGGTACAATGTGATGCTTCAGAAAAAGGCCTTGGAGCTACACTAATGCAGAACAAACAGCCAATCACGTTTGCAAGGAGAGCCCTAACAACAACAGAGCAGGGATATGCTCAGATTGAGGAGTTACAGGCTGTGGTATTTGGGATGGAGAAGTTTCACCAGTACACCTATGGTCGACGAGTAACAGTGCAGTCTTATCACAAGCCATTGGAGAGCATTAAAAAGAAACCACTACTAAATGCCCCAAAGAGACTACAGCGCATCCAGAAATACGATTTTGACTTCTGTTACTGTCCAGGAAGAGACTTACTGATTGCAGATACTCTAAGCAGAGCATACCTACCTGTCAGAAATGATGAGGAGAATTAAATTGAAACCATCAATATGTGTGACTATCTGGCGGTGTCAAAAGACAAGTTTAAGCAAATACAGACTTGTACAGAGAAGGATAAAATACTCCAGATCTTAAAGACTGTCATCTTGCAGGGCTGGCCAAAATACAAGCAGCATGCACCTAGGAAAGTTTCTCCATTCTTCCACATAAGAGATGAACTGTCAGTGCAGCAAGGAATCATCTTTAAAGGAGACAGAGCTGTTATACCAGAAGCACTCAGAAAAGACATACTGGAAACACTGCACTCTTCGCACTTAGGCAGGGAAGGATGTCTACGGCAAGCAAGAGAATCTATTTATTGGCCAGGAATGAATGATCACATTAAAAACTATATAGCACAATGTGAAATATGTGCATACTGCAGTGATAAGCAACAAAAGGAGACATTGCAACCTCATGAAATTCCACAGAGGCCTTGGTCAAAAGTTGGAACAGATGTGTTCGCATGGAATGACAAAGAATACCTGATTACAGTGGACTATTTATCTAACTTTTGGGAGATTGATTTGTTACAGGACACAAGGGTGAGAACAGTGATTAAAAAACTCAAGGCCCATTTTGCCAGGTATGGCATTCCAGATATCGTGTTCTCTGACAATGCTGCTCAATTTATTTCAGAAGAGTTTAAAACTTTTAGCAAGAGATAGGAATTTGAACACAAGACGTCTTCTCCAAGATATCCACAGAGTAATGGCAAAGCAGAGTCCGCAGTTAAAACGGCCAAAAGACTCCTTAAAAAAGCAAAACAGGCAGGTACTGATGTATATCTGTCTATACTGGACCATAGAAACACACCCACCCACGGCCTAGACAGCAGTCCGGCACAGAGGCTCATGAGTAGACGTACAAAGACACTCATCCCAACCGCTAGTCATCTGTTAAAGCCAAAGTTGGTGGCAAACATCAAAGCTCAACTAATGAAAAATCAAGATAGGCAAGCTTTCTATTACAATAAATCTGCAAAGGATCTGCCAGATCTCCAGAGGAATGACAACATACGGCTGCAGCCAAGCAGCAAATACGACAAACACTGGCAAAAGGCAAAGGTTGTCCAGAAACTAGGACCTCGGTCCTACGAAATTGTAACAGAAGACGGAAGAAGCCTAAGGAGAAATAGGAGATATTTGAGGAAAACACAAGAACAAGATGATTCATGGCCTTTTGAACAATATCCTGATACCCAAGATAGCAAGGCAGCAAGTCCAAGCCAAGTACCAACAGTGACTGCTGACCATCAGGGTGAGACTGTTAACCAGAGACAGGCAATATCAGAAGGCACATTACCAGAATCAGAACAACTACCAGAGGTGGACACTGACTCTTCTTATGTTACTAGGGCCAGCAGAATGATCAGAAAGCCTGCGCACCTCAAGGATTATATCTAACTGTATATATTGTAATTCTCTTTTACTTGGTCAGATTAACTTGTGTTTATTAAGTTTGATTGTTATTCTTGTTTAAAGAGAAAGGATGTAGCAATATGTATATGCTGTATGTCCCCTAGGGGCCTCTAGGGGTCTCTCTTCTTGTATGTGTTTACAAGCAAGTGGGAACTCGCTGGTACTGCAGACAGAGTGCAGGCAGCAGAGAGAGATGTTATGGCTGACAATACCACCTAATAAATAGCCTGAAGATCTCCACTGAGTGTGATTACTGAGAGACACAACAGAACAACTACCTACTTTCTTCCCAAATGCACACATCAGCATGATGCCCTTTGCTTCATGTGTGGACCTCATCATCTACCATATCATATTCCACCCAATCCTCACCTCTGCCCTCCTTGCCAGTCTGCACACTGCCAAAAGCTGTAGCAGTTGGTACCTGTGTTTCATCATCCTTTTGGATGTGTTGCATTGGTCCACTGGCCGTGTGCACTAGTCATCCTACATACTCATCCTCAAACAAAACAAGTGGTTGGGCATCAATGCACTTGGTCTCTTCCACCTCCTATGCAGGGCCAGGTGAATCCCAGCCAGCGGAGTCATCAAAAAGTAGAAGTGACTGCTGCATGACTTCAGGCTCAGATTACTTGGCCGATTTGTAAAGGGGTGGGGTTAACAAAGATGCCCAAGGTCCTCAGATGCTAACTCTGCGCTTTCAGCAGGGGACTTGGTAGCAGACAAAGTGAAGGAACTGGAGGCACTGTCAGCCATCCAATGTATAGATAACAGATAGTAGTAGAGAAGGGTTTCAAAGCCGCGCCAAAGACCACTGGATCATATCAGCTTAAGATTAATGTTTCTTTATTTCATGCACAGGTCAGGTCAACGCGTTTCAGGAGGCACAGCTCCCTTCCTCAGGACAAACCAGCAAAGAACATCAAATTTGCTGGTTTGTCCTGAGGAAGGGAGCTGTGCCTCCTGAAACGCGTTGACCTGACCTGTGCATGAAATAAAGAAACATTAATCTTAAGCTGATATGATCCAGTGGTCTTTGGTGCGGCTTTGAAACCCTTCTCTACTACTATCTGTTTTCTGCCATATGGGGACCGCTGCCGGGATTTGGAGTTACATGCTGTTATAGGAGTTGTGACTTTCACAACCCCTTTTGGTGAGTAGTATTGCTCATTGCCTCACCCTATATATATTGGGGTAAGACCCTATTGCGCTTCTTTTTCCACAGTTTTTCTCCTAGCCATCCAATGTAAAAATGTCTCTACATGTTTTGGCCTTAAAATTTGTCCAACGGTACTTGAGCCTACAAAATGACACAGAACATATTTCGGCCTATGTGTGTACCGCCCCGGGGCTTGGCCAGCTGCCGAGCCGCTTGGATACGTGCTCGTCGGTGGGTGGCTCGATCTCTTCCACGGACCCGGGGGGGTCACGTCGCTCTGAAAGGGGGTTGGCGCTACACGTAGGGACTTCGGTGGGGAGGCCGCGGTGTTTGCAGGGGATTTTAAGTTTGTGACGCCACCCACGGGTTGTGGTGAATGGATGGACACCACCGCTGCCGTTGACTAGGCTCCCGGGGACGGTGTTGCACAGCTTGGTGTTGACCCCCTCCGTGGGTAGGGGGATGATAGTCCCGGGGGCCCGAGGGAGGTGCTGAGGTGAGGGATGGATGTGTGCTGGGTGCTGGTGCAGTGCGGTGCGGTGCGCGGCCCGAAAGCACTGGTTCACTCACTATGATGCAACACATTGGAGTCTCTGGTAAACCAAACGAGATGATGAACGGTGCCCGCAGCCGGCTGCAGCTTCCCCTTAACAGGTTAGTGGTTTCCGCCTTTCTCCTGCACCTCTTTAGTGTAAACGTTATGACTCCTATGCCTAAGCAACGGTAGTCCGCTCCCCGGCTTGCTGTGTGTCGGGAGAGTCCTGTTTGCCCGCAGACGCTGGCCCCTTGGGTCTCTATGCCTTAGCGGTGGCTTTACCCTAATGGTTGGGCTGTTGTCTTCAGTTGGGTCTTGTGTGGGGAAGGTCCTAAAGTCCAGTCCTTAATCAGTTGATTTGACTTAGCCTAGTTGTTTCTGGGCCTCGTACTGGGTATGAGTACCCCTCCTGGTGCTCCGGTTTCCAATCGGTTCCCCGGTCCGGTACCCTACAGTTCCACCGGCTGTAATCCCAGCTCCTGCAGGCTTCCACCACCGTCTGCCTCTTTGCCAAAGGTGCCTGGGCTCCAACCCAGACACCTAGTGTAGTCTTTGGCAGTCCTGAGCACAGGTCTGCCCTTGAACTTGACTCTCCTCACTCACTGTCAAGGCTCAACGCCACTCTCTCACTGTTTTCCCGCCTCAGGGCCTGTGAACTCCTCGGTGGGCAGAGCCAACTGCCTGGCTCCGCCCCCCTGGTGTGGACATCAAACCCAGAGGGTGGTGACAAAGGTTTGTAGGTTGTCTGCTGTCACCTTTCTAAGGGGAGGGTATGTGTGTGTGCATGGGACTACTTGGGACGACCTGGCTAGTCCAGGGCATCACATGTGCACCAGAGGTAGGTGTTTAACTTGAGCACATAGTCGGCACAGATCAACCACGTCCTCTCCTTACACTCCCAATACCAACAGCACCACAGCCACATTCCCTATTTAATTTTCTCCTCGTTTTAGCCCATTAAAAAATTCAAATGAGAGAAAATGCTGTATTAGTGCTGTATGCTTGAGGCTAGATTAGACCAGTATTGCTCCAGGCCGTATTAGACCTGTATTGTGCCAGAGCATATTAGACCAGTATTGCACCAGGCAGTATTAGAGCAGTAGTGCATAAGTATATTTTCGAGCTGTTTGCACTAAGCAGTATTAGAACTGATTAAAGCGGCTATTATTACTGCTTGTGTCGCGGGCGGGGAAGAGGCCGCCGCCGCTGCGCTGTCGCTTACGCTCGGGTCCGGCGCTGCTGCTGCTGCTCGGTGGCTCGAGCGGTGGGCCGGATCCGGGGACTCGAGCGGCGCTCCTCGCCCGTGAGTGAAAAGGGGTGGTTTGGGTTTGGGGAGTTGGTCCGTGACGCCACCCATGGTTTGTGGTGAGGTTGGGACACCACCGCTGCTCTGGACGGGGATCCCGGGAGCGATGACAGGGAGCAGCCGAGATGTTTCTTTCCCCTCCGTGGGTAGGGGGATTTGGTGGTCCGGTGAGGTGGGACGGGGGAGGCAGGGTTGGTGAGGTGCAGGGTCGCGGGGGCAGCGCGGTGCCGGACGGTACGGTGGTTCTCACTCAGCCAATGATGGATACAGAGTCTCCGGTAAAACAAACGGCTGGATGGACGGGTCCCGCAGCCGGCTGCTGTGGTTACTCCCGGTAGGTTGGTGGTGGCTGCCTTTACCTGCACCTGTTGTGTATCTTCGGTCCCGATGGCTTCCCACCGGTAACCCACTCTCCAGCTTGGATATGGGCCGGAGGAGCCCCTTTTGCCCGCAGGCTCTGGCCCTGGGAATTCTAACTGTGGCGGTAGCTGTATTTCCCTTTCTCGGTTTGGACGGTTGCCTTCAGTCGGGTCTTTGCTGCTAGTAAACCCTGGAGGTTCCGGTCGCTAATGGATTTGACCAGTTTAACGGCGACTCCAAGCCTGGTAGGCCCTGCTGGTTTGTGCTGGCTTCTCTTCGCTCCCCGGTTCGGTACCAGCGGGCCACCGCCCATCCCCAGTCCTACGGTTCCGCGTCGATTGGCCTCTCCTGCAGACGGCCACCACCGTCTGCCAACCTTGCTCTCGGTGCCTGGGCCACGTACCCGGACACGGTCAGTTTGCTCCTCACTTGCCACTTCACTCCTGCTCCTTCACTCTCCCTAACTACACTGACTTCCTTTCCCGCCTCCAGGACTGTGAACTCCTCAGTGGGTGGGGCCAACCGCCTGGCTCCACCCCACCTGGTGTGGACATCAGCCCCTGGAGGGAGGCAACAAGGATTTGTGCGTGACTGGTGTGCCTATCTCGGGGTGTGGGGTGTGTTGTTGCAGTACCTATGATGACCTGGCTAGTCCAGGGCGCCACACTTGCACCAGGCAGTATTAGAGCAGTAGTATACCAGACTAAACAGTATTTGTGATGTTTGCCCCAGGCTGTCTTACAGCAGTATTGCACCAGGCCGTATTAGACCAGTAGTTCACAAGGCGGTATTAGAGCAGTAGTGCACCAGGTGATAATCAAGCTGTTTGCATCAGGCATAATTTGAGAAGTCATACAAAATAGGGGTAACTATGGCACATCATTCACTCCCACAAAAAAGAAATAGAAAATTCTTCATGCAAAATCAATTTTATTAATCAAAAGGAATTGATCAAAATAAATGCAATGTGTTGCTGTCCATACTAAATGATGTTTCGGCCATTAGCCTTTGTCAAACTGGACTTTATCAGAGCTTATGTATCAATTTTAGAACCACTCAAGTGTAGGTCACAATCGGTGTGTCACCAAATATGTCTCAGGCTACTGTCATGTCACTGGAGGGTGATATAGTATCATACGTACAGGATCATTCTAGGATTATTTCCTCTAGTATCAGTTATTTGTATTAACGGCTTCACAGCTGGAGAAAACTGGATGAACCCAGTATAACGGGCAGTATGTACTATATCTCCGGAGGACTCGGATACCTGTTGAGTCATGGCTCTATACCTCTACTGGACGTGAAGCCTGTCAGTGTAATCCTGTAATGCGAGCACCCGTTGTTCAGTGATGCAGAGCTTTCTCCTCCTATTCTATTTTGAGAAGTCATGCACTAGGCAGTATTAGAGCAGTATTGCACCAGGCGGTATTAAAGCAGTAGTGCACCAGGCCATATTCGTCCAGTATTGCAGCAGGTGGAATTAGATCAGAAGTGTACCAGGGTATATTCAAGCTGTCTGCACCAGATGGTATTGGAGGTGATTAACCCCTTCATCCCAGGGTAATTTTCCGTTTTTCGTTTTTTTCCTCTCCACAAGAACCATAACTTTTTATTTTTCCATCAATGTAGCGATATGAGGGCTTGTTTTTTGCGGGATGAGTTGTACTTTTGAACAAGACCATTTATTCTACCCCATATGGTACTTGAAAAAATTCCAAGTGTGTAAAATTGCAAAGTGTATTTGCACTATAGTTTTTTTGGTTTTTTTTATTTGCCATGCTCACTATGACTATTTTGAAAGACTGACCTGGTATTATGATTCCTCAGGTCATTATGAATGCGTAGATACCAAACATGTACGGCTTTACTTTTATTTAGGCCCCCTTCACACATCCGTGAAATACGTGCGTGTTTGGTCCTTTTCCGTATGTACCGGAGACACGGACACACGTGCTCTAATGTTATTTAATGTTTGTAGTTACACGTGCGTTATTCTGTACTGTGCCCGTGTGCGTGAAACGTATGTGTATCCGTATTGCACGGATGCATGTCCGTTTTCTGCACAGAACACGCACACACGCACCCAATGAAAGTCTATGGGTACGTGAGCACACGTACGTGACACGGATGCATCTTCGTGTGCTCCGTGTACATTTTGTGCTTTTTTCTAGCGATGTCGATCTTTTTTTTTTCTGTGTATGTCAGTCAATCTCCCTTAGTCCGTCGGTCGGTCTCTCTGTCGGTCTGTCGGTCGGTCTCTCTGTCTTGTCTGTCCGTCTCTCAATCTGTTGGTCAGTCTCCCCCCTCTCTCATACTCACTGATCCCCGATCACCGGCGCAGTGCTGCACAGCTGTTAAAAAAACTCCGGTGGCTTTTACCATTTTGAAAAAGCCGGCCGCTCATTAATCAATCGAGTATTCCCTGCTTTCCCCACCCACCGGCGCCTATGATTGGTTGCAGTGAGACATGCCCCCACGCTGAGTGACAGCTGTGGGCGGGTCTATACTGTGCAGTAAAATAAATAATTAAAAAATTTTAAAAAACGGCGTGCGGTCCCCCCCAATTTTTTATACCAGCCAAGATAAAGCCATATGGCTGAAGGCTGGTATTCTCAGGATGGGGAGCCCCACATTATGGGGAGGAGCCCCCCAGCCTAACAATATCAGCCAGCAGCCGCCCAGAATTGCCGCATTCATTAGATGCGACAGTTCTGGGACTCTACCCGACTCTTCCCGATTTGCCCTGGTCATTTGCAATCGGGGTAATAAGGAGTTAATGGCAGCAACCTATAGCTGCCACAAAGTCCTAGATTAATCATTGCAGGCGTCTGAGACACGCACAATGATTAACCTGTAATTTAAAGTTAATAAACACACACAGTGAAAAAATCCTTTATTTGCAATAATAAACACTAAGGGGTACTTTGCACTTTACGATATCACAGGTGTGATGTTGGTGGGGTCAAATTGAAAGTGACGCACATCCGGCATCGCAGGCGACATCGTAGTCTGTAAAGCCTAGATGATACGATTAACGAGCGCAAAAGCGTCGTAATCGTATCATCGGTGTAGCGTCGGCGTAATCCATAATTACGCTGACGCGATGGTCCGATGTTGTTCCTTGCTCCAGCAGCAGCACACATCGCTGTGTGTGAAGCTGCAGGAGCGAGGAACATCTCCTACCGGCGTCACCGCGGCTCCCGTAGGATATGCGGAAGGGAGGGGGTGGGCGGGATGTTTAGCCACCTGCCGTGTGACGTCGCAGTGATGCCGTACGACCCGCCCCCCTTAATAAGGAGGCGGGTCGCCGGCCAGAGCGACGTCCCAGGACAGGTGAGTTCATGTGAAGCTGCCGTAGCGATAATGTTCGCTACGGCAGCTATCACAAGGATATCGCAGCTGCGATGGGGGCGGGGACTATCGCGCTCGGCATTGCAGCATGGGCTTGCGATGTCGCAGCGTGCAAAGTACCCCTAACAAATACCCTCGTTCACCACTTTATTAAGCCCCAAAAACCCATCCATGTTCGGCGTAATCCACGGAGGTCCCGCGACGCTCTCAGCTCTGCTACATGAAGGTGACAGGAGTTGCAGAAGAACACCGCTGCTCCTGTCAGCTCCACGCAGCAACTGAGGTGAGCCGCGCGATCAGCAATAACGTCACTTAGGTTACTCGCGGCCACCGCTGGATCCTCCTACTGTGACATCAAGTTGCCCGAGTGACAGCGATGAAGTCACAGGTGAGTTGCGGTCTCGGGTGGAGGATCCAGCTAGCCGCGGGTAGCCTGAGTGACGGCAGCGCTAATCGCACTGCTCACTTCAGTCACTCAGGGGATTAGCGGTCACCGGTCAGTCCTTCACAGGTGACCGCTAATCAGAACGTGACACAGACAGAGCCGCGAGATGACAATGAAGTCGGGTACAGTTCACCCGAGTTCATTCTCATCGCACAACTCTGTCTGCTGTCAGCGGGTATATATCAATGATATTGTGTATCACACACGGAACATATCACATGGGCAACACACGGACAACACACGGACATTTCACTTACATATCTCACGCACACACAGACATTCCACACGCACACACGGCTAGCATACGCCATTCACACGGATGCCACACGTACCATAAAAATGGACATAAAAACGGAACATGGACCCGAAAAACGGAACGTAACACACGTGCGTGTTTTTCACGGACGTGTGAAGGGGGCCTTAAGTAGTGAAAAAAATTCAGAAATTTGCCCAAAAAAATAATTGCGCTCTTGTCGACATTGTCCTAGACTCGTAGCTCTCTCATTTTTTGGTATCTAGTGCTCAGTGATGGCTTATATTTTTGTGTCTTGACCTGCTGTTTTCAATTATACTATTTTTGGATAGATGTTTTGATCGCCTATTATTGCATTTTAATGCAATGTTGCAGTGACCAAAAAACTAAGTTTGGCGTTTAGAATTTTGTTCTCTCACTATGTCATGTACCATTCAGATTGATTGATTTTGTATTCTAATAGGGAAATTCTGAAGGTGGCGATACAAAATATATGTATTTTTTTTATTTTTTTGTTTTAATTTCGTTTAATATTTCTTTATTGTTTTCAAGAAAAATTATATAACAAAGCATGAATATATATAATTTTGTAGTGCCCGGTTTTACAGAATATGGAAAAGTTGCAGTTTGGTCTGGGCATTTAAATCTTATACAGCATATACTACAGTGAACTTTATCGTAGGTCTTACAAGAAAAATTCTTCATAACATCCTTAATGACATCTTATCCCAAGTATATATCAATCAATTATCTTTTGTTCTATTTAATATGTAGATGCCAATATCATTCTGTATAATCTTGCCATATATTTCAACAAGTAAACCTATGTATACTAATTAGATAAGCAAGAGAAGGAAAAGAGGGGAAAGAAAGAAAAGCTAGGGATGAAAGGAGAAGAAGAGGGAGAAAGAGAAGAGAAAGAAGGAAAACACGAGAAAGAGAGAAGGGGAGATTCTGTAGGGTTCTGTAACGTGGCACCATGCCATCCTCCCATCAGGAGGGCCACTTCGCCCCGCCAAACATCAGTGTGGCAGCGTGCCCGTGTGTAACCAGGATTGGAATTGTTGTGTTTCTCTGAATTGAAGCCACGGATACCAGGTGGAAAAGCATAGTGAGTCTCTCCCTTCATCAAATGCTCTTATCTCTTCCAAACGTCTCAGGGCATCCATAGCCCCCACCCAGTCTGCTCTTCTCAATGTATAGGTGGACCTCCAATGTTTCGGTATGATCTGTCTCATTGAGATCATTAAGTATGAGAGCAGACCTCTCTTCGCCTTAGAGATTGCCCCCCCGTACATTGAGAAGAGTGCCACTTCCGGCAAGGGTGTCACTCCCACTTGATGTAAATGATTATAGAGAGCAAAGACGTCTTCCCATAATCCCTGGATCCCTGGACAAGACCACCAAACATGCAGCATTGTGCCCACCGAGGTCTGACACCTCCAGCAAGTGTCTGAGACCTCTGGAAACATTCTGTGGAGCCTGGCGGGTGTCCTGTACCACCGTGCGAGGATTTTATAGTTGAGTTCCTGCATTCTACATGAGATGGTGGATTTGTGTGTTAGGTTAAATGACTTATACCACTGTTCTTTGGAAAAAGTCTTTTTCAGTTCTGACTGCCATTGCCCTACATACTCGGGCAGGTCCCCCCCCGTCCCTCCAGACACTGTTATGTTGTAGATTATCGAGACTGTGTGGGGAGGTGTTTCTCGAAGGAAACATAGTCTGTCAAATGGAGTCAAGTCCTTATGCATCTCAGATCTCGGAGACAGAGAGTCTACAAAGCTACGTAGTTGTAAGTATTGAAACCAATGACTTGGCTCTCTTGGCCGGTCCTCTAGCAAGGACAACAGTGGTCTGCAACCCTGTTGAGTAATGACATCTTTAACACGTGGGATCCCTCCCGTTGGCATTGAAATCAAGCTGGGACGGATTTCGTGAAGCCAGCATTGGAATGCAGGGTTGCCCACCAGTGGTGTCATAGGGCCCGGTTCCCCTGTCAGCCTATATCGCCTATTGGCCCTCCTCCATGCAGTAGCCAGAGACAAGAGAATCGGGGAAATTCCCAGGGTCTCCAAGTTGATTCTAGATGATAACCAGAAGATTCCCTGCGTCATGGTTGCGTGTAGATCACATTCAATCTCTACCCACAATTTTCTGTCCCTGTTATGGAGGAGATCCAGTATGCAATTGCCCACCGACGCCGCATGGTACGTTTTAAAATCAGGTAGCCCCACCCCTCCGCCCCAGCGAGACCTGTTCAACATGGAGTATTTCAGTCGGGGTCTGGTACCTCGCCATACAAAATTGCTGATCATCTTTTTTAACTTGAGGAAGAAGTTTTCTCCTAGATTCAATGGGATTGTTTGGAACATATATAGTATTTTGGGTAGGACATCCATTTTAATTGTATTGACTCTGCCAAACCACGAGATGGGGAGGTTATGCCAAGCCGTGAGGTCTTTTTATATGTTTTTTAAAAGGTCTGGAAAATTATGTTCATATAGGTCTTGGTGTTTAGAAGGTATCCTGATCCCCAAATATTTTATGCAATTGCTGTTCCACTTAAAGGGAAAAACGGGTTTGAGGGCATCCTCGTCCACCGACGGTAGCGATACGTTTAGGATCTCTGTTTTTTGTAGGTTTACTTTAAAGTTGGAGAGTCCACCAAAAGTCTCAAACTCCTGTAGTATGGCGGGTAAGCTAATCCTTGGTTGTGTCACATATATCAGGAGGTCATCTGCAAACAGTGCCAGTTTATGAGACGTTGGTCCTATCTGTAACCCCTTTATCGAGGGGTTTTTCCTAAGCGCGTTTGCCAGGGATTCCATTACCAAAATGTATAGGTATGGTGATAGAGGGCATCCCTGTCTGGTGCCATTTCCAATATTGAATGGGGTTGACAGGCGTCCGTTCACACCCACTTGTGCCGTTGGTTCACAGTATAGGGCCTTTACCCATTGTAGTAAGCGCGAACGGACGCCAATTGCCTTCAGCGTGGCTTCTAAAAAGCCCCAATGGACTCTGTCAAATGCTTTTTCGGCATCGACTGTCAAGAGGCACATTGGGGTTTGGCGTTGTCGGGCTTGGGCTACCAAAGACAGGGTTCTGATTGTATTATCACGCGCCTCCCTCCCTGGAACAAATCCTACCTGGTCTTTGTGTATCAGCTTGGGAATGTAGGGGCCTAATCTCAAAGCTATCATTTTAGAGTATAGTTTAATATCCACGTTTATTAATGAGATAGGTTTGTAATTGGCGCAAGTTAGTGGATCTCTGCCAGGTTTTGGGATTACTGTTATTCGGGCTTGAAGTGTCTGTTTAGGGAACTGGCATATTTTTGTTATGGAGTTAAAGGCTTTCAACATTATAGAGCTACAGGCTTCTCCACATATTTTGTAGAACCGGGGGGTAAACCCGTCGGGGCCAGGACTTTTGCCAACTTTAAGGGCTTTAATAGCATCGCCTAGTTCAGTGTCTGAGAAATCCTCTTCTAGGCTCTCAGCCTCTGTATCCTCAAGAGGGTCTGGTGCATATTTATTGAGGTATTCTAAGATGTTATGGTGTCTCATGTCAGATAATGGGGCATGTGGAGTTGGGATGTTGTAAAGTTTTGCATAGTAGGTTCTAAATTCTTCTAGTATGTCAGGGGTGGAGTGGATCTGAGTTCCTGTCTGTGAGTTTAACGAGAGTATTGGAGTTTGTGCATATCTGGGATGTAGGGTTCTGGCCAGTAATCGTCCACTTTTATCTCCAAACTCAAAGATATTCCTGCGGAATTTATCGCTGGCACACAACGATTTTCGATCTAGTATGGATAATATTTGGTGACGAATGTTAGATATTTCTATTTTGAGTATATCACTGGCTCTGGATTTATTTATCGTTTCTTTGTGGCCTAGCTGCAGCAGTAGTTCTTTTAGCTCTCTTGCACTTTCTTTTTTAATTCTGGATCCATGCGATATGCAAACCCCCGAATCATACATTTTAACGCTTCCCATTTGACCGGGTCTGGTGTAGGATCTGCCGCATGATCTATTTTGAAATTTGCAATGGTCTTATGGATATCTTCCAGACACTGCTCATTTTTAAGTAGATTATCATTAAATCTCCAGGTGTGTCCCGTGTCCCCTCTGTCCCTTACCCCAATTTCCCCATACACTGGTGCGTGGTCCGACCAAAGGAAGACATCCATCGAGCAGCCCGGGGATTTGTCCAGCAAGTCATGGGATATGAAGATGTGATCTAATCTGGTGTAGCTGTTGTGTACTGTGGAATGAAAACTGTAGTCTCTGACTCCGGGATGTAGGACCCTCCAAAGATCAACTAATTTAAGGGATGTCAGTTCCCTT
The DNA here is from genome assembly GCF_048569485.1 of Anomaloglossus baeobatrachus. NCBI lineage: Eukaryota > Metazoa > Chordata > Amphibia > Anura > Aromobatidae > Anomaloglossus > Anomaloglossus baeobatrachus. Next base: position 280,882,631 of record NC_134355.1, on the reverse strand, counting down.
TTCAATCTAGGTAGTGCCGAGGAGGGGATTGCGGACCTACCAGAGGACGAGTCCAGGACCGGGTCTAGAACGAGGTTGAAGTCTCCTCCCACGATGATACAGGTGCCACCCGCAAACTCCGCCAACCCCCTCAAAGTCTCCAGTCCAAACGATACCTGGTCTTGATTTGGAAAATAGATGTTAGCAATGGTATAGATGTTATTCAAAAAAGATATTTTAATAAATAACCAGCGTCCCTCCTGGTCAATGAGTGTGTCAAGGATTGTTGGCTGGAACGTTTTGTGGAAGGCAATGGAAACCCCGCATGCCTTCCGACTAGGGTGTGGGCCATGAAACCACGTCGGGTAATTTTTGGTTTTACATTTAGGTGTATTGGAAGCTATGAAGTGTGTCTCTTGGAATAGAGCTATTTTAACTCCCTTCCGATGTAGACGATATAAGATTTGACTCCTCTTTTCAGGTTTATTTAAACCTTTAGTATTGTAGGTGCAAAAGGTTAGGTGCGACATCACAGAAAAGAGTGGGAAGGGGATAGAAAGAGAGAAAATAAAAGGAAAAAGAAGAAGAGAGGAATAGAAATAAGATAGTTGAGAAAGAAAAGAGGTAAGTAAGCTAAGTAGGACTAGATGACCTACTGCTCCTGAGTATCTACTAGTAGACTATTGTCTAATGTGGCACTCTGCCACGTCCCTAATAGAGGTACGGGGAAGCCTACGGCACTTCAAGAGCTCCCCCGTCCCCACGACAGACCTCCACATGAAATATGAATAACAATCCACATATGCAATTTAATAATGATCAATAACTTTTCCTTCCCTCCCTCCTCCCAACCCCCGAATGTTTGATATATTTCAAATATAAAACATATGGCACCGGGAGAACACGGTACAACCAACTTAGAAAAATGCAATTAAACCAGAGCTCAATATCAGATCTAGATGAAGTGGAAGGGGAAACGGGGAGAAGGGGAAAGACAACTGGGGAAAGAAGGATTATGTAACGCAGGGAATGATGCAAAGATAAAGGACCAGTGGGGAGAAGCAGGAAAAATTTGGGGGGCAGGAAAAAAAAAAAAAAAAGTGGGGGAGGGGGTAAGAGAGTTGAATATGGTGTGTGCTAGAGAGTGATGAGAGTGTGGAGAATGTGGGAAGGTGGGAAGCGGGGAGAGAGAATAGGAAAAAAAAGGGGGGGGGAGGGGGTAAGAGTTGAATATGGTGTGTGCTAGAGAGTGATGAGAGTGTGGAGAATGTGGGAAGGTGGGAAGCGGGGAGAGAGAATAGGAAAAAAAAAAAAAAAAAAAAGGGGGGGGGGGGAGATGGTATGATGGGAGAGGTGGGAAAAAGCATTGATATAGTTATGCTCTATAGATATGTAGGTAGATAAACAGTCAAATATATTCAACATGTATCTCGCCTCCTGGCTCCCCCAGTATGTTTCCTTCCTTTCTCTGGATGGTCAGCGATTATCAGCGATGTACATCTCGGGGGGATCCTCCAGCTCGTCTGTTCTGTACTTGTCGCCATTGCTCCCTTGGTGGTAAGGGTGTGGGACCTCCCGGAGTTGGCCAATCTGGCAGGCTGATCATAGGCAGTTCAAAAGTCCCTAAGAAATTAGGAAGATCTCCCAAGGACCGGAGGACTGCCGACTTCCCATTCTTCTTGGCTAGGAGTTGGAAAGGATATCCCCAGCGATATGGAATATCTTTATCTTTAAGGGACTGGAGTAGTGGTCTTAAGGCCTTACGTAGTTGTAGTGTTCTCCGTGATAGGTCTGGCAGGACAATCAAGGGTGTCCCTTTATATGTACCCGCTCCTTTCTCTCTGCATCTTTGTAGTATGGCCTCCTTTTCTTTATAGAAGTGGACCCGACATATCACATCTCTTGGTCTGGCCGGGTCAGGGGATTTGGGACCCAGGGATCTGTGGATGCAGTCCAGTTCTGTGTGTTGTTCTGGATCATGTTGGAGGAGACGGGTGAAGAATTTTTGTGCCCATTCGTCCAGCTGTGATGGTTCCACTGCCTCTGTGAGGCCTCTAATCCTTAAGTTATTACGGCGATGCCGGTTCTCGATATCATCTAAATGGGTCAAAATGTCCTGTATCTGGGCTGTGTGCTCTGATAGGACTTGTTGATGTGATTCTATATGGGAAAATATCTGTTCCTGCACCTCTTCTGTAGCTGCTACACGCTGGCCAATTTGTTTGATCTCTGATTGTATAGCAGCCATGTCCTGCTTGTGGGATTCCCTTAGTTTCCCCAGCAAAGAGTCTATTTCCTGCCTGGTTGGAATTGATCTGATATGTGCTTTCCAATCCCAATCTTCCTCTTGTACCTGTGACTGGTCTGGTTTATTCTTGTCTCCTTTGTTTCTGCTGGTGGAGGTATTTGAATTGGAGGGTCTTTGTTCTTTAGGTGATGTGTGTTGTTGTGGTGGTTTTATTACAGGCTCCTCTCCGGGTGCTGCAGGTCTGCTTCCCATAGCTGCTGGAGTTTGTTGTAATATTGTGCTGGAGCCTTGCTCTGCCTGTAACTCCCCTGGAGATCGTTGTTGTGTCTGGGGCAAGGGGTTATCAGTATTCCCCTCTGTGGTGCCCAGCTTTAATGTGTCTGCATTTAGAGCTGTGCTGGTTGCCAGCAAGTGTGGGGGCAGTGAGGTCGCTCCTCTGCATGTTTGCTGAGTGTTATCTCCTGTCTCAGTATCTGCCGGCGCCATCTTGGAGAGAGCAGCAGTGTCAGGCTGAGAGGCTGCAGCCCCAAAAAAGCGGCCGATATCAGCACCTTCTCCCTCCTGGATCTGTGTGCTCGTTGCCCGTCCTCTCCTGCGCGCCATTACCGTCCTGGAGCCCGGTTAGTGCCTGTGTTATTGGAGTTCTGCCGTGGGTCTGTGGGAGCTCCTTCTTTCTGTGTCTTAACACTCCATCGGCTAGCTCCGCCCCCTTTTTGTTTTAATTTCAATGGGACAAAAGTGGGTTGATTTTAATTTTTTTAATTTTTTAATATTTTTTAAAACTTTTTTAATTGATTTTACTAGTTAACCTAGGGGACTTTATCACTGCACTGTCCGATCCAAATGCTGTGTTCCTGTGAGTGCCGGCACTCTGCTAGCATTCACAGGAAGTGAGTCACGGCAGCCACAGCGTTCATCATATGACCCCACTCTGCCATGACAACCCACTGGCACCCCTGAATCGCATCACGGGGCCGCTGATGGTGGTAGGGAATGGCGCGATCCCCACAGGCCCCCATTAGATCACACTGTCAGAGTTTGAAAGTGCAATCGAATGGGTTAAAAGGCGCTGGTGGATCTCCGATACACCCCCGCCTGTTAGCCTCACAGGTCTGCTGATCAAATCAGCAGACATGTGGGAGGATTAGCATGGACAGCTGGTATTACAGCAGTATTGCACCAGGTGGTATGAGAGCTGTTCGAAGAAGTATTACAGAAGTATTGCACCAGGCAGCATTAGAGCAGTAGTGCACCAGCCTATATCCGAGCTGTTTGCACCGGGCCGTATTAGAGCTGATTATGCAGCCATTGTTAGGGCACTCTTCACTGCACCAGGATCAGAGCGCAAAATAAAGCCGCAACCCGTGATTCGTCCTTATTATAGGCCAGGTCACGTGGTGCACAGGCCAATCATAGCCATGCCAATAATTGGCATGGCTGTGATAGCTCCAAAAGTGCCCACAGCCTAAAAGTGTGTTGATTAGCTACATGGCAGCCTTTCAACAAGCTTTATTTGGCTGGCGAAACTGAACAGTAACATCCGGTTGGAAGTCCGGGTTTGAGTACGAGACCCTGACACTTGGTATTCTGTACAAACCTCCGAATTTTACAATTCGGGGTCGCTCAGCCATAGTAAATATAAACAGATGCTCAGCAATTCAGTGTGTCTCATTACTCCTGTATTTTCCATGCAATATTGCAAACAAGCTGCAATCTCATGGTGGTGTACTTTGAAGCTTCAAGTCCCCAGTGCAAAATCTCAAACAGGACCAACTATCTCTACTTTTCAATTGTATTGATCTCATCTGGGCCAAAGGGACCTTTTAGGCCCAGGACCCAAATGCAACTGTAATATCTGCACCCTGTGACTGCAACACTGTTTAATCTGTTTAATCCCCTTAATGCTACAACCATTTGTACATCACATCACACAGAATAAATTTATGAAATTGCTATAAAAATTACTGAGATTAATGATTTGAGAAAAAAAAAATATTTTATTTTATGTAAAAAAAAGACATATGTCCAATAGTGCAATTATATTTGGCTTTTTATATAATTGTTGCAAATGTACAATATTTGCCATTTATAATATATAGTGTAGAACCGTACTTAGTATGATTGGCAGATATCTCATTTTTGAAGAAATTGCAGAGGATGACACAGAAGAAAAGGAGGCACATTCTGATGCTTCTGAAATATACATCTTAACTTCGGGGGGTGACAACAACATTCCTTGAACCTGCAAAAAGTCAATAAAATTGCATTAGGTCTAAATGGATGTGTGAATTCATTGAATTGTTAAATTTTAAAAGACAGTAGCGCACCACAGTTTTCTTAAGTGTTAAGGTGAAAGATGCTGTAAAATATAAAATATGGTACAAGACTAGCATATAAATTTTAAGAAACACACCATGCAAAGATTTGTTCTTCAGAGCTTGCTTCTAACCATCATCGTTTACTTAGTGGAGAGTGGGCTCTGTTACGTTTTCTTACATATTGACTATGAGATATTCATCCTATTGAGCAACTCCATGTAGAAAGTTAATAGTGTCAGGCAGGATACCTCTAAGGCAGGTGTCCCCAAGCTGTTGTTTGGGAGCTACATGTGACTCACGAGCCCTTGTTTTGTGGCTTGCGGCTCTCTGCCAACTTAACACCAGGTCTAGCAAATGGCTATGAAGACCAGGTTTCCAAATGGTGGAAAGGGGAGTGTGGTGTAAATATGGTAAGCTTGAGATAGGCTGATGCTGCAGTAGTGCAGTGGGGGTGCTTGATAAGAGAATATCGAACGAGGGGTAAAGTGGGAGCCCTTGGACATTTGTCCACTGGCTTTAAAGGAGGGGGGACAAGATCTAAAGGCCCTGTCACACAGAGATAAATCTGCGGCAGATCTGTGGCTGCAGTGATATTGTGGACAATCAGTGCCAGGTTTGTGGCTGTGCACAAATGGAACAATATGTCCATGATTTCACTGCAACCACAGATCTGCCAAAGATTTATCTCTGTGTGTGACGGGGCCTTAAGTTTGATGTCTGTGGGTAAGATGTAATTTTTTTGGGTAAAGAGGGCTCTGTGTGTCACTATGGTGGGACATCTGGATGTTGCTTAAGATGATCTCTCTGAGCTGAATGTGGCTCTCAAAGTAAGACAAAACAATCACTGATCTCGGGGAGACCAGCCAGAGAAAACACTGCCGGCAGCCAGCAAAGGCGCTCAACACAGTGAAATCTTAGGTGCCTTGCCCCCTGGGAAGTATGCAAATCAAAAAAAGTCCATGGAGCTTCTGTTAGGAATCTCGACACATAAAATAGCCAGATATCCCTCCGGGAAGGACCTCCTAGCCAAGGAGTGGCTCTTTTTAAGGAGACCACCATAATCACCATATTAAGTGGTCCTTTTACTCAATATTCAACTCTTTGACGAATTTAAAGATATGACAAGGGAAATACCAAGGCCAAGTATCCATCCACAGACAGCTGTTTCGGGGTATTGCCCCTCATCAATGTGGATTAGGATTCTGGCTAGGTTGGAGCAATGCCTAGTAGACCAGCAAGACAAAACAATCACTGATATCGGGGAGACCAGCCAGAGAAAACACTGCCGGCAGCCAGCAAAGGCGCTCAACACAGTGAAATCTTAGGTGCCTTGCCCCCTGGGAAGTATGCAAATCAAAAAAAGTCCATGGAGCCTCTGTTAGGAATCTCGACACATAAAATAGCCAGATATCACTCCGGGAAGGACCTCCTAGCCAAGGAGTGGCTCTTTTTAAGGAGACCACCATAATCACCATATTAAGTGGTCCTTTTAATCAATATTCAACTCTTTGACGAATTTAAAGATATGACAAGGGAAATACCAAGGCCAAGTATCCATCCACAGACAGCTGTTTCGGGGTATTGCCCCTCATCAATGTGGATTAGGATTCTGGCTAGGTTGGAGCAATGCCTAGTAGACCAGCAAGACAAAACAATCACTGATATCGGGGAGACCAGCCAGAGAAAACACTGCCGGCAGCCAGCAAAGGCGCTCAACACAGTGAAATCCTAGGTGCATTGCCCCCTGGGAAGTATGCAAATCAAAAAAAGTCCATGGAGCCTCTGTTAGGAGTCTTGACACAGAAAATAGCCACTAATGAGGGGCTCCAACCTAGCCAGAATCCTACTCCACACTGATGAGAGGCAATACCCCGAAACAGCTGTCTGTGGATGGATACCTGGCCTTGGTATTTCCCTTGTCATATCTTTAAATTCGTCAAAGATTTGGATATTGACTAAAAGTGCCACCTAATATGGTAGTTATGGTGGTCTTCTTAAAAAGAGCCACTCCTTGGCTAGGTCCTTCCGGAGGGATATTTTCTGTGCCGAGACTCCTAACAACGGGGATGAAAGAAGACGGGTTTTCCAGCCGCGCTATGAACCACACCGTTGAAGATTCCTTAAGATATTTTTATTGAGTCAATTCCAACGCGTTTCAAAGGCATAACTGCCTTCTTCCTCAGGGAATCTTCCTCAGATCCTCAGATTCCCTGAGGAAGAAGGCAGTTATGCCTTTGAAACGCGTTGGAATTGACTCAATAAAAATATCTTAAGGAATCTTCAACGGTGTGGTTCATAGCGCGGCTGGAAAACCCGTCTTCTTTCATCCCCGTTTTTACAGCAACCACTTCTGACGGGGCCGCAGCTGGAACCAGCTCAGCACTCCCATACGCTGTCATAGGGGTTGTGACTATCACAACCAGACCAGGTGAGTGCATCTCTTCTTTTTCTTACACCCTAAATATCGGGTAAGACCCTATTGCGCCCTTGTTTCCCCCACCACAGATCGAGACTCCTAACAGACGCTCCACGGACCTTTTTTGATTTGTTCTCAAAGAAAGAAAGATTTGGAACCACTGTGCTAAAGCATCATAGCAGTGTGCACAAGTGATGGACATCAACAACAGAGGGACCAAAGGTCCTAGTAGGAACTATAATATTTGGTCTATTTGCTTGCTGTTATATAAAAAAGGAACAGTCCTGACTAAATTTACAGTAGTTGTAAGGTCACAGAAGCTTTCATGACTGAAACCCACTTATAGTGTTATAGTAGCTTACCTTACAGAAAAGAACCTATGAAGTCATACCTGTTTAACTCACTTTGACATACTTGTCATTTCACAAAACTTTTTAATCTAACTAAAACCACATGTAATGTCACAATAGTGTCGCGGGCGGGAAGGGGATGCTGCGCTCACCACGCTCGGGTCCGGCGCTGCTGCTACTGCTGCTCGGTGGCTCGAGCGGTGGGCCGGATCCGGGGACTCAAGCGGCGCTCCTCGCCCGTCAGTGAAAAGGGGATGGTTTGGTTTGGGAATGTTGTCCGTGACGCCACCCACGGTTGTGGTGAGGTTGGGACACCACCGCTGCTCTAGACGGGGATCCCGGGAGCGATGACAGAGAGCAGCCAAGATGTTTTCCTCTCCCCTCCGTGGGTAGGGGGATTTGGTGGTCCCGGGGCCCGATGATGGTGACTGGAAGGTGGATGGCGGGGTTTGGTGAGGTGCAGGGTCGCGGGAGGGCAGCGCGGTGCCAGACGGCACGATGGTACTCACTCAGCCAATGATGTAGACGGAGTCTCTGGTAAAACAAACGGCTGGATGGATGGGTCCCACAGCCGGATGCGATGGTCACTCCCGGTAGGTTGGCGGTGACTGTCTCTCCCTGCACCTATGTTGTGTTGTCGGCTCCGATGGCTTCCCACCGGTAGCCCGCTCCCCGCTATTTGCCGGAGGAGCCCGTTTTTGCCCGCAGTCTCTGGCCCTGGGAACTCTAGCTGTGGCGGTAGCTGTATTTCCCTTCACGGTTGAGCGGTTGCCTTCAGTCGGGTCTTTGCTGCTGGGAAACCCCGGAGGTTCCCGTTGCTTACTGATTTGACCGGTTTAACGGCGACTCCAAGCCTGGTCGGGGTCCGTAGGCCCTGCCGAATGGTGCTGGCTTCTCTTCGCTCCCCGGTCCGGTACCGGCACGCCACCGCCCGTCCCCGGTCCTTACGGTTGTGCGTCAATCGGCCTCGCCTGCAGACGGTCACCACCGTCTGCCAACCTTGCTGTTTGTGCCTGGGCCACGTACCCGGACATGGCCAGTCTCCTCCGCTACCACTTCCCTCACTCTCCAACTGCTCTCTCCAAACAACTGCCTTCCTTTTCCCGCCTCCAGGACTGTGAACTCCTCAGTAGGTGGGGCCAACCGCCTGGCTCCACCCCACCTGGTGTGGACATCAGCCCCTGGAGGGAGGCAACAAGGAATTGTGTGTGTGACTGATGTGCCTAACCGGGGTGTGGGGTGTGTTGTTGTAGTACCTGTGACGTCCTGGCTTGTCCAGGGTGCCACAATAGCATACCGATTGCTATATATATATGGTTATATCACAGCAGTTAATTAATGGAAATTAACTTGTGATATTACACAAGCTTACAGTGCCTTATAAAATTAACCCGTGAATTTTTCCACATCTCTTCACATTACAGCCACAAACGTAAATATATTTTATTTGGATTTTATGTGATATACCAATACTAAGCAGCAAGTGTTTGTTAAATGTGAAGTGTAATGCAAGAGGATGTGAGCAGCACTGGACCCACTGTACCACAGGGGGATCCTGGGCTTACCCTGATGCGGGAGGAGTTTAACTAAGTGCCTACCAGGTATTCACCAGAGCCTCTTATGGTGAGGTTGGGCTTGGATCCCGGTAAACACCAGGTGTTACTCCCATGGCAGTGTCCGGTACTGTGGCAGCTGACCACAGGGTATCAGGGATGAGCTCAGGTGCATACTGGATAGCTGGTTCATGCTGCTGCAGACTGGTACAACGTGCAAGGCTGGTACAGCAGGTGCTAACAGGTGCAGCAAGCATGGGATGTTTAAGCAGGTGCTGGAACACAGGTACGGGTTATAAGGTACAGGTAAGGAACACAGGATACACGGGACCTGACAACTAGCAAGCATGCAAGTACACTAACAAAACATGTTGCTCAGGCACCTCCCCTAAGGGAGGGTGCCTTAAGTGTCCAGTGCCTCTTAGCCATAGCCTGAGAGGCACTTCTTGGTGATAGCGCACTGGTCCTTTAAGAGGGAATGAGCGCATGCAAGGGTGACGCCCTGGACTAGCCAGGTAGTCGCATACATACCAACATACACACCCCCCCACCCTAGACAGTTACAACAGTCAGACAAAAACCCTTGTTGCCTCCCTCCAGGGTCTGATGTCCACACCAGGTGGGGCGGAGCCAGGCAGTTGGCCCCACCCACCAAGGAGTTCACAGGCCTGAAGGCGGGAAAAGTGACAGATCAGTTTTGGAGGTGAAAGTGAGAGGAGTAAAACATCTGCCTGTGGCTGGGTAGGAGCCCAGGCACTGACAGCAAGGTTTGCAGACGGTGGTGGCCGTCTACAGGAGTTGGTGGAACTCTGCAAAGCCATAAGGACCGGGGTCGGGCGTTGGCCCGCCGGTACCGAACTGGGGAGCGGAGTGAAGCTAATCACACAGGCAGGGCCATCGGACCCAGACCAGGCTTGGAGCCGCCGTCAATAGTCAAATCCGAGTGTGACAGGAACCCCAGGGGTTCCCCAACAACCAAGACCTGACAGAAGGCAACAGTCCACACCGTGAGGATATACAGCCACCGCCACAGGCTAGAGATCCAAGGGCCAGCGCCTGCGGGCAAAATGGGCTCCTACGGCACCTATACGCCGGGGAGCAGACTACCGGTGGGCAAACACAGGAGTCAGAACATTCTAACAAGTGCAGGGAAAGACAGCCACCATTAGCCGTCCGGGGAGAGCACAACAACACTGCAGCCGGCTGCGGGACCCGTCCATCCAGCCGTTTTGGTTTACCAGAGACTCTGTCAGTGATTGTCTGAGTGAGTACACCAGTGCCGTCCGGCACCGCGCCGCGCTGTCCCTGCAACCCTGCACCACGGCCATCCAGCCTCCCCGTTACACCACCAGGCCCCGGGATCACCAACCCCCTACCCACGGAGGGGACAACATCCTAACTGCTCCCTACCATCTCTCCCGGGATCCCCGTCACCAGCAGCGGTGGTGCCACCATCACCACGTCCCGTGGGTGGTGTCACGAACAATCTCCCCAACCAAACCATCCCTTTTCACTCACAGGTGAGGAGTGCTGCTCGAGTTCCCGGGTCCGGCCCACCGCTCGAGCCACCGAGCAGCAGCAACAGAAGCCCCGGACCTGAGCGTGGCGAGCGCGTCCCCTCCGCCCGCGACACATGCATGCTCCATCAGCAAACTCAGAGGAGACTTTGTGCAGCCCCAGGAGCAGGAGGCAGCAGGGGAGCACGTGGGCAGCCATGGAGAGGCAGGGGAGAATGCAGTCTGTTCATGGCGGTGAGTATGTTGGCATCCCTGCTGAAGAGGGGAGGCAGGACTATGCAGGAACGCTGGCATTACATAAGAAATGATACATGGTTTTCTAGATATTTTAAAAATATAAATCTGAAAATTGTGACATGCATTTGTATTCAACCCACTCAATACTTTATAGGACCACTTTTTGCTGCAATTAATGTGGCAAGTCTTTTGGGGCATGTCTGTACCAGCCTTGAACATATACAGGGTGAAATTGTTACCCATACTTTGCAAAATAGCTTTTGTTCAGTGAGATTCGATGTGTCTGTGAACAGCAATTTTTAAGTCTTGCCACAGATTCTCAAAGGGATTTAGATCTGAAATGTGACTGAGCTATTCAAACAATGAATATGTTTTGATCTAAACCATCCATGGCAGTATGTTTTGGGTCGTTGTCCTGCTGGAAGCTGAACCTAAGCCTCAGTTTCAAGTCTTTTTTAACGTCTGTATTTAATCCAGGATTGCCCTGTATTTAGCTTTATCCAACTTCCCGTCCTCTCTGTCCCTGCTGAAGAAAAGCATACTCACAGCATGATCCTGCCACCACCATGTTTGACGGTGGCGATGGTGTTTTCAGGGAAATGTGCAGTGTTAGCTTGATCCCTAATGTTCTCAAATCTTGGAAGCCTTCATACAGGTGGACTCAATTTACCAAATAAGTGTCTTCTAGAGGCAGTTGGCTACCCAGAATTTGTTTCTGGGTATATCAGACTACATGGGGCTGAATACAAATGCATGTCACAATTTTCAGATTAAAAAAGCTTAGAAAACCATGCATCATTTTGTTTGCACTTAACAAATATTTGCTACATAGTGTTGGTACAAGTGCATCTAAATAAATTAGAATATCATCAAAAACTTATCTATTTTAGTAATTCAATACAAAAAGGAAAACACAAGAATATAGAATTATTACAAACAGAGTGATCTATTTCAAGTATTTATTTCTGTTAATGTTGATGATTATGGCTTACAGACAATGAAAAACCAAAAGTCACTATTTAAAAAAATAGAATATTATATAATGCCAACTGAAAAAAATGATTTTAAGCTCAGAAATGTTGGCCTACTGAAAAGTATGTACAGTAAATGCACTCAATACTTGGTCGGGGCTCATTTTGCATGAATTACTGCATCAATGCGTCATATGGAGGCGATCAGCCTGTGGCACTGCTGAGGTGTTATGGAAGCCCAAGTTGCTTTGATAGCAGCCTTCAGCTCATCTGCATTGTTGAGTCTGGCATCGCTCATCAGCCTCTTGACAATATCACCAATCAAGCACAGTGATACTGTGGTTATTAAACCAGGTATTGGTACTTTTGGCAGTGTGGACAGGTGCCAAGTCCTGCTGAAAAATGACATTTCCATCTCCAAAGAGCTTGTCAGCAGAGGGAAGCATGAAGTGCTCTAAAATTTCCTGATAGACGGCTGCACTGACTGGTTTTGATAAAACATAGTGGACCTTCACCAGCAGATGACATGGCTCCCCAAACCATCACTGATTGTGGACACTTCACACTAGACCTCAAGCAGCTTGGATTGTGGCCTCTCCACTCTTCCTCCGGACTTTGGGACCTTGATTTCCAAATGAAATGCAAAATTTACTTTCATCTGAAAACAACACCTTTGACCAATGAGTAACAGTTCAGTTCTTTTTCTTCTTGACACAGGTAAGACGTTTCTGGCATTGTTTATTGGTCATGAGTGGCTTGACATAAGGAATATGACAGTTGTAGCACGTGTCCTGGATTCGCCTGTGTATGGTGGCTCTTGAAGCACTGACTGCAGCAAATTTTAGAATGGCCTTTTCTTAACAATACTATCAAGGCAGTGGTTATCCTGGTTGCTTGTGCACCTTTTTCTACCACACTTTTTCCTTCCACCCAACTTTCTATTAATATGCTTGGATAAGCACTCTGTAAACAGCCAGCTTCTTTAGCAGTGACCTTTTGTGGCTTACCCTCCTTGTGGAGTGTGTCAATGACTGCCTTCTGGTGATCTGTCAAGACAGCAGTCTTCCCCATGATTGTGTACCCTACTGAACCAGAATAAGGGACCATTTTAAACGCTTAGGAAGACTTTGCAGGTGTTTTGTGGTAAATATTCTAATTTTCTGAGATAATGACTTTTGAGTTTTCATTGGCTATAAACCATAATCATCAACATTAACAGAAATAAACACTTGAAATAGACCACTCTGTTCGTAATGACTCTACATAATATATGTATTTTCCTTTTTGTATTGAATTACTGAAATAAATTAACTTTTTGATAATATTCTAATTTATTGAGGTGAACTTGTATATCACATAACATACCTATAAAATACATTTACCTCTGTGAAAAAATGTGGATGAATACTTTTTCAAGGCATTGTACATTATTAAAACTTTCCGTATGTCACAGGATTATGTATACCTTATGAAAACACTATTGTAATATCACAGCTAATTTGATGATTGCCAGCATCCAGAATTGGAGACAACTTTAATGTGGTCAAACATAATCTTAAGCCTGCTTTAAACCTTACGATCCAGCATACGATATCGTATGCGATCGTAACCGCCCCCATCGTATGTGCTGCACGTTCAATTTGTTGAATGTGCCGCACAAACTATTAACCCCCGTCACACATACTTACCCGTCCATACGACCTCGCTGTGGGCAGCGAACGTCCACTTCCTGGAGTGGGAGGGACGTTCAGTGTCACAGCGACGTCACGCGGCAGCCGGCCAAAAGAAGCGGAGGGGCGGAGCTGAGCGGGACGTAAACATCCCGCCCACCTCCTTCCTTCCGTATTGCTGGGCGGGAGCCGCGGGACGTAGGTAAGATCTGTTCATCGCTCCCGAGGTGTCACACACTGCGATGTGTGCTACCCTGGGTACGATGAACAATCTGACGACCAATCCTAGAGAAAGGAACGATGTGCGTGCGATGAACGTTTTACCGTTCAATCACAATCGCACATACCTGTCACACACTGCAATGTACCTTACGATGCCGGATGTGCGTCACTTACGATGTGACCCCGCCGACACATTGTAAGATATATTGCAGCGTGTAAAGCAGGCTTTAGAAGGGATAGTAAAAAAAAGGTAAGAATTGCCAATAAGGATGAGCGGAAGAATCCGACACTATTCGATATCCGACGGCTAATAGGGTTTCCAAGACATCCGATAGCCGACGGCTAATTTGACATCCGCTCCGATACTTCCATTTTCATTTCTCACTACCTAGCACCTTTTTCCAGCCAATGAACACATCTGACGTTGCTTGCCCTCGCAGTAACGCCGCAGCCATTTTTGTTGTGGTATTACTGTGATTGGCTTGGCCGCATGGCATCATAGGAGCTATATAAGCCAGCGGCCATTATGGTCAGTCGGTCTCTCCCTCTCTCTTTCTTACTCACCAATCACGGGCGTGGAGCTGCACGGTGATCACAATGTGGCGGGTTCTCCAGCTCTTAAAATGCCGGCCACACATTAATCCATCTTGTATTCCCTGCTTCCCCTGCCCACTGGCGATTGGTTGCAGTCAGACACGCCCTGATGCTGAGTGACAGCTGTCTTACTGCAAACAATCACAGCTAACGGTGGGTGGGCCTATATCGTGTAGAAAAATAAATAAATAATGTAAAACAATGACATGCCGTCCCCCCCCCAAAATGATACCCAGCTGAGGTAAGCACACAGTAGCGGGCCGGTATTCTCAGACTGGGGAGGGCGAGGGCCATGGTTACGGCACCCCTCCCGCAGCCGAGAATATCAGCCCGCTGCTGCCCCGAGAATTTTCATCCATTAGATATGACAGTCCCGGCGTGTCACCAGCCCTTCCCGATTGCTGTGATGCGGTGGCCATCAGGGTAATAACTAAGAAGTTAATGGCAGCGCATCGCTGCCACTAAAGGCCCCGTCACACTAAGCAACATCGCTAGCAACATCGCTAGCAACATCGCTGCTAACGAACAACTTTTGTGACGTTGCTAGCGATGTTGCTGTGTGTGACATCCAGCAACAACCTGGCCCCTGCTGTGAGGTCGTTGGTTGTTGCTGAATGTCCTGGGCCATTTTTTAGTTGTTGCTGTCCTGCTGTGAAGCGCAGATCGCTGTGTGTGACAGCGAGACAGCAACAACTAAATGTGCAGGCAGCAGGAGCCGGCTTCTGCAGAGGCTGGTAACCAATGTAAACATCGGGTAACCAAGAAGCCCTGTCCTTGGTTACCCGATATTTACCTTTGATACCAGCCTCAGCCGCTCTCACTGTCAGTGCCGGCTCCTGCTCTGTACACATGTAGCTGCAGGACACATCGGGTTAATTAACCCGATGTGTGCTGTAGCTAGGAGAGCAAGGAGCCAGCGCTAAGCAGTGTGCGCTGCTCCCTGCTCTGTGCACATTAGCTGCAGCACACATCAGGTAATTAACCCGATGTGTGCTGTAACTAGGAGAGCAGGGAGCCAGCGCTCAGTGTGCGCTGCTCCCTGCTCTCTGCACGTGTGGCTGGACACTGGTTGCTGGTGAGCTGACCAGCAACTCGTGTAGCCACGCTCCAGCGATCCCTGCCAGGTCAGGTTGCTGGTGGGATCGCTGGAGCGTCGCAGTGTGACATCTCACCAGCAACCTCCTAGCAACTTACCAGCGATCCCTATCGTTGTTGGGATCGCTGGTAAGTTGCTTAGTGTGACTGGACCTTAAGTCCAAGATTAGTAACGGCAGCGTCTATGACACGCCATCACTAATCTGTAAGTAAAGTAAATAAACACAACACCGAAAAATCTTTCATTTGAAATAAACCACCAAAAAGCCCCTCTGTCACCACTTTATTAACCCCCCAAATATCCAGGTCCGGCGTAATCCACACTGGGTGACGTCTGTGAGCGAGGGTTCAATGCAGCCTCATTCCGTGAACTGCCCCCGATTTTTGAGGTCTGTCCCACAGCTTACAGCTGATGTCCGGCTCCTCCCCTCAGTGCATAATTAAATTAAATTATAAATAAATAATAATTATAAATAAATTAAGACAGCCGAGACTCGAACTCGTAAACTAATTGTCCATAGGCAGCAGCTCTACCCATTGAGCCCCTGCCTGTAATAAAAAACATAGGAAGATTTGGTAATCTTGAACTCTGTATTGCTGTAGAGAAATCAGAAGCAGATAATAAGATAGATAGATAGATAGATAGATAGATAGATAGATGATAGATAGATAGATGATAGATAGATAGATAGATAGATAGAGGGATAGATAGATAGATGATAGTAGATAGATTATAGATATAGATAGATAAATAGATAGATAGCGGGATCGATAGATAAATAGATAATGGATAGATAGAGGGATAGATAGATAGAGGGATAGATAGATAGAGGGATAGATTGATAGATAGATAGATAATGGATATATAGAGGGATAGAGAGATAGATAGATAGATAGATGATAGATAGATAGATAGATAGATAGATAGATAGATAGATAGCTAGATAATAGATATATAGAGGGATATATAGATAGAGAGATAGATAGAGACATAGATAGATAGATAGATAGATGGGTAGATGGATAGATAGATAGATAGATAGATAGATAGATAATGGATATATAGAGGGATAGAGAGATAGATAGAGACATAGATAGATAGATGGGTAGATAGATAGAAAGATAGATAGATAGATATAGGGATAGATAGATGGATAAATAGATAGATAGAGGGATAGATAGATAGATAGATAGATAGATAGATAGATAGAGGGATAGATAGCTTGATAGATAGATAGATAGATAATGGATAGAGGAATAGATAGATAGATAGATAGATAATGGATATATAGAGGGATAGATAGAGAGATAGATAGAGACATAGATAGATAGATGGATAGATGGATAGATAGATAGATAGAGGGATAGATAGATAATGGATATATAGAGGGATAGAGAGATAGATAGAAAGAAAGATAGATAGATAGATAGATAGATAGATAGATAGATAGATAGATAGATAGATAGAGGGATAGATAGATGGGTAAATAGATAGAGGGATAGATAGAGGGATAGATAGAAAGATAGATAGATAAATAGAGGGATAGATAGATGGATAAATAGATAGATTCAAGCTGCAATGGTTAAACTGTTCAACATTGTGCTGAGTGGTGGTTACTTCCCTCGTACCTGGAACCAAGGACTCATTACACCGATCCACAAGAGTGGGGACAGGTATGACCCTGCCAACTACAGAGGCATATGTGTCAGCAGTAACTTGGGAAAACTGTTCAACAGCATCCTAAACAAAAGTATCATCAGTTTCCTTACCGAGCACAATGTCCTGAGCAAAAGCCAAGCAGGGTTCGTGCCAAACCACCGCACCACGGACCACATCTACACCCTGCACAGTCTCATTCAGAGCCACGTCCACAATACAAAGCATGGGAAGATATACGCCTGCTTTGTAGACTTTAAAAAGGCCTTTGACTCAGTGTGGCACCCGGGCTTGTTCTTGAAACTGCTGGAAAGCGGAATAGGAGGAAAGACCTACGATGTAATCAAAAGCTCCTACACCGAGAACCTCTGCAGCGTGAGTGTGAACGGTAGAAGAACGGCTTATTTCCAGCAGAGCTGAGGAGTCAGACAGGGCTGCAGCCTAAGTCCAACGCTCTTCAATATTTACATCAATGAGCTGGCTACTGCTCTAGAATCTTCAACTGCTCCAGGTCTCACACTCCATGACGCCCAGGTGAAATTCTTGCTCTATGCAGATGACCTACTGCTGGTGTCACCAACCGAGAAAGGTCTCCAAGACAACCTACAAATTTTGGAGAAATTCAGCTCCACATGGGCACTACCGATCAATCTAAAGAAAACCAACATCATGGTGTTCCAGAAGAGAAAAAGAAGATTTGACCAGCATCCTTCATTTGTCGTAAACGGCTGCACTCTAACAGGAACAGACAAATACGCCTACTTGGGCCTGGAAATTCACCAGTCAGGGAGCTTCAAACAAGCTATAGAGACCCTGAAAAACAAGGCCTGCAAAACCTTTTATGCCATCCGAAGGAAATTGTATCATCTGAAGCCACCAGTGAGGGTCTGTATATTGTGAGGTAGCACGGTCGGCTGCGCAGCAGAAGACACGGGATCCAGGCATTAAGGTTCACAGCACACGGTTTTAATGTCCAAACAAAAAGTCCATAACAAAATACATGTCCCTCTCCAGCAGAGGGCTCAGGAAGTTCTGTTCACTTCCCCACACCCAGCACACCTGCCCTTGTTCCTGATTCTATTTAACCCTTCCTTCAGCCTGTAGGGAAACAGCATTAACCCTATAGTGGATTTACTTTCTATCATGGAGGGAGCACAGCCGGGGCGAGACATACCGGCCGTCATAGATAACCCCGGTCACAGTCTCACACACCCCCCCCCTCAGTTCAAGCGTGCGGGGTTGAACTCCCGCCATCAAACACGGGCCGCGGGACAAGGCATCGGCGTTGCCCTGCAACCCACCGGCCCAGTGTTCAACCGTAAACCGGAAGTTCTGCAGAGAAAGGAACCACCGGGTAACCCGGGCATTCCGTTACTTGGCGGACCTCATCCAGACCAGTGGAGAGTGATCCGTCACCAAGCGAAACTGACGTCCCAGCAGGTAATAGCGTAGGGACTCCAAGGCCCACTTAATCGCCAGGCACTCCTTCTCCACTACGCTATAATTCCGCTCGGGAGGGGTGAGCTTCCTACTTAAGAAGGTGACGGGGTGTTCCTCCCCCTGGACCACCTGAGACAGCACTGCCCCCAGGCCGACCTCCGAGGCGTCAGTCTGTACTATGAACTCCTTCCGGAAATCAGGGTTGACCAGAACGGGCTGTCGGCACAGGACCTCCTTCAGGGCCCGGAAGGAGTCCTCGGCCTGCGGAGTCCAGCGCACCATGACGGACTTCTTGCCTTTGAGAAGGTCCGTCAAGGGGGCTGATAGTCCCGCAAAATTCTTTACAAACCTCCTGTAGTACCCCACGATACCCAGGAAGGCCCTAACCTGCTTCGTGGTCAGGGGTCTAGGCCACTTCTGGATCGCCTCAACCTTGTTAATTTGGGGCTTAATCACTCCTTGGCCTATCACGTAGCCCAAGTAGCGGGCTTCCGTGAGTCCCAATGCACATTTCTTGGGATTGGCTGTCAATCCGGCTGTTCGAAGCGCGTCCACCACCGCTTGTACCTGTTCCAAGTGAGTCTGCCAATCGGAGCTGTAAATAATGATGTCATCCAGGTACGCTGATGCATACGCCTGGTGGGGTTCCAGCACTAAGTCCATCAACCTCTGGAACGTGGCCGGAGCGCCATGTAACCCAAAAGGCAAGACAACATAGTGGAAGAGACCCTCCGGCGTAACAAAAGCGGTTTTCTCCTTGGCGGACTCCGTCAGTGGCACCTGCCAGTACCCCTTGGTCAGGGCGAGCGTGGTGAAGTATCGCGCCTGTCCCAGCCTATCAATCAGCTCATCCACCCGGGGCATGGGGTAGAGATCGAACTTGGATATTTCGTTCAATCTCCTAAAGTCATTGCAGAACCTTAAGGAGCCATCGGGTTTTGGTATTAGGACAATCGGACTAGCCCATTCACTCCGGGATTTTTCGATGACCCCCAGGCGTAACATTGTCTTTACTTCCTCCGATATGGCTTGTCGTCGAGCCTCCGGTACCCGGTATGACTTCAGGCGTACCTTCAGGTGGGGCTCGGTGACAATATCATGTCGTATCAGACTGGTCCTACCGGGCAGCTCAGAGAAGACATCGGGGTTCTGCTGAACCAACCGTCTGGCCTCTCGCCTCTGTTGCTTGGTGAGGGCTTCTCCAATCCTTACTTCCGGTTCGTCCTCTCCGGAGGTCGCTGGAGCCGGATGTGCACGACCCGAAGAGGGAGGTGGGGAAAAAACAGCCATCAGGCTTTCCCGTTCCTGCCAGGGTTTTAATAGGTTGACATGGTATATTTGTTCAGGTTTCCGCCTACCGGGCTGCAATACTTTATAGTTAACCACCCCGACTCTTTCCTTTATCTCGTAGGGGCCTTGCCACTGAGCCAGGAATTTACTCTCCGCCGTGGGGATTAATACCAACACCCGATCCCTGGGTTTAAAGGTCCGCACGGTGGCTTGTCTATTGTAGCGGCCGCTTTGCGCGGCCTGAGCCTCCTGTAAATGCTCCTTCACAATTGGCATGACCGCGCTTATGCGGTTCTGCATTCCTAAAATGTGTTCAATCACACTTTTATGGGGGGTGGGCTCTTGTTCCCATGTTTCCTTTGCCAGGTCCAACAATCCCCGGGGATGTCGCCCGTATAACAACTCAAAAGGCGAAAACCCCGTGGATGCCTGTGGCACCTCTCGTATGGCAAACATCAAATAGGGAAGCATCATATCCCAGTCTTTCCCGTCTTTTGAAATCACCCTTCTTAGCATGGTTTTCAGGGTTTTATTGAATCGCTCCACTAAACCATCCGTTTGAGGATGATACACAGACGTACGCAACTGCTTGATGTGGAGTAGCCGGCATAGCTCTTTGGTCACTTTAGACATGAATGGGGTCCCCTGATCCGTAAGGATCTCCTTGGGCAACCCCACCCGGCAGAACACAGCAAACAACTCCCGAGCTATAAGCTTTGCTGCAGTATGTCTGAGAGGTATCGCCTCGGGATACCGGGTGGCATAGTCAACGATCACTAGGATGTGTTGGTGCCCTCGAGCGGACTTTACGAGGGGCCCCACCAGATCCATCCCTATCCGTTCAAAAGGGACTTCTATAATGGGTAACGGTACCAACGGACTGCGAAAATGGGTCAGGGGTGCGGTAAGCTGACACTCCGGGCAGGTTTCGCAGAACCGTTTTACCTCCCCAAAGACCCCGGGCCAATAGAACCTTTGCAATATTCGCTCCTGCGTTTTCTTGACCCCTAGGTGGCCACTCATCAGGTGTTTATGAGCCAAGTCGAGGACCCGCCGGCGATGCGGCTGGGGCACCACCAACTGTTCTACCCCCACGCCCCGTATTTCATCTACCCGGTAGAGTAAATCCTGCTTAAGAGCGAAATGGGGGTACCTTACCTGGGCACCGGGCAGCTGTGCCACCCCGTCAACTACTGTCACTCGACTCCGGGTATGTATTAACGTAGGGTCCTGGAGTTGGGCTGTCCCAAACGTATCCGGGGACGCCTCCAACTCCGGGATGGGCTCGACCGTCTCAGCCTCTCCTGCCAATACCTCTAGGGGTGACCTATCGGGTTCACACTCTGTCCCTATCATGGTGACCCCTACGGCAGGTGTCCCGGATTCAGGATTGTAGGGCTCAGGTCCTGGACCGACCAATATCTGAGGGGACTTAGGGGGTCCCCTCCATAAAGTCCAAAAATAGGGCAGATCCCTTCCTAGGATCACGTCATAAGGAAGAGTGTTAAGAAGTCCCACCTCATGTTGCACCTGACCGCAAGGTGCTGTGATGGTGACAATCCCCGTGGGATAGTCGCGGCGGTCCCCATGTATGCAAACCACCCCCACGGTGCGTCCTGTGGCCTTTACTTTAGCCCTCAAGGTGGATCGCACAAGGGTCACTAAGCTTCCGGAATCCAACAATCCTGTAACCGGACATCCATTCACCTGTATTTGGCACAAGTGGGGCTCCATCTCTGGGGAGACCAGGTCAGCGGTACACACCACCTGAGCATACATTGAACCCCGCCGGGTAACCCCACAATCCATGGGCTCCGTGGTGAGTGGACACTGGGCTTCCATATGTCCCACCCGCTGGCACCGCCAACATCTAATGGGGACGGAAACCCCCTTGACGGGTTGTCGTTTAGGGTACATAACCTTCCGGACCTCAGGAACGGCGGCCGCGGCCTCAGACGGGACGGTAGGGGACTCCTGCACCGTTGTCAGCGGTGGGTCCTTGGCCCTAGGCTTGGAGGGGCCGGACCGACGGGCGGTACGCAAAGTCTCAGTGTCCCGTATCAAGTCCTGCGTAGCCACATGCCGCTCTACCAGGGACACTAACTGGTCCAGGGTACTCGGGTCACCCTGTCCTACCCACCGTTGAACGGTGACGGGTAAAGTGCGCACAAAACGATCCACTACTACCCTTTCCACCATTTGCGCCGGGCTCAGAGTGTCAGGCTGCAACCACTTTTTTACAAGATGCAACAAGTCATAGGCCTGGGAGCGTACGGGTTTGGCTTCCTCATAGAACCACTGATTTACCCGCTGAGCCCGTACATAGGTATTCACCCCCAACCGAGCCAGTATTTCGGCTTTCAGGGTCACATAGTCAATGGCGTCCTCGGTACAGAGGTCCAGGTACGCTTTTTGGGGTTCCCCCGTCAGATAGGGCGACAATACCTCAGCCCACTGCGGGGTCGGCAGCTTTTCCCGCTCGGCCACCCGCTCAAACACCGCCAGGAACGCTTCCACATCATCACCCGGGGTCATCTTTTGCAACGCTTGTCTCACCACTTTCCGGACGCTGCCGTCGTCACCCGGTCCCGGGGTTGTTGCTGCCGGTCCGGCACGGATCGACTTGGCCAGGAGAACCATCTGTTCTTGGTGCCTTTTTTCCTGCAATTGCAAGGATTGCTGCTGACGTGCATTGGCCTGATCCATCTGTTCTTGGAGTTTTTTTTCCTGCATTTGCAAGGATTGCTGGTGCTGTTGCTGCTGATGATCCAACGTCCGGATCAGGTGTGTATTCATCTGTTGTTGCTGTGCAGTAGCCTGAGCCAGCTGCTTTAGTATGTCCTCCATGGCGTCACCGGGTTTGGGCTGTAGTATAGCCGCTCGAATCCAGGACATGTGCTACTGGGTCACCAGGGATGGAAGCTACACCTCACCGGCTGTCATGCCCGCATTCTCCACCATATGTGAGGTAGCACGGTCGGCTGCGCAGCAGAAGACACGGGATCCAGGCATTAAGGTTCACAGCACACGGTTTTAATGTCCAAACAAAAAGTCCATAACAAAATACATGTCCCTCTCCAGCAGAGGGCTCAGGAAGTTCTGTTCACTTCCCCACACCCAGCACACCTGCCCTTGTTCCTGATTCTATTTAACCCTTCCTTCAGCCTGTAGGGAAACAGCATTAACCCTATAGTGGATTTACTTTCTATCATGGAGGGAGCACAGCCGGGGCGAGACATACCGGCCGTCATAGATAACCCCGGTCACAGTCTCACAATATATAGAGGGATATATAGAGGGATAGAGAGATAGATAGATAGATAGAAAGATAGAAGGATAGATAGATGGATAAATAGATAGATAGAGGGATAGATAGAGGGATAGATAGATTGATATATAGATAGATAGATAAATAGAGGGATAAATAGATAGATAGATAGATAGATAGATAGATAGATAGATAGATAGAGGGATAGATAGATTATAGATATAGATAGATAAATAGATAGATAGATAGATAGATAGAGGGATAGATAGATTAATAGATAGATGGATAGATAGATAGATAATGGATATATAGAGGGATAGAGAGATATATAGAGAGATAGATAGAGACATAGATAGATAGATGGGTAGATGGATAGATGGATAGATAGAAGGATAGATAGATAATGGCTATATAGAGAGATAGAGAGATAGAAAGAAAGAAAGATAGATAGATAGATAGATAGATAGATAGAGTGAAAGATAGATGGGTAAATAGATAGAGGGATAGATAGAGGGATAGATAGAAAGATAGATAGATAGATAAATAGAGGGATAGATAGAATCCCGCCCACCATTCCTAGGAGTAAGCAGCATTGAAGATGAGCTCCTGAGTTTTTCATCATTTATACCTTGTAATGAGCAAACAGTAAGACAAAACCTGGAAAAATTGGATTCCGTGGAAGAGGAAAGCGAGCTGGACTGAGCTGGACTGAGCTGTACTAAAGATTTTTATGAAAAAAGAGGAAATAGAGGATTTAAAGGACATAAGAAAAAACCTGTTGAAGGACAGATCACATACAACAGGAGGATTCCAGACTGACTCCCAGAGATTTGCACATCCAAAGGTAGGACCATCCTCCATCCATACCACAACCTACAGACAGTGCTGTAATTACATCTCTGATAAATAATGATTACTATAAAAATGGAAGATATAAATGTAATACAAGTAATTGAGCAGAGAGCAGAGCTGGAGACACGGGACACCAGGGAGTCACAAACTCTGGAAATCACATACTCTGAAGGGCAGAAAAGCATTCATGTGCAGAAAGCCATAAAACATGCAAAGATTAGAGAAGAGCCAGAGACCCTCTTTACTGATTTTACCTCTAAAGAGAAAGATAAAAGAAAAACCAATTTATTATTTTTCACAGACCAACCCTTAGCCTGGCACACCGCTCTGTGCAAACAATATAAGCATACATCCAAGAACGGCATTAATAAGGGCCGGCAGATCAGAATTAGAAACCAAAAAGAAGACGAGACCAACTCACTGACCATAAACGTGTACAATAATGGCATGATCATGGTACAAGGGACTGAGGAAAACTTACAGAAATTTAAAGACAGCTTTTCTCAAATTAAACTCCAGGCACAAAATTGCAAAGAACAACAAACCCCAGCAGCCACCATCACCTCTACAGAGACCTCCAGAGACAGAACTGCAGCCCCAAACACCTCACACCCCTCACCCGAGACCCTCAGAGACTGTTTATCTCAACTAGAAAGAGACTTTGTACAATTTAAAGAAGAACTTCAAAGAAATCTTGGTGACAGAAATGCAAATGACCAAGTAATAAATGAGATAAGCAAGCTGAGATGTGAATACAAGTTGGCTCTGCAGGAAATAAGAGACGAAATGTGTGAACTGCAGCAAGAAAATGCCCGACTGAGACTGGAGATAACAGAGCTGAAGACTCCTGGACGCCTGAAACAGGAGGACGCCATAGAAACACAGAGGAGTGAAGACACCATGGCCTCCACTGGCCAGGACACTGAGATACCAAATAGCTCCAACAGTATGAATGCTCCTGAAAATAACATAAAGGAACCACAAACCAGAAAAACAGAAAAGAGAAGAGAACCAGCCACCAGCAAAATCTCCAGCACAGACCCCCAGCTTCACCCACGTACCCCACCCGTGACCTCACAAAGTTTTGATACCATCCTAATAATGGACTCAAATGGGAAATACCTGAATACACTGCGACTATTCCCAGGCAAAAGGGTCAAACAAATCTGCTGTGCAACTATTGAGCAGGTGATGGCCGTCATCAATACTCCACGGTTTACAAGCCCAAATCATATTTTTATACACACAGGAACAAACAATCTGCCAGCCCAACACCAGCAGATCGCAGGACAACTGACCCAACTAGCAAAGACGGCAAAACTAAAATTCCCGGACAGCAAAATAATTCTATCATCTCTGCTCCCAAGAAATGATGTATCAAGCCAAACTATCCAGAACATCAACACGGACCTGACCACCAGAATCAAGGCTGTGCCCGACGTGATCCTGGCACAACACCCCTCTATAAATCACCAACACCTCTATGACTACAAGCACCTAAACAAACAAGGGGTCAGCCTACTGGCCAAAGAGCTGAAGGACATTATACTAAACAGAGACCCCATGCCTGGACTCAACAACAACAACAAACCCATGGAAAGACCCCCAACAATAAAAAGACAGGAAACCCCAATTTCATCACAGGAGGCCAGAAACAAAGCCCTTCACCCAAAATCGGGCCATCAGAGGAGGAGGAGACCACCATGGAGGGGACCATCAGCCCCACACAGAGACATGCAGGGCAGAGATATGGAAGAGATTAGAACCCTGCTCAGCACATTGTGCAGGAAACTAATGTGACTGGATCTAAGGGTACCTTCACACTTAGCGATGCAGCAGCGATCCGACCAGCGATCTGACCTGGTCAGGATCGCTGCTGCATCGCTACATGGTCGCTGGTGAGCTGTCAAACAGGCAGATCTCACCAGCGACCAGTGAACAGCCCCCAGCCAGCAGCGACGTGCAAGCGACGCTGCGCTTGCACGGAGCTGCCGTCTGGAAGCTGCGGAGACTGGTAACTAAGGTAAACATCGGGTATGGTTACCCGATGTTTACATTAGTTACCAGCGCACAGCTGTGTGTGCAGGGAGCAGGGAGCCGCGCACACTGAGCGCTGGCTCCTTGCTCTCCTACCATAGCTACAGTACACATCGGGTTAATTAACCCGATGTGTAATGCAGCTACATGTTCAGAGAGCAGGGAGCCGCGCACACTGCTTAGCGCTGGCTCCTTGCTCTCCTAGCTGCTGTACACATCGGGTTAATTAACCCGATGTGTACAGCAGCTACATGTGCAGAGAGCCGGAGCCGGCAGCACAGGCAGCGTGAGAGCTGCAGAGGCTCGTAACTAAGGTAAATATCGGGTAACCACCTTGGTTACCCGATGTTTATCTTGGATACAGCTTACCTCAGCTGTCAGATGCCGGCTCCTGCTCGCTTCATTTGTCGCTCTCTCGCTGTCACACACAGCGATCTGTGTGTCACAGCGGGAGAGCGGCTTTGAAGAAAACGAACCAGGGCTGTGTGTAACGAGCAGCGATCTCGCAGCAGGGGCCAGATCGCTGCTCATTGTCACACACAGCGAGATCGCTAATGAGGTCACTGCTGCGTCACAAAAAGCGTGACTCAGCAGCGATCTCGGCAGCGAGCTCGCTGTGTGTGAAGCACCCCTAACACACCTATAAACCAGTCGTAAATCCAGAGTGTCTTACACACCCGCACTCATTACAAGGTATATACACATGAGGTATATAGAAAAAAAAAAAAAAAATGACCTCATTCACAATCAGCAGCTGGAACATCCAAGGCCTGAGCACCTCGGCCTTTGGATGTAAAACAAATGACCCTGACTTTATTCAAAGAGTGAAGAATATAGACATTCAGATCCTCCTGGAAACATGGACCAGAGCTGAAATCGAACCTCTGGTGCCAATCGGATACAGGGAAATCTCTGTCCCTGCCCTTAAAAATAAAAACATCAAACAGGGCCGCTGCTCAGGAGGAATATTGATC
Organism: Anomaloglossus baeobatrachus; assembly: GCF_048569485.1. NCBI lineage: Eukaryota > Metazoa > Chordata > Amphibia > Anura > Aromobatidae > Anomaloglossus > Anomaloglossus baeobatrachus. Next base: position 280,855,943 of record NC_134355.1, on the reverse strand, counting down.
TGGTATAAAGAAGAGCTCCACCAGTACATCAAACCAGTGAAGAGAGGAGGCAGCCACATATGGATCAGAATCAGCAGCTCCATCCTCACCTCTCAGTCCGATATCTACCTCTGCACCACCTATATACCACCGCCAGAGTCCCCCTACTTCAATCCAGACAGCTTTGAGATCTTACAAGAAGAAGCCACCCATTATCAGGTCCTGGGCAAAGTTCTCATCTTTGGAGACCTCAATGCAAGAACAGGGAGAGAAAGAGACTTTCTGACCACAGATGGAAACATCTACATATTTGGGGCAGAGAATGACAGTCACGACTCAGAACACTCAGAGAGAAACAGCTATGACAGTACAGTCAACAAAAGTGGCAAAAAGCTCCTGAACTTATGTAAAAGTTTAGGTCTTCATATTCTTAATGGACGTACAAAGGGAGACTCACTGGGAAGATACACACTAAACTCCCATGTAGGAAGGAGTGTAGTAGACTACGCCATTACAGATATGGACCCGGCAAATATTAGCGCCTTCATAGTCACCCCACAAACGCACCTGTCAGACCACAGCCAACTTCTCCTGTACATAAAATCTACAGAGAAACCATCCACACAAAAGCCACAGCAGAGCAGCCTCTACAACCGACCTCCATCCTATAAATGGTCCAAGACGTCAGAAATAAAATATAAAGAGGCTCCCAACAGACCAGAATTACAGGAGATGCTCCACAACTTCTACAGCTACAAGTATAAGTCAAACCCAGAAGGAGTGAATCAAGCTGCAAAAGACCTCAACAAAATATTCCACACCATGGCCAAATTGTCCGACCTCAAACAAGTCAACTACAAGAGGCCAAAAGAAAAGCAGATCAATGGTTGGTTTGACAAAGAGTGTAAAGCCGTTCGAAAGACCCTGAGAACAGCCTCAAACAATAAACACAGAGACCCCAACAACCCAGACCTGAGGGAAGCCTATGACACCATACAAAAGCAATACAAAACCATCCTCAGGAGGAAGAAGCAGAGCTACATCTCTACCAAACTTAGCCAACTCCAAGACGCCCTCCAAGACAACTTCTTCTGGGAAATATGGAACCACATGGACACAAAGAGCAAGAAAAAGAATGACACCCATATCCAAAATGGCAACATCTGGCTCCAGTACTTCAGAGACCTCTACAAAGACATCGCAAAAGAAGGACTTAGCCAAGGGCAGGAAAACATAACATCAAAACTAAAGGCAATGGAAGAGAAAATCAAAAACTTCCAAAACCCACTGGACACACCAATTACATTACAGGAAGTTGCAGAGAAATTCCCTTCCATAAAGTGTAAAAAATCTAGTGGTCTGGATGGAATCCCCCCAGAGATGCTGAAGTACAGCCCACCAGAAATTCAAGCTGCAATGGTTAAACTGTTCAACATTGTGCTGAGTGCTGGTTACTTCCCTCGTACCTGGAACCAAGGACTCATTACACCGATCCACAAGAGTGGGGACAGGTATGACCCTGCCAACTACAGAGGCATATGTGTCAGCAGTAACTTGGGAAAACTGTTCAACAGCATCCTAAACAAAAGGATCATCAGTTTCCTTACCGAGCACAATGTCCTGAGCAAAAGGCAAGCAGGGTTCGTGCCAAACCACCGCACCACGGACCACATCTACACCCTGCACAGTCTCATTCAGAGCCACGTCCACAATACAAAGCATGGGAAGATATACGCCTGCTTTGTAGACTTTAAAAAGGCCTTTGACTCAGTGTGGCACCCGGGCTTGTTCTTGAAACTGCTGGAAAGCGGAATAGGAGGAAAGACCTACGATGTAATCAAAAGCTCCTACACCGAGAACCTCTGCAGCGTGAGTGTGAACGGTAGAAGAACGGCTTATTTCCAGCAGAGCCGAGGAGTCAGACAGGGCTGCAGCCTAAGTCCAACGCTCTTCAATATTTACATCAATGAGCTGGCTACTGCTCTAGAATCTTCAACTGCTCCAGGTCTCACACTCCATGATGCTCAGGTGAAATTCTTGCTCTATGCAGATGACCTACTGCTGGTGTCACCAACCGAGAAAGGTCTCCAAGACAACCTACAAATTTTGGAGAAATTCAGCTCCACATGGGCACTACCGATCAATCTAAAGAAAACCAACATCATGGTGTTCCAGAAGAGAAAAAGAAGATTTGACCAGCATCCTTCATTTGTCCTAAACGGCTGCACTCTAACAGGAACAGACAAATACACCTACTTGGGCCTGGAAATTCACCAGTCAGGGAGCTTCAAACAAGCCATAGAGACCCTGAAAAACAAGGCCTGCAAAACCTTTTATGCCATCCGAAGGAAATTGTATCATCTGAAGCCACCAGTGAGGGTCTGGCTAAAAATCTTCGATTCCATCATTGCCCCAATCCTCCTGTACGGCAGCGAAGTCTGGGGCCCTCACACTTACCCAGATTAGTCAAGGTGGGATTCCAGCCCAACAGAAATATTTCACCTGGAATTCTGTAAGCACCTTCTCCAGGTCCATCGAAGCACCTCCAACAGTGCCTGTCGAGCTGAGCTGGGCAGATTCCCTCTACACCTAGCAGCTCTGAAGAGGCCACTATCATTTCAGGCTCACCTACAGAGTAGCAATCCAAGCTCCCATCACCACAAAGCTCTGATATATATACGTGGGCCAGATGAACCAGGACCCCTCGCACAGCTCTCCCAAACCCAACTGGACAAAATAACCAATCACACCAGCCTGACAAGAACCAGAATCAGGAAGATGGTAGACGAGGGCCAGGAGAGGTATGTCAGTGACTGGAGGACCGACATCAACACCTCACAGAAACTGACCACGTACCAGAGACTACAGAGAGACTACAGACTGGCCCCATATCTGGAAAAACTCCCGGACCCCAGAGACCGCAGGACCCTGAGCCGATATAGACTCAGTGCCCACAGTCTAGCCATCGAATCCGGACGACACAAGCAGAGCTACAAGCCCAGGGAGGACAGACTGTGCCAACACTGTGACCTGGAGGCCCTGGAGAATGAAACCCACTTCCTGCTACACTGCACCAAGTACTCAGCAGTGAGGGACACTCACTTCAGGAGACTCTCCCATCTCTTCCCGGACTTCAGCTCCATGAAGGAGGAAGAGAAAATATATATCCTGCTGGGGGAAGAAGAGAGCGCAGTGGAGATAGCAGCGCGGTATGTGAGCGAATGTCATAGACTTCGAGAAAGAGAACTATGATAAGTCATGGACTTCCATAGCCCCCCATCCCAGATGTGGCCCCCCAATCCCCACCCTGGATATGCCCCAACCACCGTTACTACAGTCCCCACCCTGGATATGCCCCATCATAAGCCATGGACTTCCATAGCCCCCCATCGCAGATGTGGCCCCCCAGACCCCACCCTGGATGTGCCCCATCTATCCTTCCTACAGTCCCCACCCACCATCCCCACAGCCCCAGTCCCTAATGTACACTTGCTTTGGCAAAACTAATTTGTATTTGGTCCTGCCAATAAAGCTTATTTGATTTGATTTGATAGATGGATAAATAGATAGATAGAGGGATAGATAGAGGGATAGATAGATAGAAAGATAGAGGGATAAATAGATAGATAGATAGATAGAAAGATAGATAGATAATCGATATACAGAGGGATAGAGAGATAGATAGAGAGATAGATAGATAGAGGGATAGATAGATAGATGGATACTGGATATATAGAGGGATAGAGAGATAGATAGATAGAAAGATAGAAGGATAGATAGATGGATAAATAGATAAATAGAGGGATAGATAGAGGGATAGATAGATTGATATATAGATAGATAGATAAATAGAGGGATAAATAGATAGATAGATAGATAGATAGATAGCTAAAGGGATAAATAGATAGATAGATAAATAAAAAAAAAATAAAAAACATAGGAAGATTTGGTAATCTTGAACTCTGTATTGCAGTAGAGAAATCAGAAGCAGATTATTCAGCTACAAAGATAGATAGATAGATCGATAGATAGATAGAAAGACAGATAGATAGACAGATAGATAGACAGACAGACAGATAGATAGATAGATAGATAGAGGGATAGATAGATAGATGATAGTAGATAGATGATAGATATAGATAGATAGATAGATAAATAGATAGATAGCGGGATAGATAGATAAATAGATAATGGATAGATAGAGGGATAG